>NC_081409.1:805122668-806572668 GCF_030272615.1 Cryptomeria japonica
CACCCCATCCTCGCCTTTCTAGTCAAAGAGATCCTAGAGATAGAATCTCTAGTCAAACACATCCTGGAAAAGCTAAAAGAAATGTCACCAAAAAATAAAATCAAAAGAAAACCAAGACTTGACACCAACATAAACTATAATCCTCAAGTTATTAGTGTCTCTTGCCAAATATGTTAACATGTTTGATCTATTCACAATGTTTTTTCCCTGATAAAGGACAAATAATATTGAAAAACCACGTCGTTGACAAAGTCTATTGAAAGATTTGATTTGTTGAAAGCCCACTATTGATTGTGTATCACTTGAAACTAACTGAATCCATGAAAATGATACTTTTAGTGCGGAGAAGAACGAAACTTTATTGTGGATCGATGATGCAAGTGACCTTTTATTGCTGATTGTGCGTGAAAACAAGGAGGAATGAAAAGATGATGCTCCTCAAAACATGCGATGCTCAAGGTTCCACTTCCATCACTAGATTTAGGATTTTGCCCCAATTACATATTAGGCCATATTTATTATGGAAGGAAAGGGTGAAAAGGGGTTTGTTATGAATGGTAAACCAATCTTAGGTAGATCAATAACAAGCCATGATGGGAATGGGTAAATTTATTATGGTATGGTAGGTTGTGAGTGTGCGTGTTGTTAATGGGATCCTCTAAAGGTTATCCATTTGGTGTTGAGAGCCAATATGCACCTGATCTATATACTACTATTATGACATAAGAGCCAAGCCAATTTGGTTCAAACTTACCCTTCTTTTCTCTATCTTGTTCATTCTTAGGATTCTCTCTAAGCACTAAGTCGCCTACCTCAATTGTACAAGGTTTTACCTTATGATTATAGTTGTAAATCATTCATTGTTGATATGCTTTGAGATGATTAAAAGCAGTTTGTCTATGCTCATCCAGTAATTCCAAATCTTGTAATCAGTAGAACCTATAGTCCTCATCATTGATTAGATTGCGCAAAGAGACTCATAGGGATTGTAACTTGAAATCAATAGGTAAGATGTATTCAACACCATAGACAAGTGAGTAAGGAGTAGCTCTGGAAGCTGCGTGAACACTTGTGCGATAAGCCTAGAGTGCAGGGTTGAGTTGGATATACTAGTTATGGCCAGTGTCATCGACTATCTTTTTGAGTATTTTGAGGATAGCTTTATTAGATGCCTCAACTTGACCATTACCTTGGGGATAATATGGAGTGGAAAAGCAATGATGGATATGGAATCAATCATAGATCTCACGAACATCTTATTTTTGAAAGGACGCCCATTGTTTGTGACAATGGCAAGGGGAACACCATATCAAAAAATAATATAATTGAGAATAAAGGTTGCAATCTGCTTTGAAATATCTTGGGTGAGAGGAATAACCTTAATCCACTTCATGAAATATTTTGTATATATAATGATGAATTTGTGGTTGCTAGAAGAGGGAGGGTGAATCTTGCCGATGAGATCGAGTCCCCACTAGAAAAAGGACCATGGAGTGGCAATTGGCTGAAGTTCTTGCATTGGTGCGTGAATAAGGTCTCCATGAATCTAACACTGCTTACAATTTTTGACAAACTGATATGAGTCTTTTTCCATAGTAAGCCAGTAGTATCCAATCCTCATCAGTTTCTTGGCCAAGGTTGGACCACTAGAATGAGCACCACATATACCTTAGTGAATTTCTCGTAACGTAATATGAGCTTTGTCACTTTATAAACATCTAAGGAGAGTACAATCTAGACACCATCAGTAAAGGGTATTGGCTAAAATGATATAGCAGGAGGATTGACGAATGAAGGTATGACATTGATTGCTGGAAAGATTACGTGCAAGGATCTTATAGTGAAGGTAAATGAAAATGGTATCATGCCAAGGGGATTTGGGACCAACAACACATATCATTTCTATAAAAGTGATCTCATATGAGGGAATCAAAATATTATCCACCAAGAACTTGAAGCGGGTCTCATTTTGAGGCATGTTAATCAAAGAAGCAATGGTAGCCACAACATCGACAACTCAACTAATATCTGTGTGATTTATTATTTGAAATCATCCACCATTTTCTTGTATGGCATCAACTTTTCATCTTTAGTTATAATTTCATTATTTTCTTAGCAAATCACAAGTTGAGAGTCCCCAAAAACATGAAGTTCTTGGATCTTCCACTGAATTGTGATTTATAGGCATGTTGTTAATGCTTCATATTATACTATGTTGTTTGTACAAGGGAATGAAAATCAATATGACTTAGCAATCGAGTCCCTTTGAGGTGTGATGAAGAGGATACTGACTCCTGTGCCATGTTGTGTGTATGAACCATCAAAATATAACTACCAAGGCTTTGAATTTGTCACCATGAAGATAAATTCATCCAGGAATACTGAGACAATAGGAGTGTCATCAATCATAGGTGCATTTTCTAGTTGATCTGCAATGACTTGTCCTTTAATGTTTTTTTTTGTCAACATATTCAATATTAAACTTGCTCAAGATCATAACCTATTTAGCTAATCTATCGGTGAGTGTCACCTTATTGAGAAGGTATTTAAGTGGATCTATTCTTGCAATCAGTTTTGTTTTGTGAGTTAGAATGCAGTAAAGCAATTTATGTGAAGCAAAAACCACGACAAGAACTGCATGCTCAATTGGAGTGTAATTAAGCTCGTAACCAACCAATGTGCCACTAATGTAGTATATAGCTTGTTCTTTTCCAGCATGATCCCGTTACACCAAAAGTGCCCCCAGTGTTGTTTGTGTAGCTAATATGTAAAGTAATAGGGGTTTTCCTTGAATAGGTGGCATCAATACTAGTGAATTTAAGAGAGTCTTTGATAATTTGAAAGGACTGTGAATACTTATCATCCCATTTGAACTTCATATTTTTGTGAAGTAGATGCTGAAAAGGATGACATTTATCTGCAATTTGTGCAATGAATATGTGTATTGATTGAAGTCTTCATTGTAGAGATCAGAGTTGGTTGATGTTTTTTGGAGGTGGCATTTCCAATATGGCTCTGACTTTTGTTGGATCTTCTTTAATTCCTTGTTGTGAGACAATGTATCTAAGGCGTTTCCTGGAGGTTACCCCAAAGACACAGTTCTTGGGATTTAATCTAACTTTGTATTTTTCCAAATGATCAAAAACTATTGAGGAAATATCCAAACGTGTTTCCTTTGGGACTGATTTTCCCAAGAGATCATCAACATAGTCTTCTACAGTGACATGCATGAGATCATGAAAGATAGTTGTCATTTCTCTTTGATATGTTGCACCTGCATTCATTAATTCAAAGGGCATGACATTCCAACAAAAGGTACCCCAAGGAAATGTAAATATTGTTTTATATTGATCTTCAGGTGCTATTTTGATCTGATTATACCCGACGAATCCATCCATTAATGAGAGAATTGCATGAACAACAATGAGATCAGTTATTTAATCAATGTTTGGCAAAGGAAAATTATCTTTGGGACAAGCCTTTATTGATATCTCTAAAGTCTATACACATTTTGATGTTGTTGTCTGGTTTAATGATAGGTACTAGATTAGAAATCTACTCAGGATAGTCAATTGGTCTGATGAAGCCAACGTTCAATAGTTTCTCAAGTTCCACTTTTACAAGTAGTGGCACCTAGGGATGCATCTTGTGAACTTTTTGTTTTACCAGTTTAGCTTATTGAGCGACTGTCAAATGATGCATTACTAAATCAGGATCCAATCCAGGCATATTGATGTATGACCATGCAAAATTTATTTGTTGCTTGGTAAAGAATGTGATGAACTTTGGTCTTTCATTTTATATCAAATACTATGCCAAGAAGATGCTATGTGGTACCTCTGTTGTCTCAATATTTGTCTTGATAGTTTCCTCGATCAACGTTGATGATTTTTCTTCATACGATTTCATGGGAAGAGTATCAAACCCTCCATCCTTGAGAGCCTGAGAGAGGTTTTCACCGTTGGATATGTCCTTTATTTTTACTTTTTTAGGGTCAAACAGTACCACGATGTGGTTTTAACCATAAGACCCATGCTTTGTTTTTATTTTTAGACTTTTGCAACTGGAAGGTTTGGCATCCTCTCCAAAATATGCCACACTATCGAGTTCTATGATGTATCCTACTTTATGGTCCCCAAGTGGAAGATCATCTTGTATACCGAGGTAATCAATAGAGGCCTCGTCATTTTTAAATGTATCGAGTTGTGGAGATCATTGTTGGTCCCATTCAATGAGTTACATATGAATGAGGGGAAGGCCATTGATTTTTTTAAAGTCAACAGGTGTGAGGGTAAAGACACAAGTGTCTTCGT
Organism: Cryptomeria japonica; assembly: GCF_030272615.1. NCBI lineage: Eukaryota > Viridiplantae > Streptophyta > Pinopsida > Cupressales > Cupressaceae > Cryptomeria > Cryptomeria japonica. Next base: position 805,126,982 of record NC_081409.1, read on the forward strand.
GTATCTCAATGCAATCATCAGGATCATTTCTAGTACTCTCCTCATCAGTCTCGATTGTAAATGAATCCAAATCGATGTCACTTGAAGGACACTTAGCAACGTGAGTCTTCACTCTTCGCATTTTTTGACCTAGAACCTTGCAATGTAGAAGATTTGGAATCCCAAAATGTTTTTATCCACGATTCTCCACTATCTTTGTTTTCTTAAGATGTAGAATTTGATAAAGTTGCTTGATCAACTTTGAATTGTTTCTAAAATTCTCTTCTTCAGTGGGTTCACCTAGTTCTCTGAATGTTCCACAAGCTCATAGTTATTGCAAGACTTATCCGAACCCCATTCCCATTCATTAGAGTCTATGGAATATCATTTCTCTTGTTGTTGGTCATTATTGGAAGTATAACTTGTGATTTGTAATGTTGTCTTAGAACCAAGACCACCTAATATCAAGGGTTTGAAACCAAGTCCTTTGGTGCATTTCTTATTTGGTACTAGCTCTGGTTGCAACGACTCAATAATTACTTTCTTTTGTAACCCAAGAGGGCCTTTTCTATCATATCCAATTTTTTGTACGAACTTAAAACCTTTACCGTAATTCTCCCATGGTATTTTGATATGGTCTTGTGTAGATTCTTCTTCAAGTTCTCTAAAAGAATCTTGTAAAGATCCTCTTCTTCCATCTCATCCCATTTATTGAATGTAGTGGGATTCCTGTTGACGATTGTTTTGACACACTCGCCAACAGTCAGATAGCCAATGTGAACACTCACCACCTCTCCTGAAAAGTAATGAATTTGGGAAAAACTCACTACCCCAAGGTCTCTATAGTCGGGTCACGATGGTGATGGGTAGCATAATGGTTGATGTGGTTGTACCCATAAAAGGGCCTGCTGGTTGAAACTAAATCTCACTGGTCGTAAATGGCTGAACTTCCTTTTTTTGTATTTTATTATTTAAGATTCTCTGGAAAATAGACTGTGAAGAGTAAAAAGGAACAATAAAATAAATACAATAACAACTTAATGAACTACTCAGTTAGTTCCCTGCAATCCAAGAAATTATCCAATATTATCCAAGTTAGCATTCAACAACGGACCTCCAGAAAACTTGCAAAATCATCATTTTCACAGACCTATGGAAATAAAATCAACAATATGGCCTATCACAGTAATTCTCATACACCACTGACTTGCGCAATATGATTCATAAAGTGATAAACAAAAAGATCAAACCATGTTGCTAACTCCAAATAATAGACATTGCCAGATTACACAGAATAATTTAGTAAAATATAGACATAGATCAGGCAATCTACAAGCTGCTTCTTATATTAATCTCAATCAATGTGTAACAAAATAACTCAACTTCTTAACAATCTGCAAAATATTCTAAAATCTTTAAGTGGGCCACAAATCATCAATTTGGGGACCTTACAAATGAATCCAAATTCTCAATTTATAGAATTTTTTTGCCCTATTATCTAGGAAATAAATCTAACCTAAATTAAGAACTGAAACTAGGAGTCTCAGTTAACTTGCAAGTTTTTACCTTGATACTCCAATTAACTACTACAAAATGGGGGATGAATGAGCACTACGAAGACCATGCTGGATGAGCCACATTTTCATAGTCATGCAGAATTTTACTAAAAATTGGAACTCGAGTTGGAGCTGCAACTGAAAATACAAAATTGGGGGTCATGCAAAAACTTTGCTATCTTTAGTAACTATATGTTCATCCTTCACTTTTTAATAAAATCTCTATAATTATCAATTATGCATGCGACTGCTTGGACAGGAGGATCAACTACGTGTTTAATTCTAAATTTATACTTCTTCAAAACACCATTTGCATGCTTCTTTCCTTTCTCTAACTCCCCTATTGTCTCCACCACCTCTTGACATTGAGTGATCAAGTAAGTGTACTTGTCCATGAGGGCGACATCAAACTGGGCCGAAGGTCTTAAATTTTGAGCCTCATATGCATCCCACTGATTCAAAACTTGTTGTTGCTCCATTATTTCGGTACTAGTTAATCCTAAATCGAAGGCTCCAAGCATATGTTTTACAAAATTCTCATATTTCAAAATTTCTCTGAGGAGAGGAACTCGAATCTTTGCCATATCCTTCATATATTGCTAAAACATTTCAATCTTCAGCTCCAAAATGTACACATAGGACTGCAAGTTTTCACAACTGTCCCCTCCTAAGAGGTCCTCCTCCATTATTGTCTCTTCCCCTAACCTTAATGCTTTATTCAAAATTCAAAAATGCTTATTAAAAATGCTTATCTTCCATTCCCATTGCGTAGAACAAGAAGCTAAAGCTCCACCTGCTTGTACTGTCGTATAGTATATCCTCATAATATCCTGCAAAAATAATCTAATCTTAGCTGCATTTACTTGGGTCCATGATTTGGCTGTAGTGGCCACTCATCTCACCTCCACTAGTTCCTTTACTTCTCCCTCTAGCAGTGATGAGGTCGAAGGTAGGTCATCAGCCCTACAAGAGTTTAGAGGCTTGCTCATTTCAATCAGCAGCTACTTGTATTTCCCTAGTTGTGCTTTGAGCTCCATGTTTGAGGTATGCTCTTTCTCTACACGCCCCCTGGCAATGCTTGTGGCTAACTCCAAAGTATCTATCTCTCCCCACGTTGTTTTCTTACCCAAATTTACCTAGGATATTTGATACTTAGGGGAAGCTTGTCCCTCAGCTTGGAGTGGAACTGCCACATCTGCAATTACTTTACCAGAGCCTATTTTTGATAAATGATGTACGATTTTTGGCTTCTTAACCTTTGGTGGCTCCTTGGTGATTACTTATTGCAAAGTGACCTTAGGAAGCTCTACTTTTCTCTTTTTCTTCTCAAAAGTGAACTCAAGCCATTGCGGTATATCTTCATCCTTGTCACCTTGATGTGACACTATATCTGCAGTTATAACATGGACCTCCGCCTGCTCCTCTGCTTCATCTCTTTCCTCTACCTCTGTTCGCTTGGGATCTTGAGGTGAGGTAACTTGGCGGGATAGATTGGTTTGGAGAGCCTGTTGCTTATCTAATTCTCCCAATTTTCCACTAACCTCTTCATTGAATTTCATCCCTTTCTCACCTTCCTCTGTTTCACCTTGCTCAACTGTTATGTCCTTGAGGAGGTCCTCTTGATCTTGAGGGGTTAAAACTAATCTTTCATTGAATAGGTCCTTCGCTTCATCCCCTTCTTTCTTGCCTCCTAGCGATCGATGTTTCTCAACATCCTCTTCTTTTTGATCTAAATCATATTCAATGTTCCTAACTCTTATTCCTTCGATGCTAGACCTAAAGCCTTGCACTTCAGGCTGCCCTACAGGTATATTAACTAGTGGTGGTGCAGGGGCGTTGCTACCTAGATCTTGTGTGGCAGTTGTTGAAGGTGGTTGAGCAGGTATATATCAGTAGTTTCTAATCTCTTCCTCCTACTCCTAGGTACCCTCTCCTATAGTCTGCCCTATACTTCTCCTTGGTGGGAGGAATTTATCTAGTGGTACTAATCCTAATCCATCGGTCACTCCAAGGTCCACTACCTTCTTCAACAACTCAGACTCCTTAATATTCTCTTAGAGTTTCTTCAACAAGTCCTCAATGCTTTCTTGAGGTTTCTCCCCCTCATCAGGATCAGTGGATGTATTTTGTCTTGAGCTTCATCTTGTCTTCCAAGCATACTTCTTATAACCCCTTGATTGGGGTACCCCTGATGTGGAATCCTTCTATTTTGCCATTGAGGGACTCGGCCTTACCCTCTAGCTTAGCCATTGCTTGGTCATGTTGATAACTAATCGAGAAACCTTTTCAATATTCACATCCTCATTTGTGGACCACCTTATTGGGGAGAGGAGCTTCTTATCAATTTCTAACCCTTTATAAGTTGTATTGAGCAGGTCTCCATCATCCCTGAGATCTTTAGGGAGATTGGTCTCAATTTTGAAATCTCTTATCTGTGGCATAGATAACCTATTATAGTTTTTCTCTCTGACCTCAAAACTATCCTAGAGGTTGGCCCAAAAATCCTCCAGTCTCGGCCTGTGTTCCTCATATGCCTTTGGCATAGCTTGTTTGAGCTTCCCGTAGGGATCATAAAATTCCCTAGCATAACCATACTCTTTTAAGTTTAAATCTTGAAGCTCTGGCTCTGCTAGCTTTGCAACATGTATCTTCGAGCATGAGAAGTATCCAATAGATACTAAAAAATCAATGCCTATTTTATGTTTTGAAGATAAGAGAGATTGGAGGCCCAATAGTTGCCTTACATATTCCAACAAAATTACTCTATCATTGCAATATCTATGAAGCAACATTGGGTTCCCTATGAACCCGATGACCCTAATTTAAGTAGAGCATGGGTTTTGGATAAACCAACATGCCCACTCTCGGATAATAGCCATGGCCTCCGGGATAATCTGGTATCCTGTGTCTCCTATTGATTTAATTATTACCAAAAAATGAAGGTGTCATTAATTCTTTTGAAATGAGCCTTTGCATTGACTAGGGGGAGTTGGGAATAATATTCCCATACCTTCTTCTGTCCTTCGTCATCCCCTAACTGACCCTCTACTTGTAGTCCCGCAAACTTTCTAGCTCTGGCAGCCACCCAGATGACATAAGATGTGAAAAAGAATTTTTGGGTCTGGTGGACTGCCTTCATTTGTTTGCAAATGTTATTAGAGAGGATCTGCTGCCAATCAAAATATTGTTTTCCAATTAGGATAGTGGTCATAAACTGGAACATCCATGGATGGAAATGCTTACAATCAGGCTTGCCAAAGGCACTGCTCAACATAATAATCAAGTCTCTTTGGGGCTCCTTGAAGTCTTCCCTATGGATCTCTATTGCCTTGAGACCTTTTTTTCTCTCTTCTTCCAACCAGTTTTCATTCATGTGTCTTTTATTTGCTGCAACTTTTTCATTCCATACCTTTAAGGCCCCCTCTTCAGTTGAGAGGAATATCTCTTCTCTAGTTGGGATACCAAACATGAATCCCAGCATGTCAGGAGACAAGTCTATAACTGTCCTCTCTTGTGCGTCAGTGCACTTTCTAGTATCCGGGTTGTAGAACTGAGCAATTGTCATTGCAAATTATGGTGCTTGCACTGATTGTGGAAAAATAGTTGTCTCCACTAAGCCTGATCTTTTGATTCTCCTATGTAGGGCCTCCAATCTGGGCTTATTTAGCTGGATTCTGATATCTTCAATTTCAATATGGCCAATTTTCATGTAAGTGACCCATTTGACTTGATCATCCGACTTTGAGGAGTAGACTTGTCCCTGATAGTGGTATTTCATGGTAGCTGGAAGTTTATCAATATCTTCACTTCTTTTGCTAGAAGATGAGTCCATCTAACTACCAGAACCCGTAAGAAGAAAATGAGGATCAATTCTTTATCAAAAACATAAAAAGTTTATTCACTTCGAGAATTCGGGTTTCTGGAGTAGGGAGTTTTTCTTTTTAAAACAGGGTCCAGAACTCCGAGGTTCTGGGGTAGGTACTCATGGATGCAGTTCAGAACTCCAGGGTTCTGGGCTGGGTAGATAACACTTGATTCTGGAACTCCGGGGTAGGTATTTAAGCTCATCTCAGGATCTCGTGGTCCCGAGCCAAATAGCCAATAGGATTTCAGCAAAAGGATTTAAAAAGATAGACCTCGGAACTCTAGGGTTCTGGGGTTTTGGGGTAGGTGATAGGACTCCCTCGCGAAGAAATAATCTGGAACTTTGGTATTCCAGGGTTCTAGGGTAGCTGATAAGCAAGTTTCAAAAAAATCCCAGAACTCTAGAGTTCTGGGTTTCCATGGTTCCGGGGTAAGTGATAGCAAACCACCTGGAACTCCAGGGGTCCGGGGTAGGTATTTAGGGCACAGGGGACACGTGATAAAACCCACAAAAAATGAAAAGAAGAGAAAACAAAAACAAAAACCCCAAGAAAGAAGAACAAGAAAAATAAATCTAACCTACAAACGACCAAAAGGGCAAGAAAAATCACCTACCTGGTGGATCAAAATGACTAAGAATGCAAAAGGAAGCTCGACAGTTCGGAGGCTCGTGGTTAGGAGGCAAGGAAGAAGGAGCTCTGAATGCACAAATGAATTTTAAAATTTCATCATTCTTGTTTATACCCCCTCCCAAACCTATTCTTACAAGTGATTTAAACAGGACCTTGGGGCTCCGGTGTCCCAAGGTTCCGAGCTCAAGAAGGCAAGCAAGCAAGGATCCACCTTGGGACTCTGGGACTTCGGGGTTTCGAGGTGGATCAGACACACACCTTGGGACTCTAGAGTTCCAAGGTCTAGGACTCAAACATAAGACACACCTTGGGACTCTGAAACACCAGAGTTCTAAAGTAAAGGAAAAGGAAACAAAATACAAAAAGAAGGAGACCAACCTCAGGACTTTGGGAGTCCGTAGTTTCGGGGTTGGTGAAAGAAAAAGAACAAAAAGGGACCTTGAGACTCCAGAGTTCCGAGGTAAAAGAATAAAAGAAAAAGAACAATGTAAAAGTGAGCAACAACAGGGGACCCATATTGTAACACAAGAAAACTAATGGGGAGTGGATATGCAAGGCATAACAAATGGCGACTATCTGGGAAAAATGACTCTAGGCAATTTAGAATTTCAGAATCTCTGGTTAACCCGATGCCTAAGGCTATTATCATTCAAAAGGATGTATAAGAGAAAAAAGATGAGTGAACCAATGAACAAACAACCAAGTCAAGAACTGAACATGATTAACTCTTAAGTGTGTATGTGCATGATTTATTACTCCATCATTTTCAATAATGCAGATAATTAGAGGAAATTGGGCCCAAGCTACATAGGTGAAGCCAACCAATGTGTTTCATGCAATGTTATCCTGGGCATAACTCTGCTGCCAGTCAGGCGTCTATAGCCCCAACAAAGATACCTCTGGTTCTCGTCAAGCAGTGCTCCACTGCCAGCTAGGCATCCATAACCTCGGTGGAGGTTACTTGAAACACCCATTTTAGTTGCTTTAAGAGGGTCATTTCTTTTTTCTCTTTTTTTTTGAAAACATTATAGAACATAGAATGACTTATTTCCGTAATAACCTTTTAAGCAACTTTTCAAACATTGAAGTTTAATTATTGGGTTGGGAACCATGGTGGATAACGTGAAACATCCTGACTTTAAATTTTTCACTTGAAAACGAGTTTATCCGATATCTTACAAAACTTTATGATGCATCTTAATGTGACGGTAGTGCTGAGTTTATCAAGCTAGCCTTTTCCAATTGAAATTCAAAACTCAAATCATATTTAAACCATTATATACCACCTTGAACGAGTATAGACAAAAGTTTCAAAATTAACCAAATGATAATGAAGTCATAAATAGCAAAGAGTTGAAGTCTCTCAAAAATTGGCAACATGTTATGCAAAGGATACCTTCCTTTTAGAATCTTTGAGAACAAAATATGTATATCCTGACACAATGAAAAGGAAACAAACGAAACAAAACAAACAAATAAAATAAAAGGGAAACAAGCATGGAGCAAAACAAAAACACAACAAACATGCAAAAATCCAAACAAACAACGCAGCAAAACAAAAGAAACACCTAATCTACTATATACAACAGGTCAAGCTTCACTGAGGGTTAATCGAAGTAATGTTTCAGGAACTGACCATTGACGGGCAATGGTACAAGTTCTCCAGTCAAAGAGCTTAACTTAAAGGTATTTTCCTCTAAAATTTTGGCTATTTGGTAAGGACCTAACCACAACCTTTCAAACTTGTGGTGATCACCTTTCTTCTCCTTGGACTTGTCCCATAACAAGACTAGGTCAGAGATCCGAAAAGCTTTCACCTTAGCCCTTTTATCAAACCATCGCTTAATAACAACTTGGTGCTTGGCAAAGTGTTGTAGAGTATTAATCCTTTTTTCATCAAATCTTAATAAACTTAAGAGGCGAACCTCTACCTGATCCTCAATGTCAAGTTCTTTCATTAATTGGAGGACCGGTATTTGTAAGTTGATTGGGAAGACAAGGGTCTAGCCATAGACAAGGTAATACAGAGAAGTTCCCAAGGCGACTTTTACTCTGGTTCGATCAGCCCATAAGGCGTATCTCAACTAATTATGCCAATCCCTGGGATTTTTCTCAAGTAGCTTCTTAACGACATCTAGGATGTTCTTGTTCGTAGATTCAGCTACTCCATTACCTTGCGGGTAGTAGTTGGATGAAAATTTCAATATCACTTTATATTCGTATGGCCATTGCATCAACTCTGTAGAAGTAAAAGCAGGGCCATTGTCACATACTAGAGCGAATGACATACCAAACTTGGTGACTATGTGCTCTTCGATAAATTTCAAGACTACCTCAGCAGTAGCATTTCGACACGCAATAGATTCCGTCCACCAGGTGCAGTAATCTATTGCAGTAAGAATAAACTTATGTCCTGCAGATGAGCTAGGATTAATAACACCTACGAAATCCAGTGCCCACTGGGCAAAAGGTCTTACCTCAAACACTGGTTGGAGAGGCATGGTGGGATTTCTTTCTCTGGAAGCTGCAGTTTGGCACGTATGATAGTGACGAACATGCTCATGAGTATCCTTAAATATGTTAGGCCAGTAATATCCAGCCTTCAAGATTTGATGTGCAGTGGCATCCGCCGACCCGTGAGTTGTACCATATTTCCCATGGAATTCCTCAATCATGTTACAGGCTTCTTGATGATCAAGACACCGAAGGTAAATACCTCCGTAATTATTTCTATAAAGTGTTGAATCCTTGATCATATAATTGGCACTTTTGAGCCTTAATGCTTGTCTTTGTGTGGTTGTCAACCCCTCAGGACACCTATTATTCAGCAATATAAATACCAAATCCGTGTACCATGGGTCCTGAGTGAGTGACTCCAACATATATTGTTGGCACTGGATTTGAAGGATGTCAGTTGCCATGGCCTGAGACAATCCTTTGCCTCGGACCAACTTCATTGGATGCATCTCTAGATCAAATTCTTGTAAGATTGCCATCCATTTCCCTCGACGTTCTCCCAGCTCAGATTGCATGAGTAGTGATTTCACCATTTGATCAGGGTCAATCGCATAGATTTTACTCCTCAGGATATAATGCCTGAATTCCTTGATCTAGGCGAAAGCCTCTTTTTCTTCAATTGTCCATTCGACCTTAGCATCACTCTTCACCATTTCATTCAACGACTTGACTATCTCTAAAAACCCAGTAATAAAATTTTTGACAAAATTGATCTTCCCAAAGAAAGATCTCATCTCCTTTTTATTGTTGGGCATTTGTAACTTCAACAACGCTTCTACCCAATCTGGGTCTATAGATATCCCCCTCTCAGAGATTACCTGGCCAAGTAGCTTTCCTTCAGGCACTCCGAATACACATTTCTTAGGGTTAAGGGAAATCCCATATCTCTGACATCTTTCCAATACCTTTTGGAGGTGGTCCGAGTGGTTTTCTCTGACCTTGGAAAATATCGTCAATTCATCCATATAGATAGTAATACATTTTCTAAACAGTTCTTTAAAGGTCGTATCCATTTCTCTTTGAAAGGTCGCCCCAACGTTGATCAACCCGAATGGCATTCTTTTGTATGCATACATTCCCCACTTTGTCGTAAATGTTATCTTCATACGATCCTCATAGTTCACCAAAATTTGGTTATATCCAAAATAACCATCTAAGAACGACATCAGTTGTGAACCATTTACTATTTGTAGTACTTCATCCAAAGAAGGAAGCGAGTAATTATCTTTCTCAGAGGCCTTGTTGAGATTGTGAAAGTCCACACAAAGCCATATTTTTGCATTCTCTTTTCTTACTAGTACCAAATTAGCAACACAAGTAGACTTTCGTACCGGAAAAATAATCTTGGCAGAGAGCAACTTTTGTACTTCCTTGAAAATCAAGGGTTATATTAGTGAATTGACCGGTCGTTGCTTCTGTCAGAATGACTTTATGTTAGGTTTTAGGGGGATAACATGGGTGATGATCGATGTGTCGAATGTCTTTAAATCTTCATACCCCTATGCTATTACATCAATGAACTCTTTCAAGATTTGTAAAAAAAATTCTCTCATTTTGAGTGCAAATCTTCCCAATATAAACAATCCTCTCTTGTCCTTCTGGACCAATATTATGTGGCTCATACTTTCTGGCATCTGAATCCATTGTTAATCTCTCCTTTACTCTAGGGTCATAATCAAAGAGTCTCTCTAAGGTGACCATCCCTTTAGGAATAACATTAGTTGGTAAATCCATAATATCAGCATTACTTTCGACATCAAGATCATCTGATTTATCTTCCTCATCAATGATTTGCTCTTCAAAAGCCCCTGAATTGGAAAGAAAAGCTAGAATGTGGGCATCATCCTAGAAAACTTGAAAGTGTTTGATATTATCAAGTACATCAGGTATGGAGATTAACTCTATGGAAAACTTCTTCAAAGGGGATTGGCTTACTGGCTCTAATGTATTGGCAGCTATGACCAATGCATCAGGTATTCTGTTTACTTTCTTGGGTATTAGTTGAATGTTGAAAGCATCAAAATCCTCAATCAAATCCCATACTCTATTCCTATACATTGCTAACCTTTTATCGTGACATGCATATTGGCTTCGCACTTGTTTGACCACCAGCTCAGAATCTCCTTGCACCTTCAAACACTTTGCTCCCTTCTTATGAGCAAAGAGTAATCCTCTAACTAGGCCCTCGTACTTCGTCATGTTACTAGTACAAGGGAATTGGAGTCGGTAAGAGGCTAAAAGGGTTTTCCCTTTTGGGTTTGTTAACTCTACGCCCGCTCCACTGCCTTGCTTGGATCTTGACCCATCAAACTTTAAAAACCATATTTCATCTTTTGGTTTCTTTACATTTTTCACCTTAGGGTCAGTGATCAGATTAGCTTCCAGAGATAATTATTGTTTCTTAGACTTGAGGTCTTGCAATAATTGAGGTTGTTCAATTTCTGGTTGCATGAACGCTTCAGTAGTGTTAGGAACAATCTATTTCAATTGAGGTTGAAGTTGAGATTATGTTTCTTCTTTCTCTTGTTCAAGAGGAATATCTTCCTTCTCATGTTTGACAATCTCAACTGTGAGAATCTTTTGGTTGTATTCTTTAGGTAGGGTAGTCTTACTTATAGGATCCATTGTTTGGGGTGCTAATCCTTCACAACTTGGACTTTGAAATTCTTCCACATTGATGGTATGATCATCTTCTTCGTATGGAACAGGGCTCATCAATTTTGTAATCTCATTCTTACATGGGATACATGACATCTCTGAGTGCTCCTCCTGATGTATCCAACACCATTTCGGAAGCAACAAATCTTGTATCTTCATAGTATCCCCCAACAAACACATTCCTTGTTGTACTGTAGTAGTGAAACCTTTGACCCGCCCTCTATATGCAGTCATGTCTGCTCGAAATAATTGGAGAGGAGTCGGTGCAGAGAAAGTGAGGATTTCATTAACCCTGTAAACTCCTAGACTTACTTTAGCAAATGCCACCTCATTGGGAGCACCATAATCCGTTACTAATTTCCTCAACTTAGGTTCACTATCGATTCGGATCTGGTTGCTTACCCCCTTCCACGGAAGGCACAGGTATGTCAAACAAGTCGAGAAATATCCTCCCAAAGTCTTTGACCAATCCCTACTAAGGAGCATCCCATATACTTCTGGAATATCCACTACTTGAATGTCAATGTAACGGGATATTCGAGGATCAACACCTAATTGGATGTATACATCTTTCAATTATCTGATTACATTAACCTCAGTTTTGTCTAGTTGTACCACCTTACTATTTGCACATACCGGTTTAAGTCCAAGCTTATGACATATAGAGTAAGGCATTACGTTTCTAGAAGCCCCTGAATCTACCAAACCATTGTGTAAATTCTTTCCACATATCCTCAAACTCAGTAAAAATGGTGGATTCTCTATTGCATCACTGTTGACATTAGCGTTGATTTCATTAAGGTCTCCCACCTTAACCTCATTGCTCTGTGACTCTAACAATTCCAACTTCCTAAGGAGAGCCCTCTTTTATTCAGGGCAATATCTCAGTACTTCCATTAAAAATTGATCTTAAAGAGGGAGTTGCACCTTTCAAAATTTAGAGGGAAACCCATTAATGGTTTTCCCAATTGTTAATTGATTGATTGAGTCTTTTTATAGGGTTATAGAGTCTCTATTTAGAAGTCTTTGAAAAAGACCAGTCTATTATCCAATAAATTTTTTGCGACTCTGCTAGGGAGTCAAACAATTGTTATAAAGACTAGTGTTGTGATATGAATCAAAATGGTGTTACCGCATGAGAACATCTTTCAAGTACTTCAGCATGATCTAGGGTGGCAGGATGAACAACAAGATATTATCTAACACCTGAATACACTCACTTGGAGGCATAGAAGAAATGTTGATGATTACAAGCAACTGAACCTAGTATAAGAAGAAGAAGAAATTGAGAAATAGTTGTGGTTTTTGAAAGAGTCATAGAAAAGTTTCATGTTGTAATTATTGAAAGAAACCCTAGACCTAGACAAGAAAGATGGTTGGATCCAGAACAACCTAATAAAAAAGTGAACAAATTAAACAAAGTGAGATTAACTAAATTAATCAACTCTCCTAAGTTATTGTTAAATTGGATTTAATATTTCATGGGGTAAGGGATACTTCCATTATTAGGTCAAGTATTCCAATAATTATTCATTCTCTAGAAGTTAAAACTTCTCCCTAATTGTTATTTGTTTCTTGACTTTTAGACATTATCTCTTCAAGTTAAGGATAGTATTGCTTTATGTCTAAATATTGTTTATATGTTGTTTGATTTAGGATTTAAAGTAGAGGTTTGACTAGTTATTTTAAAGATGATTGATTTTTCAATAATTGGGGAATGACTTGTTGGTTATATGATGGATTTATTCTTTGGTTTGACATACTATTGTTCAAGATTTGATTTTGCGTATGATACAAAGCAACTTGGTATTTTGCCAAATTAGAATGTGTTATAAAAGATAGTAATTAATTAGTTGTATTTCGTTGTAGGGATTAGTTTGCCATGGTGAAATAAAGGACCCTAAATTAAAGCTTTGAGTTATTCTTTGGTGTTCTATTATTATGGTTTTATTACATGCCTCAATTTAAGTTGAGTAGGATCGATTCTAAAAATATTGATGTTAATAGTTCCAAATCTCAAGTATATTTGCATACCATCAATGGTTGGTTCATGAGGTGTCACAAACTCGCTACAAAAATTATAAAAATGGATGTTGTATACTATAATGGTTTTATTAGGTTTCCCAAGGGCTAAAGAAAATTAATTATACATGATGGCTAGATCAATGGGTATTTAAAATTATTAATGGGTAAAAGATAAATTTGTTTCACCTTTTTTATAAATGAAATGGCCTCGAGTGATACTAATCTAGTCTTTTTATTTGAATCAATTGAAAGTGACATATAAATTGATAAATTTTAATATGATGTAAGATTTAATAAAAACATAGAGTTTTTAGTGTAGTTTATGTTCGTATTTTATAAAAAAATAAAAAATATTTGAATTTTTTTTGGCAAATTGACACTTAAATTTGATTGTTGATAAAATGTTGAAAAATGAGGTTGAGGGTCCTCCATATTTATTATATAAAATTTCATTTTTTTTTCTTTATTTTTTCTTCGTATATGATAACTTGAAACTTTAGTACATGGATTAATTTTTCTATTTTGATAAATATAAATAAAATAGTACACATGACTATTTTAACATGCCTTCATTTTTTAAATCATAATTATTTATCATATATATAAAATTATTATATCACGTTAACATAGATCTATCTTCTAATGCTCCATTTTATCATTTAAAAAAAAATAGTATGTTTCTTGAGAAAACTAATTTTATATTTTGATGTTGATGACCTACTTTTATTGAAAATAAAAATTAAAAATTAAAAAAAATCAGATTGATTCAAATATTTTTTTTTTAATATATCTGAAAACTACACTTTAAGATATACAAAAGAATATTTTTAGATCCTTCAATTGTTGTTATATATACATAATTGGTGACAACATTAAGTTTTTAAATAAGTTTAATTTTTTAAATAATTAACACCAAAATTCAATGCTATATACTTATCTAGCAAACACTTATAAATTAAAAGTTATGCTTCCAATCTATTTTAGTTAGAAAGAATATAATTAGAACATATTTTTAGCCTAAACTGAATCTAGTTGAAAATTATTAGATTTTGGTGTGCTAAAAGTTTTTCCCGAAAGGGAAACACAACTTTAAACCTCGCCCTTATAAACAAATTTCATGGAAAACCTAATGATATATAGAAATAGATGGGAGATTGATATAGTAGTCACATGTAAACTTGTATAAAGTTAATGGAAACATTCAATATGCGTCATATTTCTTTTATACATGTAGGTGTATCAAAGAATCATTATGGGTTTATACATGTAGGTGTATCAAAGAATCATTATGGACTTGAATATGTTCCTCAAGTAGTCTATTTTCATCATGTTTATATTTGGACATATTTTCTCAACGTTCTTTGGCAAGTCATGAGTAGGAATTATAATATTTAAAGGATTGTTCATACCAACCATGTAGTTAAGGCATCCACCCATTGATTATAAGGGCTGGCAAAGGGATTGAATAGGGGAATGATAAAAAAATTTAAGTAGGTCTTAATTTAGGTATTTTTTTATTAAATCTACTCTTTTTGCATTGCCTATAGAGGTTTGCAATCATTGTTGAGATATTTTATTTCATGATAATTGTTCTTTACTCTAATTTCGTCATCTCCTTCTATTGATAATTTATCGGCACATGTTTTAACATACTAAATTGAGTGGAACATATGATTTTCACTTGAAAGAGAATAAGTAACATCAAGTTTTATATCACTTAGTCTAGACACACCTTAGTAACATAGAGGTTGATGTTAGTTGTTATATTCAAGGTGATAATTCACTTCAACTAAGAAAATGTAATATAGGGTTTAAATTTTCCAATTAAACAATATGAAAAATATGTGATATTCAAAAAATAAAATTTCTTTAATCAATACTATTTAATTACATTTTTCTAAATTTAGTCATGTGCAAAAGCGTAGGTTATCAAACTACTCCCATAGAAAACCCTAGTGAAAAAGACTTAGTATTGGAATACCCTACACGTTTAATTCAAGGAACATGCCAAAATCAATTAAAAATATAACTAAAAAATTAAATCATTAAATTAATCTTACATTTACCAACTTAAAAAAATATATATTCAAGATAAAGGGAAAAGGAAGTTTTTAACAAGCTAGCTTATTTTGGTACTAGTATATAGATTTTATCTCAACCAATTATTACACGTTTAAAATCTCAAGATGTTACAATCATTTAAGAAAGAATGTACATAATATAATTAGTTTCATATTACTAAACTTATATACTCTGAATCTCTCAAATTGATGATTAATCATGTTTAAACAAACTATAAATATAAATTCAAGATATCATGACCCTATTTGAAAAAAGATGAAAACTTAAAGTAAACTTATTAAAACACTAAAATAAACAAAGTTTAGCACTAGCATATTGGTTTTCCAACCCTTACAATTTATAGAATGCCCTTAAAAATAATACTTCAAACTTTTATAAGTCCAAGGAAAACTACTTTTTATACATTTTGCTAACATTTTCAACTATCTATAAATTCTTTAGAGTTTTATTATTTGAATTAGACAACTTTCTCTTCTTGATCCACCCTCTAGTACTAAATATTATTCTTATTGGTTCCTAAACAGGTCGTTTCATTACACAAGTTTAATGCAATCTTAAGCAACACCAATTTCCTCAAGTTCCAAAATGATCTACAAGATCATAAAGTTGGTTCTACATCATAAAATTGATTTGCAATTATTAGAATTGAATATGCTTGATGAGGGATCCCAAAAGAAAATTACTGATTTTATATTTTATACAACACCTTAGCACAAAAATCACACATTCCATGCTCAAGTTGTCAAATAATAACTAGCGGGAAGAGAATGAGCTTGGGCCCATGAATAAATTTGTTTCTACGAGTTTTGGGGTCAAATCTACCATTGCAAACTTAAATTCATAGGTGTAGATTCACCATAGATAGAGAAATAGAAAATTTGTAAATTGAATCTAAATCATAGACATATATAGATTCGTATACAATTCAAGATTATGTTGTTTGCTAAATTATTACATAAAATTATGCCCACTTATACATTATATTCAAAACAAAAGATCAAAATGAATCCAAAATAAATAAATATAACTTTTCATTTTTATAATTATATTACTAATTACATAAAAACATATTGAACATAAAATATTATATTTAATTTGAACAATTATTATAAAACAATAAATATTCTCAATAATTTTACTTCCATTTTTTCATTTTTTGTACATATTAATTTGAGCCGTAACATTCTCCTTTTTCACTTTACTCTTTTCTGAGAAATGCCTTCTTTACATGATAAATATTTAAGGCCCTTTCCACTTAATATATATAAATAAGTTGGACACCTACCTAGTGCATTGTAAATATAGATAAGACTATAAAACATAAGTTGGACACCTACCTAGTGCATTGTAAATATAGATAAGACTATAAAACATTCCCGAATCCCGAGAAGTTAAGAACACTACAGGCTGAACTTACTATTTAATTGTAAGCAGGAATAGGTGATAAGGCAAGTTAACGTCTTGTACATGGGATATTCTGTTATCGTCACAATCTCAGAACTTACAGTTGAGAAAGTAAGTTGACGTCACGGTAGCACTCTCTGCTAATATATTCGTCTCCATGCATTCTTGTTACAGGATTAATTGGCACTGTACAAAAAGGAAAAATATTGTTGTAGGTTTAAATTTTAAAATTTATTTTATAAACTGATAGCGTTCTAAATTTTTATTTTTGATTTCATTTTACATCAGTCTATTGTTGTCTTTCTATGTGCTGTAACATCAGGTTTCACCATCAAAGTGCAAGAGGAGCATTGTCAATTTAAATTTTATTTAAAATAAATAGTATTTCTTATTACAAATTTAGAAACACACACACTATTTTTTTTATATTCATAATATCCGAGTGATAGACAGACATCACATTTCTCTTGTATTATTTGAACACATCCCATCTTCAAATTTAGTTCTGTTGGTGTTTGCTGATGGAGGTTTCTCAAATTTGTCACCTCATCACTTTTGCCCGCTTCTCTATCATCACTTGCATTAAATTTTGTTGTTGCTTGTTGACCATGGCTCTGCGAATTGATCATAATATCATACAGACATTACATTTCCGTTGTACTATTTGAACCCATTCCATCTTCAAATTTAGTTTTCCGTTGTACTATTTGAACCCATTCCATCTTCAAATTTAGTTCTGTTGGTGTTTGGTGACGAGGTTTCTCAAATTTGTCACCACATCACTTTTGCCTGCTTCTCTATCATGACTTACATTTAATTTTGTTGTTGCTTGTTGACCATGGCTCTGCGAATTGATCATGGCATTGAGGATATATTATTAGTTCTTGTGACACTCCATTAAATTTTGTTGTTGCTTGTTGACCCTCCAAATGTATCAAGCCATTATGGATTTATTATTAGTTTTTGTGTTATTATGCCATTATGGATGTATTATTAGTTTTTGTGTTATCCTATACATTCTTGTCATCACTTGCATTAATTTTTTTTTGCTTGTTGACCATGGCTCTACGAATTGAGCGTGACATTAAGGATTTATTATTAGTTCTTGTGTTATCCTATACATTCTTTGTCATCGCTTGTAATTTTGTTGCTTCTTGTTGACCTGCAAATTTATCACGCCATTATGGATTTATTATTAGTTTTTGTGTTCTCATGCCATTATGGATGTATTATTAGTTGTTGTGTTATATTATAGATTCTCGTCGTCACTTCATTTAATTTTGTTGTTGCTTGTTGACCATGGCTTTGCCAATTTATCATGCCATATGGTTTTATTATTAGTTTTTGTGTTATCTTAAATATATTTATTTCATTAATGAAGGCAAGGCTTAGATTTTACTTGCTTGATATTTCTTTTTCTTTTATTTCCTCTTCCTATCAAGCTCTTGGAATTTGACACTTCATCATTTTTGCTACTTTTTTGTCATCACTTCAATTGAGTTTCATTGGTGCTTGTTGACCAACACTCTACAAATTTATCATGACATTATAGATTTATTAATAGTTTCCATGCTATCTTATGCATTAATTTCATTAGTAAAGGTTTAAATTTTGCCTTCTTTGTATTTTTTTTCCTTCATTTCCCTTTTCTATTATGTTTGTCAAATTTGTCATCTTGTCACTTTTTTTTGCTTCTTGTATTAACACTTGCATTTAGTTTTGTTGTTACTTCTTGACCAAGGTTCTTCAAATTTGTCATTTGGTCACTTTTGCTTGCTTCTTTGCATCATTTGCATTTAATTTTGTTGGCGCTTGTTAATTGAGGCTCTTCAAATTTTATATTGGTCAATGTTCAACTTACTTGGTATTTTCTTCCCATTATTTCTATTTCCTCTTGCTATACCAAGCAATTAAAAGTTGAACCTTGATGAATGAAAAATTTGTACAACTTGGTCAACAAGTGCAAACAAAACTAAATGCAAAGGATGAAAAAGAAGCAAGCAAAAGTGGTGAGATGACAAATTCAAAGAACCTGGTTCAACAAGTAACAACAATATTAAAAGCAAGCATTTAGTTTTGTTGGCACATGTTGATTGAGGCTCTTCAAAAAAATTATTGGTCAAGGTTCAACTTTACTTGCTTGGTATTTTCTTCCCATTATTCCCCTTTCCTCTTACTATACAAAACAAGTAATTGAAGCTAGACCAATGAAATTTTTTAAGAGCCTAGTCAACAAGTGCAAACAAAACTAAATGCAAATAACAAAAAAGAAGCAAGAAAAACTAACGAGATGACAAATTTGAAGAACCTTAGTCAACAAGGAAGTGTTGATAGAACCTTGGTCAACAAGGAAAAGCAAATATGAAAAAGTTAAAATTAAACCTAAATACTAATGAAATAAATGTATGGGATATCATGGAACTATTAATAAATCCATAATGGCGTGATAAATTTTCATAGTCTTGATCAAGAGACGCCGATAAAACCAACAAAATGTAAGTGATGACATAGAAGCAAGCAAAGTTGATGAAGTGACAAATTCTAAGAGCTTGAGAGGAAAAGGAAATATAAGAAATAGGAATCCTAAGCAATAAAATTTGAGCCTTCATTAATGCAATAAATGTATATAATAACACAAAAACTAATAATAAATCCAAAATGACATGATAAAATTATAGAGCCATGGTCAATAAGAAACAACAAAATTAAATGCAAGTGATAACAGAGAAGCAAGCAAAAATGACAAGGTTACAACCTTGAGGAACCTCTTTTAATAAACACCAAAGAACTAAATTTGAAGATGAGACGTATTCAAATAGTAAAAGATTGTATATTTTTAATCTTTTAGAGTCAGGGAGAGGCAACATTTGTCTCATCACTCCCACATTATGAGTATTAAAAAAATATTAATGCTTCTAATAAATGAGGTTTATTTTAACAAAATTTAAGTTGTCAATGCTCCTCTTGCATGACTTGACAATATATAGAAAGACAAAGATAGATAGTAGATAGATATAAAAAGAAGAAAAAAAATAGAGATAAAAGTTAGGATAATTTGCAGTATCTTTGTTGTTGCTATTCTTCTTTGGTTTGCGCAGTGCTAAGGTATGAACTGTAAATATAGAGAAAAAAATTAATATATAAACATCATTTTCCTTTCAAATTTTTCTTCTAGATGAAATCTAAAACTTCAGTGATTGGGACAAGTGGTAGAAAAATTTTAAGTTGGTGTGATTTATAACCTCACCCAACTTCATCTATTCAAATCTGAAATCTTAA
The DNA here is from genome assembly GCF_030272615.1 of Cryptomeria japonica. Taxonomy (NCBI): domain Eukaryota; kingdom Viridiplantae; phylum Streptophyta; class Pinopsida; order Cupressales; family Cupressaceae; genus Cryptomeria; species Cryptomeria japonica. The sequence continues at coordinate 805,146,978 of NC_081409.1, forward strand.
AAGTAAGAACTGTTGTTATTCAAAAAACGATTTCAATTAATCCTTTGACATAGTTTTTATACTTTATGAGATCTCATCTTCTTGAAAATAGATCCCATACTAAAAACTTGAAATTGCAATGATATATACATTTGTAGTTAATGTTTGCCATAATGACCAATATTTTTGTGTATAGTTTTGTTCATCCTCTTAATGATTTTAATAGTAATAATCTCCCTTCACTAGGGTTACATGGTGTCTATTTAGAATATTTATTTCTCTAATCTATGCTTATCGTTTGTATTTATGATAATTGATTTCATGCAGTCAAATAGTAAACTTGAGAAACAAAAAGGTCTCTATTGACATGACATGCGAATGTATGTATATTGTCAATCAACTTTGTGAACAAGTATTCATGGTGCTATCGATCTACATCAGCTGAGAAAGAGCTTACTTTGTCTTATGGATCACGTAACTTACTGAATGTATTTGGCCTTAGGCCAAATGAATTCTAGTGATTTATTTTGTAAGAAACTTCATTTAGTACTCGGACTCATAGAGCTATAATATTTCCAGCTCGTTGCAGGTTGTATTGCAAACTCAATTTTTTTAATTATAATCAGTGTTAAATGGAAAACTAAATTATGATTTTGTTTTTTATATTTGAAGGTAATTTTTTTCTACTTCAATACTTCAATATTTATGTTCTTCAATACTTCAATATTTGTGTTCTTGTACTTTTTGAATTTAATGTTATTTATCATAATTTTATTCTTATTTACATGTAGTCATTATTATCTTGTAGAAATGATACAATTTTTTATTACAGAAGGGTAATAAGAATGTTGGCTCATACAAAAGGTGACATGTTGACCTTTTTAGTAAGTAATCTCATTCCTTTGTTGGTGACTCTTTTCAATTACCTCCTATAACAACTAGAAAATGAGAAAGGAATGTGAAAGATCATATGAGCAACCACTAACTCTAGATCAATCACAAAATCTCCATTCGTAAGCACAATGAAAGAAGCAAACCAAATTCAACAATAAATAATGAATTGAACATAAATCAATGCAAACCAAATGTTGAAATTGGTGCGAGTGCCTCCATTGCTCTTCTCCTTCTTGTTCCTTGTGTGGGATGGCTATCAGAATCGTAGCACAATACCTTTCGTATGATAGCACAAGAATTCAAATAGCATGGTTCATGATAATTGAAATGAGGTTTGATTTATAGATTTTAGATATTAGAATTGACAATCAAGATTGAGAATTGAACAAAAAGATCAATGGTGGAGGATTGCTAAGGCAAGTTAGTTGGGAGATAATTACTCGTGTAATTGGATTTTATTGACAAGTTAACTCAATTGACTGACTTAGTGGATAGATGAGTTAGTTAGAAAAAGTGATTTCAAAAAAGATGAATTGACTGACTGGTTAGAAAAAGTGATTGAAGAGTGACTAGTGGACCTAAGATTCAGTGACAGTTAACCTTTTTTAACATGTGTTATAGGAGAATGAATGAAATTATTTAATTTAATTAGGAGGGAATTTGATTTTGGAAAATGAAATTTTGACATGTGAGAGAAATTAGATAAATTAAAAAATTTATGCAATTGAGTAGGCATAATTAGTTCATTAAATAATTTGAAATAATTATTTAATTATGGGAAGATAATAGAAATTAATTTAATTTAACAATAAAAGTTATTTAATTAGATTATGTGAAGGTGAATTAACTAAATAATTTTATTATTTAATTAACATTAGAGGAAAAATTAGATAATTAAATAATAAAAAATATTTAATTATGAAGTTGGGTGGAAATTTGAATTTTGAATGTGGACTTATAAGAATAACGTTAAATTAATTAAATAATTAAAATTATTTAATTAATAAGAATGAATAATTAGTGAAATTAACGTTTGTAGGCACAAGACAATTTAAGGTGTCTACATTTTGCTTCTCTTTGAGACAATGCAATTTTGAGTGTTGTTTCAAGGAAAAGTTGATAAAATTTTGCCCCAATGGTGACAAGGTATTATTCAGTAAATTGGGCAAAAAATCATGAATTGAAGGCCAATTTGTCAACAATATGATTAGGAGTCCAAAAATGTATTGTAATCAGAAAATGGGGTATGTAGTGTCAATGTGTGAGTTTTAAGAGTCAAAAGGGACCGTGACTAGTACATTAAGCATCCTTATTAGGGAAAATTTGGCCTATAAATGTAGGAAATTAGGACTTAATTTGGTTCATTTGTACTTTGCAAGCTTGGAGGGTTTGGAGAGAGTAGAAAGCCCTTGAGTGCGAAGTTATGCTAGGCATTAGACGTTAGTACCATCATTTAGAGAAACTTCGAACCTTTGGCAGGGCAATTGGCACAGGCAACGGGGTAAGTGATCAAACTATACATGTCATTTTGTTGCATTTATTGCATTTTAAAAATTAGGTCTAGAAACTATCAAATTTAAGTGTCACACATACACTCACACATTTCACACATTTGTGAGTTTTACTCCACATTTACCATTGAAATCTCGCATAAATAAATCCATCCCTCCCTCACTCTAATGTTTTTTGTATTCGCTTAATTTTAGGCATATGTTGTTAATGCTGCACATATGATTTATTTATGTCGCATTTGATATGAGTGTTGTGCATTTATTTTTACTTGTGCCAAATTTGATTTTCAAGGTTTTAAATGATAACGCAATTAGGAAAATCATCAGGTGATTGGTCAATTAGGTCATTTAGTAGGCATAACTTGATATAATGTTTGTTTTGGACTCAAATAACCTTTCCTATCTTAAGCACTCACAAGAATAGGCCTAAGTGCCTATCTTTGTAACAATAGCTAGATGATGTTGAGTGAGAGTATTTGCATGCGCTTGGTATCTATCATGTTTGCTTTATGCCCAAGATTAGGGTAAATCAGGGACTAATTATTGCGCGCTTGTTGAGTGATGGCACTTAGAGACAAGTTCATTTCATTTATCGATTAGTGAGGCTTTTGTGACAGGATGTTTGGTGCTTTCTACAGATCTCGATTCATGGCGGGAGGGTTACCTATGAGCATCGTCCAAGTATTGAGGCTCTCTTTAGATTGTTTGAGTGTGATAGGATTGACTTGGGCATTGATGACTATTACAAGATTTGATGGAGTACGATGATAGATATGTACAACAAATACACGATTGTTCTTAGTGGTGTTGCCACTGCCATATTAGCTCTTGATTGATGTGGATGTGGGTACTACCTATGCTCTATTATCAGCTTCATACAATGACATACATAGGAGGTTAGTATCTTAGTTGCAATATTACATTGTTACAGGTCTGGGCATGGGTAAGCGCACCAAGATTGTGTGCAGAAAAGTGGACACCTTCTCAAAAAACTGTCTAAAAACTACTAACACGAACGTGTTTTTTAAAATTAAAAAATCTGTTCACATTAAGGCTCGTATTACTGAGCCTAAATCCAAGCCAAAACGCGTACAGGTTTTTAAAAATAAAAAACGCGTACGCGTTATGTTTAGTGTGAAAAACACGTACGTGTTTTGCTTACATAAAGCTAGATTAGTAACATGGACTTATATGCAATTCTTTTAGCATTCCCATAGTTTTTTCAGTAGGATATATACATAATATAACATTTAACTTTAAGTTATATTTTATGTATATATTGTCAGGATGTTTGAGAGTGGTTTCAGATCTCTAGGAGTCATAATGCAGATTCTAGATTTTAGGAGATCTTATAATTTTTCAAAATTAGTCAAATTTCAGTCATCAATGGGCTTATATCATCATTCATTTTCTATCTCTCTATCTCACGGTCTTTATCTCTCCTAAGCTCTAGACCTATCTATTTTCCTATCTCCTCCTCTCTTCACCTCTCTCTATCTCACTCTTTCCTCTCTCCCCAAGCTTTCGATCTTATAATTTCTTAGACAATCAAATTTCAGTATCTCTCATTATCTCTCTCTCTCTCTCTCTCTCTCTCTCTCTCTCTCTCTCTCTCTCTCTCTCTTCCTCCATCACTAGACCTATCTATCTACCTATCACTCCTCCTCTCCCCCATCTCTCTATCTCACTCCCTCCTCTTCTCCAAGATTTAAACATATCTCTCTCACCCTTCTTTATATCTCCCCTCTATTCTCTAAATATGTGAGACACTCTCTCTCTCTCTCTCTCTCTCTCTCTCTCTCTCTCTCTCTCTCTCTCTCTCTCTCTCTCTCTCTCTCTCTCTCTCTCTCTCTCTCTCTCTAATTATCACCTCCACTTCTATCTATCTAACCTCTCTATATCTCTCTCCTCTTTGCACCTCTCTCTCTATCTATCTAGGTATTTAGATAAATAGTTTACGGGGGGAGTGCAAAAAGGTAGATAGATATAGATAAGTAGAGAGAAATGAAAAGAGAGAGAGGTAGAGATATAGGTAGGGAGGGAGAGAGATGTAGGTTGAGAAAAAGGTAATAGAGAGAGAGAGAGAGTGTGTGTGTGTGTGTGGGGGGAGAGAGTGGGGAGAGAGTGAGATTGATAGAAGTGGTAAGGGAAGGTTTGGGAGATAGAAGAAAAGATAGAAATAGAGGTCTTGTAGGGAGGGAGATATATATAGAGAAAGAGAGAGAGGAAGAGGGGAGATAGTGATAAGTTGAGAGGGGGAAAATAGATAGAGAGAGGTGGAGAGGGAAGGATAGAGATAGAGATAGGTGATATATACAAAAGTGGAGGAGAGACTTGGAGTGATGGAGAGAAAGAGAGGTGTTTAAAGAGAGGTCAGGTAGATAGAGATAAGTAGCTAGAGAGAGAGAGTATGGAGATGGAAGGAGGGAGGGAGAGAGATAAAGGGAGAGCTCAAGAGAGAGTGGGGTGAGATAAAAAGTAGAATGGAGGTCCAAGGAGGTAGAGAATTGGGGGAGATAAAATTAGATAGGGATGGAAAGAGAGGTAGGTAAAGAGAGGGAGAGGGGAGATCAAGAGAGCAGGAGGAAAGATAGATACCCATAGAGAGAAGAGAAATAACTAAAGGGGGATGGGAGATAGAGAGTATAGATAGATGGGTACTTGATAGAGAGGTGGAGTAAAGAATACCTCCCCTTCCCTCCATCTCTTTGGACACCTCTCCTTCTCTCCCTCACTCCAACTCTCCCCTCAACTTTTGTATATCCCACCTATCTCTATCTCCTTCCCTCTCCACCTCTCTTTATCGATTTCCCCCCTCTCAACTTATCACTATCTCCCCTCTTCCTCTCTCAATATTCATACATCTCTCCCTCGTTCCCTCCACCTCTCTACTTACCGCTCATGACACCATATGACCCCTTTTAACATCCTAGTACATGACATGACCCCTTAGGACAATATGATGTCCTAAGGGGTCATATGGTGTTCTAACAAATGTGTGGCCCCTTAGGACCTTGTATGACCCATCAAGACGCCATATGACCCTTTTTAACATCTTGGTATGTATGACATGACCCCTTAGGACAATGTCCTAAGGGGTCATATGGTGTTCTAACACATGTGTGGCCCCATAGGACCCCATATGACCATTTTTAACATCCTGATATGTACGACATGACCCCTTAGGACACCATACGAGCCCTAAGGACACCATATGACATCCTAAGGGGTCATATGATGATCTAACACATGTGTTGACCCTTAGGATCCCATGTGACCCCTAACGACACTATATGACCCCTTACGACACTATATGACCCCTTAGGACCATATAATGTCCTAATGGGTCATATGGTGTCCTAAGGGGTCATATGGTGTTCTAACACATGGTCCCCCCCTTAGGACCCCATATGACACCTAACAACACCATATGACCCCTTAGGATGCCATATGATCCCTAATGACACCATGTGACCCCTTAGGACACTATATGACCCCTCATGACACCATACGACCCCTTAGAACACTATATGACCCCTTAGGACACTATATGACCCATTTTAACATCCTAGTACACGACATGACCCCTTAAGACACCATATGACCCCTTAGGACACCATATGACACTTTAGGACAATATGATTTCCTAAGGGGTCATATGGTGTTCTAACACATGTGTGGCCCCTTAGGACCCCATATGACCCCTAACAACACCATATGACCCCTTAGGACCCCATATGACCCCTAACAACACCATATGACCCCTTAGGACCCCATATAACCATGAACGACACCATATGACCCCTTTAACATCCTAGTACACGACACAACCCCTTAGGACACCATATGACCCCTTAAAATACCATATCAACCCTTAGGACAATATGATGTCCTAAGGGGTCATATAGTGTTCTAACACATGTGTGGCCCCTTAAGACATCATATGACTCCTTAGGACACTAGATGACCCCTCAGGACACCATATGACCCCTTAGGACACTATGTGACCCCTTAGGACACCATATGACCCCTTACGATAATATGATGTCCTAAGGGGTCATATGGTGTATAAAGGGGTCATATGGTGTATAAAGGGGTCATATGGTGTATAAAGGGGTAACATGGTGTTCTAACACATGTGTGGCCCCTTAGGACCCCATATGACCCCTAACAACATCATATGACCCCTTAGGACACTATATATGATCCCTAACGACACCATCTGACCCCTTAGGATACTATATGACCCCTCAGGACACCATATCGCCCATTAGGAAACCATATGACCCCTAATGACACCATATGACCCCTAACAACACTATATCACCCCTTTTAATATCCTAGTACACGACATGACCCCTTAGGATAGCATATGACCCCTTAGGACACCATATGATGTCCTAAGGAGTCATATGGTATCCTAAGGGGAAATATGGTGTTCTAACATGTGTGGCCCCTTAGGACCCCATATGACGCCTAACGACACAATATGACCCCTTAAAACACCATATGATCTGTTAGGACCATATGATGTCCTAATGGGACATATCATGTCCTAAGGGGTCATATGGTGTCTTAAGGGGTCATATGGTGTTTTGACACATGTGTGGCCCCTTAGGACCCCATATGACCCCTTATGACACAATATGACCCCTTAGGACAATATGATGTCCAAAGGGGTCATATGGTGTCCAAAGGGGTTATATCGTGTTCTAACACATGTGTGGCCCCTTAGGACCCATATGACCCCTAAGGACACCCTATGACCCCTCATGACACCATATGATCCCTAACAACACCAAATGAACCCTTAGGACACTATATGACCCCTCAGGACACCATGTGACCCATTAGGACATCATATGACCCCTAATGACACCATATGACCCCTAATGACACTATATAACCCCTGATGACACCATAAAACCCCTTTTAACATCCTAGTACACGACATGGCCCCTTAGGATAACATATGACCCCTTACGATACCATATGATGTCCTAAGGGGTCATATGGTGTCTTAAGGGGTCATATGGTGTTCACACACACATGTGACCCCTTAGGACCCCATATTGCCCATAACGACACCATATGACCCCTTAGGACACCATGTGACCCATTAGGATAGTGTCCTAATGGGTCATATGGTGTCCTAAGGGGTGATCCTAATGGCTCACATGGTGTTCTAAGGGGTCATATGGTGTCCCAAGGAATCATATGGTGTTCTAACACATGTGTGGCCTCTTAGGACCCCATATGACCCCTAACGACACAATATGACCCCTTAGGACACCATATGACCCCTTAAGACAATATGATGTCCTAAGGGGTCATATGGTTTCCAAATGGGTCATATGGTGTTCTAACACATGTGTGGCCCCCTAGGAGCCCATATGACCACTGTCAACACCATATGACCCCTAACAACATCATATGACCCCTTAGGACACCATATGGCCCCTAACAACACCATATGACCCCTTAGGACACCATATCACCCCTTTTAGCATCCTAGTACATGAAATGACCCCTTAGGACACCATATGAGCCCTAAGGATACCATATGCCATCCCAAGGGGTCATATGGTGTTCTAACACATGTGTGGCCCCTTAGGACCCAATATGACCCCTAACAACACCATACAACCCCTTAGGACACCATATAATATCCTAATGGGTGATATGGTGTCGTGAGGGGTCATATAGTGTACTAAGGCGTAATATGGTGTTGTTAGGGGTCATATGGGGTCCTAAGGGGCCACACATGTGTTAGAACACCATATGACCCCCTAGGACATCATATTGTCCTAATGGTTCATGTGGTGTCCTAAGGAGTTATATGGTGTCCTAAGGGGTCATAACGTGTTGTTGGGGGTCATATGGGATCCTAAGGGACCACACATGTGTTAGAACGCCATATGACCCATTAGGATACCATATGACCCTTCAAGACATCATAAGGGGTCATATGGTGTCGTAAGGGGTAATATGGTGTCATTAGGGGTCATATGGGGCCACACGTGTTAGAACACCATATGAACCATTAGGACACCATATGACCCATTAGGACATCATATGGTTTCCTAAGGGGTCATATGGTGTCGTTAGGGGTCATATGGGGTCTTAAGAGGCCACACATGTGTTAGAACACCATATGGTCCCTTAGGACACCATATGACCCCTTAGAACATCATATGGTGTCCTGAGGGGTCATGTCATGTACTGTGATGTTAAAAGGGATCATATGATGTCTTGAGGGATCATATGGTGTCGTTAGGGATCATATGGTGTCCTAAGGGGTCATATGGTGTCGTTAGGGATCATATGGTATCCTAAGGGGTCAAGTCATTCACTAGGATGTTAAAAGGGGCCATATAGTGTCCTAAGGGGTCATGTCATGTACTAGGAGGTTAAAAAGGGTCATATGTTGTCGTTAGGGGTCATATGGTATCCTAAGGGGTCAAGTCATTCACTAGGATGTTAAAAGGGGCCATATAGTGTCCTAAGGGGTCATGTCATGTACTAGGAGGTTAAAAAGGGTCATATGGGTCATATAGTGTCCTAAGGGGTCATATGGTGTTCTGAGGGGTCAGATAGTGTGCTAAGGGATCGTATGGTGTCGTTAGGGGGTCATATGGGGTCTTTAGGGGCCACACATGTGTCAGAACACCATGTGACCCCTTAGGACACCATATGACCCTCTAGGACATCATATTGTCTGAAGGGGTCATATGGTGTCCTAAGGGGTCATATGGGGTCCTAAGGGGCCACACATGTGTTAGAACATAATATGACCCATTAGGATCCATCATATTGTCCTAAGGGGTCATATGATGTCTTGAGGGGTCATATGGTGTCCTAAGGGGTAATATGGTATCGTTAGGGGTCATATGGTTTCGTTAGGGGTCATATGGGTTCCTAAGGGGCAACACATGTTTTAGAACACCATATGACCTCTTAGGACACCATATGACCCATTAGAACATCATATTGTCCTAAGGGGTCATATGGTGTCCTAAGGGATCATGTTGTATACTAGGATGTTAAAGGGTTCATATGGTGTCCTAAGGGGCTATGTTGTGTACTAGGATGTTAAAAGGGGTCATATGGTGTCCTGAGGGGTCATATGTGTTTCTAATGGGCCACACATGTGTTAGAACACCATATGACCCCTTAGGACACCATAAGAGATAGAATATTAAAAAGGCTAAAAGGGGACAAAGGAAGAGAAGGGTGAGAGAGATAGGTTTAAATCCTGGAGGAGAGGAGAGAGTGAGATAGAAATATGGGAGAGAGAAGGGGAGAGGGGGAGTGATAGTAAGAGAGATAGGTCTAGAAATGGAGGAAGATGGAGGAAGAGAGAGAGAGAGAGAGAGAGAGAGAGAGAGAGAGAGAGAGAGAGAGAGAGAGCTTAGTTATTACTGAAATTTGATTATGTCCAAGAAATTATAAGATCTAAAGCTTGGGGAGAGAGGAGAGAGTGAGATAGAGAGAGGTGAAGAGAGGAGGAGAGAGGAAAATAGACAGGTCTAGAGCTTAGGGGAGACAAAGACCGTGAGATAGAGAGATAGCAAATGAATGATGATTTAAGCCCACTGATTATTGAAATCTGACTGTCTGAAAAATTATAAGATCTCTTAAAATCTAGAATCTGCATTATGACTCCTAGAGATCTAAAACTACTTTCAAACATCTTGGCAATATATACATAAAATATAACTTCAAGTATAAGAAAGATAAAAGACAAAGAGAAAATGTAACTTATACTTAAATGTTATATTTTATGTATATATCCTGCAAAAAAAACTAAGGGAATGCTAAAGGAAGTGTCATCTATGTTCATGTTCCTTATCTAATTTAATGTAAGCATAACACATGTGTTTATCTTGCTAAACATAACCTGTACGCGTTTTTTTTTTTTTTTAAAACACGATCGCGTTTTTGTTTTAGAAAACCCATACGCATTTTGCCTTGTACTTAGGCTTGGGATCCTTTTCCCCCTCCTTTTTATGTGTTTTCTTCTTCCAACATGGTTCGACTTCTTCATCATTAGGTTTACATGTTATCAAGTGGGTATTTCTAAAACTGCCACCATAATTTCACCCATCTTCTAGCTTTCTAACCATATTTATTTTTTAAATTTGAACAACATTAACATATTAATCTTGAATTTCTTTTATCAGTGTCTCCATAGTTCTCAAAGACATGTGTGTACCATTTTTTTAATAACTTTTGATCTACTTATCCAAAAAAATTAAAAAATTATATATTATTGTAGTGCACTTGTTCTTTACACTTCAAAAAAAAATTGTATTTTCGATTATTTTGGTGCAAATTATGCTTCGTGCACGAACAAGTACCTGATTTTTAGGATGTGCTCGTTTCAAAAAATCATAAAAAAAATACTCATCAGAAAATTACAAAAAAATACACAACTTCTAGTGCTCACTCTTAACTATATTTATACCAAAGGATTTGTCAAAATACTAAATCTAACTATGACTTTTTCGATGCACACGCTAGACACTATGTTATGTTTTTCAGGAAAAATTAGGAACTATTTTTTGTGCGCAAAGGATTTGACCCCCTTAATCTTATACAATTTTGAAAATATTTAGTAGTTTAGAAACTAGATTCAAAGTACTACAATATATGTTCTTTGAGTATCTTCATATTTTGAGTGGACGAGTCTCAAATTGCTCCGCCAAGTTCAGGTTTATTTGATTTCAGAAAAAAGGTGTCCACTTATACCCCCCTTTTTGCACACCATCTTGGTGCACTTACCTACATGGGAGCACATTGTCATATGTTAATAGATTGTGGATAGACATTTGGAGCCAGACTTGCCTTATATTTAAATGTATTTTGGGGTTGTGACTTAATTAAATAATCTATTATTTAATTATTTATTTTTTCCCCCTTTTCTCATAATTAAAGAATTTCTATTTATCTAATTTTCTCTAAAAATTAATTAAATAATTTTTACTATTTAATTAATTCTTTCATGCATAAATAATAAATAATTATTCTAATTTTATTCCACCATTCACATTAATTAATTTTTTTATTGGTAGATTACATGATTTTTAGCCTAGTCCATATCCAGGTGATGCCACAAATGAAGGACCTCATCCCCAACCCATAAACATGCACCCACGAAACAAAAATATATAAACTAAGAAAGAACCACCTCCAAACCCTTGCTAGACCCAAGAGAATCATCACCCCTAAAGAAGATGCTAAAATACTAGATATTTATTCCACATTTTGTATGGGAGTGAAGTTGCATGTTGAAAGCTCTCTCATTTTTCTTCCTCTTACTTTGTGCTATTGTCCATGCACCATCATGGGCCTCGCCACCATTTAGCTCACCAAAATTCCTAAGGGTAATATCTTGACCTCTACAAGGCACAGATCTAGAGAACTCCTTAATCGCACCCATCCCCTTAATAGGGAGCAAAGAAGCCAAACTATTGGCCCTCCTAGTAGGTGGAGGAACCATAGAAAGCCTCAATATGTGTTGTGATTTCATTGACGAAGCAACTAAATCACTAAGGCTTGAGTCCTTAGCTTGTTGAGGTGACTTCAAGGAAGAAGCATTACCGCCCATATCATTGTCTCCCCCGTTAACAAGGGATTTAGCCAACTTCTACGAAGTGCGCAAAGCATTGCATGGTGAATCCAAGGGAGGATCATCCCGTTTGAAATTTAAAGGCACATCAATGACCTCACCGTCTTGATTTGAAGTTTCCTTTTATATTGAGTAGTGGTGTGGGGAGATATCCTTCCACCACGAAGGTTAGCTTCCTTTTCTCTGTTTAGCACAATGAGCAGCAACATGTCTAGTGCAAAAACATATGTGGCATTGGAAGCGAACTCCTCCATAATCTAAAGGTTGAATCCAACAACTATTTTTAGTGTTGAGAGGAGTCTGCAAAAGAAAATCTTTGTTGGCCTCAATCTCCTGGTGAAGAAATTTATAGATCCCTCATAAACATCCAAGAATTTTTGCAACGAATTCCCAATAGCTTCAAAGCAAGAAACAAAATAAAATTGAAAAGGTAGATTTGGAAGCCTTAACCAAAGAGGACTAGCAGAGAAGGATTCAATACTTGGTTCGAAGGAAAAATGTCAGGATTTCAACATAAGAAAGTGTTGTTCATAGTCCCATTGATAGTCACAGATAACTATTCGACAACCTTGAATATTGTCAAAGATCACAACAAAAAATCTTCGAGAACAAGAATAAATATGAAGATCACCCTTTTGAATAGGGTGCCATGTTTCTGAAATCTACTGGTGCAACATAGGCATACTTAGCCAAAATTCACGAAATCTCTTGATTAAACCATGCTTAGAAAAATAATCAACATTGTCATCCACCTCTGTGAGAATTTCCTCCCCTAGGATGACATTCAAAGGCACATTAGAGGGACAGAGAGACAATGTAGTGTGGTTTTCAAAAGCCTGCGAAGGTGAGAGTCTAGACCCCTGTCATTCCAACCAAGCCTTCAAACCAAGCTTCCTGTGGTGACATCCTGCAATCAACAACCTCACATTGTCCATGATCATCCTCGTCATTGCAAGCCCTAGTTGTAGAAGTCGTATGCAAAGGAAAAGAAATGAGAGGTTGTTGTCCATTTCCACTGTCAACTTGCCAAGCGCCAACCCCGCGAGCAGTGGCCTTAGCATAAAAAATCTAGATGGTGCAATGGAGAATTGCCCACACAATTGCGCATAGGGAAAACAATAGGAGCCCTAACTTGCATAGGTCGCAACAAGTGTAACGTTGCATGAGCTTTTTTAATTAAACAATTGTAATTATTTAATTAAATTATTTTCTTCCACTTTTGTTAGAATTAAATAATTATTAAAATTATTTAATTAGCTAATATTCTCTTCTATGATCAAATAAATTAGTTTAACTTATATAATTATTCATTTTTGAAACATATGTCTTCTTATTTCTCTCATGCATATGAATTTATTTATTTTTTAAATTCTCTCTCACACACATGAATTAAATAATATATTTATTTAATTCTTTTTCTAATTCCTCTCACATGCTCAATTAAATAATTTCTTAATTATGTAATTCTAATTGTCTTCAATTTCACCTTTTTAACTCACACTCACTTTGAGTTCAATTGACTAATCAATCCTTTTAGCTATCAATTAATTATGTGTATCTCCATCATGCAATCGGTTAACCTTGTAATTATCTCAATAGAACCGTGTCATCAAATCTTCTCCTTAAATCACCACCATTGATTGATATTAGAAAATCTATAAAAACAACCTTGATCATCTATCACTCAATCACTAGTCTCTGAGCTTTCTTACACCCACGCTGCGATAGATTCTAAGAGAAACAATACTACCAAGCATAGAAAGTGAGAAGAGCAATAGAGACCAAGGGAATATTTGCATGAGGTATAATTTGTGTGTTGATTTCAATTTGAATTCATTTCTATTCTCTATTGTTATGATTGGAAATTGTTGTACTTCTTAGGTCTTTTGTGGTTAGGCTTAGTAGTGAATCACGAGTATAATAATTGATATTAAATTATTATTAAATTATGATATTGTAAATAATATTAAATTATTATTAAGATATTATTATGTTGTAATATAATATTTTTATATTACCAAATCATTATTATTATTATATTTTTATTTTATATTCCTCCTTATCCTTATCCTTGAAAAAAAGGTGGATTTTATGTAGGGACTCTTTCAATTCTCCATAATTAATAATATTAGATTAAGATAATTATGAAATTAATTGATTGCATAATGGAGATAAACAAATTGATTAATCAGTTAAGAGGTGAAAGTGAAGATATAATTAACATTAAATAATTAAAAATTAGTTAACATGGGAGAAGAAAATAAAATAAAATAATTTAACAATAATAATAGTAAAATGTTTCTTAGTGTAAATAAATATTCATTAAGGATATTATTACACTTTACTCAAGTTAACTTAGGATAATGCATCTCTTCATAGTTTGGATTTGAGACACTTAGGGAAGTGTGCACATAGGGATATAGCTTGTAGGAGAAATTCAACCTTTTGTGGCCTTATTTTGTTGTTACACTCTACATTCAATGGGTCATCCACCTCTTGTGGAATATTATATTATTTCTCCTACCTACCCCTATTATTTCTTACCTACCCTTGTTTCTCATTGAGCCACATGTCATGATTGTGTGCTTGTATATCCATATGGCCTTGCCCATATAAGCATGCCTATATTCATTGTATTGGTTAATCCAGTTGATTATTTATATATTGATGAGAATACAATTTGTTCTTGTCATTCTTTTGTCTCTCTTTTATACTTTTCATTGTGCCCTTGATCTTGACAAAATCTCACATGGTATCAGAGCCATTGGGGCTTCAATTGATTGGTTTTTGGAGACATCTTAGAAGGCTTCTATTTTTGGATCTAAGGGACAAATTTTTTTGGAGGCATCTTAGAGTGTTTTCAACCTCACCATTGCATTCGAGAGGCCGTTTCCATAAAAATCGAGTATAAACTCGACCTATTTTGGCGAAAATTGAATTTTGGGTGTTGCAGGCATTTTTTGCCCAATTCGGGCGGTACAATACAAAATTTTCGGATCTCCAAAAAAAAAATTTCTGAAATTTTTTTTTCCAGTTTTGAAAAAGATTTTTTTGTAATATATATATATATATATATATATATATATATATATATATATATATATATATATATATATATATATATATATATATATATATATATAATTTTTTTTTTGCTAGTTCGTACCTTCTACCCAGTCAACAACGCATAGTCAGCGCCCAGTCGACATTTTTTGAAAAAAAAAATTAGACCGCTCTTTGTTGAGCAGTTTGGATTTTTGGGTCAACTTTTGAGGCCCATAACTTGCTCAATTTTGCTCCTTTTTGGGTGCAATGTTTTTTGATTTGGGCTAATTTTTCATGCTCTTCGCAGTAGTACAGTTATTTTCTAATTTTTGTGCACAAGTTTTTCAGAAGTTTCGGATTTTCTCAGATGTACCTATCCAATCCTCAATTTTGCAACTTCAAACGCTTTGTTTGAGCTCATACGACCTCCTTTTCAGGTGCTATTTTTTTTTGAAAGTGCATATTTTTTCGTCTACTTTCATAATCTATGATCAGATTTCATAGATTTTGAGTGGAAATTGTACTTTTAGATATTGGTCTTATTTGGCCTATTTGGTACTTGTAAATTGCTTAGATCTTAGTTTAGATCTCTTGCATTATTAGTTTGAGTCTCTTTTGGCCTTATTGAGGCAGTTGTAAAGTTGAAATCAGGTGTCCACTTTGCCATTTTTTGCAAGTGGCCCAATGTACACGCACTAATTATAAAGTGTCAAATCATCTTTTTTTTTTGGGGGGGGGGGGGGTGGGGGGGGGTTCTTTGATTAAGTGAATTTGGGGGGGGGTGTCTTGTGTGATTGTGCCTCTCTTTCCTTGTGCTCTTTCATTTTTGTTGCAATGAGTCCTCATAAATTTCCACCTTTAACTCCACATAATTATGCATCATGAAAAAATAAAGTATGGAGCAAATTAATGAAAAAAGGTCTCACAAATTACATAGATGGAACTATAGCAGCACCACCTAATCCTAAGGTTGATCCTAATGCTCAGTTAGAATGACTCACTAATAATTGCATGGCTCTTTGAACTTTGCGTAAGTATGTATCAGATGACCTTATTTTTCACATTGAGAAGTGTACAACAATCAAAGAGGCTTGCGACATGTTTCAGAAATTGTATGGTCAAGTTGATGAAATCAGAGGTTACAAGATTGACAATGAGCTCGCCAGCTTGGATCCCAAGAGTTTTGATACAATCCAAGATTATGTCACCAAAGCAAATGAGCTAATAGCAAATCTTAATGATTGTGGAATTGACAAAAAGGATGCTCAATTGATATTCAACTTGTTGGACAAGCTTGCACCAGAATATGCAGCATTTGTGTCTAGCCTCCAAACTCATCGTTTGACAGTGGGGAGTTCCTACATTATGCCTTCATTTGATGCTTTCACAGAAATGTTGATATTGGAACAATCTAAGTTGTTGAACATGGGGCTTCTCAAGTCTTCAAAGTCCAAGGCTTTGGTGGCTAATCAAGGGAGTCAAGGCAAAGATTCCAACAACAAGAAGAAGCAATCAAAGTCAAAGCCACAACAGGAAAAAGGGAAATCATCCTCTCCATCACAAGGCAATTTTTCATCCTCTTGCAAGAAGGGGACTCCACCTAAGAAGGATAAACCAACTTGTGCATATTGCAAGAAGTATGGTCATGATGAGCATTGATGCCACACCAAGCAAGTTGATTAGTTGACAAATCTTCTTAAGAAAAACAACATCAACTTGTCATCCGCCTAGACAAAGAAGGATTCATCTCCTTCCTCTTCCTCACAATCTAAGGGAAAAGGGCAAGCATTTGTGGCTACAACGGGTTCTTCACAATAGTGGATACTTGACTCGTGTGCCTCTTATCACATGGGTTCTACAAAGGACCATTTTTCTTCATTGGAGCCATCTAAGGTATCTCACATTTACATAGGTGATGATACATAAGTAGAGGTTGAAGGGAAATGTTTAGTTGACATGGATAATGGAACATTTGAGAATGTTCTTTATGTTCCTAACTTGTTTACCAACCTTCTCTCTATCTACCAAATAACTCACTATGGGAATGGGAAAAAGGTTGAGTTTACACCTGATTCGGTTGTGGTAAAGGAACTTGATGATGATGCCTTGGTAGCAGTGGGACAAGTCAATGACAACTCAAGGCTTTATTCATTCTCCCACTTTGTGCCAAGTTCTCCTTCTAGGGCCTTGCTTACTCATTCAAACTCAGAAAGTAAGCTATGGCATGAGCGGTTTGGTCACCTCAACTATCGCTATCTTCAGCAGCTCAACACTAAAGACATGGTCAAAGGTCTACCTCGAATAAGTTTTTCAGAGGGTGTATGTTCAAGTTGTTCCATGAGAAAGCATCCTGAGGAGAAGTTTGATAAGGGGAAATCTTGGAGAGCTTTGGAAGTTCCTCAACTTGTTCACAACGATGTAGCAGGTCGATTTCCAACACTTTCATTTAGTAAGGCTCGCTATGTCCTCACCTTCATTGATGACTACTCCCACTTCACTTGGGTCTACTTTCTCATTCATAAGAGTGAAGTATTTGATAGATTTCAAGACTTCAAGACTCGTGTGGAGAAGCAATCCGGGAAAGTGGTCAAGATTCTTCGTACAGTTAATGGAAGGAAATATGTGAATAAAGACTTGAGGATTTTTGTCCATTTGAGGGGATTGATCTTAAGCATTTTGTTGCATACACTCAACTGCAGAACGAAGTTGCAGAGCACAAGAATAGAACTCTCAAAGAAATGGCTAGTTGTATGATACAGGCACGTTCTCTTGATCCCACCTTTTGGGCAGAGGCTATCAATTGTGCCACACACATCCAGAATCGGGTTCCTCACAAAGCTTTGCAAGGTATTACTCCTTTTGAGGCTTGGGCTGGTAGGAAACCGAGTGTGAGACATTTCAAAGTCTTTGGGTGTCTAGAATGGGCTCGCATACCTCCACAGAAACGCAAGGCATTGGAACCTCAGAGTCGGTCTTGCATATGTGTTGGATATCCTAAGGGTGTTAAGGCATATAGATTGATGGATCCTGAGACATGTGAGGATATTGAGAGGAGTGTTCACTTTGAGGAAAGCTATCCTAGCTTAGCCTCTCTACCTCCTCCACCTTCCTCCATTGTGGATAGTGATGCCAGTGATTCATATGATGAGACTCCTTCAACTCTGACTCGCAGGGTTACACCTCCGTAGGGTCCACATGCAGTTGAGGAGCCTTGTTCTCCACCTCCACCTAGACCTCGTTGGGCTCGACAGACACTTGATTCTGCGGGTTCCCTTGTTGGGGATTCTTCAGATACACAGAGAACTCGATCACAACATCAGGATCTTCCACATGCATTCATTGCTACCACTTCCGATCCACAGACATTTTAGGAAGCATCAAGGGTTCCTGAGTGGGACCAAGCTATGGAGGAAGAGTATAGTTCCTTGATAAGGAACAACACATGGGATTTAGTCCATCTCCCTAAGGGGAGAAAGATGGTTCGATGTAAGTGGATCTATTGGACCAAGTTTGTAGTGGATGGTAGTGTAGATAAGTATAAGGCTTGACTTGTTGCGAAAGGTTTCTCTCAGGTTCCAAGTGTTAACTATACTGAGACCTTTGCGCCCGTAGCCAAGATAAACTCCATTCGCTTGACACTTGCTATTGCTACAACTCATGGTTGGGTTGTACATCAGATGGATGTGAAGAGTGCTTTTCTTCACGGTGACCTTGATGAGGAGATTTATATGGAGCAGCCTCAGGGTTTCATCCAAGATACTTCCTTGGTTTGCAGACTAAGGAAATCTCTTTGTGGCCTCAAGAAGGCCCCGAGGGCTTGGTATGCCAAGATGGATTCCTTTCTTCTCTCAACAGGGTTCATCAGGTGTCTTTCTGATCTGAATGTCTATATTTTGCGATAGGATGACTCTCACTTGATACTTGTGCTCTATGTTGATGATTTGATCATTACAGGGAGCACCGCATCCATCATTAGCAGGGTCAAATCTGCTTTGCATGATAGATTTGCTATGACTGACTTGGGTCTTTTTCACTACTCTCTCGGGATAGAGATTTCACAGTCACCTTTCGGGATTACACTATCGCAGCCTAAGTATGCTCTTGATCTACTTGCACGCTTTCATATGGTTGATTGTAAGCCTACACCTACTCCCTTTCTTTTAGGAGTCAAGATTGAGGCTTAGTGTTCTTCTCCACCAGTTGATGCCACATTGTATCGTCAACTTGTGGGTAGTCTCATCTACTTGACTCATACATGCCTTGATATCTCATTTGCGGTTGGCATGGTTTCCCACTTCATGCAGGAACCACATGAGCTTCATTAAAAAGCCACCAAACGCATCCTTCATTACATTCAGGGTACACATCACTATGGGATTCACTATACTACAGGCACAAGACTTCGCTTGGTTGGTTACACAGACTCCGATTGGGCTGGCGATCTTGATGATCGTAAGTCTACTTCAGGTTACAGTTTTCACCTTGGTTTAGGCTCCATTTGTTGGCAGACCAAGAAGCAACATGCTATTGCTCTCTCTTCGACTGAGGCTGAGTATCGAGGAGCTGTTAACGCAGCGACTGAGACCATTTGGCTTCAACAGATTCTCACAGAGTTTGGGTTCACCACTCCACGATTGACAGTTCTACATTGCGACAATCAGAGTGCTATTGCAATCTCGAATAACCTAGTCCAGCACCAGTGGACCAAACACATCGAGATCCATATGCACTATATTCGAGAGGTGATTCAGGAGCAGGTCATTGATTTGCAGTATTGTCCTACAGCGGAGCAGGTTGCAGACATCTTTACCAAACCTTTCATTGAGAGTAAATTCTAGCAGTTGCGAGCTCTCTTAGGGGTGCAGGATGTCTCAATAGGGGGGTCAGCTGACTTCTCTTTCCTCTCTTATGGGGGGGACTTTTTCCTCTTTGAGGTTTTGTCCTTCTTCTTTGAGAGTCTTTTGTACATTCATCTCTCTTTTGGGGGGGAGTTTTTTCCCACTGGGTTTTCTCCCTTTCTCCGTTTGTGAGAGATTGCATTGCATAGTTTTTCTTGCATTTGCATTTTGTACATGGGTACCTATCATGGCCTAGTATCTGGGACCCATCTTGCATTATTGACTTGTGTCTTCATTCCCTTAAGTTGCACTTAAGGGGTAGATTTTCCAAGATCAAGGGCACAATGAAAAGTATAAAAGAGAGACAAAAGAATGACAAGAACAAATTGTATTCTCATCAATATGCAAATGATCAACTGGATTAACCAATACAATGAATATGGGCCTGCTTATATAGGCAAGGCCATATGGATATACGAGCACACAATCATGACATGTGGCTCAATGAGAAACAAGGGTAGGTAAGAAATACTAGGGATAGGTAGGAAAAATAATATAATATTCCACAAGAGGTGGATGATCCACCGAATGTGGAGTGTAACAGCAAAATAAGACCACAAAAGGTGGGATTTCTCCTACAAGCTATATCCCTATGTGCACACTTCCCTAAGTGTCTCAAATCCAAACTATGAAGAGATGCATTATCCTAAGTTAACTTAAGTAAAGTGTAATAATATCCATAATGAATATTTATTTACACCAACACCCCCCCTTAAGTGCAACTTAGGGGAATGAAGACTCGAGTCAACAATGCAAGATGGGTCCCGACTACTAGGCCATGATAGGGATAATGCATCTCTTCTTAGTTTGGATTTGATACACTTAGGGAAGTGTGCACATAGGGATATAGCTCGTAGGAGAAATTCCACCTTTTGTGGTCTTATTTTGTTGTTATACTCCACATTCGGTGGGTCATCCACCTCTTGTGGAATATTATATTATTTTTCCTACCTACCCCTATTATTTCTTACCTACCCTTGTTTCTAATTGAGCCACATGTCATGATTATGTGCTCGTATATCCATATGGCCTTGCCTATATAAGCAGGCCTATATTCATTGTATTGGTTAATCCAGTTGATCATTTGTATATTGATGAGAATACAGTTTGTCCTTGTCATTCTTTTGTCTCTCTTTTATACTTTTCATTATGCCCTTGATCTTGGCAAAATCTCACAATGTTTTTTATGTGAAGCGAATATGCTAATCTTTCAATATCCGCTCTTCAAAAGTGCACCCTCACGCAACGATACCTCTGGGGAATGGCACACAATGGTTAGAAAGAAAAGGAAGAAATGGTTACAAAGGAATTAGTCTCTGCGAGCTCAATTTACCAGTCCCCGGGGTGAGCTTCCACAAGGACGGCGTGCAACCTACCCTAGCAACACCCAAAAGGGAGCGAATTTAAGACAAAATTTGACAAAGGAATTATGTTCTTTTGTGCCTCTTCCTAAGCCGAACCTGAATAGTAATCATCGCCCCCAATGGGTATTTGAAAATGGGGGTTGGGTTGATAAATGTGCTCCTCTTTTCCAGAAGATTCATCACAATTCTACAACATCTATTGAGAGAGTTGTTAATAGACAAAATGGCAATAAATCTAGGAAATTTTTGACAAACAGAGTTTGGAACCCCTCATTTCCCCCAGCTTCAGGTGCCAACTATGTTTCTCTGGGAAAGAATAGGGTTTTCTCATCTAACAAAGCGAACCAGGAAACATCTGTGCAACCTAAGGCCAAATGCTCTATTGAAATCTCATCATCTATGCTCAACCCTATGTGGAACCTTTATTACAGATTAGGGCTCTTGGCCAAATGGAACGACAAGGACCTCCCTTCTCGAGAGGCAATAGATTGGTGGTATTCATGGTTCCCGTGGGAGGTAAGTATCTCTCATCTTGAAAATGATGTTTTGTTCGTCCTGTGTAAGAATTCAGACATTAAAAAAGAAATTCTTTCGGGCAAAGTTAGGTTATTTCAGGGACATTATTTTTCCTGCTTTGAATGGCATCTGAATTTTGACATGTTTTATTTTAAACCTAGGAGGATGTAGAGTTGGGTGGATTTGGGCCACCTCCCCCAAATTTTAGAAGTTATTGGCAATAAACTGGGAACCTACATCGAATGCGAAGGTCTCGATAGAGAAGACCAATATAAACATATATAACTGCTTATAGAATTCAAACCTGATGTTAAATCCTTCGACCCAATAGAAATTTTATCAAACCGAGGATCTTGGAATAATAATCCAATTCTTTATAATGGTTTCATCGATATAACAAACATTTGAATAAAGAATTCTAAGATAGAGAAGGACAATCATATTAATGTGGAATCTCAGACCACAAGACCTATAAAAACTGTGAAATTTAATGAAGGTAAGGGTGGTTTCTATCTTGAAACTCTCAAAGGAACCTATGTCGACTTGAATTTCATCCTCAGAATGCTACTTGCAACAAGTTAGTTTCACAAAATACCAATGGAAATGCTACAGGAAATCCAAACTCAGCCAATGAAACTACATGAAATACATATAAAATAAAAATACTAATATTACCTTCATGTTTTATGTTTCATTGTGTCCTAACTCCACTGTTCCTGGTTGCAGATGGCGTGCTCTCAAACAATGCACTGATAGCTTCCAAGATGGCATATGAAGAATGGACTGATAACTGATAGTTAACTGATACTATGATATGTAATACTACATGATTATGCTAAAATGCTATTTGCTATTTGCTTCAAGATTAAAACTCACGGATGCATAAGTTTTACAAATGATTTGCTTGAAAATGCACTTGAAGTCTAACTCTCTCTCAACTTAAGCTCTTGATTTTATAGACCTTGAGGATGAGATGATGTGGCTTAGATCAACGATCATGATCAGATCTGTAGATTTGGATGGTTGTGAGCAAAGGTGAAGGTTGAGAGAAAGGGGGAAGGAGAAGACAAGTGTCACTCATCTCACCTTGACTAGGTTGTTGACTGAGGGAATCTAGGGATGGTTGGAGAAGATTTAGGCATGAGAGGACAAGTGGACTCAAGTCCTTCCTAAGATGTAGGGAGTGTTGGAGAGAATATAGGAGATGGTTATGAAATATGTGTACGTACACAATATTCATTGAATTTGGAGGTTGAAGATAAATGATGAATTAATACTAATTTCCCTAGCTACATGATGGATGAGTTGGCAAAGGGAAGATGAAGTGGAGATGGAAGAATGAGTTGGATAAGAAAGATTAAATAATTTAAGAAATTATTTAATATTTGAGACTATAGGATAGGAGAATAACCATTAAATATTAGATATTTAATTGATTAGAGGAGATAATCAAACATTAGATATTTAATTAACTTGGTTAGAGGAATAATTAAATATTAGATGTTTGATTATTTTAGAGGAATAGAATAGATGAATTAATTAATAAAATATTAATTAATAGAAAGACACGAAATGAATTAAATAAATAAATCTTTTCAAATTAACTATTTAATAGAAAAATAATTATTAAATAAATAATTGTTCATAGCCATTTTTATGTGTATACAGAACCCAATTAGAACTCTTGACCTCTTCCCCCCATGAACACTCAAATATTAATTTAGTGCCCCATAACAATAATAAGGAATCTCTAGAGATCCTTCTAAAAGAAACCGATGCCCTTAGATCTCACATGGTTCACGAACTAGATAAACTCATTTTTGTAGATATCAAACCTTTCTCCCCTGCTAAACCAGGGTCAGATAACCTTGAGTCTCACATTTAGGTTGAGGAAATTAACCAAGATATTCCTTTGGAATTAGAGTCAGCATTAAATTTAGTTGGAATTAACAATGAGGAAATTTTAAGTCCAGAGGAGGTAGAGGACAAACACTTCCTTATTCAAAAAAATTTGGATTCTATGGAGGAGGATGGGGAAGTGGAGGTAGATACCCCTGGAGTGGCCCCTCAGGTTGATGGGGTTGGAAGCCCTAGGATTGTTGATACCCCCAACCCGGATCCTGTCTTGGGGATCAATCAAAATTGCCATAGTATTGTTCTGCTTGACTATGTGGTTGAAGGTAAAAAAAGAGGCAGAAAGTCTCTAGTTGAACTTAGAACATTGGATGGTTTGGTCGGACACCAAGGTAAGCTTACTGATTTCTTTGATGCAGGGAAGGGGACGGTCCTTCCCAAAGAGCCACAAAGATAATTACCTGGAATGTTAGGGGACTAAAGGCCCCTAACAAAAAACACCTATCAAGAACTTCATATTTTCCTGGAAATTTGAACTACTGATGTTGCAAGAGACAAAGTTTACACTAGATGACTCTATTAGCTTTGGTAAGAAACTAGGTTTGAGGAGAATTGATTATGTTGAGGTTGATGGTGCGTCGGTAGGTCTGTGTATGATATGGGATCCCAAGTGGGTCTCCTACACAATAAACAATGGATGGGAGGGATAGTTAAGAGCATGAATATTAATCTCAACTTACTATTATTAAACGTCTATGGTCCCATCCCTGATGATAAAAAGAGGTTGGTGTGGAGAGAACTTAGCAACCTCTTTGATTCATATATAGGTTGTCACTTGATTATTGGAGGTGATTTCAATGCCTTGCTAGACATTTTAGAAAATTGGGGGGGGGGGGGGGGGGGGTGGTGTCAGAAGAATTCCTCAATCAATGAAAGACTTCAAACATTGGGTTTGCACCAATGAGCTTTTGGAAATCAAATCTAGTAATGGTAGCTTCACTTGGAACAATAGGAGATCAGGCTTCAGCTACATTGCAGAGAAGCTTGATAGATTCTTTTATAAAGGAAATTTTGTTGGATTTTCCTCACGTCATGAATTCCCATATTATTTCAGCTTCTGGTTCGGATCACTTCCCTATACACCTTTTGATGAAGAAGATAGGCATCTTATTAGATGCCCCTTCAAATTTGAAAAAATGTGGATGCTAGATGAAAACTTCCTTAACTTAATTGCAAAATGGTGGGGTGAGGAAAACTTTATAGGATCTAAAATGTTTTGTTTTGTAGCTAAGCTGAAAACTATTAAGCAAAAACTTATGCATTGAAACAGAGAAAAATTCGGCAATATCTTTGAAGAAAAAGCTATAATTGAAAAGGAGCTACGAGAGCTTAATGAAATAATTATCAAGGATGGTATGAATCAACAGAGATATGTCAGAGAGAAAGAACTTGTAGGACTTTACACCGACATTCTAGTAAAGGAAGAGATTTATTGGAAGCAAAAATCTAGAGAGAACTGGCTTCAAAATGGAGACAAAAATACTAATTTTTTTTTATAATAGCACTAAAATAAGAAGGAACATAAATAGGATCTCAACTATAAAGGATAGGACTGGCAATGACATTGATGACCCCAAATTGATTGCTCAAGAAGCAGTTAATCATTTCACGGAAATTCTGAATAATTGGGGCTCGTCTAACTCAAGAGCACAATCTAAGGTTTTGGAAAGCATCCCTAGGCTTGTTTCAGAAGCCCAAAATAGGATGTTAAATAGTAAGTTTACAGAAGCAATTTTTTTTACTACCTTGAATCAAATGTACCCTGACAAATCCCCAGGTCTTGACAGGTTCCCAGCCTGTTTCTTCCATAAATGTTGGCATATATTAGGAAGGAAGTTATTAAGAGAAATCAACCATAGTTTCATTACTCTCATTCCTAAAAAAACAATTGCAGGAAACTTTGATGATTCCATAACTATATCACTATGTAATACCATATACAAAATTCTAACCAAAGCACTAGCCAACAAAATTAAATCGGCACTACCTTGCCATCATATCTAATGAACACACATGATTTATCCCAGGAAGATCAATCTTTGATGGCATCATCATAGCTCGGGAAACCATTCACTCTCTCTAACAAAATCATTCTGCAGGAATGTTAATTAAATTAGATGTTCAGAAAGCCTATGACAAGGTTGATTGGAGGTTTCTGTGCAAATGTCTGGAAGCCTTTGGATTTTCTAACTGATGGATCAATCTGATCTTTGAATGTATTTCTAGTCCCAAAACATCTGTACTGGTTAACAACTCTCTTGAGGGCTTCTTTGAGATCTCTAGGGGCCTCAGACAAGGGGACCCTATCTCTCCTTTCCTCTTCATCATTATGGTTGAAGCTTTAGATAGATCTATCTCTTACTCAAGAGTAAATCAATAGATAAATGAGATCAAAGTAACTAGTGATATCGATCCCATCACTCATCAATAATTTGCAGACGATAGCATGTTAATGGGCGAGGCTAGTGTGGCTAAAGCTTAGAGGTTTAGTGTTATCCTTGAGAACTACTTGCATGCTTTAGGACAATTGGTTAACAACAATAAATCAAAAGTTTTCATCTTTAACACCAACCCTAGAATTGAACTAGCTATATGTAGTATATTGGGCTTTAATAAGGGTGTGCTACCCTCTAAATACCTTGGTATGCCTCTAGATAAAGGGCATAGGACCAAAAACATTTGGAATAACATTTTGAACAAAATGGACCAGAATATGGATAGCTGGAAAAAAAAAATGGCTATCTTCTGCTGGAAAGCTTACAATGATTAAATTTGTTCTATCGGTCGTACTCATCTACCAAATGTCCTGCTTACAACTTCCCAAAGGCATTAATGAAAAACTTGCTAAGAAACTAAGAAACTTTTTTTGGAATGTCACTATTGATAGGAAGAAGCTTGCCTTGATTGCATGGTATAAAATATGTAGACCTATAGATTCTAGGGGGGCATGCGTGAAAGATTTTGTCATGCAAAACAGGGCACTCGAAGCGAAATTGCTATGGAAAATATACAATTAACCAAATCTCAAATGAGTAAAAATTACCCAGTCCAAGTATCTGGCTAATAATGACCCCTGTTGCATTTTTAGGACTGCCTCTCCTTCGAAAGGCTCTAGGATTTGGAACTTCTTGCTAGGTTGTAGAGACATTATCATGGACAAACTCTCTTGGGACATTGCCAATGGGGAAAATGCCCTTTTCTGGGAAGACTCATGGGGTGGTTATCCGACTCTCAATACCTTAGGAATTAATGAATAGGCTATAACTCGGTTAAAGGAGGTATGGGGACACTATGTTAAGGACTATGTAACTTTCCCCAATGACGACCCGTTGTTGGGTTGGGAATGGAAACAACTAATTAACCTTGGCCTCCCTAATCACGATATTGTGGTGCTAACTAGACATTTGAATGATAGGAGGATTACCTTTCACCATGGCAGAGATAAACTTATTCAGGCAGCATCTAAAACAAGCTCTTACGGTGTGACAGAGGGTTATAAAATATTGCAAGAGAAGCTTTCCTTACCCAAAATTGATCTCCTGATCAAATTTTGTTGGTATAAAGTAGGGCTCCCCAAAGCAGACTCATTTGCTTGGGCTGCACTTCAAAACATAATTTTAAATCTTGATTGGTTCACTACGTTAGGTTTTGAAGGCCCCTCTAGATGCCCTCTTTGTGAAAAAGAAAGTGAAACTGTTAGCCACATCCTTTTAAATTGCCAATATAGCCAAGTATGTTGGGACTGGTTAGGCGAAAACTTGTGCTGGTATTCCCCAAATCATAATGATGTCCTTAAGTGGTTTCAAAGCTGGCCATCTCATGAGAACATTGGGACTTACAGTATTATTCGGAACATTGCACCCTCAATCCTCATCTGGGAGCTCTGGAAGGAAAGAAATGGAAGAATTTTTAAAAATAAAGTACTATGTGAGAACCTTTCAATCAATAAAATTGAAGACTCAATTATGGAAATTGTCAACAGTATATTACTATTATCACAGAAGAATAATTCCAAGTTCTCGAGATGGGATGAATCTATTAGAAGTAAGTGGCACGACCTTAAAATTCCTCCCTTCTTTGGCAAAGGGACCCCTAACAATATCAGCGATAGATCCTAGGCTATCTGGTCCCCCCCTTCTTTGGGTTGTTTAAAACTAAAATTTGATGGTGCCTCCAAAGGCAATCTTGGGATGGCAGGAATTGGATGTGTAATCCACAACTCTGATGGTCAGGAGATAGCTAGCCTTTGCAAACCAATTGGAATAGACACCAACAACATGGCCGAGATACAAGCCCTTTGCGAAGGCTTAGTTCTGGCCAAGGATCTACAAATTAAGAATTTAGAAATCGAAGGGGACTCAACTATTATTATTAATGCTATTAGAACTGGCTCTACACCAAATTGGAAACTTAATAGCCAACTGAAGAGGGCAATTGTCCTTCTCAGCTCCCTTGAGAGGTATAGTAAAAATCATATCTATAGAGAAGGCAACAATAAGGTTGATTCCTTGGCCAATCTTGGGGCGGATGGTAAGATGATCCTAAACCTTAAACCCCCTTGAGTTGTTCTTGGCTATTGGACTTGTGTCCACTGCATAGTCCTTCTTATTCTTTTCTGTCCACCATTGGCATGTAGGTGTTACTACTCATTCCCTGTCCGATCCTCTGTCTTTTCCTTCTCCTTTTATTCCTTTATATATTAATATATATTGAGACATATACATGAATATTCACGCATATAGACAGATATATGTATATGAATATACTTATATAGGCATATATACTTATACTGAAATATATATATGTCTGTGTATATGTTCATATGTACATATATATATGTGTGTGTGTGTGTGTTTTATATATATATATATATATATATATATATTATTTTCCTTCTATACTCATTTTTCCTCTATCTTCCCTTTTCCCCCCTCTCTCGTCAGTTTTATTTCCAGTATTGCTATGTCATAGCTTAGCATTTAATTTTAGTTGTGTGATTTTCTTAGGCTTTTGGCCCCCTTCTTTCTTTCTTTGTTTATATCTTCGACAACGTATCTATGGATTGTTAACCATATGGCCTTAGGCTCCTCGTTTATTCGCCCTCATCATTATCCTTTAAGCCTAGATGACTTCGTTTCTAAAGGTGGCGACGTCTGAGGTGTAGCCTTTCATTTCCTTGTCTTTGTAATTATTTCACCTTCATCATCTTCCCTTCGGCATGTGCGACATTTATGTGACCTAGTTTTGAGAGCCTTCTCAACTTTCTTTAAGTTCAATCTGGCTCGACTTTGGCTTTGTTATCATGTCGAATACTTTAAAATGGAGTCTGCAATTCTCATGCTTCCCAAGGATGAAATCATAATGATGGCCTTTAGGGGCCAAATTAAACAGGAATGTTGGAGCATGATTTTAAACGACCTTGATGATCTTGCTTTGAGGGTTGTTATTGAAATTATGGGGGAGGAACATATGAACTATGAATTCAGGTTTAGGGTTAACTACAACATTCTTGCTACATTTGTAGTCATCTTACTTGTCATGGGCACACTAAAAAATGAGGCAATTCTTCTCTATCAGGCGATTTTTAAGGAGAATTTGTTAACTGGTTTAGAACTTGCAGTTCATAATGTTAATGAAAACCTGACGATGCCTTACCCTAAAGACTATGTTGAGCCGGGTGAAAAGAATCATGCTTGGAATGTGGTGATGCGTCCTACCTTGGTTATCAAAGATATCTCCTCCTTCGAAGCGAGGAAACTGACAACTACAAGAAACATTGCATTTCTCCATAAATGGCTTCATTTGAAGCCGACTTAGGGTACAAATTGGTGGGTTGATTATATGATTGAGGAAGGCTTTTCGCCTCCACCGGACTCCCCTACAATGGATATCGAAAAATTTCAGGTGCTTCCTCCTGTGATTATCAAGGCATCTCACTTGACTGATAAACCTTCCTCTCAGGTTAGGAAAAAGACTCGAAGAGCTACAGTGGAGGCTATCCCGTCGAGCTCTTCTGCAAATCTTCATCCTCCTCATGGGGATTGTGTTTTTGTTGATAGGATCTTGAAGGAATAAGGGCACAATTTATCCCCTGTTTTTGTCAATTTCAGTTTTTTGGGAATCCCTAGGAATTTTGCAGCACTAGCCGGGGATTACGTGGTAGCTTTCTATTATGGTTATTTAGACATGTGGCGTTTTTGACACTTTAAGACTTTATTTCAAGATTTTACTATTCGCAGTTATATAGGGTTGACTGATAAGATTTTGCTTATATGGATAATTTTAGACTTTTCTATGGTTAAAGTTTGACATTCTCCTATAGTAATGTTATTACACTATGGTTTTCTGTTTTATGCAATATTGTTTCCTGAGGATTATAGTGTAATTTTGTTGGCATTGCTCTAGGTCCTCTCTAGCTATCTGGGTCTCTAAAAATAACACTTGTATAAAGATTTTGCATACATAAGGGCAGGGACCTCAGACTGGCCTGGGCTTTGTTTCGGGTTTGTGTTTCTTTATACTTACATGATAATGATATGCTAAGATTGATATGCATTAAAAATGAAGGTGCTTTCTTATCTTGCATGATTGTGCTAACAACTAACTATAGTACCAGATGGTTGGAGGTTGCTTGTGACTGCATCTATGCAGGATTATTATTTATACAGGTCATCCAAAGGAGATTGTCATATTGGATTGGATTGGACAAATTTTTACTCCAAGGGATGGTCGTAGCTATGAGAGATAGCCTCTTCGGATTTTAACATGTGGCCATAACACATACATACTTTTGTATATTGCTTCATGTTATTTGTATCAGGCTTATAGTTAAGCTATGCAATTTTTTTAATTGTATCAATATACGAACAATTGAATTTTTATGGGGCAAGATTGGAGATTTTCTCCACCCGACTCTTTCCTAGTGGTGCCCCTAGTGAGCCGGGTTGTATTATGTTTTAAATTATTAATAAAATCTTATGACTTAGGCCTTTTACCGATCAAAAAAAAAAATAGTTAAATGTTTTTGTTATTTTTTATGCATAAGTGTCACAAACACATCAAATTAAATACTTTTAATTTTATTAATAGACTTTTTTACATCCATATATAAATCTAATACACCTTCAACATAATAAATAAATAAATCTCAAATATACAACAAATTTTTAAAAATTTGAAATCCAATCCTCGATATAAACGTTTAGAAACCCCAATCCAAATAATGAAAATATTTTGATTTTGACATTGCCTAGAATAAATCCATTTTTACAAAGTGTAAGTGAGAAGTAAAGCTTTTGCCCTACAACTTATAAGGCTGCTATTTTAACATAACAGAGTGGGATGCAGACGTGCACATGTACATGCAAGATTCTTTGCTTGGAGAGAGAGACAAGATAAAATAGCATAGGTTAGGGCACGGGAGAACAATTATTTTAAACCACATGAGAACATGCTTGCTTAATTGTAAAATAAATATAGGATCCAAATTTCAAAAGAGTACTAACATTTTAATAAAATGATAAAGCCAAAGCAAGCATTTAGGGGAGATGCACTTTTCTATCAAATCGAAGTTTGGAGATTTTCAATAACTCTAATCAATCCCACTAAGCATGTCTCTTCTTTTTGTCGACATATGCCCCAAACAAAATATTCAGTTTTATCAATTATTATTATCTTTGGCAAATCACAACGTTACTAGAAAACAAATTGCACAAGACGACGACTGTGCTAAATGTAACAAAACAACGACCATTTTTTTATTAAATAAGAAGCGAATATACTATTTGCAAAGCTTCAATTTGAAGTTATCACATTGGATGGATTTGGATTTTAGGTGAATTAAATTTATAGTCCAAAATTATTATTTTTATTTATAATAAAAAGGGTAAACGTCTTTGATTTGGAGTTATGAGTCGTGAGGTCATAAAAGTGAGACCTCATCTTCAATATAATAATCTAAGTAGAATTTGAATCTTGTAGGCAAGAGCAACATCACATTTAACCTTCACACTATGTCAATACCGTGACATACCAGCTGGTAGAATATTATTATTTTTTAACTATTTTAGTCATTTTATTTGGACTTATGTTTAAATGTATATATTATTTTAATTTTCATTTGTAATGGATTGGAATATTTAACCTAATGTGACAATTTCAATTTAACCATACAACAATTGACCTATTTAATATGTTATATGATTATATAGAAATTATTAAAAGTATTTTTTGGGTCCTACAAATGTCTTTTTTACTAGTTTAATAGTCGTTAAATTTAAAAACTCACGTTTGATTGAACTTTACTTAATATCAACTTTTTTGACTTATGGAGGTTATTCACAATCAAAGGTGTTGTAACAAGGTTTCAATTTTTCTATTGGTTGCTAGCTTTTAATGAACTTATATTTGACAATAACTCTCAACTTTTTTTGACTTGAAACCTAAGTGATGGGAAACGTGTGTTGATAAGAACATTAACTCTACATTTATCTCAATAAAAGATAAGAAAATTGACTATTTACCAACAAATGTATTGAGCCAATTAAGCAATGTGGGTTCATTTAAATAATTATTTATGTGGATTATCATACATAGGTGAAATTGGTTATTCAATCTCTAAATGGAATAAATAACATACTACTGACATTAAGTGTGATAAAGTTATAAAGTTGGCTTTGATTCGACACTTGTTTAGAGTCTCAAACATCATACATGTGCTAAGAAAATTGATTAGATTATAATGAATTAATGATTTGATCAAATTGATTAGTGAAAGTGAAGAGATTAATTTAATATTGTCAATATTTTTTATATTAATCGTTAAAACATCAATAAAATAATGATTATGAATATTTATGTTTTACATTTTATATTTTTCGATAAGGATTTCTAGTTTATAACCCATACACAATTTTAGATTATTATTAAAAAAAAATCTCTATAAAAAACCTAGGTCTAACTTTAAGCAAATCAAGTATAGAGATATAATTAACTTAGATAGAAATATATGAGATTTGAGTAATTGAGGTGAAGAAAGTGGAATGGTTGAGATGAACTTTGCCCTCTTTTGATTGATTGAGATGTTGAGATGCAAGACTATAAACTAAGATTTGATATAAGACTAATGTTAGAAGACTATGGTCGTTATGATTCTCATTTTGTAATATAGTAGCTAGCATTACTTCTATGCATATGTTTATAAGTCATCTCACTATTTAGTTAATTTCACATGCATAAAATGGTAGTAGTTGCCTTTATCAAGACTTTATATATTGTAACCACTTCATGAGTGGGGAAGGTGTCTTGGATATTAGTAACTAGAGAGTAAGCTTTATTGTGAGGTTGCCCCTTTGAAGTGATACTACAAAGATAATAAATGCATTTTGTGTCACATTATAATGACACAATTACTTCGATATCCAATGTCTTGAAAAAGGTTGTCTATAATTCTATCCTTGGACACTTCTTCCCAAAGTGGATATGTCCTTCACAAATTTACTCTCATTATTTATTTGTCTACACTTGCACCTATTTTTTAAGTTTGGTGATGTCAAAAATCATCTTTAAGGACCTAATCATAAACAAAAAGAAAACTAATGACTTATTTGATCATATTTACAATATTCATTCTTATCCTATAACATGAACACCTCTTGATCAATCTTATAATAAACTTAATTGATAACACACTTACCATCCACATATCAATGACATATCCAATAAAACATCCAATATCCAATATGAAAACTGCAACTATTACCACAAACTACATTTGCATCCTCTAATGTTATCTATATAGACTACCTAAAATCCTAACATAGCTATCACTCAACATACCTTACTATATTAAGACAAATAACTTTAATATGCAATATTAAAAACCAAAAACCTAACCACTTAACCACAACCCCTTACCTACTGAACTAATTATAAATTCATTTGATAAAATTAATAAAATTAATTAATTCATTAAAAATCCACATAAATCCATTCTCCAATAATATGAGGCGAAGATCTAGTAGCAATAAAGGCCAAGCCAAATTTGCAAAAGTGATGAGATCACCCCAAATAAAATTAAATAACATTAAATAAAATATTGAAACTTCAAGAGAACAAATTCAAAACCAAATACGTAAACCGTTATAAATGTTCCCCATATAATTCCAACACACCGTATTGCCCCTTCACAGCTCACTCCTTTACTAACCCCAAATTTTTAAAAAATAATAATAATTCAAAATCTTAGGTAGGATGAAGACTGCAACCGGTCAACATGTCAAATCACCGAATCTTGGAAATCCCCAGCCGGTCAGCATATCAAAATCACCGAATCAACAGGGAACCATTTTAAGTCTTTCACGAGGGAAGTATAAATTACATTACACAACCCTTGCTTCCCTCCTTGGTAACTCAAATTTACTGTTTTTAAAATATCTTAAAAAATAAATTTTTTTTTTTGAAATCTGGAAAAATATCTCTTCCATGATATGATGATTTTCATTGTTTTTTCATTTACCTCAAGTTCTCCTCTGCCTTTATCTTCGCTTTACCTTTCTCTTTATTCTTCTTTACATGACCTACTCTGTATTTTGCGCTCTCAACTTGCTCTGTATTTTTACTTAACGAGATATGCGTATAAATCCCGCAGGGGTTTATCGGGAAAATACTTCTGCGAGTATTGCGGAACACTCTTAACGGCCATTTTCAAACACTAGTCTAAGCTTTCACCTCAAGTTTCCTGCTACATTTCGTGAGTTTTTTATTGCAATTTTGTGGTTGCTTAAATACGTTTTAACCAGAAAATCTGCCGTATTTTTCATTGAAAGCCGTTTTGCTGCACTTTTGTTAAAAGTTTTGTTGAAATTTCGGATGCATTCTCATGGTTTGGTGCGTTTTGTTAGAATATTTGCTTACTGGCTTTAAACCTTCGTGAGAATATTTGCTTTCTGGCTTTGAATTTTTACCTTTGATTTACATACTGCGCTTTTCGCGTTACATTTGAGCTTCTCTGGTGTTAATTTGTTATATCTTGGGCGTTTTCTGGGATATCTTTGTATGCTTGTACGTTTCTTTGTGATAGTAGTTGTGTATCGCCTGTAAGTGTTTTTATCTCCCTTAACATTGCGCTTTTCTCGTGAAAACTTTTGTTGTTTTGGTTTTTCATTATTCCAAATTGGTTTTACATAGACGTTGGAATAAGTTTGCTACTCATTAAAGATTATAAAGTTTACGTGTATTCTGGTGCTTCTTGGTTTTCGGACTCGAAATTGTCATTTTACTGCAGTTGTTTGCAAAAACGTGTCAAATTTGACAGCATTTTTCGCTTGAGGGTGCATTTGTGTCAACATTTCTTCAGCTTTTCATAGATTTCCGCAATTTTGGGTCGAACGCTTGTACTATGATCGTGCCATTCTTTTCCATATCCTCATTTATGTCATGTTTTACTATTATCCTTGTTTAATTCGGTGCGTTGTGGTACGAAATGCGCCTTTCTGCAATATCGTCCTGTATATTTCAGAAAATAGTTAAAACCTTTGTAAACTGTAGAAATACCCCGAGTTAAAGCTGATTTTAGGCCTCGATTCTCCGGTTAACTCAAGCAATGAAGACTTGAGCTTGTTTGATCAAAGGCGGAAAAGGAAAATTTGCATATTTGGTGGTGGTACTTGGGACTGGTGTAGAATGGCAATGAACCCTTCCAGGTTTATAAAATGTGTGACAGTGGGAGATGGAGCTGTTGGGAAAACTTGCATGCTTATTTGCTACACCAGCAACAAGTTCCCTACTGTGAGTTCACAGAATTACCTCGTACTGTTTATTGTAGCGTTTTTACTTAGTTTTAGCTTGTAGCCACTTTTGGGGGTTCTTTATGTTGCTTATACTGGTTGTAATCTCAAGTCCTGTTAATCCATTTCAGGCATCTATAGATATTAATATAATTTCTTCTTTTCTTTCTTTCAATACTTTCAGCTTGTAAACGTGGATTTTTATTTGTCTTTGCATCCTTGCAGGACTATATACCAACAGTATTTGATAACTTCAGTGCAAATGTAGTTATTGATGGAAACACTGTAAATTTGGGTTTATGGGACACGGCAGGTAATATTTTTCCCAACAAGTGGAGAATTTTATTAACTGAACTTTATTAACTGTTTAGTTGGCTTATTCTATTCTTGTAGATGTTTCTCAATGGTTTCAGATGCATTTATTAAATTGACAGAAACCTGCAGAAGCTCCCCGCCTTCACTTATAGATATTGAGAATCTATTTTTTGGGCTAGGAAAAATTTGAAGCACATTCCTGAGATTTGTGAAAATAGATCATAGTTAACTATTCCCCAGGATCTTTACACCACAAAATCACCACGTGTACCGTGGATTTAGTAGCCACCTTATTGTCATGGGATAATTTTATCTTGGGTCACACACTTATGAATGGCCTCCGTTACGATTGCACCAGAATCTCCTGTATTGTGCATGAGAATGTTTTGTTTTATTTGTTTTTTGCCTTTGCGGGGATGCATTTAATTTTCCTGAGCTGTCTGTCTTTATCTCTCTAGGTCAGGAAGACTACAACAGGCTGAGGCCGCTCAGTTATAGAGGAGCAGATGTGTTTGTCCTGGCATTTTCTTTAGTAAGCAGGGCTAGCTATGAAAATGTTTCTAAAAAGGTATAGATATTTATTTTTGTCAGGGTGTAATTTCTGGTTATGCAAGCATTAAATGAATTTTATTTTACTCTTGATTTCAACTGTACAGCAATAGTTTAATAGAAAAGTTTCTGATTTCTTTTTTCTGCAGTGGGTAACTGAGTTGCGGCATTATGCTCCTGGTGTGCCAGTTGTTTTGGTCGGAACAAAATTAGGTTAGTAAAATTTTGAACATTTTTGGCTCTAAAGATGCTATATCAATTATTATAATCTCCTCAGGCAGTGTAAGTATGTTTCTCAGTGTTTTATTCAGATCCAAAAATGTTCCTTTAATATCTTGACTGATATTGATATGCAGATCTCCGTGAGGATAAACATTACTTATCTGACCATCCTGGTTCAGTCCCTGTAACAACTGCAGAAGTATGTTTCTTACTTTGAAGAATTATTTTCTTATTTTTACCTTGTATAATGCTTCAGGTTTTGAGCACCATGTTTTGTGCAAGCTTGTAGTATGTCTTGCCAATGATGTTTAAGCTGGTCTGTTTGCTATTAGGGAGAGGAGCTAAGGAAACAGATTGGAGCTGCTTCATATATAGAGTGCAGCTCAAAAACCCAGCAGGTAATGAGGTTGAAACCTATATCGTCTCTAATTTTCCTATATTTTTTTATACGTTCACTGCCTAAGCAGTGTTAGGGCTAGGGCTGGCTTTTAGCTACTCAATTTCAAAAAGTGCAGTGTATGTTTAGGATCAATACTGTTCTAGTAATGGACCATTTCTAAATCAGTAATTTTCTATATTTTCAGAATATTAAAGCTGTCTTTGATGCGGCAATCAAGGTTGTAATTCAACCACCAAAGCAGAAGGAAAAGAAAAAGAAAAAGTCCCGTGGAGGTTGTTCAATTTTGTAAGTACATAGCTGCCTGATTAATCTTTATCCTTGAAGAATGTATCTGCTGCAAGATGCATGCTGTTGTAAAAATTTCAGTGTTAGGAGGTTGTATTGTTTGAATTGCATAGTTCGATCGATTGCCTTGTTTGCCTGTTTTTGTCATGAAAGTGGGCATTACGCTATCTTCCAAACATTCACTTTTATATATGCTGTTATGTTATTAGTCCAGATGTTGCTTAAAATCCTTCCTTTAGAGGTTATATTGTTTGAATTGCATAGCTGGAGCAACTAACTACAGCATATCCATGTGTTTTAACTTTTAGTTATGATAATTGCATTACCCAAATT
The DNA here is from genome assembly GCF_030272615.1 of Cryptomeria japonica. Lineage (NCBI taxonomy): Eukaryota > Viridiplantae > Streptophyta > Pinopsida > Cupressales > Cupressaceae > Cryptomeria > Cryptomeria japonica. The sequence goes on from NC_081409.1 coordinate 805,184,620, forward strand.
TGCAAACATTCATTGAGCAATTGTTTATATTATTCATTAGGTCTATAGTGCACTTGCAAATTCAATATAGTGTGAAATTAGCTATTATGTTTTATCCAAAACTAGTTCATTATTCTATAGGCCATTTATGCCATCATTTCAGAGCACAAAATCTTCATTTGAAAATGATGGCATTTTGTAGTTATAAATTTTATTTTATTTTGTGGTTAATCTTGTTTATTCCTAAATATGTTTACTTTGAAAGAATTTTCATATTCTATATATTTTTTGTAAAGTCACACCCAAGCTGTACAGTACTTTCAAGGAAATAATTATTATGTTAAATACCATAATGGTTCTCCCCAAATTCTATAAACACCTTCATAGGGTTTGATTTCTACTGAAGACAAAATGTGTCTATTATGTGTCCATGTTTTAGTGGTGTTGACATACATCATTTAGGGTAATTTTCCATTATTTTTTGTTCCAAAATTTAAGTTTCTGGTTTTTTCTACTACTGTGGCAATTTTTTTCTCATTTTTCCCTGAACAATAACTTAAATTTTTTTCAATTAGTTGAAAAAATATTGATCTCTTGTTTTGCCAAGTTATTTGTGAGAAAGATGTTTGGTACTATGATTATGACATTCCTATAATAATTTGTAGGTGAGGTCAGATTTAGACATTATCACAACCTCACTATCATAAAACAATACCCCATTTTTTCAATTATAGCTAGAGGGTAATGACTCCCCATAACCAACCCTCACAATTCCTCGTCTTAGATATACCCAACCTTAATATTTGTAGAAATGCTATTAGTAGCTACTAAAATTCCTTGCATTTCAACCAATTTACGTAACCTTAGTGCATCAACAACCTTGATAACAGTGTTCCATGGGGATCCATTCCCCCCTGAATCTTGTCATTTCTAGGACATCCTTAAATGCCAAAATGCCAAGGAAATGCCTCCTTGTCCCCATAAATGAGGAGTTGTTGTTCCCAAGATGTTTCCTCTCTTCTCCTGGGATGTTCCCCTCAAAGAGGGGATATTTCAGAGGTGTTCTCTCCTAATGAGGATGTTGTGGGGATGCTGAGAAGTCCCTGGCATTTATCAAACCATTCTGTAACTTTTTAGTAAATTCATTCACCCTTTGAAAGTTTGTTTGGAACAGAGAAATATAATAATATTCAGGTTTAAATCTGCAATAGATGTTTTTGATTGTGACAGAAATCTGAAAACTGGTAACCTTGTGAAAGAAGCTGCAAACACATACTGTTGATTGTTGCATGGAGCTGGATATGAGAAGGAACAGCAGAGAGAAAAGAATACCTAGGCAAAACTAGCGGAACAAATATGCTACCTACACCAGGAGGTTTTAATGAAAGTTGCACAAATTTCCATACATATAAGGTGCAGATTAAATCCAGATAGCTTGGAGTGTGTTCCATAGAGCTTAGAGTACATGTACATCATCTCGTACAATATTTTTTATAGTAAATTTGTGTAACTTAAGAGAATTATATTTTTATCTTTATTATATTTATTAGTTATTATCATGTATTGCACATCATAATTTATTTAATATTATTATTATATATATCGCGTGCTGCTGTCCCTAAATTTAGGTCTTGAGTTCCCCCATTCTAACATGTCCCCATTCCAAAACTCTGTAAAACTGTGCTTCTTAATTAATGAAGTCATATAGCAAAATTTTATAGACCCATTTTGGCAAGTAGATGTCAAAGCTTTTTGCTGCTGCATTAAGTATTCAACTTTTCTTGGTCTATTGCTGTAAACTTAGCACCAAGTAAGTATTGCCTGAATTTTATCAATGCATGCATGGTTATCAAATTTTTGGATCATATATCATTATATTATTTTATTTATTAACTTTCCTACTCTCATATTCTAGTGGTTTTTCTTATTACATTAGGACAACTCACAACCTAACACCTGATGCATCACAATCTAGCACAAAGGTTTTAGAAGATTAGATAGTGCAAAAACTAGGCAAGTAGTCGTAGCCATTTTGAGGTCAATAAATGCTTTATTTGTATTTGTTCATTTAAATTTTAAACCTCTCTTGCTTCATCAAATCATTTAATGGTGCTATAATTTTTAGATAAACCCTTCACAAACCTGCAATAATACATGCATAAACCAAGAAATTCCCTTAGCTGAGTTATATTTTTTGGAGTACACAAAGCCAATATACATTTGATTTAATTAGTTCCACCTTTTTTATGATTCTATGAATAGCCCCTTTTTACATAAGAATGCACGTCATTGATCCCATCAAAGTCCACTAACATACAACACACCTTTATTCTCCACTCGGTCCACTTTGAGTCCTTCATTGTCGGTAATATGCCCCAAGTATTCTAGATTGTACTGCAAAAAGTGCACTTGGAGAATTTGGTATGCAATTCACAATCGTTAGGTAGCCTATAATGTGATCTTGCTGTGCCTAAAATGAATAACTAAATCTGAACTTAATATTAAAATATTATCAGAGGTTAGTGGTATAGTATTATGGAGGTTAGGTTAAAATTTTCTATTCATTATGGCCTGGACTGTTGTGGGAGCATTGATTAAGGCAAAAGGCATATCTAGAAACTCAGATGTCCTATGGTTGTTTTGTGGGTCTTCTCGATTACATTAATTTGGTCGTAACTACATCTTAAGTAAATTTTTGTGAGGAACTTCACTCCATATATCATCTAAGTAGCGATTTGTATTTTTAATTTTCATTGTCTGATTGGTTAACACATTTTATAGGAACCATCCTTTTTAACCATGATAACCAGGCCAGAGACTTCTTTGGCGAGTGATATGCCCCATTATCAAGGACAGCAATATTTTCTATCTCATCTTCCAAATATCAAGGACAGCAATAGTGAATAACAAGAATAGGAATACCTGAATCAACTCACTAACATGATCCATCCTGTTGAAGACACTGTAGCAATTTGTTGAATATCCTTAAGTAACTCTACAATAAATCCATCATTGCATCATCCTCATGACTTTGAGCTATTTTATCCATGTCAATGGTAATAGTAGTGACATCTTGTAAACATTTTTGATAAACAACAAATATGTCTCTTTGGTCTTTGATACATTTTCCATCCCATTAATTGAATAATATCTTTGAATGTCTTTTCTGTGGCTTTAAGCGTATCTTTTTCCCACTATATGCATGAAGAGCATTAGGCAAACTTCAAGGTTCATGGAAATTGTGAAGTAGCCAAACACTCAATTCTTAGCATCATATCAATTCCACTGGGAGGAATGATCACCAGTTGCTTGTTGGCCTTTCTATCAACCTTCACCTTGTGTTCTTCAGACAACGCTTAGGCCACTTTCATTTCTTCCTTTAGAGTTTGAGGCTTCAATGCCTTTGGCATCTTTTATCTAAATGGCTGACCCATATAAACGACAATTGAATAATTATTAACTTATCATCAATCCATCTTACTGTTGTATTCATATTTCTGAAATCTGAAATATATTTTGCAAGTCAATCTCTCATTTGTCTTACTTTATCAATTCAAGAAAATAATCAGAGTGTTTGCTTATCATGCACCTTTAAGAATAGAACGATGAATCACATCCAACGATTATGTTAGTTACAATTACTTATTCCATATTCAATTCAGATTGACACCACCATTTATGCAGACTGAATTTTGAAGTTTGTCTTCATATTCAGCTAGAGCTAAACTGTTAGTCTTACAATTCCTCAAATCTGTGCCATTCTCTTTTCCTTTTTTAAGTCTAATCTAGAGGGAATACTATATTTATCTGGGAGAGGATATTTCAGTAGGGCCATAGGAAAAAGTAACTCCTTTTCTTTTAGGTCCAAAGTATCTATCCTTCAAGGTTCCTAAATCTGCTTCCAGTGGTGTTTAAGGTTAAAACCAAGGGTTAATGTGATTTCTTCTTATTTTCGTAGCTAATTTAGAGGTACCTTAAACTTATGGTGGTAAAGCCTTTGTGTCTCGGTCGTTGGTTTGACTTTCATTCCTTGTCCGAGTACCCTATTGAATCTCATCCCTCATTCAAGTACTTTGCTTATATCCCATTTTAATTGAAAACCAAATCGTGGGGAGTCAAATTTTAGGCACATGTTTGCATGTTCTCTTTCCATAAACCTGTTATGAGAGGAATCCATCTTCAGTTCTTATAATTAAGACATACTCCTCTTATTGATCTTTATTTCGAATTGCATGTCTAGGTTGTACAATTTTGGTGAGCTAGAATACAGTTTAGATTCTCTTTGCCACTAGGCTGTTTTGTGTTTGTATCATCTATATACAATTGCTACCATTCTGGTTTATAAGATGAAATGAATTTACTGTACTCTTCTCAAATGATATCATGGACATGTTTGCTATGATGGGTGAAATCAAAGAGCCCACGGTGACCCATTATATAATTATTAATAAATCTTTCTTGAGAAACTGAAATAAGTTGACCTAAGACAAAACAAGGTTAAACATTTTCACTGCCTCTAATATCAACGAATGCTTGGTCAACTACTCTCTCTATTCTTAAGTTGATGAAATTGGTGGAGTTCTTGATGAAAGCCGGCAACTTTCCTACAAAAGTTTCCAATTTCTTTTCAAGATAAATTATACACATGAGAGTCAGTTGTATCAACTATTGGTGTCAGAGGCATTTTTGCTTTGCATACCATAGGTTCAATAAATTCTTGACACAATTGGGGCCTCTGGTGAAATCTCATTACTCAATGATGATGAATTCGTAATCTTAACCATTAATTTTGTCACCTTGTTGAGAGAACTTTTTTTCACTCATTTGTAGTATCATCAATTCCTAGTTGGAATATTTATAACCATCATCATATTTCTTTATCAGCTTTAAGCATGCATCCTTGTCTTTATTAATATCTTTTACAGTTTACTCTTATTTGCCCAAAACTTGAGCATTGGGCAAGAGCAAGCAGGGTGTGAATCTTCAAGTGCATGCACGAGACAACTACAATTGAAGAGCATGGACACCTATACAAGGAGAGCATAGACATTCCCCGTCACAAATTCCATCTTTTGCAGGAAGGATTGGCATACGTTACTTACATAATGTTGAAATGGAAAGAGAAGAATCATGCAATGTATTTATGCAGTCCACATGTTTCATGATGGATCATATCTCTGTGTTTTCCATCAGTCCAAAGTCATTTGATAGATAACAGATATGGATGCTAGCCATAACGAAATACAATATTGTGATCAATAGTATTTTAAAGGAGGGCAATATATAGGATGATGACAACACAAATACAACTGCAGGAGTAAACAATATTCTTATGATACCCTTTTTGCACACACTTTTTAAATAAGAGAACTATTCTGACTTTTTTGGAGTTTAGCTAGTTTTCAGCAGATTGCTGCACTCAAATCACCTTAATAGTCGATGGTATGTTGAAGAAAAGGATTCAAACACAATGCTTATTATCTAAATTTTAGATAACAAGTACATGTTGGAATAAATAAATGTTGCTTTTATCATATATCTAGTTTTCTTCAATTCATAAATTAAACTAAACATGTTAAAGTTTAGTTTGCTAGTTTAAATAAGTTTGCCCTATTCTGCTTTTTGATATTTCATGCATGTCTCAGAACTTGTTAATTTGCTATTGTTTATAGTGTGTGTCTTAATTTTTCTTTCTCGTCTTGCAGGAGGATCCTTTGTGGAAGGAATATTTTGTGCGTTGAGTAGACACCAGTTGTTCAGTGTGACACAGATTTACTTTGCCTGTACATTTTCAGTGTTTGATCAAGTGCGCTATGCTTGACACCGATTGTTTAGATATTTTGATACATCTTGTGTGAGATTTACTAAGGCGGAAAAGTGCTTCTCTATCCATTCCCTTTTCCGGATGTTGGACTCTCAACTGCTGTGGGTGTTGAATTGAAATATTTTATTGGGCAGTTGTATAAACGAGATATTTTTAACTGGTAATGATTTATCCATGGATAAATGCTACGCTATATGTTGATGTTACTTACATTAAAAACTTTGTAGATTTGGTGAAAAAATATTTGCTTACACTGTGATGGCTAAAATTTTGTATACTTTGGGTCACGATTAATTTTTATTCCATAATCAATAGTTGATTCTTGGGATTATGAAATGCCCGATATTTATTATTTTTTCATTATAAATGAAGCTAACTTGACGTGGTTTGAAATTACACACCATTGATATTGCAATAAATAAATTAGCAACAATTCTTGAATCTCATCGAAAAGAACATTTTTTATCCTCGTTTGTTTTTGGTTAGATGTTGAGGTGGGACATTTAAATAAAACTATTATTTGCTATTTATTTATTGAGCAAAAATTATCGTCACTCCACATTAGCAATGAATTATTTGAGGAAGCAACAAGTTTTCAGCATACTTTATTTATTCAATCAGAAATGGCAGGTCTTCAAAAAACGTCAAAAAACGTCACCCTTCATAAAGAAATAAACCAGAGCACTTGATTTACTGAATTTAATATTACAAATGTGATATATATTGAATATTTTATCTTCCCCTAACGTTTACACCGGGCATTTGATTTGGGACAGCTAGGAGGTTACGTGTACCCTAAAATCTTAAAATTAGTTTTAATATTCTGGTCACCATTAATTTTTTTATATTGTTAAACTAATAATACTTTTAATGAATATTCTTAATATAAACTATGATATGAAGTCAAACCAAATATAAACTATTCTAAACATTAAATATAGGGAAACGAAAATTAGAGATAAGTAACATTGGACTTAAAAGATCCAATTTTCTGGTGAGCCCTAGTTATTTTGTGGTTAAAAAGTTCTGCAAATTTGGCTTGCCTTGGTTTTACTGCTAAGATGAGGTCAGGGAGGTGCGAACTGGAGTGAAGACCAAGATGAGGTCAGGGAGGTGCGAACTGGAGTGAAGACCAGATCCTTGGTGATGCACACAATCACTTGCAAATGTTCATCAGGTAGGCTTGGACCTTGGAGTTGAACTCAAAACCAATGGGAAGCAAACCCACAACCCAAGCCAACTCCACGATCCCTGTGGGCTGGTTCCACATTCAAATAATAGTACCAAAAGTGATATTCTTGAATAGACAATGTGCAATAGAATGAGTTATGCAAAATGTTAACAAATTTAAAAATTAGTAAAATGTAAATAATAACCATGCTAAACTCTGAAATTTGCATAGATGCAATGTTAAATGGAACAATAGCAGATGAATTGTTCATCATATGACCATAACCATCTCAAATAGAATTTCCAAATTAGATTGTGAAACAGAACAAATACAAACTTAAATGTTCCTAACAAGACCATAACCATGTCAAAACATGGCTTCCAACTTAATTTAGTTCCAATACATGTCACCTTTTACAGACAAGGGTTGCATTTAGTATCACACCCCAAGAATATAGTTTTTGTTGTCACTCGGTTGTTTGGAAAGCATTCCCTATAAATAATCATTACAGAATGTTGCATGAGAATTGACAAATACATGACTTGGCTTGAACCTTACCTGTAATTGATTTATCAACAAAGTTATTATGTGCGTGAACCCAAAAAAGCACTTAACACCATCTACTCGACAACCATGGGAACTTGAAATATGCTATCTGCAAGAACATCTATGCATTGATCATCATACCAAAAATAAAACAACTTAAGCAACCTTCTATTTATGTGACGCAGTTCATAGATTCTAACCAAAGTTGCATGGACACTGATATAGATACAAATATGGATACAGTATCGGATATGGATACGGCCATTTTTTAAGACCCTTAATATGGATACGACTGTATGCATCATTCATAAAGAACACATCACATATATTTAACACAAATTTCTAAGTTATTTGAGGAGACTTTCACTACTTCAAAAGCAATATAGACACATAATTGCTACATAAATAATGATAAGTTGATTTAACATTTTACAATCTGCAAAAATAGTAGAGTTGCATTGGAAATTAACCCAAAAAATGGGTCAGTGAAATAGAAAAACATTTGATTTGTCTCTCTCATTTGGTGTAGGTTTTGTTTATACCAATTTTTTTTTAAATAAATGCATGAATGAAAATTTTTAAAATTAAATTTAGGAAGATTTATGTCAAATTTTTTAAAAATCAAATTACATATTCTCTAGCATGGTTGGAAATCAAGGTTTTTTTGGGCATGCATGGGTACAGTATTCGACATGTATCCTGGCTGTATCGGATACTTATCCGTTTTGGATACAGGAACAGATACGGGGATACGCGTGCCCAGGGAGGGACTACTCTGATTCTAACTAAAACTGCATGCCTCTAGTCCCATGCTGGTGGGAGATCATTTCGACTTTAAACAGACACATTGTAATGTGCAAGGATTTCTTTGATTTCACTCATTCCTGCTTAGAAAATACAAAGTTGGTGAATGCCATTACCATGCCGGCACAAGCTGAGAATAACATGGTAAGTTCCCCTGATTCTAGAAACCATTCAGTACTACACTTTTACAACCAAAATTGTCTTTCAATAAGGCAATTTTACAACACATTGTAACCAGTGATACATGCTTAAGCCCGCCACAATTTTAATATAGAACCCTTTAAATCCATAAAGGCAACATTACAAACATATATAACTAAAACCAGACAAATCTTAAAGATCTTGCTACAATGGCTTGCTCTCCGGGTGAATGTTACTTGGGAGTACCGCTTTGGGTGGAACTGGGGGGCAATGCATTTGCCTGAGATACTTCCACTCCCATTTCTTTGGTAAGTTCCCCAATGCTTCTCTCCAACTCATCAATGCGAGATCCCATTTCATCAAGTAAAAAGCAGTCAAGGAAACACAATTTTCAGTGTTTCAGCTTCATATTTGTTAATAATGAATTATAACGGCACAAAAAATGTTAGTAAATAATAACAAACAAAGGATATTTTTTGTGATAATGGAATCCGACATAGTCTGGAACCTGGTTTGCTGTAAAATGAAAAAGCAAGACAAATATTACAACTTATCAAATCTGGTGCAAAAACTCACAAGCATTGTACTTTTTTGAGATATGGAGCTCACAATTTATGCATGATATTAAACATAAATAATCAAGGCAGTTATATGGTAAAGTTTAACTCACCATTTGCTGGAGTAGGTTCTGAACCTGTACAAGAATTAAATGTTACTCAGTATACAAGCTCAGTTCTTAGTTTTTTTATTACTTAATGACATGAAAACATGCAGTTAAAAATTGTAACAGGGCAAGAAGAGCACAAAAAAACCAAAGGACTGGTCTAGTGAGCCCATAATTGGCAACTAGCAACTCAACTCTCAGTTTATTAAATTATCATACAATCGCCACTTTTCTCAGATCAAGCAATAAAATGACAGCAGTCTAAAGCCTTCAAAAATAGATTCGAATAAGACTAAAAAAGAGATTAACACACAAATAATGCCTAAACAAAATAAAAAACAGCATACGGACTGTCCAATGCGATGAGCTCCAGTGGTAAAATGTTGTGGGAAAAGATGAATAAGAGTTGAGAATATAAAAAATTTGAATGAGTGTAGTGAACCCCAATAGGACCAGGCAGGGCACAAATGATTGGTGAATTGGACAGAATGTTTTTTTTATAAATCATAGAAAGAGAACAACATAGGAATTAACATTATCATAAAACCTTCTTGCGATTCATTTTGAGGGAAAATATATTATGCATTTTTCCTTCATGATACCAACTTTGGCAGTTGAATATTTGCTAACTAAAGGGCATCTCCATGGCTACAAACTTTTCTTCAAAAAAGATATTCACAGAAAGTTATGGGAAAACCTGTGGCAACTAACAAAGATCAATGACAACAGTATTCCACTTAAGGCATTCTCCATCTACTCATAGCCAAAAATACAACATTCAATGGTTTATTTACATAATTCTGCATTTCTTTAAGCACAGCCTTGAGAATCCATACAAGGGGCATTTGTCATCTCCCCATTGGTTGCTTCTTAAAACCACCATAAACATTAATACTAACCCATTTTTTATATACTATTAATGACAGTAAAATTATAAACTTACAAAAGCAGTCATATCGGCAGTACTTTGAGTTGCTTCTCCAGGCTCATGACCTTGATTTTGTCCATGCCTACCGTCCTGTTTATTCAAATTTGTGGAAAGCATCGGTTAGCAAAACCTATATAAAATGGTGAGTCAACAAATGTCTCAAAAGAAATTTTAGTTTTCATTACAGGATGTAAAATAGTACACATTATAGGATGCACATATAAAAACTGATGCTATAAATAACATAAGGACTGGACGTGGTAAAAGCATGAACTTCAAGCATCACATTCTGGCCAGAAAGGAATCCAATTATTCCAAGCGATCAAGGGCTACTAGAAGAAAAACATTTCTTTCTCGTTATTCTTACTAATTTGATAGATGTCATAATCTATTTTGAACCCACAATGAACTGAGCATTGCATGTTGAAAGTGTTTCCTTTGAAACACCGATAGTATCAAAGAAAAATGCTTCTGAATTCCCTAAGCATAATATATGTAAAATGCACGCATAATTTGGAATATGCATAGCTTAATTCATGGGGCTTTCATTATTCATGCAATTCATTACCTGAAATCCAACTTATGATCAGTACAACTTCTACTCTCATCCGAGCAGAATCCACTAACATTATTTCCTAATATTTGTTCAATTATGTTCAATGTACAGGTTAATATCTTTGATTAGGAGCAATAAAATTATCTTAAAATCTGATCTTATGTGCTCATATAAGTCAGTAATATAGCTTAAACCAAATTGAAAAATAAAAATTGAATAAGTGGCAAGAAGTAGAATGACATATACACTAGGAAAACACTAATGGCTAGATAAGTCAGACTCAAATGCAAGTCTCACTACGATAACTCTAAATAAGTCTTACAATACAATGAGCAGAACCCAAAACTGATGTAAGACCAGTGTCAACATTCCAGCAACATGTCAATAGCCAATCCTATACGGTATATCTGGAATACCATCCAATGCAATGCCAAACCTCCACCGCAAGGCCTATATTTATATGGTATAAGCCATTGAGGAAATCATTTTTGGTTTCCTCAAAACGTTGGGCTTCCAAGAGGGCAGCCCAAGTCAGGGTCAAGAGCATTGTTCAAACCCAAGCAGCACCTATCATGCATTCATGGGTAAATCCCACTGTATGAATAGTCAATTAATCAAAACTAGGCCATCCACTTGTACGATGCAACTAATCTTCCAAGATGCTGTTACAGACTACCTGAATAGATAGTCCAAGATGCCTTTCCTAGCCCACTATGTAACTCCTCGTATCAATGCTCTCCTAAACCCATCATAATACATTTGCCAAGTAACGTGATGTGTCATCCAAGGAGTTAGTTTGGCCCCAAGTGTGGCACCCCATTTCATGAGAAGCAAGTTTTACAACACATCACATTAATTAAATATTACAAGGACTTGCAAGGTGTACAAACATTGTCCTAACAAATTATATATAGAAGGAACAGAAAAAGAAAGCGAATAATCTAGAAAATGTTGACACCCTACAAATTCAGTAAGATCCTAGAAAAAAGGCACGTATAAGGTTTATTGCAAAAATAGTAAACACAAAGATGTATTGTATCAAAAATAAAAAACTTTATAAAATCAAACATACTCATAGAATACCAAATAGTCAACTACATGGTAGCCTCAAACCACATGAAAAAATAGTAGCAACTGAGCTTGCTACACTTGTAGAATACATCATATCAGCCCTAAAACTAAAGTTAAAAAAAAAGGCCTCTCAATCAACTATCCTTCCAATGAAATTAAATATTATAAACTACCACAATGAAACCAAAAAATACAATGTCTGATAGATACCAGTACCATAAAAACTGGAGAATATAATATAGTTGATGTTGATAAAAAAAACTTAAAATATCCTGACAAAGAAACTGAGAAACAAATAGAAGTGGACACCAAACAATTACCAAATCAACTCTGTACTTTTGCATCATTACACAATATAATTATAGGTGCATTCTCTCATCTTTATTGATAAACTAATAAGCTGTGTTGCTATGAGATGCATCTCCGACCCCTTTGCACACGTCTCTGATGCCAAAGACCTTGCCAACGAATCTTTGGTCAAAGAAGACTTTCAATTGCAGTCTCCTGAAGTCTCCCATCCTCTCCCACACAAAAGGCGCCCACACAAAACAGAACAAAAAACCTAAAACTCAAAACTTAAACGCATTAGGAAGCTGCAAAACAAAAGCCAATGCAAGGCAAGAGATAATGTGAGCCCACAAGACCACAAGTAATTGCCATTTGGCTATTTGCAGTTTGATGCAAAACTCAAAAGATATTTTCTATATCCTTGCTGCTGTTCTTTTAATTCCTTTATGCAGACTTTGCAATATACACAATGGGGGTGAATTATACTAATCCTTAGGAGTCGTGAATTTGGTTGTGATTATACATTTTCTAGATTCATTCTTGTACGTCTATATTCATATTCTCATATATATAATCAAACAGAATAGCCAAGGATTTGAAATGTCGAAAGATTGAACTTGTTGGTTTGGACCCTTGCGTTCAGTTTTCTTATACACTTGTCAAATTTGATTGATTGCTATAAAGTTTCCTTTGCTTTTGATGGATGTTTTAGTTCTAGATGAACGCTTGCCTCCTTATCTTATAGATCTGGATTGTTGTTGGATGTTTGATACTTTTTCTCCTGAATATTTTTCATTGGCTATTTAGTATTTGGGCAGTACCCTTGCCAAAGGATTTGTAATGTTGAAATGAAATATCCTATTGTCTGGATTTTGATGGAATTTATGAATTCGTTTAGATATATGCTTGGTGTTTATTTCATATCTTGAATATTCTTGTGCATGCAACAATAAGAACGTGCAATAAATGAAAATAACAGAATTTTCAAAATGGAATTGTAAACCCCTGTATATTACTATTGGAATGGTGAATTTTGGCACTTATTACAATAGCATTTGATGCTGCAATTACTCAGAAATTTACAAACAATACATGCAACACACAACCAATTCTGCAATCATTTCCAAACATGCCCTACAAGGGGTTGCCCAAGCTAGAAATATCATATAAATTCATGAAACCTTCAACTTGCAACATGGCTCCATTATTGTGTCCAAACCCTAGCGCTGGAACTTCCACAAATCTGCCCAAAATTCTGCAAATAAGCTCAATGATGAACTCTGAATGAATCCACCTCACAAGTAGAGTTGGGTTTCTGTCCAACCTACAAATATCCAAGGGGTTTCGTCCTCAGAAATGGCTATCACTGTCACACCAGCAACTAAGGAGAAATATCAAGTATCAAACAATCACATAATATCCCCTTTGGAGGAGGACAAGGCTCCTTTATAAAGACTTCCCAAACCATTGGTGAGCTTCCACTCTCAATGTGGCATTAAAATTCACTTTATTTTATTTACTACTTATAAAGTCATTATTATCATTTTTATAAATAAAGTCACTTTACTTTTATAATTTTATTTTATAACATAAAGTAACTTTTTTCACCAAATAATAATATAAGATCCTATAAAATAATATTCCACCTTTTATTTCTCCACCAATAGAAATTAATGACATGACCAGCATATCATCCCTTATATCTCCTAATCAGCCTATCGAGATGATGTGAAATAGGCTAATCAACTCTCATGTGGTCACTGAGGAAAAGGGGACATTACATGAAAGTTCAATGTCATGGTATTTTCTGTAAATGATTACATTACATAAAAAAATGGCCTCCCCAAGTACCTCGGTCTCCTATTTTCTAAGAGAGACGTACTCATAACAGTACCAATCTTCCATACCAGCACCAGAACCAGTACCAGTCACTTAAGAAAATATTTGTTTCCCGATTTCTTTATCGTTCATTTATACATTAATGTGTATAACTTTCTTTCTAATTTTTTAGTTAGCTTTTTGGTGAGTCATGTAACATTTATTCATTTGGAAGGCTTCTTCTCCAATCTCTATATAAGGAGATGAAACTCTTTGTAATAATCAATCCAATTAATTAATAGGATATTATAATATTGTATTCTATTATTTTTTTAAATATGGTATTAGAGCAGAGGGTCGCATGAACATACTAGATGCAACAAAGGGTGAAAGTCATAAGGCAGTTCCTGATATAATTCATAGCCTATTTCTTAAGAAAAACTCGTGAGGATTTCAAGCTTAAATTACAGGTTGGCTTTTTTTGTATGGCCAGATTTTTTTTTCCAAAGAACCATGTTGAATTTTTCATGCAAAATAACTTGCATGAACTCGCATATTGCTTGCATGTCATTGCACATGACAGATTCATAATGTTTAAAGTTTTGAGTATTTCATCTACTACAATTTTTGGCCTGGCTAACATTTGGGAATCTATTAGAAGGAATTGCATATTGTTAAAGGATTATGGATTGCAATGGATTTTCTTCTGTGTGAAGATTTTATGCAGATCAACATCCTAAAGTTACTCAAAATTTTGGCAAGAAGGTTATAAGGTTTGAAAATATTCGATTTTATTATATTTTTTATGAAATGGAAATTTTAATTGGAGTTGCTAAAATGACCAACACAATGAAGATGGAGCAAACTCACAAGGTTGGACAACCATGCACTTTGTCTAAGGTTATCTTGAAGTAAAATGTGTTTAAGTACTTATTGAAGCTAATGCTGAATAAATTTGTTACCATGTTGAAGATCCTTTAGATGCATTTCTAGGAGAGCCTAAAAAGATTACTACGTCAAATGAATTGCAAGTATTTTAAGAAGCCCACACTTTGAAGACGAGAAGGAATCCAATATAGATAAAACTCAAAATATATGGTTGCCTAATCAGCTTCGGAGTTTGTGATCTTGGTAATCGTACCCTTACAAGGGTTATGAGACAACTTGACGAAGCTTCATTAAGTAGCTTAACATGGATTTTTGTCCAATGGTTTGAGAGATCTATGATTCAGGGATTTGGGAAGGTGGCAATCCAAAAACTCAAGAATTCAGCTATGGAGCTACACCTTTACAAAAGTTCGAGGCAACTTAATCCAAAAACTCAAGAATTCAGCTATAGAGCTACACCTTTACAAAAGTTCGAGGCAATTTGATCGACTTCTACCTAGTGTATGGTCTGTTTCAAAGAAAAGCTTCTTAAGAATGGCATATTCATTGTTCAAGGTGTTTTTTATTTTTTTATTTTTTAAATCAAGCCAGCCTTAAGGGGTATTAAAATAATATTAAATTATTAATAAATAAGGCTTATAGTTATAATAAAGTCACTTTAATGGCAAGTGTTTTCTTTCTTCTTTTCTAGTTCACTTTTTGGTCCATCATTTAATGTTTATCCATTTGGGTTGTTTCTCCTCCAATTTCTATATAAGGAGATGAAACTGTTTGTAATGTCACTAATAATCAATCCAGTTATTTAATAGAATATTATAATATTGTGTTCTATTAAAATTTACAATATAATTATAGAATCACATATCAGCATTTATGCCATTTTACAATTGCATTCTTTCTCATCTTTATTGCGTATCCTTTCATTGATAAACTAATACGTAATATATTACTATCAGATATGTAATGTCCCCAAATTGGGATTAACCTGTTTGTGCCCAAAATCAACAATTCCAACAATATAATTTATTGTTAATAATAACATATTAAAGTAGATTCATTTAATCATTAATAACTTAAGAAATAACGAACGGATACATGGATTAGCGAACAAGTGTATCATAGGGAATGTTAAACCAAAGTCAATCATAGTTTAGTTTGGTAGGAAAACTCGAAAGGGCACCAATATCCTGCTCACCCAACTAAGCTCAAGAACACATAGCATCCAACTATGACAACTTGCCCCTCGACACATTCACAAATGGCAGGAATGTCCAACTATGACTTAAAGACATAGAATTCAAGTAGAACTCCTATTAGAAACAATGCATATAGAAAAATTAAAGCATAACACAGTTAGATTTCATACCAGTTACATTATATTGCACAATGGCTGTATAGCTTGAATCTTATTCACTTAAATCAGATCTCTACTTCCTTCTATTGATATTTGTATGATTGATTTATTGATTCAATAAATTCCTTTGATTGGATGATTTGAGGTATTGGTGAGTGATGACTAAGTGATTGTTGATTAAATGATTGATGACGAAGTGATTGTTGATTGAATGATTGAGGAGTGATGATGTAATGAATGCTGGTTTGATATATGATTAAATGAATGCTAAATTTGATAGAATGACTTGCTCGATGAATGCTTTTATGGAATTCATGAGTGATGATTGATGATTGAGTGAGTGAACCTTCAATGCTTGGAATGAATTCTCCTTTATACCTTAATGGTAAAAGGGTCCCCACCTTTTATAAGAAAGGAGTCACCTCTTTTCATTGTTGCCTTTGAGAATAATAAATTATTCTCCAAATTGATCTTCCTTCTGTCCCCTCAAATGAAACCTTCTCTCATTTATAACTTCCACAGTGGGGGAGATTCACATCTATTCATCATGCCTTTTGCAAGGATCACAACCTTTCACAATTACCACCCTTTCAAAGGGTCACAACTTCTCATCATTCTTGTCCTTGAAAAGTCACTTCCTTATTATCTGCTCATTCCTTTCTTCTTCCATTAATCCTTCCTTACTCCCTATGCTCCATTCTTCCTTCCTCCATTCCATTCTTTGATCGATACCTGCACTTTTCTCTATTAGACTCAGAATTAGAATTCATATTCCCTCCTCTTCATATTAATTGCTTATTCTTTTCATACCTTCATATCTCATTGAGGAGACACATCTCTTTGGAAAGAGACATCCCTTTAAAGGGTCATGTCTCCTCGTTGCTATCTTATTATTCAAATCAGATCTGCACTTGTCATTCTTGATTAAAAATCCCCTTTTAAATGAAGTTCTCTTTCTCCCTTTTATACCTCATGTTTGAGGGAGGCACAACTTTTCATTTCATGCCTTTTGCCATTCATTTAATTATTTTAATTGTTTTATATTTTATTTTTATTATTAGTATTTATTATTAAATCCTATTTTAAAATGGGGACATTACAACATATTTGTTTCCCAACTTCTTTATCCTTCATTTATACATTAATGTGTATAACTTTCTCTTAGCTAATGTGTCTCCTATCTATACTTTTTATCTTAAGTACTCCAATGTAGAACTATATCACATATCAATGACCAGTAGTGTTAGAACTTTCACTAAAAAATTTATATCATAATTATACCTATAATTTTGTCTTTACATTTATCACTAAATTATGCAATCAAGATATATTCCTTATCTTGTTATATGGTTTCATCAATAATCATCCATTTATTAACAACTTTACATATTCCCTAATAGATTATTTTATATATTTTATTTAATTTGTGCGTAAATCATTTATGCTTCCTGTTTGTCTTCTATCTTTTCTTCTCCTCTCTTGTACCTTACTTTTTGGTCTTGTCACCTACCTCCCTTTTGAAAGTTTTGTTTGCAATCCATATCTTTCCTCTACTCTGCTTGATGATGGATTTTTTTCATATGCAAAAATACCCAGTTGAATGAAGAAGCGCTCAGTACTAAAGTGATGGACTCTGGAAAACTCATGCCTAATATAGCTACCAAAATAATTATAAGAAATCAGAATCAATACATCAGATCAATCTAACCAACAGCTAATAGATATGAGAGCCTTGGAATGCTTTAAACCTTCAAAACTATTCTTCATATTTTACAAAAGCAACAAAACAAAGCTTCAGATTAATAGATTCTGATGCACACACAATTCACATATCTAAAATATTTTCCATGCGTGCAAAACAACAAACAATGCAGGCATTATATTCATACATGGTAGAAAGAGGAAGCGGAAGAGTAATTCCACATTGGGACAACTGCACACCCAAAGTGAAGATAGTTACAAATACAAAACTGCAAGTCACGAATACTTTCGTATGGTGAAAACTTGGAAGGTTAGATGCAATCTTTACAGACAGCCAGTGATGTGTGTATGAAATATTAACCCATCAAAGAGATTATATATACTACAATTCCAAAAACCATAACTTAGACATAGCTTAATCATTATACACTAACAGAGCATTCCAAATAAAAAGATGTTGAAAAATAAAAAATAAGTGATTATACTACAGAATATTCATCAAGTACCACATGGAAAACATTTAGTAGACAAGTTCGAAAACAAGTTTCAACTTCATTGAACTTTTCTAAACAACTATATCTTGGAAAACAACCTTTCTCCAAGATAAGTCAACCGTCAAATATAACTCAAGCCAAACAGTTGTCAAACCTTCAGAACCAGATAAACTATAGATATTTTAGTATTCCAAATGAAAGGACAGTGAAATTAAAAAAATGGTGATTATACTACAGAATGCTTCATCAAGTACCAAAATCATAGAAAACAACAAATAGGCAAACAAGTTCAAACCTCATAAAACTTTTCTAAAAGTACAAAGATATCTTTAAGGACAAGCTTTCTCCAAGATAAGCCAGCCATGAGAAAGAACTCAAGCCAAACAGTCATCCAATCTTCGGAACAAGCTAAACATTAGATATTTTAATTTTTAAATTATATTTTGTTTTCATCCAGCTTAGCACTCCACAGATTGATATTTTAATGCTTTTTAGTTACAGTAAACTTTGCAAAGATCCACAGTTATGTTGTTCGTGGAGAGATATTCTTTTGGATGTCAGAACCTAGTGTTTGGAGATTTCAAATGAGCCTAAAAACCAACAAAACATGGATAAACAGTTTGCATAAATATAGAAAATAAGATGAAGGGTTGCAACACATATTCTAAGTAAATTCCAACCACCAAAAAGTCAAGTAAAGGTCCATTTCAGCACTCCTGAAATAGAGCAATACAGCTGATTTCATATCTCCCATCACAACTACCGTATATGGTATTGATGTATATTAAGATCCATCATGACTTACATTTTATCTTAACAATTTCTTAAAAGCTTAGCATGATCCTTTCCTGTTAATGATATTATTTTTATTAATTAGTCTTACTTGGCCAATTTTATGGAATTATCAAGCGGTGCAAGGTTATATGGTAGTACTTGGGAAAATACGAAATGAGGTTTCTGTTGAACATTTTGTCATTGATGTCAAAGGTCAGTTGATGACATTCAGAGATTGAATTGAAATTTCAGTTCAGCTGCTTGCCTGCTTAGTTTAGTTGCTTGCCTGGTTGCTTGAGATGCTTAGTTACTTACTTAAGCTGGTTGAGTATCAGCTTGAGTTGCTTGTGTGTCTTCTTCACCTGGCTGCTTGTCTACCTCAGCTGGTTACTTGTCTGCTTGTTGTGCAAGTGTCAGATCTTATGCCACATCATCTTCCACTTTTCAAAGAACCTAACGATATGATGCTTGTTGTTGTAACTCTTTATGTGATGAATCTCCAGTATTTTAGTTGGGAAGTTATGTTTTCTTTTGTAACTGTTCCCTGCCTTCGTCCACATTTTGTGCCTTCAACGGAACAGTTTCGTTTTGCTGGATATTGGTCTATTGGGTGCATATGACAGGCACTTTACTGTCAGCCTCTCATTGGAGCAGGTCGTGGAAGAATACATATGATGGATAGGAATGTAACTGCTAAGTGTGGACAGTGGAATATAGAAATCTCATCATTTTTTACAAGTAGGATGAATGGGTGCATGCTTAACAGAAAAGTTTTTTTTTTAAAAACGGATGTATGGTGTCATTGTTAAATTCGTGCCCTAAATCAGTAATCAGATTTGTAACATTTAATCATGCCCTAGTTTATTAATCAGATTTGTAACATTTGATCATGCCCTAGAATTATTAATCAGATTTGTAATTTAGTAAACTATAATCAAGTAAATTCAAGAATGAAACAAGGAACCAAGAGACAAACACAAATACCCTGGGAAAACCTCCAAGGAGGAAAAACCCACCATTAAAGACCCACAGGTCAGATTATGTATTCACTCTTATTGCACTAATACAATACTTAGCTTGCTTTTCTGAATCTAATCTTTATATAATCAGATCAGCTTGCTTTTCTGAATCTAATCTTTATATAATCAGATCTGCCCTTTTGCATGCTTCAAGACTGCACCAAAAATGCCCTATATCCTCTTGAATAAGTTTGCCCAATCCTTGAACAAGTTCGCACAATCCTTGGATAAATTCGCACAACCTTCTTTAGTGATTTCGCACCTCTTGTTTGCAGAGCTAATTCGCTGATTTCATGGATCACTAAATTGTGTTTGCAAGTTGACTTTATTTATATGATACCTTAACCTTTATTAAGTCCAAGTCGGCCTTCCTTCTTTTGGCGCCAATTTATTATTGTGGCGTGAAGGTATAGGGCTGGGCTCAACTTGGGGGCACGTTACCCCTTTAGGATAGGACCCAGTCCTATATGGGTTCGGATGTTGCCTTAAGGCAATCCGAACCCATCTTACCTAGTTACAAATAACACTCCCTCTTAACTAGGGAAGAAGAGAATACATAAACTGAACCTTTAGAGTTCCATCTAGCACACAAGCATAGAATTACATCTTCCACCTAGCACACAAGCATAGAAAGTGTAATACACAAGTGGGTCTTTACATAATTACAATTTTCCATCTAGCACACAAGCATAGATTGGACACAATTCATTCTTGCACACAAGCAAAGAATGATCAAAGAGCTGTAGATAGAGTCACTGAGATTGGAGCTCCCTCTCAATCAGGGTTCTGTTTTCCACAATACCAAGTCTGTCTCTGAAGTATTCGAACTTCACTTTGGATAAGGGTTTGGTAAGGATATCTGCAATCTGTTCATCTATGCTAATATACTTTAGCTGAATGGCGCCTCTTTGCACCATATCCCGAATGAAGTGATAGTGCGTTTCAACATGTTTGGACCAGTCATGGAACACAGGATTTACTGACATCTTTATACAACTTCGATTATCACAATGAATGGTGGTAGGACCACTACTTTGACCAAATAACCCAACAAGGAGTTTGCGAAGCCATACTGCTTCTCTGAATGCAACACATGCTGCAATGTACTCAACTTCTACAGTGCTTAATGCTACGGAAGATTGCTTTCTACATGCCCAAGAGATCACTGCAGAGCTCAAGTTGAAGCAGGTACCCGAAGTACTTTTCCTAATACATTCATTGTGCAATCTGTAATTTGAACTTAGCCAACACTCCTTAGAGAGGATCACAACAAGCAGCCAGTAACCATAAGTAATAAGTAACCAAATCACATAATGGTAACTCATCATGGATCCTTTTTATAATATTCATCTTGCCTTGCCTGTAGAGGATGAATACAAACACAAGTATATATATGCACATCATGGACTCTTTCCATGATATCTATCACACATATACACCATTCATTGCCTGCTAAGAATGATGAAGAGCTTCCATTTCAATCTTCTCTCAGAGAAGATTGCAGCACCAACTTTATTTGCACACGAGTATTCTCCTTAATCTTCTCCCAAAGAAGAATGCATTACCTTTACCTCAATCTTCTCCCAGAGAAGAATGTAACATCAGAAAATCATAATCTTTCATCTTGCTCACAGGCATAGAATGAAGTTACATAAACCATCGTCCTCCATTTTGCACACAAGCAAAGAATGAATAAACATAATCTTCTATCTAGTACACTTTCCATCCAGCACACAAGCATAGGATGAAATTCCATCTTTTCTACCATCTTACATTGCCCGCAGAGGATGGTAACAATTACTCTTCTCCCTGAGAAGATTACACTACCACCTTACATTACCTGCAGAGGGTGGTTGATGAAACACAATGTATCACTGAGGTTGAGACTCCTTCTCAATCAAGGCGGTGTTCTCCACAATTCCAAGTCTATCTTCTGAAGTACTCAAGCTTCAAAAGACTTGGTGAGAACATTTGCAACACAAGATTATCCTACCATAAGACACTGAATTTTCAGGTATCTCTATACGACTCTGAAAATAAATAATTATAAGAAACCATTCAACAAGAATTTGAAAAACCACACAATTTCCTTGATACAATTCATGCTCCAATGGATTCAGCTTCAACAGTACTCAGTGTGACTAAGGACTGTTTGTTGTAGTCCTAAGAGATCATAGGGTATCCAAGTTACAACAAGAGATTGAAGTGACTTCCCTTATCTGAGACACTTAGAATCTGAGTTAGCCTTCTGAGGTGATTGCAGTCTTCTGCTCACAATCATTTGAGATTTTCAAAATGCAACAAGATATGCTTGGCAGCAACAACATGCTTCAACCTTGATCACGAATTAGCTGAGGCATCCACCAATCAACTGCATGTCTTCAAAGATGGATCAGCAAAATCAGACTTTGCTACAGACGTCCTCAATCTTTATGTTAGTTTTCATAAAGGTAACAAATGATTGTCAATTCTTTAATACTAAGTCTTTATTGAAGATAGGACTCCCTCTTAATCCTTAATCAAATAAGAATCAATAAAGGAACCAAAAATCATATAAAACTGAAGATGCTACTTGCTTTTCTCTTACTTTCACCTTCTGCAAGGTGAATTGTCAGAAAACCTTCATCTTTAACCCCGAGAGGCTGAGATACAACCTAGTTCCCATCTGAATAACCATGCCTGAAAGGATCCTTATATACATACATATGATTGATAAATATCAAGTAGAACAAAATCTTCATACTTTTGCTGAACATTATATTCAGCTTTGGTGGAACTAGAAGAAATTAACGAGTAAAATGCTTACCTCAGCCTGAAGAGATCTCAATGCTAATCACAGAAGGAGACCACTGACTTGTTCCTACATATGCTATTTACAACAATACATTCTAACTTCTACTATGTAGGAAAGAGCATCATCATAACCAATTAACTGAAAGCAACCTGTCATGCAGTTATTTTAACAGAAAAATGACACATAATAAAACCGCATTTGTCACAACATTTAATGACATGAGCTCGAATGCAACAGGGATGATATAAGAATGGTAACTCGGGATAACACAAGCACAAACTTGCTTGTAAACCTACAAGGATAAACACCAGTCACAGGGAACCTCAAAACATGATTGGCCCAACATGGGTTAATTCAAAGAGAATATCATTTTCCTTTCACACAACCCAACAAAGGTTTTACAAAACTAAGTAAGCACAAACCCATAAGAAGCAAATATTGATAATGAAACCCTTATTATTACAACTTGACAAAGAAACTCCATATAAACAAATTGACACGGTTATTCAACAGGAATACTTAACCTTCAATTATCATAAAGTCTCTCATCACAAAGTTAATAAAGAATTAAGAAAAATACACCTGTTGATGTTTAGAAAACACTAACACTGGAACCGAAAGCTTCCCCAAAAGAAACTATCTTTGCAATCTATCTTCAAAAGCCATAATTTGCAATCTCCTCTTGATGTGCCTTGGCACAGTCAGCTAGGGTTTGAAGATTGGTGGGAATACAACTGATTTTGTTAGCAATACAAAATAGTAGTTGCATGTCTAGTAGCAAAATAAATCTACCATACCATCAAAGATTCAATCATTATTAAAATTGGATCGGATCACACCAAGGGTTAAGAATCATGAAATATATACCATTCTAGGGTTTAGACCAATTCTGAAAATCAATAACTCTGAAGGTTTGAATAAGGTACTAACTCTACAGTATACACTTTGCATTCCAAAGATCTGAAAATCTGAAAGGAGAAATATCAGTTACTTCCTTCTTTGGTTCTTCACTTGAATCTCCACAATCTTTAATGAATTAAAGAATGACTCCTTGATGAGGACCTGATGATGCCCTCTAACTTCACCCCTGTCATTATCTTAATAAAAGACGAACAGCAACCTGAAGGTAAGAACTTACTGAAATCTGAGGGTTAGTATAACCTTAGCTCTGATACCATGTTAAATTCGTGCCCTAGATCAGTAATCAGATTTGTAACATTTACTCATGCCCTAGTTTATTGATTAGATTTGTAACATTTGATCATGCCCGAGTTTATTAATCAAATTTGTAATTTAGTAAACTATAATCAAGTAAATTCAAGAATGAAACAAGGAACCAAGAGACAAACACAAATACCCTGGGAAAACCTCCAAGGAGGAAAAACCCAGCATTAAAGACCCACAGGTCAGATTATGTATTCACTCTTATTGCACAAATACAATACTTAGCTTGCTTTTCTGAATCTGATCTTTATATATCAGATCTGCCCTTTTGCATGCTTCAAGACTGCACCAAAAATGCCCTATATCCTTTTGAATAAGTTCGCCCAATCCTTGAACAAGTTCACACAATCCTTGGATAAATTCGCACAACCTTCTTTAGTGATTTCGCACCTCTTGTTTGCAGAGCTAATTCGCTGATTTCATGGATCACTAAATTGTGTTTGCAAGTTGACTTTATTTATGTGAGACCTTAACCTTTATTAAGTCCAAGTCGGCCTTCCTTCTTTTGGGGCCAATTTATTTATTGTGGCGTGGAGTATTTAGGGTGGCGTGAAGGTATAGGGTTGGGCTCAACATGGGGGCACGTTACCCCTTTAGGATAGGACCCAGTCCTATATGGGTTCGGATGTTGCCTTAAGGCTATTCGGACCCATCTTACCTAGTTACAAATAACAGTCATGCGTGGCAAAAACTTTCCGTACTGGAGTATATCGTCGATCATTCAAGACGTTTTTTTTGGTGAACCGGTTTGTTGGATGGCAGGGATTTTTCTTTTTGAATGATATGAAAAAATGCAGAACGGGAGAGTTTATCGGCTGAGAATACAAGTGTAGAAACTGTAGCGTAGAAATTAGGAATCATCAAAACAAGTATATCAATCAAAACACAAGACATGATAGCTCAATCATAAGAATACTCATTGAAATGAACCTAATTCCAAAGCACATTCAATGGAGGTATGAAAACAAAGTATTCAAAATGAAAATTATGCAAACCAGACGTAGAATTGAACACTCCTTCCATGCGGCTCCATTGTTGTTCTTTCCTCTTCAATGGGTTTGTGGATCTCACCTACAAGTGCACATACAATTGAAAGCAAGAAAGTTCAAGAGTACTAGAAACGAAAGTTCGGTAGTTTTGATAGAAATTTGGATTCGTGAAGGATCAAGATTCAAGGGATTTGATTGAAGAAAATCATCCAATTTATAGAAGAATTGGAGAAATGAACAAATTAGCATGATAGAGATTCGAATAGAAATTCAAATCAAGAATAGCAAAATTATGACATATCTATGACAAATTGCTATGCAAGGATTTTATGACAATTTATGACAAATTCTATGACAAATTTCTATGCAAGGATTTATGACAAGATTTTGAAATAGAAATAGACATTTAGGAGAAATTAGAAAATTAAATTGGAAATAATGACTTGGAAATTAGGAAATGGATGAAAAATAGGTAAATTAATTAATAATTTCTTATTTATTAATTAATTCACAAAAGAGGAATAATTAGCCAATTAAATGAACATTTAATTGCAATGAGAAGACTTAGGATAAATAAATAATTTATTAATCCTAAAGGAGGAAATGACAAACAAGGTTAAATGATTAAATCACAAAACCCTAGAAGATAAATTAGCAATGCGAGAATGACAATTAGGTCTTGATTGAAGATAATTGACTCGATCATGATTTTGAATTTGATAAATGACCAGTGTTGATAAATGATTTGACTGAGATTGGTTGACAAAAATCAATGACAAATTGACCAAATTGATATGATTGGAAAGGACAAGGATCGATGACGAATCGATCGCAATATGACAAGATTGACAAGGACAAAAATCGACCAAAATCATGACTGAAGGTTGTTGTCGACAAGACCAAATTCAAAAGTGAGATAAAGGAAGAATGTAGAAGAATGACTCGATGTTCGCAAATGATAAAAATTAAAAACCAAGTGCGTGACATAGGAGAAATGTTAATGCGACGCAAAAACCTAAAATGAGGCAATGCGCAAATGTTAAAGTATGATTCCGCAAGCGTTTGACCATTTTTGGGTGTCTACAGAAACGTCTTCAAAAATTAATGTTGACTATGAATTGCAGTATGAAAAAACCAAAAAGTTGTGGCAGAAAGATTTCAGATTGTGGGAGATTAATGAAGCTGAATGAACTCTAAAGCCAGACATTTTTGTTGTGCTAATTTTATTCTTATCACTTCTTGCCATAGACGTGATGTCTCTGTCAATTTTTTGTGGCTCTTAAGGAAGGCATTCGTCTGTGTTGCTTTTTCCCTTGGAGCACAGAAGTAAAAGAGCGGATCGAGAGAAAAGTGTTGGTCATGGGTAACTCCATGGTTCACTGGAATTTGTCATTTCTCTAGTGAAGGCTTAGATTCACCTCAGTCAATCTGATGTTGAGCTTTTATTACATAGGCTTATCATACAACCTGAAGCTTTATGTTCTTTGTTCCTTCTTTCTTATAGCTAGGCTCTCACGATAAAATTATGTAACATGTTATTGGGGCCTGTTGTGACATTTTCACACATCGCCCCATTGCAAATGGGGACCCCCACTTTTTTTCTGCTTTTTAGGATAGTTGTAGAGTCTTTGCTAATAACCTTTGTTTTGAAGAAGTGTAGTTGGTCAAGAGCTAATCAAGTCAAAGCTCTCTCTCTTTAGGATGAAGAGAAGCACAACACTTCCTTTGCCTAACCAGGCTTCTGACCTGCCTCTCCCAGCACTACCAGTGGGTGCCCAAGCCCAATCGCTTCCCTCTCCATCATTCATCTCTTCCACTTCACCTTCTCCCATCTCCTTTTTACTTTCCTTCCCTCCAATTCCACTCCCCACACCTTCTTACCTTCCTTCTTTCCATCCTAACGCTTCCATCTCTTTCCACTCCCCCTTTCATCTTTTATCCCTCATATTCTTACCTATCCTAACCTCATCTCATGTTCTTTACCCCCCTTATTTCCCTTAGCATACCCCTCACTAACATCTTACTCCCTTTAGCCTACCCATCCATTATCTATACTTACTCACTAACCCCATCCCCATCTTAACCTACCCCTATCTTATCCTCACTAACCCCATCCCCATCTTAACCTACCCCTATCCTATCTTAACCCATTCCCCTTAACGACCTTCATAACCCTCCTTGCTACCCTTTCGTAACCCCTATCCTATCCCCCTACACCCTACACCCAACCCCTTGCTATCTCCTTGTAACTCCCATGTTCCGACACCTCCATTATAACCCCCGCATCTTCCTTTTCCTAACTTCTTATAGCCCCCCCCGCGTCAATTATCTTGTCCCTCGTTTCCCTTCTTTTCTTGCTGCCATAGCTTCTCCTCACCGCATCCTTCCACCTCATCAACGTTGTTTCCTCATCCCACTACCATGCCACATATGCTGGACCCCACCAAACTTTAAACTTGGGAATTTAAAATGTTTTTCAAGACATTGCGTTTGCTTTTGACTTCTCATTTACCATCGCACCATATCCTTGGGCCCCACAAACCTTGAGATGGAAATTAAAATTTCTAAGGCATTTCAACCACCGACACTTCCTTTGCTCTATGAGAAACGCATTTAACCTTAATCATTTAATCATTTCCTTCGACCATTAAAATGTGCGATATGGGGAGAATGTTATTTCCTTTAACCCCAAAGGAACACAACATAAGGTTTTCATGATTTCCTTCACTATCCTTTGCCATGATTTCATTCTCTTTTTAGGTATGATGCAAGCAATCAGCATGAGGAATAATGGAAAAGTAACATCAGGGCAAAGGATAGCATCATTATCAAGCATTCAAGGATAGAAATTTTTCACAATCTTGAATTTCCTTCGGAAATCCAAGAATAATTGCATGCATGCAATCACCACGTTCTGGTCCATTCTCCCCTACTTTGTGAGTAACAAATCTGAAATCTTCACTCCTTGCTGCTGCAATGAAACCTTGAACGACTTCTAAATTGTGTTTAGACAACATCTTGATGCCAAAGATGTTGAAATCATCCAGCACAAAGAGAGGGTTTTCAAGAACTTGGAAGCCATCCCTTTCTTCTTGCTCACTTCCATCTTGTTGATCCAAATCTGCACATGCAACCTTTGTTTTTCTTGTGAAGTTCTCAAGATCAAACTCTTCTTGAAGACTATCAAGCTCACCAATAACTTGCTTGATTTCTTCAGATCTTTGTGCATTCTCTTGCTCCTTGAAAAGTTTGAAATCAATAAACTGGTCTTCTAACTCCATTAGAGCCAATTGAGTATTTCCTATGTCCTTTGTTGACTCAAGCTCAAGAGTAGGCTCTTCAACTTTCCTCTCTTCCCCTTGGAATGCACTAGTGGTCTTCCTTGCAAGTTCAAAGGCATAATCTCGATCTTTAATCAAGTGTATGTAATATGATTTCAATATTTCCAAAGAGTCTTTGATAAGTTGCAGATTAGGGAGAGTAACTTCATCCTTAACCCCTTTCTATCTCTCATCCATTTGAGCCTTCCAATAGAGTTCTTCAATCAAACTATGTGTGTGATCAAATTGGGATAGAGCTTGCATTTCTTTTTTAACAGACACCTTGAATTGACCATCCCACTCATAAGTATGCAGAGATGGTGTACTGCTGATAGGCAATAAGAAAAAATCAGAACTTTGTTTCTTACAAACGCAGCCCCCATAGTTGCTCCAAGACTCTCGTCTAACTCCACCAACTAGCTGCAATTGCTCAATATCATGAAGAGGATCAGATTCTACTAAATCTTCAACTTTTTGCTTACTACCAACTTCATGAATAGGTGAATCAGATTTGCATTTTAGAACCTCTTTAAACTTTCCATCATCAAAAACCATACGGTCCTCTAACTCTACAACACAATCTGCTTTTTGAGCTTCATCAGGATCAAAGGGAAATTCATCCCACACAGGTTTCTTGTCATCGCTAGGTGCCATCATACCTGGATCCCAAGTGCTAAAGGGCTGAATACTTTGTTTAGTTAAAAAGCGCTCACCATAGCTCCAAGTATCATCCAACTTAAATCTTGAATCTTTTCTTAATTTCCACACATTGCTATTCTCACCAAGAGCAATGCTAGAAACAAGTGATGTTTCATCTTCCCACTCAAACAATGGATTGTCATATGTTTTCACTTTACCCATCTCAAACAATGGGTTATCAACGATCTGAAAAGTATTTCCTTTCTCCAACTTAGACCAACAATCTTCTTGTCCTAAATCTGAAAATTCCAATTTAGTACATTGCTCAAAGACTTTCAGAATTTGGTCAAGCTCATTCTTCAAACTACGAGTCTCAAACCCATTATTTTGAAATGCAATTTCTGATTGGTCCTCTAAATCTGCCCCTTGAATGTCATCATTTTGGTATATTTTAAACTCATAAAATAGGACAGCCTCTTGGTCATTAGGAATTTCATCATTAGCTGCAATATTTTTAGCTTCATAACATGAACCTCCATCCAACAATCTGTTAATCTTTCCCTCTTGTTTAACATCTTCAATTTTTATCTGCTCTTCCTCTAGAAGCACATGAGTGCATTCAACACTGTCACTAGCTCCATAAGAAACATTAAGAGATTCATCATGCACAACCTCAAATATTGTTTTTTCTTCTTCTTGAATGTCAACCTCATCAATGGTAGGTGCATGCATCACCACAGAGTTTTCATGAAGCACTGTCTCAAAGTTAGGTGTCAAAACACCAACTCCATCATTTGTCTTTGTATTAAATATATCGTTTTCAGACTCTTCCTTATGTTTGGATTTTGCAAGAACCTTTACGAACCCCATTTTAATATTTGGATCCTTCATCAAATTAATCAATCCTTGCATTAACTCACAAATAGACTTATCTATAGTAGACATTCTTCCAAACTCTGATATGCAACCAAACAACCACGACCCAACAGGATGGCAGGGACAACTTGTGCTCTGATCAATTTGAACACACAGGCTGGCAGGAAAACCAGCTCTGATACCACTGTAAAATCCCAGTTATATTTTTGTTTTTGTTTTTAAGCCAATAACAATCATCCACAACAAATAACCCGTTAAGGTTAGAAAGCATATACTGAAAACTTGTTGAAGATTGCAACCCTTCCACTTTTTGATCACCAAGTGCCCAATGTGGGAAGGTGAGAGCATACGGTGAATAGAGGATCGTTAGATCTCAAACTGCTGAAAGATGAAATGAAATACAATACTGGGTGGCAAGCCATCCCCTTCTGCTTATCCAGTGGGAATGCAAGAAACTTGAGAGTGAACCAGCCAAGAGAAACACACAAGGCACAAATCACTCGACCGCAATATTTCAACGGGAGGATTGAAATTACAAAACAAATTCAACTCAACCGCTTATGCAGTGGGAGTACCATTACAATCAGACATCACTCAACCACTTACGCAGTGGGAGGACTGAATTACAATTTACTTGAAAATAGGCGGCAAGCCAACCTCTTCCACTTTTCAGTAGGGTGAGATTTACAAGGCAGAATTGGTTAGTAGTACTACTACTTAACCTTACAATAATCAAGATAATGTGAGAAGGGAGTAATGCTGAACATCCAATTAAGAACATGAAATTTCTGCTAACATCAAAAATCTGCAGGCTGGATTTGCAAAACCAGCAGCCTATGGATTCACTAAAACGCTCATAACTCTCTCATTATTCACCCAATTCACCCAAAATCTGTTCTAAACAATTGCTATACCTGCCACAATGAGAACAAACCCAAGGAAAGCCATCGAAACACCCATATTTATTTTGCACGCTTCCTAATGCATTAACTAAACCCCACGCCTAACCTGGGAAGTTCGATTTTCAATATAAAAATCCACACTCAAAATAAGATGCTAAAAACTTACAATATGCATCGCCAGTGGTAGGAAGGAAGGATGAGCCGGTACCCAGAATGATGGAATTGCCTGGCCAAGAGGTGCGAGCAAAATACACTTTCAAAAGTCCCGCGACCAGCAACCAGAAAACACTCCAATCTCAATCAAAACACTCCACAATATGCAACTCACTCACCAACAGCACTGGGAATACATGAATACAGCTAGGTACTATCTTGCAAGTACGAAACTAAGACTTAGCTAGGAAGCCACACTTCGAAGCTCAGATTTTTCAATCGCCAATTCGGCAGCATAACAATGCAAATTCATTTGATATCAAATGAGAGACCAAGCACCTGTATTTATAGATTTTTCCCTCCAAAATTCAAATGCAAATGGCGCCCAAAACCATTGAAATTCAATTTCATTTCATGTCATAGCCTCCCCTAAACATGGCGTTAATTTTCCCAAACTCCCTAGGCAAAGTTCGAACTTTTTCCTAGCTGACAACTTTGCGAAATAAAATTATATAAACATGAAATATTTCATCTTTCTCAACGCCACCTTTTTAATGCCACTGACTTAGGAAAATAACAATGTTGCTGGCAGATAGATATTTTTCCTAAGTTGCCCCATAACACAATTAATCAGTAATAAAAATAATTAAATATCAAACCTTAGGATAAGGAATTAATATTTAATTAAATAACTTATAACTCCAATACTGATTAATACCAAAATCAAGGATGAAGTTGTGCGATGAAGACCACTAAACTGTGTTGAGTTGGGACCTTGTCCGGAGACTGCTAAAAAAAGAAATGCTCAACACAACCATTTACTAAAAATAGTAAGTCAAGAAATACTGCTCCAAAAAACATAATCTTCGCACCCAAAGAAAGAGCTTGGAAAGCTCAGCAAAACTGCGTCAACCAAACCCTAACTTACTAAAAATAGTGAGTTCTAACTTCACCAAAGAATCAAATGCATGTTATGCCACCCTACAGTTCATGGAAAACCCAGAAGGAAACCATAAGTAGAACTGAAGAATTCCCTTCTGACAAACCCTAAAAAGCTCGTGTAGAACTCCACAAAAGTTGGAAACCCTAATTCTCCTTTCCAAATAGCCTACAGGTCTCCGAAATAGGCCAATGGACCACTAAATGCACATCACTGAGAAGGGAACATTACAAAGTTAATAGTGAATAAACAAATATTAGTTAGTAAGCAATTAGAGTAGAGTAGGAAGAGAAGGCAAAGATTGTTGCCAAGACATTGTTGTAAAAGGCATATAAACTTCATTGAAGATATTGTGAATTCTACAAGTTGATTTGACAATTTGCATGGTCTCTACTTCTCATTTGTTTTCATGTTGTTTAGATGAATGGAAGAACTTTGTGTATGATCAATTGTGAAATTTGTACATCCATACTACTAACACCTTGCCGATGGCAAAGTGCCCTGCATAGTCAACCGGATCCATCTTAGCCAAGCTTAACTTCAATTATCATTCCTTCATTGATATGCATCAACTTGATGGTGTCTATGCTTTAGTAGTGATTTGAAAATCATCAAGCTATCCTTAGAAGATCGCACTAGCCTTGTGGAGATGTTCATAACATTTAAAGGCAAGACATAGTTGAGTTTCACCAAAAGATTGTCCATTGCTCTTACATTCCTAGAGTTAGATTAGCCTTCTCAACCCTTTTTCTTTTTCCTTTTTTTTTAATTAGGTAAAATTCCATGTTCCAGCAATATTCAAAGCACTCAAGCATTCAAATGTAAGTCCACCTTGTGGTCCCAGCAATATCACATCATACACAATTGAGTCTATCCAAGAGAACGTCAAGACCTGACATTCGAGAACCTTAGAGTCGTCCCACTTGATCATGTAGCTTAGCATTTGGGAGTTTTATTTTGTGTTGCATAGTGCGTAAAAAGTTAAAAACACCATCAACAGAATTGGCAGTAGAAGGCGGGCATGATGGCGAATACATAAATGCGAACTCTTGAACAAGTGAATTCAGTGGAAAGAAAGAATGTTGGATCGCTAATTGGACTTGCAAAAGAAAGAAGTAGTTCACACAACTGGAACCAATGGAGCTTTCAAGCTAAATTTGAGATTTACTAGATCTCTCTTATTCCAAAAAATAAAATAAAAAAGTGAAAACCAAAAATAAAAAAATAAAAAAGAAAGATTTCTCAATGGAGCAGCAACATCAACAAGATGAGCAGCAAGTTGATATCTTTCAACTTTGGCGGAGTTTTAATGCGCAACTATACCCACAGAGCTTGTCATAGTTTGCAATGCCAAGGCAGTGTAGAATCCATGAGACGAATGAGCATGATGAAATGCATTGCTTGATATTCTTGTCAAGGATGCAATCAGTAGTACAAGGAAAGATCTTCTTTTCGGAGGTCCCTAGGCCAGAGGCAGACAAAGGCAATTTCAATGTCACAATGAGTAATGATCCTCTTTCAAGATTCTTAGGGATGATCAAAAGTTGGCATGTTGTCAAAGGTAAACTATGCTTAGAAAAAATATTGCTACCAACATGGTGTAGAATTCACAATGCACCCCACTCCGAGTTTACTTGCTCATTGTGCAAAATGGTTATCAATCAAGTCAGATTTCAGTATGGGTTGCCAGCCTTATCCAAGGAAGAGTGTATCATGAACAAATATTGGAGTGAATACCTTGCAATTGAATTTAGAAGAACAAATGAACAAAACATTGCTACATCATCGAACAATAAAGGAAACCAGTTGCAAGTCAACAACAGAAGCCCACATGATGATCAATGTATTCCATAGCTTGCACTCAAAGAGGAGTACGCTACAACTTCATCCCAAGAGGAAGAATCACAAGAAGATAATGTAAGTAAGACGGTTGAAACAGAAGCAGGGACAGGCAATGATCAAGATGATTGTCAAGCAGTCAAGGAAGAAAATGATTCATGTCCATTGCAAGAGGAAGAATTCCTTGAGGAATACTCACCCATGCTACAAAAGGATAGCCTTGAGAGTGAATTGCAAAAAATATCAAGTGGCACCCTTGAAGGAAAAAACAACCCTATAGAGATGTTGTGTGAAGAATAACCAGTTATTACAAGTGAGCCCAAATATGAAGAACAATTTAAGGGGGCCCTCAAGGATATCATCATCATCATACTATTCGAAAGGGTGATGAAAGGTCTCGTGAAGGAAGTACAGGAGTCACTGTCGAAGTTCCAAGACCAGCGAGCTGATGCAAGAGGCATGATTCATCATCCAACTCCAACCTCTTGAAACATTACTAGAAGAGTGGCCAAATAATAGCACAATTCAATATGATTCTCAATATGTTACAGTGAGTGATAGCTTTGCCTACCTTGCGTCCAAGAAAATTGAGGAAACAATAGAGGGCATTCAAATCACCAAGATGATTGCAAGTGAGGACCAATGTGTGGAGACATCAAGGCATGAAGCTCTACAAAATATGGATTCTAATGAAGATCACCAAGAGATTGAAAAGTAAAACATAGTAGAGAACAGGAGCGACTTGGAGGATCCATATGATCTACTATCGCCCGACACTTCACCATTCAAAGAACAATGAATCGAGCATTTCCCACCCATTCAAGAGGACATTGTCCTTGGTGAACAATTATCCATGCTTCAAGAAGAAAAATCAAATAAAAAGCTCCAAGTTGTCGCAAAGGAAGACATTTCAAGCATCATTAAAGCAATGCAGGGTTGGTGCTCTCAATGAGTTGGTGCTCACTTATGTAAACACCGTCGGTGCCCTTTTGGCTATTGAAAGATTTTGATCTGCAGTGGTTTTTTACCTGAAAGGGTTTGTGTACTTTCTACATTACTTCTCCAAATTGTGAATTGGAAGAAATCATAAAGTCAGGTAGAACCGTTCTGGACCAACTAGGGGTCTCTATATCCCATGTGTGTAGCAAAGACAATAGACTAACAAATCTCTGGCAAACAAATAGGTTGGCTTAGAAGACTTAGTTACAGAATGGTCTGATTATGCAATCAAACTTTCAAGGAGGTGTACAGATACTGCCCACTATCACAAAAGTTATAATATTTAACTTTCTCAACACATATTCAAGGGGGATTTAATACCCTATTATAAGCAGGTGTAATGTCACATTAACTGCTCAGAAATAAAATTTACCAGAAATGTCAGACCAAAAGATTACAAATAAAAAGAATTTATCATGGAGAATTCTTGGCCTGGGAATCGATTGCATCCTTGGTTATAAATACACTTTTGAGCTCCAAACAAAGAACAAAAAATTCAGGAAGCGTTGGAAGGAAGTACAGAACCATGGTAGCAGTAAAGGTTATCATATCTTCCAGTGAGAAAGACATGACAACAGAGGATGCCAGGCACTTAGGGAGAGCTCGACACTCTCATTGATATTATATGGTTTGGTGGGTCCAACTGAAAATCTAAGTACCAGTCCACATTTGCTAGTTATAGCAAACCACTATCATCCAGGTTTGACAATAATGGTATTGGGGCAGCCATACTGATCTCTGCATGCATGGTTTTGTTGAAATCAATGCCTATCTAACATGGTTGAGTACACATTTTTAATTTGCAGTTTTCTTGGGTCAGCGATCTCTATAGACTTCCCAATATTTACCTATCAAAACATCTGTAGATTGGCTGAATCAACCTACCCTCCGACTATTTTCCAGTATCAGGTACTTGTGAAATCTAACAATAAAGATTCCAAAAATGGACCTACAGTTAAAACTTAAATGTATATGTAGCCGTACAAACTATAAGCAATTACATGACAATTCTTTTGCAATACGGGGATTAGCTAATACTCTACAGTTGGACATATGGTTGGCACTACTGGGCACTTTTACCACAGAGGCATTGGCCCTTCACAGATTCAAGCTTTGCAAGTGTGTAGTAACTCTAAAGTGTGTTGATAAAATCCAGTAATGTCAATTTCATAACAACAGAATTGATGAACTAGATTGACTCAACTGGCATGTAGATGAAACATATTAGCTACCTTATTGTGGAAAGCCACCCAAATTATGGCAGAATTGCAAATACTAAGAAGCATTAAATTATATTGATCTGCCAGATAATTCCTTTGACACGTTAAGTTAAAAAATAATCAGCCCTTATGTTGTAAAGAACGAGTGTTTAAAAAAACTGGTTTCAAAGGAAAAGATTTGTAATTTTACTAATAGCTAGGCTTTTTTTGTTTTTCTTTTCAAGAAGCCAGGGATGAAATGATTTTTATCAACTATTATCCACAATTTTCCTTGAGCAACACACACGGCACAGAGTCCTCATTTTACGTACAAGAAATTGTGTTGACTGGTTGACAAGCTAAATTAGCACATTGCTGACAAACGTTTATAAAGTTATATGGTAATTCATCTTCTCTGCCGTGGAATGCAAAGATGAGGCTAGTAAAACATTTTTGCAGACTGCAGCGATCTCCCCTAAAATCAGATACATTCTCCAGTTAATCAAGATCAATGGAACTTGTGTATCCCGTGCTGGAGAATTTCTCCGTAACTGGCCATTCAATTCGTCCGTCAAGGTAAATAGCATCGTTCTTCACACCTGAGAGTCTCAGGTCAAAATGAACAATAGGCTACACATTATGTTTTACTTGAGTATCATTTTTTTTTGGAGCTAACAAACCCGAATTATGGGCCAAATTAATATTGATTCTTTCGTGGTCCAAGGTCTTGCCGTGCAATGGCAGTAACGCGCACTCACAAAAAGCTGACCCAGTTTCAGATTCCCTCAGAAAAATATTGGTGAACGTATGGCCAGGTTCCGGCGTAACGATTATAGGGTACATTTTGCCATAAGGCAAACTTCGGCCCATAACCTCGTTCAAGATTTAACAAGAATTTAAGTCTAAGTTCCTTTGTGCACCCCCGAAACCATTTGCATGAGCTCTGTTCCAAATTCTAAACAAACTGATTCCCTAAGACTTCTAACTTTAAATCCTCTTAAAAAGAGAAAATTATAATATGCCATCCAAAGCGGCCTGAGAATCGACTAAACTTAATGACAAATGAATAAAACATTAAACTCTGCAACAATTCGACCAAAATTCAGACAAAATTGCCCTCAGCTACACATTCACGTCAATAACTTCAACTTTACATAAGAATTTGAATAAATAAGCATAAATACATCAAATTCTATATAGATCCCTCTAAGCATTTAACAATCTTCTGCCAACGGCTTCCAATCGTGCTTTCAGATTTGGCCTAGCATTAAAAGCCCTAATAAGCCTCTGTGCTGACATTATTTGCAAAATAATAATATGTGATATGTTAGGGTGTCGATAATTCCGTACCATGATTTAGGGCGAACTCGCGAGAATCCGAATGAGAAATAGCTGGAAAAAGCCTCGGACGTGGATAAAACCCTCGCTAAACAGTTTTTGCCAAATAAGAATTTTACTCTGATATTTATCAGGGGCGCGGACTTCAAATTCGGAACTGAACACAATTTGAAATATATGGAACAAAGTGAGCCGTGGGTCTGCTATTTGCTCCCGTATCTTGATTATTAATAATAGTCCCCCATTACGTAATTTTCCATTTAATATTTAAAGTGACAAATTACATTGTTTAGGATTCTCAACGTATGGATGATCGATATGTTTGTGTTTGTCAAATTCATTTGTATAGGGGAGAGGTCCCTATACGTGTGGGGGTCCTAAACGTGTTATAGGATCGGTTACATTTGGGTTTAATAATGTCTATTATTAATCAAATTAAAAATGAATACTATCATTTATTTTTTGTATTTTATATATATTCAAAATCGTCAAAAGTATATATAACTATCTAATCGATCAAGATGGTGTCAATTCATTGAGCCTCTGTCAAATCACTAACATATTCTACGATGGCCTTTTTTGGATAGCGTTAGCAAAAAATACGCAACCATGTTTTTAATATACAAAACAAAACATACGCTTCGTATAAGGCTCGACGCTCTAGTAAAAAACCAACACAACAAAATTACAGTGCCTTGTTAAACTCCTAACAAACATATTTGTCCCATCTACCCATCAACTCTGTATACCATAGTTCCTTGATTCAACGTGACCACCATAACATGTATTGGCACCACCATAACATGTTAAAGCATTGTATGTCCCATCTAAGCCACGATGGGTGTACACCTACAGTCTTCTCAGCCACTTGCCCACCTGCAACCACAAAATTAAGTGCATAAGGTTGTCATTCTCTTTCTAAATGCAAGGAAATGAACAAAAGTATCAAGGCAAATTAATGGCAAACATGATTTGACCTTGGAATTTAAATACAAATTCAAATTTGAAAATAAAAAGAGGACATAAAGTAAAGAGGTTGTACTAAACAAGCAACCAACATATCATAAATTTTTCAAATAGACATCAAATCCTTACATTTCTACTCATGAAGACAAGAAGAATTTGCAATTGCCTAAGAAGACACCAAAGAAGACAGATCTACCTAAGAATACACCAAAGAAGACACACCATTGTTTGTTGTAGGTTTTCTTCTTATTCCACTTTATATCTTATTTATTTAAGAGTGCAAACATGTAATTGTTCTTTCAATTGTCTATATGTGTTTATTGTGTATGTCAATGCAATTTCTAAATGTTAAGAGTTGTTCCCACTTTGATGTGACAACATATGTCTATATAGTGTATGTGAATGCAATTTGCAAATGTTTTATGTATTATTTCCACATATATATGTGTTTTGTTCCCACTTTGTTGTGATTTAACTATTTTTTTCCCACTTATTATGCTTACTATGCCTGCAAATGTATAAATTGTGTATGTCAATGCAATTTGCAAAAGTTTGATGTATTATTTTCACATGTATATGTGTTTTGTTCTCGTTTTGTTGTGATCTAATTATTTTGTTCAAACTTAATGTGCTTACTATGCCTGTAAATGTCTAAATTGTGTATGTGATGCAATTTATAAATGTTTTATGTATTATTTTCACAACTATATGTGTTTTACTCCTAGTTTCACTTATTGTGCTTGTTGTGAATTACAATATTTGTCTAAATGGCAAGTTTGTTTGATAGAATTCGTTGCATATGGAATCAAATCACTCAAACATTCTTCACTTCACATTTCTTGGCAACGTTAGCTAGAGCTATGGAAATCATGTTTTTAATATACACAACAAATTATATGCTTCAATAGCTGAACCACAACTTCAAACAAAATAGCCCAAAAATGTTTACCAAGAGTCAACCATGTTTTCAATATACACAACAAAACATAGGCTTCAACACTTGAGCCACGACTACAAAATAGAATAGAACACAAAGTTGAGCAATCTAACATGTCTACGAGCACATATTTCACTATCATCTCCATCAAATAATACTTCTTGTTCAAGCATCACTTAATTCTCTTATGTTAAAGCATCATTGTCAACATACACTAAATTAAGTGGCATTGAATATTGAAATGGGTGGCTTTAACAAGTAAGACTTCTCATTATACTTATTCTCTGTAGATGATGAAGGGAAATCAAATGGAAGAGAAGAGGAAAAGAAAATTGAGGAGATCAAAGTCCGAAGGAAACGACAGATTGAGGAAAAGAAGACAACATGGTTGGTGGGAAGGCAACTGAAGGAGCAAACCAAATTAGACAAGGAAATTATGCGTAAAAATAAATAGAAGCTCAAAGAACAACAAAAGAAGGATAAAGAAGCCATAAAAGAGTTGTAGAAGGCAATGAAGGAATATGAGAGACAACAAAAAGCTATTGAGGATGCACAAAGGGAATTAGCACGAATAAGCCTATTAACCTGTTCTAGCAATCCCATGCTTGAAAGTCATCCAATACTAAGGGATTTGATGCACATATGCCTCCCCAACTTTCAAAATGTAATGAACTACTCAAATGCCTCAACATCCCCTATTACTTATAGTCAACTTGTAAGTCAAGTTACTAGTAGTCCACGAGTCCCCTTGCATGTTACATGCACTCAATTTTCAAGTCCATGTCCAAGTCAACTTTCTAGCAGTCCATAAGCACTGGCAAGGGTTGAGAACATCGCTCTTGTTGGTACATCAACCAACCATCCAACATCAACTACTAATACCCATCCTACCTGGTTTGTCTAATATTGAGACCGATCCAACATAGAATCAACTTTTCGAATAGTTTTTCTTTTCTATGTTTACAAATTGAACTATATGTTCAATTCATCGCACTTATACAATGTAGCAAATATTTTTGAAGACCAAAACTACATAGATCCATGTTCTTTAACACAAATTTTGAATATTAATATGTTATGTTGTGCATTTGTCTAAATGATGTACATGGTGTCTACAATTTAAGAAAATTTTTATTTAATTGAACCACTATAAACACATGCCAATACATGTTAGGGTGGTCATTTTGAACTAGGGGAACTGTGGATTATGGAGTTGATGGGTAGATGTGCTTCATGGGACAAATGCCTTTGTTAGGACTTTAAAGTGGCACTTTAATTTTGTTGCACTGGCTTTTTACTAGGGTGCTCAACTTTATATAGAGCAAATGTTTTGTTGTATATAATAAAAACATGGTTGCTTGTTTTGGGCTTATATGAAGCCTAATGTTTTTGGTCGATTTCCACGTCATCTGATATGTGTACAATGGTCATTGGTTCAAGGTGTCCATTTTTTTGCCAATTTAGTGCACTGATTGAAATGTGGTTGTGCCCAACCCCACTAGATGGGAAGTGGCTATCCAACCCTTATGATGCAGTGCATCATGGGTGGCAAGGTTTGACAACATTGAGATGGACATTTAAATGTTAATTGTGAGCATGTTGAATGTATATTGTGACAAGGTGGAGGTCTACCACGTGGGCATATTGTCCACTTCAGACGTTGCACAGATGCACCAATATAGAAGTTACCCTTATACATCATCACATACCTACTAAATTTGCATTGTGTTTCAAGTATGTGTGTGTGCCCAAATTGGCAAATTGTTGACACCTACTAAATTACATCGTGTTTCTGTAGACACCCAAAAATGGTCAACGCTTGCGAAGTCATACTTTAACATTTGCGCATTGCCTCATTTTAGGTTTTTGCGTCGCATTAACATTTCTCCTATGTCACGCACTTGGTCTTTATCATTTGCGAACATCGAGTCATTCTTCTATATTCTTCAATCATCTCGTCCTCGAATTTGGTCTTGTCAACAACATTATCCAGTCATGATTTTGATCAATTTTATCTTATTGCATCAATGAGCATGCTTATTTGACATCATTTTGGACATCGTCAATCCTAATTAGGGTTTTGTCCTCTTATCAATCTTATCATCAATCTTATCATTATCAATCCTTCAACCTTGTCATTTTAACGATCGATTTGTCATCGATCGTTGTCATGTTCAATCTTGTCATTTTGCGATCGATTTGTCATCGATCGTGGTTATTTTCAATCTTGTCATCTTGCAATCTATTTTATCATCGATCCTCGTCCTCTTGTCAATCTTGTCATTTTGCGATCATTTCATTATCAATCATTATCTGTCTCAATTGTGTCAATTTGGATCAAATCATGTCAATTGGCGTATTTCTCAATCAAATCATTTTGTCGTATTGGTCATTTACCAAAATCAAATCATGACATTAATTATCTTTAATCAAGACCTAATTGTCATTTTCGCATTTCTAATTCGTCTTCTAGGGTTTTATGATTTAGTCATTTAACCTAATTTGTCATTTCTTCCTTTAGGATTAAATAAATTACTTATTTATCCTAAGTCTTCTTATTACAATTAAATCTTTATTTAAGTGGCTAATTATTCCTCTTTGTGAATTGATTAATAAATGAAAAATTATTAATTAATTCACTAATTCACTAAATCCTATTTTTCATCAATTTCTAATTCCAATTTCCTAATTGGTCATCAATTTCAAATTTCCTAATTTTCAAATTTCTAATTCTTTTTCCCTCCTATTTCATCTCCTAATTCTATGGGAGTGGCATTTCAATTTGTCATGAAATTGTCATAATTGATTAATCAATCAATTTTGACATGAAATGTGTCATAATCAATCAATCAAAATTGTGCATGGAAAGTGCATAATTTGCATAATTTGTCATAATTAACATATTGATTTGCAATTTCCATTTGAATTGCATCATGCCAATCTTGTCACTTCTCCAATTTCTCTATAAATTGGATAATTTTTCTTCAATCAACCCCTTCAATTACTTCTTGAAATCCGAATTGCTAACAAACTACTGAATTTTCGTTCTAGTACTCTTGAGCTTTTTGCTTTCAATTGTGAGAGCACTTGTAGGTGAGATCCACAAAACTATTGAAGAGGAAAGAACAACAATGGAGCCGCATGGAAGGAGTATTCAATCTTGAGTCTGGTTTGCATAATGTTTTCTTTTGAATGCTTCATTTTCATACCTCTATTGAATGTGCATTGTAATTAGGTTCATTGCAATGAGTATTTCTTTG
Organism: Cryptomeria japonica; assembly: GCF_030272615.1. Lineage (NCBI taxonomy): Eukaryota > Viridiplantae > Streptophyta > Pinopsida > Cupressales > Cupressaceae > Cryptomeria > Cryptomeria japonica. The sequence continues at coordinate 805,227,015 of NC_081409.1, forward strand.
ATTATGTTATCATATTTTGTGTTTTGATTGATCTACTTATATTTTGATGATTCCTAATTTCTATGCTACATTAATTGGTGAACCCGACGTGCAAGAGGAAGTGCACCTTTTAATTGGGATCAACCAAATTTGCAACATGATATTCGAACTCAAACACTGTATGAAGATCAAACTCTTTCACAAGGATTCGGTTCAGACCAAGGTATTCAACAAGAAACGAATCCAAATGTCCAACCAGATTCTTCATCTGATTCTGATGCCTCTGATGAGGTTGACATGTTCCTTCAAGATCCAAAGGTAATAAAAAGGATGGATAAATTCCTGAGCAAAGTTTTTAAAACGTATCCTCAAAAGTATCTTCACATGATGAGTGATATGGTTCCCTTAAATGAACCAATTAATGTGCAAACACAACAAGGCAGTGAGCCATTAAGTTTCTCTTCGCATCTCAATGAAGAAAATGTGCAACAAGAGCTTCAATCTACATTGATGAGCAAACGTACTTCAAAGGCATTGTCAGTGACTATTCCTCAAAAGTCATTGTTTGAGACGATAAATAATCCATTATTCAATACAACGCCTGCAATACAAGATCAAATGAAGACTATGCAAATATCGACAGCAGTTCCTCAACAAGAAGTGGTTCCTCATATGCACAAAATTGGATCAACATCCAAGATACAAGAAAGTTTCACAACTGGAATGCCTAATGTCAATAATGTCCAAAGCACTTCCATGATGCAACAAAGTTCTTATGTATCTTTGTCAAACACTATTGCGACAAATCCTTCGATAATGGCTACACAAAGAGCTATGGATAGTGGTGTGCACCATCAGCAATTGTTGCAACAATTGAGTAATACGCAGAAGGTACGATCGAATGTGCAAACAAATGAAGTGCAACAACAACAATGTCGCATTCGACAAGAAATTGCAGCGCCTTCGGCGCCATTACAAGTTAACACAAACTTGCAACAATCACAAGCGATTGGACAAACAACACAGCAAGTTAATGTAAGTGCTATACCCCATCCTAAGGAGAAGCAACGAAAATCATCTAAACAAGCCTTTTTACAAATGATTGGATATACTCCGCGACAACAATTGGCACAAAGTCAACAAATTCCAACTCATCAACACCAACAATATGTGCCGCAATATGTGCCAAGACAAACAAGTTATCCTACTTCACAACCGCAAGTGGTGCCTATGCAATATCAACAGCCTACTCAATTGCAATATCAACCTGGGCTCCAAGAGGCACAACAACAAAGTCAATATCAGGGCATAGCACAACCGCAACAACAAGAAAAGTACCAAGAACTTTATATGCAAGAGATGCCAAAAATGGCAATGGCGGAGTATCAACAGCCAATCGGAAATACAATATATCAACAAAGAATACCAACTGGGATTAATGATGAACTTCTACAATCTGATACAATTGCGCAACAACTTGAGATGTTGCGACGAAAAATTGATGCATTAGAAGCTAAAGGAACAAAGAAGTTGTATACAGATCAAGATTTATGTCCTAATCCCTTTGACAAGAGTGTATACATGCCTCCATTCCCCAAGCATTTTGAGGCACCCCACTTTGAGAAATATAGAGGGAATGGCAATCCAAGAGATCATATTCGAGCATTTTACGCAGCATGCACAGAAGTAAGCTATGAGGAGACATATTTAATGCGATTATTTGCACGAAGTCTTGCTGGACAAGCTATGGATTGGTATTCACATTTGCCAGGAAATATAAAGACTTGGTCAGAACTGGCACAAAAGTTTATATCTCATTTCGCGTTCAATATCGATAGCGATGTGACTATGTCGGATTTATGCAATACCAAACAAAAGCAAGGTGAACCATTAGTGACCTTTTTGCAACGATGGCGAAGTTTGTATAGTCGTTCTTCTCTCGATATACCTGAAGAACAGCAAGTGAATCTGTTTATCCAAAATCTAGTCCCAGAAATGATGTATGAGCTAAAATTGAAAAGTCCTAGTACTATAGAAAAACTCATTAAGAAAGGAATGAATATTGAAGCAGCTCTTGTAGCTAAAGGAATTATCAAGCTCAATAAGGACAATGACAACACAAATTATTCAGGGGATAGAAACAGATTTTGGTATAAGAACAAGAACGTCACTAATGATGGTGTTGTTGATGCGAGAGTGGTAAATGCAAATCAACCCCCATTCACAATCAAGAAGTTGAGTATTCCTAATATGTCGACTATGGAACAAAATCAAGTACCTAGGAACAATGTTACTCAACAGTTGCAGCATACACAACAGTCACAATATCAACAGCATGCTCAACAGCCGCAATATCAACCGCATGCTCAACAGCTACAATATCAACAACATGCTCAACAACAGTATGCTCAACAATGCAATCAACAACAAGGCCAACAACAAAATCAACAACGCAAACCCTTCCGATCGCGGGATGGGCCTCCCCGACAGTTTACACCATTGGGAGAGCCTATCGAATCAGTCATGAAGCAATTAATACAAGCGAAGTTTATCAAACTACCAGATATTAAGGCAGAACCAGCGGAAAAACCGCATTGGTGGAATGATAATGCGTACTGTGAATATCATCGGTCTAAAGGACATAAAACTGCTTCATGTTTTCAACTAAAACATATGATTCAAGATTTATTGGAACAAGGAGTAATTGAGATAGATCCAACCCATCCGACCTCTAATACTGATCATACTATTTTCAAAACTCCTTTGCTTGATCATGACAAGGGTAAAGCGTCTTCTTCCAATTCTGCTCAAACGGCTAATTATGCAAATATCAGTTATCACAATGTCATTAATTGTTTTCATGCGTCAAATGAGTATGTGTCTACCTTGAGAATAAAAGGACAAGATCCTTCTTGTGCAGTCACCACTCGTCGATCCAAAATAGTCGTAAAAGGAGCCCCTGCTGCCCCTCTCAAACTAGTGCCTGCGAGTCAGTATAATCTTTTGGATCATCTAGGAAAAACACCTGCACAAATATCCATCCTAGAGTTGTTGAAAATGTCTCCCATGCACCGTGCAGTCCTAGATAAAGCCTTGACTGAGTCCACTGTCCCAACAGATATTGATGTTGACCAATTTCAAGCGCGGATTGGACATTTAGCCGTTTCCCGAAGTGTTGCATTTTCCGATAGTGACATCTCACCTGACAAGCTTCCCCATAATGACCCTTTGCACCTAGAAGTCTTTGTCCACAATTGCAAAGTCCGACGAGTCTTGATAGATGGCGGAGCGGGTCTTAATATCTGCACCTTAAGAGTGGTCATTGGCCTCGGATATTCAGAAAATGACATTGATGCTTCCAAAAGGATAACAATAAAAGCTTATGATGATGCTGAGCGCCCATCCAAAGGGATAATTGTGTTGCCCATCAGAGTTGGTCCAGTGACGGAAAATACTTTCCTACAAGTCCTAGACCTTGACCTCCCTTATAATATGATCCTTGGCCGTCCGTGGATTCATGCCATGAAAGCAGTTCCGTCCACTTATCATCAATGTCTGAAATACCCTTACAACGGAACTGAGATAACCATTCCAGGAGATCCTAATCCGTTCCAGTTTTGTGCTACCCTAAGGGATACTCCTCAGCGGCAAGTACCAGTCAATACAGAAGCCAAACCAGACAGTTATGTGGATCCCAATGCATTGTTGGATGCTGTTAAAGGAAAACTGAAGATACAAGACCAAGGGTGTGGAGAATATTCAATGGACCAAACATTCCTCATTGGGAATTTGCCGATGTCTCCAAAGTCATATGGAAAACCGCATTTATTGCAAAAGGAACCCAAGGTCGTTATTCAATATCAGCCCCCCACTACATTTGCAAGATGGGGAGAACTTGACAAAGAAACTATAGATGATGACGCCATAGATTGGCTCTATAAGGATCCAACTGAAACTCCACCTGTCAAGTTGCCAGTGGAATTATATGGCAAAGGATTTACTATGCTGCAGAAGAAAGGATATGATGGCTGTAGTGGCTTAGGTTTGAAAAACAATGGAAGGATAGAACCCATCATACCTGAGAGGCGACCCCCGACTTTAGGGTTAGGTTTTGTACCGTTACGAATTGGATCCACATCTACCAAAAGGTCCACGTGTCGAAAAGGGCGTGATTCTGATGATGAAATAACACCTGAGGTTACCCAACCAGAGACTGATTCTAATGACTGGGAATGGAGTTCCTTTTCTTCCAGCTCCTATGCCCTCGACAATATCTTCATTGACCCTGACAACTTGCCTATGGAGGATAAACATGAAATAACTCCTCTTCCCAAAACCTGTCCTCATGCTTGGATCGAGTCATTTTGGGATCCCAGCTCCGAATCCGACACAAGCAGTTCGGATAGTGACACCACGGACATTCACATTTTTACCATATCAGCCCATTCTATCCTTACAATCGATGATGACATGCCCCTCATATATCCCCAACTTATCCAATATGACCAACAAGAACCGCTCACGTTGGACTGCTTTCAGAATGACGAAGCAATTGCAGAGTTCCTGGGACTACGGGAAGGTATACCACAAGGCGACCATAAGGCAGGCTTTGCTATTGACCTGGATTCAACGGCATATTTTGGGGAGTCAACTCCCTCTTCCAGTCATGAAAAAGAAAAAGAAAAAGTAAAAGAAAAAAATCAAAAGAATAGATCTTTGAGTGAAAACCGTAAGGCGCTCTCTGATCGTACAAAAGTAAAACTAAAAGATGTACCTGCGGGTGAAAACCTTTCTGAGGCACCCAAAGGTGGAAGAGTGGACGTACCCCTATCAACTCAGGACAAATCCACATTGTTGGTAGAGATGACCGAGGAAATCAATTTGGGTACACCTGATAACCCTAAGGTCATTCACTTCGCTGCCTCCTTGTCAAAACAAGAGAAGATTGATTTCATTAATTTCTTTCTGGAGAAGAAGATCAGCTTTGCGTGGTCTTATGCAGATATGCCTGGCCTCTATCCAGAATTAGTCCTTCATCATTTGCCACTGAAACTAGGTGCTAAACCTGTCAAACAAAAACTTAGAAAAATGCATCCTCAAGTGGCTCTTTTGGTCAAAGTGGAATTGAAAAAATTGCTAGATGTGGGCTTCATTAGACCCATTGATTACGCAGACTGGATTTCAAATCTAGTGCCAGTTAGCAAGGTAACTGGGGGCATCCGCATCTGCACAGATTTTAGGGACCTGAATAAGGCATGTCCTAAGGACGATTTTCCATTGCCAAATATAGACATCATAGTGGACATGACAGCTGGTTATGAGATGCTTTCACTAATGGATGGTTTCTCTGGCTACAATCAAATCCGCATTGCACCCGAAGATCAGCATAAGACCGCATTCACCTGTGCTTGGGGCACCTATTGTTGGAATGTGATGCCCTTTGGCCTCAAAAATGCCGGTGCAACATATCAAAGAGCAATGACGACAATCTTTCATGATTTCATGCACACTTTGATGGAGGATTATGTTGATGACTTGTTGTGCAAATCTGTTACCAGAGATAGTCATCTAGCCATCCTGGGCCCAATTTTTGACAGAATGGAAACCTACAAACTCAGGCTCAATCCAAAAAAGTGTGTCTTTGGTGTTACAGTTGGCAAGTTGCTTGGATACATTGTTTCCCACCGAGGCATTGAGGTCGACCCTACAAAAGTCAAAGCAATCATGGATATGCCTCCACCTTCCAACCTCCGGCAATTAAGAAGTCTGCAAGGAAAGCTCCAGTCAATTCGTCGCTTCATAGCTCAGTTGGCTGACAAATGTCATCCATTTCAACATCTATTGCACAAAGGTGTCGCTTTTAAATGGACTGAGCAATGCCAATCAGCCTTTCAAGCTCTTAAAGACTATTTGTTGTCGCCGCCTATCCTAATGCCTCCTATCGAAGGCAAGCCATTCTTATTGTACATCTCTGCAACTGAAACAGCATTAGGAGTTCTTTTGGCTCAACAAGATGAGAATGGCAAAGAAAGAGCTATTTACTATATCAGCCGGACACTGGTAGGCTATGAGCTAAATTATTCAACTATTGAGAGGGCATGCTTAGCAGTGGTATTTGCAACACAAAAGCTCCGACACTATATGCTAAGCCATCAAACATTGTTGATTGCCAAAATTGATCCTTTAAAATATTTGCTCAGCCGAGCAGCTTTGACAGGTCGCCTAGCAAAATGGGTCATGATTCTCAGTGAATTTGACATTGAGTATATGGAGCGAAAGGCGATAAAAGGACAAGTCATAGCAGATCAACTAGCAGATGCTCCTATTTCAGACGATCATCCCATGTTGACTGATTTCCCAGATGAATCAGTCTTTGCTCTCACACCATCCAATGAATGGAAGTTATACTTTGATGGGTCTCATACCAAGTTCGGATCCGGCGCAGGCATTTTGTTTGTCACCCCTCAAGGTGATGCTATTCCAAAGTCGTACAGAATAACTTTCCCATGTACCAATAACATTGCAGAGTACGAAGCATTGGTTACCGGACTCCGAGTGGCAGTTCACTGGAACATCAAGCATTTGCAAGTCTATGGAGATTCTCAATTAGTCATCCGACAAGTCAATGATGACTACGAGACAAAGGATGAAAAGCTTATTCCTTATAAGCACATGGTAGACTTCTTCAAGACCAAATTCACAGCTATCCATTTCAGTCAAGTGCCAAGAATACAAAATAAGTCGGCAGATGCGATGGCTACAATTGCTTCTATGATAAATATGCCGCAGAATATGGACAAGTGTGAATTCCTGGTCGAACAATTGCTAGTCCCCTCTTTTGACATTCCGACTGCTGAGGTGATGTGCGTTCTTGTTGGTCCCAATTCCCCTTGGTACAATGATATATATCAGTATTTGAAATCCCAAACTTTACCACCTAACCTTTCCGCTAACCAACGCCGAGCCTTTATTCGACAAACATCCAAATATGTCATCATCGCCGACACTCTTTACCGTCGTTCTTTTGACCATACCCTCCTCAGGTGTTTGGATTCTGACGAAGCACAAACGGCTTTACACGAGGTTCATGATGGTATATGTGGGGGCCATTTCAATGGTCTTAGCCTAGCCAAAAAGTTGATTCGTGCTGGGTATTACTGGCCCACTTTGGAAAAAGATGTTCATGAATTTGTTAAAAAGTGCTACAAGTGCCAGATTCATGGAGATTATATTCATGCACCAGCTCAAGAGCTTCATTCTGTTATATCTCCATGGCCCTTTTCTCAGTGGGGTTTGGATCTTATTGGCAAGATTCAGCCAACATCTGCAAATGGACACAAGTTCATTATTACAGCTACAGAATATTTTACAAAATGGATTGAAGCCATTCCCATGACCTATATCACTGGTGTCCAAATTTCAAAATTCTTGCTAAATTATATCATATGCAGATATGGGGTTCCCCTTGCCATAGTCACAGATAATGGTCGACCCTTCAAGAATAAAGATGTTAAAGAGCTTTGTGAAAAATTTCATATTCAACACCGTTTTTCTACCCCATACTATCCACAGGGTAACGGTCAAGCTGAAGCATCAAATAAAACCATTATCAAGATCCTGAAGAAAGTTGTCAATGACGCTGGCCGAGATTGGCACGTGCAGTTAAATCCAGCACTGTGGGCCTATCGCACTTCTATCCGCACACCTACTGGCGCAACACCTTATTCCTTGGTGTATGGTGCGGAAGCCATCTTACCTTTGGAAGTCGAGATTCCATCCTTGAGAGTTTCCTTGCAACACCTGATTAATGATGAGACACACAGAGTCTCTCGGCTGCATCAGCTGGAGATGTTAGATGAAAAACGTCAGACAGCTCTGACACATTTGCAAGCATACCAAAACCGTCTCCGTCGCTCTTATAATAAGAAGGTCAAAGGGCGACACTTCGAAGTGGGAGACCTGGTTTTAAAGGCAAATCCCAAGAATGCACAGTCTACTGACATCATCAAGGGCAAGTTTGAACCCAATTGGGTTGGGCCTTTCATAGTAACTGCAGCCTATGGCTCGGGGGCATATCAGCTTGCGACTCCCGAAGGTGAACCTTTGTCTGATCCTATCAATAGCATGCATCTTCGCAAGTACTGGGCATAGTTTTTTGTCAGATATTTCTTCAAATATGATCCTGAAAAGAAAAAATACAAAAAAAAAAAAAATGAAAAAATACAAAAAAATACAAAAAAAAATGAAAAAAGCAAAAAAGCAAAAAAATAAATGATTCGCCCTCTAGTGAAAACCTGGCAAACAGGCGCTTTGGGCAAGTACCATGGTGAAAACCTGGCAATCAGGCGCCATGAGTAATGAGATTATTGCTCCGTCATCTATCATGACTTCTCGCCATGCTTTCTCTCGGCCAGTTATCATGCTTATTGTTCACTCAACCCAATGTTTTATTCCAAACCTGTTATTGGTCAACATCACTGTCTTGCTTATTCCAGTGTCTTGTACATATGTTTTGGTCCTGGTTTATGTGTTTTTCAAGTGCGCATTGGGTGTTTTTCCCTTGTCATGATCAATCACTAGAGCATAAAAATTGAAAAATGTCCTGAAAAAAAAAAATTCCAAAAAAAAAAATTGAATAATGTCCTGAAAAAATTCCAAAAAAATCTTTAAAAGTCCTGAAAAAATTCCAAAAAAATCTTTAAAAGTCCTGAAAAAATTCCAAAAAAATCTTAAAAAGTCCTGAAAAAAAAAAATTCCAAAAAAAATCTTAAAAAGTCCTGAAATAATTCAAAAAAAAAAATCAAAAAAAAAAAAGTCCTGAAAAAATTCCCAAAAAAAAAATCTTAAAAAGTCCTGAAAAAATTCCAAAAAAAAAATCTTAAAATGTCCTGACAAAAAAATTCATAAAAATTGAATAATGTCCTGAAAAAATCTTTAAAAAATTGAAAAATGTCATCAACAAAATTCATAAAAATCATATAAAGTCCTGAAAAAATTGAAAACACAAAAAAATTGTAAAACTTCAAAAACAAAACAAACATTCTACAATAAATTATTCCCTTTGTGCATCGACAGCTCACTGCGTATACGTCCAACAATTTGCAATCAAACATTGTGCTTTAACTGAAATCACGCATTAACAGATGAACTTTTTCAACTCAAACCAAGCATTCAAACTGATCCAAATTGTCTTATCAATCGAATATCAGCATCAAAAATCATTTGTCTTTGTCACATTATCATGGGTCTTATACAGGGTGTGGTATACTCGAAACCAGACTGTGTCCTGTCTTATACGGGGTACCGCATTTCCTGAAACCAGACAGCATGATCGTCCTATCAGCACATTCAACTTTTGACAATGAAGATCAAGATGTTTGTTTGATTTGCTTGAATTTGTGAGTCTTATCTTTTTATTGATTTATCTTTGGCTTCGATCATGTCCCTATGTTGCTCGATGATGTCACTGAGTGATTTAGAGTAACCGGGATGGCTCATGATCCTTTTCTTTTTTTGATTATGATTGTCGTTTGTCTGTGATGTGTCTGTCTTTTGCAAAATCGGGTTGCATTTCAGCTCCGGCCTTCAATGCCATGATGCTACGCATCCATTTTGCTAAATAAAAATAAAGGTTCTCACCTACAAAGTGCATTACTGAAAGCAAATTTTCATCATCTCTAATTGTCCTCTGTCTTATTTCTTCTTACTAACACTTCTTCCGTCCGGTCGGATAGTCAGTTTGGTCTCGTGCTCCGATATCCAAAACCATATTGTGTCCTGCATACATTTGGTCAATACATTTGCATTCCATTACATATTACATCAAGCATTTTAGCTATTTCATTTCATAAATACATCCAAAGTACATAAAAATGCATCCATACATGTTCATAAACCAGTGCATAAGTCATCCATACATGCAAAAAAACCATAAGTCATAACATATTGCATCCATCATATCAATGCATATCATATCACATATCATAATAATGTCGGAGTACAAAATCGGACTGTCTGTCCTAAGTATGGCCCGCAGGCTGACTACATAATGTCAAACTACATAATGTCCACTGTCTGTCATATGGAGCACGTGCCTCTGTCACTGGGTGCTCCCTCTGTCCTCCTCATCCCTGCCATGTCTCGCAGATGATGTACCTGGTCCTGGTCCTGGCTGCGGTGGTCTCATCGGTCCACTCCCTCCTATGCTGCTCAATGACCTCCGAGAGCGTGACCTACTCTCTGTCCTCGATCGTGCCCGATATGAAGGTGCTCTCCGCTCCGGTGGAACTGCACCCTCATATAGTGTCCTCCAGTACAGTCTCTCCTCGCCGGTCTCTACTAGCATCTGTGCCATCTCCCGTGCACTGGCATCCCTGATCGACCCAATGAACTCAGCGACTCTCTGTCCCTCTCGCTGTGCCTGAGCTATGGCTGTATCCCGAGCCTTTGTGAGTCTGGCTATCTCCGCTCTGAATTGCTCATGCTGTCTCTCCAATATTGCAATATAATCCTGCTGGCTCGCTATGGTAGCCCGGTACATGTCTATCTCCTCTGTCCTAGCTATCTCTGGCTCTATGGGAATATCCTGCAAAGTCTCCTGATCCGCTGTGTCTGGCTCCTCATCATCCTCCCCACCATCATCTCCCTCATCCTCCCCATCACCTCCATCAGCTCCGTCCTCCTCTCCATCACCCTCATCCTCATCAGCCTCGTCATCCTCCTCGTCCTCATCATCTCCCTCCTCTCCTGTGAGTGGGAAGTCCTCCTGTCTCCTCGGTACTGGAATATCTGGATCGGTCAAAGGCACTGGCCGTTGCTGTGCGAACCATGTCTCATACTCCTCTGTAGTCCCAGCATCTACCACATCTGACATCCAATCCCATTGTCTCTGCTGTAACTGTGCAAAGTCGGCATATGCTATACGTGGCTGAATCATACTACCCCACTGACTCGTCTCTCGGTGAGATCGAGCAAAGCATGCAGTCCTCCAAGGAACATCCTGTGTCTCTCCAAACTGTCGCCGAACTCTCTCTGGAAGGTATAACTCAATCACTCTCTGACGGTTTACTGGTCGCCCAATCAAGTACCTCTCCTGTCTGCAGTATGGTAACTCATCATGATCATCTGACCATCCGGGGCAATCTAGATATGGCCTCCATATGAACTCTCTAAGTCTGTCTAGCTCATGTCGCCAGTATAATATGTATCCAAAAGGACCCTGTCTCAGTGCTCCACCATAGCTGTACACATATGGTCGGTGTGGTACAACCTGTCTATCTGTAATCGGCCGACATATGGCAATATGCTCGAATGCCCATACCTGAAGCAATGTAACTCCACAGCTCAGAGTCTGAACTCCCTGATACGCTATCTGATGTAGCTGGAAATACAACATCGCCAACACACATGGTCCCCATGCGTACACTGTCCCCTCTGTCACCATCTGCTCTAATACTCTTCCCCAACCAATAGGGAATCCATGTCCTCGTCTATCACCTGCCAGAAGACATGCTATCACCACTGCTATCACCACACATCGCTGCTCATACTCGGCTGCCATAGTCTCCCACCGAATCTCCCTCTCGACAATGTCTAGATCCTCTGCGTCACACTCAAACAGTCTGCATAACGCGTCTCTCCCTGTCACTGGGTCGTACTCTATCATCTCCCCATGTATAGGAATGCGGAGGATGCGCCATACATCCTCTAGAGTCACTGTCGCCTCGCCAGTCGCCAAATGGAATGAGGAAGTCTCCGAATGCCATCGCTCTGCCAATGCGGTAAGCAATCCTGTGTTTGCCCTAATCTCGGGCATATATGTGATGTAATACAATCCCAGTCCAGCTAATGTGTCTCTCTCTGTGCTCCTGAGTCTATGTCGTAGCATGAAACAGTCCGGTCGATTCTCCCGTGCGATCAATGGATATTGTCGACTCTGTATCACAATCGGGGCATCATTTTGTCAGTTTTAGGGTTTGCTCCTACGGGTTGCATTTCCTCATTTTCATGTCCAAATTGGGGTGTTTTTCATCTACATTGGCCTATCCTACCCACCCCCCCCCTTGTCAGGTCCTTTGCATGCAATTTCAAGTCAAAACTAGGGTTTTTTGACAACTTGCGCCTGTGTTGGAGAAACTTGCGCCTGTGTTAGATGAATTGCGCTTGTGTATTCATACACAAGCGCAGAACTCCTTACACAAGCGCAGGTTTAGACCACACAAGCGCAGGAGTTCATTTTGGTATCTTCTGTGGGCCCCGCAATGTCCCGTAAGCCATCAAAATTCATGAAATCAAACACATGGGTTTTCGCAATACATACCGCTGCTCCTGCATCGTCCAGTCGTCTGAATGTGCGTACACGTTCTCCAAGGTGACCCGCCATTGGAATGTTCGCCATCTATCTGCAAGTGTTCTTGTCCAGAGCAACAAATCCTCCTCTTTAGCTAGTGCAAATGAGTCATTTTCACCCTCTTGGTCCCATTTATAGCTCTTTGTCATTGCATAGATGGACGTGCGTCTTCTCCATCTTATGTTGGTCGCGGTCTTGTGCACCTTAAATTGATTGTCCTTCATGCATCTGATCTCCGATTTTCAGCCCGTTCGATCCTATCATTTTTTATCGATCAATTGGCCTCTTTTCCGCATGTTTCCGGCCAATTCCTCGAGGGGGCATGCATATGTCATTGTTATTATCTGGGGCATTTTCATTATTGTTCTTTGAAACAACGCTCAGAATCGCATTGTCTCAAAGAGGGGCAAAATGTAGACACCCAAAAATGGTCAACGCTTGCGAAGTCATACTTTAACATTTGCGCATTGCCTCATTTTAGGTTTTTGCGTCGCATTAACATTTCTCCTATGTCACGCACTTGGTCTTTATCATTTGCGAACATCGAGTCATTCTTCTATATTCTTCAATCATCTCGTCCTCGAATTTGGTCTTGTCAACAACATTATCCAGTCATGATTTTGATCAATTTTATCTTATTGCATCAATGAGCATGCTTATTTGACATCATTTTGGACATCGTCAATCCTAATTAGGGTTTTGTCCTCTTATCAATCTTATCATCAATCTTATCATTATCAATCCTTCAACCTTGTCATTTTAACGATCGATTTGTCATCGATCGTTGTCATGTTCAATCTTGTCATTTTGCGATCGATTTGTCATCGATCGTGGTTATTTTCAATCTTGTCATCTTGCAATCTATTTTATCATCGATCCTCGTCCTCTTGTCAATCTTGTCATTTTGCGATCATTTCATTATCAATCATTATCTGTCTCAATTGTGTCAATTTGGATCAAATCATGTCAATTGGCGTATTTCTCAATCAAATCATTTTGTCGTATTGGTCATTTACCAAAATCAAATCATGACATTAATTATCTTTAATCAAGACCTAATTGTCATTTTCGCATTTCTAATTCGTCTTCTAGGGTTTTATGATTTAGTCATTTAACCTAATTTGTCATTTCTTCCTTTAGGATTAAATAAATTACTTATTTATCCTAAGTCTTCTTATTACAATTAAATCTTTATTTAAGTGGCTAATTATTCCTCTTTGTGAATTAATTAATAAATGAAAAATTATTAATTAATTCACTAATTCACTAAATCCTATTTTTCATCAATTTCTAATTCCAATTTCCTAATTGGTCATCAATTTCAAATTTCCTAATTTTCAAATTTCTAATTCTTTTTCCCTCCTATTTCATCTCCTAATTCTATGGGAGTGGCATTTCAATTTGTCATGAAATTGTCATAATTGATTAATCAATCAATTTTGACATGAAATGTGTCATAATCAATCAATCAAAATTGTGCATGGAAAGTGCATAATTTGCATAATTTGTCATAATTAACATATTGATTTGCAATTTCCATTTGAATTGCATCATGCCAATCTTGTCACTTCTCCAATTTCTCTATAAATTGGATAATTTTTCTTCAATCAACCCCTTCAATTACTTCTTGAAATCCGAATTGCTAACAAACTACTGAATTTTCGTTCTAGTACTCTTGAGCTTTTTGCTTTCAATTGTGAGAGCACTTGTAGGTGAGATCCACAAAACTATTGAAGAGGAAAGAACAACAATGGAGCCGCATGGAAGGAGTATTCAATCTTGAGTCTGGTTTGCATAATGTTTTCTTTTGAATGCTTCATTTTCATACCTCTATTGAATGTGCATTGTAATTAGGTTCATTGCAATGAGTATTTCTTTGATTATGTTATCATATTTTGTGTTTTGATTGATCTACTTATATTTTGATGATTCCTAATTTCTATGCTACAGTTTCAATTATTTGGTTTGAAATAGTTTTATTACACATACATACTTACTTACTTACTTACTTACAATTAAACCTACATACATACACACATACTTATATACATGCATGCATACATACACACACATATAGCTATATACATATGTAGCTACAGACATATTTAGCTGCATACATATATAGCTGCATACATATTTAGCTACATATATACTCGTCGATGTGAACTCTTGGGGAAGATCAGCCTGTTATCCCTAGAGTAACTTTTATCCGTTGAGCGCTGACCCTTCCACTTGGCACCGTCAGATCACTAAGGTTGAATTTCATCCCTACTCGATGGGTCGGTCTTGCAGTCAAGCTCCCTTCTGCCTTTGCACTCGAGGACCGATTTCCGACCGACTCGAGGAAACCTTTGCACATCTCTGTTACCTTTTGGGAGGCCTACACCCCATAGAAACTATCTACCTGAGACTATCCCTTGGATAGTAGGTTTAGTCACAAGGTTAGACTTCTGACTCTTCTAAAGTGGTATCTCGCTGATGGCTCATGCCTCCCTCGAAAGAGGGCCTTCTTTGCCTTCCACCTAAGTTGTGCAACAAGAGCCCAAAGTCAATCCCAGGGAACAATAAAGCTTCATAGGGTCTTTATGTCCAGGTGCAGGTAGTCTGCATCTTCACAAACATGTCTATTTCACCGAGTCTCTCTCTGAGATAGTATACACAGAAAACATTTGCAAGTTGCATTGGCATACACAACTACATATTTGTGTGTGTGAAAAGTGGACCTGTATCTATAAGCACAACACTTCAATCAAGTCATTACATGCATGGTTAATCAGATATAATCAATGACTAATAAACCTTAACAAATCGACCCATTGCCTTCTAAAAGATGCGAGTATATGATTGCTCTCAGATTATAAGCAATACCAATGACTAGACAACATCAAGATGAAGGATTTTATCTATATGAACATGATGAATGCTAGATGGATGTAATATTGATCTAACAAGATCTAAACAATATTAAGCTAAATGATTTAATCAATGTGAAATAATTAATATGCAATATATCGATGAATCCTAGAGCAAAAACAATACAATAACGATGTATTCTCCAGCCTCTCTTTGAATGAGAGATGAGCCTGAATTTATAGAAAATTCAGAAAGAAACCAACAGTTGAGATCAAATGATGATGAATGGTCAAGATTTTCCAAGAGGAAGCACAATCCAAGTGAATTGATGTGATTGGATGCTTTTATTAGCTTTAAAGGAAGTTGAACTAAAATTAAGATTAAAATCAGAAAAAAAAAAAAAAAAAAAAAAAAAAAAAAAAAAAAAAAAAAACTGATTTATTCTCTCTTTCATTCAATTTTAATATATATATATATATATATATAATTGTTTTCTTTGAGATTATCCATCAATTTTTAATTTGTTTTTCAAGATTGTTTCCAATTGATTTCTTTTCTCAATTTTTAATTCTTTTTTTTTTGTCAATTAATTCCTTTTTTTGATTTATTTTCATTTTTGAAGATTTGTGCTCATTTGATTTATTTAATTGAATTAATTCCTCTTTCTTGATTTGTTTCCTTTTTTGAAGATTTATGGCAAATTATTTTATTTAATTAAATATGAAAAAGATATTTAATTAAAATAAATAAGATAATTGTTTAAAATGATTTACTTGGAATCATCTATTAATTAAATAAATATTTAATTAATATTGAGTGATTGATTTTGCCATGTAACATTTGACGATTAAAGAATTAATTGTGTGCTCAAGATTGATTTAATTGCCTTTGGTTAGGACCCTGGTGATGTTGTCGAGATTAGGGGCTCATGGTTTAGATGACCATTTTTAGGGTATTACATTTGCCCCTCTTTGAATTAATGTGAGAGCAGCGCGTTGGTTCAAAGAATAGTTGATGACTAGGAGATGCCAGTTCTGAACTTGATTGATCACGAACTATATGAAAAGCGAGGTGTTAAGTTTGATTCGAAGCGACAAAGCTGAATGAAGTCTGATTAAAGCGATACCGTTCTAAAACTTGATTGAACTTAGGAACGATAGAAAACAAAAGATACCGAACTTGAACTTGATTGATCAAGAAGCGGATCTTATTGATCTAGAACTTGATTGATCTAGACACAGTGAGTGATGATAAAAATCGATCTTGAACTTGATTGATCAAGATACGATGAAGATAAATTGTTCAGCTTGATCAAGAAATGAATACTAAACACCTGCTTAGATTTAGTGTGATTAAAGAAACTCTTTAAACCCTTGATTGAGTTTAAATGAATAATCAACTTGATGAAAAGCGATGAAACTGATTAATGTTAAGAGATTGATTCAGATAAAAGACAAATATCAGCTTGATATGAAGCGATGAAACTGATATGCCCCTAGAGATTGTTTTGATTTAGATGATCAAGAGATCTCAACTTGATATAAAGCGATGAAGTTGAAATGCCCCTAGCGATGAAGTCTTATTTGATTTTCTTTAGTTGAAAAATATGTTTTGCTCGACTTTCAATGAAGATTTGAAAATTTTCTCGACGTTTGAAGATGCGAGGTTATAAGGTCACGAGTATGCCCCCTCGAGAGTGAAATCGAAAGATAGCGAGGGTTCATAATGATAGGCAATTTTGAGCAATGATATGTTATTTGAGCACAAATTGATTCAGAGGAATTTTTGAAAATTTTGTGTTGATGAGAAAACTGAGCGCAAAGTTGATTTTTAGAAATTAAATTGAGATTCAGTGTCGATTGATGAGAAATTGAGCGCAATCTGAAGAAGGAATGAGCTTTTGATGGAAAGAGTGCTAAGTAGTCCAAATTATGAAATTGACTAGCAAAATGATCTTGAATTTTGATTTCGATCCCGAAAATGGAATCAGGACGGTCAAATTAGCTAAGGGTACAATTTTTCGTGTCCATCGGAGCAAGTTGAAAAATTAGGTTTTTGGCTATATATGGGACAAAAGTGTCATTTTCAATTCATTTTAACCCTCCAAGTTTGAAAATTTAAAAAGCCTTCTACGAAGAAAATGGTGGTCCCTACTCGTCAGCATCAATTCGAGCGCCAGAGAAGACATAATCGACCTCGAAACTATGAGCCAGCGGTAAGTGATCGATCTTAAGCCTATTTGTGTTTATAATTTTGAATTTTTTAATGCATTTTTCAAGTTTTCCACGTGTTTTGGGTCAGGCGTCCCGATTTATCGTGCGAGATAGGATCCTATCTCGTACGAGAAACTGGTAAAAAGTCTTTTGTCGTTTGAGCCCATTAGTTTTGTCGTTCTAGGGCCACCCACGTCTCATACGATAGGTTTGTAAAAAGACCCTTTTGTCGTGCGAAGTGAAAAAGTTTGTCGTTTTAGCCTGTTTTGTCATACTAGAGTTGTTCCTGGCTCATACGAGATGCTTCTTTTTCTGTGTTTTGTCATACAAGAGACAGTGAGCATTTTTGAAGGTGTAAGCATGATTTTTTGATTTTGCATTTGACTTAGTTGGATTTGTGTGATGTTTTACTTCTCTTGTAGGCGCATTTGGAATGTTTTTTGATGCTTCGTTGTTGGGTTTGTTTGTAGGTTCAATTACCTCCTGTTTTGTTTAGATGTGTATATCCTCCTACTATGGCCTTAGTGCGAGATTTATCTGAGGTTGAGCAGGCTCATGTTGATATGTGCGGCTTGACTCATCTTTTGAGATTACCCGATATCTATGTGAACCATGGGATGCTCACGGCGTTGGTAGAGCGATTTCATTCGGAGCATAACACATTTCATCTGTCGGTGGGGGAGTTGACCATCACTCCTGAGGATGTATACAGGATCCTTCGTATCCCTTTTGCTGGGGATAAGGTGGATTATGATTCAGGGCACCTTCCAGGATTGCAGGCAGTCAGGCATGTCTTCGATGATCCTGACATTTTGATGCGGTCCATGAGTTGGGATATTCTTATGAGTAGGTACAATGAGGAGTATCCTTTGGCATGCGTCTTAGCAAGATTCATAGGTTGTTTTCTTATGCCAGATAGAGGGCAGTAAGGCTTCCAGTGCGGATGGGGCCGGATGTTGGAGAGGTTGATAGAGATCCCTCAGAGGCTTGGTTGGGGCTCTTGTTTATTGGCCCACATGTATCGAGAGATGCATGAGATTGTATATAGAGAGGGACGTAGCATGGCCACTGGTGTGTATATTTTGCAGGTGTGGGCTTGGGAGAACCTTCTCGTGTGTTGGCCAATAGTAGCTAATAGCAGAGAGCTTGGGCAGCTGATCATTTATAGGTATGCCAGATATATTACACAGCCCCATCTGGGCAAAGACAAATTTCTAGAGACGACAGCTTGATGACCTGATAGTCATCGTATGGAGACCATATAGAGGTTTGGAGCCGTGGGATGACTGGCGGCTAGTTCGTAGGGACCTGTTTGTTACACGCCCACTGATTGGGAGGTCACAGACCATTGTGGAGCGATTCATCATTTCTCAGGTGATGAGGTAGTATGGCCGGCCTCAAGGGATCTCACAAGAGTATACAACTTATGCTCAGTATGCAGATGAGGAGAGACAGGGATGGTCTTCGTAGTTGTCATACGCTTTGGCGATGCAGGAGTTGACAGGGTTACACCGCCTGAGGTGGGATTATTTGGACGATGTAGCGGATGCGAGGGTATTGCCCTAGTATAGAGATCATTTTCAACAACATATGTTCCCACGTTTTACAGATCCAGGTGAGCAGGCTCCTCAGATTGAGGATGTTGAGGATGATGCTTCTGTAGCAGCACAGGGACAGGGCCAGAGGCAGGGTCAGGGTCAGGCATAGAGAGCTGAGGCTCCACGACAAGGTAGTGGTGATCTAGGTGCTAGCAGTAGCAGGGTGCCAGCCGAGGGAGGACAGCAGAGGGGTGAGGGTGGATCCCTTGGAGGAGTGGGTGTTAGATTGGGTGGGACGGAGGAGGAGAGAGCAGCACCTAGGTAGGTTCGACAACGGAGGGAGGAGCAGGGTGGAGTTGGAGCTGGAGGTGGAGATGGGGGTGGAGATGGGGGGCCTGCAAGAGAGCAGGGGACAGACATTGGATGGTCGATGAGGGCCTGTCTTGCAGAGTTGTAGTCATAGTTGTTAGTGGCTCAGACTCAGCTGGCGAAGCGAGACCGACAGCTGGCCGAGATGAGGACTGAGCGTGATCGCCAGATCGCTGAGGTGAGGACTGAGCGTGATCGTCAGATTGCAACGCTGAGAGAAGAGATGAGAGTAGAGATAGAGCCCCTATGAAATGAGGTCCTTCACCAATCTAGTAGGGCATCTTACTATGTGGCCGCATATAGTGTCGCAGTTCATGTTGCTCAACAGGTGATGCCCTACTCACAGTACATGGAACGGTCAGAGGGAGTGCGGGCACCTTGTCAGGATCCCGGACATCAGGCTCCTCCTCCACCACCAGGCGATGAGGGAGAGGGAGTGAGCTAGATGATTTCTTTTTTTTGTAGCTCGGATATATTTTTTTTTGTAGACACACCCATTTTTTGTAGCCTATACGATTATTGCTCCCATGGGAGTTTGTATATGTCATTTGACATCATTTTGTACCTTGAGACTTGACATGATATATATATATATATATATGAGATCCGATTTGACTTCATCATACTTGTCTTGTTTTTGCTTATGAGATGTCTTTTATATGCTTTATTCTATATGTATGCATTTCTTTTCAGCATGAACGTATGAATGCAAATGATCATAGATGTCTATTTTTGTTTTTTTTCATATGCAAATAAATGAATGTGCAATGAGTAATGAGTAATGCAATGTTTTCATTTTCCATGCAATAAGATGAATGAAAATGAATGATAGTGAATGTATGAATCTATATTAAATGATTATGTATGCAACTAAACATCTCAAAACACAAGTACTTGATCGGAGAAATAATGAAAAGGGACCACTTAGCGAAAAAATGATGACACTCCAACTCTCATTCAGAAGACAAAGAGGAAGCATTGTTACTATACCGAAATCATTCGAAATGCATGAGATGCAGAATGAAATGCAAGAATGATATGCAAAATGAGATGCAACCCTAAACCTAGGCACTGGACTTTGAACAGCTTAATTGTCATCATTGAGCGTTTTTACAATTATAGCAGGCAGAGTGGAGTTCCTTTCTTTTCATGTGCAATATTAATAATCGTGTCCGCAATGACCTTTTTTTTCCGTTCATATCCTTGGACAGATTTCGCAGGGACTTAGATTGCACGATAAAGAAATTCCCTCAACACGAACAAAGGAATGATGGGAACCTCCCTATAGCATTCAAATAAGAGGAGTCGAGGTATGTGAGGCAATTCCACCTTGATGTGAAGGCTCTTATCACAAACACCCAGCTAATTTAGATGTTTCCAGATCATTGGGATCATTCCTACAAGCAGCAAACAAGAAAATATTATGCCCCCAATCCTTGCTCCCCTTAGTCAAGATAGACTTCCTCGAGTTACTCAGAGGGATAATAATCGAAAACCAATATAAAAGACAGCACACAAAGAAAATTTCATGCATAGCTCAAACTGTTTAGTGATTGTTTTCCATTATGTTGTTTTGCTTGTTAACTCAGTGATAAAACTCTTTAGTAGTCAGGAGACAGGTAACCGACTCGGAGTGGATGACCAGGTTTCACTGACGTAAGGTCGACTTGGATGACACTGCTTAGGACATGTAATGTGCTCTTGTCGATTAACCTAAGACTATGACAATGATCAGTTTCAAGTTATGAGGGTTCCAACGAACTAGGATGTCACAAAAGTGACTGAAATATGTACAAGCAAAAGCAAAGATGCATGAGAGCAGGAATGCCAACGTTGTGTTGATAGATGAAGCACTTGAGTACAAGAGGCGCCTGTTTGTCAGGTTTTCACCTGCTTGGCAGAGATGCATATATTTTTTTACCAAGGTGCCTGTTTACCAGGTTTTCACCAGGGCATTTTCTCTCTTTTTTCCTTTTTTTTTTTTTTTTTTGAATTTCTTCAGGACTTTTTCTGATTTTTATGATTTCTTCAGGACATTTTCTGATTTTTAGGATTTCTTCAGGACTTTTTATGATTTTTAGGATTTTGTTCAGGAATTTTTATGATTTTTTAGGAGTTTGTTCAGGATATTTTTTTATTTTTATGGATTTTTTTTAGGACTTTTTCCGCTGTATGAAGAATTTCTTCAGATGGATGGTATTAATTGGTTCGTGGAGCTGTTCTCCTTCTGATGTTGAGAGTTGGTAAGCACCAAAGCCAAAAGCTGCAGTAACGATATAGGGACCCAGCCAGTTGGGTTCAAACTTCCCTTTGTTGTCTCGAAACTGTTGATTTTTAGGATTCTCTCTTAGAACTAAGCCACCAACCTGAAATTCTCGGTGTCGAACTTTCTTGTTATATCCTTTGGACATTCTCTTTTGATACACTCTAAGATGATCAAACGCCTCTTGTCGATGCTCATCCAACAATTCGAGCTCTTGCAACCTAGATATTCTATAGTCTTCCTCAGTAACAAGACCTTGCAAGGAAACTCTTACAGATGGTATTTCTACCTCAATAGGTAATATTGCTTCGGACCCATACACCAAAGAGAAAGGTGTAGCCCCAGTAGGTGTTCTGATACTTGCTCTATAAGCCCATAATGCAGGATTGAGCTGCAGATGCCAATCCTTCCCAGATTTGTTCACTATTCTATGTAAGATAGTTAGGAGGTTTTTGTTAGATGCCTCTGCTTGTCCGTTACCTTGGGGGTAATATATGGAGGATCGGTGTTGCTTGATTTTAAATTTCTCACAGAGTTCATCCAGATCTTTGTTCTTAAACTGTCCTCCATTGTCAGTTATAATGGATGAAGGTATACCATACCTGCAGATGATATAATTAAGAATAAAGAGAGCCACTTGTTTGCATGTTGCCTTGATGAGCGGAATCGCTTCTACCCACTTAGTGAAGTACTCAGTGGTAGTGATAATAAATTTATGTCCATTAGATGACGCAGGATATATTTGGCCTATTAGATCGAATGCCCACTGTTGGAAGGGCCAGTGCATCACAAATGGTATAAGATCCCTTGCAGGAGCATGGATAAGGTGCCCATGTAACTGACACTTTTCACAAGTTTTAGCAAATTTTATGGCTTCCTTCTCCATGTCTGGCCAGTAGTAGCCAGCCCTTAGTAGTTTTCGCGCTAAAGTTAGACTGTTCGAATGAGATACACAAACACCTTCATGAACTTCGGATAATGCGTTTTGGGACTCCTCGGTTTCTAGACATCTAAGCAAAGTATTATCTAAACCTCGCCTGAATAAGTCGTTAGCAATGATGACGTACCGTGACACGTTTCGGATTAGGTTTCGTTTTTCATTTCGGGAAAGATTGGCAGGGACAACTTGGTCACGTAGGTAAGAGTAAATGTGGCTATAACGAGATGAGTCAGAACATACTACCTGGGACTCGAGAGAATCATAGGCAGGGTGATGTAACTCTTCCACCAAGAATTCAAAGCGAAAAATAGACTCCTATAGCCGTGGTATAGATGCCAAAGTAGCCATTGCATCCGCTGCTCTATTTGTTGTTCTGGGTATCTGCTGAAATGATACAGAGGTAAAATATTGCTTGAGGTCATCCACCATCCTCTTGTAAGGCATTAGTTTCTCATCTTTCGTCTGATATAGATCATTGATCTGGTTGACAATGAGTTGAGAATCTCCATAGATGTGTAATTCCATGATCTTCCACTCGATGGCCAACTTGATCCCGTTTACCAAAGCTTCATATTCCGCAATGTTGTTTGTGCAAGGGAAGAGAATCTTGTAAGCTTTTGGAATTGAGTATTTATGGGGAGTAATAAATAGTATCCCGACACCAGATCCATGTTGAGTAAAAGACCCATCAAAGAACATCTTCCATGATTGTTCAGTAAGGTGCATGATTGATTCATCTGGGAATTCTATATGCAGAGGTTGATCATCTTCAAGTGGAGCTTCAGCAAGTTGGTATGTGATAACCTGTCCTTTGATGGCTGTACGTTCCACATATTCAATGTCAAATTCTGTAAGGACCATGACCCATTTGGCCAGTCTTCCTGTAAGCGTTGCTTTATCGAGGAGGTACTTAAGTGGATCAATCTTGGCTACCAGCTTAATAAAATGTGCCAACATATAGTGCCTTAATTTTTGTGATGCAAAGACCAATGCTAAGCATGCTTTTTCTATTATAGTGTAATTCATTTCATATGACACCAATGTTCGACTGATGTAATAGATAGCTCGTTCCTTTTTATTGTCATCCTGTTGTGCCAGAAGTGCCCCCAGTGAAGTATCTGTAGCTGACATGTACACGATAAGTGGCTTACCTTGAATCGGTGGCATTAATATGGGTGGATTAGAAAGATATTCTTTGATTTGCTGTAAATGTAGTTCACAATATTTATCCCAGTTGTATTGAATCCCTTTCCTTAATACCTTCATGAAGGGTTGAGCTTTGTCAGCTAGCTGAGATATAAAACACCTTATGGATTGAAGACGACCTTGTAGACTTCTCATCTGATTGATATTCTTTGGTGGAGGCATCTCCATTATAGCTTGGACCTTTTCAGGGTCAACCTCAATTTCTTTCTTGGATATTATGTACTTGAGCAATTTTCCTGATGTTACCCCAAATGCACATTTCTTTGGATTTAAGAGAAGCTTGAATCTTTCCATTCGATCTAATATAAGGCCTAGCTCTTGAATGTGTGTAGATCTCTTCATAGTCTTTACCAGGGTGTCATCAACATAATCTTCCATGTTTTTATGCATCTTATCATGGAAAATAGTGGTTACTGCTCTTTGGTAGGTTGCTCCTACGTTCTTTAGACCAAATGACATAACATTCCAGCAGAAGGTTCCCCGTGCACATGTGAAAGTTGTCTTCTCTTGATCTTTAGGTGCTATCTTGATCTGATTGTAACCAGAGAATCCATCCATTAATGAATACATCTCGTATCCAACAGTCATATCTACTATCATGTCAATGTTGGGCAATGGAAAATCATCTTTTGGACATGCCTTGTTGAGATCCCTGAAATCTGTGCAAACTCTAATAGATTTGTCTGCTTTTGATATAGGTACTATGTTGGATATCCATTCTGCGTAGTCTATAGCTTTGATAAATCCAGCTTTTAGCAATTTCTCTAGTTCAACCTTGACTAGTAGTGCCACATGAGGATGCATTTTTTGGAGTTTTTATTTGACTGGTTTAACTCTTGGCATAATATAGAGATGATGCATGATGAGATCAAGATCTAGTCCTGGCATATCTGAGTATGTCCATGCAAAGTTAATCTTCTTTTCTAAAAACAGATTGCTGAAATCTTTTAACTCTTATGCTGACAATGATTGGGCTAAATGAATGATATGCGGTATCTCTTGACTCCCAATGTTTACTGGCTGCGTTGGCTCGATCAATATGGAAGATCTCTCCTTGAAGTGGCTCGATAGTATATCAAGTACCTCACCTTCAGGTGCCTCATAGAGGTTTTCTCCTTTGGGTACGTCCTTTATTTTCTCTTTTTTAGAGTCTGACACCGCCACAATGTGGTTTTCGCCATCAGATCTTTTATCCTTGTTTTTCTTATTTTTGCGACTAAGATACTTGATATCCGCTTCAGTCATGTTTTCATTTTGTTCGCTGGTGGAAGAGTACATGGGTTCAACTGCATTGAGATAGTAGGCTAGTGTATAGTCATTGGCAAAAGTAGGCACATTCAAGGGTTGGTTATAAAGAGTATTATCAATCAGTTCCGGATGTATTAAGGATAAGGTTGGAATAGGCTCAAGGGAGTTCACGGTACTATCATCATTGTTTCAAACCAACCAATCGAGTTCCAGAATACTACCTTGCGTATGTGTCTCGAGACCAGGAAGAGTTACGACACGATTATCAAAATTCATGTTAGTATTTATTAGGCCTAACTCAATCGACCTACTTCTAGCATTGTCACCTACTTCAGACTGGACTACATACCGTGGTATAAGAGTAGACAATATCTCATCATTCATAACAGAGTAGTCATAATGTGTTGTTGAATAGTTATTGTCATAGATAGAGCTCCTGTCCGAGTCATCGGAGTCATAGGATGGATTTGTTGATCCATCTTCAAGTGGTTTAGTGAAGGCATATATAGTATCAACACCCACATCCTTGATGTTGCAAGTTCCTTCGCGATTTGGTTCATCGATTGCTTGCACTTGACACACTTGTGGATATGACTTAGACGGTTCTATTAATCCCCGTCGTCTGTTCCATTCAACTTCTTCTGGACTGATAAATGGTTCATTTGTTGTAGCTTCTAGTTCTTCCCGTGTAATTCCATATCTGATTTATCCTATCTCATTAGGAGGGTTGGTAAGTGAAGGACTTGCTTGTGTCTTTTCTTTCTCCAGCTATCGGTCATAATCTTCTTGTCGTTTTAATATGATTTCCTCTATTCCTTTTGCATTCTTAGGCGCATCAGCCCTTGTGCCCTTGTGTGTCATCTGCAGTGTCCCTGAGTTCTTCAAGCGTTTTTGTAGTAGATGTATCTGAGATGTGATCTGGACCCCATTCATACTCATTTGAATCAGTTTATGAGTCATCTACTTGTTGTCTATCAGTATATGTGACTGGAATGTTTAGCGGTGCAAACAATTCTCTGATTCTGTATGCCTCGTCTCTCATGTCCTTTGGGATTTCTACTTCCTGTGGTATGATAGCTGATAGGATTGGAACTTGATTTCCATTTTTTTCCTTTCTCTAGGTAGGCAATTCTTGTTGTTCAACGTCACACTCTTCCTGAGTTTGGTGAGCATTGATTTCTTGTATGGTTAAAGGTAGTACCTTTTTCTTCCACTTACATTGATAGTGAGGTGTGCGTTTCTGATCTGAGTGCTTGTTTGGACCATATCCCAGTCCAACTTTATCATTGATAGACTTAATTTGCAGTTGAATGGGTTCAACGATACCTTGTTGATGCTTACCTAGGGGACCGAAACCTGAATATCCCATGCGTTGAAGCATCTTATAGCCTGGACCATATTGTGTCTGAGAAATTGCACAATGTCGTACTTCTTTATCTACACTGTCTTCTTTGAAAAGTGATTTAAGGACATCATCTCCTTCTATCTCACCTGTAAGAGAAGTAGAGGACTATATAAATGTGCCATCATAAATGACCTTTGGGGTTGAAATCTGTGGCTTCATATCCTCTGACGGTTTTCCCAACTGTCTTGGTGATGGAGGAAGTGACATCAGTGAGAGTATAGGTTCTATCTTGTAGCCATCCATGCCAGTGTTTGTGATTTTCAGTTTCTTTTTGAAATCTTTTAGCAGGGATTCTGAACTTTCAGCTACAAAAGCTGCTCTATTATTAGGAACAAAAGCATCGACACCCTACATTAATGCGTTGCAGGTATAGCTTGTATAAGCAGGAATACTGACTTCTACTCCATTATAAGGAAACTTCAGACATTGATGGTACGTAGATGGTACTGCTTTCATTTCATGAATCCATGGCCTACCCAGTAAGATGTTGTATGAAAGATGAAGATCCAGGACTTGAAAAATGACACCTCTCTCCATAGGTCCCACTCTGATTGGTAATGATACCAGTCCCTTAGAAGTTCTTTCTTCTTCATCGTAAGCCTTGATTGTTATCTTCTTTGTTGGATCAATAACATTTTCAAAGAATCCCAGCTGTGTTAATAGATTGTAAGTACAAATATTCAACCCAGCGCCTCCATCTATCAAAACACGTTTAACGCGGTGTTTATGGATCATGGCTTCAATGTGTAATGGCTGGTTATGTGGGTGACTTAGTGAGTTATCATCTTCTTCAAAGAACGTGAGGTAATAAGGGGAGGTCAGGTGACCTACCATAGATTGAAACTGACCTATGTCTAAATCTTTAGGAACACTGCTGGTAAGTAGAGCCTTGTCCAGGATTTCTTTATGGGCATAAGAGATCTTAAGCAATTCTAGAATGGAGATTTGAGCATTGGTTCTCTTCAATTGTTCAACAATACTATAACCAGGAGAAGATGATGAAATTGGTTTCTTTGATTTGGTCATGATTGTGTTTGTTTTTTTATTTGGCAGTTTTGATGTTGTTTGATCAAAAGTGGAGGAACTAGCTCCTGGGAGATAAATCTTCCTTTGAGTGCGAGTCATGGCGTTAACAGTCCGTGCTTGACTTTGGTGATCTTGGATGATGATCACGTTGCAATATTTAGGTTGCACAAATTCAATCATGTTGATCACATTATCGTGATTAGTGTAGGTATAATTGACTCTAGCTCCTCCCTTGGATTTGGAGGATTCCCCTTGTTCATAATTGGGTAAGGGATCTTTAAAAGCCTTATAAACAACATTAGTCGCGTGACTTACAACAATGATCTTGCCTGCGTCAATGAGATCTTGAATTTCATGCCGGAGTTTCATGCAGTTGTTTATGTTATGTCCCTTGTTCCGATGATAGTCACAATATTCGTTTTCTCTCCACCATTTGGGTCTAATTTATGGATCGTATGGTCTAGAATTGTCTGGCAATGCTATCAGATTGTTTGCCAATAAAGTTTTAAAATCCAACTCATATGACTCATCTAGAGGAGTAAAATCACATTTAGGTTTTGAGACCCAACGTTTGTCTTTAAACCACTCTCTTGTCTTCTTTGGAGGATTTTCCGTTGTAGTTTCAACTGCCTTGAGCGCTTGTGTGCCACTGGCCAAGTTAAATATTGTGGATTTCGCTTTTGCTTGGACGGTATCTACCACTCTATCATTGACGACGTTCTTGTTGCTATCTTTGCCATATTTCCAGTATTTACTCTTTTCTTTAGAGCTAGAACCCGATTGTGTTTCCTTCCAAAGTGAGATATCCCCTTTCTTTATGAGCACATCTTCCATTCTGAGGGCGTTATCTACCATTTTGTTGAATGAAGGATGCACTTGCATCTGGACACTGTACTTCAATTTAGGGACTAAGTTGTTGACGAAGATATCCATTTTCTCAAGGTCTGGGATAGTCTGTGAATATCTAGAGAACATCTTTCTCCATCGTTGGAGGAAAGTGAGAAAGGGTTCTCCTGTCTTTTGTCTAGTATTGAAAAGCTCTATCATAGTGACTGGGTGACGAATGTTTTATGAGTATTGTTGTAAAAATAGTTGGATTAGTTCTTCAAACATTTTTATCTCTTTGGGTAGGCTTGCGAACCATTCCATTGCTTGACCCCCTAAACTCCTTGGGAAAAGGCGCATGAGCTACGTTTGATCATGCATAAACTCCATAGAAGCGACACAAAACTCTCTGATGTGATCTTGAGGATCTGAGGTTCCATCATACTTGTCAAATTTTGGTATCTCAACTCGTGAAGGAAATGGAGACATGTAAAGATTTTTGTCAAATGGAAATGGGCATATTGTGTCCAGAGAATATTGTTTTGGCGTCTTATCTTTGTTTTCTATTTTTGTGACCGCCGTTTGCAATACTTGCATTTGTTTGCTTATTTTTCCCCATGGTGTCTCTTCCTCTTTAGCAACAAGGGCCTCCACATTATAACCAGGAGGGGGTTTGGCACCTTGTTTTGTTAATTCTAGGAAATAGTCTTCTTTTTCCCTAGCCATGATGACCTTCATCATTTTTCGGAATTCTTTATTATTCTGACATCTATGTACTTCGTCTTTAGGAGGTTCAGGGAGCTTAGATTCAGTTGATGAATCACTGTCAGTGGCATGATTGCTGAAATCTTCGTGGGTGTTTTGTTTACTAGCTTCTTTTTCTTGTCTTTCCCCAGACATGGTGGGAGATAGGGGCTGACCAAAGATGGGTATGTCGTAAACTGGTATTTGTGATGAGGACGGTTTATCATAAAAGGGGTCTCCCACAAAGAATGGATTGTCTTTGGTCGAAAAGGGTGTCTCTTTTGCTTTGTCTGTTTTGCTGCGAGAGCTTCTAGTTTGAACAGGCATTTATAACCGATAGGACCAAGAGAGGGATGTGTTGCAGAAGTCAAGATCAAATTGTAGCTAGTAGTTCGTTTAACGTAGTAATTAAGAGAAGTAACTTAAGATCTGGTTTGGTTTCAGGAATGATCTATCCTATGTAAGACGTTATCCAAGTTAACTTAGGTTGGATAAAATGTTTGTTTGAACTACCTGAGAAATGATCGACAAAATCATGCAATGCAACTGCAGAGGTACACTATCAAGGTTGTTTATGCTTATGAGGATGATAACAAGTTTTAGGCTCGCTGTAGACTGTTTTAGACAGGTTTAACTATTATGGACTAGCAAAATCAGAGACTCGTACGACATAATTTCTGAGATCGTACGACAATTCAACAAGTTCAGGATGACAACAATTTTGTTTCGTACGAGTTGCTGCCTAGTACCGTACGACAAATGGGTAGATCCCAGACGATAAATGATTCTGTTTGGTTCTGTTTCGTACGACACATGATTTAGTTTAAATGACAAACTATTTGGTTTCGTACGACAGAGGATTAAGCTCAAGACGATAATGTAGTATACTTCGTACGACACATGATTTGGTGCAGGACGACAATTTAGCAGACTCATACGTCTGTTCATAGAGCAGAGACTAAAAATTCTGAGTTTTTCAATGGCTGAGTATGATAACTGAGTATAACCAATTCTGAGATGGGCTGATTTTTGCCAGGGATAGACTAGTTTTGACACGGACAGAGTTTATCACTGAGTTGTTTGATTTGTTTTCTCCAGTTTCAGTATTTCATTTTTAGCTCGAGGGATGAAAACACAGAAAACACGCAAGATATGTAATATTTCAAGCACATCACTCTAACCCTATGGAAGTTGGCTTAGAGAAGAAAACATTTGCTTGCTGACTTAGGTACACACCCAATAGCTAATTAGAATACGACCACTGAGTCTCACACAATGGATTCTCAACACCATATTAGCCGACTCCAAACGCTAATGGGGGCACGATATGACAAGTGTCTTGGGAAAGTTACTATCTCTCTTGCACAAAGATTATCAACCTTTCAGAGGTGAATCAGGTAGCTTCTACTTTATAGTTCTTAATCAAGAATTCCGTTTGAAATTACCCCTTGAAGTCATGCAAGCATGATTGAGGCCTATAGCCCGACAAGGTACTGAAACAAGCTGTAGTCACGTAAACGCAATTGAGACCATGAGGCCCTACAAAATGCCCGATATTAGAGATCTCAAAGAGAAAACTCAAATAATCCCATCCTCTGAGACTTTAATCATCAGAGACCTATTTATTATAATGAGTTGGAATGCTCAGGTCCAGTTGTACTCACTTGGGTCGTTCTCACAGGGTGATTACTTTTTCCCACTATGACAGGCTTGCTAAAGGTACACAAATCTCAAATTTAGAAAAAACCTCAAGGGTCTAGATTTCTGATTGTCTGTAAAAGACAAGAGCATACTCTCCTACCTCTTAGATTTTTTTGAGAACACAAAAGACAAATTTGTTCATTAACCAGATAGCAATTTAAGTGCCTAAAAATGAATTTAAAGAATACACGATGTTTGGTTGATTTTCTTTAGGCAACATGCAAAAACAACGCATCAGTAGTCATGTTGTTTTCATTATTTGACAGGCGTATGTTTGATTTGATAGATTCTTTGACAAACGTCCTGCAAGAAATTGATCAGGCTGTAAAAAATCTCAGACAGATAGAAGACAATCCAGGGTCAACGTTAGCATTATCAAAATTTAAGCAAAAAAAATCCTGAAAAGTAATATGTTTTTAATCTATTAGAAAACATAATTGTACGACAATCCTTGCAAAATAGAACGACATAACTCCTTTATTGTATGAGTTATAAACCAACATGGAACGACAAAAGGATAACATAAGCAGTGTGTCATATGAGTCAGAAATCAACATAGGACGACAGAGTATAAAAAAATCAGTATGTCGTACGAGTGCATATTCTGATTCGTACGACGATTTAAAGGATATGATCTCGTTTCGTACGATAAACTGCATGCGTCCATATAATGTTGTACGATGCAGTGAAACTGCTCATACGATATTTCGCATAGGCTAAAAATGATTTTGAGGCCGAAAAAAGTAGTTTTTTGCCCCACCGTGGGCACCAAAAATGTGTGTGTGAAAAGTGGACCTGTATCTATAAGCACAACACTTCAATCAAGTCATTACATGCATGATTAATCAGATATAATCAATGAATAATAAACCATAACAAATCGACCCATTGCCTTCTAAAAGATGCGAGTATATGATTACTCTTAGATTATAAGCAATACAAGTGACTAGACAACATCAAGACGAAGGATTTTATCTATTTGAACATGATGAATGCTAGATGGATGCAATATTGATCTAACAAGATTTAAGCAATATTAAGCTAAATGATTTAATCAATGTGAAATAATTAATATGCAATATATCAATGAATCCTAGAGCAAAAACAATATAATAACGATGTATTCTCCAGCCTCTCTTTGAATGAGAGATGAGCCCAAATTTATAGAAAATTCAGAAAGAAACCAACGATTGAGATCAAATGATGATGAATGGTCAAGATTTTCCAAGAGGAAGCACAACCTAGGTGAATTGATGTGATTGGATGCTTTTATCAGCTTTAAAGGAAGTTGAACTAAAATTAAGATTAAAATCAGAAAAAAAACTGATTTATTCTCTCTTTCATTCAATTTTAATATTTAATTTTTTTTTAATTGCTTTCTTTGAGATTATCCATCAATTTTTAATTTGTTTTTCAAGATCGTTTCCAATTGATTTCTTTTCTCAAATTTTAATTCTTTTTTTTTGGTCAATTAATTCCTTTTTTTGATTTATTTCCATTTTTGAAGATTTGTGCTCATTTGATTTATTTAATTGAATTAATTCCCCTTTCTTGATTTGTTTCCTTTTTTGAAGATTTATGACAAATTAATTAATTTAATTAAATATGCAAAAGATATTTAATTAAAATAAATAAGATAATTGTTTAAAATGATTTACTTGGAATCATATATTAATTAAATAAATATTTAATTAATATTGAGTGATTGATTTTGCCATGTAACATTTGATGATTAAAGAATTAATTATGTGCTCAAGATTGATTTAATTGCCTTTGGTTAGGACCTTGGTGATGTTGTCGAGATTAGGGGCTCATGGTTTAGATGACCATTTTTAGAGTATTACAATATTTACTTCCCATCTCACTTGTTTGTAGGTATACATATATATACAAACATGTAGATATATAAATACAAACAAGTATATATCGATACATACAATGTATATATAGAGACATCTATGCATATGAAGGACAAAAATAAAGCTAAAGGTTGAAAACATTTGCAAATCTCATTTAGCATACACAGTAAAAAAATATGTTTATAAGAGATGATGAGGGAAAAATATTATTTGGGCTTTATGTTGCAATGGGCAAGGCAACAAACACTTCTAAAATTGTATCAAATTTTTACTATAAATCTTTTATCAAATTTGAAAGACAATTGAATAAGTAAAACTAACTTAACCATTACACCTCCTTTCAACACAAATACTAATTAAAAAAAAATTATAATAATTAAAAATAAAAAATATATTATTCAATAAAATTTATAAATTCTATAGATTCCTTTTAATACACCATTACATCTCTAAAAGTTCAAGTGCCAGCATATTGCTTAATTTAAATAAAAAAAATCTAACAATTTCTTATGCACGGTATTGGTTCAGATTGTTGCGGTCATTCGAGCCACTTCTTCCCAAGTCTACCGTGGTTGACCAAATTTAAATCTAGTACGAGCAGAGAAGATCATGGGCATATGGCGACCCCTGAAAAGATTGTCAGTCATTCTTCTTCGTCAGTCTTCTTCTTCCGACACAGTTAAATCCATATCATCAACGACACTATTCGGGCATCAGGTGAAACAATTTATAGCAATTTCTTCATTTTCCTCAGGTCTGTTAGCTTATGTATAACATAAACCTCTTACATGTATATTGAATACAAAATTGAACATTATCTAGTTGTTAATGCACTCTAGCATGTTGCGGATATTTTTCGTTTTCGTTAAAATCTATTATTAAAATTCAGTATCAATTAGTGGGTATTTCAGATTTGAAGTCTCAGTATTACATTCCACTTAAGTGTTTAACAGACTAGAATTTTCCGGTACACTGATCGTGCATCTTCTTGTTTGTTTTGAAAACAAGTTAAATTTTGTTCACCTAGATAACGGTTCTCGTTTGAAACTTCCAAGAGTTACAGAGAGACAAGTTCAATTTTACAAAGAGCACGTCACAGATAATGATATTATTTCTTTTTCACCAAAGTATCCAAGGTAGAAATTTCATAAAGTTAATGCTTATCAAAAAATCATCCATTTAAATTTCTGGAAACTATTGCTCAAATTAATGTGTGGGACATTAATTTAATTTAATTTAATTTATTTATTTGGGTGGGAGTTGAGTTGGACGTGTCTATTCTGGCTCTAAAATGACAGTAGGGATTGACTAATTTTACACTGTCGATTTTGCAATAAACGACTGTGATTGACTAACACGTAGCTATACGACTGTGATTGACTAACACGTCGCTATCACGTTGTACGAAAGGTCCGTTTTAGAGCCAGAATAGCCGCTGCCAGTTGAGTTGGGCTGTTGTTTGACCTTATTTTGGGCATCTATTTGATTTGGGCATGTGGGTTTGATCTACAAGCAAAGTACCATTGATTATATGCATCCAGGGCAACAGTTTTTATGTTGAAATTGGGTTGCCACAGGCCCAGCTTCGGTAGAAGATGTGATTCATATGAGAATCCATGCGTAGAAGTCTTTATAGTTAGTTATTATATGGAATATGCTTTTTTCCTTGGAAAATCTTGGACGAGGTTATACGTTGCCTGCAATTTGGGGTGTGATAAGCTGGCAATAAATTTTTAAGATTTATAAACATGGTTTGCCCTTGAACGTATCCCATTATCTCGTTGAGTTCTAGGCTAGTTTATTTTCGTTCTTTTTTAGTTTTATTTTAGGTAGCAGTTCTTAAGAAGCGGAGCTACTATGATGTCACGAGCTTGTCCATTTTTCAGTTTTTGTGTCGGGTATTGAGCTAAACATGGCAACGCTTTTCACCGAGAATCAAGTTTAAACAGTTATGGTTTATCAATAGCTTTAAAAAAAATATTAATTCTAATTATCATTAGAGTGTGAACTATTCAGTTATCTGGAGGTCCAGTTGTCAAGTTATATCTCAGACTCTGGTATCAAAACCCATCAACTATAGCTTACCATTCTGTGAGAATGGTAATAAAAGGGAATATGCAAAGCTAATAAGACTGAAAAAGAGGAATATATGCAAACAAGAAGGATTGAGTTGATTTTTCATTCGAGGCACAACCCAAGAGGCTTCTCGAAAGAATTGCAACAAAAAAATACAAATAAAAAGAATAATATCACAGATCCTCAATGGCTAGAATATGCAAAATAGTTGTGTAATAGTGCAGGATAAAGACATTCCTCCAATAATCATTCAAGGGCTAAATGCTTCTCTTTGAAAGACATCAAAGAAGGAATTATAAAGCTTTCAGCGGGTAAAGCATGAGACATAGATCACCTAGGGCATTGAAGTCCTCACACCGCACATCAAAAGAATGTTTGATGGGGTCATTCAAAATGGTTTTCCAACAAGTTGGATGACTAGTGTCATCATTACTTTATTTAAAAGTAGTGACTTCAACAACCCTTCAAACTACTGCACTATAATGGTCAATCTTCTCTTTGGAAAACTTCTTGAAAGCATGATAGAAAGAAGAATCGGTATTTGAGCAGAGAAGGAGAGAAAGTGGGCAAAAGAGCAAGCAGGCTTTAGGCCAAAGCACTCTACCATTGATCGTTGCATTATGCTTGGACACTTGATTGACAAGGTTTGGGATAAACAGGGAGGAGAGGTCTTTTGCTACTTTGTTTTCTTCAAGAAAGCATTTGACATTGTACTAGAAGTAAATTTTGGAGTAGAATGGAAGAATTAGGAATTCCAAAAAAATATAGGACTGCTGTTCATAGGTGGGCCAAAATTAGGACCAAGCAAGGATTATTAGAATGTTTTGGAAGTGACATTGGGGTCAAGCAAGGTTGCCCATTATCTCCTACACTATTTGGGTTCTACATTGACAAATTAGAGGAGTGGATAGACAAAGTTGCTTCTATATGCACATTATCGTATTTTAATGGGAAAAAATCACGTGATTTGAGGGAACACTTGAAAGCTCTAGAATTGTTTTGTCAAGAGGTGGGGGTGTAGGTGAACATCGACAAAACAAAAGTCACGATCTTTACGTTGAAGAGAAAGAAGGTTCATATGGAATTTGTCTTTGAGGGCGGCCCCTTGCAAGTGGTTAATGATTATAAGTATCTTGGCCCTGATTTCCACAACAAGCTCAATTGGGAGACATGTAGAGCAAAAAGGATACTGTAATGCCCCTCTCTAAGCCTAGTTAGCTTGGTGACTGTTAGCTTATTCCTCAAGTTCTCATAGGCTAATGTGGTTGGTTAGAGAACTCCACAGTTCTCGGAGCCATTGCAGTTCAGTTATTTTGGCATTTCTCTTTAAGGCATTGAGTTGTGTTGTCAGTGAGATTCACAGTGTTGCTTTTAGAAGCATTTTCAGACACACGGCTTGTGCTCGACATTTCTTGGAGCCCATGGCTATTTTTAGAAAGTCATTGTTTCTGCATTGACGTCATCCCTTCGCATCAGTATTACTTTGACACACTCAGTTTCAGTAGTTGATGCATCAATGATGCTTCCCACTAGTTAGGTGGTTTATTTTAAATAAATGCTTAAGTTATGATGTTTTAACTTTATATTATGCTTGAGTGTATATTTAAAAATTAAAAGTGACTTTGACCCTTTTTGGAGTGGGCACCCAAGTAATGTGAGGGAATATTTTGTTAAATAAAATATTATTCTCCAAAAAGAGGCATTGGGTTTTGGAGGCTTATAAAAGGGTATTTTTCAGCTCATTTTCATATGCTGAAGATTGATGATAACAGGATGTTGGATTTTCTCCAAGAAACTTCTTGAGGACGAAAACCCTCTTAAAGGATGTCATGGTGGTGAAAGATCTTCCTAGATTGATTTGCTGATATATTCTTTTAGAGTCTATGTTGGTGCTTCATTGGTGGTGATTTATTTGAAGCTTTGGATACAGGTTTCAGGGA
Source organism: Cryptomeria japonica (assembly GCF_030272615.1). Lineage (NCBI taxonomy): Eukaryota > Viridiplantae > Streptophyta > Pinopsida > Cupressales > Cupressaceae > Cryptomeria > Cryptomeria japonica. Next base: position 805,263,549 of record NC_081409.1, read on the forward strand.
AAAATGAGAATCTTCATTGTGTTCTAAGTGCAGATTGAAGTATTCTTTTTGGGTATTTCTTGCAAGGGTTTTGTTGATGTGTTTTTTAGGGCACCTCGAACACAGAATAAAATACTAAGCATTCTATCCTCTCTTGAATAAAGAAACCTCATATGCTAATGAATATGATCGAATGAGAATGCCAAGGTTTACAATGTGAACAATTGACTTTGATGATCTAGATAGACTCAGTGTTTGATGTGATAATGTTGGTAATCACAAAGGGACTTATGCTATGAACATGATTGGTTTGTGGAACTAATTGACTTTATAAATAAAATACAAAAGGATAAAGGGTTTAGAGAGTTTATGCTAATCTTAACAATGTAAGAAATGATTGTTGACTTGATGAAACCATACCAAGCTTTGCTTTACCATCAGGAAACAACTACAAAAAGATGGTGCAATGCCCTAAGGATAAGCGAATGGTTTTCATATCACTTATGCACACCAACATCATGAACAATGAGCATAGAGCAATTGAAGTTAAGCTTTTAGATTAGTTCAATCTAACCATACATTGCAACTTGCAATCAACAAATTCCAATGGTATGTGTAGATTTTAAACCTTAGGTATGTTAATCAGATTTAGATAATTAATTATGCCCTAGTTTGTAATCAGATTTGCAGTATTTTATTAGATCAACATAAATTAAATATGCCCTAGATTGTAATCAGATTTGCAGTATTTAATAAGTCAACATGAATAAGAAATAAAACAGTAGACAACAAGCATACCCTGGGAAAACCTCTAATGAGGAAAATCCCAGCATGAAAGACCCACAGGTCAGATTATATATTCTCCTCTTAAAATGCACAATTACAATACTTAGCTCTTCTATCAGATCTGATCTATTTGTGTAGCAGATCTGCTCTTTCTATGTCCTTCAAGTTGCACAACACCACCTAGGTCATCTTGTACAAATTCGCATAAGTCTGGATAAATTCGCCTTCTTCCTTATTAATTCGCACTTGATGAGCAGAGCTGTTTTCTCATTCGCATATGTGAAAGATGAATGAATGTGTGTTGACTTGCAAATTGTCACTTATTTATATACATCTTTTACTCCTTGAAATGCAAGTCGGCCTCCTTGGTTTTTTTTTGGCGCCAATAATTAAATGGTGTGTATTTTGCATAGCGTGGTATTGGATTGTGCATAAGATAGGGTCACGTTACCCTAGGATAGGACCCGGTCCTAAAGGGGGTTCGGATGTTGCCTTAAGGCAATCCGAACCCATATAACCCTAGTTACAATCAACAGTATGAACATTAGGCTTCACCATTCGTCAACAATAAAATCTTCCATTCAACTAATCGACATCTAAATCTTGAGAAGTAGAGAGCATGCCACATGTTGAAATAACACACAAAATCCACCATATCTTCAATGAAAGTAGTATGTTTATTACATCAAGCCTTGGTAACAATCTCTTTTCCTCCTACTCTACTCTAGCTATCAATTGTCTACTAACTGTCTATTGTCCATTAACCTTTTCAAATGAGAGGACCAAGCCTTATATAGAGGTCTCAATTTACAATGAATGGTTCAGATTGATTCAAGATCAATGGCCGAGATTACAAGATAAAACCCTAATTAGGGTTAGTTATAACTCACTTCTTTTGACCTATGGGAAAATTACATCACTTAGGACACATGTCCTTTGAATTTGAACCAATGAAAAATGAGGTTATGTGGAACAATCTTCGATGTAGTGCCATGTGTCACTTGCTCCTCCACTGGATGAGTTAGGTTTAATGTACTTGAACATGCTGACCTGGAATCTTGTGATTGATTGAATGTGACTAGGCACCAACTCATCATGCTTGGACATGTTGGCTTGGAACCTTTTGATTGATTGAATGCGACTAGGTGCCAACTCATCATGCATATCTTGTAAATCATCACAAAGAAGCATTCCATCTTGAGTAATATCTCTTAATACTCAACATTATCCAAGCCAAGTGTGATGATCACGGGACATATTCCCAAATTGCATCATCTTTGGGTGATCAAGTATCTAACTTTGATTAACTCTTTTGAAACTATCGGACTTGATCACGCTTGCATTTCACCTTCTTGACATTCGGGAATCTACCTCCTTGTGTAGCATTTCACCTTGAACCTTGCATTGATCCTCGCCTTAGACTTGAATTCCTTGCCTTGATGTGGGGTATCTGCATGTTGCACTGGCCCTAAATCGGGATTACCTCCTTGTACTGACCCTTATTTTTAGATTTTTGAAGGAAATTCAAGATAGTCGTATGTTTTTCCTTGTTGAATCCTCATCTTGAAGTTCTTGAACTTGTAGAGAAATCTTCATGTAGTGGTTGCATCCTTGGAGTTGTAGGTTTTTTCATCCTACTCATGTTGTCATCTTGAATCTTGATGATAATGATGGTGCTGATGTAGATTAATGTTGAAAGTGTGAGGTGTATATGTGATCTCCTCCTTCGCTTGAAGCCTTAATGCTCATCTTGCACGCCTTAGTAGAGTTGATGTTTCAGATGTTCTTTATCATGCCTTTGTAAATGTCTTGAATCCTGATATTGTAGAGAAACCTCTCCTTGTAGTTGTATCCTTGGAATTGCAATGCCTTAAGTTTCCATCCTTGCATCAAAACTTGATGTTGACTTTTGCATCGTTGAGGTATCCTTTATCATGATGTTGATCACTCCACTTGCTTGGTTGAGGTGTTCTTGCTTTGTAGTGAAGTCCTTGTAAGCTGGAAAAAGAAAGAGAATATGAGCTATGTCAATAACATTGCATAAAATTAAAATTTGTGAAACAAATTTATCCCTTAAGTCTGATTTCCTTCCATCCTCAAGTTCACATTCTCTTAATTCATTCAGATCTGCACTTGTGAATTTATTGATTGCACCTCATACTTGATAAGTTCACACTCCTCTACCTACTGTAATTCACCTACATGTCTGATTTTTGCTCCCTATTTGTCCTGATCTATGCCAATTGATGTTCAAATTAGCAAGTTTGATCTTAGCTTTATATGGTTCATTTCGGTTTTGAATTCATAATCCTTATTAGGCTGATCCAGGAACATAAATGCTTGATCCTCCCTATAGCAGGCCAACCTGTCTCCCTGATTGGCTGAGTGGGTTTTAAGGGCTTGTATGCATAAAGAAAAAGTGAGCAGGTTTTAGGACTATGCTTGTACAAAACAAGTCGGCCATATGCACACTTTGATTTGTTTTCACCTCCTTTTCATGATCAAGCCGACTGAGCAAGAGATTTTGTGAATTGGACACATAAAAATAGGGGTCAAGTTCCCCTTCAAAACACATTCTTCACCAATTACCTTTGCTCTGCATTGTAAAGGCGAATTAGGTCTGAGTATGTTTGAAGTCTAATTCCCATGCCTTTGGGTCTGATTTGTCTATAGGGCTGAGTTTTAACTTGCAAGGGCTGATTCTCACTCCTAGCGCATTTGTTAGCTGTGTGTGCATAAGAGTGCATGTGGGTGGGATTCAGGGTCTGATTTGCACTGAGTGTGCAAGGCAGAATTTATAGGTTGCCTTGCACAACTCCCCCTTGATGGGTGCATGAGGGAGATTGTTGTGCATAATTTGGTGTGGCACATTTTACTCATGTCCATACACAATATAGGAGCGGGATTCAAGGTCTGCTCTGCACAAAAAAAAGGCAGAGCGGGTCTCATTAGGTGGCATGCATAGGTATGGTGTAGGGCGGGATTTAAAGGGTGGTTTGCACAAACCAAGGAGAATGTTGAGCACATAAGAGATGTGTGTTTGCGCAAAAGGGGAGCACATTTGAAGACCTTGTTTGCACAAGCTAGAAGTGGGTTCTAGGGGTTATCTTGTACAAAAGCAAGATGAAGTGCATTTGACACATAGGCATGCACAAGGAAGATGGGGCACAAATAAGGTAGCCGTGTGCACAAGTCAATGCAAGGGTGCATTTAAGGGGTTTGATTGCACAAATCCTCCCTTGGGCGGACTTCAGACCTTAGCTTGCACAAACATGGTGAAAGACCTCCCCTCCTTGGGACAATACTTAACCAATTTTTTATTTGCAACACGAAGTACAAAGGAAGTGGGGCGCATTTGAGGGTTAGGATTGCACAAGCATAGAGTGCGTATTGAAGGTTGACTTGCACAACTAAAGGTGCAAGGGCGCAAATGAGGTGAGTTGCACAATGTGAGATGGAGCGCACATGAGGTAGAACTATGCACAAATGTAAGATGGAGCCCCTTTGAAGCCATACTTAAGACAATTTTTTGAATAAAAATTCTTGAGATAGGGTTTGACACTAATGTACAACTTACGCCCCTTGATTGAATGAGTGGGTTGACTCTAGACTTAGACAAATTTTGAGTTCCCTTGCCTTAATTATCCACCTAGGTCTTGCACAATTTGTACTTGAAATTCGTGATCTTCAGGTGTTATGCTTGCAATTCCGTAAGGCCTTTTTTTTTTGATTTGTAATAGCAAGATATTTTATTAATATTATTATGAAAAGTTTACAAAAACAATGGCAGCCAAAATCGGGCCAATAACGATCCAAAACTGCCCATATCCAACAACTACTATCGAGCATCAATTAATTACACCCCTATCAAACCACACCCGATACCCAGGGCCGAAGTGCCATTACATTCATCACCAGTGCATGGCAGAAGTAGAAAAATCCTCCCCCTAGATACTAGCCCGCCAGGATACAACAAAACACATTACCACCCAACCCACCCTTGTACAAAATCATTTTCATCAAAAAACCCTCGTACATAGATTGTGAAAGCCCATAACCATGTACCCCAATCAAGAAAACCAAAAAAGTTGCCTTGCACAACCACAAACCTCGTCAAATTTCTTACCTTGTCCGCCGAGCCTTCCCGCATGGCGAAACCACCTTGCCAACCTAAGACCTCCGCACCCGCATGGAACGCCTACGACCATCTGCATTTGCCGCTTCATCCATCATCGTACCCGCTAGCGCCTGTTGAGCCTCCCTATTTCGAATGCAGTTCTTAATTGTATCCCACCCAATTAGAGCTTCCACCCTCCTCTCATCCTTGTTACACTCTGGAGGCCACCGCATGAACGGAATGGGTTCATATCCATCCTTCACCTTCGCATCCCCAATGCCCTCGCTCATATCCATCCCTCACCTTCGCATCCCCAATGTTCTCTACATTGCTAGCCACAAGAGTTGTTTGTATTCTTTTGGCATCTTTAGGTATCAAGCACAAGAAAACTAAAGATAGGTAAAGCTCACAAGATAAACATAATAACTAACACAAGTAATTTGTCTTGCCAAGGTCAACAATTTATGGGTTTTAAATTCGTTTACCACCTCTCTCCCATTTCTTCTTAAGTTAGTGATAGAGATAAGAATGCCCAAGTTCTTCACAAGAAGAGAAATTATCTGAAATTTTCAAACATCCTACATTCTTTGTTGAATTTTATAATCAATTGAAGTGAAAGAGGTAATATTTTCTTCATAGATTTCTTGGCCTGGGCCTTAAGGCATCTTTTGAGAGTCATTGCTTCCACAAGATTGACTTACCCAAGAGAGTTCTACCATCAAGATTTCGCTAGTTGGTTAGGCTTTTCTTCAGGTTGAGCTCTTTAACTTCTATATCATACTTGTTTGAAAATCTTTTGTGAACTTTGTAAGTCTCTCAAATCTATTGGCATCCTTCCATGGCATCAACTTGTTGTATTTTTGATCAAGATAAAACAATATCCTTGTTGGGGAGCATTTCTTTAGTGACAGGAGCAGCAAAATTTTCATTCTTATTTTTTTGTAGGGTTTATAGCTTTATTCACATCTGTTGGAATGTGACAACCAAATAAGATAGGTTTGTAGTTGAGGGCTTGCTTCTAGATGAAGTCACCTATTTAGTTTTTCATAGGGCTTAATAAATGGCTCCATAAGGTCCATGACAAGACAGTTTTGAGCATAGATCACTAATTTAATTTTTTCTTTGGCAATTCTACAAGCTCTCAAATAAATCCAAGCACATGTCCAATCATCTGAAATAAGTCCGCCCTTCAAAATTGAAAAGGAATTTTCATGAATGGATCATAGTGGAATTTTTTTGTGAGATCAAGCCCTTAGTGCCATGGCTTTAAGAATGGTCCTGCATGATTGTAAAAGTAAGGTCTTTCTTCAAATGCAAGGATCTTATCCGCCACATGGGAGAGTGCTATAAAGTACTTGTTGCTAAATAATATGGTCTTAGAATCATCTTCATGTTGCTACACTTGTCTTGCCCATTTGTCAGTAAATCTGATAATGATCTAGACTGATGTAAGGCATCTTTCATAAAAAGGCATTTACTCTCTCTCTGACAATTTGGTCCACTGCTTAGTAATTTTAGGAGTTTTTTATGCTAGAAATAGTGATTTTGTCTAATCATTCCAAATCAATTGAGTTTAACAGTGCAAATATCACTTCTAGTTGTTAATGTGTTGGAACCGGTCAAAACATTTAGGTAGGTAGTTGAAGTTAATAGTTCATAGTTTTTAGTTGATATAGAAGTTTGGACTCGTTGAGGCCTGGGGAGGTTATAATTAGGAATATATAGGTCTAGAGAGAAGAATAGAAGGACTTTGAGCTTTGTTAATATTCTTTGTGTTAATAGAATGTGTCTTTTGTATTCTCCTCCTGGTTTTAAATTTTATCATTTTGTTTTTCAGTATTCCTTGCTTATAGCTTTATTTGTTTGCTATTGTTTTTGAGAGGAATATGTACTCCTATGTTCAACTGTGGCATTGCATCAGTTAAGATGTGATTTTCCATTTTTATACTCTCTTGTGTTTTTAGTTTAGTATGGTGTGCTTAGCTACAGGGGAGTGCTAGAATACAGTAGTTTGAAGACCATGACTTTAGGTGCTTGAAGGTGTTTGTATCAATTTGGTATCAGAGCATCTTAAGATGTTGGGAGTAGAGGATTCTTGAGAAGAGTTTTAGATTGTTCATAGTGCAGTTGTCGATGCAATGATGAGTAGCCACAGCAACAATGCACAGTCCTTGACCTAAGTGTGGAGTCTTGTTTGATGCCTTCCTCTAACATTGGACTTTGGTGCATTTGATTAGTAGCCCCCACCATTTGAAGCTAGGTTTCCATGGGAATGGTACAAGATTTGACTTGAAGGCACATAATGCATGTGTAAAGGTTCGCATAGAGATTGCCAAGAGTTGGACGCTAGGGATGTTTAAGATGTTTGTTGAATAGAAGTGGTAGTCAATTCTCTTGCTATTTACTTGCTTCCTTAGGCTTTTCATATTTAGATTCTGTTTGGGCCTTGGGAAGTGTTGACGTGTATTTTGTACACAATCAAACACAGAATAAAATACCCAAGGGTACCTTATCCTCTCTTGAATAAAGCCTCTGATTGCTGAAGATATCGCAAAAAAGGATCAATCAGGATGACTCCAAGGTTCTTGTATGTAGGGTCTCTACGTGTGGATAAGCTCTCTGTGGTATGATGTGATTTGCTGGAATCACAAGGGGACTTACATTTGATGCCTGAACTTCTGATCTGCTTTGAATATTGCTGGAACACAGGCTCTTACTAGCTTAGATTTGAAAAAAGGAAAAAAGATGAGGGCGAGGAAAGGATCTAATCCTAACACTAAGAATGTAAGAGCAATGAATGATCTTTGATGAAATTCTAACTAGGTCTTGTTTTGACATCGCAGGACCATCTCCACAAGGCTAGTGCGATCTTCGAAGGAAAGCTTTATGATGTTCAAATCATCATTGCAAGCATAGACACCATCAGGTTGATGCATATCGATGAAGAGGTGACAATTGAAGTTAAGCTTAAGCTGAATGATTCCAGTTGACTACACAAGGCAAGTTTGCAATCAACAAACTGCTAGTAGTATGGATATACGAATTCCACCATCAATCAAGCACATTTCTTCCACTCATCTAATAACATGAAATCAAATATGAGAAGTATAGAGACCATGCAAATTGTCGAATCGACCCATAAATTTCACCATTTCTTCAATGAAGTTACAAGTCTTTTACAACATCTTGGCAACAATCTTTGCCTTCTCTCTCTACTCTACTTTAATTGCTATTAACTATCTTCTAACTCTTATCTCCTATCTATCTAATGCCTTTACAAAATGAAGAGTCGGGGTTTATATAGTGCCCTCAATACAATTCGATGGCTTAGATCAATTCGAGATCAATGGCCAAGATTCAACAATGAAAACCCTAATTAGGGTTTGTTACAACCATTACATAACATTTAATGCTTGACCAATGATAAAATTGTATTGCTTGGACACATGTTCTCTCTAGAAAATTCCACCAATGGATAACTGGGGTAGGTACATCGGAGTTTGTTCCACCTTCCATGAGTTAGGTACATTGAATTTGGAAATGCTGAGGTGGACCACACTGTTTGGAGAAGTGATGACTAGGACGCCACCTCGTCTGACACTTGTAACTTGGTAAATATTCAACTTGATGTTTTTGAGAAGCTAGCTTTAATTAATTCATCTGGAACTATCTGCTTCTTCAACGAACCCTTTGCTTCTGACTTCTTGTGTCCTTGATGTGCAGGATGATGATGTACCTCGCCTTGGAATACTGGATTGGAGAAGGTCACCCTTGATGACGTAGTCCAAAGAAGGCCGTCCTTGTCGATGCTAGGCTGGAGGAGGTCGCCCTTGTTGATACTAGGCTGGATCGAAGAAGGTTGTCCTTGTCCTTGCTTGATCGTCCTTGATCTGGCTTGATTTTCCTTGAGGAGAGTCTTCCGACTTGTAGATCTTTCGAGCTTGGAGTTGCCATCTTGATACCTACACAACATTTCAAAATTAGTAATATATCTTGAAATCTAAAAATTAAACTTTAAAAGGAAGATTCAAGATTTTAATTAGGAAACTTCATGATAAATCTTGAGTTATCATTTCCTAATTTAGGATTTTCAAAGCAAAATTTAAATCTTCAAAAATGGTGCCAAGGTGATTACGCCATACCTTCACTTGAGAATTAATTCTAAAAAATGATGCAAAAATAGGAGAATTCTCTAGGCAAAATGTAGATCAAGACTCCCTTTAGCAAAATGTGCCCCCTTTAGCTTGGAAAAGAACTCCATCTTCCACTAGCTTCTTCAAGATCTGGAAATTCGCCTTCAAATGTCTTCAAAAATCTGGAAATTATCCTCCAAACTAGCAAGAAATATGCCTTTCCAATAGCTTTCAAGATGAATTTCGCCCTCCACTAGCTTCTTCCACACTTAGTAGAAATTCACTCCACTCCTCTGGATTTCGCTCCTCAAATTGCTCTCCAATTTCGCACTTGAAAGGATGATTGAATGATTTGAATTGTGAAACAACACCTCCAATATATAGAGCGCTCACCTTCTACATCTCTCCATAGGCCGACTTGGAAAACAGGCCAAAAATAATTAAAATTTAATAAAAGGAGAGGCCGATCTTTATAAAATATTAAAATAATATCCCAAGCGCTCTCTTTTTAAATTTAATTTAATAATAATTAATTTAAAATGCCTTTACAATTAAAAATTTCGATTTTTTAAAGGCTTAAATTAATTATTAAATACTAACGCACATTTATTAAATGCAAATTTAATTAAAATATTTCAAGGATTTGGCGAATTTGGCATTTAATACGATTTGAAGGATATTGGCGCCTAAGCATGATGAAAATATCACTTTGTTAAGAATCTCGCCTTGGTCCCTGGGAGAGGGACAGGAGCGAATTTTGCATTTGTGCCCAAGATTGTCAATTCTTGGAGTCAATTCCTTGTTCATCGTCCTTCGAAAGACACTTTTGACTTTGCATATCCTTGCCTTGACATGGTTTTGGAAGGGAATGGTTGATTCCATGAAAATCGCCTTGGTCCTTGAGTGAAGGACAAGAGCGCCTTAGCCATTTTTATCAAGTCTTGTGGTCTTTGCAACTTCGTCCTTCCTTGTAGCGCTTTAAATATCATCGCCATCTTGTGCCTTGGCCTGGGTTCATCCAAATTTGGAGGAAAAGACTTGATGATGTGTTTTTCGCCCTGGTCCCTGGGTGAGGGACAGGAGCGTCTTGGCCATCATGGGCTCACTTGTGCTTTGCCAACATTCAAAATTATCTTCAATGGGTCTATTATGCCTTCCTTCATTCATGTCAAACGTAAAACTTGCTTTTCCTTTGCCAAAAACTTGTCTTGTGAGAAAATCGCTCTGGTCCCTTGGTGAGGGACAGGAGCTTCCTTTAAAAATCGCCTTGGTCCCTGGGAGAGGGACAGGAGCGCCTACTGGAACTTGGATTGATTTTCTCCTTGGTGACTCATTCAAGTTATATTCAACGGGCAAAACATACTTCTTTTGACCTCTTCAAATCGCGAAATCACTTAAATCTTGCAAGGATAATGCAAATTTGGAATTCAAGCTTTGGTCCTTCAGTGAGGGACAGGAGCGATTTTTTATTTTTAAGCCAATTCGTCCTTTGCTAGTCTTCCAAATTATCTTCAATGGATGAATCTTGCCCTCTTTCATTCATTTCAATCACGCAACTTGCCTTGCCTTTGCAAGAAATTTGTATTTTTAGAAAAGAGGGACGGTCCTTCAGTGAGGGACGGGAGCACTTTTGACATCTTGGCGTACCCTTTTGTTCTTTAAATCTCTCAATTGCATCCAAGGCATAAAACATCCTTCGTCCTTCCCATCCAAGTCAAGTTTTGCCATAAAATATCAAACAAATAGGAGAAACTTGAAAAAGTGGCACGGTCCTTCAGTGAGGGACGGGAGCACTTTTTGTCATTTGGGTTGATTTACTCCTTTGTAGACTGCTTAAATTATATTCAATGGACAAAACATGCCCTCCTTGATCTCTTCCAATCATAAAATTGTCCTGATCCTGCAAGAACAGTGCAAATTTGAAAATCAAGCTTCGGTCCTTCAGTGAGGGACAGGAGCGATGTTTGTCCTCAAGGCCAAATCACTACAATTTTCATCTCAAATTTCCTTTGCTAGGGAAGATTTCACCTTACTTCATGCTATGAATAAAAGTTAATGTCCAAAAAAGGTCTAAAATTGTGCATATAAAGAAAAGCGCTCTGGTCCTTCAGTGAGGGACAGGAGCGAATTTGACCTTCTAGGCAAAAAACTTCATCATTTCATTGTCAAGTCTGGATGCTCTATCATGCTCATTTCGTCCTTCACCATGCTTTTGATGTCTCAATTTAACCAAAACAAGGCCAGGAATGGCTCAAATAAGTATTTTCGCCCTGGTCCCTTGGTGAGGGACAGGAGCGCTTTGCCTTGGTCCCTTGGAGAGGGACAGGAGCGAAATTCGCTCTGGATCCTCAGTGAAGGACAGGAGTGAAATTTGACTTTTTGAACTCTCTATCAGGATAATTTTTATGGAATATAACATTTAAGTATAAGAAGGAAGAAAGATATTCTTATACTTTAAGTTATATTCCATATATACTTTCAGGATGTTTGAGAGTGGTTTCAGACCTCCAGGAGTTATATTGCAAAATCTAGTTTTTGGAGGTTTTTCAGTTTCCAGACTTAGTCAAATTCAGGATCAGGACATTCCAAACTTAGCCAAATCTTCAGGATCAGGACATCACTCAAGCCAGACTTGCTATCCTATTGATCTCCCCGACAGCACTCAAAATGCAAAGGCTAACTAACAAAACCCTAAAAGACCAAAAAACAAACCCTAAAAAGCAAAAAAAAACAAAACAGGGGTCCCCATTTGCAATGGGGCGATGTGTGAAAACGTCACAACAGGAAGGTCGAGAGGTTGATGCCATCCTGGACCTCATGGCTATCGAGCTGGCAAAGGTGAGAAGATGTTTGTATATTATATTTTTGTTAGTTGTGAGTTGATATTGTTGAAGAAGTGGATGCCCTAGTACAGATGGCGAGAGAGTCATTTTATGGAATTACCAAGGAAAACAAATACTGAATTGTTTTTAATGGGACTTGAGCAATATTGAATTGTGAAGAAGGCAGATAATTGTCATGATAACAAACATTCCATAATCAATAAGAGTGCATATTTTGACAAGTGCACCGCAGCATTGCCTATCTTAAGCTCCTGCTTTAATACTCTATAGTTAGGCGATGATTTTATGATAGTAGGAAGCATTTTTGTATGAACTTTATTGCTTTGGAACAAATAATTGGTGACTGTGCATGAGTTAATATGAGGTCTGTGGCTATTTGAAGGGAGTTAATGGTGAAAAGAAGAACTTGTTCCATGAAAACTTGTTGAAGGGATGAAGAATTGCCATAGAATGTGGATATATGGTCACTAGATTGTCCATCTAGAAGGGAGGAAACTTATGTAAACCTTCTTGTCTATAAATACAAGATACTGCTGATATTTTCTTATTATACCATGGTTATTTATTTGCATGCTGGAGGAGTTATGTTGCATGTTGGAGGAGTATGAGACATAGAATAATAAGGTGGCAAAGAAAAATAAATCTACAACAAAAGTGTTGAAGAGTTCTGAGATGGTGAAAAACAATGGTGAGGATAAGTACTTGCCTTGTAAGAAAGAGTTATATTCAAAGAGCAAGTTGTAGAGTTAATGATTAGCTGAGGGATAGGATTGTTAGAGCAAGGAAAGATTAAATGCCTTGAAGAATTGGCAAAATTATTAGTGGACCAAAGACTCGTTAATGTGATATTCCAAGAGTTATAGAGAAAAGAGATGGATGAATATAAAGAGGATGAGTGGGATGAAGATATTGAGTTGTGTTACCCCAAAGAGGAGGAAGGTATTGAAGATTACAATGCACGAAGAGGAGTTTAAAATTGCAAGAAAGAGGAATGCAGCCTATCACAAGAAGAGGCCCAAAATGTTGTAGTAGTGGAAGCAATCCACATTAGAGAGGAAGCTGCAATAGAGGTGGAGATATTTGGGAGCCCCATATGTGATGAAGTCCTATTGGTTTTAGAGGATACATCAACCAAAAGTAGCTAGAGGAATGCTAGAAGCTAGAAGAATGTAAGTAGTTAGAGGAATGTTTCGAAAATGATTAATGAAAAGAGAGAAAAAATGGATCATCTATTGCTTGGAGAAGAAATGAGTGTGATAGGGTGAGAGAGTAGAGACATGTTCATTTGTGGTACAAAGGAGGGCTATACAAAAATTGCAATTAAGGAGGAAAATGTAAAAAGGAGTTGTCTTGTGAACATCACACTAAACTAGGAAATGAAGGCCACCTCATAAAAGATGACTTTGTTTACCTCAATGGCATAATGCAGAGAATGAGGAAACTCATGGGAGTTTTTTCTTTAATGGTTATGTGTAGTGCACCTAAAGGAGGTACGAGTGATGGAAAGAGCCATGATGATTTTTAGTAGAGAAGGACCCCCAAGCCTTCAAGGAGCAGGAAAAAGAGGAGGAAGAAAAATTGGTTGAGGATGACTTATGGTACAAGTAGATGGAAGCAGTGAAAGAAAAAATGTGATGATTTATAGAGGAATCTAATTTGGTGGAAGGGACCGTCATTGTTTGGTTCTTCAAGACAAAAGGATGGTTTTACTATCTATTCCAAACTCTTACCTGGATGTTTGATGCTGTAGCAGCTTGGAGTAAAAGCAATCCGGCATCTCAAAAAAGAATGCAATAGCTTAGTTATTAAATTTCTTATTGTTTTAACTTGCTGAAGTTTGTTTTCATATTAATTAGCTTTGAATTAGGAGATTCACAAATTTAAAAGAAGGGTGTAGAGCATCTTCTGTAAAAAGACATTTACCTCCTTGGACAATTCGGTTCATTGTTTAGTAGTTTTAGGAGTTTGTTATGCTAAACAATGAAAAAATCATTATTTCTAGCACATAATGAAAACAGGTCACTTCTGGTTGTTAACATGATGAAAACAGGTTAAAAACTTTAGGGAGGCAGTTGAAGACAATAGTTTGTAGTTGTTAGTTGATAAAGAAGTTTGGACTCATTGAGGCCTGGGGAAACTGTAATTGGGAATGTTTTGGTCTAGATAGAAGAATAGGACTTTGAGCTTTGTAAATGATTTCTGTTTTAATAAAATGTGTCTTTTGTATTCTCCTTTTGGTAAGTTTTATCATTTGTGATTCATTATTTCTCGCTTATAACTTTATGTCTGCTATTGTTTTTGAGAGGAATATGTACTCCTATGTTCAGCTGAAGTGTTGCATCAGTTAAGACACAATTTTTCATTTTTATGCATTGTTGTGTTTGTATAGTTTAGTTTCGAGTATTTGCTACAGGAGAATGCTGGAACATAGTATTTTGAAGACTATTACTTGCAGGTGTCTGCATCATGGACACCCATGAACTTATAGATAATAGCATGGTTCCAAATTACATAATACAATTAGCCATAGCTTTTGGTTTTCAATAAACTGAGGTTTGGCACCACTGCTTTGCAATCATTTTTTTATCTTGTAGTGTTGTCTTGTTTATTGGCTATTTGATGTATTTCAGAGAGGTTTGTTGGAGTGTTTCAGCTGCACAGCTGACGGAATATTTTTGAAGTTCATAAAATCCCTGAACAGCTTGTTTGTATGGTAGATGGCACCTCTCTTCTTCAACCTCTGAAGCACCGTCTGTGGGTGAAATGACAGAGTTATCTGAGAATGTCAGAAACCCTAGCAAATCCCTATCCAAATGTTCCTCTCTTATAGCAATATTAATGCTTTACATCAAGAATGAGAAAAAAACTTCTCTATTATTCTCATAGTTTTAGTAGATGTAGAAATTCCACCCTTCATTTGCTTTAATTCTATTACACAAGTTAATAGATTTGTGTGAGGTTTTAATTTTTGATTTGAATTTGTACAAGTTTTTTTTATTCATTCATTTTTAGTTGTTATTAGTTTTTTTCTCAGCCTTTGGTGTTCCATATACAAGATCTGACATTAATTTGCTTCCCTGAAATTTTGTAGAGCCATAAGATTGTAAGTTTATTTTATTTTTTGCCTTTAGGAGTAGACACCTTTTCCTGCATTTGCCTGCTTTGCATTCTTTCTGGACATTAGAATGTATGGTTTTCTAGTATCTGATTAGCATTTATTCAAGACCTAGTTTACATTCACTTCCCATTCGTTCAATTCACAATGAGATTTGAAGGCTTTAAAGCCTATAGTATTTGATCTGCCAGAAAAAATAATTGCTTAATTCAATTGATACACACAAATTATAATGTTATTAGATTTCTTAAAGCAAATTAGATTTGTACACAAGAATTTTCATCTCGAAATCTGTAAAATTTCAAAATTCTAGGCTTTTTGGTACAGGATATGCACTGATTTTGAAAAGAGCTGTAAAATCGCTTGCAGGCAAACAAGGAAACCCTGATTGATACCTTAGGAAGAAATGCACTGTTCAGCCAGAATAGCAATTCTGCAAAACAGGTCCAGGTTGTTTCTCAAACCCTTGTTATTCTAAGTCATCAACACCTTTACTTGATTTGAATGTAGCTTATGCTAGAGATTAGCAATACAGATTCTAGGTAAATTTGAAAAGCTTCTATGCTACCTTATCATCAGACATATCTCTGCCATGGTCTTCTGGTAAACTATTATTGCACTGCAATTAGAACTCCGGGTGTTGGGGCTTTATATTCATTGAATGTATTTGGTGTCTGGAATTGTCGTCAGATCTTATGCATTTGGATTAGAGACTAAATGTGAAGTCTCTGATATTTTTATTCCAGAGTGCTTATTTATTTACTATGTTCAGTGGGCATATGTCACTGGGGATCCTGTTTCCTTCCCCAAGTTCTTGTTCTATTCAAATATCATTTCTGGCTTTCAATGGGTATGTCTAGTCATCTCTTTTAGGCCATTCCATGTTTCTGTCACCCACAAAAGGGACTGGAACTCAGTGGGACATAGTTTATTTATCGTTCTGATAATTTCTCTGTTAGCAGTATATATGTCAAGAGCCTTTTAATGCTCTTCCTTAGCTACAGTGTGTAAATATAAATATTGTAATTGGACATGCGTCTTCCTATGTCAGCTGAGGCTATTGAGTACAAAACTGTAAGACCTTGTAATGCTAAGTTGGAAAGTTTTCTATGACACTGTGCAGTCTTTGCAGGGATTTAATCAGTATCCTTGTTGCTCTAATTATTATTTTGTTATTGTAGTTATAGAATCTACTATTTAGTACATGTTTATAATTTTGTTCATGGTGTGGAGCAGCAGATGAATATGTTAGTCTTCTGTATCAATTATGGTTGTTGATCATAAAACTGCTGCACCTCATTGTGCAGCTGCAAGACTTATGCGGTCTTGCTAATCTGGTCATAGATGTAATTAGCACTCACTGATGTGCATATTTGATCCATAATTTGTCAATATTTCTTCTTTAATTGATTGGATAAACTTCCCTGAAACTGGTGGAGCTGCTTTACAATTTTTACTGGTGCCTTATTGTGTCTTCTAAAATTCTTGTTCTGAAAATTTGTGTTTTTAATTGGACTGCCATTTGTATCTCATAGTGCTTTTGACTCTTGCACTTCTCTTGCAGGTGTTACTTGGTACATATAATGTATTGAATTTCATGACCACTACTTTAGCAGAAGCTCGTCTAGAGAAGGTACTATCTCCTCATTTTAATAGGTTTTATTCATGTTAATGTTATTAGGAACATGTTTTATAAGTAAAGTAGTAGTTAATCCTTTAAGAATCTTGGAACAAATTGTTCTAGCCTTTCAGATACACTAGTTTTTTTTGAACAACAGCTAGGTTCTAGTTAATCAAGGATTACAAGCTTTATATACAATGAAATTTAAAGAAACAAAATTAAATATCAAGGTTATTGAGCATGAGGTTTATTGTTGCAGACAGAGAATGGAGTTTCATGTGAGGAAAAGAAGCTTAATGTGGTTTTTGTATTAGGTAAGCATTAAATTGTTGAACTCTGAAGTATATAGATTTTATTTTGTTTTTCTTAATAATATTTTTCTTTATTATTGTAATTTGTTAAGATTTAGCTTTGTAGATAACTTCAGCATCCAAGTGTATTTTTCTGCTCTTTTTTGTTAGTATGGTTTTCTTAGCTGGCATTTTAGTTAGGAGTTACCTTGCCCACTAGTTGTATTATGTTGCCAATTTTTTAACAACCCCTCAAATGTGGCTAGAATTTTTTTCTTTCTTTTAAACAAATGCTACATTCATATGCAAACCATGCAAGGAATATCAATAAAGAATCACCATGATGAATAGCAAATTCAATCCATTAAGTACAGTAAAATTAGACGGCTGATATTCTCACCAAGCCTCTTTCCAGAGTGAAGTTTGCACATTTCCGGGACAAGCTTGGAGTAGTGGAGAATGTCGCTCTTGCTGGGAAGGAGACTCAGCATCAGTGAGCTCTTCTATAATGCATATTTTTTTGAAACGGAGAAATATGAGGTGAAAGCCCTCGTCCATCTTTGAGACAAAGATGTGATTCTTTCCACACATGGGAGTAGCCATGGTGGACGTCATGTTGAGAGACTCCATGACAAGGTCACGTTGAGAGACTCCGTGATGAACCCTTTGTACTTGTGGTTTTCCACACATGGGAGTAGCCATGGTGGGCATCATGTTGAGAGACTCCATGACATCACGTTGAGAGACTCCGTGATAGGCACTTGTACACATGTTCTTTTCCACACATGGGAGTAGCCATGGTGGATGTCATGTTGAGTGACTCCATGACGATATCACATTGAGAGACTCCGTGATAGGCACTTGTACACATGTTCTTTTCCACACATGGGAGTAGCCATGGTGGATGTCATGTTGAGTGACTCCATGACGATATCACATTGAGAGACTCCGTGATGAACTCTTTTCCACAAATGAGTGTAGTCATTGTGGGTGTCATGTTGAGAGACTCCATGACATGGATATTTGGAAAGATATCTCCCTAGCTAAGAGGGAGTGTTAATGTTATAGTGGCGGGAGATATATTTCTCTCAAATTTAAAACAATAAATGATAAATGAATAAATATCAAGGCAAGTCGGCCTTGTTATAAATAATAATTTTATTCTTTTATTTTCTAAAAGAGGCCGACTCAAATAAAAGGTCACCTTGCTTTGTGTATATACAAGGCGATGATCATTCATTTAATCATCAATTCATTCATACAATCAATTCTCACTTCAAAAGGAGTTCGTACATTTGCAGCAGATCACCATATTGTATCAAGGAGAAATCATATTTGACTGAATATTTGCATCTAGGAGAGGTGCTATCTTTCATTTTATCAGCTTGGCCTTGTGTTTGGCCTAAGTTGTAAGCAGATTTCTGCTCTTTTTCATTCAATATATAAGAGATATATTTTGGCTGGGTTTTTCTCCCTCAAGGAGGGTTTTCCCAGGGTCTTTGCTGTGTTCTGTTGCTCATCATTTTGTATTTCTGCTTATCTTCAATCTGGTCTAAAAACTAACACAAAAAAGATTCAGGGGTGGATTCAAATGGAGCTCACATTGGCTGAATGTTTGCAGGATAAGGGTTTGGAGCAAATTGATTTATCTATATAGAGTTTGCTAGGTTTACAGGTAACTAATTTATAAAAGTTTTGTAGGAAAATGTAATTTATAGTGCTCTGTGTGCTAATGATGAACATAAAAGAATTATATGTGAAGTGTGTGCAACAGTGGTGAAATAGCATAAATTATAAGTGCAGTGTGTGCATAAGAAAATAATATAAAAGAAGAAAAGAAAGAAAGAATAAAATTTTATCTTTGTTGGAAACTATTCCCAGCCGTACCATCAAGTGGCTGTACCTTTTCAAAGCCTAAGGAAAAGGTTAGAAATATTTTTTTGAAGGATTTAGAGCCCTTAGAAGACTTCAATGCAGCCTGAGGTGGTTCCCTTAAGGTCAAGGAAGCCATTATTAAGGAGCCGCAACTCTCTTACATGCTGTGGTACACTTCACTAGTGAGTTGTACATTTTAGAGAAGGGGCCATACAACTGTTTGGGAATAAAGAACGATTGCTATTGGGATTGTTGACCACTCTATAGACTAGGTCAGTAGCTAGATTTTTGAACACAAAATTTTTCAATGTTCCACAGAAACACGTTTCCCCCTCCCCAGGCCCAAGTCCCCCATCTTTGAAACCCATCCCCGCAACTTTTTCCCTTTGTCCCCCCGTCCCTGAAGCCCATCTCCGCGTCCCCCGTCTCCCCATCCCCAACGGCCGTGGAACACTGGATTTTTTAACGATATTTTCATTGTAACGTAATTTTGGAGTATAGCCTTCTATAGTAGTAATACATAGAATGATAGAAAAATTATCTATTGATAACATTATGCAATAATTTTGTGTAAATGAAGTTGTTATCAATATTTAAAAATTGGGAAGTTAATGCTATGACGATTATTACTATATTCCTTCCAAAAAAGTTGAAAAACAGAGTTAGATCAACTGAGTGCGAACTGTTTGACGAAATGCCTGTGCATCATAACTTGTGAAAATTGAAATATTTTGGTTAAGAAAATTTGGGCAATATATTACATTGGCCTTGAAACTGGTATTGCACCCTAATCCTTACTGCATATCATGGTGCAAAATGGTTAGCGATTGACCATGAAGAAACAATGTTTGGTTGCTTTCCACATTGGAGGATATATTAATGAAGTATGATGTGATGTGATTCCTATGGATGCTTGTCATTCATTGTTGGGTAGACCATGGCAAATATGATGTGCGTGCCAATAAGAGGAAAAACACCTTCATCATGAAGGTGAAAAGAAATTTGAGTTGCAGTCATGGTTGCTAAAGAGTTTCTCAATGAGATTGAAAACTTGTATGAATGTAATGTGTAGTTTGTGAAGCTTGTACCAATAGAAGAATGTAAGTCACACAACTTTGAGGATCTAGAAGTGGAATCATTGCTAAAGGAAGTTGAAGACATTATGAATAGTGGAATACTTGAAGGATTTTTATCAATGTGCAGCGTTTCACATTGTATGAATCTAACCTAGGGCTGAGTTTACTAAGTAAAGCACCATATAAGTTGAGTCCTGATATGAGTGTTGCATCAAAAAGACAAGTTGAAGAACTGTTGAAGAGAGGTTTGATTAGGGAAATTAATAAATTATGATCCCTTGCATTGTATCTATAGTGTTTTTTCTAAGTTACCGGGTTCCTTGCTTGGACCCCCCGGGTCCTGGTCCTGGGCCAGTTCTTCCTGGGTTCAGCCAGGGTCCTGCGTATGCCCTATGGATTCTTCCCTGCCAAACCCAGAAGAACCCAGACAAAATTTTGGCCACTTTTGTAGAACTTGGGAAGAATTTGACGCAAAAATAAAAAAAAAAATTGACTTTTTTAAATCATTTTTTAATGCCAAAAAGGCATAGTCGATCCCCCAACCCTAATTTGATGACTTAAAACACTAAAAAGGTAAAATCAACTTCATTTTTGCCAATGCTACTGCCAGTACTAGTGCCAATGCCAGTGCTAGTGCCACTCCCATTGGGACTGTTTGTGGTTCTTCTAATCTACCACAGCATATGGAGGATGATGATGATATTTTTGATGATCCATATGATATTTGATCAGTAATGGCTGATTGTTGTAGCTTGACATTATTATTTTTGAACTTAAACATTAATATGGTGGTGTGTTTACTGTTTTGCTATGTTATTTGAACTAGAACTTTAATATATGATGGTGTATTTTGCTATGTTATTTGACTATTAGCATAGTGGTGTATTTTGAACTTAACTACCGCTGCATATATGTATTTATTTTTTATTTTTATATGTTTTTGTACTAATGAACCCAAAACCCCCCCAAAAAAATTGCCGAACCCGAGAATCGGAATCTCGATCCCGAACCCGAGCCCGAACTGTGACCAGCAACTTAGTGTTTTTTCCATAAAAGGGAGGAGAATGGAAAACCAATTCCCATGCTATAACCAAGATTTCCATTGTTATGCATGGACAATCCAATGGATTCTTTAAGTAGAGCATGTTACTTTTCCAAACTTAATCTCAAGAGTGGTTATCATCAAATCAAATCCATGAAGGGGCTAAGTAGAAGATATTATTTAGAACCAAGGATGGATTCTATGAGTGGCGGTCATGCCATTTAGGCTGACTAATGCATGAAGCACCTTAATGAGATTGATAAATGAAGTACAAAAGGCATATTTGGGTAAGTTTGTTGATATTTTGGATAACATTTTAGTGTTTAGCAAGACAAAGGAGGAACATCTTGTACACTTAAAACAAGTTTTTGCACAATTGAAGAAGTTGTTTATGAACTTAAAGAAAGGCAGTTTCATGGAGAAAGAGCTTGAGATATTTGATATCTCAAGATGGATTGAGAGTTTCGAGCAATTGTTGATTGGCTGTTACCACAAAGTGCAATAGAGGTTAGTAGTTTCCATGGTTTGGTAAGTTTTCATAGGATTTTAAATAAAAAAAATTTATTGGGATATGTGCACCTCCAACACACTACATGTGGAAAAAAGGCTTTGAGTAGCAATTGTTGTAGAAAATAGTTTTGAACTCTTGAAGAAAAAAGTTGCAAAAGAGCTAGTGTTAGCACTTTTCTAGACTTGAGTTTTATTTTCAGGCTGATTGTGATGCTAGTGATAAAGTCTTTTGGTGTTGTTTTGAATCAATAGGGTTTCCCCATTGCTTATTTTAGTGAAAAATTGAATGGAGCTAAGTAGACGTATTCAATTTCTGATCAAGAGTTTTATGCTATGATTCAAGCTTTGTATAAATGGAGGCAATATTTGTTGCCAAAGGAATTTGTAGCATATATTGATCATCAAGCATTGAGATTTATTAATATTTAGGCAAAGTTGAACCAAAGACACATGAAGTGGTTAGAATAATGGCAAGATACTTGTTTGTTTTCAAACAATGGCTAGTATAATAAACAAAGTTGCAGATGCTTTGAGTAGAAGGCAAGCATTAGTGGCTAACATGATAGCTGAATTGGTTGAAATGGAGGTGATGAAGGATTTGTATGTAGTAGATCTAGATTTTGTAGATGCATAGAGAACTTTCATAGAACCTTGGGATTGAGGTACTAATTGTTTTGTTGAGGCAATATACCTTTTTAGAGGTAAATAGTTATGTATACCATAGAGTTCGCTGAGGAGAATCTCACCAAGGAACTAATAGTGGAGGACTTGGTGGACACTTTGGTGTAGATATAACTTTGGGTATGTTGGAGGAGAGGTATTACTAGCCATATTTGCACTAAGATGGATGTTTTTTTGAACTTAGAGAGGTAATGATGCCATCTTTGTATTTGCAGACAAGTTTAAAAAATTCACTCTTCATTCCTTGTCAAAAGTCGAAGGATGTATCGAGAATTGCAGCGTTGTTCTTCAAAGAAGTAAAGTTTCCAGGTTTGTCACAAAGTACCACTTCAAATAGAGCTACTAGGTTTGAAATTCATCTTTTACATACATTATGGAAATTTTTTGATACATAGTTGAATTGTAGTTTTGCATACCATCCACAATTAGTGGTCAAATTGACGTTGTCAATAGGAGTCTTTGTAATCTCTTAAGAATCTCAGTGCAAGACAAATCAACATAGTGGGACTTAGTATTGGCATGAGCTAAATTTATGTCTAATAGCTAATAAATAGGTCTACAAGTAAGACATCATTTAAAATTGTTTATGGGACAACCCCAAAATGTGTTATAGATCTAATCGAGTTTTTAGATGATAGATGCATTAACATAGATGTAGAAGATTTTGCACAACACATGAAGGAAGTGCATGCACAAGTTGAGAAATAGTTGGAGATGAGTAGCACTAAGTATAAAGCCAATGTAGATGAACATAGAAGAGAGAAAACTTACCAAAATGGGGAGTTAGTCATGGCACACTTAAGAAAGGAAAGGTTTCCTAGAGGAACTTATAATAAGATGAGACCCAAGAAGATTGGTCCTAGTAGGATTTTGTGCAGATTTTTTGAAAATGATTATGAAATTGAGTTGTTGGAAGGTTTGTTATTTGAAATTGAGCTTCTGGAAGGTTTGTTATCTCCCTTATGGAATTTAGTTGCTGGAAGGTTTGCTTTCTTCCGTTAGAAATTGAGTTGCTGGAAGGTTTGCTTTCTTCCTTTAGAAATTGAGTTGCTAGAAGGTTTGTTATCTCCCAATATTTATTGTTGCTGATTTATATGCTTATCATGAAGCTAAAGAAATTGTTGATAGCATATTGTTACCTCAAGAGCATGATTGGACACAACAAGTGCCTAAGAAGTAGTGAGAAGAAATACTGCAGGTTTTGGATATGCATATAAGCAAGCAAACTAGGAAGGAGTACAAAGAATATCTTGTTAGATGGAAAGGAAAGAGATCAGAGGACATAGGGATTCTTGAAGAAGGAGGTTGACTTGGGTGGCCAAAGCAATCTTCCTCACTTCTACTTTTGAGTACTGTTGATGTGTTTTTTATGCACATGCAAACACAGAATAAAATACCAAGGTATTGTTGACGTGTATTTTGTACACTATCATACACAGAATAAAATACCCAAGGGTACCTTATCCTCTCTTGAATAAAGCCTTTGATTGCTGAAGATATCACGAAAAAGGATCAATCAGGATGACTCCAAGGTTCTTTGATGTAGGGTCTCTACGTGTGGATAAGCTTGCCGTGGTATGGTGTGATTTGCTGGAATCACAAGGGGACTTACATTTGATGATTGAACTTCCGATCTGCTTTGCTAGAACACAGGCTCTTACTGGCTTAGATTTAAAAAAAATGGAAAAAGGACGAGGGCGAAGAGAAGATCTAATCCTAATACTAAGAATGTAGGAGCATTGATTTGATTTTTGATGAAACTCTAACTAGGTCTTGTTTTGACATCAATGGACCATCTCCACAAGGCTAGTGCGATCTTCTAAGGGAAGCTTTATGATGTTCAAATCATCACCGCAGGCATAGACACCATCAAGTTGATGCATATCAATGAAGAAGCGACAAATTGAAATTGAGCTTAAGCTGAATGATTCCAGTTGACTACACAAGGCAAGTCTGTAATCAACAAACTGCTAGTAGTATGGATATACGAATTCCACCATCAATCAATCACATTTCTTCCATTCATCTAATCATCTACCATCTAGGATTGAAGACTCAACAAGAAACCATGCAAATTGCAAGAAACGACACGCTTCACCATTACTTCAATGAAAATGGAGTTTGTTTACAATCAATGGCAACAATTTCTTGCCTTGTCCTCCTATTCTACTCTAATTGCTATTCTATCAACTTCTAACTACTCTCTATCTACTAACTGCTTTCTATTATTTACAACTCTCTCTCCTTATTTCTAATTAGCCTTTACAAATGAAATGCCTGGGCTTATATAGTGCCCACAATACAATTTGATGGCTTAGATCAATTCAAGATCAATGGCCAAGATTCAACAATGAAAACCCTAATTAGGGTTTGTTACAACCATTACATAACATTTAATGCTTGACCAATGATAAAATTGTATTGCTTGGACACATGTCCCTTCTAGAAAAATCGACCAATGGATAGCTGGGGTAGGTACATCGGAGTTTGTGCCACCTTCCATGAGTTAGGTACATTGAATCTGGACATGCTGAGGTGGACCACACTGACTGGAGGAGTGATGACTAGGATGCCACCTCATCTGACACTTGTAGCTTGCTAGATATTCAATTTGATGTCGTTGAGAGGCTATCTTTAATTAACCCTTGTCCTAACTCCTTTTGTCCTTGATTTGCAAGATGATGATGTACCTCGCCTTGGAACGCTGGATTGAAAGAGGTCGCCCCTGTCCTGGCTTGATCGTCCCGGCGAAGATCGTCCTTGATTCGGCTTGATTTTTCTTGATGAGATCTCCATTTGATGCCTACACAACATTTCAAAATTAGCAACATGATTTTGCAATGAATAACTAGATTAGAGATTAAATTTAGGAAACTTCATAATAAGTCCTTGAGTTATTATTTCCTAAAAAACGATTGAGCTTATTGAAATTCAAAATTTCAAAAATTCACAATTTAAGGCTATGACGATCAAAATTCGAAATTAAAACAAGGGATCTTGTCATACCTTACTTGAGAGTTTAACTCTAAAATGCAAAACAAGGAATTTGCCTAGGCAAAATTAATGTTTGAAGCCTTTGACTTGATCTTGAAGGATAATGAATGTCCTCTTTATTAATTCGCCACCCTTGGAATCTTTGATGTGTTCTTCAATGTCCTTGGCAAGTTCGCCTAACTTGAAACTCAAACTCCTTTGATAATGCTTGTGCCTTCCTATTGATAAGACTCGCACCTTGAACACAATTCGCACCTTCTCTTGAATGATAATTTCGCCCTTCCTTTGTATGAAATTCGCTCCTCTTTTGCCTTCTCCAAGTCGCATATGAGAGATGATAAATGATGATGTGAAAATGAAATAAACACCTTCCTTTATAGGCGCTCACCTTCATATTGACCTTAGGCCGACTTTGGTGAATAAGGCAAATTTAAAATAAGTTTAAAAGGCCGACCTTTGTAAAATGAAACAAATTTTAAATCAAGCGCCCCATTTTATTTATAATTAATTAATTTAATGCCTATAATTTTAAATAAACTCGATTTTTAAAAGGCAAAAATTAATTAATAAAGACCCATGCGCTAATGTTAAATGCTAACTTTAATTGGATTTCAAATTTATCGATTTTTTCCTAGCATTTAATAAAATCTAAAGAATGTTTTAGCGCCAAATTTGGAAGAGGTAAGGACACAAACCTATCGCTCTGGTCCCTGACTAAGGGACATGAGCGAATTTGATGCTTAGTCTTGATTCTCTTGCCTTTTATGTTCAAAACCTCCATCCTCACGTTGAGACTGGCATTTTCGTTGGGTCATTCGAGCTTGATCGTCTTGATTTGGTGGATGAATGCCCTCTAAGGTGGATATCGCCCTGGTCCCTTGGAGAGGGACAGGAGCGATCCTTATGTTTTCACTTGAAATTCTTCATTCTTGGTTTTGACTCCTCATTCATTGCCTTCCCAACGACGTTTTAAACCCTTTATAACTTTGCTTTGACATAATCTTCGAAGGATAACTAGTGATTTAGCAAATATCGCCCTGGTCCTTGCCTGAGGGACAGGAGCGAACTTCAAGGTTTTGGACTCGTCCTTGCTTCCATCAACTTGCAATATCTTTCATCGTGTAAAATGAAGTCCTTTGATCCTCCTTGGTTGCTTAACACTTGATAAACTTTTGAAATCTAGGTCCTCATGAAGATTTCGCTCTGGTCCCTTCCTGAGGAATAGGAGCGAACTGGGGCATTTTAGTGCAAATCCTTCAATTTGGTGGTCTTCGTAACTTTGTGCTTGATTGAGATGCTTCGAAACGCCCTTACCACTCTTCACCTTGTCTTGGAGAGGCTTGAACTTAGCGAAAAGGCAACATAACTAAGATATCGCCCTGGTCCCTGGCTGAGGGACAGGAGCGAATTTGTACTTTCAAGCTCAACTACACTTTGCCACCTTCAAAAATTATCTTCAATGGTCTTGTTGTGCCCCATTTTATTCATCTTTGACTTGGAAATCATTCAAACTTGGCAAGAAATTTGTCAAAAGTAAAAATCGCTTTGGTCCCTGACTGAGGGACAGGAGCGAACTTGGGCATTTGGGTCCCTTGTTGACGTTTTATAATCTTCAATTTATCTTCAACGGGTTCAATTCACCTCCTTTCTTGCCTTCAAACATAAAACTTGCTTGATCTTTGCCCAGTGCATACCCTATGAAGAATTTCGCTCTGGTCCCTGGGAGAGGGACGGGAGCTACAATAGACTTCGCCCTGGTCCCTGACTGAGGGACAGGAGCGATTTTTGCATTTTGGTTCATTTTTCTTCACGACGGCACTTCAAGTTATATTCATTTGGTAAAATGCATCTCTTTGGACTTCTTCAAATCATCAAGTCGTTAAAATCCTGTGAGGACAAAGCAATGTCAGACTTTAAGCTCCGGTCCTTCACTGAGGGACAGGAGCGAAATTTGCTCTCTAGGCCAAATCGTTACAATTTTCATCAAACAAAGTCTTGGCTAAGGAAGATATCATCTTACTTAATGCTATGAATAAAAGTTAATGTCCAAAAAAGGTCTAAAATTGTGCATATAAAGAAAATCGCTCTGGTCCTTCAGTGAGGGACAGGAGCGAATTTGACCTTCTAGGCAAAAACTTCATCATTTCATCATTTTTGATCAAGTCTGGATGCTCTATCATGCTCATTTCGTCCTTCACCATGCCTTTGATGTCTCAATTCGTCCAAACAAGGTCAGGAATGACTCCACTAAGCATTTTCGCTCTGGACCCCTGGTGAGGGACAGGAGCGCTTCGCCTTGGTCCTCCTGGGAGGGACAGGAGCGAAATTTGACTTTTCGAACTCTCTATCAGGACAATTTTTATGGAATATAACATTTAAGTATAAGAAATACTTTAAGTTATATTCCATATATACTTTCAGGATGTTTGAGAGTGGTTTCAGACCTCCAGGAGTTATATTGCAAAATCTAGTTTTTGGAGGTTTTTTCAGTTTCCAGACTTAGTCAAATTCAGGATTAGGACATTCCAGACTTAGCCAAATTTCAGGATCAGGACATCACTCAAGCCGGACTTGCTATCCTATTGATCTCCCCGACAGCACTCAAAATGCAAAGGCTAACTGACAAAACCCTAAAAAACCTAAAGAACAAACCCTAAAAAGCAAAAAACAAGGGTCCCCATTTGCAATGGGGCGATGTGTGAAAACGTCACAACAGGTATCTTGTCCTCTCTTGAACAAAGTTATTTGAATGCTGAAGATTTGCCTAAGGATCAATCAAAATAACTCCAAGGTTTTGGTATGTAGAGTCTCTATGTGTGGATAAGCTCTGTTGGTGTGATGTGATTTTGCTGGAATCACAAAGGGACTTACGTTTTTGGCCTGAAAGCTTGATTTGTTGGAACTCAAGTCCTATCTACTCACTAGGGAGAATAAAGAAATAATAAAAGGTGTAGGGTTTAGAGAGCCTAATCTAAGACCTAGAATGGAAGAAGATAGATGAATGACTAGGTGGAGTCCTACTGGGCTAGGTCTCACCATCAACCTGAACAATTCGACACTAGCTCAGTGCAATCTTCTAAGGGATGCTTCGAATATGTTCAAATCATTACACCATCAGCATTGATCACCATTCAAGTTAATGCATGAACAATAGACGCATAACAATTCGAGATTAAGCTCATTCAATGCCAGCTGACCACGCAGGGTGCCCTTATAATCAGTAAGAGGCTAGTGGTATGGACTAGGTGGATTCCACACGAGTGCATTCAACAATTTTCTCCATTCAATCTAATTATCTACCATCAAATTTGAAGATCCAACAAGAAACCATACATATTGCAAGAAACAACACATTTCACCTTAACTTCAATGAAAATGGAGGTCATTTACAATTTAGGCAACAATTTCTTGCCTTCTCCTCCTATTCTATTCTAATTACTATCTAAGCTTCTATTCTTCTATCCTATTCACAAACTATTCACTATTAACCAACTATTAACCTTTACAAAAGAAGAGCCAAAGCTTTATATAGAGAGCTCATTACAATTCAATGGCTCTGATTGATTCACAATCTATGGCTAGGATTACAAGATGGAAACCCTAATTAGGGTTTGTTACAACAAACTCCTCTAGCCAATGAGAAAATTACATTTAATACATGAGAACCAATAGATGCCAGGGGTAGGTACATCAGAGTTTGTGCCCTCGTGTATAAGCGTGGTTGCGTGGTTCACTGAATCGGGACATGCTGATGTGGAGCCTTCTGATTGGAGGAATAGTGACTGGGATGCCACCTTGTCTAGCATTTGCTTGGTCAAGGAACGTCGTATCTCTTTTGATACTCAATTTGGTGATGCTGAGAAGCTAACTTTGATTAACTCTTATGAAACTTCCTGCTTCTTCAACGTACCCTTGCATTGACTTTGGTTGATCCTCTTCCGTCTTTGATGTACTTGATGAATGATATACCTCTCCTTGACTCTTTTGTGCTTGATGAGGCCTCTTCACGATCAAGTAACTCCTCCTCTGGTAGCTCACCTCGCCTTGAAGTGTTTATAAGATCTTTCTTCTCCGCCATCTTGTGATTTCTCCATGTGATAGAATGAGGTCCTTGAAGATGGTTAGCTCCATTGCTTGCAACTGTTAAACACTTGAAGTCTTTAGCACTTTGAGTCTTCTTTTATGCGCTTAAGGGGCCCCTTGACGATGATGAAGCTTCCTAATGACGTCCTCCTTGTTTTTGTCTGTTCTTCCTTCTAGCCCGACCTTCCTGATCTACAAAGAAAACAAAAGATGATTATGATATATATTTATTCTAACATGGCATTTCTTACCTTAAATCATCAATAAGAAGATATTTGAATCAATTTCCCTTGAAGCTAGGAGGAAAAGACACACTTTTAGAAGAAATTCGCTCCTGTACCTTAGAGAGGGTCAAGAGCGAATTTGACATTTGTGTTCAAATTCATCAAGTTTACTCATTTCTACTAGCTCAAACCATGATTATAGGTCCTTAAGGCTTGGATGGGGTCATTCTTCCTTATGCAAAGTTCTTGAACCAAGGATTCTACCCAAACTGGAGGTGAGATGTAAATTTTGAAAGAATTCGCTCTTGTACCTTTGGAAGGGTTAGGAGCGAATTTGATCTTCTAGGCTCAAGTCATACTCCTTTTCACATAGCCTTGTCTTAGACTTGACCTTTCAATCCCTCCCTCCTGAAGATATCATTTATTCGACCCCCAAAAAGGCCTAAAGGAAGGATTTCGCTTTGGACCTTGGGCAAGGTACAAGCCTCAAGAAAAATTCGCTTTGGACCCTTTAGAAGGGTTAGGAGTGAATTTGGCATTTTGCTCAATTTTCCTTCATAGAAATTCATTTCTCATCCTTTTCTCATCAAAAAACAAGTCATTTGCCTTAAAAATGCTTAGGAATAGGTTTCGCTCAAGGGCTTAGGCAAGGTACAAGACCTCCTAGGAATTTCGCTTTGGACCCTTTGGAAGGGTCAGGAGCTTAGGTGAAATTCGCTCTGGACCCTTTGGAAGGGTCAGGAGCGAGTTTTGCATTTTTGCACAAATTCCTCACTCTTTCAAGGTTCAAGGGCATTCTTCTAGGTCTCAAATCACTTTAAGTCATTAATCTTCCCTTAATCACACCATAGGAACAAAGAGTTCGACCCAAACAAGGAGCAAATAGGTGTTTTAAGAAAATTCGCTCTTGTCTCTTTGGAAGGGTCAGGGGCGAATTTGGTGTTTTTGTGGACCCTTTGGAAGGGTCAGGAGCGAGTTTTGCATTTTTGCACAAATTCCTCACTCTTTCAAGGTTCAAGGGCATTCTTCTAGGTCTCAAATCACTTTAAGTCATTAATCTTCCCTTAATCACACCATAGGAACAAAGAGTTCGACCCAAACAAGGAGCAAATAGGTGTTTTAAGAAAATTCGCTCTTGTCTCTTTGGAAGGGTCAGGAGCGAATTTGGTGTTTTTGCCCAAATTCTACATTTCTTCATGTTCCAAGTGTATTTAACTTCTTCAAAGATGCCATGGGAGGAAGGTTTGTGGTCCAAACTAGGTGCAAGAAGGGAGACCTAAGGAGATTCGCTCCTGTCCCTTTGGAAGGGTCAGGAGCGAAATTGAGGCATAAAGCGTAGACATTGATCAAAACACTCACTTTTCTCCTTAAACCATGTTTAGAAGGCGTCATAAGGGTTTCCTTGCTCAAATTTGGAGTCAAAGAGCAACTATTGACAAGTTCGCTTGTGTACCCTTGGAAGGTACATGACCTCAAAGAATTTCGCTCTGGACCCTTTGGAAGGGTCAGGAGCGAAATTTTGCTTTTGATGTGATTCATCCTCCATTCGTCATTACTTTGCCTTAGACTTGTCTTTTCCACCCTTCATCTATCACAATCAAGTCAATTCGCCCTCAAATCTACTTGAAATGGGATTCATTCAATTGTTCGAGTGAGATAGGAGGTCCCTTGAAGGATTTCGCTCTAGACCCTTTGGAAGGGTTAGGAGCTTAGATGAAATTCGCTCTGGACCCTTTGGAAGGGTCAGGAGCGAAATAGCTATTTTGCTCAATTCTTCCTTCATAGAAATTCATCTCTCACCCTTACCTTATCAAGATCAATTCATTTGCCTTTAAAAAATGCTTAGGAATGGATTGGTTCAAAGGTTTTAGCAAGGTACAAGGTTTCTTGAAGAAATTTGCTTTGCACCCTTTGGAAGGGTCAGGAGCAAATTTGCTCCTTTAGACTCAATTCACACTTCTTTTCTCATAAGTTTGTCTTATACTTGAACTTTTGAATCCTTTTCTTGCCATGCATGACCACCTATTCAATGTCTCTAGTGAGGAATTAGGTCCTTTGGAGGATTTCACTTTGGACCCTTTGGAAGGGTCAGGAGCGAATTTGGCAATTATGCTCAAATCCCTCACATTTTCATCACTTCACTTTGTTGTACACATCAATTCTCTCTCAATCACGCCATAGGGACAAGGTTTATGATGCAAATTAGGACCAAGAAGGGAGATCTAAGGAAATTCGTTCCTGTCCCTTTGGAAGGGTTAGGAGCAAAATTTGCTTCTTGGCTCAATTTTCTTAACTTTCCTCCAAATCTTCAAGTCCAAGCTTGTTCAAATTCATTCTTAAGGGTTAGCTCAAGCTGATTTCTTACCAATCCGAGTCTGGAGACAAGTTTGATCCAAATGGGAAGCAAGAATAGAGGTCTTAGGAAAATTCGCTCCTCTACCTTTGGAAGGGTCAGGAGCGAAATTTGCTTCTTGGCTCAAATTTTCCTCATTTTCCTCATCTCACTTGGTTGGAACTCACTTCAAAGGCATGCACACATCGTTTCCTCTCTCATTCATGCCATGGGAACAAGGTTTTGTCCAAAATAGGAGGGCAAAGAGAGCTAAGGAAGAATTCGCTCCTGTACCCTAGAGAGTGTCAGGAGCGAATTTGACACTATCACTCAAATTCCTCATTCAAATCTCAAGTTTTCAAGTCCAGGCTTGGTCGTTAGGCATTTTCTAAGGATAAATAGGCCAGTTTCATATCAATCAATGCCTAGAAGTAAAAGAACTTCATCATTCATCAACTGGACCAATCTCAAACCCTCAAAGGGAAGAATCCTTGAGAACACATGCTCACATACCTCATTCACTTCCTTAACTCAATAACATAGGTCTCAAAAGGCAAGGCTTCTAACATGATACAATGACTTCCTCAAACTCAATCAAGACTCAACCCTAGAAGCAAGTCCCAGGCCCAACCAAGAGGAAGTTTCAACAGAGACCCTGACTTGGACCACCTACTGACCCACTTGAGCCTAAGCAAACCATCCTATCCTACCTACTGACCCACTTGAGCCTAAGCAAACCATCCTATCCTACCTACTGACCCACTTGAGCCTAAGCAGACCATCCTATCCTAATGAGCTCTCTAGAAACTCTCCAATGCAAAGATTAATAGCACAAACCTAAAAGACTAAGCCAAGAAAACTAACCCTAGAAAGAAAAAAGTAGGGGTCCCCATTTGCAATGGGGTGATGTGTGAATACGTCACAACAAGTACTCAAATCAAAATTCCATTACCTGGGATATCTGATGCAAGGGCATCTTAAGGGTTGAGCAATCTTTCATTACTCAAAAATATTGTCTTAATGTTTGGTTTTCATTTGAAGGTTTTAATTGTTACCACAAGTGTTTTATTTTTGTTTTTAGATTCCTCTCCAGACTACAGTTTGCTGACTATGCATTTCAAGTTATAGTGTTTCTCCTATGTTATATCACATACTAATCAGAAAGCCTCTAAATTGTAATCAAAGTATTGTATTGGGACTTTGAATCTGTCCATGTGTCTATGATTGTATCTGGTATTCTTATTGTAAGTCATGTTCTATGCCGAAAGGAACCTACTTTAGACTATATGGCAATATGCCAATGCATTTGAATTGCACACCAATTGTAAGGCCATGCAATTAAATTTAAGTATTGTTTCCAGGAAGGTTCATAATATAAGCCAGAACAAGTCTCAGTTCTTATATTTTGCAGCACCTATGTTTGAAGAGGTCATATTGCAACCATTAAAGGAATGTTTCCAATCCTAAAGAAGGATAATTATTGTAGTGTGGAATCACCTAATTTTGGGCCCTTGAGTACTACCAAATGTATAAGAGCATTGTCCTGCATTTTGGTTGGTGTTGTCTCAGTACATCAAAGGCTCTCTGTAAGAAGTTGATAATTCATTTGAAAGAACACTGGGGAGGCAGAGGAGATCAGGAGAAAAATAGCATTGAGGATTGGTTAAGCCATTGTAATCTGCCATACATGGATCTTCTGTAACCATGATCATTAGAATATATATGAAATCTGTTTTACTGTATCATCTCATGTTCTTGTGAAATATCCCTAGCCAATTTTTTTTGAAATTTTTGATCAACTTAATTACAACAACTATATGAGTGATCAATTAGTTCTGAGAAAAAGTATTTGATTTGCTGAAGCAACCCTAACCAGAATGGCACCGTGTGGATGAGCATTGGTCAGAGGATCTTAGTTGCTTATGCAAAGAACTCTAACCAGTATGGCGCCGGGATGGCGAGCATTGGTCAGAGGGTCCCTGAAATCTAGAACTGGAAGGAACTCAACGCCAAGTATGTGCTACCCACTCCAGACGGATAGGGGCTACCATATGACGGAGTGAAACTTAAATGCTTGAATTTAATTGATTGCAGGAACTGAAAAGACACTCGACATCCAGGATGTGCTTTCAATCCCAACAGGGAGAGGAGCTACCATAGGATGGAGGTAGATAAGATAAGTTTGGTTAGCTTGACAATTACAACCAAGATCACAGTTCAAGACTGCCAGTACTACTGGTCAGATTACAATCAAAAGAAATTCTTTCACAACTCCCCTTTTAGAAGAGAGTTTCTGATTCAACATAAATCTGCACATTCAGCCGCGAACCCATGGATCACTGCCAACAGCTCATTTCTTCCTCGTACAATCTTCTTTCCTCCGGAAACTAGTTGCAAAATGCCTTGGTGACGTGGAAACCTGCGAAAGACTCAAACAACACTGCAAAACCCTCACAATTAAAAATGGCACGATTTCCAATGCATTTAAAATGGTACGGCTGGCTGCAAAATACGATTTGTCATTAAAAATAAATGCATGAACCAAACTTGCTGAAACCCTAGGAAATGCAACGCCTAGGTGAGGCAAATGCAAAGAACTAATACCCACAATGCAATTTTTTTGTATTTTCTGGTTGTGAACAAAACATGAAATTAGTCGCGGGAATTCTAGGTGCAGAAAACTGAATGAACTATAAGCCTAAATGATTACAATGAAAACTCTGATGATAAACTACGGCTAAATGCAATTACATAGAGAATATAATCACCCTAGTTGCTATCTTTCAAGCAAGAAGAGATGCCTATGCTAGAAGGCTTCCATTCCTTGAAGCATGTCCAGAGCCAGACGGCTGCCCAAATACAAATTCTGCCAAAAGATCCCTTCAATCCTCCCAAGACTCCAATAAATAGCTTCACTTGCCTCCTCAAAACCCTAATTCGATTTCCAAGGCAAACCCTAATCCCCTCCTCAACATGGCGCCATCACACCTAGCCAAAAAGTCAATGAAATAATATAAAAATATCACCTTGGTAAGTTTCGCCATGTTTTGACTTTGGCCCAGGATAAAATATTAATTAAATCCTCCATGAGGGCGCCACCCATAAAGTCCCCCTTTTAAGTGATGTTTTTAAGTTGTTGGACTAGGCCAAGGGGGGATAAGCAACTTTATAATTATAATGATTATTTAATTAAAATAAAGTTACTTGACCACACAACTCCAAAATCTGAAGCTAGAACCTGACCATGCTCCTGGAGTTAACTGAACAGGATGTAGAGATTGCCCGATGCCACGCGAGCCCTGCCAAAAATAGAACTTACTAAAAATAGTAAATTCTGAAAACTGCTCCAAAAACTGAGATGAAGACATCGTTGCGAAGCCCTCTGAACCATCACAAAAAACCGACGATGAACCCATCCAAAAAGACCTCCTCAAAAATAGGAAACCCTAATTTTACCCTCCGACTGGCCTCCGAGCTTCCTAGAAAGAGACCAACGGTTGCAGAAAGGATCAGGTTTGAGAAGGGGTCATTACATCTTGTTATTGAATTCTTGTTGAAGACTTTCATTTCTGTTGTGTACTGTTGCATTTAATTGTAATTTCAGTATCTATACTGACTGGATTGATTATCTTTCACCAGATCTGCTATCCTTGACTGCATCATTTGGTTTTTGTGTATGCTTGTGTTAGTCTGGCTCCACCCCTTCCTAGTTGGACAGCAGTTCTAGCTTGTTATTTGGGTGATAAGTAGGAAGAGTGAATCCTATGAGGAATTGGAAAAATGATATATTATATCATGGTTATGATAGTGATATTTGTTGGGCTTTGAGTGCCTTGCAAGGGTGAAAAGAGCCATGAGCTACTTTGAATACCCTGTAAGGTTGAAAAGAGATGTGTTAATTTAAGTGCTTGACAATGGTGAAAGAGTCCATATGAAATTTATAACAGACATGCATACAAACAATCAATGAATGACATCTAGGACAGTTGTATATGACAGCAAATGATGGATGACATGCTTGAAAGCAAGATTATGGCAAAGTTAAAGTATTGCATAAACTGGAAGAAAACTCTGATTGCCCTTGAAAATGGGTGAAAGCAGTGGTGGTGAAAAGTCCTTCCCAGCCCTACCCTGGAATGAAATCCTGAATAAAAACAATTTGTTGTGCAATTTGAATTTTTTTAAACCTGGTGTATAAATGCTTTGTGTCTTCAGCTTGTGACCATTATGGTATTGTTTTCCTGAGTAAGTATGTTGTGATATTAACTTGGCATATGTTTATCCTCTTGGCTCAGGGCATGTTTAAAACACTAGGTTATACTATGGCATCAATGCCATATTGGTTGGGTTGTGAGTACTCATTTGGCTTCTGACTTGTTTGTGCACATGAAGACCTTAGGTTGGAAATAGTGGTTCCTTGCCAGCTGGAAGGAAATACTTGTGTACTCTAATTATACTACCTTCAAATGAGATATTTTATGTTTACTTTGTTGGTACTCTTAATGAGAAAGATAAAATATAATGTAGTTATGTATGGTGGCACCTTTGGTAGTTCTATAGCAGCTGCAGAACACTACAGTAGTGGCTTCAGAGCTGTGAGAAGTGCTATGTGAAAGTAGAAGCGTTATAATATAGCTTGTATTGGTAGTTTTCAGGTGTAGCCTATGGGATTCAATTGTGACTATTTTACATCATTTCTTGCAGAAAATGTATGCCTTGGATTCCCTGAGTGTTTTGAAAAGAGGAAATCTGATCTTGCACTTATGAGATATGTTGAACATACACTTGAGAATTATGTTGTTTCAGCAGCATGTGTCTTGTTTGTTATGTTGAAAACGTTACTGTGCTTTTGCTGCAGTTGTCTGAATTTTATGTTGCAAATTTGCAGCACTTTATGAGGTAGGATAACTGTGTTTTTAAGCTGAAAAGTCTGCTGAAAAGTTAGGTTAAGATTTATGCAATCAGGCTGCCGATTATGGGATGACAAGTCCATAATAATTCTTATGATTATAGTGAATAAAGCAAGTAGGATGTTATTTTACAAGATTGGTTTTGATAGATTTAATTGAACTGCGATATGAAAGAACACATGATGGATTAAGGCTGTATGTATTTCTGCATTTCATATGTATGAAGGTCTTATAATAAATAATCTTAGACCACTAGTTAAGAGAACCATTCCTTAGTTGTTGATGGAGAACCATCCATCAGCTAATGATAAGAGATTTCCACAATCCATAGAATGAATCAAAAGCTGTTTCTGGATTAAATTGTGTGCAAGATTTGATTCAAAAATCTTGCACACAATTTAATCCAGAAACAGCTTTTGATTCATCCATCAGCTGTTGAAAAGTGTTGTCTTGCGGCTGTCTCACAGCTGTTCTGCAGCATTGCTGATGCAAATTTGTCCTGCAGCATTACTGATAAAAGATGTTAGAACTTCTATTGCAGCCATCGGTAGTTGAAGGGAAGTGCTAAGATTTTGAAAATACTGTAGAATCCTGTAGGATGACTTGAGAGCTTTCCAAGCTCTTCTAATGAATACCTTAAATTATTGCATGATGAGATGTTTCCACTATGAAGAACTTATGGAATACTGTGAAAAGAATATTATAACTCTTGCTTCCTAATGATTGTTTTTAAAAGAAATGTTGTTATCCATTTTTTTGTATTTTTCAAAAATTGTTGTACTTTCCCACACATCCCTCTTTCTTAGTAAGGCTTTAAAATTACAATATCCATGCTGGGTATTGTATTTGTTTCTGTACTTGTACAATATCCATCCAACTTACATTATTAGTAAGAAAAGAAGCTTCGCTGAGTAACCGTTTGATAAAGAAACAACCAGTTTATCTGCTTATTAACATCCTTACATTATTAAGGAAGGTTACTTATCTCTTCAGTTTAGTTGTGTATTGCCTCCTGCTGCCAGATGGTCTTCAAAAATTTCTCTTGTAAGCCCTCTCCATTTTTTCAATATCATTTTAAAACATTTCTGCATAATATTTTTGATATTTATATATTTTTCTTATATTTACACTAAAAAATAAGCACACGCACACATGTACATTAGCTGTATTAATGCAATGTAGAATGATAGCTTCCCAAAAAATCTTCTGAATTTATATTTGTATCCCTGTAACTCAATATTTTCTTAATCATTGGCTATAAAAGGATCAAATATTTAACTTCAAAATAATTATAAATAAAATGCAACAATCAATTGACTTTTTGAAGAAAATACATTGCAGAGCTAGAATTAGATGCACAAAAAAACAGATCACTTAGCTAGAAAAGAAAAGTCAATATCATTGGAGAACATGTGCAATACAGAATTAATAAGGAACATGTATTAAGTTTTGGCTGCGGTCTGACAATGTAATGTACTATAATCATAAGTATGCAGATCTAATTCTGATGTATACTATATAGCTTTTGTTCAAAGTTATATTTTGTAGTGTGTTTAAAATTTTGAATAGTTTAGTTGCTGCTTTCTGTCTTAATTCTTGCATCAAGTACAAGATATCCAAAGGCAACCTGGTAATATTGGGATAGAACATGCCTGATATGAAACAAAACTGGATGATTTGTTTGTTGTAGATTTTTCTGCATTATGACCATGTAATGCATTCTAATTGTGGATCTCTAAATCAAGTCTTGAAAATAAAGTATGTGTTCAAACTTACATTAAATAGAAGCTTCAAAATCGAGAATTTGATGTTTTTGATTGCTTTTGTCTTCAGGTGGCCCAGGCAGTGGAAAAGGTACTCAGTGTACAAAGATCGTTGAAAAATATGGATTTACACATCTGAGTGCTGGAGATCTGTTGCGGGCGGAGATTAACTCCAGTTCTGAAAATGGGTATACAGCTGGTTCTCCCTATTCATGTTTGACTATGGTATAAACTATATGCCAATTTGAATGCTTCTCTTTGTACTTATTTGTTGCTTGGATGTGTCATATGAGGGTCTTCTGTGCTATTTGTGTTTTTCAGAACAATGATTCAGAATGTGATAAAGGAAGGAAAGATTGTTCCCTCAGAAGTGACAGTTAATCTTGTAGAAAGGGCAATGCGAGAAAGTGGCAATCATAAATTTTTGATTGATGGCTTTCCTCGAAATGAAGAAAACCGTACAGTATTTGAACAAGTTGTGAGTGCATTTTAGCTCTAAATTACTTTTGAAGGATTGCAAATTCTGTGAATCCAGTTACAAATTGTACACAGATTTATAGCTTATTGAGGTTACTTTATTAGACACATTTAAAATGTACATATGGAAAGAATAAAGGTAAAGTAAGGTAAATTTATAGGTCACTTCTAATTGGCACACCAATATGGTGTGCAATGTACCCTTTATGGAACCCTACATATGATTTACCCTATATATTGTTCCATGAGGTGTAAAATGTTATTGCTTTCCAAATTCAAACATCGAGGAGGTCTGAAGTATTGAAGGTGAGGAGCATGCCAAGAATTGGGGCTTGAAAGTTAATCAGAAAAAATTCGTTGCCTTATTGTTAAACAATGAGGCAATGTACAAATACTGAGAGCTTGAACTTAAAAATTGTTGTCACAAATTAGATCATTGCTCCATGATACCCCTAAACCATGCCCCAGTGGACAAAATTTGACATGCATATAGATTATTGGGGAAAATGGAATCATTCTCACAATAGTTTCTTGTAGTCGGCCAACTAATAAAAATAAAAGTAATTGTATTGGTCAAGTGTTTATTTCCCTATGTTTTGTTAAGTCATTGTTATGCATTGTATTTGGTATTTTTTGACTAGTTGTTGGTTGGTAGTTACCAATGGTTGGTTATCTGAACCAACATCAGCCTGCTTTATATTGTACCTTTGGTTCATAGTCGGGAACTCACAACTGACTGGAGATTGACATATGAATATTGTACTTACGACGTGTCATTGAATGAATAATGAATGAGATTGACCGATCTCTCTTATATTGTGTAAATGCATAATTGCTTTGGTGCTGTTGTTGATATGAATCCTAGGAGATATAATTCACAGTCAGGCAGTATGGTGATGTAATGGGTCGATTCGTGGAATAACTAGAAGCAACTGAAATCAAAGAAGAGGAATACATGAAGACGAATTGATACAAGCCTTGGTGTACTTGTGGGAAGCATCAGTTAACTCGTACATTCGAAGGGAGGCTCTCTAGTGAGGGGTTACCGAGAGTGCCATCTGGAATAACCTAAGAATGAATGACAAAGTTGACCATCTTCTTAGGAGACTGTCAAGGTTGCTCGCGCGAATTTTATTACCTTTCAAGACCTTCGAGAAGAGAGGGATTGGGAACAACCTAGGCAATAGATATTGCAATGGTATGAAGAACAAAATCGAAGGGAGGAGGAAAAACGTGACACTACCAAGAGACAACTCTAGAAATTAATGCCCGTGCAGCCAAACAAAGACAAAAGACGTATTTCAAGCAGTTAGGGAATTGTAGAAGGATCCATAAGATCCGTTTGGGTGAGAGAACAAAGTGAGTGACGAAGACAACTGAGAAGAATCATTGAAGCAAAAAACGAAGGACTATTGAGGGAAAGCCCAAGATTGCCAAGAAGCAAAAGTAGAAGTGTTAGTCGAAGTTGTAGTCGGTAGGAGAGGAATAATCTCACTGATGGTAGGCAGACAACAAGTGAGTGGGTAGAACTTGCAAGACATCTACCACTCCCAAATGAATCGTACGAAGACCTTGCTAACCAAATAGGCAACTTGTCAATACAGTCAATATTGGACGAAGAAGACGAAGAAGGAAACCTTGAGAACGAGTTCCTCGAGATATTCGAGAATAATTTACACCACATAGAGCAATTATCCATATCAGAAGAATAGAGAATAAGGGGCACTAAGCCGAAGGCCCTGGGGAGAAGAGAGAGAATGAAGAGGAAGGTAACCATGGTGTAAGGGATGCTGAGGGTGGATGTGTAGAGGACTTGTATGTGCTTGTGAAAGCAAGTGAAGCACCAAAATGTCGAAAGCAAAACAGTCCAACCAGGTCCAAGGAATAGGGTGCATACAGACTGAGAAAGATGGTGACTCCCTTAGCGGATTCGAATGTTGACAGGCAGAAACTCCCTAAGTTAATGGGAAATGGATCAGAGGACCTGGTAAGGCATTGTAAGACATGCAAAACTATCTTGATAGGTGGTTAGTTGGATAAAGATTATTCGTTGAGAGCGTTTCTCGAAACACTACGGAGAATATCCATTGATTGGTTCTTAGAGCTTGATTATGAATCCATAGAATCTTGGGAAGCACCGAAGAAGGCATTCAAGGCGGACTTTAAGCTCCTAAGAGATGATAACAAAATTGTGGCTGAAATCTATCACACTAAACAAGGGAAGCATGAGAATGTATGAGCTTACAATCGTAGGCTCAAGGAGTTGCTAGTCAAATTGGAGAATCAGCTAGCCGATGGGTTGACGAAGAGGTGGTACATCGAGGGTTTGATTGCCTTGATGCACAAGAAATGAAGGTAGTGCCTCCCTCATTGTATGGTCATGCTTATAATCGGGTGATGGACATTGAGAGTGAATTCAAAACATCCTCTTGGGGAAAATGAAAGACGAATGATGATGAGAGTACAAAGAATAGCAACGACAAAGAATAAAAAATTGTCCAAGCCCTAGGATGAGACATGATGCATATGATGGGATTAAAGGTAAGAAGGAGAGTTCTAAGGAAAGTAAGGAACTATGGTGCAACAACTTTAAAGGAGGTTAGATAAAAACAAACTGTCCAAAGAAGCTATTTTGCGATATTTGTTAAGTATTGGGACATTCAATCAAAGAATGCTTGTACATTCTAAAGACAAGAAGCATGCAAGTGCTCTTTACTTAGGGGGAACAATCAACCGCATTGACCACACTTCCAAAACCACCAAGCAATTCTAATACATTGCTTGGCAAATACCACAATAAGCAAGGAAATAATAACTGGTTCAACAATAACTTAGTGGCCCGAGAAGTAGAATACAATATAATGCCAAAGGAAGACCAATAATCTAGTGTTGGAAGTGCAACAAATGGGGTCACTTTGATTGAGAATGCCAAAGTGGTCAAAACAATTTTGGAAGGTTGTGCAAGTGGTGTGGATCGAGTAATCACAAAGACATCGATTGCTTGAAACAAAAAGGAGTAAATATGTTGGCTGTGGAGGAACCAAAGGAGGAAGTTTTGGTGATCACCAGATTATAGTCAAAGAAGGCAGTATACCTAGATCCTCGCATGGAGAAGGAAACACTTTGAGAAGCCAAAGCCAATGTAGAACGGTCAATAGCGAATGAGAGAGGAACCTCCAATAAAGCTGCAAGTACTTCACTATGATCGGTTTTTGAGAAAAACATAGCACAATAGATGTTGCAGACAACAATACCAATAAAGGTAACATACCTTCTACAAACCATGCCACAATTGAAAGTAGCAATCACCAACATAGTCGGCACAAACCAAGGCAAGCCACAAGAAGAACCGATAATGGAACCACCACTCGAAGGCAAACAAGCTACTGATCCCATTCTACTGACAGTAAGCATTGAGATAAAATGGACCGTGGTCGAGATGGAAATAATGGGGCAGAACTTGACAAACACCATCATTGACGAAGGTTCGAGAGTCAATGTACTGCTAGAAGACACTTAGAAATGCCTTAGAAAACCAACCCTTTGGCTGCTGACCAACACTTGGTGGGTGTTAACCAACATGGTGTCAAACCATTGGGAACGTTGATGGTGTAGAAGGTGATGATTGGGATGTTGGAATCAAGGAATATTGAGAGAGGGGGGGTGAATCAGCGTTCTGCAATTTTTAACTTGATTAACTTGATTCTTAAACCACTTAATGCTTATGAAGAAAAGTAAAGTGCACAAACACAAAGCAAAGATCAGCAACACCATAACACCAAGATTTTTATGCGGAAACCTGGTTAAGGGAAAAACCACGGTGAGATTCAAACCCACAATATTAATATACTTTGCTAAAATTATAAATATATTACATAAAGGGAATGCACATGCATTCAGGCATGGAGTTCACTGCTCAAATTACAAGGGCTACAACCTCGGAAGGCTCACTACCTTACAAAATGATTATTGAAGATCACAATGAGGTTTGAAATATGAGATAGCATCAACAAATGGTTGAGTATAGTTTCGATTAAGCACAAAACACATAATCTTACTCTGCTTTGCAACACTGCTTTGTTTTGATATTCTGCATCATATCGGAGCTCAGCACGTGAAACTGCGCACAATTGCTCATACACGATTTGCACATAACCATCGATATCCAAAATGATCAAATGAACTTGTCTTATATATCTACATCACCAATTTAGGTCGCCACCATGTCGGCTTCAAGAACACGTCACAAAAGATGAAACGTGTACATAAGTCGGCTCAATCCGATCCAAAACAACCATGCGGACCAAAACAAAATGTCCACACACTTTTCGCATGTCGGCTCATCAACGTCAAACATAAACACTCATCAAAATCAGTCCACAAGGTTTGCATAATGCATTTTCACACGTTACCACTGATAACCACTGTCTTTACCAAAAACCAATCTACCGGATCTTACCAACCAACACAACACTTAACACCAGAGGCCACAAACCTGCAATAAGGTAAATTACATATCCACAATACATCTCCTAGATCTGCAAAGCAAAATACTCAACCAACATAATCCGCCAACCAAAACATCGTACACTTTGCTGGATACACTGTTCTACTCACCGGACCACACAAATACTTGATCAATCTTCAAGAATGATAGAAACATGAACTGCTGATGCCAAATCTGATATGAGTTGCCATCAATGACAACATCTCAACATACATGCAGTGTCTCTTGCCAACAATCTCCCCCTTTGGCATTGATGGCAACTCTTAGTGAAAAATGACTAAGTGTC
Source organism: Cryptomeria japonica (assembly GCF_030272615.1). Classification (NCBI taxonomy): domain Eukaryota; kingdom Viridiplantae; phylum Streptophyta; class Pinopsida; order Cupressales; family Cupressaceae; genus Cryptomeria; species Cryptomeria japonica. The sequence goes on from NC_081409.1 coordinate 805,307,193, forward strand.
GGACCAAAACCAAAATGTAATATCCCTTGCTAAATCTGATTGTAAATTTCTGATTTAAATGCTCAAGGAATATCGTCAAACACTTGTCATGAAACCTCTAATTTGCTGTCATTTGTTTCAGATTGATTTTGCTTGCTTGAAATGGTTTCAAATGATGTTCAAATGCTTGCAAATTAACACTACAATGCCTAAGCAAATAACTAGAGGCAATTGCAACTTCTTTGGGTCATTTCAAATGCATGTATAAGAGATTATACATGTAAATGTGCACCTACAGCCAACTGTCATTTTCACAAACACTTGGCATGCAAACCACTATCACCTTGAATATGGACATATTATCAAATAATTGGCCTGCAACTAACAAATAAACTAACAGCTGCAAATGCACTATGTATTCCTTCAATTATTCAATAGCTGTTCATAATACATCATACCCGTATATTGGCTGGCCATAATAAATTATGATGTTGATTGACAAATTGTTGTTGCTGGGTGTATGGCCAGCATAGGGGTATGTGCCAATGCCCTTGTTTGCAGACAAAATGCTCTCCAATGATGCGTTTGATCTGTTCTAACCCTCACGCCCACTAGCAATGAATTTCAGAATTTTCCTGTGCCATTATACATAAAATCGCACCACCTCTAGGGTTGTGCCTTCCAGCAACAAGGTCTGATTTCTGGAGCTGTATGGCTGCCTATAATTGTTCCCAATAACTTCAACTATGCTGCTCACAATACTGCTGTTAGTTGACCCCAAAATCTGATATGAAACTCAGTGAATTTTATTCCCAAACTGCACAATTAGAACTTTTGAATGAAGATATCTTCAATGCCACAATTCGGTAGATATTTCACTACTGCAAAGCAGTTGCACACTGAAGATTCGCACTTTCTCCAATGGCTGAAAGTTTGAAACCCTTGGCTTCTTCCTCTCCAAACAAATTTATCAATCTTCAATTCATAATAATGAATGATTCGAATTCTTTTAAAGCAATATATATATATTTCTCCACAAAAGGGTTTGATTTTCTCCATAAATGCCTTTAATTACACTTAATGATATAACATCTTAATTAATCATCAAATGTATGCCTTGGTAAGTGTGCAATAATTAGTTAATTAATGGCCCCCTTTTTAATGATGCCATGACCCTCAACAATAAAGTTAAGTTATAACTTTATTATAACACTTTTAGTTATTTAATTATAATATGGGTCATTAAAATATTAATATCTCCATTAATACTCGCATAGCTGTCTGAAATGGGAGTCATCACTGCAATTCCCCATGTGACCAATTGCTCGGCTTTAAATAGTAAGGGGTCCATCTCGATGATTTCAGACCTACTATAAATAGTAATTGTGGCAAATGAAGTCCAAATGAAGCCAAACGAAAACCAAATCGGAGCACACTGAACACCAGAGAAGATGCAACCCTCAGAAGACCCTCTATCCAACACATTAGCCTACGCGGGTCAGGATAATAGGCTAATCTCACAAAATCCAAGTCTACTAAAATGGGGACATTACACAAAATACAATACACTACAACCAAAAATCTAATCACTGGATCCCAAAGAATCAAAGAATCATGGAGCTCCCCCTAAGATCAACTTTTTTCACTCCTATATACTCCCCCCTTTGACATCAATGGCAAAGGTAGAATATGGAAACCCAAAAATTCAAGCCAAAAATGCTATATATATGTATGTACACACAGACTCACAATAACTTGAAAATATCTGCGTAGAGATTCTTCAGAGAGTCCAAGTGACTATCCCAACCCTTTTGCAGATTCTCAAGAACTATTATAAACCCACTGAGAAGATAAGACTGCACTTTTGCTGCCTTGAGATCATTTGGATCATCTACCTTGAGAGCATTCTGAGCATCTTGAAGAGCATTTAGCATTATATCCAGCTTAGGGACAATATGGCTCCTAAGTTTTCCAACTCTGCCAATTAACCTTTCTTGATCATAGCTCAGACTCCGAATCTTCTCAAACAATGAAATTACCTGATTTTCATGATGGCTCAATGAATTTGACAAAGGATCAACCGACTAAGATAAGCTTGCCAATTGGTCCTTGTACTTCTGAGACTTCTTCTCAATATCCGTAGTGAACTTGTTTAGGGATAGGCATGATTCATACAAGTTTCCACCTACAGTCATTGCATCCTGCAAGTTCTACACACAATTACTTAATGTGGCTCTGTCTTTTGTGATCATTTTCTTCAAGGTGCAGAGCCTTTTAGCATCAAATTCATTTTGACCTTTTCCTCTGCAGACTTTTCAAAAGATTCAAAGTGGGAAACAACAAAATCAATTAGACTTTTTAATTGCCCGGATGGAGTATCAGATGTATCCTTTTGGATTGAGGGCATTAACTTTTCTAAAGTAATGACTGCCATGTTCATCAACAAGCTGTCTTTAGTGTGAGATTTTAAAAGATCTTCACTGGCTTTGGCTTGAGCAAAAGATGCCAACTGAAGCTTTTGTATGGGAGACAGGGAAGCAAGGTTGATTTGTCCTTGTATAAATTCTGGGTCATCAATGACCTGCTTACCTTCCACAATTTGTATAGTGTCTCTTGCTTCAGTTCTGGCTTCGACTTTGACTTCTATCTTCTCCACATTTTCTTCTGCAACTGCTTCCTTCTCAGGTGCCGGAGGGATATCAACCTTATTTGTTTTGATAGCTTCACCCACACCTGCATCATTCTCCACTCTACCTTCTTCCGAAATATTGACTTCTACATGTTTTCCTGATTGAACTTCTGGAACAGAAGTATCATCCACTGTCTGCTCAATTGATTGCACTTCTGGAATGGAAGGTATATCCACCTTGGTCTACTCAGTTTCCGGATGAGTATCATCTTGTTCCTTTGCCAGATTAACTTCATATTGATTTTCTAGCAAAACTTTTGTCAAAAATTTCTTTGTTTCCTTTACTACCTCATTAGTCTTTCCGAACATCATTTTGTTTACTCCGGTCTTGCTTCGAAACTTATCCTTGGCTAACTTAAGGATTCTATCAATTTTTGTCTTTGATATCACAGAACATAAATTAAACAATACATACTCTCTTAGCTTCTCTTCATCCGATTTGGCTGTCTCTCTTCACATATCCAAGATTTTATACAAACTCTAAGGAATCAAAGACATCAACTCAATCAAAGCTTTACTATATACATTCATGTATTCTATTGTTGCTTCCTCTAATGTCCTCTTTCCATTTTCATTAAAATTTTCATACCACTCAGATAGTGGTTTCAAATTACCATCCTTAACAGCTACTTTCACAATTTGATCTAATGAGATAGGAGGTATAATAGTATAATTACCTTGTTTCAATGCCTCATCAATTTTAGATTTTGTTTTTTTACTGGATCTTGTTCTACCGGAAGGCTTCTCCCTTGTGATCTTAGAGGCTTTTGGAGCTTTAGCCTTCACCTCTTTAACTGCTTCATCCGATTCAGTTTCCTCATCATCAACCACCACAAATCTAACTGATTTCCTCTTCTGCACACCACCGGATGGCTTAACTGAGGATTTGGGCTTGCTTGCTGGCTTAGCAGTACCGGAGGAAGGAGCAACATTTCTGGTTTGCCTTGCCTTTGGCTTAGGTGCTTTCGGATTGGCTTCATTTTGCACAGTTTGCTCCTTAGAGAGAATGTTCTTCTCTCCATCTTTCCAGACTTCCTTTGTTATCCCCATGCTCCCTGCAAGAGCTTCAACCTCTTTCTGGACCTTCTTCTGAATGACCGGTTTCTTAAACTGCTGATGTAGTTTTAGGCTTTTCTCCTTGTAGGTTCCAAACCTTTCTTCATTGGGGTCCACCAGTTGACTTAGCAAATGTTGAGCATATAGTTCCAAAATTTGTTTATCAACCTCATAGCCCATTGGTAGAATCCTTGAGGTTTGGGGCCTCACCACTTCCATCAAGCACTGGTCGGTGTCAATCGTGAAACAGATGGTGTTAGCATACTTCTCCACAATGGCCTTAGGGATTCTCTCTCTTTCATGCATCTCCTGCTGAAAATTCTTGAAATAGCCCCATAGATTTGAATTGCGGGTTTTGGAATCACTGGAGCTGTAAAGATACTCTTGGATCTGCACTCCTATCGACCTGTCATATGCCCACTGTATGGGACCAACTCCCAGATCTCATTCTTGAAATAGAAGAATATGCATAGAAGTAGGGTACCATATTTGAATGGATGCTTCTTGTTCTCTTTGATTTTCTTCAGATTCTTGATGAGCTCACTCTGGAGCAACTCGCAAAGATCATACTTCTTATTCTCCCTTAACATCTCATATGCAGCGTATACTGCAGTACCAGAGACAAAGTTCATTCGACTAGAGTTGTAGATCTTATACCCTATCACCATGGATGCAAATTGGATGTCATCCTCAAGGATGTCGTCAATTGTCATTGCTCGTTTATCAAACTTTGACCTGGTTGCGTTGGTTACAATGTCATTTTTTACTGTTTTCAGAGATGGCAATTGACTGGATGCACACAACCTTGTTACTACCTGAATCACACCTTTAGTGATCTTATGCGGCTTATCCAACCACATGAATTCATTGTGAACACGACTCAGAATGTATCGAATCCACTCTTGTTCGTACGCCATCAAAAACTTCACAATTTGAGCAAAACCCTTTCTTTCCAATCCTTGAAATTTAGGTTTCAACATGGAGCTTTGATCAGATAACCACTGGTTATTGTATAGATTTAGCATCTGAGAGCTTCCCAATTCTTCAATCGAACAATGTGTGTATACCCTTATGTCTTCATTATGCAGGACTCCATAGGGCACAGACGAAAATGCACTCCTAGGGTCGTCTTCCATTGAAATGAATGGATGATTTTTAAAGTTGGGACAAGCATATTCAGTGATAATCACAACTAGAGGAGTGGCGGTACCAGATGCGGCCATTCTTAGAGATTCAAATTTCAAACTTCAACCGAAAGAGGGTTTTCACTGATAAATACCTTTGATATGAGATTAGGTCATCAAGCCAAATCGCTTCGGAAATTGGTAGCACTTAATTTTGCCTGATCACCTCCTTCAAAGAGCTCTCTAAACTTCTTCTCTTCAATCGCAAAGTGAGAAATGAAAAGGAAAAGTCACCTTTTATTCACCGCAGACCTAACTTTTCACGGCAATAAATGCACTCTGCCCTAATTCTTCCGGATGCTCTGCATCTGTTAGGAATTCTTCTCCGAATCTTCAATTCGACTCAGTTCTTTTGGAGATCCACCACAAACATCTGCAATCATTATAAACACTTCTGCAACCTACTAGAAATAGGCACAAATCTCAAACAAGGGTTTGAAAGATTTGCATTATAACTCCCCCAAGGTCGGATGCCTAGGTTCAGTTACCGGATGAAGTTCCAACACTGGAATCAGGTGAGGACCCACTTCCTGCCTCTGAATCAGTCTTCTTAATCCATGTCTTCATCTGATCTCTGATTTCCTCAACTTTTGCTTTACCCTTCTCATCAGGCTTCACATTCTTGTTCTTGTCTTTTGGACCTGTTCTATTCACGTTTTCGCTTCTGCAATACTTAGCAATGCGACCGAATTTGTTGCAATTATAGCAAACAACATTGTTCCTCTGATTAGGTCTGAAATTTCCTTGATTTGTCCTTTATTTGCATTGATTAGCAATATGTCCAAACATACCACATGCATAAATCTGACATTTCTCCTATTCTGTAAGTTATTCATCACACTTCTGCATACATTTGCCTTATGACCATACTTATTGCACTTGAAACATTGACTGGTAAATGATGGACCATTATTGATCATCCTATTTCTGCATTGACTAGTCATAACCAAATTTATTGCAAACAAAACAATTGCCATTGAATTTATGAGCATTAGGTTGCCTTACCGGAGGCCTTCATGAGTTGTTCTTTTGCTGTTGAGTCTTAGGATTGCTTTGACCAGATCCAGAGCTTTCTCCTTTCTCATATCTGAGACCTTGAGTATCATTAGGATTTTTATGACTCGCAAGCATCTCATCAAGTTTGGCTGAGCTGACCCGGAACTTCTCCTTGTGCTCATTTGCAACATCAAGATCATATCTAAGAAGAATAATCTGTCTTTCAAGATCTTCCTCATGTTGTCTAGCATCTTGCAGGTCAAACTTCAGTTGTCCATTCTCACTCTCAAGTCTACAACATTTTTCAGATTTGTCTTTCGGGGATTGAGCAAACTTCTCCTCATTCTTCTTCCTTTCTTCAATCTCTTTTGTCAATCTCATCACAATATCTTCCATCTCATTCTTTTGGATTGTATTGGCTCTAGCAAGTCTGTCATATTCTTTTGTCTTCTCCCTCAAGGCTTCTTCATCAATGCTCTAACTTTCTGCTTAAGCTGATCAACAAGCTCTTTTCTCGTTTCCCTTGACTTGTTCAACTAATCCTTCATTGTTTCAATGTATTCTTCAGCATGTTTGAGATTTGCTTTCACTTGCCGGTTCTCATCTTGTGCATGATCAAGATCTTCAAGAGCAACAACCAGCTGCTTTCTAAGACTACTAGAATCCATTGTTTCACTTTCCCGGATCCTCCTCAAGCTGTTAGGCTTCTTTCGAGGAACTAGGCTCTGATACCAATTGTTAGAATCAAGGAACACTGAGAGGCGGGGGGGGGGGGGGGTAATTAGTGTTATGCAATTTTTAACTTGATTAACCTGATTCTTTAACCACTTAATGCTTATGAAGAAAAGTAAAGTGCACAAACACAAAGCAAAGATCAACAACACCATAACGCCAAGATTTTTACGTGGAAACCCAGTTAAGGGAAAAACTACAGTGGGATTCAAACCCACAATATTAATATACTTTTCTAAAAGCATAAAAATATTATATTACATAAAGGGAATGCACATGCATTCAGGCACACTGCCTAGAGCTCACTGCTCAAATTACAAGGGCTACAACCCCGGAAGGCTCACTGCCTTACAAAATGATTATTGAAGATCACAATGAGGTTTGAACTATGAGATAGCATCAACAAATGCCTGAGTATAGTTCCGATTAAGCACAAAACACATAATCTTACTCTGCTCTGCAACATTGATCTGTTATGATATTCTGCATCATACCGGAGCTCAAATCTTCACAATGCGCACGTGAAACTGTGCACAATCGCTCATACACAATTCACACATAACCATCGATATCCAAAATGATCAAATGAACCTGTCTTATATATCCGCATCACCAATTTAGGTTGCCACCATGTCGGCTTCAAGAACACGTCACAAAAGATGAAACGTGTACATAAGTCGGCTCAATCCAATCCAAAACAACCATGCGGACCAAAACAAAATGTCCACATCCTTTCCGCATGTCGGCTCATTAACCTCGAACACAAACACTCACCAAAATCGATCCGCAAGATCTGCATAATGCATTTCTACACATTACCATTGATAACCACTGTCTTTACCAAAAACCAATCTACCGGATCTTACCAACCAACACAACACTTAACACCGGAGGCCACAAACTTGGAATAAGGTAAATTACAATCCACAATACATCTCCCAAATCCACAAAGCAAGATACTCAACCAAAATAATCCGCCAACCAAAACACTCTACACTTTGTCGGATACACTGTTCTACTCACCGGACCACACAAATACTTGACCAATCTTCAATCAATATTCCGGAATGATGAAAACATGAACTGCGGATACCAAATCTAATATGAGTTGCCATCAATGACATCATCCTCAACATACTTGTAGTGTCTCTTGCCAACATAGGACACAATGATTCCTCTTGGACTTTGTAGTTATTCTACTGTAGAAGAAGGTGCATGATGCATTACTCGTGAGGAGATGGTTAATTGTTGTGAAGGCAGACCACAAGTGGAAGCGGAACACACTCTCGATTGAGAGCAAAGGAGGGAAATATGTCATTGAACTAAGGAATTAGGCGGTGAGCCAGGAGTTGGCATTGTTCGAGTTAGAGTTAGAAGACGAAGAGTTGGGAGTGGACGAAGAAAGGAAATGAATGGAACTGGATGATGAAGGGGTACTCAATTTGGGAAATTGCTCTGAAGATGAGACAAGCTCCCTAAACAGATTGTGTCACTGGTAGATGGAAGAATATGAAGTCTTTCATCCCGAATGCAACATGCTACAGGATGGGGAAATTGAAGGAGACCAAGGTACGACGAGTCATACATTTTCCCCAAAGTACGAAGAATATAAGGAGGTAGTAGCACGAGTGGATGATACGCTGACTCATCATTTTGAAAGAGACAAGTTAATAAAGTATGAGGAGTTGAGTGTGAAGAAGGTAAACCTGGGTGACGAAGACAATCCAAATCACCTTGAAAAAAGTATGGTGGTAGATAGAATTTTTGATCTTAAATACATTGGTACTTATTGTGAAGACAAATGTTTTAAATAGCCATGGAAGACATGTAAATGGAGGCGCGATACAAAAATTATCAAGAATTGGAACCAAAGAGAAAAATAAAAATTTACAAAAGGGTTGGAGAATCAAAGTATAAAGAAAAAAATGAGGCTGGTAGAAAAAATTTAAGAGTAAAAAATAGAATGGAGAAAAATTAAAAAGGATAGCAAGCGGAGAAAAGAGAATTTATTTATTGAAGTGCTGAGAATAAATATTAATGAGGCCAAATTAAAAAATAATTTAAAGTATGGTGAAAAAATAAAGAAACGATTAAAAGCCAAAAATGTAAAGGTGAATTAAAAATTATAAAAAGTGGGGAGATATTCTCACTCTTGGTGACATTATATTTCTCACTCTTGACCATTTTATATTTCTCTCTCGACCTTTTTATATTTCTCACTCTTGGTGATGTATTTCACACTCTCGACCATATTATATCTCTTACTCAACCACATTATATATCTCATTCTCAGTGACAGAGGCATTATAGTTTACTCTCGACAAATGCTTTACTATCGGCGAATACTTTACTCTCGGTGAATATTTTACTCTTGTCGAATACTTTACTCTCGGCAAATACTTTACTCTCGGTGAGAAGGAGGGTCTATTGTTCTTAGTAGCTTCCTAGTGTGTGACCCTTTCAACAATTTTTGTACCATATCATACAACTTGGTAGGGAAGGCTTCATACAACTGCATCCTGCATTGATAGTACTACATCATCATGTACAACATATATATATTTTAAGAGGACTTCATCATTCCATATGACATCAGTTTTTGGCAATTCAACTTGACTTATCTGTATGGCCTTTATGGAAATTGACTTTATAGAAATTGATCGTACAACATCTGTATAAATTCATCATATGGCCTTTGCAAGTATTTATCGTACATCTACAAAAACACATCGTACAACCCTCTCTTGGTATTGTACAACACAACTCTTCCAATCGTACGGTGTCCAGGCATTTAATCTTTGCAGGCAATCTACTTTCAACGGGCAATTTACTCTCGGTGGGCGATTCACTCTCGATGAACAATTCACTCTTGGTGGGAACTTCTCTTTCGGTAGGCACTTCACTCTCAATAGGCAGCTCACTCTCCGTAAACAATTCACTCTTGGTGGGCAATTCACTCTTGGCAGGTATTTCACTCTTGGCAGGTAGTTCACTCTCGACAAGCAATTCCCTCTCGATAGGCACTATACTCTCAGCAGACAATTCACTCTTAGCAAGCAATTCACTTTCGGCGAGCAATTCACTCTCGGTAGGCACTCCACTCTCAGCAGACAATTCACTCTTAGCAAGCAATTCACTCTCGGTGGGCAATTCTCTTTGTAGACAATTCACTCTCGGCCAACAATTTACTCTTGGCAGACAATTCACTCTTGGCAAACAATTCACTCTCTGTAGGCAATTCACTCTCGACACAATTCATTCACGATGTGAAAGAGAATTGGAATCAACCTATACTAGCAAGTGAGCGACAGTTATTTTAATTTCTTTTGAAAGTATTATAAATTCAAAATCAGGCTGGCAAGGTCACTGAGTTAGTTAAGATTATGGATGCCTTACAAGGCTTGAATAAAACTGAAAAAATGTATCGAGATCACTAGACCAAACCCACATGACATACTTGGCATAGTATAGCGATACTTGGCGGAGCTAGAAGACATGGCTTTGGTCACGCACGAGGTTGTAGAGTTGTCTTGCCAAATGGACATTGGCCTTGCTCCCATAATGGTCATCGAAGTTGAGAAGATTCTTGCGTTCATGCAGTTGGAGTGTGAAGGGGAGTTTTTTTCGGTGTTTCACATCTTAGGGGTGGTTGAATGTGGAGACACCAACCATGATGGCAACATGGCATCCACTGAGACCCACTATGCTTGGAAGGCATGACAGAGTGCTAACTGCACTTCACAACATAGAGGCATGTTTCAGGGACATCTTTTATAGAAAGGCGGGTGGCTACTTCTTTGGAGGAAACTTTAATGCGGTTAGGGATAGTGCACTTCGACATGTGGAGAGTGCTCGAGGTGAATGGTCGATCTAGATCAGTGAATTCCAGGAACAACTTGCCCAACAAACCCCAACTCACTACTACAGAACATGAGCGCCAAGTAGCTATGGAGGACACCTTGGTTGAATGGGAAGCTCGATTGGTTGAGTAGGAGAGTAGATTGGAAAAGCAAAAGACAAAGTTGGTAGAAAGAGATGATCAATTGGCAGAGTAGAGCAAACAATTGGCTTAGAAGGAGTAGCAATATCAAGCCACAATCTAGGAGTTGGAGTGAACAAAGACTCACTTGATGGAGGCGATCGTCATTTTCAAAGGGTCAAGGGAACGAGAGCTGGTGGGAGAGTGTGACTTGAGGATCCATATAGAGCACGTGTAGCACCTTCGCCAACGATTCTCTGCTACAGTAGCCATATCTATACCAATGTCCTCCACTTGTCCATGGACATCCTTTGACCCTCCTTGGTAGAGTTTTGTTGGTAGTTAGCCCTATTTTTGCTTTAGTCATTTGGAAGACGACTTTCTTTTTTTTTGGGGGGGGCTGATGTAGTTGGCCAAGTAATAAATATAAAAATAATTTTATTGGCCGAGTGCTTATTTCCTTATGTTTTGTTAAGTTATTGTTATGCATTGTAATCGGTAGTTCCCAACTGGTGTTGGTCGTTTGTTATCTCAACCAACGTTGGCCTGTTTTATATTGTACCTTTGGTTCATAGTTGGGACCTCAGGATTGATTGGAGAATGACATATGAATATTGTACTTGCTACATATCATTTAATTAATAATGAATGAGAATGACATATCTCTCCTATACTGTATAAATGCATAATTACTTTGTATTTATATTTTCATTTACTTCTGTAACTGGTAGAGTTAGGTGGTAAACTTTGCTCCCCCATGTATTGTTTACAATGTACATAGCCAAAAACAATAATCATGATTCTAATAACATTGCAAGAAATTGTTGGTGTAATTATATAATTGCATCCTATATTAAGTTTATATGGGTAATTTAATTTATTTAATTAGGTAAGTTAGGAAATAATAGAACATGTCAACTCCCTTGATTGAAGGAATTCTTTGCTGCCTCTACCTCATTTATCTTCTTGATTGAAGGTAGTTAGGTGCAACCTTTCCCTCAACAAGATGAATTTACTTGATACCTTTTCTTGTAAATGTTGAGTCAATGGTTAACTCAACTTCCTTTGGGGCACTTGTCACCTTGATTTATGGATCCTATAGTCTATATATTGTAATCTGTTTCTTTTTTTTTAACACTTTTTGGGCCTTGAATATAAATATCTGAATGTTATTATTCTCATCTTTGCGTTTGAATTCGTGTCATCCTGTTGTTTTTGTTCCTAGCGAGATTTATGTTCTTTTTTAAATCTAAAATGGTATAAGAGCCTTGACCTAGGTTTGATTACCTTGAGTTCCATTAGAGAGGGGGTGTTGGACTAATTGCCATACCTCTGGGAATTGATCTTGTTGACTAACTTAGTCCACAAGAATCGACTAACTATCACCTTGTGAACCTAGGACTACACACCCATTCAAGGTGAAGAAGCTTGATTTGGAAGTTACACCAATATAATTGTACCTTATATTAAGCTTGCTTAGGTAATTTTGTTTATTTACTTAGGTACATTACGAAATAAGAGCACCTGCCAACTGCTTTGTTTGATGGGGTTCTTTGCCACCTTTATCTAATTCATCTTCTTGATTGATGGTAGTTAGGTGTCACTTGTCCCTGATCAAGACGAGTTCACTTGATACCTCTGCTAATACATGCTGAGTCATTCCACAAATCACTAGGGTTAACTCAACCTCTTCTAGACACTTGTCACCCTTAATTGTGCATCCTAGAGTCCATATGTTGTAGTCCATTTCTTTTGTCTTAAAAACATCTTGGACCTTGAATACAGATATCGTAATGCTGTTATTTTCATCTTGTTTGCATTTAAATTAGTATTATCTTGCTTCATTTTTCCTAGGGAGATTTAATCATTGTTAGTTCTTTATTATATCTAACAAAAACATGTTGTCATAGGTTGGGTACTTTGCCACAAATTCATATCCTAGTCTGCATGTTCTAAGATTGTCTTTGTTGGTCCTCTCAGATTAATCTTATGTAAAGTTTTATATATAGCAATTTCACTGCTATGGGCATCAATTCCTTACTGGCATTTTGATGCATATCAGTATTATTTAGTAAATGCTCTTAACAAAATGCTTTTCTTATTACAAGTTCTTGGTTAATTGAACATCAATCATTAGGCAATCTCTTTTTCATTGATATGGTTTCACTTGTCATTGGAAGTCTGCAATATTTGTGCTTTCTAGCTTCTTTTTAACAGTACAAAACGACATAAGTTTTTAGTGTATGAATAAAATACAAAACATGTATGCCATGGTTTGGTGGCACATAAAACAAAAATAAAGGGTCACATTTCCAAGTTGAATGACTGGGCAATATTTTAATGTCAAACTTTCATTCCCGAATCCTTCTATACAAATTTTAATAAATTTCATTTTGTAGCAATCAACATTAAAAATGGCATAGGTGGCCTTAAATAGCCAACGAACTATACTTTTTTCTTTGAAGAGAGCAATTTCAAATTTTGCAGGGGTAGGGTATGTATACCTGGAAGCACAGTTAGGTGTGTCCTATGGTCTACCCGCATGGTGGGCCTATGAGGTAGTCCCATCTACTATAAGCCAATTATAAGCTAGGTTGCTTGGGATTGTGGACTGTAAAAGGACCTCCTTTTTCTTTCCTTTATATTGAACTTAAAACTGTTTTTTTAAAGCTACTTAAACTTGCCACATCTAGGGAGGTATGGTGTTTTTTTGGTCAATGTTAAGCAAGGAATTATTTTGCAGACAGGAATCGAACCGGAATTCATTCTTTTCTTCGATTGTCCCATGAAAGAGATGGAGTGCCGTGTTCTTAACCGAAATCAAGTTAGCACATTATGCAAGCCTTTTCCTTGTTCTATTATTTTGATCATTGTTAAAATAAACAGAAAAGCTATATATAATTATTTCACCTTAATCATTGTTAATGTTGTTTTCTAGGGTCGAGTTGATGACAATATAGAGACAATAAGAAAGCGCTTTAAAGTCTTTGTGGAATCAACTCTGCCTGTAGTTGATTACTATGACTCAAAGGTGAAGGTGCATAAGGTGAGAGTCTACTCGATTCTTTTACTTTTAGCAGTATTAGCCTGTAGTCTTTTTTAGGAGATGATATTCTTATGACTTCGGAAATCATATTGACATGGCCTTATATAGCTTCTGATGGCTGTAATAGGATATCTCTTTCCCTTCATTCCTATCATACATTTTCCTAAGCTAATTAAGTTGATAGTTATGAGCACGACATGGGTTCCATCTTCCTCTGTATTTTTGTTGGCTTCCCAGACAAAATTCTCTTGGCTGTTGTAAATTTTTAAAAAAGATTCTTGTGTTGTAAATTTAAGTGACCTTATCGGATGTTATGAAAGTGAAGGGAAACTCAAGTATACACCAAACAAACACGAGGGACAAATGAATCGATATCAAAAGCTTTTTGAGTTTGCCTTCTTTTCTTCATTTTTTTTTTCTAATTTGTGTCTAATCTGTTTTTAAACACATGCAGATTGATGCAACAGGGACAAAGGAAGATATTTTTAAGGAAATTAAAGTGCTTTTTGAGCCTTATGTTCAAGTATGTTTATGACATTTTGATTTTCACCTTTCGAAATTTTTGGGTTTTCATGATGCTCTTGCTATATTAAATGTATGGAAACACACAACAATTTTGTTCTTTCATGTACTGCATCATCTATATAATGGGGGTGCAGGAGATAAATGCTTTGTTCTGCCAATTTTTTTAAAATTCTGACACTGATTTGTTAACAGGAAAAGAAGAAAGAGAATGACGTGAGAATTGATTAGATTCTTGTGTCATAACATTAGTGATGAAAAGGTAAAGATAGTTTTTTATGAAATGAAATATCCATAGCCTTTTTTCAAATTAGTACTTATAGTTATGTCTGCTGAAATCTAACTGAAAATCTTATGAAGCTATTACTCTATTAGGGAGGGGTCCCATGGATGGGAGTTTCTTTAAAAATTTCAGTCGTTGTTGTTGAGAGTTTTTAGGAATATTTTAGAGCAGGTGGTCCCATGAATTTTGTAGTGCAGTTGGAGCTCTGAAATTTATAGAAGTTGTTGATCTCATGAATTTAGTTAATGACTAATATTTTAGCCGAGTTTTGTTGGAAGCTGGCAATCCCATGATACTTTAAAATTGCAATGATACATTCATGTTATATATATATTTAATTTAACAAAAAAAGATGGCACTGAATAGAAAAGCATTATGTCCAGCATGAAGAAAATCCCATAATAATCAAATCCCATGTGCTAAATATTTGTTTTCTCCATGATATTTTGCTGTCTACCATTCATTGCAAATCAAGTCTGTTGAGGTCTTCCAATTCCTGCATACAAAGAAAAGTGAAGATCAGAGCTAACAAGGTTATACATATAGCTTTGAATTTTCAAATTATTAACCATTACAAAATTGTTAAAGAAAATGACATTCCCAATTGCACTAAAAGAGAAGTTAAAACAAGTGACAATAATCAATCAATACCAAAAGCCCAACCATATAAAAACAAGCCCAAGTTCCATAGAAGCAATAATCTGCAAAAAATCGTGATTATATCTGATTAATCTTGAGTCTTGAAGCCAGCCAATTTATTCCCCGAAAAAATCTTGATTCATGAAAAAATCATTGACCCAATTTTCAATTATTTTTTGCATTTAAATCACGTTAAAATCATGTTAAAAATGCCAAATAATGGCAAAAAATCATTGTAAAAACATGCAAAAACTCGGGAAATTACTGAATTGCTTAGAAATAGGGTTGATCCAAGACGAAATCAAAGTCAACGTGGAATCAATGTTGAAAAAGTTTGTTATTTTGTTCATTTTCAAGGGGTTCATCATGCCCCATGCTTCACTTGTTCAAACCCATGACCTCAACAACCCAACAAAGGCAGAAAGCTTGCAAGCTCAATGGCCTAACATGGGTTTGAACCTTGGTGGCTGCCTCACCAATGGAGTGTTTCTATGACAACACAAAATGCCCAAAGACATATAGATATAGATATATGATTTTTAATTTATAGCTGATATGGTTAATTTTTGCTCAAACAAAGACATACAATTCATTATGTGAGCAATATATCCAAAATGCTTCACAAAATAAAAACTGAATGACAACAAACAAGCTTACATAGTTATAATAAAAGAGTCCAACACAATCATTAAAATTTGTCTCTACCTAAAATAGTAGTTGCAAGTTAGGTATTGCCAAAACCAGTGGCTTGCTAATCTTTTACTTCAGCTAAACAAATGCCTTTTGTTGAATTCTACCCCATATAAAAGACTTACCAATTGCCATCAGGGAGAATAAATCATTGCAACTGTGGAATATGATTTGATAAGCTTTCTCAAATATTGAACTACCCCTAGAAAACTCCTTGCCTCAATCACAATGAAAGCCTTGGATCACTTCAACATGGCTTCCACTTTTACTAAATTCCTAACAATAGCTGGATCTTTGTGTGATAAATTTTGATCTCAGCTACTTCATAGACTTAGCTAATCTTTGATCTCAGACTTAGACAACTATTTGGTGTACTTGGTGACTCCCTTTGTAAAAAATTAAATGAATATTTGCCTATGTAATCAACAATATGAATATAAACAACAAAATCTATTTTCTGCAATTCATGGGTTAAACTATATTTTATTTACTCTCTATATCTCTATGCTATGAAAATGCCCTTAAGTTTTTTAAAAAAAATAGTTTGTCTATTTTTCTACAATTTTTTATGATTTTTTAGATCTAATTTTTTACCCATTTTTTCAAACAATCTTACACTTTTGATTTGTCGATTTTTTCTCCAAAAGATTGTTGCTGCTATGATATAAAGCATTGCAATTGTGGAATATGATTTGATAAGCTTTCTCAAATATTGAATTAACCCTACAAAACTCCTTGCCTTAATCACAATGAAATTTTTGGATCACTTTGTTTGCCCTCTTGGGTGAATAGCTTAAAACATAAAGCACGTGATGCAGAAATACGCCATAGATATCAGACAAGTAAAAGAGATGTTATTCTATTCATCATAAGTGTGTGTCACAAGTTACATTCCGAAGTATATAAGGGTACCGAGGGGGTGCGAGCGCCAACCGTCGCACCGCAACGAGAGAATTTTCAATTCTGCTCCAGGTAGCCATCCAGACCTACGTCCGACGAGAGGCGACAGAGGCAGAAATCCTACCAAGTGCCATGTGGACAGCATTGGAGGTGAGCCCGACAATAAATCGGTTGATGAACCATCTTCCCCGGTTATTTGCACAGGCATTGCTGGCACAACAAGCTCACCTGGAGGAGATTGCCCAGGAAGAGCGACGCCAACAAATCCTTCAATAGTACAACGACAGCAGCCGACGGGAAGCGGAACGGGATGGCGCCAGGCCAGGAGGGAATTGAAACTTGAACTTTCTATATTCAAATAAAAGGGTCATTGACACAAGTTGTATCTGGCGAAATGAATTAATAAAGACGTGTTTTGGTTTATGTATTGTGAATTATGGAAATGTGCGGCAATTAATGCCCAACCTATTGAATAAAGATAGAAATAAAAAAGCAGAAACGAACGAGTGGGAGGCTGCGCAGAGGGCCTTGATTCTGGAACAAGAAGTAGAATGTAGACGGAGGTTGAGGCAACTTGCCGAGGGACGACTTGCCGAAGGGTGGCCCGAAGGGAACCAAGGAGGTGTCATGGAGGGTGTAGAAGCCGAGGGGAATTTCTATGCGTCGCCAGAACACCGTAGGGTGCAGAGCCACGAAGAGTTTCTGGAGGAAACAAGGTTACGGCGGAATCTAATCGAAGAGACTCGGGATCAGTTTAGAAACTTATCCCTTACGCCAAGAAGTGAGGATCACGAGAGGGAGCTAGGAGTGGGTGCGGGTGAGAACGGAGGGGAGGACAACCGTACGGTTGCAAGTGCCACACACAGCAGGCAAAGCACCGTACCTCCAGTCACCCACGCAGGACACACCACCGACGCCGGAGGGAGCGGCGCACAGACGCAGCCACAGCCACCTCCAGGAAGACGACCCCCCTCGATGGCGGGCAAATAGAAGTTGCCTAAATTCAATGGAGATGGCAACGATGACCCCGTATGACACTATCGTACATGTGAGACAATATGGTCAGCCAACGGGGTAGTTGACAATGCGGATTGGGTGGTGCAGTTCCCTGTCACCCTGAGAGGAGTAGCCATTGATTGGTACTCTGATGTGGACAAAACAAAGGTGGGAACATGGGACGACCTACAGAAAACTTTTGAGGAGTTTCGACTCCTTTGAGATGATAATGAGATCGTGGCGGAGATACTAAGCACAAAGCAAGGAAAGCACGAAACAGTGCGAACATACAGCCGACGATTAAAGGAATTACTGGGGAAGATGGAGAACCAGTCGGCTGACGGACTAAAGAAGAGATGGTTCGTGGAGGGGTTGGGGTCATCCATGCAGAGGAAGATGAAAATTGTACCGCCCGCTTCATACGATGACGCATACAACCGCGCGATGGATTTGGAAAGTGAAGACAAAACATCGCGAAAGAAAAAGGACAAGTCCTCTGGAGAAGAGGAGTCCTCGGGAGAAAGTAGTAGTGACGAATCATCAAGAAAGAAGGTGCAAGCTCTTCAAAAGGATATGCACCGTATGTTGAAGGAATTTAAGAACATGAAAGGAAGCACGAGCAAAAACGAAGACGTGTGGTGCACTGATTGTAAGGAAGAAGGCCACACAAAAGGCGCCTGCCTGAAGAAGGCCTATTGTGATATATACCAGTTGATGGGGCATCTCACCAGGGAATGCCCCTACAACATGAGAACACAAAGCAAACAAGTATTGCTTATGCAGGAACAACCAACTACATCGGGCGGTACCGACAGCTCCCAGGCGAACAACAATGCAACCTCGGGAGGCTACCGAGATAACCGGTGGGGAGGACGAAACAACAATAACAATATAAGGAGCCGGATCCAATACGACTCCAAAGGTCGACCGATGGTACAATGCAGAGCGTGCAGCCAGTGGGGGCACTTCGCCCAAGACTGCCTGAAAGGAGAGGCCACACAATATTTGTGCAAATGGTGCGGACCGAGGGACCACGAAGACGCCACTTGCCTGAAGTCCGGCGTCAACTTGCTCAATGTCGAGGAAACCAAACAAGAGGAAGTGCTGGCCGTAACCTGTGCCCAAGCCAGACACGCAATGTGCCCAGACCCGGAGACGGAGAAGCAAAGGGTACGGGAAGCATGGGAAGAAATTGAGAAAGAGATACGAGAAAGGGCGAAGGCGAAGGGTACAACAAGTACTTCCAGCCAACCGGAGGCGGAGGATACTATACTAAATCAAATTTTAAAATTAAAACTAGAGGTGCCTGTGAAGGTACACGACCTCCTCCAGATGATGCCTCAATTACGAAGGGCGTTGTTGAATAATCTCTTCCAACCACGCACCAATACCAACCACCACACAGATGTTCCTGGGGGGTCTACAATAGACCCCATGCTGCTGGCAGTTAACACTGGAAGGAACCCGACCATTGTGGAGATGGGTATCCTTGGCACCATTCTAACCGATACCATTGTCGATGGTGGATCAGGAGTGAATGTTCTTCTAGAAGAAACCTGACGAAAGCTGGGGAAGCCGACGTTGTGGCCATCTACATTCAATCTGCTGGGAGCAGATCAACATGGAATCAAACCCATCGGGACACTGATGGGCCAACAAGTTACCATTGGGACGCAATCCTTCATACTGGACTTCATGGTAATCCCACTAAAGAAAAAAGGGTATGATGTGATCTTAGGGAGAGGGTGGCGGGTGGCAGCCAAGGCCACCCACAACTAGAAGAAGAACACTCTGTCTATGGAGAATGGAGGAAGGAAGTTTATCATAGACCTCGAGACACAGTTGGTTAGTGAGGAACTGACATCATCTTCAAAATCGGAGGGTGAAGGAGAAGGCGACCCGAGGAACGAAGGATGGGGCTGCAGGGAGCCCAACGATGAAGGGATTCTCAAACTAGGAGAGTGCTCTGAGGATGAGACAGGGTCATTGAACGGGCTCTTCCACTAGCAGATGGAGGATTACGAAATGTTCCAGAGCTATAGGGTTGAAGTAGAGGAACCAGAGCAAGTAACCGAGGAGGTGTACCTGCCAGAATACAGAGAATATTGGAAGGGAGACACCCCAAACCTCGGTGACGTAGATAATCCCAAGATCAACTATGTCGGCAACGATTGGAACCCTATGTGGAAGGCCGCAGCTTTCAAAATCTTTATTATTCTTCTTCTTCTTATGTACGGGAAAGAGACCGTGGTCCCTGTAGAATTTGTGGTTCCAGGTCTTCGGATGGCCATTGAAAATAGACTTGCCACCAATGGATCCAAATTGAAACCCTACCATGCGAAGCGCGCAGGGGACCCGAGAGGCCGGAGGGGGATCTGAGAGGATGGAAGGGGACTCGAGAGGCTGGGTAGGCGACTTGAGAGGCACGGGACCAATGCGGGAGACTCTTGGGTGAGGAAAATCGAGAAGGATGAAGGACGATCCCAGAGACAGGGGACCCAAGCCGACGACTCTCTAGACAACTAAATTGGGAAATTGGAAAAAAAAAAACAAAAAAAACAAAAAACAAAACCGTATGGGTTCGTACGGTTGGGAAAAAAAGCAAAAAAAAGCAAAAAACAACTGTACGGTCCGTACGACGGTGACCATATGAGACAAAAAGGAGGCGCACGATGGTGGGGGCCACCGTACGGTGGAACCACCGTACAGTGGGACCACTGTGCGGTGGACCACCGATGGTGGAACCACCGTGCGGTGGTAACACCGACGGTGGACACGACCGTGCGGTGGACATCACCGCCAACAGAGAAATAAAACATGTAGCAGCCCCAAACACATAGACACACAAACACACTCCGCCCAACAACGCAGCGCCCACGCAATCACGGGATGGTGGCCACATATTTCGTATGGGGTGATCCGTACGGTGGAGGGGTGTTGACCGCACGGGAAGGTGGCCGTACGATTGGAGGTGTCAGTGTTGTTGTTGATCGTGCGGGGAGGTTGTATGGCCAGGGTGCCATCGGGGACATTACAGGAAAAAAAAAAAAAAAAATGACGACCAAATTGAAAAAAATTATTCGATGACATCTGAATCTAGGACACTGAAAATATTAGAGTGGAGAAGAAGGGTTTTGACATCATAAAATATCACATAAATGATGCGCGCCATGGACTTCCGTGTGGTTCTGAAGGTTGTAAATTGGTCTTGGCGGTGGGGGCGCTGCCCCTCGACCTCGCCCTATACTGCGACAGGGAGCACACCTGGGGCATTGCCCCCGGACCCCACGAGGGGCGCTGCCCCTCGACCCCGTTGGGGCGCCGCCCCAAACCCTGCGGGGGCGTCGCCCCAGACCCCCAGTTTATTTTTTGAGCTACAGTACACTTGTTGGAGTTGGGTGAAGGGCATTAGAGATGTCACGGTAAGTGTTGTGGTTGTCCGTACTGTGAGAAGGAAGCCTGAAGCTAAGCATTGGTGAGGGAAGGCGTTGCGGGTCCACACAATTGTATGACACCAGAGAGTTATTCAGTTCAGTTAGCAGCCTTTGGGGAGTGTGATGGAGGATTTGAGGTGCCTCCTAGCCTTTGTGCCAGAGGGTTGTGGCCACCTCCAGGTAGGAATGGTACACTTGAGGAACTTGGAGTATGTCTCGACTGGACGTGAGGTTGCCTTGGTGGATGCAGAGAGGGCTCGGGAGGAGTTGACCACCAGGTTGGAGGCAGTACTAGCGTGAGACATAGCTCAATGTACCCAGGAGTTGGATGCCGAGAGGGCAGCGCGGGTGGCTATCGAGGACAAATTGGCTAGGGAGACAGTCTCATTGAGTAGCAGTTGGTGGAGGCTGAGACTGAAAAGCGTGTTTTGCAGACAAGTTTGGTTTAGGCACAGGAGGACTGTGATGCCAAAGGAAGCACTAATGGTGAAATCCGCACTTGAGCATCGGATGGTGGCAGACAAGGGTTTTCCGGCGAGGACGCAACAAGTGTAAAAGTTCCGGGCTCGATTGGCGTTAATAGTTCTTGCCATTCATCTCTATTTTGTATTAAGTCGTCCGAAGTCGACTTGTTTTCTTGGGGGGGATGATGTTGCCGAGAATAATCATTATGTTATGTTGTCATATTATGTTTATGTTGTCGTTGGTAATAATGAGTTACGACAGTCAGTTAGTTAGTCGTCCCAAAGGGCAATTGGACGCGATGGTTGGTCGCAGCCCTTCGGGTATTATATATTGCATACCGTTCCTTCGTAGTGGGATCATGATAGTCGTGTCTGATTTAATGTTATAAGCACTTGATGTACATGGATTGTTGAATTAATACAAAGACTGGTTATTTAATATATTTCCATTATGTTCTGTGCATTTACTTTATGCATTTAACTGTTTACCCGTATGTGGCAAACACACTTCAAAATGGCTTCCACTTTTACTATTTGTTTGTTAACTTTTGATCTTAGTTACTTCATATACTTGCTAATATTTGATCTGAGACTTAGACAACTATTTGGTGTATTTGGTGACTACCCTCTTAAAAAGTTAACTAAATATTTGCCTATATAATCAGCAATATGAATATAAACAACAAAAAAGTATTTTCTACAATTCGTGTGTTAAACTCCATTTTATTTGCTCTTTATATATCTATGCTATGGAAACGCCCTTAAGTTTTTTCGAAAAATAGTTTTTTTCTCTTTTTCTACAATCTTTTATGTTTTTTTTTTAAGTCCCGATTTTTTCTCGATTTTTTGCCGATTTTTTCAAAAAATCTTATACTTTTGGTTTGCCAATTTTAACGATTTTTGCTACTTTGAGCCCAACCATATAAAAACTACTAGCTAATTCAAGAAATTGTATCCATTAAGACAAAAAAATTAACATGAGGTGGTTGCTACTATATATTTGATTTAGTTGCCACAAAAAACTTATTTTCATAAAAAAGTCAGCATCCCTTTCGTTTCAACAATAGGGATTCTCCATCATCTATATGAGTACGAGTCAAATTTCAGTAAAACTCGTAAAACTTTAATCAACTTGAGCCTAAATTAAGATTAATGCCTAAGATGAAAAATGTTCATTGAGGATCCTCAACCCCCACTAAAGCAAATGCGAACTTACAAATGATTTTGACTAGTCCAATTATGTTTTGAATAAATTGTGTCAAAAAACACAATTCTTCAAAGGTTTAAGGCATTATGTAGAAAACTACTCTAAAAATTAATATGGCTATTGTAAACAAATGTTGCTGAAATCCCAACATTCATATAGTAACCAAAACTTCAAAAAAAAATATATAAACATTTTCAAAACTATTTCAAAATTGAAAACATGTTTTGAGATCTATCATGTCCCTGTAAAATTGATTATGCTTTTGCTTTTTACGGCTCTACATGTGTGCATATTTACATCACCACCTACAAAAGTCAAATGCTTCTCAAGCAAGTGGTTTAACTGGATCAACTAATTCATTGGTTAGCATATTTGTTCCATGAACCCGATAAAAACATCTTCACATGTATTATTTTTATTTTGCACAAATTTTAACATCATGTTATGAAATATAAAATATGAAAGAATGGTTTTTGGAAGTACTTCCAAATTTGGATGTCACATTTCTTTTTGCTTTCTAATTATATACTCTACTACAATGTGTTGATGACAACTTTGTTGGCAATTTTTGTTGTCATTGATGTCAAGTCTATAGGGTTGTAGGGAGATTGTTGGCAGTCATTTTTATGATGTCCATCATAGGAGGAGATTGTTTGCAAAACCATTCCAAGGTTACAAAAGTTGTCATGCAAAGTTGCAAATGTTGTCATGATCTATTATGATCATTACAAAGGGTTGCTTTTGTATCACATTTGCAAGATAGTGGTATGGAGATGTTGGGCAAGGTATTGCAAAAATCATGATGAGTTTAGACTAGTTGGATTTGACTGTTTTGACATTGAAATCAATTTCCTTATCTCTCTTGGTAGATCAGGGTTCTACATTGTTTTATCCCTGAAACCCTAAGTCTCAGTTTTGAGTGAAAGCACTTTTCCTATATTTGCTCAATGACTTGCATTGTCTGCTGCCAGTTGCTTAAGTCATCACTTATGCCTTTATGTTCGTTTTGTTCATCGACCCTTTTGCCTTCTTGTTACTGGCCCAATCGGGAGACAAAGACTTTACTATTTCCTAAGTTGGAGTAACATGCTTGATCAATGGTTGAGATCACCACAAGATGTTTGTGGTGTTGGAATACTAGGATCACTGAGGGGGGGGGGGGGTGTGAATTAGTGATCAATGAAATAAACAAAGTTTTGACAATTAAAACTTTAATACAATGAGGTTAACGTTTGCAACAGATCATAGAGCAACATTAACAACATTTGATAAAACAAACAAGAGATTCAAAACAAGGATTCAACACCATGACACTAATATTTGAGTGGAAAACCCCTAAAGGTGAAAAACCACTATGAATAAGTTTTATATTAGGCCTCATTGGCAAAATTCAGAGCACCAACTCTAGGAGCACCAACCCCTTACAAGCTTTTAGGAGCACCCACTCCAAGGAACACCAATCCCTTACAAACAATAAACTTAGAACGATACAATTCAGAGGGTTACTTTGTTTCAATACAAAGAACACTAATATACTGCATCAAGTCTCTGTTCTACAGTTTTTCACATTAACAGATTGCCCTTCTTGAAGGCTTTCACAGTCACTGTTTTGTCACAAATCTCCTCTTGTGAATAACTCTTATGTTCTTCTTATTGTACCACCATCAATCAAAACATCAATCAACCATCATCATTTTCAACTGTTTCATCAGAAGTTTATATATCTCTTTTGCAAATCGGTTCGATTCAATTTCCATGGCTTTAATCGCTAACAGAGTGTCACAAAGAATTCACAACGAATGCCCAAAGCTCCAACTTGGACCAACCATTGACATCCAACTCAGCAGTTCAAAACGAGTCAGACGTGGTCCCCACTTAATCAAAGGATTATACCACAACAATGTTTCAAAACGGCTTCATTGAAATGCAAAATTACACTGAAATCAATCCCTTTGTCGTTAACACCGAACACTTGCTACATCGAAATAGTCTTTATTGGCAAAAGCACATAACTTCGGTTAGCTACTAGAAACGTCTTAGCAAACCCTTAAGTCTCACCGACACCTAGCTTATCAACATGACATTGTGACTTTGGCTACAGGTTAAAAGAGTCTTATTGCAAACACATGTTACACTGAAATATCCTTTGTCGCCAAGACTCATCAATGTTACACCGAAATAGAACTTGTCGGTGAAGTAACATAACTTTGGCTACTAGCTGGAGAAGACATACCAAAACCATAAGGTATACCGAAATGCCACTTGACGCCAAGACTCACCAAAGGTTATATCGAAACCGGTCTTTGTCGAGGAAGCATATGACTTTGGTTTTCTTCTTGGAACGTCTTACCGACATCACATGTTATACCAAACTTTGCTAAGACCAATCAAATCTCTTGTCGATATTGGTAAGAAGAATGCTTTCTGCAAACTGCTTGAAGAGTCCTGCCGAACCCAAATGTTACATTGAAATATCTATTTTCGCCCAAACCACTCCAAGGTCTCACCGAAACAAAAGTTCATCAGAGAAAGAAGTGACTTCGGTTAGCTGCTTGCTGGTAATATCAACACAAACCCATATTTCCATATCTTGAAACTTATCTTGTCACTTACATACCGTGGTCAAGCACACTTATCGAGATCAATGACAAACATGCCAAAGCTAACATGTGGGACCCATCTCTTGTAGTTGTGAAATTACAAAATGAAGACATGTCATGTAAGGACCTCCATAATTTTAAAATAACATAATTCATAAAATTTACACATGAACATGCATATATCAATGCCACGTGTCCATATATACAAGATTAGAATTGAGGAATTATATTTTGACATAAAGTCAGAGTACATAAGGATTAATACATAAACTAATATCATGACAAAACATAAGGAACATACTCATTTACATTGGACCACAATGTCAATTACAGTGAATACATAACAAACAAATCATGAAGACCACCATGACATGAATTTTGACATTTGTCTCCGCAAGCATCTCACAAGTGAGAACATTGTCGAAGTGTGTATCCGCCATACTACGAAGTAGTTACACTTTCCCAAAATCTTTCATGACACAAAACATTCCTGACTCAGCATATGAGGGAGACTAACAATGCAAATCTAGTAGGAGTAATGAAATTGTGCAATATGGTATATCTTTATTCTAACACAAGTGTAATGTTAGCATGGACACACAAGATGCACATAATACACACAAGAAGACAAAATAAATAATTTTTCTTATCTATCTAAAATCATTTCAAGATCTCAATTCCATCTCAATCACATTTATCTCAAAAGATAAGCATAACAAGAATTATCTCAACATGGAGAAAACACATGAATGCATCCATGCATCTATTCTTGAAGCAAATGGATATTTCAGTCAAACACTTTATTCTATAGATAAAAATTACGTACATGGGATTCTTAAAGAGAGCACATCATATCTAGTAATTTCGAAAACGAATCTTCAACATATCATCTAATCAATCAAATGGAATCTCACTAGACTACACATATGCATATGACATCTTCATCTAAACATTAAGTAAACAAAAACACATAAGTGCATACAAATGCATTAGCCTATGCTTATTCACAAGTTTAGCTATAAAAAAATGATTACATCTTTCAAGAAAGTCATTTTAATAAGATACGTAAAGTACTTGAATTCACAAAAAATAATAATCCTTGATAGTCATTAATAATGATTGGTCAACATCCTTCCAAGACCTATGAGAGGTCAAGCTTTGATCATCATATTCATACTACATATTGCTAACCTTTAAATAACGAAATTAAGCAACAAACAACCACAATTCACCAACATTTGTCATTAATATATGATATATAAATAAGTACCATTGAACATCAATATAAGGAACCAAACCAATCAATTACTTTATATTGAATCAAATTAAAGATATAATTATAGTTCCTATTGCTAGATATTTTATATCTAAGAAATATTACTATTAACAAGAGACTTTTTCTTAGTAATATGTGAATGATATTGAAATGGATCTATGCAAATTAACAATTTACTCTTAGGGGGTACATTTTTCCTGCTGCCACTGCGATGCCTACTGCCGCTGCTCTAAGGCCGCCTGTGTCTGCCGCCGTCGTTGCCCTAAGGCAGTCTGCTGCAGCGAAACCAGTTGTCCAGCTCCCTGTTCCCCCTTTAACAGCTAGTGAGGCTGCTTTACTTGGCTTTGCGGGGGTTTTGCCTGGTGTCGTGAATGGGGGTTTTGTGGGGGTTTTGTCTGGAGCTATGAATGGGGGCTCTGCGGGGTTTTCCTCTAAGGTTGGAGATACGGTGCTTCCAGCGTCCTCTGTTGCTGATCAGGATGCCTGTGGCTGTTACTGTATGCAAACCTTTGGTTTTCAAGGTGTCTGATGATATTGATATGGAGATCATCCACACTTCCTCTGTGTTTGAAGCTCATGGTCTGATTTGCAGGTTTCGGGGTTTCTGGCCAAGCCTTCCTCAGCTGCACACTTGGATTTCTCAAAGCTGGGAACCGATCATAAAAGGTTCAGTTAACATCTTTCCTTTTGCCAAGGGTTTTTTCATTGCCAAATTTGAATATGAAGAGGATAGATCGAAAATCTTAGGTATTAATCCTTTCAGCTGGGAAGACAAATTTATTTTGATGGTTAAACCCTGGTTCCCGGGTTTTAACCCATCTACAGATTCATTTAATGAGATTCCTATCTGGGTTAGGCTCCCTAACCTTCCCCTTCATCTATGGACGGACTCTCTGCTAGAGGAAGTGGGGGATGCTTTAGGCATATTCTTAATGATTGATAAGGATTCTTTCCAGATTTATCACTCTACTTATGCTTGGATCTTGGTTAACATTGATGTCTCTAAAGGGCTTCCAGCTGAGTTAGAGATTAAATCTTCCTTGGGATCTTGGGTCCAACCGCTCAACTTTGAAGGTATCCCCTTTAGATGTCGAAAGTGCTTCCAGACTGGACATGTTGTTGCACGGTGTGAAACAAATAAAAAGAAAAAAAGATTTGCTACTTGGTGGAAGGGTGCATCCTCTGAACACTATTTTGTTAAAAAGAAAAGCTTCTCCCAGGTGGTGGCACAGGTTCCTCAGGCTGATGTGCCTCTAGTTGCTGCCTCTGTTCCTTAGGAATGTGTGGACGCTTGCACCCCGACTGATCGTTTGAAAACTGCTGGATCTTCTTCTTCAATGGATGACCCTCCCGTGTCCCAGATTGCTGCTGGATCTTCTGCTGTCCCTACCTCTACTGTTCCCGCCTCTCTGGATGCTGGCTCTGTTCCTCCTGATGATGGGAGGTCCTCTATTCTGGATCCATCCTCTTGGCAAAAGGCTGCTGCTAGGGTTGAGGAGGGATGGATTACTGTCAAAAGTAAAAAATCGAAATTGTCCCAGTCCTCTTTTGATATGACCCTTCGATCCCACAAGGGTAGGACAAATTCTTGATCCTTCCTGGTTGGGTTAGGGCTGCTGGTTTTTTGCAGCCTGTTGGTGTTTGGTGGGGGTATTTGTTGTTCCCCTTCTTTTGATTGGATGTGCCGAGTCTCTATTGTGTTCTGTTTCTTTGAGTGGACTTTCAAGTTTATCTTTCGGTTCGGGTTACAGGTCCTTCTAAAACCTGTCTTGTAAAGGGTTTTTGGGCCCTTAAAAACTTGTTTTTCTTTAATTAAAAACAAGAGACTTTTCTTAATTTGACCCTAAACATACCATTTCCATGAGACTTATGGCCTTTATGACACAAGGATCCAACTTCTCCCAATTGCAAAGAAACAAAAGTATTTGAATATAATAATTTCTTGTTTATTCAAGCTACTTAACCCTTAGTTGTAAATTGAATCACATACTATCATGCCAACCTACTAATAAAAAGGAAAGATGATCCAAAATTATTTAATTCAAAAGCACATAATATATTATCTCTTAACCCCTACAAGTGACAATTTTGTTTAATGTCCTTCATGACATGCATAATAATTTTCATTTATTGAAAATATCTTTCTCTCCTATCACATAATTTTTTAAGTTAAGATAATCATATAAATATTATTTATTAATATATATAAATAATATATCTTTTCAGCCAAGTAGAGATGGACTTTATACTATGCATACTTATTCATGCAACCGTGAGAGTTTTAGTTCATGTAACTCTATCTCTATCTCTGCATAAATCTTTAGTTCTAGTATAAAATAAAGTATTTGTAATACCTAGATTTTGCTATAGTTTGTTTGCAAAATAGAGTCAAATATAAGATATTTGTTTATGCTCTTGCTAAACACTATTGTCATATATGTAGCATCTTTGTACTCACATCCATAGGACAACTTTGACCTCAAAAACATGAATGAATTGTGCACACATGATTTAGAAATGACAACTCAAAAATTCAAACAACACAACACATACAAGATCAAATTGACAATTAATTTACATACCTCATTTTCACATAGGCAATCATATTTGCTTTCCTTCTATGACAAAACTATTATTTTCTCTTTCCCAAAACAAAATATTGATGTTCAAAGTCTTTTCTAGAATATAATTATTGTTGCACACAAGAATGAATGATAACATAACTTCTAAATGAAAAACAAGACACTCTTTATATAGATAACTTGAGAGGATTAGATTTATTGATTTTAAGAATTGTTTTATTACATCTCATCTCATCTCATCTTATCCAAGAAAAAATCTTTTATCGTTAAGAAAAAACATGTCTATCTTTACCTAAACTTATTCTTACCCTTTCATATAAAAAACTTTATCCTCTCATATTTATATTCTAAATTTAAAATTAAAAAGCTTTTTCCTTAATACTTCTAATGTACTCTTCCTATGTTAGCAAAACAATTCATTTTATTAAGTGAAACCAAGTCTCATGTTTATAAATCGTATCTTTATAATCATGAAAACTTTCATGAAATTAGTACATAGATTGTCTTTGCTTTTTGATAGTTTTTTAAAAGAAAATAAGAAACTTTTCATTCAAATATAATTCACTAAAAAACTTTATATTAATCGTTAGTTTTATAAAAAGAGAGAACTTTTCATTTTAATTATTAGAAAGTATAAATATAAAATCATTTTTAAATTTAAGTTTATTAATTGATAAAATAATAATATTTAATTATTGATATAAATTTTTATTTTATTATATTTAAAATTTAAGGAAAATATAGAAATTGAATATCATATTAATAATCATAATAGTATGGGGTTCGCCTCATAGCATAGTGGTAGAGCTGCGAGCCTCCCCTAGTGGAGGTCGTGTGTTCAAAGCACGGGGCTTGGCCCCTCTTCGCCCCTGCCGTCCGTTCCTCTCGCCGCCAATGCCCTCTCCATCCCCGTCTCGCTGCACTGGTTTGTTGACTTGGCCGGAGAGGTTATTCGTTGTTGGTGCACGCTGAGAAGTGAGTGAATGATAAATTTGGAGCGTGCTGAATGATAAATTTGGAGCGTGCTCTTGGTCCCCCCGATGCTTGTTGGTCGATTACTCTCCGTTCGTTGGCTAGGAAATTGATAGCTATGCTCTCAAAGCTGTGTAGGGTGCTTCAAAGAGGATGCCTTGACCCTCGATTCGGAGATGAGGTCCTCCTTGTGATCTCACTCGTTCATAGCTCCAATCAAAAGCGCTTGATCTAAAAAAAAAAATAAAAAAATAAAAAAAATCATAATAGTATATTAATATTTAATTACAAAATATTTTAATATTTAATAACAAAAATATTTTAATTACAATTTGACGTTCATAGATAACATATTTATTAATAAATATTAATTAATGAAATTATTAAATAAATAAGTAGTAAAATAGGGTTGTGATACACTTCCTCCTTAAAAACATGAATTGTCTTGATGCATCAATCGAGATTAAACTTACGAGTTCATCAACTATATTCAATTGATCTTTCATTTTTACACACTCAAGATAATGCAAACACACATTTCTATAAACTTAAACATCCTTTACAAATATTGTAGATAATGCATTCATGCATGTTCATCAGACAATCATTTCTAAAGACAAATCCTAAGTGAGTGTGTGGATTCCATTACTACCTTTCAGTTTCACAAGGATAGACTACTTCTCTCTGACAATGTTTTTTTTTCACGTTGGTGTTGGCTTGTCTGTAGCACTCATAGAAACAACTCTAAAACATCAATCCATGTTAGTGACCATAATTGAAATCAAATTCAAATATTCTTCGAAACATTCTGATTGTTCAAATAAGATTCACTTATCTCAATGCTTTATCAAGAAAAATAAAACAATTTTTGCTTGTTTTCTATAACTTCAAAATCGCATTAATGTACATTCATACTTATGCTTACCATATCCTTGCAGCTAGATAGGTTACTATTTATTTCTTATCAACATTCCCAACATGTCCTTATACACACTTGCATGATTTTTAGCTCATTCACAATATCAATGTTGCTCAAAGAAATCATCTCAATGTTTATTATCTTAAAGAAAGAATAATCATTTAAGGAATTCAAATTGTTCAACAATGAATAGCTTAAAGCCAAATCATAACTTTTGCTTTTGGTTGGTAATACTGATTTTTTATTCATAGTCAAAAAGATAAAAAAACATCTGAAAATAGGTTTTTGTCCTAGTGGGGCTACAAAGGAGGAGCCACCTCCCCACTCAAATACATCTAAAGAACAAAGACCCATTAACAGGTCAAGACTAATACATTCTAGCCTTGTCTTTAGAGTGCAACCTCATAAGCATATGCCAACTAATGTCTTGCTTACATCTTTCGTTGCGCTTCCCTTTTACTACATGCTATCCCTCCTCCATCTCCTCATCCTCAACCTGAATTTGCCCATCTTCAATCTGACCTTCCTTTTCCCTACCTTGTAAAGAGACATTTCCTTTAGAATCCAAATGTTGCGATTCTAAAGTAGTTTATACTTGCTTCACATTCAAGTCTTGACCAACATTAACACTGTTCAAAACTGGATTCACATTTTAAGTAGAGGTCCCAGTTGAAAGAGGAACCTTAACTAGCTCATTGTAAACATCCTTTCCACTCTCAAAATGTACCACACCTTTCTCCATCAGGTAATGGAGAGAAGAGGCATCTTCCACCAAGTGGTTGTCTTTGTTAGTTTTAAATCGAGTAGAGAAAACACATAATAATGAACACAAAATAGCAGAAAGAATAATAGACACAACAAAGAACTCGAGACACAAGATTAACGTGGTTCACCATAAAGGCTACATCCACTTAGAAAGTAGGGAGAGTTCTTATTAACCAATATCCAATTACCACATCATACATAGTTGCACAGAGGCATATATAGAATCATATTTAGTTGTGAAACAAAGAGTTGGGAGAATCCGAAAGGTCTTGTGACCGTTGGGCTTCACATTCCCAACAATATCCCCCGTGAAGGCCAATTGACACAGACATGTACGACGACATTCCCTGCATTCCCATTCTAAATTCATAACACAACCAACCTGCTAGATTTTAGCTTAACAATCTTCTGCTCGCATACACTTCGAATTAATCTTCTCCAAAGCATGTAAAACTGAATAAAACTTAACAACTGGACCATAACATTACTATTAACCGTGTCTATTGCTCCCGTGCTCCCTCGTAACAAAACAAAACAATGAGAAGATCACTATTAGCTGGTTCTAAAACAAAATACTCCATAAAATATACTGTATCACTGAATAATCCACCCTCCAAAAACTGCCCAAACATGGCTCCTCTTTCCAAAATTTTAATTACATCCTCGTCTCTATCAGCCACCACATACGCAAACACGACTTATTTTTCTTCTTTCCTAAGCTCCTCATTTGACTGGCACAAAGCTTCATCGAACAAGCCAAAAAACTGCCTCAAAATAGCATCCGTAGCATTTGGACCTGCAGGAACATGTACAATGTGACTATTGTCATTATTGTTTATTGTTGCAAGAAGAGCCTCTAATTTTTGTAGCTTCCCATCATCTTCCTCTCCAAAATCCACAATATTTTTCTTCAATTTCTTTCCAATTGCTTCTAATGTCTTCTTATCAGCTTTAATAGGACTTCCAACAAACACTATAATTCTTTGCTGCTGTTCTTTATTTTGACGGTGTTTAAGTGCCAGCTGAGCAACTTGGATACCAGATGTCAAATTCATCTCCCCGACAACTTCTAAACCATGCATACACGGAAGAATTTTTCCAAGATCAGTTGTTGGTGTCACCAATACACAGACATTCTTCCTAGCCAAAGTCATTACACCCACTGTGTTCTCAGGATTTGACTGGGTTTTTGCCCCACAAATAAGATTAACTGTATCTGCCCGCGCCTGAAATCTATTGGGATTGTAATCCCCATTTCTCATCCACTCTGAATTGTCGATGCATATCATAGTAGCCTCGAGCACCATGGTGGAGGATTAATTAAAGTAGCAATGAAGATGAACTGAATAAAAAATCTCTGAGAAATCTGCTCTGGCCTCAACGAATTTCTTCGAGCTTTTCTTTTCCGACAACCCCTCTCTGTTTATAGCTTTTAATCCATAATTTACCTTGCCCACAAAGTAATTCTTCAGGTTCTCCAAAGCAATTACCAAAATCTCGTACAAATCATTTGCCTCGTCTCTAAGACTGGGCAAAGTATGCCAAAGATCACAACCATCACTATTGCTAACATTCTGATGGGGGTCAAAGCAGTTAATAAGGTCTTCCAACGATTGGTGGATGCACATCGATTCTTTAGTGAGAGGAGGGAATGATTCTGCTATAATATTCCCATTTTCCATTATGGATACCAAAGTAATTATCTCACTCACATAATTTGGGCTACCATGCAAGAGTGCGGATAGACTACCGGGCAATTTCACATCACTAATTCTTTTATTTGAGAAAAGAATGCCGAACTGAGCGTCTGCCTCTTCACCTCCCAACATTGCGCACTTGGAAGATAATTCACACTTCAAATGTTCCTCTGTAATCTTGACCACCGACAAAGTTTCCACGACCTCTTTCGCTGCAAGGGGAATCTCGTAAGGGGTCAGTCTCCACCAAACGTTGCGTAGGCGTCGTCTTTCCCTGCGCTATGAAATATTCCCCCAGAGTCTCAGCTACAAAACTCGTAGGCTGCGAATGCATATTTGCGAGCCCTGTGACTTGATCTGCAATGTCACTGTGCTTTTCAAAGGCTTCCACGAGAATGTCAAGAAGTTGCACCTTGGTGAAACCTACCGTCATTTTCCGCGTGGTCTCCACCTCTAACTTTGCCTCTTCTTTTCCTAGGTCATTCTCGTCCTCCCAGGACTCCATCACCACCATGCCGCTGCCTCCTTGGTGAAGCCCTCTCCGTTGGGGTCAACTTCCATCTCCGCCACAACCTGCGGACAATCCAAAACAAGGCCCAAACCAGACCAAGTCTGGGACAACACTCGTACCATATCATGAGGCTCATTACCCTTAAATTTTTCAAATACTGAAGGCTCAACACGTTGTCTTTGTCGTGGCCTGCAATCAGCATCACCATCTATATCATGATCATGAAGCCTTCTATTTACAAAAATAGCTCCCCTTGCATGCATCATAATTTGATCAAAACTTCTTCCATCCTCCATTTGGTCATCCAATTCCATGGGCTCATATTCTTCTATGAAATTGTTTATGCAAAGGTCTTCTCCCTCTTCAGCCGCAACCTCTACTAGGGCATTCAACAAATTTTTCTCAACATCCTTTAGCTTGGCCTGAAGATGAGCTTCTCTCAAAGAAGCGTTTTGCAAATCTTCTTGAAGAGAAAATAACTTGGCTTGTGTATTGCTATGATGATCTTCTAGAGCTATTATGAGATTCTCCAGCTCAACATGCCAATCAATTGATATATGATCAATGTTGCCTCTATTTACTTTTGTTCCATTTAAGATTTCTATCAGTTCTTTTTCTCTTAAATGTCTTGAAGTCTCAACCTCCAAAATTTTGGCCAAGGTATCTTCCATAAAATACAATAAATCGGCGAGTAAGAAATTCTCCTCCTTTAGTTTCATAATTTTTTCCTCTTGACATTTTTCGACATCATATGTTTATTCTTCAGATTCATCTTCACTTGCCTCAGCATCCTCTTCTTCAGCGAAATCCTCTTCATCTTTCCAGCCATCGCACCAATGTACATGGCGTTTCATTTCAACTTCCATTTGCATAACATTACTCTCTGCTCAAGCCAACCATGGCTCTGATACCAATTGTTAGTTTTAAATTGAGCAGAGAAAACACATAATAATGAACACAAAATAACAAAAAGAATAATGGACACAACAAAGAACTCGAGACACAAGATTAACGTGGTTCACCATAAAGGCTACATCCACTTAGAAAGAAGGGAGAGTTCTTATTAACCAATATCTAATTACCACATCATACACAGCTGCACAGAGGCATATATGGAATCATATTTAGTTGTGAAACAAATAGTTGAGAGAATCCGAAAGGTCTTGTGACTGTTGGACTTCACATTCCCAACAACCTTTTCCATCCTCCTTTGGGCATATTGAGCAACAATATGTCTAGTCTAAAAACATCTTCTGCAATTGAAAGGGATACCCTCATAGTTTAGGGACTGCACCCAACAACCTTTTGATGTTTTAATAGAAATCTCTTCGGGAAGATTCTTAGTAACATCCATCTACACTATAATCTGGGCATAAGTGGAGTGCAGAAGATTTGAAGAGTCCTCATCCACAATTAATAAACTTCCCAAAGAGTTCCCTAGCATTTCAAAACATGAATCCAATCAACATTGGAGAGAAATATTTAGAAGCCTTACCAAAGAGGAATATGATCAAATGATTCAATGGAAGGATTGAAAGATGGATGCCACAGTTTCAACATAAGCGTTTGGTTACCCTCCCAACATCACTGATGGTCATAGAGCACCTTATTCACCTTATTCTTGTCTTTCTCATCTTCAAAAACTACAATAAAGAAACCATGAGTGCTTGGATAGATTTGAACACATCCATCCACAATGAGTTCCCATTTCTTAGTGATCCATTTATGAAGATCTCTTAAGCTTGACCAAATACATCTGAAATGCCCAATCAAGCCTAACCCAACAAAAACCCTCTCATTATTCTCTACCTCCTCTTCAACCCCATCAACACATCCTCCATAGAAATCAATTTCAGCGGGGATGCATCTTTAGAGCATTCCGCCCCGTTCCTTACCTTGCCCTGCCTTGGGAACCCCTGCACAACACTAGAAAAAGACACATAACTAGAGGAGCAATCATAAGAACAACCAAATAGTTGATTGGAAGGACAAACGCTCCCATCACTACTAGTATCGGCTTTCCTCATTTTCCATTCTTGTTTGCGACTAGAGAGGAAACCCCAACCATAAACGACCTTGAGATTCCTACCTGACACAATGCCCCTCTGTGCACACACCCAATCAAGAGCTTTGATCTTTCGTCACGGGCCACCACTTACAACAAACACTCAATTGCCACGCCTTCCACTCTACAAAATGCCCACACCTCCTTGCTTCGACCAAATCCTAGCTACCATAGGCACCCGCAACGACTCCATCTACCTCTTACATATGGGTAATTATTTCTATTTAAAGCTAAATCACATTTGGATCATATATATAGATTAACAAATAAATCATTCATATGTACACTTTCACTTTGGTACTGCGTGTTCATAAATTATCCATGCATACTTGCAAATCACTTGGAAAAATAGTGGATCAACCTTGCTATGTGACCTAGGCCCTCATGCCAACCTCATCACAATAATACAATTAGAATATAAATCACCTGCAAGGTTAATATATCCATCTTGCTAATTTATGTGATCATGCCTCAATCTTTACATAATTCTTATAGCATAAAAACCTCAATATTGATATCATATTCATGTAGAAATTCAATTGCGACCCATAACATTAATATACTTAATTCAAAACATGGACACACTTCATTCAATGACAACCTTATACGACACCTATATTAGAAGAGGAAAATCAGAGAATCTGAAATTGCAAAGCAACCACACCTAACCAAGTTCAATTGCTCATTCTTTGGTTATTGTTTTTCTTGTTATCAGTTTGAGCATAAATCTATTGATTGTGAAGTCACCATTAGAAGAAATGATTTCTTAAGCAAGAATCCATTTGCACCTTTGGTTGACTTCCATGTGATATGTTACAAATGCAACAATTTTGGGTATATAGCAAGATTTTGTTGAAGTAGCTTTGTGAAGTCTTCTAAATAGAAAAGTGAAAAATAATTCTACTTCAAAAGAAAATAAAAAAGTGGCCAATATTGCAAATCAAGTGAAAGAACCTAAGAAGGAATGCAAATAAAAGAAAGGAGATCAAAAGGTAGAGAATTATTTGCTTGTACAAGCTGCATTTCATCTAGAGAATGGGACAAGTAAATGATATATTGATAGTGGTTGTTCAAACAACATGGCAGGAGAAAAGAGCAAGTTTCTTTCTTTGAAGGAAGCTGATGAAGGCATAGTAAGATTTGGAACCAATGATATTGAAAACATAGTTGGAAAATGCACTATCAGTTTTGACAATTAAAAGACGAGGACAAAATAATGTCTTATATGTTGAAGGACTTAAGCATAATCTAGTAAGTGCGTGTTAGATATGTGATCAAGGATTTAATGTCATATTTTAGAGCAAAGGATGTGAAATTAGAAAGGCAACAGAGCTGATTGCAAATGTATATATAACTGACAACAACCTATATATTATTAATGAATTAAAAGGACATAAGTGCTACACGAGTTAGATAGATGAGATTTGTATATGAAATAAAACAATGGGTCATATTCACTTTGACAATCTTGTATAGATAAGTTCCAAGCAAGTTGTAAGAGATATGCCTAAATTGCAAAACCATCAAGCAACCTTCAGAAGCGATGTCAACAAGGGAAGAAAACAAGAGTAAGCTTCAAAACAAAAGAACATTCAACATCAAAACCTCTAGAGTTTATTAAAATTGATTTATGTGGACCAACAAGGACAAGAAGTTTGCAAGGTGAAAGGTACTTCATGTTACTTATTGATAATTTTACTATAATGATTTGGATTACTTTCTTGAAAGAAAAGTCTGAAGCTTTTGATAGATTTAAAACCTTCAAATCTATGGTAGAAAATGAAATGGGCTTTAAGATCAAATTTTTAAGTTTTTTTAGAGGTGGTGAGTTTACCTCAAACGAGTTTGAAGATGTTTTTGAAAATAATTGCATAAGAAGACCATATGTTGCTGCAAGGAATCCTCAACAAATTGGAGTGGTTGTAAGGAAAAATAGAACAATTCAAGAAATGGAAAGGACAATGTTGAATGAGGCCAAATTATCTAAAATATTTTGGAAAGAAGCATTTCATACTCCTGTCTATATTCTCAATAGAGCGTAGATAAGAGGGAATAACATAAAGAATCCATATGAGCTTTGGAAAGGTAGACCTGCAGCTATGAAGCATTTTAGGATCTTTGGTAGTGGATGTTACATAAAAAGAGATGAAGACAACTTGGGTAAATTTGACTCAAGATCTGATAAACACATCTTTCTTGGCTGCCCAAGACAAAGCAAGGCATATATATGCTACAATACGAGATTACAAAAGATTGTTGAGAGTGAAAATGTTAAAGTGGATGGAAGATCACATCATGAGCCGATACTAGACATTGATTCAGATGAATCAGAATTCACTAATGAAGAATTAAACAAAGAAGAATTTGAAAGGAAGGAAACAAAGACACCTACAAAGTATATTTAGAGAGATCACTCCAAAGATTAAATCATTGGCAATAAGGATGCTAGAGTTCAAACTAGGAGAAAATTGTCAAAGACTTCACAATGTGCAATTTTTTTTGTGTTATCCATGATAGAGCCTAAAAATTTAATTGAGGCAAGCAAAGATGAAAGTTGGATTGAAGGTGTGCAAGAAGAGTTGAAGCATATAGAAAAGAATGAAATATGAGAATTTTTTTCTAGGTGTAAAGATAAGAATCCATTGGGACAAAATGGGTATTCTGGAACAAATTGAATGAACATGGTCAAATGATTAGAAAAAGGAAAGGTTAGTTTGCAAAGGATGTGTAAGTAGAAGGCATTGATTTTGAAGAAACCTTTTATCTTGTGGAAACATTAGAAGCAATCAAAATGTTTTTGGCATTCTTAGTCTACAAGAACTTCAAGGTATATCAGATGGACGTTAAGTTAGCATTCCTAAATGAGAATCTTGAAGAAGAGGTATATATTGAGCAACCTAAAGGACGTTAGTTGATAGAAAATTGGGACTTTCTATGCAAATTGAGGAAAGAAATTTATTGGCTCAAAAATGCCCTTGGGGCTTCATATGATAGATTGGACAACTATGTGCAACAATAAGGATCCAAAAGAAGTATTGTAGACAACAATTTAAAAATCAAATTAGAAGGTGACCATCGAGTGATTGTTGTTGTTTATGTCGATGACATTACCTTTGGTGGAAGAAATGACACAATGTAAAAGGAATTTATAGAGGAAATGTAGAAAAAGTTTGAGATGTCTATGCTAGGCGAGTTATACTTTTTCTTGGTTTGCATCTTTCTCAATATGATAAAAGACATTTTCATTTCCAAAACCAAGTATGTGAAAGAGATGAAGAAATATAAGATGGACAATTGCAAGCCAGTTAGTGCTCCTATGTTGATTGGATGTAAGCTGAATAAGGATGATGAATCTCCTCTTGCTAATCGATCATTATACATAGATATGATTGAAAGTTTATTATATTTAACTGCATCTATGATTGATATCATGCAAGTAGTATGTATGGTAGCATGCTTTCAAGCTACTCCAAAAGAGACACACGTGAAGGCAGTAAAGAGAATATTTAGATATTTGTAGAGTACAATTTATTATGGTTTATGGTACCCTAATAGTGATAATTTCACTCTAATTGCATACGCATATGTTGATTGGGCAAAAAGTGTTGATGATAGAAAGATCACAAGTGGAGAAACATTCTTTCTTGGAGACAAACTAGTCACATGACTAAGTAAGAAACAAGAATCGATTTTTCTATCTACTGTGGAGACAAAATACATTACAGTTGTATCATGTTGTACTCAAGTGCTATGGATGAGGCAAACCTTGAAGGATATTAAGGTGGAGTATGATGATCATATCCCTATTCTTTGTGATAACACAAGCGCAATCAATATTTCAAAGAATCTTATGATGCATTAAAAAACCAAACACATATCAATTGAGTATCACTTTCTAGGGGAGAAGGTTACTGATCAAGAGGTCAGAAGGTTACTGATCAAGAGGTCAGATTTGAGTATGCGGCTACAAAGGATCAAATTGAAAACATCTTTATGAAACCTTTACCCGAGGAGACATCTGAGTTTCCTAGATAGAAGCTAGAAGTGTTAGCTCCCTTTTCCTATCTCTAAATTGTTTAGATAGATTATTGGTCTAAGGGGGCTTTGTCAAAGTCCTATTCTACATCCCTGGAAGCAAGAGATTAAATCCTCCCTTATCATTGATGTCAAAGGGGGAGAGATACTATAATGTTGAAAATTAGGGTTTCACTAATTAAGGTAATACAAGCATTAATTTTGCTTAATTAACCATTACATTAAGGAGGAGAGAAATTTAATAGATACTGTATGCCAGAAATGTGTTCTTCTACCTACAAGAGGGAAAACACTTCAAACACACCAATAAAGCATTGCATTAGATGCTAGAAATCAGAACAAATGAATAGATTAAAAACTCTAAAATCGCCTCATTCTCCTCTATCTCTAAAGATCTCTAAGATTCAAGGTGGCCCTCACTTGGAAGAGCACTTGATCCTCAAGATGACAACCTAGAGAACGAGTTATATGAAAAATGTTACTAGAATCGAAATAGATGCAACTAGGATTGTAGTGAGTTCTAAGAGATGAAGATGAAAAGGAAGGATGCAATCTAGATGATTAGGAGGCAAAGTATATTCCAAATTGAAAGCTAAGTATGCTATGTGAGTTAATTAAACTAAGATGAGAATGCAAAACTTATAAAAGAAGTGAAATTAAGACAGGATGGAAGATTAAAATGCAACTAAATGAAGCTAAACTATGTGCTATGGATGCTTCGGGATGATGTTGACAACAAAAAGAGATCGTTAGCCTGCAATGTGACTATAATTTTGATGCACAAAAGACTTGATGAATTGAAGAAGGAATGGGCTCTATTTATAGGGAAAATAGAGAAATGGATGGTTGAGATTGAGTAATCTCAACAAGGGTCAGGATTGAAAGTTATCAATCCATGGGAGAGTTTCAATCCAATCCCAAGTTGACAAATATCACCTTGAGAGGGCTTGAGGGGATGCTAAACAAGCATTAGATGCTAATCAAACAATCAGGGATAACCTCAAGGAGTGACATCATTGGATAATATCATTAACTAGGGATGCATGCTATTACCCAAGAGGGAAACTCTTGTGCGACATGGGTAAATGGTCAAGGGACAACCATCATGGCTAAGGGGTGTGGGCTTGTAAGAGGCATTAAATGCCTTATAATAATTTTGGGGCCAATTTGTAAGGCTCTTACAAATTTGGGGAACTCAACAAGTTAGCTTGTTGAATAAGGTAGAGTCTTCAACATATTTTGAAGACTTTCCCCAAATTTGGAGAAGTGACTCCCCCAATTTTAGGGATGGGACATGATTAGGAGAATAGGACATGATTAGGATAGGATTAGAAGGATTCTAGAAGAATGATTAGGGGAATGTAGGATTTTGAAAGTGGGTGAGGGAAAATAGGATTTTTAGTTAAATTAAAATGATTTAATTTAGCCAAAAAAGGGATACAACTTGTATTTGTAGGATTTTACAAGTGGGGGGATTTTTAAATAAATTTTGATTTATTTAAATGCAAAAGGGATTTTAATTAAATGTGAATTTAATAAAAAGGGGAAAAGGGTATTTAAATTAAATAAATAAGATTTATTCAATTAAATGGCTAAGGGTACTTAATCAAACCTTAGTTAAATTATTAGGTTAGGCTAGAGGAAATGATTTAATCAAATCTTTAATCTGGTTAATAGGCTAATTAGAAGATTAGGGATATTAATTAAATCTTAATTTAATTAATTGGAATAATTAGGGATAACTAAATGAATAAATTCACTGAATTCATTGTGCAACTTGTATGTGTCTACAGATATAACCTTTCTAGGGTTAAGATTATGATTAAATTCTAGGCCCTTTTTGAATGCGGCTCTATCCTCCTTGAGTTGCATTGATTTGAATTTGTTGAAGATGTTGAGACTAGAGTAAATGTGTGGATATTGAAGATATTAGGCATAAACAATGAGCTAAAATTGTCACGCAAAGACACAAACCTAGATCTAAGCAATAAATGAAGGTTCAGATATGTTCCCATAAGGTTGACCTGAATTGTCAGGGCCTTGGTGGTGGTCACCCTAGTCCTCTAAAATTTTCGTCCTCCAAAAGGGAACCTATTCATCTCTATGAATTATGTTGATCCTGAAAAATTACAACTCTGTACTTGTTTTCGGTGCACCAAAAGAAAAGGGAAATTGTTGGGAATAAGGGCTTGCCTAAGTCAAACCTCGGTTTAGGAATTATCCTTGAATGAAATTATGCA
The DNA here is from genome assembly GCF_030272615.1 of Cryptomeria japonica. NCBI lineage: Eukaryota > Viridiplantae > Streptophyta > Pinopsida > Cupressales > Cupressaceae > Cryptomeria > Cryptomeria japonica. The sequence goes on from NC_081409.1 coordinate 805,349,651, forward strand.
AATATTGAAATAAATACTGGAAAGATATACCTCAGATCTACAATTGTTGATAATGATGTTTTTCTTGTTGAATGTAATCACATATGTTGTATGAAATGACATGAACATGACAAAACCCTAATCACACACATATGCTTGCATATTAATATTGTAATTTTGCTCCACAATGGTTGAATGAAGAATATGTAGCCTTGAAGACCTTTGAAAATGTTTGATAATGAACGCTTCACATATGCAAGATCTGATTGCTTGATTATGCTTGGAGATGGAGACTTAGATTAGAATGAATTGATCAAATGACTTTATATAGGGGTATCGAGGGCATTTACAGATTAGGCTGACCTCCAATGGTTATGCATATCCATGGAGTCGAATTCCCATCGGAGAGATAAGACCCCTGTCCCATTTAAAATTGGGTTCCATGGTCCTTCTTAGAAAGGGACCACAATAAAGCCTTAGGGAGAAGGGTACCCCACCAGGAAGTCTATTAGTGGGTGTACATGGCATCAAAACTAGAGATTGGACACAAAACGAACCTAGAGAGGTGTAATGGTGGAAAAATGGTGAATGATAGATCAAGAAGGAAACCACTCTTTCCCTCAGAGAGAGATGCCATTTTCGCTATTGATTACCCTTCAAACACTTTTCACCATGTTACATTAGGAAGAGGAGAGGATAATTCACTAGATTCAATCTCTCCATACAAAGATGGATGATTGAATCTTGAATGAAATGGGAATGATAAGTTGATCCCCTCTTCCTTGTTTGAAATGGAAAGGAATTGATTGAATTATGTAGTGCAAAAGTGACAAAGAACTGATTATAAATCGAGATCAGAATTTGGGATGAAGCTGTGCACCTGGATCTGACAGTAATATGTCGAGATGAAGTCGTCCTGCGAATTTGATGAAAAGTTGCCTGGACTGTGGCAGGAACGTACACAGTCCTCTGAAAAATCCACGAAATGAAAAGATTTTTTCCGCCTTTGCAAATGAAGCCCCAATCCAAAAGTACAGTTGTGCACATGCAACCTACACATAGAAAAGAGGAAAATGGGTTGGGATTGGGGGTTTGTCTTTAGGTCAAACCCCTGTTTTGGAATTAACTAAATAATGAAAGAAAGTACTTGCAAGTATATGTAAATGAAAGACTAAATTGTAAATCACCTCAAGGGGGGTTGTAGTAGCAATGTTGATAGAAATGCTTGTGTGGAATTCAATGTTGAAATCAATCTCCTCTTCAATGGTTGAATCCTTGACTTGAATACAACACCTAGCCTTGAAGGGAGACTTGAGAATGCTCAATGCTAGAAAAGAATGCTTGAATACTTGATCGCTTGTGAATTTCCACCCATCCAAATTATGCACATGAGAGGACGAATGCCCCCTTAAATAAATGTTAGAGGATTTTATTTTCATCACAAGCTGACATCGGGGGAGTTTCCCGCCCGATGCACAACCAATAATGTAACCCTAGGAAGGATCCTGCCCCAAAATAGGGTAGGGACATGGTCGCCATGCCCTTAGGGGGGATAGTGATGCCACGCCCCTATCCTACCCCTTTCTCCAAGGAAGATTGCGGACGAGGTGATGCAGAGGCCAAGGAAGAAGCTATTTTTGAAAGATGAGCAATCTCTGGTCTCCGATCAGGATAGAGGATTCGAACTCGCATGCGTGAGGACCCTAATGAGTAAAAAATTGCTAGGGTTGCAATTTTATGACACTACATTTAGCCCCCACTTTAGCGAGGGCATAAGCGTACACCAATACTTTTGGTAAAGTTCAAGGAAATAAGATTGAAAGACTTTTTCCACATCAAGGAGGCAAGATGTGCCAAGACTCCAGTGGACTTAGGATCTTACGACTTCGATTGACAAAGTAAAAGGGAAGATCGAGAAGGGGAGAACCATGACTGCAAGTAGCAAAGTTCCCTTCACTATGAGTCATGAAAGAAAGGATACTAAAGATTACAAAGCAAAATAAAGTTCACTAAGTAATTCTAAGTATCACAAAAAAGGAAAATATGAGTGGAGTGTATGCCCCCACGTTAAAGTGATCGCGTGCGCCTTATCGAGAGCGATTTCTTTAAGGTAGGATACACCCAAGAGAGAGAGTGAAGAAAGGAGAACATTATTGCAAGGATTTAGCCCCCAATCGAGGAATAAATCAAAGGATAATGAAAAAAAAACATGAGGTAGTGTCGCTTTCCTCGGGGTCAATATGTTCTGTATGATAACTCATGTATATAATGTATGTATATGCATATAATAATCGTCATTCCCTAAAGAAGGACACTACCTTAGAAGAAAGAGAAGAGACGATGTCTTTTGAGTCAACATGAAAGAGACCGAGAGAAGATCTCAATGATTTGCATCCTCCCCAAGTAGACATTAAGGGAACAATAGAAGAACAAGGATACACATAGAAGAATGGTCACAAAAGAGCAAGGAAGGAGAGAGAGAAATATCTATAGTGCTAATATTGCTAATCTAGCATGACATCTGCCTCCCGATCTTTGCTAATCACTATTTTGGGAAGGTGAGCAACATGCCAGAGGAGCGACATCGAGCACAACAGATGGAGCTATCACAAGATCCAAACAAGGACTATGCTCATGTTGTAAGTCACTTTGTTTGATTCTAGGAGCTAGGATTAGGGTTTGTGAAAATTCAGTTTATAAATGCTTGTCTATGTCAACATATTCATACTCACTATTAGAAGCATTAGGAGCTGTATTGCCATTATGAATAACTTTTTCACCCATTTCTTCATCAAATTTTAGAGGAAGAGGAGCAAGAACACAAATAGAAGTAAAACCATCACATGTTTTATGCAACTTATGATTTGGAGATGTAAGTTGAACATCTTGCTTAGGAGAAAAGGGAATCATGTCAACTGTTGGAGTTTGAGGAGATTGAATATTTTCAGGGATAGCTTCAAGAGCTCAAACATGGCGTCTTCATCGGCCTTGTCTTGCACAACAATTCCGTCAAGTCTTAGTGGAAGGCTGAGAAGGAGGAGGAACATTTGAACAAATAGGAATATTTCTCTCCTTGATAGTTGAAGGTTGAGGTCTTTTTGGTTGAACAATAGGAGAAGCAGGCCTCTTCTCTTGATAAGAGGAAGGAGGTGGAACTGCACCATAGAAAGGAGGAATATTAGGTGTAGGAAGGAGACCAGGTCAATCATGAGGAGGAGGTATAGGTCGAACCTTAGGAAGAATATTGTTGTTCTCCTTAAGAGAAGGTAAAGTCACATCCATAGGTATAGGTGGACGATCTTCCTTAGGAGGGAGATTAGTTCTATCCGAGAGGGGAAGAACCTCATCTTGAAGAATAATAGGAATGCCAAGTGTTGGGGATCTAGGTTGACTTAAGGATAAGATCATATCGTTCTTCCATTTTTGATAAGATTGAAAAAGAGCATCGTTCCTTGATGGAAGATATTGAAATTGTTTAGGCCGAAAGAGATCAATAGGAACACCAGGGATTCTTTCAGATGGATGAAATAAGCTATGGTTCACGGTTATGATTTATCCATTGTGAGGAAATTTAAGACACTTGTGGATTGGAGAAGCAATATCCTTCGTGGAAGGTAGCAAAGGATAGGCCAACTTCACACAAAATTTCTTAGATGAAGGTATGATAACAAAGTCAACATCCATGGATTTAGTATGAACTTCAACATGAAGGGTGATAGAACTAATGGTAGGACAAGAGAAGCCATCAAATAACTTCACAACCACATTAGAAGCATCATAGATTGGTTTATGCAATCGTAAAGTGAAAAGATACTCTTCAGTTATGACATTAACTATGCAAGAGGGATCAATCTGGGCACCATGACAAGAGATATCCTTAACCTTTTCAACTATGTATAAAGGGCCATCGTGTGCTCTAATTGTCTCACTAGGGTCAAATGTAATATAAGGATCCTTAGGCGTATCTTGTGTTTCTACCATATTAACCAAGTTTGTAGCCATAGAGGTGAATTCTTCAAAAGACAGAGAATTAGGCACAATCTCAATAACGTTAGAGGTATGAGATGACAAGGGATTAGTGAAAAGCTTAAGATTTTGATTAGGAGGAGCTACTGATTTATTCCCTTTATCATTCACACTTTCCACATATATAGTGTTATTATCAATCAAGTCTTGAACCTTATTTTTCAATGCAAAACATTTCTCAGTATCATGACCAGGTTGACGATGAAATTAACAAAAGGAATTGTTATCAAAATAAGGAGATGCAAGTTTGGAAGGATCAATTTGTTTTATAGGAGGAAGTTTGATAACATTTCTATGAAAAAATTGAGACATAATACTATGTAAAGATTCATTCAAAGGAGTAAACTGTCTTACTCTTTGGAAATTTTTGGAAATAGAAGGCACACCTGTTGTAGCATTCACATTGTTATTGTTGATTGAATCATTGAACTTGATGAATCTTTTTGTTGGTTTGAACTTCACAAATGGTTGTTGAACACTCTCCCCCTTATTACTCAGAGCCATAGGAGTGGATTGATCCATTTGACTCATAGCTAGTTGATAATTGTGGAGTGTTGCACATAACTGCGGAAAGGAAGTAAACTTAGACAAAAGAAGCTTTTCCCTGATATCTTTTTGTAAATTAGAAATGAAAATTCTTTGAATATCACTATCAAGGGCATGAAAAGAAATTTGAGCACACAAATTCTTATATCTACCATGAAATCAATCACTTTTCTTTAACACCTTGTTTACAATGCATTAAATCAGTCAAAGTGATTTTAGGACCAATGTTGTTTTGAAATTGTTGGATGAAAGAATTTGATAGTTGTTGAAAGGAAGTGATAGAATAAGAAGGCTTATCTTTTAGTGTTCTTGTAAACATTTTTGCAAGCAATCTTTGATCATAAGCAAAATCGGTACACAAGGTTTGGAATGTTTTGACATGCGTAAGAGGATCACCTTTTCCATTATAGAGTTCTAATTGAGGGATCTCCACATGTTTAGGAGGCATGACTTTAACAATATCAAAAGAAAGTGGGCTCACAACATCAAAGGTGGGCACACTAAACTTGGATTGACTCATGGAAGCAATTTGTTGTTGTAAGGAAGACACAGTTTGAGCAAGATAGTTGATTGTCATTTCAGTAGAAGAATTGATGTTAGACATAGGTGATTGAGAAGGTGGTGTGATGTTATTGAAAGAAGGCATGGACTGAGAATAAGGTAGTGGGACATTATGATAACTAGGAATTGGTGATGATTGGGTAGGAAAAGGGACACTTAAAGGAGGAATAAAATTGTTGAAAGAATTGCCCCCTCGTGTCACACTGATTGGTTGAGGAATAATAGGAACACTCATGGAAGACATAGGTAAAGATGGAGGATTAAATGAAGAAGAGCGATTGCCCCCATGACCCATGTTTGTAGGAATGACATTTTGAGTTAAGTAGCCATGATGTTAGATGTGAAAGTAGGAATACTAGTAATAGGAATAGTCAAAGGAATTGAAGGATTGACTTGTGTTGAAGGTTGTGATTAACCTAGGGTTTCGACACAACTCTTGATAGGCATGACATTAGAATCAACAATATGTGCAATGCCACACAATATATCAATTCCATTCTTATCACTTTGAAGCTTGCATTTAAGACCTTGAATTAATGGAAGAGCTTCACTATTAGGGTACTCTTGGGACATCCATTGTTGAAAGCTATCAAATTGATTGTCCAATGTGGAAAGTTGATCTAACGAAACCCTAGTTAAAGCTCCTTCTTCATCATGGGATCCGTCAATGGGGTGAATAGGCACATGATTAGGATGGGAAGAATTAACATGATCCTCATTAAAGAAGTCACCCAAATTAGGCTCCAACTCCTTGGTAATTAAACCTGGGAAGCCTTAATTCTAATACTTCGTCTAACGGAGATAGGATAGGTAGGACAAATAGTGGTAAAACTCATGCACTAGAGGGAAAATTTGAATTTTGAATTATGAAACAAAGCTTACAAAATTGGTTTATGCAAAATTCAAGAAAATAATGATTACACAATTTGAGCTTTGTTGGAGGAAGAGGATGACACAATTTCCAAAAATGAAAGGAAATTGGAATTTTAAAATTAGGGCCAAGCGAATGCCACTTAAATTTAAAATCAGAATTCTTAAAATTAGGGCAAACTATAATTAACCTCTTAATTTTAAAACTCATGCGCTAGAGGGAAAATTTGAATTTTGAATTATGAAACAAAGCTTACAAAATTGGTTAATGCAAAATTCAAGAAAATAATGATTACACAATTTGAACTTTGTTGGAGGAAGAGGATGACACAATTTCCAAAAATGAAAGGAAATTGGAATTTTAAAATTAGGGCCAAGGGAATGCCACTTAATTTTAAAATCAGAAATTTTAAAATTAGGGCAAACTATAATTAACCTCTTAGTTTTAAAATTTTTCTTGATAGTTGAAATGTTGAATTTTGAAGGTATTTCTGATTCCAATGGGATAAAAAATCGATAAAATTAGCCAATATTTTGGATTTAGGCTGTTAAATACAGTCATAACAGTCTCTCGAAATTTTGGGAAAAAAGCCGAGGACCGTGGCGGGAATGCACATGGTCCAACCAACTTTTTTCAAAATTTTTTCAAGGATGGATATTACGATGATTTGAAATCTAACCCCCCAAAATTGGCAAATTTTACGATCTCTAGATGGGCGAAATGAAGGCGCAAATGTGAAAATAGGACCCTATTAGGGTTTTGAAGAAAAAGAGGAATTGAATTGTAATTTTGAAAAGGGTCAAACCTAATGGATAGGGACACCTTGGAAAATGTTTAGAAATCTGAATGTAAATGAAATTGATTTGAAATCCACACAAAATCCAATTAATTTTAAAAATTAGGGTTTGATGACCTAACCACTTAATTTTGAAATTTTAATTTTGGGAAGAAGGGGGGAAATTGAAAATTTGAATTGTAGGATTACAAACAAATCTGAGAACAATCATAAATTTGAAAACTAAATGGAAATCCAATTTTTGCCCAAGTTGAAGATGATATTTGAAAATTAGGGTTTTAACAAGTAAGCTCTTAATTTTGTAAATTTTAATTGAAAATTGAACAAGACAAAGAGGAAATTGAATTTGACAATCACAACAATTTTCAGTTCTAAGATAACCACAAGCAATTTTTACAAATCACAAGTTTAAATCTAATTTTTTAAAAACTAGGGTTTTTAATGAATTAACCACTAAGTTTGTAGAAATTTGAAACTTGTAAATGAAAATATGCAATGTTGTTCAAAGGAAAGCATGCAAGATGTTGGGTTCACCAAAATGTAATGGTGGAAAAATGGTGAATGATAGATCAAGAAGGAAACCACCCTTTCCCTCAGAGAGAGATGAGAGTTTCACTATTGATTACCCTTCAAACATTTTTCACCATGTTACATTAGGAAGAGGAGAGGATAATTCACTAGATTCATTCTCTCCGTACAAAGATGGATGATTGAATTATGAATGAAATGGGAATGATAAGTTGATCCCCTCTTGTTTGAAATGGAAAGGAATTGATTGAATTATGTAGTGCAAAAGTGACAAAGAACTGATTATAATTCGAGATTGGAATATGGGATGAAGTTGTGCACCTGGATTTGGCAGTAATATGCCAAGACGAATTCACCCTGTGAATTTGAGGAAAAGTTGCCCGGACCGTGGTGAGAATGTACACGGTCCTTCGAAAAATCCACGAAACGAAAAGGGTTTTTCCGCCTTTGCAAATGAAGCCCGAATCTGAAAGTAAAGCTGCGCACCAGCAACCTACACACAAAAAAGAGAGGAAAATAGGTTGGGATTGGGGGTTTGCCTTTAGGTCAAACCCCAGTTTTGAAATTAACCAAGTAATGAAATAAAGTACTTGCAAGTAGATGTATATGAAAGATTGAATTGTAAATCACCTCAAGGGAGATTGTAGTAGCAATGTTTATAGAAATGCGTGTGTGGAATTGAATGTTGAAATCAATCTCCTCTTCAATGGTTGAATCCTTGACTTGAATGCAACACCTAACCTTGAAGGGAGACTTGAGAATGTTCAATGTTGAAAAAAAATGCTTGAATGCTCTTGAATGCTTGATCGCTTGTGAATTTTCACCCATCCAAATTATGCAAATGAGAGGATGAATGCCCCCTTAAATACATGTTAGTGGATTTGATTTTTGTCATGGGTCGACATCGGGGGAGTTTCTCGCCCGATGCACAACCAACAATGCAACCCTAGGAAGGGTCTTGCCCCAAAATAGGGCAGGGACAGGGGCACCATGCCCCTGTCCAAGGGGGGACAGTGGCACCACACCCCTGTCCTACCCCTTTCTCCAAGGCAGAGTGCAGACGAGGTGATGCAGAGGCCAAGGAAGAAGTTGTTTCTGAAAGCTGAGCAATCTTCGGTCTCCGATCAGGCTAGAGGATTCGCACTCGCATGCGTGAGGACCCTGATGTAGTAAAAAATTGTTAGGGTCATAATTTTATGACACTACAATAGGTGATGAGGAGGGGATGCGCTAAAGTAGGGGCACAAACATGAGGTGTAAATTGCCCTGGTGACGATTTACGACGCTACAGATAGATAAATAGGGCAAGATATAAGAAAGGGGGGAGAACAACGCAAAAGAAAATGTCAAACCAAAACTTTTTTGTTGCTCTTCAAAGTGTATTGCTTCAAGTTGTGTTACTATCAATTTAAAGGAGATTGTTGAATATTTTTGTTTGTCATTGATGTCAAGTCTGCAGGGTTATAGGGAGATTATTGGTAGTCATTGTTATGGTGTCCATCATAGGGGGAGATTTTTTGCAAAACCATTTCAATATTATAAAATTTGTCATGCAAAGTTGCAAATATTGTCGTTATCTATTCTAATCGTTAGAGAGGGTTTGTCATGTATCACATTTGTAGTTTAATGATATAAAGATGTTGAGCATGGTATTGCAGAAATCATGATGAGTTTAGATTAGTTGGATTTGACTTTTTTAGCCATGAAAACAATTTCCTTATCTTTCTAGTCAGATTAGGGTTTTTACATTGTTATATCCCTAAAACCCTAAGTCTTAGTTTTGAGAAAAAGCACTTTTCTTACATTTGCTCCGTTACTTGGTATCACCTGTTGCGAGTTGCTTAATTCATCACTTAAGCCTTTATGATCGTGTTGTCTACTGGTCCCTTTGCATAGCTATTACTGACCTAACCAGAAGAATGAAAACTTTAATATTTCCTAAATCAGAGGGATAATGTTTTGATAGTCTTCATCAATAGTTGAGATTAGATTTTATAAGATTGGATGGCTTTCACAAGTTCATGAGATGTCTATGGAACTCTTCTCTTATAGTTGAGAAACTACGGAATGAAGACATGTCAACTCTGTGTTAGTGAATTAGATGGTTCCCCAAGCCCGCAAACTTTCTGTGGGACTATATATTTTAGATCGCAGAACAATGGAATGATGATAGGTCAACTCAGTGACAGAGATCAATGATTAGCACACTTTCAGAAAAATATTAGTGAGACCAGATCTTGTAGCCGCAAAATTGTACGATGGCGCCACATGTTCTTAGCAAGCCTACAAAAAGGAGAGATCAATAGATGATGTTTGAAAGTGCTAAACAACTAGTTCTTGATTTAAATTTGAGTTGTTTAAAGCCAAATGAGAAGTGGTAGGTATTAACTTGTACAAGATGACATGAGAGAATGATTCTGATGGTTTCAAAACATTTGAGCTTACATTAGAAGTAAATCCATGTATATATAGAAGATTATGTCTCTATAAAATGTGTGTAACAAAGACCGCCCTTGATAGAGTAGATTGATCTATGGATCAGGTTGTGTGAATCATGATCTAGATTGATCTATGGATCAGGTTGTGTGAATCATGATCTATTATTTGATGTAGAAGTGTATGTAGTGCAGAATAGTAAGTGGACCAAAGGATGTCAAAATAAAAAAGAATAATCATAAAGGTCCCTTCTAATATCATTCTAATCATTTCTTAAATAGTTAAATAGTGGATGTTTGTTATATATTGTAATCATTTTTGAGGTTGGCGTTTCTTTTGTATTGAGTTGTTGTTTAGATTAGGGGATTGCAGTCTCTTTTGGGTTGGTACTCATAAATGGTGAATTATAGAGGGGATTGGAGTCTCTTGAAGGTTGGTGTCTTCATAACTTATTGTAATATTCATATTTCTTTGTGAGGTTGAATTTGGGTAGTAGATCCAATCAACTTTTTCACCATGGTTTTTCTCTTTTAGGTTTTACACATAAAATCTAGTGTTGTGCTTTTTTATGTGGTTGCATTCATTGCTTGCACTCGTTGATGATTTTGTTAATGATCCTAAGAACTAATTAACGATTGGTTGTGAAGTAATAAATGTTGAGATTATCCATCATCACCAATAATGTACTCTTTTATATGCAATAAGTTGATTGACACTAGATGATAATTTAATATCTATCTACCTTCATACATCCTATGGAAATATGAATTTTGTAGGTCTAGAATCATTTACAAACCAAGCCATATTGTAAAAACATCCATGAAATGCATATTACTATTAACAATATCTTCTAATACCTTACTATACAATTATAATCATGATCATACTGGTCAAATGGAATGTTAGTTACATTTATAACCCCACAATAATTTAATTTTTTTTTGTTTTAGGCAAAAACCTTATTTTACATGCTCAAGTGCGATTTGGTTAGTAGGTCATTGGATATGAATTCAAAATTGAATATGAAAGATATTAATGAACATATTTAAAACTCTCACCGCAATTAATCTTCCTTAACAAAATAATTCACTAATGCCACATTTCATTCCAAATGACAATCATAAAAATCCAATGACAACTTGTTTCTTAACTAGAACGCTACTTTTGTTAGATACAACAAATGAATATGGTATTTCACTTTGATTTAGGTCATTATGAAAGGAATCTAGGTAAGAAAAAATAACTTCTTACACAATCTAAGTGGAGGAGATATCACACAATTTTCTTAAAAACCCTTATATAGTTAACAATTATTAGATGCATATTCATTTACTTAATCAAATTATGAAAAATAGTATAAACCATACACAATATATACATGGGGAAAATACTTTCAAGAGGAAAACTCCACACTCTAAAAGAACAACCCAAAAGTAAACAATGAAGTTTAGAACATAATCACAAAACTAAGCTCATTCAAGAGTCTACTAACAAGTATTTTGGAGTGGTTTTGGCAACATAACGGCACTCCTAAAATTTTCAAACCTATACTCTAAATGGAAAATGGATAAGTAATAAATAAATACAAACCCATAAGAGAAAATAGATGCCTAGGATTTCCACATGTCACAAATCCTATGTTTATATGCATGTCTTGAATCTCCTTGACATGAATAACAGTTGCATGCATATAACAACCTTGCATGAAGTGCAATATCTTAAGTTGGACCCACTTCATTGACATATTCCATTTCCAACATGTATCTTCTCATGTGTAGGACCCTTCACACATGCAATATGATTGCATGCATAGATGCCTCAATCAAATGGAGCCCACATGTTATCAATATATCATAATTGACTCTTGCACTATCATAATCTATCATAAGACATGACAATCAACATTTTTTTCATAATCTATTATAAGACAACTTACTACATGACAAATTGCTACTAATTTGGTATCCAAGGGATCCACCAAGTGTTATACCTACTTCCACATAAGTGCCTTACATGTCATACATCCACCACCATGTCGGATACCATCTCAACTGGTAGGTCCCACAACATGATTCAACATTTATATGCAATAAAAAAAATAAAAAAAATCACCAAATTTAATGCTAGGACTTGCAAAGGTTGAGACATTCTTGTTGGCAACAAGAATGAAGGAAGATTGAGAGGGGGAGGGGGTGGGGGGGTGATTCAGTCTTCACCAGATTAACAAATTTAATCACAAATATAGATATGATAAAATGCAACAATAAAAAAGATAAGCAAATTGAAAGCACAACACACAACACCAAGATTTTGACGTGGAAAACCCGGTTAAGGGAAAAACCACGGTGGGAACTTACCCACAATAAGATGACACTCTGCAGTATTATGTGAAAATATTACAATGGGGAATGCACATGCATTCAGGTACACTTCCTAAAGCTCACTAATCAAATACAATGACCCAGAAGGCTACAACCCTCAGGGAAGTCTCACTGATTTACAACAATATTTGGACTACAATCCAAAAGGAATGAGCTGAAAGAATAACATCTCCAAATGCTTGATTACAATTCTGGTTAAGCACAAATGTCTGCCCCGCAACACCAATCTCTGCTCAATCACAATATCGAATGATGAATCCTTTTTTGCAAATAAACCTCTTTGATAACGCAGACACTACGAATATATCACCTATATATAAATTCATCAACCTTGACAACAAGGTTGGCTAAACCCTCAACTCACAATTACAAAATGACATCACATGATACAAAGATTGACCACTGGACCAATATAATGATTTACATGACACAACATGGACCTAATTCAATTCCCAAATGCTCAACTCCACTAGAAATCATGCCAAGATCAACTGTAACACGCTACACCATCAAAAATACTGCATAACATGAAAATAATCAACGGTTCATGAAAACCACCAATAGATCGCACAACGATCAATGCGGATCATCAAAAAAAATAGGACACAATTAGGAAACACTAGCAAAAACATTAGAATCATCAGTAACAACTGCACCAACACCACTTATCAAATATTTATCGATCAACATCTGAAAACTCAAGAACACAACCAATCAGCAACTGTCACGAAGAAAGATAACTTGCGGAGCACCAAAACAAAATCCATATAAAATCAAGATACACAAGACCATCCCAAATAATATCCTAAAATGTCAACTCAATATCAGATCACACCATAATATACTGGAGGAAATATTGAACTCTGCAAAGCACTGATCAATAATACAAAACTGCAAAACCGGATCATAAGATCTTTCCAATCTGCAAACACTAGAGAAATCATAGGAATATATTGACATTAATGACAACAACATATCCTAGCAGTAGAAATGTCCAAAAAACTCTAACAATCTCCCTCTTTGGCATTGATGGCAACATATGAATGTGAAAAACAATCAATGCAAAGAAAGAAGATATTTCCAGCAAACTCCCCCAACGATTAAGACAAATGAAGAAGTTTTTCACATGATCTCTCTCCCCCTTTGACAACAATGCCAAAGATCCTCAAAACAAAAAACCAAACTCTCTCTCCTAAAATAGGAACATGAATCTCATGAATTTCTCCCCCAAAACATAGATTAATCCACCAAAGGAGCAACACCAACTCACTAATCTAGATAGAAAGATAAGGCCATGAAATCCACTAGATTGATGCAACTTAATGCATCTAATTCTCATCACGAGGGGTAGATACCCCTGACTTGTCTCTCAAATAGACAAATGTCTCTACAGGCAAAAGCTTAGTGAAAATATCAACAATTTGTTCCTTTGTAGATACATACTCTAGCTTCACTTTCTCTTCACTAACTTGTTCTCTCAAGTAATGATATTTGATTGACACATGTTTAGTATTTGAGTGTTGGATTATTTGACATGTTAATAGCACTTGAATTATCACAGTATATGATAGTAGGCTCATCATAGATAACTCTGCTATCCTTCAACATTTGCTTCATCAAAACTACCTGAGTGCAATTGCTAGCAAAAACAATGTACTCAACTTCAACAATAGATAAAGATATTGAATCTTGTTTCTTACTAGCCCATGAAACCAGTTTCTTACCCAAAAAGAATGCTCCATCGGTAGTGCTCTTCCGACCATCATCACTAGCCCAATCAACATCATTGTAAGCATATAGCATGAAAAAATCATTCCTCGGATACCACAAACCATAGTCCATAGTTCCCTTAAAGTATTTGAATATCCTCTTCACAATAGTGACATGACTCTCTTTCGGATCAACTTGATATCTAGTAGCCATGCACACATCATGCATAATGTCAAGTTTATTCTAAGTAAGATATAGCAATCCACCAACCATAGATCTATACAAACTTTAATTAGATTTCATAGATTCATTATTCTTAGACAATTTACAACCAGTCACGATAGGAGTTCCAAAAGGTTGGAATCATCCAATCCAAAATTCTTCAAAAATTCCTTCACATATATAGTTTGAGATATAAATATACCTTTTTCTAGTCTGTGAAATCTGTAAACCTAAGAAAAATTTCATCTCTCCAATCATAGACATCTCAAATTCATTCTGCATATCACTAGCAAACTTCATGCTCAAGTTATCATCTCCTCCAAAGATAATATCATCAACAAAGACTTCAACAATCAAGATGTTATCATTCTCAATCTTAAAGTACTAATTACTGTCAGCATCACCTTTATTAAATCCCGATTTCAACAAATATTTATCTAATCTAGCATACTAAGCTCAAGGGGCTTTTTTCAATCCATAAAGGGATTTCTTCAACTTACATACCATGTCTCCATCATCTGATAATGAAAATCCATCAGGTTGCCCAATGTAGACTTGTTCCTAAAGATCACCATTGAAAAAGGCAAATTTGACATCCATCTAATAGACCTTGAAATATTTATAGGCAGCATATGCAAGCAACAATCTAACAGCTTCAAGTCTGGCCACCAGAGCAAAAGTCTCCTCATAGTCAATTCCTTCTTTCTGTGAATATCCTTTGCAAACCTATCTAGCTTTATTTCTGACAACTTCACCGACCTCATTCAATTTGCTCCTGAATATCCATTTAGTACCAATAACATTCTTATCCTTAGGTCTAGGCACAAGCTCCCATGTGTTGTTCTTTTCAATCTATTCTAATTCTTCTTCCATAGCTCTCATCCAATTTTCATCTTTGCAAGATTCAACAACATATTTAGGTTCAATAGTAGAAATCAAACATACTTCTTCAACAACTAACCTTCTTCTAGTCATCACACATTTATTTTTTTATCACCAATAATCTGATTTTCTAAACAATTCAATCTTACGTACCTCAAAGTTTTCTAATTAATCTAATTCTCAGGTTCCTGCACATCTTCATCGACAACAACAACATCTGGATTAAAAATCTCTATCAGATCATTATGCTTTGGCTCTTTAGTTTGAATAGGATTTAGAAGAATATGCTGACCATCATCATATCTACATGCTCTGATATCTTTCCCAAGGTTCTCATCCACTTTCAAATTTGCACTTTCTACTATCTTTCTCAGTCTTTTATTGTAGCACAAGTAGGCTTTGCTCTTTGTATAATATCCCAAGAAAATTCATTCATCACTTTTAGCATCAAACTTTCCTATATCCTCATCTCTCTTGATATAACATTTTCTATCAAATGCTCTGAAATATCTCATAGTAACCATAACTCATAAGGGGTCTTACCGATATCACCTTTAATATGAACTCTATTGAATGTGTAAACAACAGTGCTAATGGCTTCTCTCCAATAGATTTTCAGAACTTTCCCTTCAATCAACATAGTCCTTGCAACATCCAAGACAATTCTTTTCTTCCTTTCAATAACTCCATTCTGCTGAGGGGTTCTAGGAGTAGATAGTTGTCTTCTAATCCCATCCTTCTCACATAATGAATTAAACTCACCGGAACATAATTCTCCACCTCTGTCAGATCTTAGACATTTCACCTTCAATCCAGACTCAGTCTCAACCTTTGCTTTGAATATTTTGAATTTATCCAATGCTTCTAATTTATCCGTTAAAAAGACAACCCACATCATCCTAGAATAATCATCAATTAGCAACATAAAGTATCTATCACCCTACACACTTCTAACATTTGTAGGTCCACATAGGTCATTATGCATAAGATCTAGCAATCCATCAGATGTATAATGTTTTCTCTTGAAATAAATTGTTATTTGTTTACCTAACTGACAATATTTACATACCAGATTAACAAGCTTAACAATCTTAGGCAGATCTCTAACAACTTGTGTAGAACTTATCTTAATCATAGAATCAAAGTTAACATGACACATTCTCCTATGCCACAACCAATTCTCATCTATCTGAGCAATCAAACAACTTTTCTCACCGACATTCAAATGAAAAATGTTACCTTCAGTCTCAGTTCTAGATGCAATCTCTATACCAGAGGCATTTAGGATTTTGCATTTTTCATTCTTGAACTGTAGATCATAACCTTTATCAACCATATGTCCAACACTTAAAATATTATGCTTCAAACCTACAACATACAAGACATCAACAATATTATGCTTATCATCAAAGGATATAGAACCTCTACCATGGATCACACATGCTTTGTCATCTCCAAATCTTACTATTCCACCATCATACCTTTCCATGCTCACAAATTTTCTTTCATCACCAGTCATATGATGTGAACAACCACTGTCAATCACCCATTCATCTCTCTCTTCAACTTTAGCAGCTAAGGCTTTCTCCTCAATAGTACAGCTAGTGGAATCAACATGTACCAGTCCATCTTCCTTAATGGCAAGAAATACAACTTCATCTCCTTCCGATTCTTCATTTGTAACACCTTCATCATCAACATAATAATAGTTCTTTTGATTCCTATACTCCCGATTAGACTTGTAAGACTTATCATACTTCTCATGCTTCTCATAACTATCATTTCTATCATGCTTATCAGACTTATCATGTCTTTCATATTTAGCCATTATTTTCAAGCATCTAGAAGAAAAATGTCCTATCTTATTGCAAGAGATGTGAGATTCTGTGAGAAGTGAGAATCGAGACAAGATCTGATGTCGGTCATAGATCACATGCAACTCCTCACACAATGGATGATCGAAGATCAAAATAGCTGAATGAAGATAATTTCAATATGAGAGAGAAATAGAGACAAAGAGGAGAATTTGGAGAAGACCCTCACCGAGGTATCACTTCCCCTACTTGACTTGTGAAGGTGAGAGTATAGTGCTTATTATATAGAAAAATATAAGCATATACATCCAAGGGGTGCATTAACTCCTATTCCCCATAAAAAGTGGGAGATTTTACCTTCTTGGTAAATGCCAAAACATGTAGCATAACCTCCTTACATCAAGACAAAAAAGGAGTTGAGAAAGTTGGCACATAAGGCCAAAAGAGGGTGTGAAACCCAACTACCCCATAACCCACTTAGGAAGTGACAAAATAGTGGTTATGAGAGGTGGCACAACAAGCCAAAAGAGGGTGTGTAACTCAACTACCCATGTGAGGTGGAGAGTTACACATGTAGCTGAAGTATTTCACCATGTGTCCTCATATAAACCACTCCTATTATCCTAAGCAAGCTTAAATAATATATGAGTAGGAAAAATAAATACCCCCTAACATAAGGAAAATAAAAAACCTACACTAACAAGAGAAACATTTCAAAGGTAATTTTTCATCATACTTACCGACTCCTTTAGGCAATCTCTTGGCAATCAATGCTTCAAGCTCATCTAGCTCTCTTTCTTGCTCTTCCATCTCTCTTCTTTCTCTTTCATATCTGGATATTTTTCACTCATCAGGATCATACTTCTGCTTTCCGGATACATATGATGATGCTCTAAATGTTGTCTTAAAATTTCCATGTGATTCTCCAAACTTGCTTAACTCAAAAGCAACAATCTTTCCAACCAACATATCTCTTGTCATTGTAGTCACACTCTGGATCTCATCAATTATAGCTACCTTGTGTTTGTAAGAAGGAGGAAATGATCTCAACACCTTAGCAACTATTTCATCTTCATCTAGGGTTCCACCAACACATCTGATACCTAGGACAAGATCATTCACCTTAGCCATAAAAGAGTGTATGTTTTCATCTTCTCCCATCTTCAACATCTCATACTTTCCTTTCAAATTCTGCAACTTAGCAACTTTCACTTGTTTATCTCCTTCATACAAGGTCTCAATCTTCTCCTAGATCTTATGTGCGGTCTGAAGTCCCATTATATTTGTCATCTCTAAATCAGTCAAGGCACTAAGAAATGCTTCCTTCACTCTGATGTTACTTTCAACATCCTTGGTTTCAACAGCAGTTACTGGTCCATTCCGAGGAACAAAATAGGCATCCTTTGTAATCTTCCAATGATCTTCTCCAAGAAATCTTAAGTGCACCTCCATCCGGTTCTTCCATATAGCATAGTTACTTCCATCAAATCTCAGATTGTCTTCCTTAAAGATAGTTGCCATCTCAGATCTCCTCAAGCGGTTAAGCTTCTTCCAGAGGATCTAGCTCTGATACCAATTGTTGGAAACAACAATGAAGGAAGACTGAGAGGGGGGGGGGGTGAATCATTCCTCACTAGATTAACAAACTTAATCACAAATACCGATCTAATAAACTGCAACAATAACAAAGATAAGCAAATTGAAAGCACAACACACAACACCAAGATTTTGACATGGAAAACCCGGTTAAGGGAAAAACACAATGGGAACCTACCTACAATAAGATGATACTCTGTAGAGGTATGTGAAAATATTACAATGGGAAATGCACATGCATTCAGGAACACTTCCTAGAGCTCACTACTCAAATACAATGACCCAAAAGGCTACAACCCTAAGGGAAGTCTCACTGACTTACAACAATATTTGGACTACAATCCAGAAGGAATGAACTGAAAGAATAGCATCTCCAAATGCCTAGTTACAATTTTGATTAATCACAATATCAAAGGATGAATCCTTTTTTTCACATAAACCTCTCTCTGATAACGCAGACACTACCTCTTTTTCTAAATTACATGAATATATCACCTATATATACAATTCATCAACCTTGACAACAAGGTTAGCTAAACCCTCAACTCACAATTAAAAAATTACATCACATGATACAAAGATCTACCACCAGACCAATATAATGATTTACATGACATAACATGGACCTAATTCAAATTCCCAAACACTCAACTCCATCAGAAATCACGCTAAGATCAATTGCAACACACTACATCACCACAAATACCGCATAACATGAAAATCATCACTAGTTCATGAAAACCACCAATAGATCACACACCGATCAATGTAGATCATCAAAATAAATAGGAAATGATTAGGAAACACCAACAAATATGTTAGAATCATCAATAATAGCTACACCAACACCACTTATCAAATCTTGATCGATCAAACACAACCAATCAACAACTATCACAAAGAAAGATAACTTGCGGAGCACAAAAACATGATCCATCTGAAACGAAGATACACAAGACCATCCCAAAAAATATCCAAAAATCTTAGCTCAATATCAGATCACACCGGAATATACCGAAGGAAATATTGAACTCTTCAAAGCACTAAACATTAATAGAAAACTGCAAAACCAGATCATAAGATCTTCCCAATTTGCAAACACCAAAACAAATCACAAGAATGTGTTGACACCAATGACAACAACATATCCTAGCACTAGAAATATCCAACAAACTCCAACAATTCTAATACTATCATCCTCCCACTTTTTGAAGACCTTTCAAGAGACGAAAAACAATTAACTACTAGAGGCTATGAGGCCCATGAAATCATAACACTATATCAACTTCTTTGTGTTCACATGCTTTGCCAATGCATCTACATCATTCATCAAAGTTCCATCCTTGTCAAATTTCACCTTCCCATCTTCCAACATGTGACGAACAAAATAGAACCAAACACTAGTGTGCTTCATTCTGACATGTAAAGTAGGATTCTTTGCAAAGAAAATGGCAATATGACTGTCACAAGATATGGTAATCACCCTTGCATGAAGCCCAACATCTGAAAACAACCATACAAAGAATGATTATATTCCTTACAAGTATGCTTAGATTCCACATACTCTACTTCTATCATGAAAAAAACAACCACAACTTGCCGCTTACTCATCCAACTAATAGTACCAACAAACATTGTTAACATATATCCATTGGTGGATCTTCTACTATCAATGCCACTTGCCCAATTTGAATCCATATATCAGTGAATAGAAGCTGAGTATTGAGGTCCAATAGGATAACCATGAAAACACAAGGAATACTCAAAAGTAGCTCACATATATTTAAACTCTCTATCAATTACATCCAAATGCACCCATCCAAGATTAGCCATATATCGACTCAAGACTCCCACTACTTTGGCAATTTTTGACCTAATATAGACCATGACATACATAAAACTACCAACAACACTTGTATACAATACTTTAGTCATGTCCTCCATCTTAGTAAGAGATTTTGGACAATCCTCCATAGATAATTTTATCCCTTGTAGAATAGGAACAATCAAGGATCTACAAGTTGACATGTTAAATCTCTCCAACATCGAGCTCACGTAATTTATTTGGCTTAACCAAAGATTTTGGTTGGCTCTGTATTTTTGAATCTCCATTCCCAAGATGTACTTAGTTGCACTTAGATCTTTCATCTTGAACTGTGCCAACAACTAAGACTTCAAGTCAAAAATCAAAACCTTACCATTCCCCAAGAACAACATATCATCCACATACAATGCAATAATGAGAATGTGACCATTATCGATTTTATAATAAATATAATGATTGAATTTAGATCTTTGAAATCCCAAACTCAACACATGGGTATCAAACTTTTGGCACCACATCTTAGGAGAAAATTTCAGACTATCCAAAGAATTCTTCAACTTGCAAACCAATTTTTTAGCTTTTACCATGAACTGTTGTATCTATGACATATTTCTTCCTCCATGCCACTATGAAGAAATATTGTCTTCACATCCATCTTCTCAACCCTTAGAATATAAGCTACAACAAGTGCTAATAAGAACTGGATGGATGCTAGCTTTACTATAGGAGATTATTTCCACCATAATCATTTCTCTCCACATGTGAATACCCTTTTGTGACTAATCATGCTTTATGCTTCTCAACAGTGTCATCAAGATTGCAATTTTTCTTGAACACTCACGACCATTGAGTTTGCATGCTTTAGGACAATGTACTAGGTCCCATGTATTATTTTTATTCAATTCAAGCATCTCTTTATCAATGACATTCATCAAGGAATCTACATCACTCATACCTAATCTCTTTTATAGTTCTAGGTTCATCAATGTTATCAATCAAAGCAAAAATACAATTGGAATCCAACAATGACTAACCAAACATTTATTGTTGTTGTCTAACTCTCGTAGACCTCCTCAATGGTTAAGGTTGAGGTTCTTCTTCTTCTTTTAAACTATTCAAGTTGCTAGAGCTCTCCTCTTCATTAGGTCCAATAGGTGTACATAGTTCATTCTTCATTGAAGTAGGTGGACATAGACTACATCCTTTTCTTTCTCTTATTTATTTGATTGTAGATCAACAAAAGAAGGTTTCATCTCTTTGAAAATAATGCCTTTAGTGTAGAGAACCTTCTTATCCACTTGATCCCAAAGCTTGTACGCTTTCAAACAAATACCTTAATCAATGAAGATACATTTAATAGTGTTTTCTTCAATTTAAACCTATTATCATTTGATATGTGCATAGTCCTTACAATCAAATACTCTGAGATATCTTAATGAAGCATTCTTTCTTGACCACACCTCCATAGGTGTCTTATCAACAACCATTGATGTAGTAGATTTACTAATCAGATAGTAGGCAGTGGCTATAGCTTTATCTCAAAAGTTTTGTTCAAGGCTAGCTCCACTTAGCACACTCTTATCCCTCTACACCAACATTCTATTCATTCTCTTTTTGTGAGCTCATTATTATTATGGGTGTATAAAGTTTTCTTATTCCTCTCAATCTCATTCTCTTTACAGAATTTGTCAAATTATTTTAAAAAAAACTCACTGTTGTTCTTAGTCCTCAAACACTTAATCTTTTAACTAGCCTGATTTTCAACAAAGGCCTTTAACACATTTATATAAATGTCCTCCTATAATAATCAATATTATAATGAAATATACAAATCTAGAAATTGAAGGAACATTAACTAGACCAAACACATCAGAATGCATATAGTCTAAAACCCTAGAAGATTTGTTAGAACTAGAGTAAAATTGGACATGATTTTGTTTTCGATAGATGCAATGTTTGCAAAAGTCAAACTCGAGGTTACAATCATCATGCCCTCTATAAGGCATTCATTTTTTAGGGATTTGAGATCCTTCTTACCAATATGGTCATGTCTCTAGTGCCATAACATTGTTTTATCTATTGAAAGCTTCATTTCTAGGGAATGAGCACCCTTTGGTATCCCAAATGTATGAACATCAAAAGTTGATGTAATAGGTTTTTTCACTTCTTGGTCTAATGGTGAGGATGAAGAATTCAAGGCTCTTTTCTTTTTCTTGTCAGAAGAACTATTGTACTAAATAGTGCATGCATCCAACTTGAATAAGGTGCCAATCTAAACAGCCTTAGCCAATACCATAGGTCCTCTCACCATCTTGCATCCTTCTCTCAAAGAAAACAACTAGCACATTTGTATCTTTAAATTTTCTCAGTAAAAGGAGGTTTCATGCCAAACTTGGGATATGCAATACACTATTAACCTCATTCTCTCTACCATCAAGGAATCCAATCTTGACTTAAATTCCATGACCAATAATTCTCAAACGAGAGTTATCAACTAGATACATCTTCCCAGTATCAAATTATTCATAATTCAAGAGTCAAACTTTGTGTGAGGTTATGCAAATAGATACATTGTAATCTATCAACCACACATCTTCAAATTCATGTGTTTTCAAGGTTGTGAAAAAGGCTTCATAGTCATCTCAAGAGAAAATGTCTAAGTCGGAATTAGAGGCATTCTTTTTGTTTTTCTTTTTTTTCTCCTCTTTGAATTCTTTATGAAAAATGATTGATTTTGTTGTAGTTCTTGTTTATGATGAATTTGAACCCTATTTGCAAACCCTAACTAACATCCAACCAAAACCTAGGTCTACAAATAAATTAAAAAAAACTCAATGGAGAGCTACAAATGCATACAAAATTACAATGAAAGAAAAAAAGTATATCTTCATATGCACATGAGTGTTCTCTCCATTGTTCTCCCATCCTCCATGTTCTTGTGTTGATAATGGTTGTGTTGATGATTGTTGCTCTCATATTTTATTGAACTTGCACAAGAGCTCAAGGAAGAACAGATATGGTTGTGACGATGTATAGCTAAAAGTGTGATGATGTATGGCTAGAATGATTTTGGCTAAAAGTGTGATAAGAAATGTGTGTCAGGTTATGAGATGAGGAAGCCTCTTTTATAGAGATCATCCTAAGAATAGAGGGTTTATATTAAGAGGTGGGATCATGAAAGGTCAAGATCACATAAAATAGATAGACTTGATAGGATTTGAGGTTAGGTAGAGATGAAGGGAGGAGATTGTGAGATGAGTTGACTCTGGAGGGAACACAAAGTGAATGAAGAGATGGTTGACACTTGTCACATGCCTACAAATTTAGATTGCGATCTATGTGAACAAGTTTGAGGGCTATGATTAAAGAGGAAAAAGGTAAAGTGATTAATTAAAAGTATCTATTTAATTAATAGAGGAAGGGCCAAATAAATTAAATAATTAAAGTATCTATTTAATTTAGGAGAGAGGGAGGTGGGATTAAATAAATATTACATATTATTTAAACTAGAAAGAAGAGGCTTAGTGAATTATTTAAATAAATAATTTTTTTTATTTAATTAATAGAAGACATTAGGTTAAAATAATTAAATAAATAATAAATATTTATTTAATCAAAGGACAATTTTAGGTGTCAATATTTTTTCCCTTTTGGAGACAATGCAATTTATTGTATTCTTTCAAAGAATAAAGAGTAATTGACACATGACCTAGTTTGGAAGGTGATATATGCCCCCTTGAGAGATTGGATGAAAAATAAAAAAAAGTTCAGACAATCTCTCGATAGAAAGAGAGGATATGGTAGATAGAGCAACGAAAGATGTTGGTTAGTTTGGGAGAAAACAAGGGATCACAAAGACCACATAAGGTACCATGACTGATTGGGGTTACAATGCCTATATATAGGAGCTTGGAGGAAGGATCTCCTCATTTGCATCCATAAATTTTAGAGACCATAGCACATAGTATAGCTTAGAAAGGAGAGTAGAGTGATTCTAGAGATGGCTAGTGCAATAGAGTGATTTCATCGATTCGAGTGCGTCCAATGGTATAATTGGCTAAAGGAGTATGTGAGCTGGTAAGTACATCTCCCTTTTGTCGATTTTATGCATTTATTGCATCATAATTATAGGGATCAAATTTGAGAAAACCAAAAACACAATAGGATTAAGTTTATGTAAAATTATTTGTATGGTCAATCCTTACACGTACACGACATGCAAATGTGTATCTGGCAAGTCTTAGTGCATTTGTGGTTATTACCACATCCTAGTCTTTAAAAAGGCTTATAGGGTTTGGGGACACGTACATGGCCAAAAAACACATCCTTGGTAGCTAAAGCTGCATATGTGGCTGAAACTGCTTATATGCATTGTAAAAGTGTGTGTGCAATCAGAAAACATGTATTTGGATCCTAAAAACACGTATTTGGCAAAGTTGATAAGGACCAGGGGCTAAAGCTATAAATTTGTTTGATAGATGCGGGTAACAATGATAACTTTATGATTTATAGAATAAGACATGTGCCTCGGCTAGGTTTAGCTAATTAATTTATTGCTAATGCAGTTCTTGTTATGATTGTAGATTGATTTGCCACCATTGGAGTCATTAGAGAGATTGCCAATTAAATAGGGATGAAGACCTAAGTTGACCAGCACAAATCATCTAATGCTAGGCTCAATAGGATTATGGCATGCAACCTTTATGCCTTAGATTAGAGAAATCCTAGGGATGTTGTCTGTGTTAGCTGAGAGATGGTACAATAAGACCAACTCATTTCACTTTCCTATAGGAGAGTCACGTTGGAGGATGTATGGAAGATACTGTAAATTCTCATAATATAGGAGAGCTTGTGATTTATGATAGAGATGAGGATGTAGATTATCTATGTCAAGCATTTGGGGATGATGATTTTGAGGTCAAAGGAGGATATGTCATTTGGCTTGAGATTGAGAGATATGACAAGGTACTCCCATAGTTTTGGGTGATGTTATCGAAGGCTATATCTGTCTAGACAAGATGATTCATGGGTTACTAGTTGGCTAGGGTTGGGAAATGGTGATGATCTTCGATTAGAGAACTTAGTTTACTTGGGCCCCCTTATTTATTGGCTCACTTATATCATAATATGCACTAGTTCATCTATATGGGTGGATGCAATCAATCGACAAAGGTTACATTATTACATGTTTGGGCCTATGAGCACATTTTGGTTTTGAGGCAATGTGCATGAGGTTCCGAGAAGTGAGACATCCTTATGTATTTATGTATATCATGATTACTTCCCAACCCAACTTGGGAAAGATGGAGTACTAGCGACATGTCATATATGGCATCGATATAGTGATTTGGAAGCCCTACCTAGACTACAAGGACTAAGAGGGTGATGATGTGGAGTTACCATTTTAATTTACGACTCAATGTTTGATCAAACACATGCAATACATTATCAAGCATCATCTTCTAGACGGAGTCTTAAGATCGTTTGGCTAAGGGGACATCGACAAGATATTGCAGAGTTTGCATAGATATGTTGAGAGATGCCTTGGTAGTGTCTGACGTTATCTTATGATGTGAAAATTACAAGTTTCAAGATCTAGTTCCTATTCATTGGGACATGCATATAGATGTTGTATATGTTGGCATGACTCTAGATTTTGAGGCCTAGTTCACAACATGCATCTTCCCACAATTGATAGGTCCAACAAAGTTAAACCCGTAGATAGATGATGACACAAAGGGAGAGGGTCAACAGTTTGTGAGGTGGATATGGAGGAGAGGAGGATGGGGAGGAGATCAAGGGGGAGGAGGAGCAATACCAACAACAACAATGATGCCTCCTAGGGTTTTGAGGGGGAGAGGTGGATGACCCCAGCTAGGTCTATAGCCATAGTAATAGGGACAGGTGGGTCATGGACTTATAGGTTAGGTATAGGTAGGCCAAGGACATGATATTCCTTAGACACATGCAGGTGGGGGTCAGTAGGTGGCTGAACATGATGGATAGATAGTGTCCTTACAGGTGTAAATCTAGGAGAGGGATGCCCAAATTGGGATATTATAGAGATTGTTTGTCACACGAGAGATAAATATATCCTCCTTGAGATAATAGGTATGAGATTTGAAAAAGGAGAGAGATATGAATATCCAATTATACAACCAGGCTGAGGATACCATTCAACAATCCATGGCATTAGAGAAAGGGGATGTGGTTGGAGCATGGACTTTTGCCTCTAAATAGGACTAGAGATTTTCTATTGGAGATGACTATAAGAGTCAGTGGTGCCTGCAAGATAGAGGGAAGAAAGTCTTCAACAAACCTCGCATGGGAGATCATGGAGGCAAAGAATAAAGAGAATAAGGGTGATGGGCCCACCACGGGCACTGTTAGGGAAACATGTTTAGTAGGAGGAACACCACTTCCACCAGTAGGGATAGGATGGGTAAGATCTTCTAGTGCTCAAAGATTGTCGAAACCGACAGGTTTTGAGGGTGGGAGTTCATCATAGCTCCTTCTAGTCTTTTGTATCGGTTTGTATCATTTTTGTATGATGTGTAGACACTTATGGGACATGATTTTGGGGCTCCTAGTAGCCATTTTGTGATATATGGGATCAGTGTATTTGAAACATTATTTTTTGATTATATATGAGATGATTGATTCTTTGCAACACTTATATGCATGTATGCTTATGTGATGGCTTTCTATTATGTTCCTGGATGCACTTATGTTATATATGGTTCTATGATGTAATGTTCTTATGATTGTATGATTTATGCGATATACTATGTGATGGAGTTATGACTTATGTATTATGATCTTACAATGTTATGGATGAATGTACTTATGATATTTATATGATGTTCATGTGATGGATTATATATGATATATGTATGAATGTATGATCCATGATATGATGCAATGAATTATGCTATCTATGATTATGAGATAACCTATTGTGAATGTATGATGGGATATTATATGAGATGTTTTATATGATATGTGGCCCTAACATGTAGTGATGCAAGATGGTGTCTAATGCAATGCTTGTGCCTAGTATTTTTGGTGTGTCAACGTACTCAATCGATTGATGCAATATTACTGGGATTGAGGGAAGGGATGATGATTGAGTGACCATAAAATAAAGGAGATGAAGATGGAATATTGATGGGAGATGAGGGATGAGTGAGCTCTTGTGCGGATTTTGATCAAGTGCTTTATCATAATTGATCTTATTATGGAAAGTAGTTGTGACTATCTAGATATGAGTTAGACCCAGATAATCCACATATCATTGTGTGGAGAGAAGACACTCACAGATAAAGAATGCCCTTGTTTACACTAGAATCACAGGTCCTTGATGATCATAGACCATCATATCCTCTAATGATCCATAGTATTACTAGAGAACACACGACAAACAATATTCGTGTGAACACGCCCCATCCCGACCACTCTTGTCCATAGACGTCTTTGAGTATCATAGTAAGTATGTCACAAAAGATCAAGTCAAAAAAAGAGTAAAAACTTAAATGAACAACCAATAAAATCGTCATGCCACAATTTTTTCTTGACATAGTTTAGACTTGGTTTGACTTTGATAATATCTTGATAAATAACAGATAATGCACAGGCAAATAGGATCACCAATTTCTTTTCAACTAGTCATTATTCCATGAAATGATTCTACCGAAAAATAATTTTCATCACCTCTCTTATTAATTACACATGGAAAGATCACCACCCTATTTCTACATCCATAGAAGCAAGCATAACCAAGGGAACATATATCTACCCTTTAATTGTATCACCTTTTATAGTATTTTGAACTGACATGTTTTTTTTGTGTGCAGGATGATTTTGATTTTTCTAACAAAATAATT
Organism: Cryptomeria japonica; assembly: GCF_030272615.1. Taxonomy (NCBI): domain Eukaryota; kingdom Viridiplantae; phylum Streptophyta; class Pinopsida; order Cupressales; family Cupressaceae; genus Cryptomeria; species Cryptomeria japonica. The sequence continues at coordinate 805,377,707 of NC_081409.1, forward strand.
TTGCAAGATGTGATTCCTAATGTTGTGATATTATGAATTAATACACTAGGGCTTTGTTCTCATGCTTAGTGACAATTTGAATCCTCTATAGTATCCTTTATATGATGGTATTTTTTTTAAAACTTTAGCTTGTATATGCACATAGTGTCATATAACCACTAAAGTGGGGGCTAAATATAGTCTTGTAAATTATCCTCCCTAATGGTGAAAGCTCAATTTCACACTCTATTTGGTAATTGCTCTAGTGTATTTTAGGACCAATGTTAGCCTTAATTCTACCCTCAACTCAAGGAATATGCTATGCTTAGTCCTAAAAGCCCTTATAGATGACCTTGTGCCCAAAACTTTTAACAAATTCTCCAGACAGTAACATGTCCAATATCCTACCCCCATATACTTATAGATATCTCTTTGAACAAACAAATAGATCTAGACTATGGTTGCCAACACTCCTGTCTTGTCTATTTGGCTTCAAATTCTCAAAGACAATTTGTGTTGGCCTTGCTTTGTATGATGTGATTTTTTTTTGATAATTGATCATTATGTGTTATTTTTTCAATAAAAAATCAACCTTGTGACTCAAATATAAACCTAAAATTTAGCATGTGGAAACATCTAATGATTTAAATTCTATGGGAAAACCCTGCCAAAAATGAAGACATGGCTTTGTAAGTCTGAAAGCCCTATATATTTGCATACAAGTTATATTATTCTTAGCACTCTTGAAGGATTAGAGCTCTTTGAATATTGAATGATGAATTGGAATCACTAATTGATGATTGTCGTGTACCTCTCCTATGGTGTTTTTCATACATTTCTTGATTTATCTCACATTCTAAGTTTTGATATCCTAATTTGAATTATCTTGATTTACTCCCATTAATCATAGAATTTGTGTTAGGATTAAGGTGCCATATACCTTGTAAATCCTATGACATAGTTATAGCATCCTTTTAAAGTGTCTTAAGGCACATAAGATGTATTGGAAAAATTATTTGTAATATTAATTTCTCACCATTGTTTGTAATACATTCTCAAGGGATGATGGGTTACATTAGCAACGATAAAAGTGATTTGTGAACACAAATACTTAATATTATTTTCTCCACTTATGGATGTCTATAATATGATATTTAATGAATAAACAAAGTGGAAAAAGTGTGACCTATGGGCTTTTCCAATTGGGAGTATGGAAGAGGCAACAAGTTTCTCTTGGTTTCTGGCCATTTATTACATTTAATGTAATGTTTATCTTGCAAGTATAACTGTCCATGTTGGAGGGAAGGTATTGGAAGCTAAAATTTTGCATTTTCAAGTTATGTGGAGGCATTCCAAGGGTTATGGTAATGAGTAATGAAGAGTCTTCTTTGGAAACTTTTATTGGTGGTTTTGGAGCTCTTGCCATTCTATAAATTTAGTCTTTGGGTGTAGATTTTATGTGTAACAAAATGGAAAACAATTGAATGTAGATTTACCTATAGAAATAAAGGATGGATGGGGGACACAAGGAGGTGATACACATGTGCATAGGTGTTGCTATGGCAGAGGTAAAGAGGAGAATGGAAGAGATTGTATTGTAAGCACATTCATTGTTGTTAATACAAGCTTGTCCTCTCTTCTTGGTGGAGATTTTTCCATGTAACTCATGTTTTATGTTGCTTATTTATGCCCTATTACTACTATCTTATGTCAATATTAATAATTATTTATGTCTGTTATAAGTTCACATAAAATATGTTGACTAAGCATTGTTAATAGGTTATTTTTGTTATTACAAAGAAGAAGGATATAATCATGGGTTTTCCACAATTGAGGCAACTTAATTTTCAGATTTGCATATGAGTTTCAGATTTTATGTTGCTACTATCCAAGCCTTGAATCGTATCCTTTGATTGTTTTATCAGATAGATATTGATTTTTACCATCTTTGTTATTGAACCTGATTATTTCCCAACATTTTGTACCAGAGCTAAAGGTTACTAATTCTGGGTATTCCTCTAGTTTTTGTTTCTTAGCTCGCAAAGCTTGTGGGAATCATCTAGAAGGAATTAAAGGTTTTTGAAAGGCTTATGGGGATTTAATGAATGTTTTGCGAGTTAACACTAGTTTGCAAATTTGTGAGATTGGAAACCATGGATATTATCAATGTGATCTATGTTGGGCATTTGAAGCTCATGCTTATGGATCTTCATGGAGTTGTTCATGCTTATGGATCTTTATGAAGTTTGATAATATGTATGTATCCTCTTTTTTGGTGGTTTTTTTCTTTACCTTGTGATCATGTGTAGTGAGAAGGTGTTCATGTTGGATGAGTATGGACATCCTAGTCACATGGAGATGCACCAATTGTTTGAACTACAAAATGGAGTGCTTATGTTGGGTTCATGATTTTAGTCCATGGTTACATAAAATAACTAGAAGATAAGCCATTGAACTCTTTGAGATTTGTGGAGATGAAATGCTTCATATAGTTTAAGCTCCTAGACAACTTTCCTTTCCTTTCTTGGTTTGCAGTGATCTCTTATTTTTGGCTATTTCATGTGACATGTATAATGTGAATTTTTGGATGTTTAAATATATTTTATATTTACAGAGATGATTTTATAGGTTTTATATGTTAACTAAAAACCATGGTGTGACTAGATTCAGATTATTTTTGATGGAGAAAGTTATAGGTATGCATGGTTGCTTGGAAGGTTCTTATTGATCTATGGTTACTTCTATGTGGGTTCATTTGGAAAATTGGATTTAGCATTGATTCTAGTGTTTGAGTCTTGGAAATCCACATGTTATGCCTCATAATATTTATTATGCATGATATTGATGTGGGGTTGAATCTTTCAGTTATTTGAGATTGGAGCACCGATTATGTATTTCTTCTTTGAGATGTTGCATATGTGCTAATCTTGTAAATTGTCTAATGAGGATTCAGTTGGTAGACCTTTTTTTTGGTCACCATTATTACATTGGAATTTTGATTGCAATGAGAAAATGATTATTTGGAGTATCTGTTATAGTTGATCACTTAAATCTTAATAGTAACTTATGGTGCATGAGAAGCTCTATTTATTTTCAGTGGATTCTTCATGATGGCATGCATAACTTGATATCACTTTCAATAGGAACTTTATGAAGTCACATTATGTGTTCTATCTTCTTTGTTTCAATATTTTAGTTCCAAGTTGTTGTGGTTGTAGTGTATTGTGAGCCATGGACAATATTTGATTAGAAGATGAATGATCTTTTGCAATGTGTGTTGGTGTCATGCAGAGCTCTTGGATTCTTCCTTTAGATTGCAATAAGAGTTTAACATCTTTGGTTCTATTGACAAAGTATGTGTAGTTGTATCTTCTTGGTTTGGAGATCATGGTTTGACTCTTCCTTTTTGGGAGCTCTTGGTTGAATTCTTTGATCGTGTTGGAGCCATGGAGGATCTTCATTTAAGAGATGGTTGTCATAATGCCTAGAGAGCTTGGTTGCATGGTTCAGTGGGATCTTTGGTAGTGATGTAGATTCATCATTTGATGATGGATGGTTATGGTAAAATCTTAGTGCCATGGAGGACTCTTGAGTCTTTGGTGAGGTGGTGTTGTTTCTGCTTGGTTTTGAATATTAATCATTTGCTTGGAGATTCATGATTTTACAAGATCATATTTGAAGTTAGCATGGATTAATTTGTTTATGCTCATGGAGAATAGAGAGACTTGGGTGAGGCTATGATATCTCATATTTTTAGGATCGTGTGTTGAGGTGGTGTCTCTTTGATGAGGATTTTAGTAGAAAGATCAAGGATCCTACACCTAGTTATGGATGTCAATCCATTATGGACCTGAAGAGAAGATTATGATTTATTATGAGCTTTATTGCTTGGTGTTGTTAGCACTTGACAACCTTGTTTCCAACTCTTGGTATACTCAACAGGTTAATGAATTAAGAAGTAAAGCCCATATGGTTATCATATGCATTCTTTATTTTGTCATGTGAATAAGTATTGAATATAGAAGTTTTGATGACTTTTTGAAGAAGAGAATGCATTATTTTATGGCTTTTTATTATTCTCCTTATTGTTGGTCTTAAGCTATGTATATAGTTTTGAGGACTTATTTGGAGAGGTACAAGAAATAGTTTGTGTCTTTGGGCATGATTCTCATTGTTATGAGGATGGATGGTTTATTTGATCCAAATTTGGTATGACAGGTTTACATCTATTGCTAAAATGTTTCATTTGAGTTAATGTTAGATGTTGGTATCCTTTCAGTTTGGGAAGGTGAAGAAGATCTTATATTACACAACTTGGTACATGTTAGTGTGGGACAAGGATATGCTTTGATTTGCAGGTTCTCTCTTTGATCTTGTTCTTCTTCTTGGATGTTTGTGTACACATGGTTGAGTGTGAATAACTTGGGAAAGTTATGGAGACTCATGGTGAGAGAGGTATTGCACTTTTTTTGGTTGCGGTATTTTTAGGTCATGTATGTTTCCTTGACACTATGTGATAGCAGAGTTATCCACATCTTATATGTGAACTACTGTAGATAGACTTTATATGCTTTGATATTTTTTAGATTTGACATTACTCATGTAGTGGGAGTTTTTGGATATATGTTTGTTTATCCTCTATGATATTATTGTTTCCTAATTACTAATATAATAATGAGTTTGCATGTTTCATTAGATTTGGATCTATGAGTTATACAGTTTGTAGGTGTGTATAGCCTATTGATTTTAGTGGGATGACTCGAATGTGGTTTTTCTATATCCAAGAGATTGTTTCAGTGGTGATGCAGACTTTAGTTGGCCCTTTTTGTGGTCGTTTGTGCATTGGTATGTTTCTTTGAGATAGGAGACCTTGGATATACAAAGACTTGATTGCAGGTTTAGAGTTGATATGTTGATAGTATGAAATTTTATCTATGTTGGTTTACCTTGGTTTAAGGTATGGTTAGCTTAGATGAATTACAATTTGTTGTGGTTGCTATTCCAGGTGGTATGAGTAAGGTAGTTACTTAGAGACTTTGTTATCATTTAAATCTAATGCTTATGTTCATGTAGAGATTTATTGATAGGGAGATTGATAGGTAAGTGCCCAAAAGGGTAATTTGCTCAAAAGGTTCAATTTGTTACCCAAAGACTTGTTGAGTCTGCTGTATATGTTTATAAAGTCCTTCTTGTGGTTATAGTACCAAGCAACTCATATATCACTTTCCAAACAAACTCCCCTTTGGTGAAGGCTCACTCCCATGCTCGAAATCTACTCAAATTTCTCACTCCACCCATCTACAAACCCTCAATCTTTGTTCTTTAGTATTCAACCCTCCATTTTAGGGTTCTTTAGGAGTCTTTTGCATGTTCAAGTAAGGGCAGCAAGGTTTTACTCTAGTTTTGATGCTCAAAGTTTAGTTTAAGGCCCATAGCCTTGGCTTACTCAACTAGGCAACCAAGGATCCAAAACCTCTAAAAGGTGCTACACACTGTCCAAGGTTCCATTTGGCATTTGTATCACTATTTAGGATTTTTCTCCTAAGGAGTCATAAGCCCCCAACTCCTCCTTACAATCGGGTTTGAGCATTTTGACCAAAACTGTCATTTGTGTGTTATGCAACCAAAAGGGCTATTAGCCGCAGAGGCCTAATTGGTACTCTTTTGCTTATTCTACTAAACGATGGATAAAACCTTCCAAAAAGTTGACTTGGTTGATGGTTTAGAGGTATATGCTAACTGATTTTCATGGTTTAGGCCACTGTTATGACAATATGAGGGTTGTCCACCATTTTAGGCACTTTTGGAGGGTTTGGTAGGGTTTAGACCAAAGATCATTGAGAAGTCTTTCCAACTCCTCTCATCAAGTCTCCAAACTGACTTAGAACTTCTGCCACACCAAATAGAGCCTTCCCCTATTTCTGCCCTACAAACATAATGCCAAACACTTGGCAAACAAGTAAGAAAATAGTAAAATTGCCTTTGTCACTGTCAATTTGCTGCCCTTTTACCAGTCAACTACTGCTACACTTTTTGACCTACATAATGAAGAGTTTGAATTGGAAATACACCTCAATGAGGTCTGAAAAACACTAAAGATTCTTCCTATTACATTTCCTTCTCAGTTACAAGGCTTGGATTATGCTTTGAAGCATTCCAATGAGCATTTTGGTGACACAATTCATAAAAACAGTGAACTCATTATTTTGCTTACAAAATGAGAATGTTTTATAAGAACAAGCTATTCCAATAGACTAAGATGATGCTCAACACACTTGGCCACATTTCTAGACCTTTGTATCATGCATTTGTTCACTCCAACTTCCTCTTGGGTGCAAATCTTGAGTTTTGATCATGTTACCAGCCAAATAATCAATATTTGCCTAGTATTCACTCAAGTTCTTCTTCCAACCACCATTTTGGCTTAAAAAAAAGAATATGTACAATATATACATGAGTTCCAACTTGACTGAATCCATATTGTGGGGTCCCAAGCATGGATTAGTCAAGTGGAGTCATTTTGGAGCTTCAAAGCCTTGATAGGGCAGCAAGCACACAGTTTGGAAATAATTTTGTAAAATCAAACTTTCAGAAGAAACCAATGCCACAATCAACTAAAAAGAATTATAAAAGTACTATACACACTTTCCCAAAGGTACAGTATGGATTAAGAAGCTACAGTATGGATCATTGCACTAAAAGATACAAAAACCAGTCATAAAGCCATTATCTCATGATTTTATTGAAGAAACTCTTGTTTGAACAATCACCAACCATATTCAAAGAAAAAAGAGGTGTTTGTATAGTACAAAAAGGTGGTTATCAAGATCAGTATGGACATGAGGCTTCCATAACCACATTTTTTCAAGAAAAACACAAAAATTGACAATTTTGACAACTTTTTGAGCCAAATGACAACATTTTTTGCTCAAAAAGGCATTTTTGACAATCTAACCTTTTCAACTTGTCTAATCAACTTAGACATGCCTAAAAAAACCTATAAAACATGTTTCAATGCTTTTGAAATCATTAGAAGACCTTTTTAGCAATTTTGCACTTTTTTGCCAAAAGTTGTCAACTCAAAGCCTGAAATGCAAGATTTGATCTCTTAAGCCCAAAATAAGATCAAGACCACTACACATGACTCATAACAACCTAAAACAACATAATCAACCTGTCACAAGACATTACAAACAAAAAAACTCAAAAATGGGAGTTTTACTCAACTAGGTTCTCCTGCACCATACTCCCCCCAAAACAAAGAAGTCATGTGACTCCTTGAGGCAACAAAGAAGAAAGTATGCCAACTTTCTAAAAGTAAGCTTTAGGTATCCATGTGGCCTTTGAGATAGGATTCTCCTTCCATTTGATGAGATGCTCCATGTAGGTGTGATTCCTTGTCTTTTTGAGAAATCTTGGAGTGTAGAACCTGTTCTGCTTGGGGAAAAGTTTGAAAGCAATCAGATCTGCAACATTAAAATGGGGGACAAAGAAACATTAGTAGGCAAATCAAATTTGTAAGCATTAGACCCATACTTAGCCAAGATCTTGCAAGGGCCTATCCTCCTCATCTGAAGTTTGCTTGGAACTCCCTTTTGTAGCCTTGCTTTGTTCAAATGAACCATTACATAATCACCTATGGAGACTTTAACATCTCTCTTTGTAGCATCCACTCTTGGCTTGACTTTTTGAGAGGTATCTTGGAGAGCTTGTCTCACTTGCTCAAGAATCTTCTTCATGGAGTGAGCCATTTCATCTACTATTCCACTCTTATGCTGCAAGTTAGTGATAGCCCACAACTCCATTATACCCCTTGGATGCATACCATAAACAACTTCAAATGGACTTTTACCTATAGACCGGTTAACACTATCATTGTAGGCATATTTTGCTTGATGAATGAGCTGATCCCAACTATGCCCATATTCCTTTGTCAAGCACATAAGCATGTTTCCAAGAGACCTGTTCACAACTTTGGTTTGGCCATCAGTTTGTGGATGATAAGCTGAACCAAAAGAGAGATTAGTACCTAATCTCTTCCACAATGTTTTCCAAAAATGGCCAAGAAACTTAACATCCCTATCTGAAACAATGCTAGTAGGCAAACCATGAATTCTAACAACTTCTTTGAAAAACAAATAAGCAATATGACTTAGATCATGTGTTGTCTTACAAGGAATAAAGTGAGCCATTTTGCTAAATCTATCAACTACTACAAAGATGCTATCAAGTCCTACTTGAGTTCTAGGTAATCCTACCATAAAATCCATACTAATGCAATCCCAAGGCCTATGTTGAATGGGAAGAGGCTAATATAAACCAGCATTAGAGGAATTACCTTTGGCTTTTTGACATACCAAGCATTGCTCAACATACCTCTTGATGTCCCTCTGCATCTTAGGCCAATAATAGAACCTCTAAACCAACTCTAAGGTCTTGTTGAGACCGAAATGGCCACTTAAGTACCCATTGTGCTTCTCTTGAATGAGGTTCTCTCTCATAGAGCCCTTTGGAACACACAACTATCCACCCCTAAATAACAAACCATCCCGCAAAGTGAAATCAGCATGTGCACCATGGAAATTATTCTCAAAATCTTGACAAACTTTATAAGCTTCAGCAAAATCATCATCAGTAGGATACATGTCTTTGAAACTATCAATACCAATGCTCTGAACTTGAATCTCATGAATAGTTAACAACCTTCTACTCAAAGCATCTGCTACTTTATTCAATCGACCCTTCTTATTCTTAAGAGTAAAAGTGTAAGCTTGTAAGTATTCTACCCATTTAGCATGCCTATTATTCAGTTTATCCTGTGAGTTCAAGAAACTGAGTGCCTGATTATTTGTGTAAGTAATAAATTCCTTAGGAAGAAGATAGTGTCTCCATTTCCTAAGTGCTTGTACTAATGCATAAAGTTCTAAATCATAGAAGAGTAGTTTTTATTTGCATCATTTAACTTCTCACTAAAGAATGCAACTGGTCTATTTTCTTGACTTAAAACAGCTCCTATTGCAATATTGCTAGATCACATTCAATAGTAAAAAGCTTATCAAAACTAGGTAAAATGAGCACTAGTTGAGTAGCTACTTTGGTTTTCAATAACTCAAACCCCTTACTGGCTTCACTTGTCCACTGAAATTTTACCTTTACACCCCCTTTGATGGTGTCTAACATTGGAGCACAAATCTCACTGAATCCCCTGATGAACTTTCTGTAAAATTGTGCCAAGCCATGGAAGCTTCTGACATCACTGGTTGTCTTAGGAGTTGGCCAACTAGTTATTGCTGCAACTTTAGTTTGATCCATTTTGAGATTGCCTCCTGATACAACAAAACCAAGATAGACCAGTTCTCGCTTCAAGAAATCACATTTTTCAAGATTAATGGTTAGCTGTTCATCAGATAACTGTTTCAAAACATTAGCTAAATGCTGCAAATGCTCTTCCTTAGTCTTGCTGAAAATAAGAATATCATCTAAATACACAACAACAAATTTGCCAATGAAATCATGTAAAACTTCATTCATGAGTCTCATGAATGTGCTGGGAGCATTAGAGAGTCCAAAAGGCATGACAAGCCACTCATAGAGACCCTCATTTATTTTGAGAGTTGTCTTCCACTCATCAGCCTCTTTGATTCTTATATGATGGTAACCACTCTTCAAATAAATCTTACTAAAATATTGTGCACCCCCCAAACAATCCATCAAGTCCTCTATCCTAGGTATGGGGAATTTGTATCTGATGGTGATCTTGTTTATGGCTCTGGAATCTGTACAAAACCTCCATGTTCCACCCTTCTTAGGTGCCAACACAGTAGGTACTGAACAAGGACTAATGCTTTTCCTAATCAGCCCTTGGTCTAAGAGTTCTTGTATTTGTCTTGCTACCTCTTTGTTTTGTTCAGGGGTCATCTTGTAGGCTGCCTTATTGGGCAAAGAGGCTCCGGGTATGAAGTCAATCTGATGGCTAATGGCTCTAGGAGGTGGTAAGGTTGCAGGTGTACCATCATTGATTATTTGTTTGAAGTTACCAAGGATTTTTTGTACCTCATATGGTATCTCAACTTTCTTTTCTACCTTTTCTTCCTTGGAGTTCACTATGAGTGCAAATCCTACTCCTTCACCTTCTTCTAGTGTTTTTATGAACTCTTTCTCATTCACTAACAAGATGTTAGGTAATTTGTTGCTGCTCTCTCCTTCTTCAATGAGGGATTGAATATGATAGGTTACTCCATCTTTCTGAAATGAATAAGAGTTTGTTTCCCCATCATGTTGTGCTTTTTGGTCAAACTGCCATGGTCTACCCAACAACAGGTGGCAAGCATCCATAGGAAGGATGTCACATAGGATCCTATCTACATATCCACCTATGTGGAAATCTACCCAGGCTTGCTCATTTACTAACACATGTTGTCCCTTATTCAACCATGTGACTTTGTATGGCTCCTTGTGTTGTATCCTAGGTAGTTTCAATTTTCTTACTGCTTCTTCTGATATGATGTTATCTGTGGATCCTAAATCTATGATCACCTTACACACCTTTCCCATGATTTTACACTTAATCCTGAACAATGCACTTCTCTATGAGGCCTCTGTACTATGTGGTTTCTTCATTAACACTCTCTTGATCATCAAGCTCTCACTATCTTCTGAAGCTAGGTTGTTTAATGCTGAAGTTCTGGTATTACCTCCATCTTCTTGAACATAGTTTACCCTCTTTTCACCTCCATAAGATGAACTAGGCTTCTCTAGGCATCTATAGGCAGGGTGGCCCAAATTTTGGCAGTTATAGCACTTCATGGTTGAGAAGTAGGACCCTCTCCCTGGTCCATTAGATCTACCTCTACTCGGGTTGCTTGATCCCCTACCCCTATAGTTGGGTTTGCTCTGAGAATCCCCACTTTTCTCAATAAGTTTAGACTCTCACTGGGATCATTGATCTATGCTCCTTCCCCCAAAACTACCTCTATGGCTTCTACCATCTCTTCCCCTACCTCTTCCTCTGCTTTTTTGTTCTTGCTTTCTCCTACCTTTCTCTTCCACCTTAAGTGCCAATTGATAACACTTGTGTACTATTTGTGGGTATAACAAGCTCATCTCTTCCTAGAAGCTCCACCTTAACCCATTCAAGTACCTTGCCACTTTTATGCTCTCATCCTCCACTACTCTGGATCTCATGCACAAATTTTGAAACTCTTCAGTGTAGCTACTGACATATAGGTCTTTTTGTCTCAAGTTTTGTCTTTTCTTGTGAAGTTGTATCTCATAGTCTTTAGGAAGGCAGGTCTCTTTGATTTTGGCTACCATTGCTTTCCAGGTGGCTAGTGGTTGCTTACCTTCTTTCACCCTTTCCTCTTGGATGAACTTCCACCAAGGTAAGGCTGCCCCTCACAGCCTTGATTTTGCCACCTTAACCTTTTGTTCTTCAGTCACTCCATCACATTCAAAATAGTTTTCTAACCCTTCAATCCACTCTATTAGAGCATCTAGATCCATCTTCCTACTGAAAAGGGCCACTCCTTCTAAGGTCTTACCACTCATATCTCTCAAGGATTTCAAGAATGGTTCTTGCTCAATGACAGGGTCGGGAATGGGGACTTCATCCTCTATTGCCATCATTTTACCCTGATCTCCAACCTTATCATAGACTTCTTTAGTTTTGACTTCTACTTCAGCTAGTTTAATTGCTAGTTGATCTAATCTCTCTCTGAGTGCCCTATTTTCCTCTTCTTGATCTTCAACTTTCTTGGCCAGATTTGCATTAGTCACCATGTTTTCCTAATGTTCCTTTCCTCCTGAATCTTTTGTTGGCTCTGATACCACTATGATAGGGAGATTGATAGGTAAGTTCCCAAAAGGCTAATTTGCTCAAAAGGTTCAATTTGTTACCCAAAGACTTGTTGAGTCTGCTGTATATGTTTATAAAGTCCTTCTTGTGGTTATAGTACCAAGCAACTCATATATCACTTTCCTAACAAACTCCCCTTTGGTGAAGGCTCACTCCCATGCTCGAAATCTACTCAAATTTCTCACTCCACCCATCTACACACCCTTAATCTTTGTTCTTTAGTATTCAACCCTCTGTTTCAGGGTGCTTTAGGATTCTTTTTCATGTTCAAGTAAGGGCAGCAAGGTTTTACTCTAGTTTTGATGCTCAAAGTTTAGTTTAAGGCCCATAGCCTTGGCTTACTCAACTAGGCAACCAAGGATCCAAAACCTCTAAAAGGGGCTATAGAATATCCAAGGTTCTATTTGGAATTTTTATCACTATTTAGGATTGTTCTCCTAAGGTTTCACAAGCCCCCAACTCCTCCTTACAATCGGGTTTGAGCATTTTGACCAAAACTGTCATTTGTGTGTTATGTAACCAAAAAGGGCTACTAGCCGTGGAGGCCTAATTGGCGCTTTTTTGCTTATTCTGCTAAATGATGGACAAAACCTTCCACAAAGTTGACTTGGTTGATGGTTTAGAGGTATATGCTAACTGATTTTCATGGTTTAGGCCACTGTTATGGCAATATGAGGGTTGTCCGCCATTTTAGGCACTTTTGGAGGGTTTGGTAGGGTTTAGACCAAAGAACATTGAGAAGTCTTTCCAACTCCTCTCATCAAGTCTCCAAACTAACTTAGAACTTCTACCACACCAATTAGAGGCTTCCCCTATTGTTTCCATACAAACATAATGCCAAACACTTGGCAAACAAGTGAGCAAATAGTAAAATTGCCCCTATCACTGTCAATTTGCTGCCCTTTTACCAGTCAACTGCTGCTACAATTTTTGACCTGCATAATGAAAAATTTGAATTGGAAATACACCTCAATGAGGTCTGAAAAAAACTAAATATTCTTCCTATTACATTTCCTTCTCAGTTACAAGACTTGGAGTATGCTTTGAAGCATTCAAATGAGCATTTTGGTGACACAATTCATAAAAACAGTGAACTCACTGTTTTGCTTACAAAATGAGAATGTTTTATAAGAACAAGCTATTCCAATAGACTAAGATGAAGCTCAACACACTTGGCCACATTTCCAGACCTCTGTATCATGCATTTGTTCACTCCAACTTCCTCTTGGGTGCAAATCTTGAGTTTTGATCATGTTACCAGCCAAATAATCAATATTTGCCTAGTATTCACTCAAGTTCTTCTTCCAACCACAATTTTGGCTTAAAACAAAGCATATGTACAATATATAAATGAGTTAAAACTTGACTAAATCCATATTGTGGGATCCCAAGCATGGATTAGTCAAGTGGAGTCATTTTGGAGCTTCAAACCCTTGACAGGGCAACAAGCACACAGTTTGGAAATAATTTTGTAAAATCAAACTTTTAGAAGAAACCAATGCCAAAATAAAATAAAAAGAATTATACAAGTACTATGCACACTTTCCCAAAGGTACAGTATGGATTAAGAAGCTTCAGTACGGATCATTGCACTAAAAGATACAAAAACTAGTCATAAAGCCATTATCTCATGATTTTATTGAAGAAACTCTTGTTTGAACAATCACCAACCCTCTTGAAAGAAAAAGAGGTGTTTTTATAGTCCAAAAAGGTGGTTATCAAGCTTAGTATGGACATGAGGCTTCCATAACCACGTGTTTTCAGGAAAAACACAAAAATTGACAATTTTGACAACTTTTTTAGCCAAATGACAACATTTTTTGCTCAAAAAGGCATTTTTGACAATCTAACCTTGTCAACTTGTCTAATCAACTTAGACATGCCTAAAAACACTTATAAAACATGTTTCAATCCTTTTGAAAGCATTAGAAGACCTTTTTAGCAATTTTGCACTTTTTTCCAAAAGTTGTCAACTTAAAGCCTGAAATGCAAGATTTGATCTCTTAAGCCCAAAATGAGATCAAAACCACTACACATGACTCATAACAACCTAAAAGAACATAATCAACCTATCACAAGATATTACAAACAAAAAAACTCAAAAATGGGAGTTTTACTCAACTAGGTGCTCCTGCACCATTTATGTAGGTTCCAATGACAGTTGATATGGTTCACCTTGGCATGTTCATTTTTCTTCTATATGTGGTATGTTGGAGGATGTGAGGAGTTTTTTGCTTGATGGTGGTTGTCATGGTTGCTTTTGCAGGTGTCTTGTTGGAGCATGAGAGCACGGTGAAGATTCAAAAGGTACATGGATGGTCAAGGGATGCTATTCCCTTGTTTGTGATTCCTAAGGATGTATTTACAATGTATGATGTAAAGTAGTATAATGCTAGAATTAAGGTCCCATCTACCTTGTAAATATTATAACATGGTTCCAACATCCTTGGAAAGTGTCCTAAGGCACTTAGGATGTATTGAGAAAATAATTTGTAATATTTATTTCTCACCATTGTTTGCAATACATGTATAAGGGTTGATGGGTTACACTAGTAGCAATAAAAGTGGGTTGTGAACATAAATATTTAATTATTTTTCCCCACTTATAGATGGATAGTTTAAGATATTTAACAACTTAGGAAAGTGGAAAAAAATGACCTATGGGCTTCTCCAAGTGGGAGTATGGAGGAGGCAATAGGTGCCTCTTCGTTTTCGGTCATGTATTATATTTAATGTAATGTTTATCTCACAAGTATAGGTGTCCATGTTGGAGGGAAGGTATGTTAGACTTGTGTGAATAATGTTGTCATTGATGTCAAACTAGTCATCGGGTTTTGTATCAGACAATGTATGCAGTCCTGGATATCAGTCTGGACATCATGGATGTTATGGATGTTATGCAAAGTATTATGGATATGTATATGCAGTTCATGTGTTGCAGTTTTTGGTTAGAAGTTATTATGCAACATGGACAACTTTAGATGATGACCTTTTGAGGTCCCATTGATCTCGGTGTCCTAGTGTTAGCAGTTTGCAGTTTTGGTAGCTATCAGAAGTATCTCTTCGAGTTTTGTGATCGTGGCTTCCTTGGTATGTGTGGAGTCTACATCTTGGATATATTGAGCTTAATCTTATGATGATAGGTCCGTTCTCTTGGGTCTAGATGATCCTTGCCCTTTTCTAGTAATCACGGTATATGCTTTGTTAATCAGAAGTATGTAAAGGAATTGTGTATAAGTATTGTGGAGGATGACATGAGCTTATAAATAATGTGTTGGGATTGGCCAACACACTATTTCATATTGCTACCCTCTGAATTGATCAAGAGTGAGTGTGTGTGATGTATGAAAGATAGTTGGCAGTGAAAGAAGCAGTGTATATGAGAGTTGCTGACATTGAAGGTAATCGACAGTGCAATAGTCCTTTACCAGACTTGCTGCGGAATAGTAGTGCAAAGATCTGTAACCAGATGTTCTATAAAGTTTGAGATTTGTAATATGAGCTTAAATTGGAACTGATTTCATGCATTTAGGGATGCATAATTTCTTAGTTCAACCCTTTCAATTGTTGTGAGCATTTTGACACTTAGCCATTTCCTTTTTGTATCTGTAGTGAGCAGTCTAGCAGTGAGACATTTTTTGTAATTTGGTAGTGAGCCTTTTAGGGCAATGAGCCCACCGGTCGTGAGACAAACCGATAGTGAGCCACCCATTGTAAAAATCACCTTAATTGGTGTCACCTTAACTAGTGTTTATATATTGAGAATTAACATTCTTCATGGTTTTTCCCATTTTGGGTTTTCCATGTACAAATTTCGGTGTTTATCTTGTGGTTGTGTTCTTCTTGTTTATTTTGCATTAACTTTTTTAATTCAGTCAAGTATGTTTGATATTTTGAAGATAGCTTCAATTGGTAATAAAGGTTTATTATTTTAATTAAGTGGGAATACTGATTCACGCCCCCCCCCCCCCCCCCCCCCCCCGCTCTTAGTATTCTGGTACTTTCAACCTAATCAATAGATGGTATCAAAGCTTTGGTCCCTTGCTTGGAAAGCCTAATTGCTTGAGGGAGATCCATGTTGATTGAGCCATGGCACCTATATACTTGGATGAAGAGTTGAAGACAAACTTTGAAGATTTGGAAACTGTTGAATTAGATAATGAAGAATTGAAGGAGAGTGTGAAGATTAATGAATGTGTATAGAAGTTGAGAGAGAAAAACCAGAAATTCAATTTGAGACATAAGGAGGTTAACAATTAGTTGAATCAAGCAAATGAGACAATAAAAGACCTAATACAAAAGATGGAGGAAAAGGATAAGACATGGGAGTTCTTGAAAGAGACATTAAAGCTGAAATCCGAAGAATGTGAAAAGCTTGAGCAAGAAGTGAAGAATCTAAAGGCAGAGAAAAAGATCCTTGATAGCAACAAGCTCCAAGAAGATTTGATCGACATGCAATAAGTTAAGTAAGACAAAACTGAACTTGGCTATGAAACCGGTGTGTTCCCAGATCAGATTGTTAAAGAAGAAAATAAGGAAGTTAAAGTTGATTCAGAGAAGAAGTCAGATGATGAGAAGAAATCCTGAATTCGGGAATCAAATGCAAGAAGACTACTGATTTGACAGCCCAATGCACAAAGGTACCCATCTTTTAATGGCTATTATTTTAAATGCAATAAATTTGGACACAAGACAATGAACTATAGAAGCAGTCAATGTTATAGTTGCAAGATGTTTGGACATAAGGCAAGTCTTTGTAGGAATCATGTTGTGAATCAAAATTATAACCTGGTTGTTGCAAACAAGAAGAGTTATAACTTTCAATGATATTGTTACAATAGCAATATCTATGGACACAAGGCCAATTAATGCAGATACATATCTCATTCGATAATATTTGAGAAGAAAATTGCTAGTTGTTTCAAGTGCAATCAACCCGAACATTATGCTAACCAATGTAGGAAAGGAAATGAGGAAAGATCTATTGAAAAGAGTGCAATGAAGAATTATGAATCAAAGAAGAAGGGAAACTTGGTCTGGATAAAGAAGATTGAGAACAAAGGAAGTGAGCCTGAAGTATTAGATTCCGGTGCAGGCACCTCTTCCTCCAGAAATTAACCTTAGAGCTTCGGGTCAGGGGGAGTTTTGATCTAAAAGAAAAATCTTCTAGCCTCCCTGTTTGAATGGATCATGCCACTAATCTGGCATGACAGTGATTGAGTGGTATCTGGTAATCAAAGGAATCATGATGACATCATTTAAAGACAATTTCTAATGATAAAACCCTATTGAAGTATCTTTAGTAAGATAAGTATCAGTTCTTAAGTTCATTTCTTTCATATCAGTTATATTTGCTTGAGATCATTGTGAATAGTAGAGCAACACTAAATTGAGCAGTGAAGAGTAATCATGGAAGGAAAAATGATCATTAGAGAATCTAGCAGTGAAGAGTTTCAGATTATGGACAAAGTGCTCCTGGATGAGTTTAGTCTGGAGAAGATCAGAGTTATTGAAGTAGGTTTGAAGGATGATGAATTCTAGAGGGTCAAAGAGTTAGAAGGCAAAGGTCTTAATCTGTGGACCAAGTTCCCTTGGTTCAACAATGTAGAGGTAATCAGAGTAATCCTTAGTCGTGTGCAAGATAGTTGCATCATATTGGATAAACCCTATCCAATTACGAAGGAAATCATTTCTAGGATCATTAGCTTGTGCGACAATGGAGAAGTTATGGCAAAGAAATTAATTTTAAATAGGGAAGTGGAAGCCCTAACCGACGTGAAGGGTGATCAACAAGCTCTAATCATCAATATGATCATCAACCTGGTAGTGAGGTATGTTGCCTATGACATCTCTTACAAAGTCTATTTCAGAAATAGGTAAGGAGCCACCTTGACAATTGTAGTGTATATGACATATATATTTGTGATGGAGAACAAATCATTTGACTTGTGTGAATTAATGAAAGAATTGTTGTTAAAAAATATCAAGATGACAAAAGAGAAAAATTATGCTTTCCGGTATGGGTCATTGCTTGTGATTTTAGTAATTTACTATTTAGAATCCCTTCTAGCAAAAGATGGTGTTATTTGGGAATCCGGTGTGTCGATTGCAATAAATTTTTATATATATTTGAATAGTTTGAATAATGGAGAGGAGATTTGCAATAATTATTTTAAATCATTTATGGATTTGTGGAGAGTTGGCCCAGTTTCTCTTTCTTTCTCTTCTATTTTTGGAGAATCATCTTCCAAAAAGAAGAAAAGGAGACAATCTATTCCTATTGGTGTTTTGGAGTCAAATAAAAGAAAGATAGAAGATGTGATAATTGATGATTCGGAATCCCCTACTGCCAAAGGAGTTTTAAAAGTGAATGAGTAGGAAGCCGGAGGCTCAGACGATGAGTCTAATTTGTTAAAGTTGGTTGTCAGTGCAGATGGAATTCAAAAGATTGGTGTGAAATGACTGACCTTCATTGAGTCAGACATAATTGAGAGTAATTTGATAAAGCACCTGATCCAGAACAATATTAGTCTAGAAGATGTTCGTAATTTGCTTCCAATATCGTTGATTGAGGTCCTAAAAGAAAGAATGTCTGAGCAGTCAACTAAAGAAAAAGGCCTGGATATGAAAAGTTTCTTGAATGAATGTTCTATTTCTCAAAAGCATTTGTCAAATTGCATAGATCAATTGAGAGATTGTATCTATAGTGCTAGCATAATTTGTAGATATTGTATCTCTTGGCCGATAATAGTTGTGAAGTACAAAGGTAGAATTGATGCTATTGAAGTTGAACTAACAAGTGTAGGTAAATCTTTTGACTTTCTAAATGATAAGGATGGTGAGCAGGGGAAAAGAGTTAATTCTCTTTAGGATAAGATTCTTTAATTGAAAAGGTATAAATAAGACATTGTGAGAATGTTTTGGAAAGTTAAGGAGATTGTTGAAGCTAAGATAGAACACTTTTTCAGTTTTGCTTGAGAATGCAGTAGAGTATGAGCATAATCCAACTGCTCTGAATAGATTTTTAAATTCTATTGAATTGTTGGTTGAGTGCAAAATCCTTTCAGTGGGTATCAAATTGGCTATACATTCTTGGGAAGTCCTTCCGGAATTGAAGGAAAAGTACAAGCTTATATTTCCGAAGAAGAGCAGCTAAAAATTTCTTTGTGTAAGACTCACATTTTTGGTTGTATATATCTATTTTTTTTCTTTTTTTTTCATCAGTGGCATCCTTTTTCCTTGATGTCAAAAAGGGGGAGAAAGGAAAAATGAATATGAATTCAAGGATTATAGTTTTCAGGAATTGCATGAGTAATGGGGAGTTGGCACAGTCATGTTTTGAATATGTTTTTCCATTAATGACACAGGGGGATATTGTTAGACTTGTTTGAATAATGTTATCATTGATGTCAAATCAGTTATCTGATTCTATACTGGAAAGTGTATGCAGGCCCAAATATCAGTCCGGACGAGTCATGTATGTTATGTATGTTATGCAAAGTGTTCTAGATATGTATGTGCAGTTCAAGTATTGCGGTTTTTGGTTAGAATTTATTATGCAACATGGACAACTTTGGATGATGAGATTTTGAGGTCCCATTGAGTTCCCATTGACCCCAATATCCTGGTGTTAGGAATTCTGGTTGATCTTGGTATCAGTTATGTGTCCCGGTGTTAGTAGTTTGTAGTTTTTGTATCTATCAAAAGTATCTCTTCGAGTTTTGTGATTGCTCTTTCCTTGGTACGCGTGGAGTCTACATCTTGGAGATATTTAGCTTAATATTATGGTGGTAGGTCCATTCTCTTGGGTCTGGATGACCCTTGCCCTTTTCTGGCAATCACAGTATATGCTTTCGTAATTGGAAGTACGTAAAAGAATTGTTTAAAAGTATTGTAGAGGCTGACACAAGCTTATTGATAATGTGTTGGGCTTTCCCAACACACTATTTCATATTGCTACCCTTCGGTATATATATATATGTTCATGTGTGATGAAGAAGACAAGCGAATTGATCAAGAGTGAGTGTGTGTGATGTGTGGAAGATAGTTGGCAATGAAAGAAGCAGTGTATGTGAGAGTTGCAGATATTGAAGGTAATCAGTAGTGCAGTGGTCCTTTACCGGACCTATCGCAGAACAGTGGTGCAAAGATCTCTACCCGAATCTTTTGTAAAGTCTGAGATTTGTAATATGACCCTAACTTGGAACTGATTTAATGCTTTTGGAGATGCAAACTTTCTCAGCTCAACCCTTTCAATTGCAGTGATAATTCTGGCAGTTAGTCATTTCCTTTTTGTATCTATAGTGAGCAATCTGACCATTTTTGTAATTTGGCAGTGAGCCCACCGATAGTGAGCCAAACTGGTAGTGAGCCACCCATTGTAAAAATCACCTTAACTGATGTTTATATAATGAGAATCAACATTCTCTGTGGTTTTTCCTATTTTGGGTTTTCCATGTACAAAGTTCAGTGTTCATCTTGTGGTTGTGTTCTTGTTTATTCTGCATTAATTGTTTTAATTTAGTCAAGTTTGTTTGATATTTGGTAAAAAAGGTTTATTATTTTAATTAAGTGGGAATACTAATTCACCCCCCCCCTTTAGTATTCTAGTGCGTTCAACCTAATCAACAAGGTATTGGAAGCTAAACCGAAGTATTTTTGAGTTTTGTGGTGTAATTCCAAGGGTTGAGGTCATGAGTAATAAAGAGTATTCCAGGTGCACAACTTCATCCCACATCTCTATCTCAAGATATAATCATTCCTTTGTCATATTTACACTTAGTCTCAATTCTCTTAATTCAACTTGTCTATTTTAAAAGAGGGTTACTTTACTTTCCAAATCATTGTCAATTCATTTAGCATTCAATCTCTTTCTATTGAGTTTGGATCTAGTGAATTCCACCCCCCTCTTTTAAATGTAATGTGCATGAGAAGTTGAAGGGAATCCTTTGTGAAACTTTCACTCCTTTCTTGAGGAGGGTAAATCTTTCCACTTGGTCTCCTCTCATCACTTTTCACCACATTACATTTTGGTGAACCCAACGTCTTACATGCTTCACATTAAAAATTATTGCATACTTTTCATTTACAAGTTTAATTTCCTTACAAAACTTAATGGTTAATCCATTCAAAACCCTAGTTGTCAAAATTGAACGTGTGTTTTGATAAAAAATGTTATCCATTGTCTTAGATCTGAAAAATTACTCTTCTTGTCAAATTTAATTCTTTCATTGTCTTGTTCAATTTACAATTCAAATTTACAAAATTAGGTGGTTAATTGTCAAAACCCTAATTTTCAAAAATCAACTTGAATTTGTGCAAAAATTGGATCCACATTTAATTTTCAGATTTAGGACTATTTTCAGACTTGTCTTCTTGCCTAAAATTCAAATTTTCAGTTTCCCTCCTTTTTCCAAAATTCAAAATTTCAAAATTCAGTGGTTAGGCTCTAAAACCCTAATTTTCAAATTTACTTGGACTTTGTGCAAAATTCAATCAATTTTAGTTTTCTAAATATTATTCAAGGTGGCCCTATCCATTAGGTTTAACCTTTTTCGAATTTGCAATTCAATTTCTTATCTTTTTCAAAACCCTAATAGGGTCCTATTTTGACATTCAAACCTCAATTTTGCCTATCTAAACTTCATAAAATCAACTAATTTTTTGGGGTTAGCTCTCAAATCATCATAGCTTTCATCCCTGAAATTTTCCAAAAAAGTTGGGCGGACCAGGTACACTTTCAACCCGGTCCTTGACTTTTTCCTGAAATTTTGGGAGACTGTTATGACTGTATTTAATTGCTTAAATCCATAAAATTGGTTGATTTTGTCGAATTTTGATCCCTCTAAAATAAAAAATATTTCCCAATTTCAACATTACAAATTTCAAGAAAAAATTTAAAATTAAGTGGTCAATTATAATCTGTCCTGATTTTAAAACCTTAATTTTGTCAATTTCAATTAAGTGGTATCCCATTGGCCCTAATTTTAATTTTAAATTTTTGTTCATTCATCACAAATTATCTTGGAAATTGTGTCATTTCCTCTTTCCAGAAAGTTCAAATTGTATAATGATCATCATTATTCAATTTTGTAAACTCGGTTCCCAAAATTCAAAATTCAAATTTTCCCTCCAGTGGATGAGTTTTACAACTATTAGTCCTACCTATACTATCCCTGTTAGATGAAGCATTAGAATTAAGGCTTCCCAAGGTTTAATTCTCCGAGAGATGGAACCTAATTTGAGTGACTTCTTTAATGAGGATAATGCTAATTCTTCCAATCCTAATAAAATCCCTATCTACCCAATTGATGATTCCAATGATGAAGAAGAAACTTTGAATAGAGTTTTCATAGATCAACTTTCAAAATTGGATAATCAATTTGACAAGTTTCAACAATGGATGTCCCAAGAATATCCTAATAGTGAAGCTCTTCCATTAATTGAAGGTCTAAAATGAATGATTCAAAGTGATAAGAATGGAATTGATATATTGCATGGTATTGCTCACATTGTTGAATCTAATGTCGTGCCTATAAAGAGTTGTGCTTAGAGCTTAGGTTATTCACAACTTCCTACACAAATCAATCATCCTATTCCTTTGACCACTTCAATGACTAGTATTCCTACGTTCACTTCAAACATGATGGGTACATCAACTCACAATGTCATACCTCCAACCATTAGTCATGGGGGAAATCCCTCTTCTTCATTCAATCCTCCATCTCTATCTATGCCTTCAATGAGTATTCCTATTGTCTCTCAACCAATCAATGTGACACAAGGGGGTAATTCATCCAATTATTTTGTCCCTCCTTTTAGTGTCCCATTTCCTACTCAATCATCACCTATGTCTAATTACCATAGTGTTCCACCACCCCATTCTCAATCAATGCCTTCTTTCAATAACATCACACCACCTTCTCAATAAAACATGTCTAACATAAATTCTTCAACCAAAGCAACCATTAATAGCCTTTCCCAAACTGTGTCATCATTGCAACAACAAATTGCTTCTATGAGTCAATCCAAGTTTAATGTACCCATATTTGATGTTGTGAGCCCACTTTCTCTTGATATTGTTAGAGATGTCCCTCCTAAACATGTTGAAGTCCGTCAATTGGAACTCTATAATGGAAAAGGTGAAACTTTAACACATGTCAAAACATTCCAAACTTTGCGTACTGACTTTGCTTATGATCAAAGATTGCTTGCCAAATTGTTTACTAGAACATTAAAAGATAAGGCTTTACAATGGTATTTCTCTTTGCCTTCCTATTCTATTAATTCTTTTCAACAATTAGGAAATGCTTTTATTCAAAAAATTTAAAACAACATAGGTCCTAAAATCACTTTGACTAATTTAATGCATTGTAAACAAGGTATTAAAGAAAAAGTGAATGATTTCATTGGTAGATAAAAGCATTTGTGTTCTCAATTTTCTTTTCCAGTGCTTGATAATGATATTCAAAGAATTTTCATTTCTAATTTGCAAAAAGACATTAGGGACAAACTTCTCCTTTTTGAGTTTACTTTCTTTCCACAGTTGTGTGCAACACTTCACAATTATCAACTGACTGTGAGTCAACTGGAGCAATCTACTCCTATGGCTCTGAGTGATAAGGGTGAGAGTGCTCAACAACCATTTACGAAGTTCAAACCGAATAAAGGCTTCATCAAATTCAATGACACCATCAACAACAAAAATGTGAATGCTACAATAGGTGTGACTCCTATTTCTAAATTTTTTAAAAGAGAAAGACAATTTACTCCTTTGAATGAATCTTTTCATAGCATCATGTCTTAGTTGTTACAAATAAATGTTATCAAACTTCCTCCAATAAAACTAGTTGACCCTTATAAGGCAGCCTCACCTTACTTTGATAATAATTCTTTTTCGGTTTCATCCTCAACCTGGTCATGATACTAAGAAATGTTTTGCATTAAAAAGTAAGATTAAAGACCTGATTGATAATAATACTATATATGTGGTAGGTGTGAATGATAAAGGAAACAAATTAGTAGCTCCTCCTAATCAAAATATTAAGATTTTTACTTATCCTTTACCCTCTCATACCTCTAACATGATTGAAACTGAACATACCTCTTTCTCTCATTCTGATCTCACTACTATGGCTCCAAATTTAGTAAATATGGTAGAGGAACAAGAAACACCTTAGGATCAATGTATCACATTTGACCCTAGTGAGACCATTAGAGCACCCGATGACTCTTTATACATAGTTGTGAAAATACAAGACAACCCTTGTCGTGTTGTGCTTATTGATCCCTCTTGCATGGTTAATGTCATCACTGAAGAATATCTTTATACTTTATATTTGAATACAACAATCAATGATGATACTAATGTTGTCGTTAAGTTATTTAAGGGATTTTCTTGCCCTATTATTGGTTCTATCACACTCCCTATTGAGGTTCACACTAAATCTATATATGTCAAATTTTTTTATCATTCCTTCATCTGAACAATTCTGTGTGAAGTTAGGTTACCCTTGGCTATCTTCCATGAAGGCTATTGCCTCTCCAATCCATAAATGTTTGAAATTTCCCCACAATGGAGAAATCATAACTATTAACCATAGCCTATTTCGACCAATCAAAAGAAGCCTGGGTGTTCCTATTGATTACTTTTGGCCTCAACAATTTCAATCCCTTCCAACAAGAAGTGATGCTCTCTTTCAATCTTATGAAAAATCCAAGAAATATATGATCCTATCCTTAAGACAACCTAGAAATCCAACATTTGATATCCCCACTATTCTTGAAGATGAAGTTCTTCCTCTAATGGATAGAACTAATCTTCCTCCTAAGGAAGATTACCAGCCTATTCCTATGGATGAAACTATGCCTTCTCCTAAGAAGAACAATAATATCCCTCCTAAGGTTAGACCTGTACCTCCTCCTCATGATGGACCTAGTCTCCTTCCTACACTGAAAATTCCTCCTTTATATGGTGCAGTTCCACTTCCTTTCTCTTATAGAGAGAAGAGATGTTCCTCTCCTCTTGTTCAACCTAAGAGATCTCAACCTAACCTTCCAACCACCAAAGATGAGAACATTCCTCCTTCAATAAATATTCCCCCTTCTTCTCAGCCTTCCACTAAGACTTGACAAAATAGTTGTGCGAGAGATCGCCGATGAAAACATCATGCTAGAGCTCGTGAAGTTGTTTCTCAAACTATTCAATCTCCCAAAATACCAAGAGTTGACATGTTTTTTTTGTTTTTTTCCTAAGCAAGATGTTGAAGCTAAATCTCCAAATCATAAGTTGCAAAAAATATGTGATGGTTTTACTTTTATTCATGTTAGAGATCCTCTTTCTATAAATCTTGACGAAGAAATAGGTGAAAATGGTATTCATGGTGGCAATACAACTCCTAATGCTTCTGATAGTGAATATGAATATGTTGGCGTTGACAAACATTTATCTGCAGAATTTTCAAAAGCCTTGATCCTAGCTCCTCGAAACGAACAAAGTGATTTAGCACATGAGCATAGTCCTTGTTTAGATTATGTGATAGGTCCACCTATTGTGCTCAATGTCACTCCTCTGGTTTGTTTCCCACCTTCCCAAAATAGTGATCAACAAGATCAAGAGGTGGATGTCATGCTAGACTAGTTGCATTAGCACCGTAGATCCCCTACCTCTCTCTTTTCTCACTCTTTTGTACCCATTCTTCTATGTGTATCCCTATTCTTCTATTTTGTCCCTAGTGATATCTACTTGAGGATGATGCAAAGCATTGAGATCTCTTTTGGTCTCTTTAATGTTGACTCAAAAGACACATGCGTTCCCTTTCTTCCAAGGTAGTATCCTTTCTTTGGGGGAATGATGACTATTCAATGAATATATACATGGTATACATGAGTTATCATACAACATATTGACCTTGAGGAAAGAGAAGCCACCTCTTGCATTGTGTTTTGTGTTTATTATCCTTGGGTTTATTCCTCGATTGGGGGATAAATCCTTGTGATAACATGCTCCATTTCTTTCTCTCTCTTTGGTGTATCCTACCTTAAATAAATTGCTCCCGATAAGGCGTGCACAATCACTTTAATGTTGGGGCATACACTCCGCTCATATTTTCCTTCTTGATACTTTGAGTTATTTAGTGAACTTTGCTTTGCTTTGTAATTTTTGCTATCCTTTCTTTTCATGACTCATAGTGAGGAGAAACTTACTATGTGTAGTCATGGTTCTCTCCCACTTTATCTTCCCTTTTACTTTGTCAATCAAAGTTGTAAGATCCTTAGTCTATTGGGGGCTTGGTGTATCTTACCTCCTTGACGTGGTGAAAGTCTTTCAATATTGTTTCCTTGTACTTTATTAGTAGTATTGGCATATTCTTATACTCCCGCTAAATTGGGGGCTAAATGTATTGTCATAAAATTGTGACCCTGCAATTTTTGACCACATTTGGGTCTTCGCATTGGTGGACAAATCCCTAAGCCTGATTAGAGACTTGAGACATACTCATACCATCAGAATCTTGTATTTTATTGCACCCCGCACTGCATGCTCTCACTTCCTATCTTGAATTAGGGCAGGCCTTCCCTATTTTGGGGCTCCCTTGACTATTCCTGCATTGGGCTTGTCAATTGTGAGCATGAATTTTTTTTCCTATGTCAGCCTAAGATGAAAAATTAGATAAAAAACCCTAATTGGAAAGTATATAAGGAGCATTTTCTTCTCCAATTGGATAAGTTCAACAAGTGAGTCGATGATAAGAAAAAATGATCACAAGCGAAATCAAGTGCAAGCATTCAAGCATTCAAGCATCCATTCAAGCATTGAGAATTTCAAGTCTCCTTTCAAGGCTAGGTGTTGCATTCAAGTCAATGATTCAACCATTGAAGAGGAGATCTCTTTCAACATTCAAGGCATTCTATTCTGCATATCCTTTCAAGCAACTCTATCAAAATTTCAATTGCATCATCTCTTGAGGTTAATGCTACTTCAGGAATTTCCTTTCATTTACTTGCAAGTATTTTTAATCATTTGGTTAATTCCAAAATGGGGTTTGACTTGAAGGCAAACCCCTAATCCCAACAATATTTCCTCTCTTTTCTGTGTGTAGGTTTTAGGTGCGCAACTATAATTGCAGGTTTAGACTCAATTTTTAGAGATAGAAAAACCCTTTTCGGCACGCAGATTTTTCAGAGGACCAAGTACACTTTCAACCTGGTCTTGGAAACTTCCGCTCAAATTTGCAACAGAGCTTCGTCTTGACATTTTACTGTTAATTCCAGGTGCACAACTTCATCCCACATCTCTATCTCAAGATATAATCATTCCTTTGTCATCTTTACACTTGTCTCAATTCTCTTAATTCAACTTGTCCATTTTAAAAGAGGGTTACTTTGCTTTCCAAATCATTGACAATTAATTTAGCATTCAATCTCTTTTTATTGAGATTGGATCTAGTGAATTCAATCCCCCTCTTTCAAATGTAATGTGCATGAGACATTGAAGGGAATCCTTTGTGAAACTTTTACTCCTTTCTTGAGGGTAAAGCTTTCCACTTAATCTCCTATCACCACTTTTCACCATATTACAATTGTTTTGTAAGTACATTTATTTTTGTTAATACAAGCTTGACCTCTCTTCTTGGCGGATTTGTTTCCCGCAAGGGTTTCTCCAGGTAAATCTTGTGTTATGTGTGGATGTTATGTTTGTTATTTATGCCTTATTGTTGCTACCTTATGCTGATGTTAATCATTATATATTACTATTATAAGTTCACATAAGATATGTTGATTAAGCATGGTTAACAAGTTGTTTTGGCATCATTAAAATGAAGGATCTATACATGGTTTTTCCACAATTAAGGAAACTTAATTTTTAAGATTTGCATATGAGTTTCAGATTTTAATGTTGCTTCTATCCAAGACTTGAATCTTATCTTTTGATTAGTTTATGGGATAGAGATTCATCTTCACAATCTTTGGTATTGTACCTATTTATTTCCCAACAATTACCATTATCTTATTTGAGGTATTTTGGAATCCACTTTAGCACTCTTGAGTATGTTGGAAGTATGTGTTGTTGTGGTTGTCATTGATGTCAAACTTGTTGTTATGGATAGTTGTTGGTATGGTAAGTCTATGTTGCAGAGTTATCTTATGTATTTATGTTACAGTTATTCTATTGGTCATTTCGGATGTGTACATGTTCGTGAAGTGTTGCTATTGTTGTTTGGTATTATTATCTTCTTTGATTATATTTTTGGCATTATGGATATGTTAGTCTTGAGGTCTGGAAATATCTTTGTGTTCTTTGTATGTTGCGGTATATTTAATACTCAGTTATGATATTCTATGTTAGTCCTATCTTTTGGCCTGGATATGATTTGTGTAAGGTAATTTGATGTGTCATGGGTTTCACCAAATCGTGTGGAGATCTGAATAAGAGTAATTTGTATTGGAGAGTATGTTTTGGTCGTTAATTGTTTATATGGACAAGTTACATATTGGTACATTGTTGGTTATGTTCCGATGATTTTAGATTGGTGGATTGATCTTAAGAAGATGTGTTTTGGTTCTCTCTTTCTCCTTGAGTGGATTGGTGTGTGTGTTTTTGGTCTAAAAGGTGTATTTTGGTTCAGGTCAACTTGGTTTTGGTTTTTATAATCTGCCTTGTATATAAATAATGTATGGGACTAAGTTGAATGTGTAGAGAGAAAGAGGAAGTGTGTGACGTGAAGATAGTCAGTGAAATTCAGTGAAGAGAAAAGAAGAAGAGTTGTGTTTGAATGATATGCAAGTTGTTTGAGACAATGGTAGAATTATGAGATAGAGTGTTGATAGATGAGCTTTGAGTTGTCTGTGTTGATGTAGAGTTCAAGGACAACTTCATGATCATGAGATCCTTGTTTTCAAATCTTTTTGTAACTTGCCCTGTTGTAGTTAGTATCAAGTTTGCAATTCATTTTTCTATCTTGCCCCAAGAGTAGTTAGCCTTGGTTTGCAAGTTAGGAGTAGTGAGCTCATTCAGTGTAATATAATATACATAGTGGATATATTTTGTGGGCAGGTGCTCACCATGGTTTTTCCCTATTTGGGATTTCCATGTATAAATCTTGGTGTTGATGTGTTGATTTTGTGTTCCTCTTTAATTTGTTATGTGTTGTATTGATTGATGAGCCTTAGTTTTATGCTTTTATTTGTAAAAAAATTACTATACTTAGGACTTTTATATATTTGTTAATAGGACTTTATATTATGCTTTAACTGACTTTATGGACCTATTTGATGATCATGTTACCTATAGTTTGGAACCTTTATTTTGACAAAACCATGAACCTTATGAATGCAAATATAAGTATTTACTGTCTTTATATGATTGACGAATGTGTTGCAATAAGTGATCATGAAATGTGGATATAATTGCTTGTTATAATCTTGGTATTGTAACTACGTGGAAGACTCTTTGTGATGAAACAAGGCTTCATTTGTAGAAGCATGACAATTTGGGAAAGACTGGACAACAAGGCATGGAAAAGGTCAAGGGTTGATACAACTAGGGCACTAGTTGTTCAAG
This sequence comes from Cryptomeria japonica, assembly GCF_030272615.1. Taxonomy (NCBI): domain Eukaryota; kingdom Viridiplantae; phylum Streptophyta; class Pinopsida; order Cupressales; family Cupressaceae; genus Cryptomeria; species Cryptomeria japonica. The sequence goes on from NC_081409.1 coordinate 805,407,103, forward strand.
CTCAATAAGAAATCTTCAAAAGTAGTCATGATTCATTAATAGTTTTATTAATAGTCATGTTGGATGTTAGAGCATATCTAGGGAAGATTTACAGATGTTCAAGGACAAAACAAAGTCCTAATTGTCTTAGTTCTCCTAGATTTCATATTCCAAATAGAAGCCTCCACCTATATATTAGGAAGTAGAGCGACTCTTGTGGAAACTGTTGCAAGGAAGAATGTTATAAATGCTTCCCATATTTCTTAGTTAGTTAGTTGTTGTTTTAATAAAACACTGTTATGATGTTAAACTGATTTTGAATGAAGAAGTTGTTTTACTTGCTGGAATAGTTAAGTTTGATGTTTTAATATCATTATGTGAGATTAGTAGTTGGTTTTTGATGTAACTTTTACTCTATAAGACTCACCCAAGGGGGCCCACTTGGTGAGAATTCTGTCTAGTTATCTTTTATGCACTTTATCTTTCAAGTTGTTTAATTTTGTTCTATTAAGTTGCTCATTGTCTGCTCCTGCAGCCATGGGCTATTACTGTGTGTCTGTTCCTGCAGCCATAGTAGAACAGAACAATCATTTTTGTATAAGTTAGAGGAATTTACATTTCGTTGGTAGAAGTTAGCATAGTCTTTCTGAGTTACAGTTTTGGAGCAAGCTCCTTTCCTATGAATATTTATTTATAATTTCCATTTGCTTAGAATAGGATAGATTTGTTCCTTGAAACTCTTGGTGCATATATTTTGTTGTCCCATTTCAAGTTGTACATCTTCGGATTCATAAGATAAATGAGTTAGGTAGTGGGGTTTGGATAGCTGCTCAATTAGGAACTTATGTCCCTAAGTTGAGTATTATGTTTTGTTAACATCCATTGTTTTGAGCCAACATTTTTGGCATTATTGCCAAGGATGGTGATAAACTGAGCTTTTATGGGAACATAGGATTTCATATAGCAGTACTTCACTTCCTAGAATAGATTAAGTTATTAATATCATTCATGCAATTCTAATGTTAGCTTTTCAATATCTGTATGCATAGAAGAAGAGATCCCCTTGGGAGATTCTGTCCTAACCTGAATAACTTTGAATAATATCTACCTGAAGATCCAAATGATGAGCTAGAAATTGATCATTTTGTACAACTCTTTCCAGACTTAGATAACAACGGCCTAGATAATTTTATTCTTCCACCTGAGCCACCACTTGTAGAGAATACATTTGCTACATTAGTAATTTACCAAGGCAATATGGTAGGCATGGGCAGTGGTGGTGGGGGTGGTGGTAACAATCCACCCCCACCTCTTAATTTGACCTTTAAGTTTCCTATTCCACAATAGGGAGCCAATGACAATCTGAAAAATATTCCTCCTACTGCTCTCCCTCACTTTTATGGCCTTGTTATAGAAGACCCAGATATCTTCCTTTTTGAGTTTGATGTGCTATGTAGAAGTTATGACCATACCACAGATGGACACAAACTTAAATAGTTTCCATCCATCTTGAAGAATTCTAATCTTCGTTGGTATATGTCCTTAGGAGAAGACTCTATAACTGATTGGGACAACATGAAGGAAACGTTCCTCAACAAATACAAGGACTAACACAGAGGAAGTGATATGAGAGGAGATGATATATTCTAGATGCAACAAAAAGATGAAGAATCTCTGGAAGACTATATAGGAAGGTTTCTCTTTAATTTGAAGAAATCCAAGCGTAATCAGTTGAGTGGGGATTCTCAGAAATTGGTTTTCTTAAGAGGAATCAATGAGGAATGTATTGATGCTCTGAACCTTATGGGTGGTGGTGATATTAATCAAGCTACTTGGAGTGATATACAACAAATTTTCCAAAATTATTCAAGAGATGCATTGAGAAAACCTAGAGGATACAAGTATAAATCATCAGGAAATAAAACCAACTCTGGCATCTCAAGAATGGAGTTGACTAATTTTCTCAAGATTTTCAGCAAGATATTATCAATAATATGGTCACACAAATTGACACTCTTCAGGAAAAACAAAAGCAAGATGTTGCAAAGACAATATAATCTGAATTTTGTCCTTATTGCAGATAGAGGAAGGAGTGTAGATGCAAGAAGTTGGCAAGCATCGACAACAAAGCTCATAAACCAGAGCTTCTAGTGCAGGAGCACCTAGTTTTGAGTGCATTTTCTAGATTTTAGTGTGATATTCTTTATTTTGGACTAGGTCTATGAATAATATCCTTCTTATAGGTCCAAATGTGTGTTAGATATGCATTTGAAGGATGAATGTCCACTGGATCATGTATTTGCTCAAATTTGGCTTATGAGCCCTTGTAAGCCTAAAATGGCATAAACTTCCATTTTGGTGTAAAATGTCTTGTAACATATCATTTGGTATTTAGACATGTCATTTTAGTGTTTTTAAGTCATTCTAGGAGGTTTAGGATGAGTGACAAAGCATAAAATGTAAAAAATGTGCATTTTGTCAAAAGTTATCAATGTTGCTCGACAACATTTTGCAACTTTTGAGCAACTTTTTAAATTTTTGAGCACATTGGTGGTTAGGAAACTGATGGAGAATTGGTTAGGATCCATATGGAATATAAAATTCTTTGAGAAGGATTGTAAATAGGTTGGAAAAATCCTTGAGCAAGTTTGAATAGATTGTGAAGACTTTTCCAAGTTTTACCTTGCATTTTCTTAAATTTTGAGTAGCAGTCAGTACTTGATGGATTGATCCTTCTACTATTATTTCATGATTTATTTGTATATGAAATTTTAGTACTCAAAAGGTGTTTGTAATAGTTCTTAGTGTAGGTTTGAGGGGTGTTAGTGAATTTACTTTGCTCTCGGCCTGAGCAAGGGTTTCAAAGCCCAAATATGGTTCCAGCTTGAAATCCCTCGAGTTTTGCTCAATAACCCTTGGGAATTGAGCCATGGAACCTTTGTGTAGAGTAAATAAGTTTTTTTTCGGTCAAGAAGTTATTGAAAGGAAATTTTCCATCATTTCCTAGGTGAGCTCAGTCATAGCCCTGTTAGGAAATTGATTGAAAATTTGCAAATACTTGCAGGGATGATTAGTTGTGAATATTCCAAGTGTTTGGAATGACAAAGTAATGTGTGGTAGAGCCTAAGTGAAAGGTTGAAGGTGTGATAGAGAAGATAATTCAATAAACCCCTTTGGAGAAGACTGCAAGTTCCAAAACCCTCTATAAATGTCATTTTTGGGTTTTGTACATGTACAAACAGACCTGACTTTCTCACCTGAAGGATTCAAAAGTTCATCCAAAAGGGTATATAGATCATAAAATATTTTTCCAGGTTCTTTGAGTGGTTTTCGAACAAGTCCCCAAAAACCGGTTAGGTAGGGCTAATTGGGGCTCTAGGGCTACTAGGCCTAGAAAAGAGGGAAAAGAGGGAACAATGAAGAAATGAAGGGTAGTCAATTGAAAAACCTAATGAAAGGCATGGAAACACTTTTAGAACACCTGTCACAATCCCTGCAAGTATATGTTAGAGAACTGCATAGCTTTGAGGTTGGATTTACCCTTGTGAATCTCAACCATGCTTGAGCAACTATTGAGCATAATTTGATAGGAAGCACTCCTAGGGAGTTTGAGTATTTTGGTTTGTTAAATGACCATTAAAGAGTGAAGGGAGCCCACTAATATATCACCCTACTTCCTATTTAAGCAAAGTGAAACTCTCTTTGGAGAACCCTCCCCATCAAAGTGGTATCAGAGCACCTAAAATTTGGGAAGAAGCCAGTTCATGTTAGAGACTGAGTCTGTAGGAGAAAATAGTCTATGAATGGTGACCAATGCAGAGTTAGCCAAGAAGGTAGAATGTCAAGAGGAAGAGAATAGACTCCTTAGAGAAAGATTACAACAACTAGGGAGCAAACTAGACACAATTAACGACAAAATTGAGGAAGTGTCAATCAAGGTCAATAAGGGAAGGGTAAAGAAGTAGTAGAAGAGGATAGTACACCTGAACCGGATCCTATCCTACCTGAAGAACATTTATGTAGAGTCATCAAAGATTTAGGAGGGAAATCCTTAGAAGGAGTGCCACTTTTTTGTGGAAAAATGGAACCAGAAGTAGTCATGGAATGGATTGAAGGATTGGAAAATCACTTTGAATGTGATGGGATCAATGAGGCACAAAAGGTGAAGGTAGCCAAATCTAGATTGAGAGGGGGAGCCTTGACTTGGTGGAAATTCATATAAGAGGAGAGGCAAAAGGAGGGTAAGAACCCAATAGCCACTTGGAAAGGAATGCTAGCCAAGGTGAAAGAGGCATATATACCTAAAGACTATGAAATCCAATTGTACAAGAGGAGACAAAACTTGAGACAAAGAGAATTACATGTGAACAACTACACTGAAGAGTTTCAAAAGTTGTGTTTGAGATCCAAGGTGGTGGAAGATGAAAGCATCAAAGTAGCCAGGTATTTGAATGGATTGAGATGGAACATTCAAGAAGAGTTGAGTTTGTTATGTCCTAGTACTATTCATAAGTGCTATCAATTGACACTCAAAGTGGAAGAGAAGAGAAAAAAGAAACAAGAGCAAAGCAATAGAGGCAGAGGTAGGGGAAGAGATAATAGAGGTCATAGAGGTAGCTATGGTGGAAGAGGTGTAGACCAAAGATCCCAAGGGGAATCCAAGTTGGTAGAGAAAAGTGGAGATTCAGATAGAAAGAGCAGCTATAGAGGAAGGGGATCTAGCAACTCTAGTAGGGCAGCTATAGAGGAAGGGGATCTAGCAACTCTAGTAGGGCAGCTATAGAGGAAGGGGATCTAGCAACTCTAGTAGGGCAGCTATAGAGGAAGGGGATCTAGCAACTCTAGTAGGGGAAGATATAGTGGATTAGGAAGAGGGTCCTATTTTGCCACAATCAAGTGCTACAATTATTATCAACTTGGACACCTGACCTATAGATGTCTTGAAAAGTCTTCTTCATCCCAAGGAGGTGAGAGGAGAGTAAATTATGTTCAAGAAGATGTAGCAAACATGAAGGCATCAAAAGTGAGTTTAGATTCAGAGGTTGGAGATAATCTGATGATAAGAGGAGTCTTTATTAAAGAACCGGTTAAGGAAGAACCTAGCCAAAGGAGATCGTTGTTTAGGATAACATGCAAAATTAAGGGGAAAGGTATGTAGAGTGGTAGTGGATTCAGGATCCACTAATAACATAGTATCAGAAGAAGTAGCAAGTAAGCTTAACCTACAAAGAATACCATATAGTGATCCTTATAGGGTTACTTGGCTCAACAAGGGGCAACATGTTCTTTCGAATGAACAAACTTGGGTGGAGTTCACTATAGGAGGCTACAAGGATAGAATCTTGGGTGACATCTTGCCAATGGATGCTTGCCACCTACTCCTAGGTAGGCCTTGGCAGCTTGACAGAAAAGCAATACACCATGGGGAGAAGAATGCCTACACTTTTCAAAAGGATGGAATCACTTATAAAATTCAGTCCATAGGAGACCAAGAAGAGGGCAGATCAAAGGGTCCTAATGTGTTGTTAGTTGGTGAGAAGTAGTTCCTTAACACACTCAAGGAAGGAGAAGGAGTGGGGTTTGAAATTGTTGTTAAACCAAAAGAAGAAAACAAGGAGAAGAAAGTATGTATTCCCAAAGAAGTGCAGTAGGTCCTAAATCAGTTTAAGGACATTATTAGTGATAGAACACCAGCAACCTTTCCTCCTCAATGTTTCATAAGTCACCAAATTGAATTAATACCCAGAGCCTCATTACACAATAAGGCAACCTATAAATTGACATCAGATCAGAACAAGGAGGTAGCTAAACAAATACAAGAACTCTTAGACAATGGAATAATAAGAAAGAGCATTAGACCATGTGGAGTACCCACCATTTTGGCCCCAAATAAGGGAGGTACTTGGAGACTTTGCACTGATTCTAGAGTCATAAACTGAATTATAATAAGGTATAGATTTCCCATTCAAAAAATTGAAGATTTAATGGATTGTTTAGGAGGTGTTGAATACTTTACCAAGATTGAACTCATGAGTGGTTACCACCAAATCATAATCAAGGAGGGAGATGAATGGGTTATGACATAAGGACTTTATGAATGGCTTGTTATGCCATTTGGACTCACAAATGCTCCTAGAACATTCATGAGACTCATGAATGAAGTACTCAAAGACTATATTGGTAATTTTTTTGTTGTTTATTTAGATGACATCTTGATTTTTAGCAAGTTTAAAGATGAACATCTTAAGCATATAGAGATTGTATTGAGGAAACTATGTGATGAGCAACTAACCATCAATTTGGAGAAATGTGAGTTTATGAAACAGGAGTTGATATACCTTGGATTTGTAATATTAAGAGGTGATTTGAGGATGGATACCTCTAAAGTGGAAGCCATAATTAGTTGGCCTACACCTAAGACAACAAGTGAAGTAAGGAGTTTTCATGGCTTGGCCCAATTGTATAGAAAGTTCATTAGAGGATTCAATGAGATATGTGCACCCATGCTTGACACAATCAAAGGAGGAGTGAAAACCAAGTTCCAATGGAAAAAAGAAGCACAAAGAGGATTTGATCTCTTGAAGACAAAGGTGGCTACTCAACCGGTACTAGTTCTTCCAAGTTTTGACAAGCTTTTCACCATTGAATGTGATGCAAGCAACATAACAGTGGGAGCAGTTTTAAGCCAAGACAATAGACCGGTTGCATTTTTCAGTGAGAAGCTTAGTGATTTCAAGAAAAGGTATTCCTCTTATGATTTGGAGTTGTATGCACTTGTTCAATCTCTTAGGAAATGGAGGCATTATTTTCTACCTAAAAAGTTTGTAGTTTATACTGATAATCAAGCTCTTAGCTTTCTCAATTCACAAGAAAATTTGAATCATAGGCATATTAAATGGGTAGAGTATTTGTAGTCATATACCTTTACCATTAAACAAAAAAAGGGGAAATGTAATAAAGTTTCTGATGCATTAAGTAGAAGGTTACTAAAAATACAAGAAGTGCAGCTCAAGAGCATTGGAGTGGATAGTTTCAAGGGGTTATATCAAGAGGATGAAGACTTTTTTGCTACCTATAAGGTTTTTCAAGAGTTTAGAAACCATTTTCATAGTGAATATGCAGATTGCACCTTACAAGATGGTATTTTGTTTAATAGAAGACAACATTATGTAACAAAAGGGTCAATGAGAGAAAATTTGATGCAAGAAAAGCATAATGGTTGCCTAAGTGGACATTTTGGCTTGAACAAGACTTTGGAACTTGTCCAAAGATTTTACTATTGGCTTAAGATGCAAACGGATATTAGGAAATATGTGGAACAATGTGGGGTCTTCCAAAGATCCAAAGGTACCTCTTCTAATGTTGGTCTTTATTAGCCTTTACCTATCCCAAACCGGCCATGGGAGTGTGTAAGTATGGATCTTTTTTGTTGGTTTGCCTAAGACCAAATCAGGGTTTGATAGCATCTATGTTGTGGTGGATAGATTTAGCAAGATGGCCCATTTTATTCCATGTAAGGTGAATCATGATGCTAGTCATATTGCTCATTTGTTTTTCAAGGAAGTTATTAGGATTCATGGTTTACCTATCAGCATAGTATCAGACAGGGATGCAAAGTTTATTGGTCATTTTTGGAAGACTTTATGTCAAAGATTAGGTACTAACTTGTCTTTCAGTTCATCCTATCATCCCCAAACGTATGGCCAAACAAAGGTGGTCAATAGAAAACTTGGAAACCTTCTTAGATGTTTGACAAAGGAGTATGGACAAGCTTGGGATTAGATCATCCATCAAGTTGAGTTTGCCTATAATGGCAGTGTGAATAAATCAACCGGTAAGAGCCCTTTTGAGATTGTGTATGGCCTTCATCCTAGAGGTTTTTTAGAACTCGAAGATGTTAGAAAGATGGGACAACCGAGTGGACATGCTATGGACATGGCTCAATCCATGCAAGAGATTCATGAGAAGGTTAAGACAACCCTACTAGACACCTCCCACAAGATCAAAGAAAAAGTAGATGAAAAAAGAAAGGATATACAATTTTTTGTTGGGGATTGGGTCATGGTCCATTTGAACAAAGAAAGACTTCATAAAGGTATCCCTATTAAACTTCAGATGAGGAGGATTGGACCTTGTAAGGTCTTGGCAAAGTATGGAAACAATGCTTACAAACTAGACCTACCCGGAGATATGGCTTTATCTCCCATCTTCAATGTTGTAGATTTGGTGTAGTATAAGGGAACAATTCTAGAGGTAAGTAGTAGAGTCTCAAAGGTCTCTCAATCACTTTTCGACCTGCCCTTACCACCTGCAACCATGCCACAAGCCGAGCAAGTGTTAGATTCTAGAGTTCTCAAGAAGACAAGGCATACTGCCTATATGGAGCACTTGATCAAATGGAAAAACCTTCCAACATCTGAGGCTACTTGGGTACCTGAGGAAGACTTTTCTAAGCTTAGAGTTCCCCTTTCTTTTTTTCCTAAAGGAGTCACTTGACTTCTTTCTTATTGGGGGAGTATGGTGCAGGAGCACCTAGTTTTGAGTGCATTTTCTAGATTTTTGTGTGATAGTCTTTATTTTGGATTAGGTGTATGAATAATGGCCTTCTTATAGTTCCACATGTTTTTTGTATATGCATTTGAAGGATTAATGTCAAACTAGATCATGTATTTGCTCAAATTTGGCTTATGAGCCCTTGTAAGCCTAAAATGGCATAAACTTGCATTTTGGTGTAAAATGTCTTGTAACATCTCATTTTAATGTTTTTAATTCATTTTAGGAGGTTTAGGATGAGTGACAAAGCATAAAATGTAAAAAATGCACATTTTGTCAAAAGTTGTCAATGTTGCTCGACAACATTTTGCAACTTTTGAGCAACCTTTTGAATTTTTTAGCACACCAGTGGTTAGGAAACCGTTGGAGAATTGGTTAGGATCCATATGGAATATAAAATTCTCTAAGAAGGATTGTAAATAGGTTGGCAAAAGCCTTGAGTAAGTTTGAATAGTGAAGACTTGTTCCAGGTTTTACCTTGCATTTTCTTAAATTTTGAGCAATAGTTCGTACTTGATGGATTGATCCTTCTACTTTTATTTCATGATTGCTTTGTGTATGATGTGTAGTAGTTAGAAGGCTTTTTTAATAGTTCTTAGTGTAGGTTTGAGGGGTGTTAGTGAATTTACTTTGCTCTCGGCTTGAGCAAGGGTTTCGAAGCCCAAATATGGTTCCAGCTTGAAATCCCTTGAGTTTTGCTCAATAACCCTTGGGACTCGAGCAATGGAACCTTTTTACAATGTAAATAAGTTTTTTTTGGTTAGGAAGTTGTTGAAAGGCAATTTTCCATCTTTTCCTAGGTGAGATCAGTCATAGCCCTGTTAGGAAATTGATTGAAATTTTGTAAATACTTGTAGGGATGATTAGTTGTGAAGATTCCAAGTGTTTGGCATGACAAATTAATGTGTGGAAGAGTCTAAGTGAAAGGTTGAAGGTGTGATAGAGAAGAGAAGTCAATAAACCCCTTTGGAGAAGACTGTAAGTTCCCAAACCCTCTATAAATGCCATTTTTGGGTTCCATACCTATACGGATAGACCTAACTTTCTCACCTGAAGGATTCAAAATTTCATCCAAAAGGGTATCTAGATCATAAAATATTTTTCCAGGTTCTTTGAGTGATTTTCGAGCAAGTCCCCAAAAATCAGTTAGGTAGGGCTAATTGGGGCTCTAGGGCTACTAGGCCTAGAAAAGAGGGAAAAGAGGGAACAATGAAGAAATGAAGGGTAGTCAATTGAAGAACCTAATGAAAGACATGGAAACACTTTTAGAACACCTGTCACAATCCTTGCAAGTATATGTTAGATAATTGCATAGCTTTGAGGTTGGATTTACCCTTGTGAATCTCAACCATGCTTGAGAAACTATTGAGCATAATTTGATAGGGATCACTCCTAGGGAGTTTGAGTGTTTTGGTTTGTTAAATGACCATTGAAGAGTGAAGGGAGCCCACTAATATATCACCCTACTTCCTATTTAAACAAAGTGAAACTCTCTTTGGAGAACCCTCCCCATCAGCTTCATCTAGTAGAAGATGATGAAGACCAAATTTTCTTTGTAGCCCAAAGGAAACCATGGGTTCCAAGACAAGGTATGCCACCTAATCCCTTATCTTATAATGGTCCATATTCTTATGCACCTAGTAGTCAGTGGAAAAATCAATATCCCCCAAACTTTGGCAATTATGGGAACCCACAATGGAATTATCAACCAAACTCTTGGTCTGGATCTCAAGCTCAATGGCAACCACCCCAAGGAAATTGGAAGCCACAAAAAACCAATTGGCCTCAATCCTAGTCTTGGAGAGGAAAATAATGGCCTAATCAGCCAACTGGATATCTCTAACCCAACCAATCGGCTAGTCAGCCAGCTATTATGCCACCTGCACCTACCAATGTACCACAAAGACCTACTCAATTACCAACCTAACTTGCTTCTAATCCCAATAATAAAAAAACAACAACAATAGCAGCCAATATATTCAACAAAATTCAATCAATACCCTGAATATTCAATCAACATTAGTGATACACGTCTTCGTTCAGGAGAAAACTTTACCACCACTTGTTACTCCTATTATCATAGAGCTAACTAGTGAAGACAAAGAACAAGTAGAACCTAATCCTATTTTACCAACTAAAGAACCTAAGAACCTAGATCCTTCATTCCCTCAAAGATTAGCTCAATCAAAGACTGTCTCTGAACCAACCTTTGATTTCCTCGACCAGCTTAAGCAACTTTCCATCAAAATACCTCTCTTTCAGGAAATTAAGGATGTTCATATATATAGTAAGGCTATTAAAGAGTCATGCTTGAAGAAACCTGGAGGGAAGAAGAAGGATCCTACAACCATATGTGTAATGGGTAAGTTAGTTGATATCATACTAGGGAAAGTGATAATGCCTAAGTATTCAAACCCTGGTAGCCCGGTAGTTGTAGTAATGATAAATGGAGTTATGGTTCAAAATGTTCTCATAGATTTAGGAGTTTTTAGCAATGTCATGATAAAGGAGATCATGTAGAATCTAAATTTTCCAAATATAAGGCCTACTCATACAATTCTTCAACTAGCCGATACTTCCACTATCAAGCCAGATGGTATGATAGAAGACATTGTGGTAACTTTTGACTCTTGGGAATATCCAACTGATTTTATGATTTTATCTCCCAAAGATACCTTGGGAGGGTATCCAGTAATTCTAGAAAGGCCCTAGTTGGCTACTACAAATGCTTATATTGGATGTAGGTCAGGAGATATGACTATTTCAATGGAGATAGTTTTGCATGTAAAAGAATTTATCTTTAAAGTATCAATTAGAATTCAAAGGGAAATCACGAATCCCTATCTAATCATAGAATTCAAACAAACAGAAAATGAAATACCACAATCAATTCAAAATAGGAATTATAAAGTAATTCAATCAAAACTCCCTATTCTGTGACTGTGTATAACTTCCATTGCTCTTCTCTTCTCTATGGTATGGTGGCTCTCAGATATTGTGTTGGCAACATGCAATTGACACAAAGATTCAAAGTTTGTGATTGTTGAAAATGGAGATTGAATGCTCAATTTATAGATTTTTGGAGAAGATTGATTGAAAGGTGGAACAAATTGATCAAGAGGTGGAACTCAGGTGAGCTCACATAAAAATTGATAGTTGAACTGCTAATTTAGAGGTGGAATAGAATAGTTTGAATAGATTAATTGAGTTAACTGATTGAGAAAAAAACTAACTAGGGGATGAAAAAGGGTGATTGGAGGAAATTTAAGAGGATGACAAAGAAAGCTTTATTTAGAAAAATCTAACTAGAAGATATAAATAGAGATTGGAGAGATACTGATTTAATTAATTGATTGATTGAATTAATTAATTTAGCATGTGCTTGCACTTTAACTTAGATTTTGAATTTAATCTTTGCATGAGATTTATTCAAATATTGAATTTATTTTAAATTCAATTTAGTATTTGAATATATTTAGAACTTGAGTTTGATTTTCAATTTGATTTTTGAAATCATGCACATGTATTTGAAATTTGAAGAAATTAGAAGAATTAATTAGTTAATTAAATAATTTAAAGAAACTATTTAATTATGTAGAAATGGAATTTAATTAAATAATAAAGATTATTTAAATTAAAGGATTAAATTACAATTAATTAAATAATAAATATTTAATTAATATTTAGAAAAGGGTTGAATGATTAGATGATTAGAGATAAAAAATTGAAAATTAATTTATTTAAATAATAAAGATTATTTAAATTGGGGAATTAATCATAATTAATTAAATAATAAATATTTAATTAATATTGGAAAATGGTTAAAATGATTAAATGATGAAAGAATAAGAAATAGAATAATTAGTAAGATGACGAGGAAATATGAAATTAGAGAAATAGGATTAATTAACTTAATTAAATAATTAAATAATTATTTAATCAATTAGAGGAATAATTAGTACATGATCAATGAGACATTTTTAGGTGTCTACATTTGCCCCTCTTGAAGACAATGTTAGAATGATGTTGTTTCAAAGAAAACAAAAAAATTATGCCCCAGTATGCCTCGGTGACGCTTAGGGTGTAATGGCCCCTCGAGAGATTGTTTGTGCATTAAAGATATGAATGATCTCTCGAAAAAAGAAGAATGTGAGATGAAATATAGAAGAATGGTTAGTTGATTAGAGATAGAGATAGGTGATGTGAAGATGATATTAAGATAGAATATGAGAGAATGAACCTTTGAATGAAATAGAATTATGTTAGATGATAGAAAATGATTTAGAAAGAGATGATGAGAAAAGAATCGGCAAACTAGAAATAAGAAAATGAGATGAAATTAGAATGATTGATTCACAAACCTGTGCTATTATTTATTGCACAATATATATTCATCACCAAGCCTTATTATTGAACAATGGAGCTTAGCAAATCAAGGTATAAGGAACCAAGATGTAAAGATATCTCATTGAAGAAACAAACACGTAGCAGACAAGGAGTGAACCCCTCAATTCTGGGAAATACACTAGGGGTCGAGGTATGTGTGGCATTCACAAGCTGAATGCTCCTATCACAGACACCCACTAGAGCAATTTCCCTAGAACTTCATCGGTTCACACCACAAACATCAAACAAAGAAAAAGATAATTCCTATCATGGCTCCTCTAGTCACTTGTGGACATCCTTGAGTAGCGTAGGAACATAATATGTCACCAAATGATAAAAGATAAAGACTGACCTGAACAAAATCTAGCAGCTATACTGACCTTGTGCCTTCATTCTCAGTTGCTTGATGTGATGGTTGATAATGTCTGATATCAGAAATTTGTGAACCCTGTTTAAGACTAATCTTTCTGATTTCGAGTGTATCCTCTTCTATTTAAGACAATATAATGATCACTTGATATGGATATGCTATGATTGATAAGACAGTTTGATCAGTTGATTGCAAATGTTTGACTGGATAGTCGTATCCTTTGTTAACTTCGTGTGAAGCATTTGCTGGATATCTGCTAGGGTATTTGTTTCTTGTGAGACATTTTATTACAAGTTTTTTGATTGATTTTTTATTTTTAGTTCTTTTCCAAGAGCTTTTTCGATATTTTTGGATTATGTGGATTGATATTTGAATGTTTTTGGTTGATTTTTTCATGACATTATATCGATGTTTTTGGTATTTTTTATTTTTTTCAATGTTTTTGGATTTTGAGTTTTTCATTGTTTTTGGATTTTTGAAGTATTTTTCAATGTTTTTGGATTTTGAGTTTTTCACTGTTTTTGGATATTTTCGAAGGACATTATATGACTTTTTAGGATTTTTTAAGGACTTTATATGATTTTGTTTGGAGTTTTTTCAGTTATGCCCCCAATGTGCAAACCTATATGACATGATGATCTAGAAAATGCATGCGAAGACAATGAATTTTTGACATGACCTATGTTAATGCAAGATGCATGATGAAGATGCATTTCCTTTTTGAACAAGGTTAACTGTGTTTGTTTAGCCTTTTGTAATACACCAATTGAATTGGAGTTGCAAAACATTTCATAGATAAGCGGTCAATCGATTCTTACGGTCCCTTGGAACATTAAAATTAACACACTTAGTGACTAGGATTTACAAATGGAAACATGGAAAACTTCCCCATTGATTCTTGAAACTTTGATCTTCTTTTTCCCTTGTGTGTGCAGATGACTTAATTCCCTCTCTTGTATTCACTAAAGATCCTTACCATCCTATATGACTAGCTACGTGGATTATCCTAGCTTCAAAAGCATCCCAAATAGAGCCTCACTGCCAGCAAGCTTTTAGAGCTCCAACAAGGTCATAGACTATAATTTCTCAAATATTGCTCCATTGCCGGCAGACGTTTATAGCCCTGATGGAGTTACTTGCATGTTCCCATAGTCAAGGTTTTTGTTGCACTTTGTATGCGTGATATTTTAGTTATATATTGTAGTCACATAAATTTGTTCATTTTAATTAAATGAATATTTCATATTTATTTGATTAAAAATCCACTAGCCATCAGTTAATTAAATTAATATTTAATTAATTCATCATCAAACATTCTCCTATTAATTAAATAAATTATTCAATTTATTTTAATTAATTAATTCAACCAAATTCACACTCAATTAAATGAATAAATACTATTTATTCAATTTAATCCTCTTTCCTCTTTTAAATAAATTAAATAAAACATTTATTTAAATCATAAATCCCGCCCCCCACCCCCCCCACTTGCATTTTCCTACAAATGCAAGTTGCAACCACAAGTTGAAATAAATTAATTTTATTTTAATTAAAATCTTATTCTCCCTCACCCACCAAATCCACTTGCACTCCTAAACCCCCTTCTAGATTCTTCTAAACCCTTCCTAATTAACCTAATCCATCCCCTAATTATTGTCACATTCCTAAGCAACTTGGAGTCACTTCTCAAAGCCTTCAAAGTCTTTGAAAAGCATTTAATGCTTTGTGTGTTCAACAATTTAACCTCTAAAGTCTTCCAAACCACTTATGGCTCTTACATGACCATTTATGGTTAACCCCTAACTCAACCCTCATGTGACTCATGTGTCTCCTCAAGCATTTATTGCTTTGACCATGGTCATTCCTTTTACCTTTGCACAAGAGTTTATCCATTGGATAAACGCTTTATTCTTTGAATCAAGAATTTATTCACTCAACCCAACCTTGATCTTATGTCCCAAGTTCCTTCAGGTCATGTCAAGCATTTAATGCTTATTCTCTCCCCTCTCAACCTATCTCACATTGACACTTGTCATCCTGGGATTGGGTTGAAAGCCATCACATGGATTGAATATCATTCAATCCTGACCCTTGTTGAGATTACTCAATCTCAACCATCCATTGCTCCATTTTATCTATAAATAGAGCTCTCATTCCCCATTTTCAAATCCTCAAGCATTTAGCATTCATAGTCATAATCCTAAAAACTTGTATGCATTTAATCTATAGTGAATTTTAGAGAGAGCATTTAGCATAAATAACATATATTATCATTTTGGACTAAAATAAATCTTAGTTCATTTCATAATATATCTAATTAGTTTGTTTTACACTTGCATAACATAGTTAATCATCTACAATCTTGAACCTCCATAAGCATCCATAGTGCAAAAAGTTGCTGAGACCTAGAATAATTTGGAACTTGGAGAGGAGAGGAACAAAGGAGAAGGAGCTAAGAGCATGTTAAAAGGCATTTGGAGATGTCTTGTGGTATTTACTTCCATTGTTAAAGACTTTAGCATGTTTTTAGTGTCTCTTTTGATATGATTGCTTAGATTAGTTTTTGGTTGAATAACACTAACTTTGATCCTTGTTTCTTGTTGTTTTCGTGTGTTATACGACCACACGTTTTAATCTAACACTTGTCCATTTCTTAGAGCATCATTTGGTGAACCCGACGTGAATCCAACAGTCAACAACATTTTTTTGTTTTCAAAACTAACTTTTTGACTGTTTACCTTGACACATAGGTCACGCT
This sequence comes from Cryptomeria japonica, assembly GCF_030272615.1. Lineage (NCBI taxonomy): Eukaryota > Viridiplantae > Streptophyta > Pinopsida > Cupressales > Cupressaceae > Cryptomeria > Cryptomeria japonica. Next base: position 805,423,149 of record NC_081409.1, read on the forward strand.
TTAGCGCTTTTGTTCTCGCTTTAGCGCTATTGTAATTTGGTATTTGTTGGCATTTTTAATGATTATATTGTGATTGTCATTGATGGACACACACTTTCTATAAGATCACTTTTATATGCATGAGTTATGCTCAACCGACAATTGTTCCCAACCGGTATGATGCATTATAGTCTTTAGACTATCGGTGTTTTGCAGAATGTGTTAACCGGTCAGAAGCGGTATGAAGACCCCAAGCGGTTTGAGGATCTCGAGCGGTACGAGGGATCAAAGTGGCAAAACACATATTTCCCAGTCTTCATTTTTGTCAAACCGGTAATCGGTATTTTGTATGAACTGGTAATACTCTGTGATGAGTTACCAACCAACATTTTGTGATAAGTTACCATCCACCGATTGTTTGATGGTGTTGACACTCTGGCGGTGCTTTTTGTGCCGTGTTACCAAGTATGTCTAGATTCATTGAACCTAGGAAATTGGATTGTAAACCTATTGGACCGACATGAAATCAGATTCCTTTATAAGGACATCATGTCTAGGGTTTTAGGAAGTTGCTAGGGTTTAAGGTGGTTGATGAGTTTCTATAAGTACGATCTTAACTGAGAAGATCAAATTTGTGAGCTGTAACAGAGTGAGAGTTACTGAAGACTGAAGTAATGGTGAAATGCATTAGCTATGAGCCATAGTGGATCTAATCAAGCAACCTGTGCCATTTGCTAGATCATTCACTTGTTGATTACTCACATCTTTGACAAGTTTGAAGCCCTTAACCGGGTAAGCTCAGAGAAGCCTTTGTAAAATCCTCTAACAAGGTGGTTCACATCTGTGGATCTAAAATCCTCTAGCAAGGTAGTCTTTGATCGGACTTATCTTCTTATAGAGATTGAGATTCCTAATAGGATTTGTTCTCGTAAAGAACATTGTATGACCTTAACCGGTCTGGTTCATCTCACCATGGTTTTTCTCATTTGGGTTTCCACGTCAAATATCTTGTGTTATGGTGTTATTGCTCCTATGGGTGAATGCCTTATTTTCTATTTGGTTTGCATGTGTGTTAACCGGTTTGTTTGTTAAACTATTTTACCAGTTTATCACTAGACTGTTTAAGTGTTTAAATACAATATTTTTTGGTATACTAATTCACCCCCCCCTCTTAGTATTCATCATTGGTATCAGAGCCTATCTTTCTATAAGTCTAATCACTTGTAAAGAGATATGGGGGAATACACTGTGAGGGAACTTACTCACCGGCTCACTCAGCCTGAGCAAGCCTATGATGAACTCATGGTAAAATATAAGGCCTCTCAGGCAAAAAGGAGAGAACATGCTGAAAAACTGATGGAGCTATCTGAAAATAGTTCTTCTGATGAAGCGGATATGGAAGCCCTAATTCAAGAAGTAGAAAAGTTGAATGAATCAAACTCCAACCTGAGAAAGGAGTTGGAAGGACTGACTATCTGAATGTGTCAAGAGCTTGAGAACCAGAGGAAAGTTGAAGATCTGGTGAAGGACAAAGATCATGAGATCTCCAAGTTGAAGCAAGAGATCAGTTCACTTACTGCTCACCTTCATGAGAGTAGAATGGAAAAAGAAGAAGTACAAGGTGAACTAAACATAGCCATCTCTGAGAATGCAAACTTGATGGAGACAAATGCTGCTATTTCCAAAGAACTCTCTGAGTCAAAGGAAATACTTGCTAAGTTCAACAAGAGTACTGTTAAGCTAGAGCAAACGCTTGAATCAGCCAAACCGGTAAAGAATACCAGGACTTGGTTTCTCTGGTCATGAGGAAGGTGAGACCTCAGGTGCAAATGTTAAAGCATCAAAGAAGAAACCGACATTCAAAGGTAAAGGTAAGCAAAAATTCAAACCTGTTTGCTTTAACGGTCTTAAAGAAGGACATACTACCAATGTATGTAGGAGCAAAGCCTATAATAATTTTCCTTACTTTATAAATAATATACCTAGATCCAATAGGTTCAATGGTAATTGTTATGCATGCAACAAGTTTGGGCATAGAGCATCTGAATGCAGGTTTGTTATGAACAACACTGGAAGATATCCTCAGAGGACTCAAGGAGTTGGTCCGGAATCTTTTGTGAACCAGAACCCCAACTAGTTTAATACCTATAATCATCAGTCAGGTAGCAGTGGCTATCAAGCAGCAACCGGATGGAGAGAAAATTGTTGGATTTGCCATGGTCATGGTCACACTGCTATAACATGCAAAAGGAAGAATGGAAACATGAATAATGGACCTTGGAGAGCACCTGGAATGGTTTGCTATCATTGCAACAAACTGGGTCATTCAACAAGATTATGTAGAAGTAGAAAGAGTATATTAGTTGATATACCAATCACTCTAGAAGGAAAAAATGATGTTGAAACTGTTCAAGCAGATATGAACAAAACCTGGAAGAAGAAACCAACAATGTTGCAAGAAGAACTGGTTTCTACACCTAGTGTGGAAATCTTAGAACAGGCAAACTAAGCATCAGAAAAGCTTAGGGGGAGAAAATGGCAAAATGTTTCAAACCCCCGGTTTACACTGGTAAAAGACCTTAACCGGTATGTGATACCTATTATTTGGTAGAAGACCAGAAACAGTAAAAGGAAAATTAGGGTTTACACCCTAATGGTGGAGCATTAATTACGGTAGGTGAGGAATATGCTCAAAAGGAATTTTCAAATCATTTCTCACTATCATTCTTCGAGCGAAGAAGTTTTTCAAGTGTAGAGTGAAGAAAAAGTGATTTCTATTGTGATTCAAAGAAATTTTGAAACCCTGAAGAAGATTCAGAAGCAAATATCAAATGGTCAAGAGAAGAACTTAAAGCAATGATTTAGCAACCGACGAAGTGTGAGGCGAAGTGGAATTTGCAAGCCCTAAATTCTCAATTTTCGAAAGGTATTTCTCGATTTTTCTATTTTATCATGGCTTCTGCATCTCATGCTAGCTCTAGTGCACCTATTGATTCTATGAACCTCATTCAATGCAAGTCCAAATACAATGCCCTGTCACAAGTACTTGCTGGTGTAATAGTGGAAGAAGGCATTTCTGATTATATAGATTGTAAAATTGAAGACCTAGGGTCTCTCGCAATCCATTCTCAACTAGGTCTATTCTGTGGGAAGGATAAAAAGATCAAACCGGAGTATAGCATCTTGGAGAAGAAGAAGCTTCACAATGCGGTTTACTTCCTAGAGGATTTCACAGATGACCACATTGAAATCATTCTGAGCAGAGTTCATGGTGACAAGATGTACCTTAAGAGAACACATGATATCACACCGCAAGCTATTCATGTCATCACCGGTTTTTGTAGCATCGATGAAGTGCCAGCCCTGAGGAAGGTCATCAAGATTGAAATGACCAAGCCCACCGGTTTAGTGAGCGACTCATGAGGAATGACTGTCAATTCCATCAAGGATGACCTAGTGAAATATGCGTGTATGGTGATAGGATACCAGACGTTTCATGCTAGTAGAATTAACTCTGTATCTGCTGCAACGGTAAATGTCGCTTACAGGATGATCAAGGAAGATGCATCATTTGATCTATGTACCTGCATGCAAAGACAACTTCTGTTAAATCTCAAATCAATCAAATAGGATAATGCATTGAAACTAAAGTTTGGAGAACTACTGGTAGGATTATTCTTCTACTTCCAAGGTTATTTCCTAGGAGTTGGAGATATTCAGTGGTCTGCCAACCAATCGGTTACCAAGCAGATCAAAGAAAGTCTGCAAGCAGTTGGAACCGATTACCTTGAAGTTTTGAACAAGTACTTTGATGAGTTCAGAAGCAAGATGAGCCTAAGGATGAGGATATCCAGTGACATTGTCAAGAAATATGATGAGGACATCTGCTTTATCATCAAAGTGGATGAATGCATAATGGAGGCCATTGAGCCCAGACAGGAAGAAGTGGAGCCTATGGGCTATGAGGTGATGTATGATATGTTGGACGGGTATGCCTCTACCCTACTTGCCTCGCCTCTTGATCCGAAGGCAAAGAGAATTGACACCTATCTGGAAAGGGTGACACCAGTTATAGAACCCTCAACAAAGAAAGGAAAGGCAGTGCCTTTAGCATCGACAGCGGTTACTCCATCAAGTCCCAAAGTGATCAAGCGGTCACCTGCAAAGAAAAAACCAAAAGCGGCACCTGCCAAAGTCTTTGAGAGGAAGAGGAAGACAAAGAACAATTCACTGGACTCAGAAGAAACTATGTCTGAAGAAAATCCCAAGAAGACAAGGCAAACAAGGAAAAAGACAAAGAATGAACTGGCATCATCTGCATCGGTAAATATTGATATTTCTTCCTACAAACCTTTGACACATTGTCAAAGAGCTATTAAGAATATTAGGAGAAAGTTATTGAATGATTTATTAGATCATTTTGATGATTTCAATGATGAAGAAAAGGAAGAAGTTGAACAGGAAATTATTAAGTATTTATGTACTAATGACTGGTCGCCTTCAGAAATTAGATCTGAGACACTGGATTCTTTGTATAAGTCTTTAGACAATAAATGGCGCATTGCCATAGAAAAGGAACAGGAAATAAGGAAGAACGTTTTTGCCCAACACTTTCCTGACCTGTCCAATTCTGAGCTATTTGAAGTCATCAATCAAAATAAAGGACTCTTCTTCACTAGAAGGAGAAGACTCTGGTTATTAGAAGGGAGAATTGACAAAGTTGAAAAGGGCACTCATCTGCATATGACAACTGTTGTACACATGCACAAAGTGCTTCAAGCCAACAACAAGACTGAGCAAGAACTGACAATAACAAAACCGGATGAAGTTGTTTGATAATGAAGGAAACCTGGTTGCTGAACCTATAGACACTATTGATGTCGATGCTCTGGATGTAGAGGATGTTGCTCAGGGCACACCATCAGAAGCAATAGGACAGGAGAAGCAGGCTGAACAGGTAGAAAAGCAAAAGGAAGCAGAGCACAAAAAGGAGGAAGCAAAGAAGCAGGCGGAGGAGAAGAAAAAGGAAGAAGATGAGGAGAAATGGAAAGAAGAGGAAAAGAGAAAAGAAGATGAGAAGAAAAGAAAAGAAGAGGAAGAAGAGAAAAAGAAACAAGAAGATGCGAAGAAGAAGAAAGAAGAAGAGGATAAGGAAGAGGAGAAGAGAAAGGAAGTAGAGAAAAAGAAGGAACAAGAAGAAAAGGAAGAGGAGAAGCGGAAGGAAGTAGAGAAGAAGAATGTAGAGGAGGATAAGGAAGAGGAGAAGAGAAAGGAAGCAGAGAAGAAGAAAGCAGAGGAGGATAAGGAAGAGGAGAAGAGAAAGGAAGCGAAGAAGAAGAAAGTAGAGGAGGAAAAGGAAGAGGAGCGGCAAAGAGAAGTGGAGAAGAAAAAGAAGGAAGAAGAGAAAGTAGAAGCGGCAAAAAGCACGCAGATGGAGACTCCAAAGGCAACCGATAGTCAAGCCAAACTGGCTGACCTCACCAGTCCTATTGACCTCCAAGCAAAATGGAGCTATGACAGAGCATTAAGGTTGCTCAAGAATGCCTTGAAGTGATAAGGAGGAAAAAGGAGCAAGATGTGATCCAAGTTGTGGTGGACACTCTTACCGGTTTGATACTCGATACAAACCTCCCCAACACTAATTCATCACTGGCACAATTGAAGCTCCTATGCACACTAGTGGATGATCAGGTGCAGAGCCTAGAAGAGGTAGCAGAGGCAAATGCCAAGAAAGAACATCAAAAGGCTCTGAACATTGCCCTAGTGAAAAAGCTAAATGAGCTCCGGTCTGATCTGCAAAAGGCTCAAAAAGATATAAGGAATGCTCTGGATGAGGGAAATCTACTACTTAGTAAGATTTTCCAACCCCATCTCTTCTATGATGATGTGCTTGTATGAAAGCAAAAGCTACAATCTGACTTGCAGTTATACATGAGCACCTTCATGCCGCCATATGACTCTTTTACAACTTATGGGCAAACCGTTCACCAGTTTCATATCTAGTCTACAAGAATAGAGCTTGAGATCAGCAACCGGTCATGAGAATTGTAGGAACTACAACTGGTTCTACTCCCATGCCTGCAAATACTTCAGAAATGCTATCTCAATCTGGATGCCTTAACGGTGACTCAAGAGATGAGCACAATAGATGCCATGGAAGAGCAGGTCTCCCAGATGCAGATAGAGAAAGAAGTGGCTACCTCCCTACTTGAGTCCTGGTCCTTATCCATGAAGCAAAATTATATAGGACTTTAAATCAGTTTTTGACAAGTTTTATTCTTTATTGTCATCAACTCTTATTATTTTAATACCAAATGAAAACAAGGGTTGTTCAACTGTACTTTGTCATTGTTGGCAAAGGGGGAGAAGTATTTTGGTATTTAAAATTTTGATGTATGCTCTGTATATCTTCATGTCCATCTCTGTAACTGTAAGCAAATAGTTATATATTGTATTGTTTGCAAATGGGATAGTGTATATGCTTAGGGGGAGCAATTTTTCTTATGACATGATTTTGTTGTAAAACAATTAGAAGCCAATTTTTTTTTTCCTAAGTGTTGCCATCCATGCCAAAGGGGGAGATTGTTGGCATTTTTAATGATTATGTTGTGATTGTCATTGATGGACACACACTTGCTATGAGATCACTTTTATATGCATGATTTATGCTCAATCGATAATTGTTCCCAACTGGTATGATGCATTATAGTCTTTAGACTATCGGTGTTTTGCAGAATGTGTTAACCGGTCTAAAGCGGTATGAAGACCCCAAGCGGTTGGAGGATCTCAAGCGGTACGAGGGATTAAAGCAACAAAACACATATTTCCTAGTCTTCATTTTTGTCAAACTGGCAATCGGTATTTTGTATGAACCGGTAATACTTGTGATGAGTTACCAACCGACATTTTGTGACAAGTTACCATCCATCGATTGTTTGACGGTGCCGACACTCTGGCGGTGCTTTTTGTGTCGTGTTACCAAGTATGTCTAGATTTATTGAACCTAGGAAATTGGATTGTAAACCTATTGGATCGACATGAAATTAGATTCCTTTATAAGGTCATCATGTCTAGGTTTTTAGGAAGTTTCTAGGGTTTAAGGTGGTTGATGAGTTTCTGTAAGTACGATCTTAACTAAGAAGATCACGTTTATGAGCTGTAACAGAGTGAGAGTTACTGAAGACTGAAGTAATGGTGAAATGCATTAGTTATGAGCCATAGTGGATCTAATCAAGCAACCTGTGCCATTTGCTAGATCATTCACTTGTTGATTACTCATATCTTTGACAAGTTTGAAGCCCTTAACTAGGTAGGCTTAGAGAAGCCTTTGTAAAATCCTCTAACAAGTTGGTTCACATCTGTGGATCTAAAATCCTCTAGCAAGGTAGTCTTTGATTAGACTTATCTCCTTACAGAGATTGAGATTCCTAATAGGATCTATTCTGGTAAAGAACATTGTATGACCTTAACCGGTCTGACCTTAACCGGTTTGACCTTAACCGGTTTGGTTCCTATTCTGCAGATAGTTACTTGTGAGTTTCATCTTACCGTAGTTTTTCCCATTTGGGTTTCCACATCAAATATCTTGTGTTATGGTGTTATTGCTCCTGTGGGTGAATGTCTTATTTTCTATTTGGTTTGCATGTGTGTTAACCGGTTTGTCTGTTAAACTGTTTTACCGGTTTATCACTAGACTGTTTAAGTGTTTAAATACAGTATTTTTCGGTATACTAATTCACCCCCCTAAGTATTCATCAGTATTTTAGCGCTATTGTCTCAAATTTAGCACTATTGTCAGTATATTAGCGCTTTTGAGTCTTAACTAGTGCTTTTGTCTTTGTATTAACGCTTTTGTATTGTTATAAAAATCTTTTCTTTTAGCGCTTTTGTCTATATTGTAGCATGTTTGTGTTAAGTAGTGCTTCTATTTTCATAGAGAGTAGCGCTATTGTAACAAAACGTTGTAAAAAAGGCCATGTAACCAACAAAATAAATTTTCTTAGGCTTGTAGAAGCCCACCATATGGTTGCATTTTACTAATTGTTTGCTTCACGTGCAGGTCTTAAACTAACTCTTTTTTTTAGCTTAAAAATCAAAACACTTCATTGTTGCTGCTCTAAAACTTACAAACAAATTTCCTTACTTGTAAGTTAGGATTCCAATTTTCATTTGGTGCTCTAAAATCAACAACACAAATTTGCTTTCATTGCAAGTTAGGGATACACTTTATTTTGGTGCTTAAAACAAGACAAGACAAATTTTATTTCTTGCATCAAACTAAAATTCACAATCAACACTTCATTTTGTGCAAGTTAAAAAGAATCCCAAATTTGTCAAAATTATTCTCAAAATGATTTACTTCATGCAAACGTGTTTTTCATTAAGTTGACCAGGATTTTAAAATTCTAGTTTACTCAAACATATTGCCTTTGAAGTTAAAAAGAACATCATGATTGTTGGAGCAACATCTCCAATTAGATAGAAAATCATTGCCATGACAAGTTAAAAAGAACAAGTTTATTTTGTGTTTGGCACACTTGTGCAAAAGAGTTGGTCAAGTGGTCCTACTTCTAACACACTATCCTCTCCCTTGGCTTTCGTGGTCCTAGGTGCAAGAGAAAAGTATTAGTAACACTCAAGTTTTATCTTTTTAAGAGAGGCCTGCCAAGAGACACATCACTCTTGGGAATGACCTCATGGGGTAAATCCTTCAAGCCTCTATAGAAATCAGGTGAGAGCAAAAGTTGTAGCCTTGGGTATAGTTGTTCCTACAGTGTAACTTGCTGAAAGGACAAATGGGCCCCACCACAAGTTACAAGGCTCTTAAATGAGTCACTGCAGAATGAACTTATGTCCAAAAACATCAAAAATTACTAAACACTTTTAAGTAGTAGCCCACCCATTCTATTGATTGAGGATATTTGTGATAAATCCAGTGCAAGAGCATAGATGGTTTTGCTCCCAAGATACTCACCATACATATTTCCTTGAGTAGAAACATAGCTTTTTGAAAAGTCACTTGTGGCTTGATGAAAGTGATGACTCCTCCATCATAGGGATCATCTATTTGTTATGCTTGGGCAAGACTTAGTATATCACATCCTTACCTGCCACAACAGAATTCATAAGGTATGTAGTACCAAAGTAGAAGAAATATCAAGATGTGGGCTGAAATTATCGCAACTGGCCATTTGACCTTAGGGATAAAGAGTTTTTGAAGTGTTTTCATTTGAGTCAAGACTAGTGCAAATTGAGCCGACTTCAGGCTTTGGAAAAACACCTAAAATACATTTGAAGGAAAGGGTCATAAACAGTTCAGAAGATTGGGTTGATCTAGACCCACACCTACTTGTGCCTTTTGAGGCAACATTCTTGTGCTTGTGTGCTTGCTTTGTTTTCTTGTCAAAGAAACATCAAAAATCAGTTCCAAAAACAAGTATTCATCCAAACATAAACATTTTCAGAAACCAACAAAGATCAAAAACAAAGAGCAAGAGTATCAAATTATATGACCATTCTTCACATCTTGAGAAAGAAGAATCTTCATCAACATGTCAACTTGAAAAGAAGACCATTGAGCTCAAAGGCTTTAATCAAAAGGAGGAAATTCTTCTATCTTAATAGACAAATCTTTGTCTCTCATAGGGCCTTCTTATGCCATATACGTCTTTATCTTCAAGGGAAATCAAACGAATTTGATCATGAATCATTGAACCACAGAGCTTTTATGCAATATAGAGCTTTGAGTTATCAAAAAAACAAAGGAGGTACAATCAATCTTGCCTTCTTTCCCAACGTTTGTATCACCTATAACTTAGCTAGGGTAGAACCACCAACCCCTGAGCAAGAAGAGGAAGAGTTTGTTCCTTTAAGTAACACAAAGTTTCTATTGAAGTTAAATAGTTCATCCGTTATCCCATTCACACATCATCAATACATTTGAACTCTCAAAACATCAAGAGGTTTTTATCCTAAGTTCTCTTTAGATATTGCTTGAATCAAACATAATACATCACTTTTTAGAGTGTCTCTACATCTAGGATAAGCTCATCCTAAAGAGGCATTTCTACGCAGGTTAAAACTAGTCTATGAGTGAATCCTCTCATTACTAGGTAGTTGAGTCTGTAACACATCTCGGATTTCTCTAAACCTTATCACATCACACTTTGTCAAACACAACAAGAAATTCAAGAAGGAACTTTGGTACCATCTACCTTTAGTGTTAGGAATCCGTATGCAAACCACTTCACGAAAAATCAATCTTTCATTTCATCACCAACTCATCATCATTTTAATCAAACTTCAACAAAAACTTGTAAACAAAATGGCTCATACCAGATCAAGATCTAGACAACCAGAAATTGAAGACGAAGAGGAGGAAAATATCAATGAGTTCCAAGAAGCCCTTGGAGGAAATATAAATGATGAAAATCCAGACACTCCTACTCCAGCAACAATAGAAAGGGCCCAACAGAACCCTCTCTGTAATAGACTTTTTGATGAAATACTATGGAGCAATGTTGATGCTCACTTTTTAAGACTTGCTCAAGAAGGGGATAAACTACCCTCTAACTTTGATGTTGCACAACTAAGATAAGCATCAGAATGTCAAAGTCGTAATGAGGATGAAAGAGGTCGAGATCACATCAGATATAACCTTCATCAAGGTAATCCCCCACCTCCTCCTCCTCCAAATGAAATAGACATGTTGCGGCAACAAGTTGAAAATCTCGCCCAACAACTTCATAGCAGTGTAAAAACCAATCAATTTTCACTCAATGACATTTGTCCCTATCCCTTTGATAGGAATCTTCATATGCCACCTTTTTCGTGAGGGTTTGAAACATCCAAGTTTGAAAAGTATAGAGGAAAGGGAGATCCTCGTGATCATTTTAGAGAATTCCATTCAGCTTGCCTCGAAGTGGCATACGAAGACACATACCTAATGCAACTTCTTCCCCAAAGCTTGGGAGGAACAACCACATCATGGTTTTCCCGATTACCCGGTGGTATTAGGACCTTCGAAGAGCTAGTCCAGAAGTTCCTGGCACATTACTCACACAATATTGAACGTGATCACAGTGGCTGATTTATGTAACACTAAACAAAAACTAGGTGAGCTATTTTCAGTTTTTTTGCAACGATGGCATCAAATGTCTAGCAGACGTTCTCTTCAGTTACTTGAACAAGAACTAGTGGAAAATATTTATTTCCAACTTAAATGACAAAATGGAATTTCACCTAGACTTAAAAGACACAGACTCTTACAATGAGATGATCACCAAAGGCTTTAATGTGAGTGGGCTCTCATCAAAAAAGGGCTTATCAAGATATATGATGAGCCAAAGGAAGGCCCTCGCCTATGCTTCAATAGCGACAAGCCTAACTTCTGGAACAAAAATAAAAAACGTCGTCAATGACAGGGTTGTGAATGTAAGAACTATCAAAAGTGCACAACCTGTGGTTTGATTTGTAGGATAGAACCCCCCACCCAAGAATAACATAGTTGCTCCTCCAAATCAAAGCCACACCACATCTCAAGATGAACCCAGACAATGTCAACAAAATTTTAAACCAAAATGAACATACACTCCCTTAGGGGAACCCATTGAAACAGTGTTACGTTAGTTGGTTTCTCAAAATCTGGTTACCTTACCCAAAACATCAAATTATGAACCTCAAGTCAAGCCTTCATGGTGGAGGGATACCGAACATTGCGATTTCCATCAAGGGAAAGGATATAAGACAAGCAATTGTCACAGATTGAAAGATCTTATTCAGGATCTTATTGACCGAGGTGAAATCAAAATCGAAGGACATGACCCAAAGACAACAAACAATGATCATCTCATGTTTAAAAATCCACTTCCATCACAAGGTCAAAGGGGTCCTTCCACTTCAAGGAGAAACACAAATACCACCAATTATACGCAAGCCGCATATAATTACACTGTGAATCACAAATATGATGCCAGTGAACAGATTGCAACTATAACCATCAAAAATCCCAGCTCCACTTGCAATGTTGTTATACGTCGCAACAAGATTACCATAAAAGGAGCTCCATAAGGCACCCCATCTATCCCAAAGCAGTATAACCTTGTGGACCAATTATACAAAATGCCCACACTAATATCTATCTTAGAGCTATTGCACCTATCTCCATCCCATAAAACAATCTTGGACCAAACTCTCCAAGAGGCGTCAGTCCCTGCAAACATAAATACAGATCAGTTCCAAGCCATGGTTGGAAATCTAAGGTCATCACCTTGCCTCACTTTCAGATCTCTGAAAGTGACAACTCCTCCTTTCAACAACCTCATAACGCCTCACTCCACATTGAAGGGTTTATCAACCAACATAGGATCAAGTGAGTCTTGATTGATAATGGAGCAGGCCTAAATATTTGTACTCTACAATTAGTCACAACTTTGGGATATGCAATTGAATTAGTGGATCCCCACAAGAAGATAACAATCAAAGCCTATGATGATGCAAAGTGTTCATCCAAAGGAGCTGTTGTGCTACTAATCCGAGTGGGCCCTGTGGTGAAACACATCATCTATCAAGTCCTGGACCTTCCTCTACCATATAATTTATTATTAGGAAGACCTTGGATACATGCCATGCAAACCGTTCCATCCACCTACCATCAGTGTATCAAGTTCCCGCATAATGGTGTAGAAATTACAATCCTGGATGATGCAAACCCCTTTGCATAATGGTGTAGAAATTACAATCCTAGGCGATGCAAACCCCTTTGCATATTGTCATAATATAAGTCATCAACCAAAGATTACCGTTCCCAACAATAGAGAAGCCATCTCCTCCATATCATACGTAAGTCTAGCCTCTGTTTCTAGTTCAAACACCACTATACCCAAGCAAGAGAAGCTCAAGATGAAAATAGCAGAGGAAGGTCCTGGGGAATACAATCTCAGCCAACTCTTTTGTGTTGGACAAATGCCCACTTCTCCTAGAACACATGGTAAACCTCAACGGTTACTTCAACAACCACTGATCAAGCCAGCATGTACTTTGACGTCGTTCATCCTTGGAAAGAGTCAAGAAGAAGAGACCAGAGATGAAGACTTAGCAGGATGGATCTATAAAGACCCCATCACTGCAGACATCCCACAAGATAAGCTTCCCACAAATCAATATGGAAAAGGCCTTATCATTATGAAAATAATGGGTGGTTAGAGTGCTTTAGGACCTTGCAAGCAAGGACGACATGAACCGTTGCAGCCAGAATTAAAGCCCAAAGATAACACTGGCCTAGGCTTTCAAAAGGAGATCCTTCCTAAGCTTAGATTCAAAGGGGAACCCAGCAAACTGCTATATCAGCCTATTACAAAGAGGTCACCTTTGATTATAAAATCAGCATTGAACACCACACCAACTTCTCCATTGAGGCTAAAAATCCAAGCAAAACCATCTGCAACACCCATCATCCCACCAAACAAACCGACAATCCCATCAACAGTAGCAACTATGTCAGAACCCACAACAGTATCTATGACATCGACAGTTCCAGTAGAAGTAGCAGAGTCAACACTAACAATACTCCCCGTATCGGATTCGTTGATCCCCATAATCCTTCCTGCAGCACCGATCATTTCATCTACAAAGGTACATCAACCGATCATAACTACAGTGTTTAACTCAAAATATATCCTAGTATGGTACAGTAACCAGTTATTGGAAAGTGACTCAGAAACTGACTCACGTGAGTGGGAATTTGATTCCATACAACTTAATACTTTAGATGAGGATGACACATCACCACCTCCACCCCGCAAAGACATCCCTGTTTACGGAGAAGCACAGATAAAGACCTCTTGGGTTCCTGAGCTGGAAACATCTTCCACAGACCCTACGTCACATCCAACGCCTGATTCTTACAGGGAGAGTACCATCAACGACCTTCACCACAACGTCTTAAACCTCACTGACACATCTAACGAACTTAACCTAATCGATGAGGCAATGCCCATTATCCATCCTAAACTCATCGAATGGAACCAACCTAATCCCCCATGTCTTGACCTTTTCCAAAATGATGAGGTGATCATTGACTTTTTGGAACTATGGGATAACATACCAAGCGGGGATCACAAAGTTGGATTTGTCATTGAACTCAATAGCACAACATACTTCGGGGTGAATGCCAAACCTTTCAGCTGCAAAAATATAACAATAAAACATGGATCTTCTAGTGAAAACCACACTGTGGCACTGTTTGATCCTGCAAAAGTAAAAAGAAAGAGCGTATCCAATGGTGAAAACCTCTCTGAGGCGCCTGAGGATGAAAGGTTTGACATCCTCCCTTCTAGTGCACAGCAGGAATGATCGACAATTCTCATTGAGGAAACAAAAGAATACAACGTGGGGACTCCTCAAAATCATCACCACATACATCTAGCATCTCTTTTAACTCCATAAGAACAGCCTAAGTTTGTAGAGTTCTTCTAGAAGCATCAGATCAACTTCACATGGTCATATGCAGACATGCTTGGGCTTGATCCTGATTTAGTCATGCATCACCTCACCGTAGCAGAAGGAGCCAAACCTATCAAGCAGAAGCTTTGTAAGATGCATCCTTAGATTGTAGTACTAGTCAAAGCAGAACTTAAGAAACTCCTAGACGTTGGTTTCATTAGACCAATTGATTCTGCAGATTGGATATCCAATATTGTGCCTGTCAACAAACCAAATGGGGGCATTCGTATCTGTACTAACTTCAGAGATCTGAACAAAGCATGCCCTAAAGATGACTTCCCCCTACCAAACATCGACATACTAGTAGACCTAATAGTAGGACATGCCATGCTTTCACTCATGGATGGCTTTTTAGGGTACAATCAGATAAAGATCGCACCAGAGGATCAACATAAGATGACCTTCACATGTCCATGGGGAACATACTATTGGAATGTAATGCCTTTTGGTCTAAAGAATGCAGGAGCGACCTATCAACGAGAAATGACCACCATCTTCCATGACATGATGCATACCATAATGGAATATTATGTTGATGACTTACTGGCGAAATCACTCACAAGAGAAGGTCATCTAGAAATATTAGAGACAATCTTTGATAGACTGGAACAATATCATGTTCGACTCAATCCAAAGAAATGTGTCTTTGGAGTAACCTCAGGGAAACTTCTAGGATACATTGTCTCAAGCAAAGGTATTGAGGTCAATCCAGCAAAAGTCAAGGCAATCATGGACATGCCACCACCCAAGAACATAAACCAGCTAAGGACACTACAAGGGCAGCTTCAATCTATCCAAAGATTCATTGCACAACTGGCAGATAAGTGTCACCCATTTACACACCTGTTACACAAGAACATCCACTTTCAATGGGATGCCAAATGCCAACAAGCATCCCACATGCTTAAAGACTATCTCATGAATACACAGTTGTTGATCCCACTAGATCTGAGCAGACCTCTATTACTCTATATATCAGCAACAAGTACATCATTGGGTGTACTATTGGTACAACACAATACAGAAGGGAAAGAGTGTGTTGTTTACTACATCTCTCGCACATTGGTTGGCTATGAACTCAATTACACACCTATTGAGCGAGCTTGCCTAGCAGTAATCTTGGTAGCCACTAAGTTGAGACACTATCTATTGACACATAAAATATACCTCATTGCAAAGATTGATCCACTAAAGTACTTACTCAACAAAGCAGCATTGACAGGTCACTTGACCAAATGGGTGATGATTCTAAGTGAATTTGACATCGAGTATATGGACCGTAAAGTTGTCAAAGGACAAGTCATTGCAGATCAATTAGCCGATGCTCCCCTCATGGGCGATCATCCTCTCATTTCCAATTTTCCAGATGAAGAGATATTCATGATCACAACAACACAACCATGGAAACTATACTTTGATGGTTCATACACTAGACATGGCTCGGGGGCAGGCATTCTGTTTATCACACCTCAAGGTGACAGTATCCCGAAGTCTTACAGGCTCACATTTCCATGCACAAACAACATAGCAGAGTATGAGGCCTTGATCACAGGACTCAGATTAGTCATACAATGGAAGTTATAAGAACTACAAGTATATGGCGACTCCCAACTGGTCATTCGATAATCAACAGATGAATATCAGACCAAGGATGACAAACTCATGTCGTACAAACAAATGATGGACAAATTAAAAACATCATTCACTACTATCACCTTTGAGAAGATACCCAGAGATCATAATTGAGTTGCTGACGCTATGGCTACCATTGCATCTCTTCTAGATCTTCCACATAATTCAACACACTATGAGTTCTTGGTTGAACAACTTTGGATCCCCGAATCTAAGAGGATATGTCACCTTGTCGGTTCTGAATCCCCATGGTACGGTGATTTCTACACCTACCTCCATGATCACACACTTCCTCCTAACCAATTGAATAACCAACATAAAACTTTCATTCACCAAACTGCTCGATATACCATTATTGTTGAAACCCTATACCGACGTAGTCTTGATGGTACTCTTCTTCGATGTCTGGAACAAGATGAGATAACAAAGGCCTTGGAAGAGTTACATGAAGGAATTTATGGAACTCATGCAAGCGGTTCGTCAGTAGCTAAGAAACTCCTGCACATTGGATACTATTGGCCATCCATGGAAAAAGACTCCTACTACTTTGTCAGAAATTGCAAAAAATGCCAAGTTCATGGAGACCTGATACATGCACCAACACAGGAATTGTAACCAATCACAACACCATGGCCTTTTTGTCAATGGGGCCTTGACCTTGTGGGTAAAATCCATCCATCTTCATCCAATGGCCACAAATTCATTATAACCGCAACCGAATACTTCACAAAGTGGATCGAAGCTGTTCCACTTACCCAATTCACTAACAAGTAGATCTCCTCATTCATCCTCAATTACATCATTTGTCGGTATGGTGTACCCATGCCCATCATCACAGATAACGGTCTTCCATTCAAGAATCAAGATGTCCATGAACTCTATGAGAAGTTTCACATCCAACACTGCTTTTCCACTCCCTATTACCCATAAGGCAATGGTTAGGCCGAAGCATCAAACAAGAACATATTAAGAATCCTCAAGAAGACAGTCAATGATGCTGGTCATGATTGGCATGTTCAATTGAATCCAACATTATGGGTGTATCGAACTAGCATTCGAACCCCTACAGGCGCAACTCCCTACTCACTAGTCTATGGCGCATAAGCTATCTTACCTATTGAGGTCGAGATACCATCTCTACGGGTTTCCTTGCACAATCTCATCAATGATGAAGCATACAGAGTATCTCATCTCTAAGACTTAGAGCTACTTGATGAGAAACGACAAGCTGCATACAATCACCTCAAGGCCTATCAACAGCATATGAGCAGAAGCTATAATCATCAAGTTAGACCTCGCACATTCGAGGTAGGTGATCTTGTTCTTTGAGAAAAACCTCATAACCAACCCAACAAAGAACACCAGGGAAAATTTGAATCAAATTGGCTAGGTCCATATGCTATCACTATTGTATTTGGGTCCAGGGCATATCAGTTGGCTACTTCAGAAGAAGAACCGCTAGTAGATCCGATCAACAGCATGCACCTCAAACGGTTTTATACATAAGCTGCACAGAGCATCAAGCTCCCATGCATATCGGTAAAAACACCAAAAACATTTAGATAAATGTCCTGAGGAGAATACAAAACATCAAAATAGTAAAGAAAAAATCATGCATCCAAACGGTGAACAACCACTCCGGTGGCACCTTGGGTAAGTGTGATGGTGAAAACCTAGCAAACAAGCGCCACTTGTAGAGGCTCTGGCTCCATTGTCTTTTAGGCTTGTTGCGATCACATTCATTGCATCCACTCATCCATCTGTCCAAACCATGGCTGGTTATTGATCTACAATCCAGGATAATACTTCACGTGTCTTGCATCCCACTTTTTCATAGTCATGTCTAAACTGGGGGCAATACCCTTAATCTAGTTTGATGGAAGTGGATACTACATTGTTTTGTGATTCACTAAGTTATTCATTGAAAACAATCATCACAATACCAAAAACATTGAAAAAATTGTCTCAGAAAATACAAAAACATTCAAAATTATCTCACAAAATCCAAAAACATGATAAAACATCAAAAATCAATCAAAAACATGACAATGCCTTGTACATACATTTTTCAAAGCAGATACCAAACAAACATTGTGAAATACTCCAATGATGACCACTTATCCGATCAACCAAACAATCAACATCAAACACACAAAATGTCTAAAACAAGGATGCATCCTTCCTTACCAAAACAAAGACATGGTACCGTTTTCTTTGACAAGAAAATTTTGTTTAAGCTATCAACTACTTGATTGATTTGTGGGTCATTTATTCATATCAGGTTCCTACAACATTGTTTGTGTATCTTCTGCGAATTATTCTAATGAAGTTCTGGGGCATGTACTAATGGTGTCTATGTGGGAAGTTCACTAAGCTATGTAATCATATGCGAAATACAGTCATAGATCACTACGACTTGCTAACTATTGCGTATACCTCGACCATATGAGCATGAACCATTATCAAGGATCCATATTATTTATATATGTTGTTTGCTTACAGATACAATGCTCCATCTTTGGTTCCTACTGCCTCATCCAAACTTGATGATGGTTTATCTCTGATTACGGTATGAACTTGTCTCAGGATATGATTGACAAAAGATCAAGGAGGACGTTCCAAGTCATGCATGAAAGGAGATAATCCTTGTCTATTCTGCAAGCAATACTCAGGTCTACTTGATCCATTATATCAAGTTGCTTGTATTAACTTGCTATATCAAAATTCATGTAAGAACTACTCAGGTCATCTTGAATCATTATGTCAAGTTTCTTGTATTTTATTACAACATTTTTTTTAAGCTCAATGATGAAAATAAAGCACTATGGATTGTCATTCCATCTCATCTGTTTATATTGCATTCCGTTCCATCTCGCCCATCCATTTACTCATTCATTATTCATATACATGGTTTTGTATGCAAGTACGAACAAAGTTAATATAAGCAGTTATGTGAAAATTGAGCTGGTCTTGGATACAATTGCGACAGAGTACTCTGATACATCATTAGTGCATCATACAAAGTCTAAACAACCTTGCATTCATCTGTCATGATCATATCTTCATCATTACATTTAGTTGCATTTGCATCGAGTGCATTTCATATCATTTAGTTGCATTTAACTACATATAGTTCATTATCATTTATTGACATTAGTCTTATTATATCATGTCATCATTGCATAATCATGACATTTAGATTCATTCATATGATACAAATGTCTTGGATTATATTAGCCATTACTATGCATTCATTTAGTGTCAAGTTACCAATCATCATTTATCATCATTTATCGTTGCATACATCTATTTCTCCATCCATTAGTTAAGTGAATTCATTTATCCATTTAGTATATTTTTATACTCATTCAATGCTTTTAATTTAGGATTCATTACAAACATGGATTCATTTTTTAATTGCATTAAAGTGCAGTTATTCATGAGTGGCATTATCATTTCACATCATCATATTTTTCACCATTTAGATTCATAAACAAAACCATTTGTTCCCACATAGGTTCATATACATTATCCATATACGTTCATTCAAATATCATCATTTCAACATTTTGTACTTTACATTTGTTACATTCAACATCTAGATGCATTTACATATATAAATCATTCATTTACCGCATTAAATCCTAACAACATTGCATATCATTATCTCATTGTCTCATCAAAATCCAAAAAAATAAAAATATATAATCATCCTTTTTATTATGCATACATAATCATCATGGCATTACATACATAAGGTATTACATCACCAACACATCATGCACACATATATAAACCTGCATATACATATTAGCATCATGTCATACAATATGCATATAGACATGCATATAGGAATCATCTCATAAAAACACATACATATAGCAAATATAAAGTATCCATCTGAGCATAAAATCATAAAATCATCATCTTGCATAAACATCCATACATGTCATCAAAATGCATATCCTCACAAAAATAGGATCTCCTCATATATCATATCATATCGCCAAAAATATACATGTATCATAGTACAATGAAGTCCAAAACATTGGCTACCAAGAGCCATCCAAGACACAGTCCAAAATGACAATATAAATACATGCATACAAAATACTCTCTTAGATACCACTCTGACCAGATGTTGCACCCCCATCTCTACCTACTCCCCCAGTAGCCCCTGCACCACTTGATCTATCTCTCCATGGAGGACTCATCACACCCCCACTGCTCTGCATCCTCTGAGACCGCTCTGATCTCGCCTGCCGCATCTAGGAATAACTCAGTGCTTGTTGACTAGATGGAACCTCCTACTCATATAGGCCCCACCAGTAATCCACCTCGGCCCCTGCTCTCCGTACCTCCCTCGTCAAAGCCTCCACAGATGGCCCCTGTCCCGATACTCCCTCCAAGGCCTGCACTCTCTCCTGCAACTAGATCACCCTGTCCATGACCTGATCTCTCTCCTACAGCACCACAGTTAGCTCTAACTCTTGGGCAAACAACTAAACATGTCTAGCTGCTACGTCTGCCTCCAAATCCTCTATGCGAGTCTGCAAAAGTCCTATCATATGATCCCGCAGATCTCCACCTGTAGCTCCCATATCCATAGGTTCCTCCCCAGTGTCTCCCTCCTCTGTATCCATAGGTGCCTATCCTTCACCTGCATCCTTGCCACTTAATCTTATACCTCCCTGCATCAACGGTCCCTGAGATAGCCACAATGGCTGCCCACCTCTCCCTCTCCACTGTAATCGCTCACCACCTCCACCCCCACCTCTGAATCCTCCAAAACCACCACCCCCTCCTCCTCCTCCTCCACCACCACCATCTCCATCACCACCATCCCCTCTCCCCCATCCACCTACTACTCTACGACCTCCTCTCCTCCTCCGTCTTCATCTCCTCTCCTCCTCAAAATTTGGAATTGACTCTGCCAGATCTGATATTTGAGGAATCAGATAGGCCGCAATATACTGCGTATACTCCTTTGACACCCCAGCATCCACCATCCCCGGTCTCATATGCCATGGTTTCACTTGTAGTGTGAAAAAATCTGCTAATGCTTGATAATGCGGTAATACTGCCCCCCATAAGTACCTCTCTCGGACCACCTTGGCATACTCTCATGAACCACCAGGCAATCCCTGCCTCCGCCCAAACTGTCTCAACACCCGACCTGGAAGCTGTCTCTCCACATTGTAGGTTGTCCTACCAATGAGGAACTGAGTCATAAAAACATAGGGCAACACCTCCGCATCATCCTCCCATGGCTCACACTCAATGTATGACCTCCAGATCACTGTATCCAAGTCATCCAGTGCCCGCTGCCACGACTCTAACTTCCCCAGGTGGGGCTGACTCATCATCCCTCCATACATGTATACATAGGGCTGATCTACTGCTCGGAATCATAGACTGACTGGTCGGGCAATTGGTATATGCTCCCATGCCCAAATATGTAGTAGTGTGATACCCACTCCCAAAGAGCCCATCCCTCGATATGCTACCTCATGTAGCTCCTGATATAAGTGCGATAGCACGCACGGTCCCTATGTGAACCGGGTCCACTCTGTAATCATCTACTTGATCACTTGACCCCAACCAACGACTAGTCCATGTGATCGTCTATCTGGACATAGTAGTCCCCCAACAATACCTAATAGCACTGTTGGTAACGTCTCATACAATGTGGCTATGTCCTCGCAGGCTATTGATCCATCATCAATATAGGCATCCTCCTCAAAAAATCTCTGCACTGCTAGGGTCACCCATGCTCGGTCATAGCTCACTAGCTCTCCTCGGATAGGAATGTGTAGGATGTGCCATACATCCTCTAGAGTAAATGTCATCTCTCCCTGCGCTAAGTGAAACGTACATGTCTCACTATGCCACCTCTCTGCCAATGCTGTAATCAAACCGTGATTCGTTTGAATCACGGGCATATGTATCACATCGTACAAGCCTTTCACTGCAATGCAATCCACCTTGGCCTCTGTCAACCGATCACACAACACCTATGTGGCGGGATGCCTCTCACGCAACTGTAAGATGCGAAGATCCTCATGCACACGTGCATCAACCATCATCATCAGTTGTTTTGTTTCAAACTTTCTTAAGTTTAAACTTAGACTATCAACAGATACTTTGATGAAGTATCTTCGGGTTTCAACAGGTAAGCAATCATGGCACACCTAGACTTCAACAAGCATTTATCCTAATGACCTAAGTTTCATCAGGACTGCTATGGTTCAAAACAACTCTAACCTCATCTCCATCCATCCATCATTGGCATCAAGAGATTCTTTTTCACAAACACTTTGGGGCATCTATTTTCCTACACAAAAGCATTATTCTACATTCAATAGCGCTAAAAGGCTGACACAAGCGCTCAACAAACTAGGCAATAGCGCTCAAACAACAATAGCGCTATACTGACTATGCAAAAGCGCTAATTAATAGAAAAAGCACTCAATCAACTAGGCAATAGCGCTCAAACAACAAAAGCACCATATTGACTATGCAATAGCGGTACCTAACCACAAACATGCTCAATCAATCATGCAATAGAGCTCAACACGTAAAAGTGCTAAAACATCTATGCAATAGCACTAACCCTAACAACAACGCTAGAACTACTATGCAATAGCACCATAGCGGCACAAAAATGCTAATTTGGCTGACAACAGTGCTAAAACATAGTTCTAGCGCTATTGTCTTGACTCAACTTGGACCTAGTTAAAAACATATAAAAAATCACAAAAATAAAAAATTCAAATTCACATACCGCTGGTCCGTAGTCGTCTGGCTGGTGGAATCAACTAACTCGCTCTAAACGGTGCTCTGCTATGGGAACCGACATCGTGACTATTGCTTGCTCCTCCAAAAAGTCAAAACCAGAGCTCAGATTTCACTATGGTTGCGAATACAAATGAACTTGTTTTCACCCCTTTTTCCCCATATAAACCCTTTGTTGTAACCCTAATTTTCCCCTCCTCATTGTCGTGGTCCCCGTGAACTTCTCGAGCCTCCCATTTCTTCATTTTATCTCTGATTTCTTCTATTTTTCACCAGTATTGCTAACTTCTTCTCTTCTACCACCCTGCCAATTTTCATTCTTTTTCGAGAGATCGCTCGATTTTTCAAAATTTTTGGCCCATCTCTCGAGGGGGCATACCACCCATTAAATTAACATTTTATGGGGCATTTCTTCACACCTATTTTTCTTTCTTTGAAACGACGCGATAAACTGCACCGTCTCAAAGAGGGGCAAATGTAGTCACATAAATTTGTCCATTTTAATTAAATGAATATTTCGTATTTATTTGATTAAAAATCCACTAGCCATCAGTTAATTAAATTAATATTTAATTAATTCATCATCAAACATTCTCCTATTAATTAAATAAATTATTCAATTTATTTTAATTAATTCATTCAACCAAATTCACACTCAATTAAATGAATAAATACTATTTATTCAATTTAATCCTCTTTCTTTTTTTAAATAAATTAAATAAAACATTTATTTAAATCATAAATCCCCTCCCACTTGCATTTTCTTACAAATGCAAGTTGCAACCACAAGTTGAAATAAATTAATTTTATTTTAATTAAAATCTTATTTTCCCTCACCCACCAAACTTGCACTCCTAAACCCCCTTCTAGATTCTTCTAAACCCTTCCTAATTAACTTAATCCATCCCCTAATTATTGTCACATTCCTAAGCAACTTGGAGTCACTTTTGAAAGACTTCAAAGTCTTTGAAAAACATTTAATGCTTTGTGTGTTCAACAATTTAACCTCTAAAGTCTTCCAAACCACTTATGGCTCTTACATGACCATTTATGGTTAACCCCCAACTCAACCCTCATGTGACTCATGTGTCTCCTCAAGCATTTATTGCTTTGACCATGATTATCCCTTTTACCTTTGCACAAGAGTTTATCCATTGGATAAATGCTTTATTCTTTGAATCAAGAATTTATTCACTCAACCCAACCTTGACCTTAAGTCCCAAGTTAACCTTCAGGTCATGTCAAGCATTTAATGCTTATTCCCTCTCCTCTCAACCTATCTCACATTGACACTTGTCATCCTGGGATTGGGTTGAAAGCCATCAGATGGATTGAATATCATTCAATCCTGGCCCTTGTTGAGATTACTCAATCTCAACCATCAATTGCTCCATTTTATCTATAAATAGAGCTCTCATTCCTCATTTTCAAATCCTCAAGCATTTAGCATTCATGGTCATAATCCTGAAAACTTGTATGAATTTAATCTATAGTGAATTTTAGAGAGAGCATTTAGCATAAATCACATATATTGTCATTTTGGACTAAAATAAATCTTAGTTCATTTCATAATATATCTAATTAGTTTGTTTTACACTTGCATAGCATAGTTAATCATCTACAATCTTGAACCTCCATAAGCATCCATAGTGCAAAAAGCTGCTGAGAGCTACACTAATTTGGAACTTGGAGAGGAGAGGAACAAAGGAGAAGGAGCTAAGAGAATGTTAAAAGGCATTTGGAGATGTCTTGTGGTATTTACTTCCATAGTTAAATACTTTAGCATGTTTTTAGTGTCTCTTTTGATATGTTTGCTTAGATTAGTTTTTGGTTGAATAACACTAACTTTGATCCTTGTTTCTTGATATTTTCGTGTGTTATATGACCACAAGTTTTAATCTAACACTTGTCCATTTCACAGAGCATCATCTATCATTGCTTTTTTGCCTTGAGATGAGTATTTGGCATAACTCTTTTTCTTTTTATTTTATTGCCTTGACTTGTAGGTAATGAAACCTACTTGGGTGTGATAATTACAGCGACACTGAAGTAGAATTTTAGATTTTTCACTAGTCATATGATCAACTAGGTGTCTCGAATGAGTTAGAGATTTTCTTAATATGTATGAGATATAGCAATTGATAGAATTTGGGTTAACAAGTCTTAAATAGTGAAATCACTACCCAACCATAAGTAAAGTGTAGTCACAGGCTAATGTTGAAAATGAATGACCTTAGGATCTCAAAGACTTCATGTTCGAATATCTAAGAAAGGAGATGACCCTTGTTTCTCCTAAATGTAAACAAATGATAAACTTGGATAGTTGCCTTGTGTTTTATTGATGTTGCTATATGAAAGTCAATACGATGTGCTTAGAAAGAAACTATATGTAATGCAGTGCTTTGATTAAAATGATATGCAATACGGAAACTAAAACCTAAACTAACCCAACCCTTAGGTATAATATCGTTTAAGGTGAATTCTATTCATAGGGTCAGAGAGTGAATCTCCCTCCATGGTAGCCAAATTATAGGATCCATTGCCTATAACCCATGTTATGATGAAAGGACCTAGCCAATTAGGTGCAAACTTCCCTAACTTTTCTCGTTCTGCTAGATTCCTTTGGTTCTCTTTGAAAACTATATCTCCCAATTCAAAATTTCTTGGGTGGACTCGTTTATTATAACTCCATCTTAGTCTATTTTGATAACCTTGTAGATGATTGAAAGCAGTTTGTCTCTTTTCATCAAGCATTTCTAGCTCTTGTAATCTTGCTACCCGATAGTCTTCCTTTGATATGATGTTTTGTAAGGAGAAGCTTAGAGATGGTATTTCTATTTCAATGGGGAGTATTGCTTCTGTACCATAGACCAAGGAATATGGCATTGCTCTTGTAGGGGTGCATACTCCTATTATGTAAGCCCAAAGAGTGGGATTTAATTGAAGATGCCAGCCCCGTCTTGTGTCAGTGACAACTTTCTTAAGGATCTTCAATATTATTTTATTTGTTGCCTCTGCTTGTCCATTGCTTTGCAGATAATATGGCTTGGCAAATCTCTGTTGTATTTGAAATTTGTCACACAATTATTTCACTTCTTGATTTTTAAATGGACGTCCATTATCTGTCACGAAGCACATTTGAATCTTGTATCTATAGATAATGTAATTGAGCATGAATTTTTCTATTTGCTTTCTAGTGGTGTATGTAATAGGAATTGCCTCGACCCATTTGGTAAAGTACTCAGTAGTTGTTAAGATGAACTTGTGCCCATTGGAAGAAGTAGGATTGATTTTAACTACTAGATCTAATCCCCATTGTGAAAATGGCCATGGTGATGTAATAGGTTGAAGATCTTATGCCGGTGCATGAATGAAATCTCCATGCACTTGACATTGCTTGCATTTTTGCACATATTTATAGGCACCTTTTTCCATAGTTGACCAGTAATAACCTATTCTTAGAAATTTCTTTGACAATGGTGGACCACTTTGATGCGCCCCACAAATTCCATCATGGAATTTCTTTAGAGCCAGTTGTGCTTCATTTTCATCAAGACATCGAAGAAGAGTTCCATTGAAGCCCTTTCTATACAATGTATCGGCTATAATAGTGTGTCTAGATGCCTGACAAATAAGAGTCTTCTTTTGATTTCTGGACAGATCCGGTGACATGTACTGGGTGTATAAATATGTGTATATCTCATTGTACCACGGGGATTTTGGACCCACAATTGCACATACATATTCTATTGAGGGAGTCTCAAATGTCAGTATCATCAAGTGTTCTATAATAAACTCAAACTGGGTTTCATTAGTAGGCATATTTAGAAGAGATCCTACCATAGCCATGGCATCAGCTGCCTTGTTCTGTATCCTTGGAATTTGTTCAAAAGTGATTTTGCTGAAATTCTCTTTGTAATATTCTACTATTTTCTTATAAGGTAGGAGTTTGTCATCTTTCATGTTGTAGTCATCATTAACTTGGTTTACAATTAGTTGCGAGTCACCATAAACCTGCAATTCTTTTATTCTCCACTGCATAGCTGTATGAAGTCCTATGAGGAGAGCTTCATATTTGGCTATATTATTCGTGCATGGAAAATTTATCCTAAATGACTTAGGGATAGAATCACCCTGAGGAGTGATGAAAAGAATCCCTGCTCAAGATCCATGACTTGTATATGACCCATCAAATTATAATTTTCCCACATTGACTTGTCTGGAAAGTCTATGAGCAATGGGTGACTGTCTTGTAAAGGAGCCTTTTTTAACTGATCTTCTATAATTTTTCCTTTGATGGACATTTTGTCTATGTACTCTATATCAAACTCACTCAGATCATGACCCACTTAGCCAATCTCCCGGTCAATGTCGCTCTGCTTAACAAATATTTGAGTGGATGAAAGCGTGCAATGACTTGCACCTTGTGACTCAACATGTAATGTCTAAGCTTTTGAGATGCGAAGATTAAAAGTAAACATGCCCGTTCTATAGGAGTGCAATTAAGCTCATAATCAATCAAGGTTCTACTTATATAGTAGATAGCTCTTTCTTTTCCTTGTTCATCATGTTGTGCCAACAAAGCTCCTAGAGCTGAGTTTGTCGTTGATATATATAGTAACAAAGGTTTTCCTGGAGTAGGTGGTACTAACACTGGTGTGTTTTAGAAGATAATCTTTCAGAGCTTGGAAATCTTCTTGTCATTGTTCTGTCCATTTAAAAGTAACTCCTTTCCTGAGTAAATGTTGGAATGGGTGACATTTATCTACCAGTTGTGCTATGAATCTCCTTATGGATTGCAGTCTTTCTTGTAACCCTCTTAATTGTTTAAGTGTTGACGGAGGTTGCATATCTATGATTGCTTTGACCTTTGCAGGGTCTACTTCAATTCCTCTATTTGACACGATAAACCCTAACAGTTTTCCTGTTATTACACCAAACACACACTTCTTTGGGTTTAGTCTGACATTGTACTGCTCCAACCAATCAAATATTTGTGCAAGGACAACAAGATGACCTTCTCTTGTCTGTGATTTAGCTATTAAGTCATCCACATAATGTTCCATTATGTTGTGGATCATGTCATGAAATAGCATTGTCATGGCCCTTTGGTATGTTGCTCCTGCATTTTTGAGACCAAATGGCATCACATTCCAGCAGTATGTTCACCATGAGCAAGTAAAGGTCATTTTATGTTGATCTTTCGGTGCAATTTTAATTTGGTTGTATCCTGAGAAACCATCCATTAATGGTAGCATTTCATTCCCAGCTGTTAAATCAACTATCATATCAATATTGGGTAGTGGGAAATCATCCTTAGGACAAGCTTTATTTAGATCCCGGAAATTAGTACAAATTCTTATGCCTCTTGTGGGATTAGTCATAGGTACCAGGTTGGATATCCATTCCGCATAGTTGATAGGTCGAATGAAACCTACATCCAACAACTTTTGGAGTTCTATTTTAATCAATAATGCAATTTTTAGATCCATTTTTCTCAATTTTTGCTTGTAAGGTTTAACTCCTGGTAGCAAAGGTAAATGATGTAACACCAACTCAGGATCTAAGCCTTACATATCTGCATAGGACCAAGAAAATTTGATAGGACGTTGTTTAAAAAAATGAACGAACTTGTCCTTTTCTTCTTTGTTTAATGATTTTTCCAGGTGGATGTTATGCACAACCTCTCCTTCTGCTATATTACCTCTTCAGTTTCTTCTATAAGAAATGCTGAATTTTCTCTTTCGATAGGGAGGTTACCTAACTCACTCTTGCCATTATGGTTATTTTGATCCGTATCTTCTGTGATAGAGGTACTTGCCTCTCTGAAGTATGACGTCCTATCTAGGTCTACAACAAATCCTTCTTTGTGATCAAGCCATGTTCATCACCATCTATCTCTATTAGGAGGGGTTGCATTCCCCATCCTTGGTCATCCTATAAGCCAAGCAATTTACTTTGTCTACATAGGTACATCGACTCCCACACACCTAGACTATCAACAGATACTTTTTTATCAAGTATCTTCGGGTCTCAACAGGTCATCAATTATGGCAAACCTAGACTACAAAAAACATTTATCACAATGACCTAGTCTCGATAGGGCTGCTATAATTCACCACAAACAACCTACAATGCAAAGACTATCAATTGATCAACCAATCAAACACATTCAACACATACAATTACATCAATTGTCTAAGTCTCAATGAGTATTTTGTTTCAGATACCTTGACTTCATCAGGCAATTACATCAATTGTCTAAGTCACAACAGGTCACTTTGATTCACTTACTCAAACTTTATCCTGTCCAAGTGAACAACTGACATCAACTGTCATGCTTTGACTCGACCGGGGCAATTTAACTGATTGCACCAGATTGTCCAACCAACTTTGATCAATTGTATAACATCAATCAAACACACACACTACCTTTGCATTGTATCTCTTGTATGACCTAAGGGTACTCCCTGGCTTCCCCTTTCTTCGTTTTCACTCCATTTGCTCTCATTATTTCACCATTATTGCTAATTTCTTCTATTCTACCTCCCCTCCACTTCTTTCTCTTTTTCGAGAGATCGCCCGATTTTTCAAAAAAAATTGGCCCATCTCTCGAGGGGACATACCACCCACTAAATTAACATTTATGGGGCATATTTCTCATACCTATTTTTCTTTCTTTGAAATGACGTGATAAACCGCACCGTCTCAAAGAGGGGAAAATGTAGTCACATAAATCTATCCACTTAATTTAATGAATATTTACTATTTATTTTATTATTTAACCATCAGTCATTAGTTAATTAAATTAATATTTAATTAATTCATCCTGAACCCCTTCTCCTATTAATTAAATAAATTATCCAGTTTATTTAAATTAATTCATTAAGTCAAACTCAAAATCAATTAAATAAATAAAGCACATATTTATTTAATTTAACCCCATTTCCCCTTTTAAATAAAAAATAAAATATTTATTTAAATCCCTAAACTACCCCCCCCCCCCCCCCCCCCCCCGCAACTTGCATTCTCCTACAATGCAAGGTGCACCTATTTGGTTAAAATAAAGTAATTTTATTTTAATAAAAATCTCATTTTCCCTCACGCACCAAACCCACTTGCATCCTAAACCCATTCTAGATTCTTCTAAATCATTTCTAAATTAGCCTAAACCCATCCCCTAATTATTGTCACATTCTTAAGCACTTGAAGTCACTTCTCAAAGCCTCCAAATTCTTTGAAAAGCATTTAATGCTTTATGTCTCCAACAAGTTAACCCCTAAAGTCTTCTAAACCATTAATGGCTCTTACATAACCATTTATGGTTAATTCCACTTGCCCACATGGTTAGAGTTTTTACCTCTAACTCAACCTCCATTTAACTTAACTCTTGCACAAGAGTTTATCCCTTGGATAAAGACATTATTCATTGGGTAATGGCTTTATTCATTCAACTCAAGCCTAACCTTACCTCTCAAGCTAACCTTCATGTCTTCTCAAGCATTTAATGTGTCTTCCCTCTCCTCTCAAGCCATCTCATGTTGACATTTGTCATCCTGGGATTGGGTTGAAAGCCTTCACATGGATCATAAACCTTTCAATCTTGACCCTTGTTGAGATTACTCAATCTCAACCATCCATTTCTCTATTGTTCCTATATATAGAGCCCATTCCTTCATAAACTAGATCTAGAAATCTTGTATGCATCTAAGTTATAGTGAATTTCAGAGAGAACATTTAGGAACATAGTTACTTTGTTCTTCTTTTGGTTAAAATTAACATAGCTCAAATTAACTCATTTCTCTCATATTAAGCTTGTATTTGCATAATTTCATAATCATTTTCAATCTTGAATCTCCATAAGACTTCCATAGTAGTGCAAAGCTGAGAGCTACACTCATGTGGAACTTTGAGATGAGAGGAACAAGGGAGGAGCAACTATGAATGTATTGGCTATCATTTGGAAGAGTGTAGTGTATATCTTTGTTCTTTGTATGATTTTCATTACATGTTTAATATCTCTCTTTATATGCTTGCTTAGGATAGTCTTTCATTTCTGACACTAACACTATCATTTGAGTTTCTTATTGTGTTGTGTTTCCTAACATCTATCCTATTTTGCAGTGCATCAGAACCTATTGTTGAGAAGGGGACTACTGCATCTGGGTTAGTGAATTTGGCTGAAAATGCTGAAAAAGTGAATCTAGAGGAGCAAAGGAAGAAGATTATGGTAAGAAAACACAACCCACCCTCGTTTTATTGGGCTTTAGTTGCTATTGAGTTTTGGAAATTATTAGAAAAGAGGGAAGAAGAATGGAGAAAGGAGAAAGAAATGTTAGAAGAAAAATTGAGGAATAAAGATGTAGAAATAAATAAATTGGAGGATAGAATAGACAATATTGCTACTCTAATGCCTCAGGCAATGGAGTGTAGACCACCTCCTAGGGTATACTCCCTATACCTAAAGGAATTGCATCTTTCTTACAAGATAAGAAGAGAGTTGTCTAGATTAAACTCATCATTAATGACCCCTGAGGAATTTATTAATGCTTATAACACCTCATATCCCCAACACAAAAATTTGTTGTGTGAATTCTATCTCCATAATTATGCTATCATGTATAATCCACAATTGGAATCTACCACTCTGAATTGGAGACATTCACCTCAGGGCATTTATGTCCTACATTCAGAATGAGAATAATAGAGGTGAGAAAGCTAGGGAATACCTAGACATGGAGCAAATTGTTCCTTTTCCATTGAGAGCTGAAATAGGGGATCCTGATGAAATATATTGTAGGTGGAACCAACTAACTGTTGAACCAGATGTTAAGAAAAGGATGTTATCATTGAGAGAAGAAGTTTATGGTGAATATGAACATATGGAAAAAACAACAACAAGAACAATATATGGACACCTAGCCTATAGATGAAATTCGCTGCCTGAAGATCTAAAAAGAGTGGAGCCTCATTCCCTTAGGAATTATCATGCAACACCCAAAATAGAAGCCACTTACATTCACTTGGGTTGAACTCAACAAGAAAAGTGGATACCTCCAATCTTCCAACTACCTATGTTATGGTGTCCTGTTCCACACTGGGAAGAACTTCAGTATTATGATGTGGAACAAGAGAGGGGAAGATGGGAAAGTTTCAAAAATTATTAGCGATTCTATTGGATCCCTATTGCTAAGACAAGAGGAGAAACTTTTGTTGTTGATTTGAGTCTGCTTACCTGGAAAGAGAATCATAAAAATTTTGCTAGTGGACCAACAAAACCTTCAGTTGGGGGTGTGATGAGCCTTAGTTTTATGCCTTTATTTGCAGACATTTTACTATACTTAGGACTTTTATATATTTTCTCATGGTGCTTTATATTATGCTTTAACTGACTTTATGGACCTATTTGATGATCATGTTACCTATAGTTTGGAACCTTTATTTTGACAAAACCATGAACCTTATGAATGCAAATATAAGTATTTACTGTCTTTATATGATTGATGCATGTGTTGCAATAAGTGATCATGAAATGTGGATAGGAATGCTTGTTCTAATATTGGTGTTGCAGCTACATGGAAGACTATTTGTGATGAAACAGGGCTTAATTTGTAGCAACATGGCAATGTGGGCAGGACTGGACATCAAGGCATGAAAAAGGTCAAGTCTTGATACAACTCAGGCACTAGTTGTTCAAGCTCATTAAGAAATCTTAAGAAGTAGTCATGATTCATTAATAGTTTTGTTAATAGCCATGTTGGATGTTAGAGCATATCTAGGGAAGATTTACAGATCTTTAAGGATGAAACAAAGTCCTAATTGTCTTAATTCTCCTAGATTTCATATTCTAAATAAAATCCCCCACCTAGATATTAGGAAGTGGAGTAGCTCTTGTGGAAACTGTTGCAAGGATGAATCTTATAAATCCTTCTCGTGTTTCCTAGTTAGTTAGTTGTTGTTTTAATAAAACAATGTTATGTTGTTAAAGTGATTTTGAATAAAGAAGTTGATTTACTTACTCGAATAGTTAAATCTTTGATGTTTTAATATGGTTATGCGAGCTCAATAGTTAGTTCTTGTTGTAACTTTTACTCTAGAAGACTCATCCAAGGGGGCCCACTTGGTGAGGATTTTGTCTAGTTATATTTTATGTACTTCATCTTTAAAGTTGTCTATTTCTATTCTGTTAAGTTGCTCATTGTCTTCTCCTGCAACCATGAGTTGTTACTGTATGTCTATTCATGCAGCCATGATAGAACATTAGAGGAATTTACATTTCGTTGGTAGAAGTTAGCATAGTCTTTCTGAGTTACAATTATAGAGCAAGTTCATTTCCTATGAAGATTTATTTAGCATTTCCATTTTCTTAGAATAGGATAGATTTGTTCCTTGACACTCTTGGTGTATATATTTTGTTATCCCATTACAAGTTGTATGTTGTTAGATTGATAAGATAAATGAGTCAAGGTAGTGGGTTTTGGATAGCTACTCAGTTAAGAACTTATGTCCCTAAGTTGAGTATTATGTTGTGTTAACATCCATTGTTTTGAACAAACATCGATTTTAATAAGAACTAATTCACCCCCCCCCTCTCATTCTTTCGTTGGGCTCAAAATTGGTACCAAAGCATGGTTCCTCTTGAGTAAGCTTAACCATTTGAGGTAGATCCAATATGATGCAAGATTCGTATTACAAGGTTCCAATATTCAATGGTACAAACTTTTCGTACTGGAAGGAGATAATGGAAGCACATTTGGAGACATTACTGAATGAAATAAGGGAGATCATTCAAACCGAATATACACCCTTGTAAGGTGGTCCTTTGACTCTGGATGATAAAAAGTTACAAGAGACCAATGCAAAATCTAGAGCTGTAATTTTCAGTTGTATAAGTGATTCAGTGTTTGGAAGAGTGAGAGGATTGAAAGAAGCTAAAGTTCTATGGAATAAGTTCTATTTGGCATTTGAAGGAGATCCAAAGACAAAACAAGCTAGGCTGATGAATCTAAAATAGAAGTATGAATATCTAAGAATGCTTGAAGATGAAGGTGTTGAGAACTATATACATAGATTGATTGAACTTGCTGATGGCATTAGAGTTATTGAAGGACATTTTGATGAAGGTGATGTTGTTGAGAAGATCTTGATGACCCTGCCGAAATCCTATAAAGCAACAAGGTGTGCCATACAAGAAAGAAATGATTTAAAGTATACCATTGATCTGCTTACCAATACCTTATCAACTTTTGAAATTTCAAAAATGGAGGAAGAGAAGAGAGAAAAGAAAGAGGCAGTGTTGGATTTAATGTATCTAGGCATGATGATCTGGAATGCAATGGATATATGGATGAAGCTAAAGAAAACCTTGTGAAGAGACTACAACGAGGCACTAGAAGATATAAATGTAAGTTACCTTTGAATTATTTTTTTTGTTGTATAATTGGACATTATGCTTCTCACTACACTTACAGGGAAGACTATAAGAGACCAGATGATGATGAGAAGAAAAATAAAACTAGAAGACACAACTTTAATAGAAGAGAGAAAAAGGGCTTGTGTTCTATAGAGGAACATACATTTGAAGATGAACTTGATGATGACTCAAATGAAGAATCCTTGTTTTTAGCAATTGAAATAAAGAAGAGTACATCTATGAAACTAGAAGAAGAGAAATCAATCAAGATTGCATTGCATCTGACTTTAGATGTTCAAATCATATGATTGATGACAAAGACAAATCTATTAATCTTAAGAGATATGATGGTGGATCAATGAAATTTATCAGAGAAGATGGAGCAGCTATTCAAGGTATTGAAAGTGTTTCTACTGATGATAAGCATAAATTAATGATTTTTATTATGTTGAAGGATTAAGTCATAGTTTGTTAAGTGTTAGTCAGATGTGTAGAAAAGGCTATGAAGTTTTGTTCAATAGTATTAGATGTGTGATAAAAAAAGAAAAGATTGGTAAAAAGGTTGCAAAAGGGGTTAAAATAGGTGGAAATGTATACTACATCAAAGATAAGAGAGGAAGAAAATATTTTCTAACACAGAAGGTTGATATTACTCTAGCGATTTCAAAGAAGACAAGTGATCTGGAAGAAAACAAAAAGGAAATAAATGAAGAAGAAGAAGAACAAGAACAAGAGGAAGACACAAAAAAATTTCATGCTAAGTATGTTCACAAGCATCATTCATAAAACTAGATAATTGGAGACAAGACAAAAGGTGTGCAAATAAGAAGGAAAATCGCAGAAGCTCAAGAACAAGCCAAGTATTGTTTTCTATTTATGAGTGAGCCGAAGACTTATACTTGAAAGAAAGTAAAGATGAAAGCTGGGTAAAAGAAATGGAAGAAGAACTATATCAGATTAAGAAGAATAAGACTTGGGAGCTGGTACCTAGATTGATGGATAAAAATGTGATAGGAAATAAATGGGTTTTTAGGAACAAACTAAATAAGTAAGGACAAGTCACAAGGAATAAATCAATACTAGTATGTAAAGGATATTCTCAGATAGAAGGCATAGATTTTGAATAAAATTTTTCTTTGGTAGCAAGGATGGAAGTTATGAGTATGTTTCTTTCATTTTCTGCTTACAAGAACTTTAGAGTTTATCATATAGATGTCAAGTCAACATTTTTTAATAGAAATCTAGAAGAAGTATACATTGAGAAACTAGATGGGTTTAGACTAACAAAAAATTCAGATATGACATGACAACTGAAGAAAGCATTGTATGGGCTCAAATAGGCACCTAGGGCATGGTATGCAAGATTGGACAAGTATTTGCTATGACAAAATTTTAGGAAAGGTACACCTGATAGCAATCTTTATTTCAAGATTGATGGAGATAAGTTATTAATTGTTATAATTTATGTTACTGACATTATATTAAGAGGGAATTATAGCTTATGTAGAGTTTTCTAAAGAGATGCAAAATGATGGGTGAGCTATCTTTCTTTCTTGGGTTGCAAGTTATGTTGGCAATTGACACTCTATTGGTTGGTTTTGCTATGTTGTCATTGATGGCAACATGATTTTTTGTTTCAGCTTCATATGGTGTACCGATAGACACTTCACAGATTCTACACCGGCACCAGCAGTGACATCGACAGGACATAAGGACTACTTTGGTCATAGACAATGCAGATCGACATGGTATAGTAAAGGTCATTGGTATTGGAGGCTGACATATCTTGGATCTGGCATCGGCAAATTGTTTTAATGTTTATACATTTATGTTACCTGACCGACATGTAATTTGATATTGTATATATCTTTGTAAGCCAACATAAGGCATATAAGTTGTATAGGGTATATAGGTTAGTTTGATTAGATCATTACGAATGGATGTAATGGATCATGACAAAAATGTAATATGATGCGAAATTATTCAGAGAGATTATGTATGTGAGGAATTTATTGTAAGGGTTATTCTGATAAAGAGGTTTAGGGTTTCAAACCGGAATAGACAAAGCTTAAACCGGAATTGTATTCTGGCATAGAAGATGTCATCTTAGCAGTTCACACTTCTTCGAATTGTTGTCTAGAATTCTATGTAGTCAGTGAGGCTCCTATTGTGATTGAGCAGTGTGCTCTAGGATGTAAACCTTCCTACAAGTACAGGCCCCTCATATATTGTAATATCTCTTCATATGGCTAGTGGATTGATATTGTGTGTCACAAATCCCACCATGGTTTTTCCTCTTTGAGGTTTTCCATGTATAAATTTGTGTGTTATGATTCACATTTATGTGTTTGGCTTATTGGTTTCTTTACTTCTTTCAATTCTATTTATATCGGTATACCGGTTGGTGTATGAATGTTTTGTTAAGGCTAAAATCTACTATTTTGGTACAACAATGATTCACCCCCCCCCCTCTTAGTGTTATTGGTTTCCAACAATCGGTATCAGAGCCTTGTGCCTCAAAGGAAGTTTAACAACTTGAGGAAGATCTTGAAACTGAAATCAATGAATATGGCTTTAGAGAAGCGGCTTGAGATGGCACTTGAAGATTATGATACTGAAAGGTTGAAGAACTTAAAGCTACAAGATGAATTTAATTCTGCTAAGGAATTCATTTTTGTCCTACAAGAGAGACTATCATCTGTTCAAGCTAGGAGGAAGGAACTTTTGCAAAATCAGGATGATGAAGAGAAAAATGTACTTAAGGAACAATGTTAGAAATTGAGTCAGGAGAACATGGTTATTAAGAATTAAATTCAAGATATAACTATGAGGATGTCTAAGGAGATTGAGGACAAAAAGAAAAAGGAAGAAAATCTTGATGTATCCCTGAAGAAAAAATTTTAAGAATGTGATAGGTCGGTTCATGAAAATGATATGTTGAGAATTGATTTGGTACAATCCCAGAGTAATGAACAAGAGCTTGAGAGAAAAATGATAATACTAAGAGAAGATTTAACTTCTCCTA
Organism: Cryptomeria japonica; assembly: GCF_030272615.1. Lineage (NCBI taxonomy): Eukaryota > Viridiplantae > Streptophyta > Pinopsida > Cupressales > Cupressaceae > Cryptomeria > Cryptomeria japonica. The sequence continues at coordinate 805,460,495 of NC_081409.1, forward strand.
TTGACTACAAATAAAAATTCAAGATCAACTCAGCACAACTTGATGAGTTATTGAAAAGACAGAGGTAGATTGGAGATTCCAGTGGAATTGGATTTGAGCAAGGACAAAGTTTCGATACTGCTAATGAAGATCAAAACCATAAGGAACTGGTAAGACACTTTAATGCTTATAACTTCAATGGTAGATGTTTTGTTTGTAATAGATTTGGTCACATGGCTAGGCAATGTAGAAATAGAGAAAATCAGAACCTTGATTCTACTCCCGGTAAATGTTCTAAATGTAATAAGTTTGGTCATAAGACAGAAGATTGCAGAATGAATGTTAAATGCTATGCTTGTGGAAAATTTGGACATATGGCTAGTTAGTGTAGGTCAAGAAATTTCATCAGTTTTAGCAAAGAAATTCAAAAGAACAATATTACATGTTATGCATGTAATGAGGTTAGACATATTTCTAAGTTTTGTAGAAACATAAATCCATTAGTTAGTAATGGAGGATCAAATGAAAAAGGAAAAGAGAAGGTTAGTGAAATCCGGCAAGATCATACAAAGAGATGGGTCGGGAAGATTGAAGAACAATCATCAGATGGCAATGTCTCAGTTACTTCTCTGGCAGAAGAGGTTGCTACTGCACTAGTAGTGAGCTCATCTGGTAACTAAGGCAGATGCCTTAGGGGTAGGAAAAATTCATGAAGATGGTGCATATACCCCAAGAAGGGGTTCTGAAAAATGTTCCAGATATTGTAGAGGATTGTTCGCCATGGATATGTTTTGAGCGAGATCTGGTATCTTTCATCGACAGTCATTTATTTCAATGGAAGATTAGGGTTTTTCTCGATGGTTAAAAGGTCGAATTCACTTCATTGTTAATCACCCTGCATTCAGAGTGATTCAAAGCGACTAAGTCTAACTAGAGGCTATTCAGAGGCAATCAGATTTCTTGTTGAGCAATTTCACTGGTGTCTGGAAGAATTTGTTGAAGGTTTTCATCGAGAGCGATCAAAAGGTATTTATCTTGAAACATGGAAGTGGGAGCATCTTCTATTCTTGTTTTTGTTGCAAACCCAACTGTAGTGGAGGTCAAGGACCACCCCAGGTCAATTTTCAAGCAGTATCCACATGTGGCTACCCTGGAAGATTCGGTTAGAGCATTTTCTCCCATTCCAAAGGGAGTTGTGTATGTAGAGGATGTTAGGGCATATATTCATTGTCAAATAGAGGACTTAGGAACCTCATAAATCAAGGGAATATATATGAATGAGCTAATGGGAGAATTTGGAAAGATCAAATCGACATATAAATATATTGAAGAACTAGGGTTTACAGACATTCTGTATATTCCAAAGTTCAAGGATGAGATAATCAAATATGTACTGAGCAGAGTACATGGGGAATTTATATGGTTGGACAGACCTTACAAAATCACCAAGGAAGCCATCTAGGAAATTACTAGTTTGTCATCGGTACTGCAACATCCAGACAAGAAATTGTCAAATGACTTCGTGAGGAAGATCATCAATGCTACATCTGACAAATGGTCCATAAAAGTGAGCACTATCATTGACATCAACATCAAATTTGGTATCATGATTATCAAATATAAGGTAACTCAGTCAAACTGACTGAATTCTGTTTCTAGTTCATGTATTTTGGTTGCATACAAGATGATGAGAGATAATGTAAAGTTAGATCTATGCGGTTGGATGCTTTATGAGTTGTTAATCAACTTTGGAAAGACTAAGGGTGAGAAGAAGGGCACTTTCTGGTATGGGAATTTGTTAGTCTGCTTGATGCTATATTTTCTGAATGATACACCTGGTTCTGGTAGGAGACAATGGGCTTTTGACATTCTGGTAGGAAGACAATTGAAGTAGTCAACTGTTGTATTAGGAAGCCAGAGAGATGATAAGATATGGGGGTATTTTAAGGTATTTCAAAAATCTATGAGGTCTAGGGTAAGGGTACTTGAGCACATAGTACAAAAATATTCTACCGGCATTTTCTTCATGGTAAAGAAGGATGAGACTCTCATGGAAGCAGTTAAGCCCTGAAAAATTTGGATTGAAGAAATAGGCTATGAGGTAGATGCACAGATTCTTGATGCCTACACAAAAATGCTAATTGATGCACCAATAGATGATGCAAAGAAGCTCTGTGGTACTGCACAACAGAAAACTCAAGAGGTTGAAACCTAGTTCAACTGGGAGAAAAGGGAGAAACAAGAAGGAAAAGCAAGTAAATTTGTACAGAAGGTCTCAAAGGACATAAATGCACTAATTGATGTTGTCCCGGAGAAAGGTAGAAAGAGGAAGGATCCAGAAGTTCATATTGAACCTATTACTGCAGAATCTGAATTAGAGGATGACACACTGTTAGTATTTAAGAGGGTTGTTAGGAAGAAACCAGAGGAAACTAAGGTGGAAGAAAAGAAGCAACCGGTTAGGAAGGTCACAATAAAGCTTTCAACACATAAGCAAGCACCTAAAGATACACCTATAGTTGCATCCAGTACTGCCAAGAGGAAGAACAAGAGTGACATTGACTTAGCAATTGAAACTGGTAATGTAACTATCATACCACCTAAAACTTGTGTAGAAATTATCGATGAAATCACTAAAGATGGCATGTTGAAGAATGTTAAATTTTATTATGAAAACTTAGAGGATGATGAACAAAGAGATGTAGAAGAAGCAATCCTATTATACTTGGATATCTATAAAAAAGCCTTAATAGAGATAGAAAATCAAATACCGGCTGAGCTATATGACATGTTGGATGCTAGAAGATTATCAGCTATGCAAGAAGACAAACACATTAAAATGCAAGAACTATTATCTTCTTGTGTTACTATAGCTTTATATGAAATGGAAAAGAAAATTGAGGCAATAGATAGAAAAGTCTTAAATAGCAAACATAGGATAACCAGTTTGATGCTAGGGAGAGTGAATGAAGTAATAAAGGAAACTTAGAAAGCATGGATCAAATTTTCTAGAGAACACAGAGGATTCTTTAGTTCACCAGAGACCAAGATAGATACTGTAGATACCCCAGTTGAAGGAAAAGGAAAAGGGATTATGGTTACTTCACCCTCAGTTTTGAAAAATATCAAGATAGTGGAAATGGAGCCACCAGTAAATCAGATGTACAGACAAATACTAAGATATTGGTTAATACTAAGAATGAACAAGATAACATTGTACAAGATACTAACATTGAGGATAATTGTCCTCTGGATACAAATGTACAGGTTGAGGATATTGTTCCTATAGAGGAACCGATGGTTACACGGATTGCACCAAGTAGCAAAGCCACCGGTGCAAGTGAGGAGGTAATAAAGGATAAAACATCAGAGGAGAAAACATGGGAATCTGGACGGGGACCAATTGTTGGCCCATCATTATTGTCAATTGACACTTCTCAAGTAGAAAAGAAAACTATCACAGAAATGAGTCCCACTGAACTAATGATGATGGCTGCTCAAAAACTGATGAAGGAGGGAACCACAGACAAGGGGATCATAGATCAATCAATCACTGTTCTACACAAATTGGTCTCGGAGTGTAAGATTGAAAATAAAGCGAGCCTTTTCAACAAGCTTAAGGTAATCACTGAGTACATATCAAAAGACTTTCAATCCTTATAACAAATCTCTAACAAACAGGCACTAGAAAGATTTACTCAGACTAAGAGAGCCACTTTTGATCAAGTAATTGAGACAGAGAAGAAAAAGGTTGAGGAGAAGCTAATTCTAATAGAAAATTATTCGAAACAATGTACAAATATATATAGGGTATGTTGCAATACTGAAACACTTATAGAAAATGTAGATAAAAAGATAAAACAGATTCAGGAGAAAATTGCAAGTATTGCTAATTCTTTTGATGGATTAATTTCACTGACTACATCAATTGATGGTCAAATTTTGATTTTGGAAAACCAAATTTTTTCTCTTGAGAAGGAAAGAGAAAAAATAATTCAAAGAGCCAGAAGTCTGAGAGGCTTGGTGAGTCCAAGATTGGATTCACTCTGTGTACCCAAGAAAGAATGCATGGATATGGTGGAAAAGCCCACACCGGCAGAGGTAAATGAGAAAGAATCTTTTGCACATTTATTGAGTGGACTTGTATCTATTTTTGGCACATTCAAAACCGGTTGGGATACTTATGTGGAGTTACTGGAGAAATCTTATCCAAAAATTTTAAAATTGGTCAAACTCCGGTAAGACATTTTTGGAGATTTTCAGTGTACAGTTCTTATTCTTTGACATTCTTTTTATAATTTTGGGGAATTGATGTCAAAGGGGGAGTAGTATAGATGTAAAAAAGAATAAAAGAGTTGCATACATTATGGAGAGTTATGGAGTTTTGAAATTTTTGGAGATATGGATTATTTTGCATATTTAGCTCAAGGGGAGCAGAGCAGGATGAAACAAGCAGATGAAGCCTTGACCATTTTTCACATGAGTGTTGCCATCAATGCCAAAGAGGGAGATTGTTGCCAATTGACACTCTATTGGTTAGTTTCACTATGTTTTCATTGATGGCAACATGATTTTGTGTTTTGGCTTTATATGGTGTACCGACAGACACTTCACAGATTCTACACTGGCACTAGCACCGGCACCGGTAGGACAGAAGGACTTCTTTGGTCACTGACAATGCAGGCCAACATGGTATAGTAAAGGTCATCGGTATTGGAGGTCGACATATCTTGGATCCGGCATCGGCAATTTGTTTTAATGTTTATACATTTATGTTACCTGGCCGACATGTAATCTGATATTGTATATATCTTTGTAAGCCGACATAAGGCATATATGTTGTATAGGTTATATAGGTTAGTTTGACTAGATAATTATGAATGGATGTAATGGATCATGATGTGAATGTACTATGATGCGAAATTATTCAGAGAGATTATGTATGTGAGGAATTTATTGTAAGGGTTATTTCAGTAAAGAGGTTTAGGGTTTCAAACCAGAACAGACAAAGCTTAAACCATAATTGTATTCTGGCATAGAAGATGTTATCTTAGCAATTCACACTTCCCTAGATTTTGGTATGGAATTCTATGTAATCAGTGAGGCTCCTATTGTGATTGAGCAGTGTGCTCTAGGCTATAAGCCTTACTGCAAGTGCAGGCCCCTCATGTATTGTAATATCTCTTCATATGGCTAGTGGATTGATATTGTGGGTCACAAATCCCACTGTGGTTTTTTCATCTTTGAGGTTTTCCACTTATAAATCTGTGTGTTATGATTCTCATTTATGTGTTTGGCTTATTGGTTGCTTTACTTCTTTCAATTCTGTTTATATCAGTAATACCAGTTGGTGTATGAATGTTTTGTTAAGGCTAAAATCTACTATTCCGGCATAATAATGATTCACCCCCCCTCTCAGTGTTATTTGTTTCCAACAAGTTATTCAATTTGAAAATGGAATTTTTTTCTCACAAAGAAAATATGTGAAATAGATATTGAATAAGTTTGGTTTTGATGGTTGTAAACCTGTTACAATGCCTTTGATCATTGGATGCAAGCTAAGAAAAGATGAGGAGTCTCTAGAGGTTGATCATAAGAAGTACAGATTGATGATTGGTGGATTATTGTATTTGACTACATCCAGACTAGATATCATGCAAGCTATGTGTTTGGTGGCTAGGTTTTAGGCAAATTTGAAGGTGACACATGAGAAAGTTGTGAAAATAATTTTTAGATACTTGAAAGGTACTATGGATTTTGGACTCTGGTATATAAAGGTGGAGATTTTGTGTTAAAAAATTACACTAATGCAGATTAGGTTGGAAGTGTTGATGATCGGAAGAGTACTAGTGGTGGTGCTTTCTTTTTAGGAGATAAATTGACCTCCTGGTTCAATAAGAAATAAGATTTAGTTTCTCTTACTGCTGAAGTGGAGTATATTACAACAACATCTTATTGTACTCAAGTAATGTAGATGAGACAAACTCTTAAGGATATCAAAGTAATATATGATGAAGGAATTCCTATTATGTGTGACAGTACAAGTACAATAGACATTTCAAAAAATCCAGTTATGCATTCAAGAACAAAACACATTTCAATCAGATATCACTACTTAAGGGAGAAGGTTCCTGAGAAGGAAGTTTGATTGAAATATATTTCTACAAAAGAACAAGTTGTAGATATTTTAACTAAGGCATTAGAAAAGGATACATTTGATTTTCTTCGGAGAAGCTTGGGGTTATTTCCCCTCCTTCTTCTAGCTAGGTGCATTATGGTGGTGCATCTTTCCAGGGGGAGTTTACATGCCTATTTCTTTTCTTGGATTGATGTTGTGGATTCTCTTAGGGGGAGCAATGAAGTGTGTATTGGTGTTGTGGCCTTTGTATTTGATGGCAAATGGGGAGAGAAAGAGAAGTTTGGGAGAGAAAGAGCATTTAGAGAGAGAGAGAAAGAAGAATTGAGAGAATAGAGAAATTTATTTTAGAGTTGAAGAGTGCAATTTTTTTTGATAGAATAGTATTAATTTGTAGATTGGTCAAGTGTTCAGATTTGGCAAGCGTTTCCATCAATGAAAAAGTGGGATTATGTGTTGTTGTGGTTGTCATTGATGTCAAATTTGTTGTTTTGAATAGTTGTTTGTCCATAAAGTCTATGGTACAAAGATATCTTGTTGTATTGATGTTGAAGTTATTCTATTGATCGTTACAATAGTGTTCATGTTTGGCAAGTGTTGTTGATGTTGTTTGGTATTATCTTCTTTGGTTATATTTTTGGCATTATGGATATGTTAGTCTTAAGGTCCGAAAATATCTTTGTGTTCTCCTGATGTTGTGGTATATTTCATACCTGGTTGTGATATTCTATATTAATCATATCTTTTGGTATGGATATGATTTGTTGAAGGTAATTTGATGTGTCATGGGTCTCACTAAAGCATGTGATGATCCAAATAAGAGTAATATGTATTGGAGAGTATGTTTTGGCTATTAATTGTATATATGGACACATTACATGTTGGTACGATGTTGGTTATGTTTCAGTGATTGCATATTTTTGGATTGATCTTAGGAAGATGTGTTTTGGTCCCCTCTTTCTCCTGGAGTGGATCAACATGTGTTTTTTTGGTTTAGAAGGTGTATTTTGGTTTAGGACGACTTGGTTTAGGTTTTGATTTGTTGATGTAAATAATTATTCATCATGGATATTATTACACCTTACTCAAGTTTACTTAGGAAATGCATTTCATAATAGTTTGGGTATGAGACACTTGGGTGTTTGTGCCACATTGGGAAAGTGTGTGTAGGATAATTTCCACCTTTTATGGTGTTGATCTTGTTACTACTCTATCATATCCACTTATTGTGGAGTGATAATTCCACCTTCGGTGGGTGATCCACCTCATGTGGAATATTTTATTGTTTCCCCTACCTACCTATACCTATTTCCTACCTACCCTTGTTTCTTATTGAGCCACATGTCATGTTTGTGTGCTCACATATCCATATAGCCTTGCCTATATATGTGGGCTCATATTCATTGTATGAACAACAACTATTGAACTATTGATCTTTTGATCATCTATCTATTGATGAGAATATAGTTTATTCTTGTCCTATATTTTATCTCTCTATTTGTACATTTCATTGAGCTCTTGATCTTGGAAAAATCTCACATGGTATCAAATCCATTAGAGCGTCATTGATTCATCTTTGGAGAGATTTTGAAGGACGTTAAGAGGCAGATCTGAGGAGCAGCATCTTTTGGAGGCATCCTAGACAAGATCCGACCTCACCGTTGCGTCTGGGTGGTCATTTCCATGAAATTTGAGTATAAATTCGGCCTATTTTGGTGAGAAATTTTTTTGCCAATTTTGCTATATTTGTACGAATTTTGAAATTTAAAAAAAAAAATTCTGCAAAAAAACATTTTTCGCTGATTGTGCCCCCTCGATGTTTGTCCCATACTTGTCATGTAGTTGTTGACCCCATACATTGGTCGGCCCCCACAACTTTTCGGCATCCTCATCGTGCTCTGCACCCCTGGATCTCACCGTCGGCAGCTCCACCTCTCGCCAGATGGCTTCCGCAAACCCTGCACACTGCTAATCTTTAGTCGAGCCCCACTATCGCCAACCTGACCCTACCGCTGCATTGACGTCTATCTCTGGTCGAGCCTCTTCCGCCGACACCGGCCACGCGGACCTGACCTCCCTACCACGTGGGCCGCCAACCATTGTTAGGCCCCCTGACTGCCATGTCAAGCATGCATTTTGCCACATGGCACATCCTGTCAGCGCCATGCAGTACGATCTCTCACGTGTCCTATCGTGCCTGCCATGACATTTTTTTTGGCCTACCATATTCTGCCACGTCATTCGTCTTTACGGTACAGATGCCCAATCAGCAGGGGAGGCAACGTTTTTGCGACGGCTAGATGATCGTCAAATTTAACCTTGTGGTTTGCTGATGACATCATTTTTTATGAAATTTTTGCAGGCCCCTCTCATTCAGCTTTTTGATTTTGTAGTTGAACTTCAAATGGCCATAACTTGCTCATTTTTGCTCCTTTTTTGGTGCAATTGTTTTTTGAAATGGGCTAGAATTTTGTTTACTTTCTTGTGGTGGCATTATTTTCTGATTTCGATGGACAGAGTTTTCATAAATCTCAGTTTTTGGTGACTATACATGTCCAATCCTCGTTTCTGCAACTTCTAGGACTCTTTTTGGGCTCATACGAACTCCTTTTCAAGTGTCATTTTTTTTTAAAGTGCTTAATTTTTTGCCTACTCTCATAATATACTATCAGTTTGCAGCCATTTTGGGTAGAAATTGTACTTTCAACATATGGTCTTTTTTGGCCAATTTGGCACTTGTATAGCATAGATCTATCTTGCTGGTCTTTTGCATTGTATTTCTCAGCCTATTGGGGTAGTTGTAAAGAAAAATCAGAAGTCCACCTTACCATTGTTTGCAAGTGGCCTATTGTACACGAACTACATATAAAGTGCCAAAATCATCATTTTTTTTGGGGGGGGGGGTACTTTGATTGATTGAATTTGGGGGGCTGGTCTCTTATGCTTTTGTACTCTTGTGTTCCTTCCTTTTTGCTACTATAGGTTCTCCTAATTTTCTTCTCTTAACTCCTCATGATTATGCTACCTGGAAAATTGATGCATGGAGTAAACTTATGAAAAAAGGACTAACTCATTGTATTGATGGAACTATTGTTGCTCTCGGTAATCCTAAGGCTGATCTAATTGGTCACTTGGATTGGCTCACTAAAAATGTCATGGCAATTGGTACCTTAATAAAGTATGCATCAAAGGATCTCATTTTTCATATTGAGAAATGTACTCTAATCAAGGATGCTTGGCAAAAGTTTCAAGACTCGTATGGTCAAGTTGATGAGATTAGGGGATATCAGATTGATAGTGATCTCACCATGTTAGATCCCAAGAACTTTGATACTATACAAGATTATGTCACTAAGGCAAAAGAGCTGAGGGCATAACTCAAGTATTGTGGCATTGATAAGAAGGATACTCAATTGATCTTCAACTTGATGGGCAATCTTCCACAAGAATATGTAGCATTTGTTTCTAGTTTCCAAACCCATAGGATGACAATGGGTTCAAGCTACACAATGCCTACATTTGATGCTTTCGTTGAAATGTTGATGATGGAGCAAACTAAGTTGATAAGAATGGGCATTCTTAAGGCTTCTAAGTCTCAAGCATTAGTGGCAAATCAAGGGAACAAAGGAAATGAAGAAAATGACAACTCAAACAAGAAGAAATGGCAATCAAAGCCTAAGGACAAAACACCACCTTCTCCACAACAAGAAGATTCATCCTCTTCCAAGAGGGACAATTCACCAAAGAGGGAGAGACCTACTTGTGCCTATTGTAAAAATTTTGGTCATGAGGAGTTTCGTTTCCATTCTAAGAAGATTGATGAGCTCACACACATCCTCAAAAAGCAAAACATTGATTTGCCTAATGTCTACAAGAAGGATGATTCATCAACTTCTACTTCCACACAATCAAAAGGGAAAGGGAAAGCATTCATGGCTTCTACAAGTGGGAAGACTCACTCTTTTGAGACAAGAAAAGGAAAATCTCTTTGTGCTACTACCAGTCATGATTCAGGGAGATGGCTTCTAGATTCAAGGGCTTCTCATCATATGGCATCTTCGCAGTCTATGTTCTCTACATTTGAGCCTTGCACCATACCACAGATTTTGATGGGCAATCATACATACATGGATGTGATAAGGAAAGTATCTATTTCCATTGGGGATAAATCCTTCAATGATGTGTTGTGTGTACCCCATTTGACAAACAATCTCCTTTTGATGGGAATGGGCTTCGGATAGACTAGTCTAGTCTATGCTCTTTGATCCTCTCCTTGGATCACCAGGTGTTCCAACCACACCCTAGGGTCTCTAGGACTTCCCTTGTTTGTGGGATCCCCTAACCTTGCCCAATCCACCCACCAACAACATGTGATTCTTCTCCTAAGCTCTCACCTACTCACAAGCTTCAAAAACCCTTACATAGGCTAATAAGGGTTTAACTCTTCCTACACCTTCTCAGGTCCTAGCAAGGATAGGATAGGTCTTTGACATGTTTTTGAAACCACTCATGTATCCCCAAGAGGTTTTGTCTTTCCTACTTGTTACCAATCTCACTATTTTGCTTTTTTCCTACAAAATAGGGCTACAAGGAATGAGCCTATATTAGGCCTCCATTCCGGAGTTTTAGGGCTTCCTCTTGCAAACAATGCCAAAACTTCTAAAACTTCCCAAAGGGATTGCTATTAATTTAGCAAAGGCTCAAGGATTTTCCTGGTTTTGGGCCCCCAAGTGTCCGTACACTGCCCTAGGCAAAAATAAGGATTTTTAAGGGTTTTTAAGGCCTACCAGGGTCACAGAGTTGGTTTGCTATCTTCACCACCTTGTCTAGATTGGTGGAAGCTCCTCCTTCTCACCAATGATGTTCCACACACCCCTCTTCAACTCCTCCAAAGGGTGCCTCATTCCTTGTCCTTCCTTGCTCTCACGGACCTCTGCAACCTTGACCCTTCCTAGCCGGGCACAAACCAGTCTCACCTAGGAGTGGGTCTTTGAAGCGGTTGCCTGCATTTTCCAGGGGCCTTCTTCCTCTAAGACCATATACAAGGTCTATACTCCTATACCCCATGGTTTCATGGTGTTTCCACAATGGGGATAGGAGTTATCAGCCCATTTTCAAAAAATAGTCCAAAACTGGACAGTGAAAGAGTAACTCACAAAATATTTACAAAGCACACAAAACCTGCACAATAAACCTAACCTAAATGCTCAAACTAAAATTATAAAAACACAGTCACAGTCAAGGTCTTTTTCCTTTTGCCATACAATCTGACATCCAACCCCTCATTTTAGGGTTTGCACCAATTTATAATGTCTTTGCCTCAGTTTGTGTGCCAGGGTTAGGGTTCCCAATGTAGAATTTGAGAAATACAAATCCACAGAACCCAAAGAAACCTGCATGCAAGAAACCTGTCACAGAGAAAGAGAGAGAATGAATACAAGGGTTTTGGCTCTGATAAAGTGAAAAGATGTATTATCAGAGAAAAATGAATCAAGAATATGAATAATACAAGAGATCAATCCTTATAAAGGAGATCAACACCAAAAGGAAAACCTAACCCTAAGGTGTGTGCATTTAATAATTAATTATTAATTATTAAATGACTAATATGTGCATAAAGGGAAATCTTAAGAGGAGAGTAAAGTTAATTAATTACTTTACTCTAACACCCTCCCTTAAGATGAGCTACAATGTAGCTACAAACAATGTAGAAGAAAGCAAAGGAACTACAATGCAAAAGAGGGTCCCAGCAACAAGGCCTGATCAGGTACCCTAATGCAAGAAAATCTCTATAAAGCGGAGTAAAGGAGAAAACCCTGTGGGAAAAAAATCCTCTCCAAAAAGAGATACAAAAACATGCTGAAAAGAAAACATGAAGGAAGGAAGGCCTCACTGAGACCCCCCAAGGACAACTTCCTTCACCCCAAGCATAGAGCGTAGCTGAAGATAGCGTGGAGATGCCAAAGGTTTAGTGAAGATGTCTGAAACCTGCTCCTCTGTAGGAATATACTCCAAGATGAGAGAACCATCTTGAATCAACTGTCTGATGAAGTGCATGTGGATTTCAATGTGCTTTGTCCGCTGATGCTCCACTGGGTTGCGAGAAATATGAATGGCACTCTGATTGTCACACCAAAGAGTAGTGGGACAATCTAGAGGAAACCCAAACTCTGTCATCGACTGACGAAGCCATAAAACCTCCTGACTGGCTAACACTGCTGCACGATACTCAGCCTTTGTAGATGATAATGCAATAGCAGACTGCTTCTTGCAAGACCATGTAATAGGACCAGAACCAAGGCAAAAACCGAAGCCAGAAGTAGACTTCCGATCATTGACATCACCAGCTCAATCAGAATCAGTGAAGCCAATGATGTGAGGGGATCCTGAAGTGTAGTGAATGCCATAATGAGTGGTGCCCTGAATGTACCTCAAAATACGTTTGGTTGCTTGCCAATGGCTCTCATGAGGATCATGGGAGAACTGAGAGACAAGGCCAACCGCAAAGGAAAGATCAGGATGAGAATGTGTCAGGTACAACAAACTCCCAACCAACTGCCTGTATAAAGTGGGGTCTATTGAAGGAGTAGAGCAAGTGGAAGACAAAACAACACCTGACTAAAATGGAGTGGGGGCAGGCTTGCAATCAAGCATGCCAAATCACTGAAGCATATCAAGAGCATACTTCTCCTGAAATATGGAAATCCCATCCGAAGACTGAATAACCTGGAGACCCAGAAAGAAGTGCAAGAGACCAAGATCTATCATCTCAAACTGCTCCATCAAAGCTCTCTGAACACTTTGAATCATGGAGGATGAGCTACTTGTAAGAATGAGATCATCTACATATAGCACAAGAATCAAAAGATCACCCTCCTGACGCTGAATATACACAGTGTGATCGGAATGACAGTGTGTGAAGTGAGAGGAAAGCAGGAAAGAGTCCATCTTCTCATACCAAGCCCTGGGGGCTTGTTTGAGACCATACAATGAACGGCGAAGTTTGCAAACCAAAGAAGTGTCCTGCACAAATCCCTGAGGCTGCTCCATATAGATCTCCTTAGGTAGGTCTCCATGCAAGAAGGCACTCTTCACATCCATCTGAAACACTGTCCATCCCTGTGAAGCTGCAAGTGAAAGTACCAGGCGGATAGAATTCATCTTGGCGACAGAAGCAAAGGTCTCAAAGTAGTCAATACCCTCCACCTGAGAAAACCCCTTCGTAACAAGACGGGCCTTATACTTATCAATAGAACCATCTGCAGCATACTTGGTATGATACACCCACTTGCACCGAACCAACTTTCTTCCCTTAGGAAGAGGACAAAGATCCCAAGTATGATTCTTCATCAAAGAAGAATACTCCTCATCCATGGCCCTATCGCACTCAAGGTCTCCTGTCGCCTCTGAAAAATTTTGAGGATCATCTGAAATGGCATGACTCAAAAGACTAGAACTAGATGTCTGAGCATGAGTGCGACGAGTATCGGAAGGATCACCTGCCAAAGAACCAGCTGCATCAACAGTATCACGGGCCCACTTCAGCAAAGACAAAGCAACTGGTGGTGGTGGAGATGGTGGATCATCATCTACATCATCCTCAAGAGATAAGTAATCCTCAAGAGATGAAGAGGAAGGAGTAGGCAATGAGGGAGAAGCTAGTGATGGAGAATCCATCTGAGGATAGCACTCATCAAACTGGACATCCCGCCGAAACAAGACCTCTCTGGAATTAGGATCAAATAACCTGTATGCCTTAACATCCTCACAGTAGCCAACAAATATGAGTGGTCAGCTCTTCCTCTCCATGGCATTCCATTGAGCATCAGGAATAAATGCCCAAGCCTCACTACCAAAAACTCGGAATGTAGAAACATCAGGCTTGACATGGGTCCAAGCCTCCTCAGGAGTCATATGTCGCAATGCCTTATGAGGCATCCGATTCTGAATATAATTGGCACAATTGACTGCCTCAACCCAAAATGAAGAACTCATAGCTCGAGACTGTATCATACAATTTTCCATCTCCCGTAAGGTTCTGTTCTTTCTCTCAGCAACACCATTCTGCTGAGGGATGTAAGGAACTGTAAACTGATGCTGTAAACCATGCTCAGTGCAAAAATCTCTAAAAGCCTGATTTACATACTCCCCCCCATTATCTGTGTGTATCCGCCTGATAGAAAGTCCAGATTGCATCTCCACAAATGTCTTAAAAATCTTGAATGAGTCAAAGACATCAGACTTGTACTTAAGAAAGTACACGCATGTACGTCTGGAGAAGTCATCAATAAAAGTGAGTACATAACGGGCCCCTGAAAAGGAAGGAGTCAGAAAGGACATAAGATCACTGTGTACCAACTCTAGGGCTACCCTCGTAGGAGAGGCTCGACCCTTAGGAAAAGGATCTCGATGATGTTTGCCAAGGACACAACCACAACATACACCATCCGTACAAGAAATCTGTGGAAGCCCAAGCACAAGTGCCTGTGTACTCATCTGCTATAGATATCTGTAATTGACATGGCCAAAACGCTCATGCCAAAGCCTTCTCACTGAATCTGCATGTGCTATAAGAGAGGAACCAATAGTGTCTGAACTCTCAAAGCCATCAAAACTATATAAGTGAGATGCAGAATCCACACTCCCAGTAGCCACAACCAAGTCAGGATCATGAAGATCTCGAATAACCACATCATGAGGTGAGAACTCAACTGTCTTACCAGAGCCAGAGTGGCAAATCTGATAAATGGATAGAAGGTTTGTCGAAATGTCAGGAACCAAAAGCACATCCTGAAGACAACCACCATCCAATGAAACAGTACCAGAACCCTGAACGGAAAGTTGTGCTGAGTCACCAACTGCAATATGTCTAGTGCCGGTAGGGGCAAGAGCAGTGACCAAATCCTTTGTGTGTGTCATATGGTGAGAGGCACCAGAATCTAGAATCAAAGTGGATGCGGAGGACAATGCTCGTGCAGAAAGAGCATGACCTTTCCTTGTGGGCTGTGAAGGAGGCTGAGGTGCACTGATATTATGCTACTGCATGGCTTCCTCCAAAGCCTCTAAATGTTTCCAACACCTGGAAATGGGATGTCCTTCCTTGCCACAAAAACTGCAAGGATCAGCTGATTTCTTCTTAGTCTTGGAGGAAGACTCACTAGACTTTGAAGATTTTCCCTGTTTAGAATTGGACTGTGGTTTTGAATCAAACTTAGGTGGTAGCTTGGAGGGACTCTCACTAGCCTCTGAATCTTTCTTAGGCTTCAGTTTCTACTTCTATTTTCCTTTGGAGGACTGGGCTACCAATGCTTGGTTCTGTGAACCTGAAAGGGAATCCAACTGCTTAAGCTTAGCTTGCTCACGAGTCAGACGATCACAAAAGACCTCAAAAGAAGGCATGACATGGCGAGCTCCCAAGGCATCCATGGTGGAATAGAAGGTCAAAGAGAAGATCTGAAATGGACCCCGAAGCTTGGAGAGAATCAGGAAAATGCACTCTGTATCAGTCTTAGTCTTACCACAACCCTGCAAGATAGATCTTTGCTGTTTGAACTTCATTAGAAAGTCCTCAATAGAAGGAAACAAATCAGGTACCAAGGAAGTTAACTCTGCCTCAAGCTGTAAAGCTCTAAACTCATTGACAGTACCAAAAAGTCCTTCAAACTTGGTCCAAATGGCTCGAGGAGTGAGACAACCCTCAAGATGAAACTGGAGACTGTCGGAAATGTGTAAAGCCATCAATCTCATAGCCTGATCCATATTGTTCCTGTGTTGCATAACCTCAAAAGGACGTGTCAACTGAGGTTGAATCTCATCCAAACAGGACCATAACCCTCTAGACTGGAGAAGAGTCATCATGCGACCCTTCCAAGTGTGGTAATTATGCGGTGTGAGAGTCAATAGGTTTGTCGGCCATCCTGTGAATTGTGCCTCAACTGCTCTGAATGTTTTAATTATTATTAAGTGGTCTTTGAGAACTAGACAGAAGATGCAGAAGGGGTTTGATTGTTTTGTAATGGTGTTTGTATATTCTAGTTTTTTGATGTAAATAATAGAAAGCAAGAGAAAAACACCCCCCCATAATGCAAAAAACTAATCCCTAGTACAAACTGAAAGCTAGAAAATGATAGAAAGTAGTAATAGTTTGAGACAAAATTGGGAGCACCTGAAGAATTTACTGATGAAATAGACTATAGATTTGGAAAGAGCACAGAACCACCTTTCCGACGCCTATTCGCTTTCAAAAAATGGAGCAAAAACGAGCAAGGTATGCCCCTCGGAGTGCAAAAAAGGCTCTTCGGACTTTGACTGTAAAAAAATGCAATTAAACTAGAGAAATTTGAAAAAATTCCTATACCATGAGAACGAGCTCGGAGTCATCTTTCCAAAACCTATTTGTTTTCAAAAAACAGAGACCGGACGCCCAAGTTATGGCCGATTTGGTAAAACAGCTCCAAAAGGGCCTAGAGGGGACCTTATAGCCCTCAAGGGCTTAAAAAAGAAAGCCCCTAGTCCTCTGGGTGACCAGGGGCGGGCGCAAGGGGCGGCGGCGTGGGGGCGGTGTAGTGGCGGTGCTGCTGGCGGCGGGCGGTGCAGTGGCAGCGCCGCTAGCAGCGCGCGGCGCGCGGGCGGCGGTCGTCGCGGGGCGATGCTGCGGTGGCTAGGCAGTGGCCGTCGGGTTGCGCACCGGCTACGCCTGCCGTTAAATTGGCTGCGCCCGGCGGTGTTTAAAAAAATGCATTTTTTAATTTTTTTTTGATTTTTTTTTTGAATTTTCGTCTCGTTCTGCGTGCCCTAGAGCCGTACGGCCTTGGGGCAAAATTTTTTTGCCTTCTGAAGCAACTGTGTCCAAATGGGATGAATTTTATATGGAAATAGGGGTTTTTGGGCGCTACGAGCTCAACAGTGAGGTCCATTTGGGCTCAAAGTGCACCAAAAAAAAAAACCCCCCTATTCCAAAATAAAAAACAGAAGACAAACACAGATCTGATGCAGCCAAAACCTGGATCTCAAAATCTTTCAAAAGTCTGAACAAGCTGCAACAGATCCAGCTCTGATACCATGTAGAATTTGAGAAATACAAATCCATAGAACCCAAAGAAACCTGCATGCAAGAAACCTGTCACAGAGAAAGAGAGAGAACGAATACAAGGGTTTTGGCTCTGACAAAGTGAAAAGATGTATTATCAGAGAAAAATGAATCAAGAATATGAATAATACAAGAGATCAATCCTTATAAAGGAGATCAACACCAAAAGGAAAACCTAACCCTAAGGTGTGTACATTTAATAATTAAATATTAATTATTAAATGACTAATATGTGCATAAAGGGAAATCTTAAGAGGAGAGTAAAGTTAATTAATTACTTTACTCTAACACCCAACGCCAAGCCAAGGTTATGACCAATTTGGTGGAAAAGTTGCATGACAACTTTGAAAAGTTGTCATGCAACTTTTTGCAACTTTTGAGCAACTCTTGCAATGTTGCTTTTCTTGGCTTTTAGGCCTTCTTAGGCTATCCTATGGACACAACCATGCCAAAAGGACCCCAAACTCATCAATAGGCTCACATACCCTCCACTCCAAGAGAAAACTCAACCTAGATTTGTGAACCTAGGACTTGAACTAGGACCTAAACAAAACCAATGAGCTCTTGGCTCTTATTACATTACATGGCTTCATGAAGAAGCAAAATCACAACAAAAACAAATGGTGGGAGCCCTTAGAAGGGTGCTCCTGCACCATACTCCCCCTCTGCACAAAACTAAGGAACTAGGGGAGAGATGAGAGCCAGATCAATCCAAAGTTTCTTGAACCTGCCCTAATCAACCCAAGTAGCTTAAGACACAGGTTGACCTGCCCACTTCACCAAGTGTTCCATCTAGACCTGGTGTCTAGTAGACTTCTTCACCCTTGACTCCAAGATCTGCTCTGTTATGGGCTGCTGCACTTGAGGCAAGGCATTCACATCTAAGTCTTGCAACACCTTGGCCTGATTCTCAGTCTGCCCTGCTATTTCACCTTTTTATAATATCAAATCAGCAACATTGAAGACTGGTGATATAGCCAAATCTAAAGGAAGATCCACCTTGTAGGCGTTCTCACCATATTTGGACAGAATTTTACAAGGTCCTACCCTCTTCATTTGCAGCTTAGTAGGCTTGCCGCTTTGCATTCTAGCTTTACTTAAATGGACCATCACATAGTCACCCACTTTGAATTGAACCTCTCTCCTTTTCTCATCCACTTTAGCTTTCAGTTTTTGAGTAGACTCTAGGATGGCTCTCTTGATGGTTTGAGTGAAGTCCTCTACTTGCCCACTCTTCATCTCCATTGATCCAAGTTCTCTTAGTTCACACACCCCTCTAGGATGTCTGCCATATACAACCTCAAAAGGACTCCTTCTAGTGGTCCTATTTACACTATCATTGTAGGCATACTCTGCTTGTGGAATAACTAGATCCCAAGTCTACCCATACTCCTTGGTTAGACACCTTATCAAGTTGCCTAACACTCTGTTAATGACTTCAGTTTGACCATCAGTTTGTGGATGGTAAGCTAAGTTGAATGATAGATTAGTTCCTAGTCTTCTCCATAAGGTTTCCCAAAAATGGCCCCTGAACTTGCTATCCCTATCTGAAACAATACTTAATGGGAGTCCATGAATTCTTACAATCTCCTTAAAGAAGAGATGTGCAATATAACTAGCATCATGAGTAGTTCTACATGGAATGAAGTGGCTCATCTTAGAAAACCTGTCTACCACCACATAGATGCTATCCATACCTATCTTTATCTTGGGGAGTCCTACCACAAATTCCATGCTCACACACTCCCAAGGCCTATTTGGGACCGGTAATGGCTGATAGAGGCCTGCATTACTTGATCCTCATTTTTCCCTTTGGCACACACCACATTGCTCCACATACCTTCTCACATCCCTTGGAAACCTAGGCCAATAGTAGTATCTCTGTACTAGATCCAAAGTTTTATTGATTCCAAAGTGTCCACTTAGGCTTCCATTGTGTTTCTCTTGTATGAGATTTTCTCTCATGGATCCTCTAGGCACACATAATTGATTGCCTTTGAACAAGAGACCATTTTGAAGAGTGTAATATGCATACTCACCATGAAAATGATTCTCAAACTCCTTGCAGACCTTGTAGGATGATGAGAAGTCTTCATCTTCTTCATAGAGATCCTTGAAACCTTCTATCCTTATGCTCTGCAGTTGTAATTCTTGGACAGTCAATAACTTCTGGCTTAAAGCATCTGCCACCTTGTTGAGCTGCCCCTTTTTATGCTTAATGGTAAAGGTAAAGGATTGGAGGTACTCCATCCACTTCAAATGTCTATTGCTAAGCTTCTCTTGAGTGTTAATGTAACTCAAAGCCTAGTTATCTGTGAACACCACAAATTCCTTTGAGAGTAGGTAATGCCTCCACTTCTTGATAGATTGGACTAGTGCATACAACTCTAGATCATATGTTGAATACCTCTTCTTTGCCTCATCAAGCTTCTCACTGAAAAATGCCACAGGCCTTCCTTCTTGACTCAATACACCCCCTACTACAATTCCACTTGCATCACACTCCAATGTGAATAGCTTGTCAAAAGTAGGTAAGAGTAGGATGGGATTTGTGGCTACTTATTGCTTCAATAATTGGAATGCTTCATCAGCTTGTTCAGTCCATTTGAACTTAGTTTTAAGGCCTCCTTTTATAGTGTCAAGTACTGGTGCACATATGCCACTGAAGTTCCTCACAAACTTTCTATAGAATTGGGCTAAACCATGGAAACTCCTAACTTTAGTCCCTGTTTTAGGGGCAGGCCAATTCAAGATTGCCTCCACTTTGCTTGGATCCATCTTCAAGGTTCCCTTAGACACCACAAACCCCGAGTAGACTAACTCTTGCTTCAAGAAGTCGCACTTCTCTAAGTTGATTGCCAACTTCTCTTCATGCAACCTCTCTAGGACTAACCTCAAATGTTCAAGGTGCTCCTTTTTGGTTCTGCTATAGATGAGTATGTCATCTAAGTACACCACCACAAATCTGCCTATGAAGTCCTTCAACACCTCATTCATCAACCTCATGAAGGTGCTTGGGGCATTGGTAAGTCCAAATGGCATCACAAGACATTCATACAACCCTTTTGTGGTCTTAAAAGCGGTCTTCCACTCATCACCCTCCTTAATCCTAATTTGATGATAACCACTTTTAAGGTCCAACTTAGTAAAATACATGGCACCTCCTAAACAGTCCATCAAATCCTCTATTCTAGGAATAGGAAATCTGTACCTTATGGTGATCCTATTTATTTCCCTTGAATCAGTGCAAAGTCTCCACTTGCCTCCCTTCTTTGATGCTAGCACTATCGGGACTGCACATGGGTTGATGCTCTTCTTGATCAGTCCTTGATCCAACAACTCCTGCACTTGCCTTGCCACCTCCTTATTTTGGTCAGGTGTGAGCTTATATGCTACTTTATTGAGTAGGGATGCACCGAGTACAAAGTCCATTTGATGGCTTATAGACCTTCTTGGTGGAAGTGTTGCAGGTGCTCCATCACTCACTATGTCTTTATATTCTTGCAACATTTGCTTTACCTCCTTAGGTACCTTTGTCTACAACTTACCTTCCTCCTCCTTTGGCTTCACAAAGATGGCACATCCCACTATCTCCTCTTCATGTAGCAGGTGTAAGAACTCTTTACCAGTGTTAAGTAAGACACTAGGTGTTTTTGAGGTTCCCTCATCATTCTCTATCAGAGACTGAATCTTAAAGGTTTTGTTGTCCTTCTTGAAGGAAATGGAGTTCTCCTCTCCATCATAGATCACCTTCCCATCAAATTTTCAGGGTCTACCTAGCAGCAGATGGCAAGCATCCATGGGTAACACATCACACAGGATCTTTTCCTTGTACCCTCCAATAGAAAACTCTACCCAAGTCTGTTCATTGACAAGCATACTCTGCTCTTGATTCAACCATGTCACCTTGTAAGGACTAGTGTGGGGTATCTTTGTGAGTTTCAACTTCTTGGCTGCCTCATCTGATATGATGTTATCAGTTGACTCTGAATCAACTATCACCTTGCAAACCTTACCAAGGATTTTGCATCTCACCCTAAACAATGCTCTCCTATGCTTAGGTTCATCCTTAACCGGCTGTCTTATCAAGACTCTATTGAACATCAGATTTTCTCCAATTTCTGATTCAATATGGTCCACCTCAGGTGTTTTGTTTCTTGATGTGTCTTCATGGGCATAAGCAACCCTCTTTCCACTGTTTGATGAGGTAGGCTTGTCAGGGCATCTATAGGTCGGGTGTCCCAATTGACCACAATTGTAGCATTTCATGGTTGCAAAGTAGGAATCACCCCTGCTGGTACCTTTGCCCCTATTTGGACCCCCTTGTGCACCTCTTCCTCTAGAAAGGCCTCCTCCGAGAGTGGTTTCACTGTTATGCTCAATCAACTTGGACTCTCCTTGATTCCTTTGGTCATTTTCCTTGCTTTGGTAACTACCTCGGTGACTCATTTGATTTCTACCTCTGCCTCTACCCCTATTGTTGGAGTCTCCCCTCTTTTTTTTCCTCTCTTCCACCTTAGCGACAAGCTGATGACATTTTTGGATAGTGGTAGGAGTCCATAGGCTTATCTCCTCTTGGATGTTCCACTTTAGGCCACTTAGATACCTAGCCACCTTGATAGATTCCTCTTCTTAGACTTTGGATCTAAGACAAAGCTTCTAAAACTCCTCTGTGTAAGAGGCCACATCAAGATATTTTTGCTTCAATCCATGTCTCTTCTTATGAAGTTGGACTTCATAATCCTCTAGCAAGTAGTTCTCCTTGATCTTACTCACCATGGCCTTCCAGTTTGCTATAGGTAGCTTCCCCATGCTATTTCTCTCCTCTTGCAAATACTTCCACCATGTCAAGGCTACTCCCCTTAGTCTTGATTTGGCAACCTTAACCTTTTGGGTTTTTGTCACCCCTTCACACTCAAAATGGTTCTCCATACCCTCAATCCATTCCATGACGGTGTCAATATCCATCCTTCCACTAAAAAGTGGCAATCCTTCAAAATATTTTGTATTCAAAGCCTTGATGGCCTTAACAAAAGGTTCTTCATTGATTAAGGGGTCTGGTTCAGGTATGATGTCATCTATATCAATAGCTTTCTTTCCTCTATCATTGGTGTCCGCACCCCAGAGTTCTTGTGCTCTTTGATCAACCACTTCCTGCAGCTTGTTCCTTATCTCACTCATAGCATCTTCAAGGAGTCTATTTTTCTCCTTTTTCTCTTCTACCTCCCTAGCCATCTCTACATTAGTGACCATTATGTTCTCCCCTACTGATTCACCAGAATATAGAGACATGCACGGTCCACCAGATCTTTAACTTGCTCTGATACCAATCTGATGGGAATGGGCTTAAGATAGACTAGTCTAGTCTATGCTCTTTGATCCTCTCCTTGGATCACCAGGTGTTCCAACCACATCCTAGGGTCTCTAGGACTTCCCTTGTTTGTGGGATCCCCTGACCTTGCCCAATCCACCCACCAACAACATGTGATTCTTCTCCTAAGCTCTCACCTACTCACAAGCTTCAAAAACCCTTACATAGGCTAATAAGGGTTTAACTCTTCCTACACCTTCTCAGGTCCTAGCAAGGATAGGACAGGTCTTTGACATATTTCTGCAACCACTCATGTGCCCCCAAGAGGTTTTGTCTTTCCTACTTGTTACTGATCTCACTATTTTGCTTTTTTCCTGCAAAATAGGGCTACAAGGAATGAGCCCCTATTAGGCCTCTATTCTGGACTTTTAGGGCTTCCTCTTGCAAACAATGCCAAAAATTCTAAAACTTCCCAAAGGGATTGCTATTCATTTAGCAAAGGCTCAAGGATTTTCCTGGTTTTGGGCCCCCAAGTGTCCGTACACTGCCCTAGGCAAATTTAAGGATTTTTAAGGGTTTTTAAGGCCTACCAGGGTCACAGAGTTGGTTTTCTATCTTCACCACCTTGTCTAGATTAGTGGAAGCTCCTCCTTCTCACCAATGATGCTCCACACACCCCTCTTCAACTCCTCCAAAGGGTGCCTCATTCCTTGTCCTTCCTTGCTCTCACGAACCTCTGCAACCTTGACCCTTCCTAGCCGAGCACAGGCCAATCTCGCCTAGGAGTGGGTCTTTGAAGCGGTTGCCTGCATTTTCCAGGGCCCTTCTTCCTCTAAGACCATATACAAGGTCTATACTCCTATACCCCATGGTTTCATGGTGTTTCCACAATGGGGATAGGAGTTATCAGCCCATTTTCACAAAACAGTCCAAAACTGGACAGTGAAAGAGTAACTCACAAAATATTTACAAAGCACACAAAACCTGCACAATAAACCTAACCTAAATGCTCAAACTGAAATTATAAACACTATACAAGACTCTCAACATAGTTTAGTTTGCAGAACAATCCATTGTCAATCTTTTTAATGCTCCATTTGTGTCGGCTGGCAACAAAAACATAGTCACAGTCAAGGTCTTTTTCCTTTGGTTGTACAATCTGACATCCAACCCCTCATTTGAGGGTTTGCACCAATTTATAATGTCTTTGCCTTGGTTTGTGTGCCAGGTTTAGGGTTCCCAATGCCAAGCTAAGGTTATGACCAATTTGGTGGAAAAGTTGCATGACAACTTTTCAAAGTTGTCATGCAACTTTTTGCAACTCTTGCAATGTTGCTTTTCTTGGCTTTTAGGCCTTCTTAGTCTATCCTATGGACACAACCATGCCAAAAGGGCCCCAAACTCATCAATAGGCTCACATACCCTCCACTCCAAGAGAAAACTCAACCTAGACTTGTGAACCTAGGACTTGAACTAGGACCTAAACAAAACCAATGAGCTCTTGGCTCTTATTACATTACTTGGCTTCATGAAGAAGCAAAATCACAACAAAAACAAATGGTGGGAGCCCTTAGAAGGGTGCTTCTGCACCACCTTTCCATCTATCAAATCACACATGGCACAACTAAGAGAATTGTGGAGTTCACACCTAAGTCAGTTTTCATTAGAGACTTGGAGACTAGAGATATCATTGCAACTAGGGTGGTTGATCATGCATCTTGGTTATATTCCTTTTCAAATTTTGTTGATGATGATGATTTCACATATGATGATTCTACACATGATGATCACACTTCTTGTGATGGTTCATATTTTGAGGAGAACTTTGGGTACTTAAACTTGGGGATTCTCACATGTGACCCATTTCTTGAGCCTTGTGTTTCATTTCCTGCTATTGATATCACATCACCTATTGCACCTGATGATGCAAATTGTGTGACAGTTTTGCCTTCATGTGATTCAGTGTAGCAGGATATTCATTGTCTTCTAGGTTTAGTTTCATGGGATGAGTACTTGAGAGACATTGCAGGTTAGTTTGTGGAGTCCTACATTGCAGATTTGGGAGACATCATTGATGATATTCATCTTCTCTCTGATGAAGATGATCCTTCTTCGATTGTTGCTAAGGAACACTATGACCCTCTTGTTCATTATCTACATGATCATTCTTTTGAGGTTGACATGATTGCAGATTCTTATGTACAACAGCTAGAGGAGGTCTCTTTATCCTTATAGGAGGCATGTGAGTCTTTGGCTATTGTTCTGCTTTCATCTCCACTAGATCTTGGAGTGCCTTTTTCAATAGTGTGGAGCAGTTCACCGCCTTTGGAGGGGGTATCTTTTAGCATCCACATGGGGACACTTGAGAAGTTTTCAAAGACTTCATTCATCATGACTTTTTTTCCTACATCTTTTCTTCATGATTGGGGAGACTTCATGGATACACCTTTGGTTTTGTTTCTTCCTAAGAGGAGGAATGTTGTTTGAAGTTCGTGGAGTAGTTTCTTCATACATCATCGAGCTTCTATCATTGGTGCAGATTCTACATTGAGGGGGGGCTTCCTAGCTTCTCTTCTTCTCTCATATGGGGGGGACTTTTTCCTCACATGGGTTTTTGTTCCTCACATACTTCTATGAAAGTTCTCTTGTATAGCTTTCATCTCTCTTTTGGGGGAGATTTTTTTCCCATTGGGTTTTTCTCTCTTTCCCTGCTTTGTGAGAGATTTCATTGCATTGGTTTTCATGCATTTGCATTTGTACATGGGTACCTAACATGGCCTCGTAGTCGGGACCCATCTTGCATTGCTTAGTTGCATTCTAGATTTAAGTGCATTCCCCTAAGTTACACTTAAGGGGGGGTGTTGGTGTAAATAATTATTCATCATGGATATTATTACACCTTACTTAAGTTTACTTAGGAAATGCATTTCATAGTAGTTTGGGTATGAGACACTTGGGTGTTTGTGCCACATTAGGATAGTGTCTGTAGGACAATTTCCACCTTTTATGGTGTTGATCTTGTTACTACTCTATCATATCCACTTATTGTGGAGTGATAATTCCACCTTCATTGTGTGATCCACCTCACGTGGAATGTTTTATTATTTCTCCTACCCACCCACACCTATTTCCTACCTACCCTTATTTCTTATTGAGCCACATGTCATGTTTGTGTGCTCACAAATCCATATAGCCTTGCATATATGTGTAGGCTCATATTCATTGTATGATCAACTTGTAGACACTTAAAAATAATTCTTTTAATTATTTTTAATTCCTCACATAATTAATTAATTAATTAATTATGTTAATTAAAATTCTTCTCAATATTAATAAATCAATCCCTTTCTTTATTCTTCT
This sequence comes from Cryptomeria japonica, assembly GCF_030272615.1. NCBI lineage: Eukaryota > Viridiplantae > Streptophyta > Pinopsida > Cupressales > Cupressaceae > Cryptomeria > Cryptomeria japonica. The sequence goes on from NC_081409.1 coordinate 805,486,370, forward strand.
AAAAAATCAAATCCTCACAAATCTTCCTCTTAGCTAATTAATTTCAATTAATTAGTTAACCTACATGATTCCTACAAATCATTTTCTTAATTCTTCTAGAAACTCCCTAATAATTAACCTAATAAATTCTTCTAGAAACTCCCTAAACTCATTTAACATTATTCTTATATTTTTTTATTCCCTCCACCCATTCTCTCTCCTAGTCAAATTCTCCTACAAATATAAATCCCACCTAACATTTCCTCTAATCCCCCTCCTAATGAGTCGTTAATGGCTAATCATCATGATTAGCCACAAAGTCAACTCGTTGTCCTTTCATCCAGCCACTAGCTTTAAATGCTCTTTTTCTAGATGAATGTAAGATTTTTGAAATCTCACATTCTCAAGACTTCTCTGGTCCATAAATTTTTTTTGGAACAAGCCCTTCTCCAATCACGCGTTCCTAATAACATCAACGCCACCCAATTTCAAACCCTCATTGGAAACCTTGTTTTCCAGCAGCACATTGTATTTAACTCCAAAGATGCTCCCGCAGATGAGGACCATAACAAACCTTTGCACATCGAAGCTCTCATCCACAAGCATAAGGTCAAACGTATCCTGATAGACGGTGGATCTGGGCTTAATCTGTGTACATACAAATTGATAAAACAATTGGGACTTTCTAAGGATCTGATAGACACATCAGGAAGGATCACAATAAAGGCATATGATGATGCAGAAAGAATTTCAAAGGGCGTGATCACCTTACCTCTTCAAGTGGGCCCCATTACAATTGAAACCCCTTGCCAAGTACTCGATCTTGATCTCCCCTACAACATTCTCCTCGGGAGGCCATGGATTCATTCCTTGCAGGCCGTACCCTCCACCTATCACCAATGCATCAAATTCCCCTATAATGGAAAAGTGATCACTGTCAAAGGTGATCCCCAACCTTTTCAATATTGCAAACTATTAGAGGGGAAGCATCTGTATCATTTCCCACTAAATAGACCTTCGCCAATGCCTCCACATCATCCCAACCAAATAATCAAATCAAGATCTTGGACAATGGCTGTGGAGAATACAAATTGGAGGATGTCTTATTAATAGGCAACCTCCCTCTCTCTCCTAAATCATTTGGCAAACCAAAAGAGCTAAAAAAGGACCCGAAACCAGTCATGCAATGCCAAAACACCACCTTCCAGCAATGGGGCCCACTTGATAATGAGAACCTCGAAGTAGATATCTCTTCATGGTTGTACCAGGAAGAGGATGGTGATCCAACAAGAATATCCAAAGAACTGTACCCAAAAGCATTTGCCATAGTTGAAAAAATGGGTTACAAAGGACACGGTCTGGGACCAGAGGAGAAAAGAAGAAAAACACCCATAAATCCTATCTCCTACAGATACAACAGAGGCTTGGGGTACACCCCGGTGCCTAAGATTACTATCGTCGGTGCCCCTTCTAGTCCTTCTTCGGATATCGAAAGCGCTGACGAAGAGGAATTCCATGAAATGCCTTATGAATACGAGAAAGATACCTTCTTCGATGCTTACATCAATACCATCACCCCCGTAACCTCTCCCACTTCACATGAGCTACATCTTGTCCATCCTAAACTCATTGACTAGGGCCAATGAGACAAACCCACTTTAGATATCTGCGTCGACGATAATGCTCTCATTGCTCTCCTAACAGCGCAGAATATGGAAGATTGTAATAGAATTGAGGGTATTCAACTACACGAAAAAGGGATACTTTGGTAGTGAAGTCAATGCCCTTATCCACAAAAAAAGATAATAAAAGAAAAAGATATGATTTCCTAGGTGAAAACCTCCCTAAGGCACTTTTGGATGAACAAGAAATAAAAACAAAGGGCGTATCTGAAAGTGAAAACCTGGAAAAGGCACTTGACGATGAGGGATTTGACCTCCCTACCATTGGTTACCTTCCACAGGAAAAATCAAATTTGTTGATAGAAGAAACAGACAGCATCAACATGGGCACCGAAGTCATTCTGAAAAATGTGCTCATTGCCAAATCCCTCACCGAAATCAAGAAACAAGACTTCATCAACTTCCTTACAGAGGTTAAAATCAATTTTGCACGGTCCTGTTCCGATATGCCAGGGTTAGATCCTGCCTTGGTGGTTCACAATCTCGCCGTCCACCCAGATGCAAAACCTGTAAAACAAAAACTCCACAAAATGCACCCGCATATTGCTCTCTTGGTCAAGGAAGAACTTCAAAAGTTGTTGGATGCAAAATTTATCAAACCCATAGACTACGCTGAATGGGTCTCCAACATTGTACCTATCGGCAAACCTGCTGGGGGCATTCGTATTTGCACAGATTTCTGAGATCTAAATATAGCTTGTCCTAAAGATGATTTCCCACTCCCAAACATAGATATGATTGTGGATCTTACAGCAGGACATGAAATGTTATCGTTAATTGATGGGTTTTCTGGATACAACACCATGGGGTACTTTTTGTTACCAGGTCATGCCTTTTGGCCTTAAAAATGCTGGAGCTACATATCAATGGGCAATAACAACAATTTTTCATGACCTCTTGCACAAAATTATGGAGGACTATGTGGATGATTTGCTAGGCAAATCCAAGACACGACAAGAGCACATTCCTATTCTAAAACAGATCTTCGAAAGATTGGAAAAATACAAGCTGCGCCTAAATCCCAAAAAGTGTGTTTGGCATCACATCGGGAAAACTACTAGGATTCATTGTTTCCTGCAAGGGCATCGAGGTTGATCCCAAAAAAGTAAAAGCTATTATGGAAATGGCTCCGCCAAAAACTCTCAGACAACTACCTAGTCTCCACGGAAAAATCCAGTCTGTCAGGTGTTTCATTTCACAGCTAGCCGACAAGTGCCATCCATTTGCACACCTGTTACGTAAAGACACAAAATTCAAATGGGATTGCCTCTATCAAAAGGCCTTTGAAAAATTAAAAGAATATCTAGCATCACCTCCAGTTTTTATGCCACCTACCCCTGGAAAACCCCTCATTTTGTACATATGTGCTACTACAGTGGCATTGGGGGCATTACTGGCGCAAACAGATGATCAAGGGAAGGAACACGCCATTTACTACATCAATCGGATGTTGATAGGATATGAACTCAATTATACCCCCATTGAAAGAGCATGTTTGGCATTAGTGCTCAGCACACAGAAACTACGACACTATATGCTAAATAATAAGACAAAATTAATTGCTAAAATTGATCCAATTAAATATATCTTGTCCAAAGCTACTCTCACTGGCAGAACCGCCAAATAGGTCATGCTCTTAAGTGAGTTTGACATTGAATATGTGGACAGAAAGGCAACCAAGGGACAAGTCATTGCAAATCAATTGGCTAAAGCTCCACTTCCAGGTGACCATCCTCTTCTCACAGAATTACCAGATGAGTTCATTATGACTGTTGCCACATCCTCCACATGGAAATTGTATTTTGATGGCTCCTACACTCAAAATGTATTGGGGGCAGGAATATTATTGGTCACACCTCAAGGAGATGGCATCCCCAAATCATACAAGATAGCCTTTGCATGTACTAATAACATAGTAGAATACGAGGCCCTCATCACAGGTTTACGCTTGGCTATCCATTGGAAAATAAAGGAATTACAAGTCTATGGCGATTCCCAGCTCGTCATAAAACAAGTCAATGATGAATACCAGACAAAAGATGATAAACTCCTTCCCTACCGTACCATGGTTGAAGATCTTAAACAACATTTCATGGCAATCAAGTTTGATCAAATCCCACAAACAAACAACAGGGTTGCAGATGCAATGGCTACCATTGGCTCCCTCCTTCAAATGCCAGCACACAGTCAGAAGTGCAAGTTCTTGGTTGAGCAATTGTTTATACCAGCATACGACCTACCAGAGTCTGAAATGGTGTGTGTTCTCGTTGGTCCCGAGTCCCCTTGGTATCAAGAAACCTTCGCTTTCCTCAAAGACAACACCATTCCCCCACATCTCACCAAAACCCAACAACAAACTTTCATCCACCAATGTGCCCATTACACCATCCTTGCAGACACCTTGTTCAGAAGGCATTTTGATGGTTCCCTCCTAAGGTGTTTAGATAAACAAGAAGCCGAATGGGCATTACGCGAAGTACATGAGGGAATCTGTGGGGCACACTCAAGTGGACTCACATTGGCTAAAAAACTTTTGAGAACGGGATACTATTGGCCTAAAATGGAAGAAGATGTATACAATTATGTGAAGAAATGCATCCCTTGCCAGCAGCATGGCGACAAGATTCATGCACTGTCACAAGAATTGCAGCCATTCATTACACCATGGCCCTTCTCACAGTGGGGGCTCGATCTCATTGGAAAAATCCACCCTTCATCTTCCAACGGACATAAATTCATTATCACCGCCACTGAATACTTCACCAAGTGGGTAGAGGCTATCCCTCTTACTTTCACCACTGGCAAGCAAATATCCAAATTCATCCTGAACTACCTAATCTGCCAATATGGCATCCCAAAAGTTATCATCACAGATAATGGTAAACAATTTAAAAACCAGGATGTCAAAGAACTCTACCAAAAATTCAACATCCAACACTGCTTCTCCACTCCATATTATCCCCAAGGCAATGGCCAAGCTGAGGCTTCTAATAAAACCCTAATAAAAATCCTCAAAAAGACAGTCAATGAAGCGGGTTGTGATTGGCACCTCCAAATCCATCCTGCATTGTGGGCCTACCGCACCTCCATCTGCACCCCCACAGGTGCCACTCCTTATTCCTTAGTATTTGGTTCCGAAGCTATCCTTCCCCTTGAGATCAAGATCTCCTCTCTAAGGGTATCACTGCAAAACATCCTACCAGAGGAAGAATACAAAATTGTCCGCTTACAAGAGCTAGAATTGTTAGATGAAAGGCGCCTCAAGGCCTTGAATCATCTCTGGGTATATCAAAACCGTTTGCACATGAGTTATCATAAGAAAGTCAAAACCCGAGAATTCAAAGTTGGTGATCTTGTCCTCATGGAGAATCAGAAAAATCTACAAGAAAGAGAAAAGAGAGGCAAGTTCGAGCCTAATTGGCTTGGACCATATGTAATCACAACGAAATATGGATCAGGAGCTTATCAATTGGCTACTCCTAAAGGTGATCCTTTGGATGATCTAATGAATATCATGCACCTCAAAAGGTTTTATGCTTAGTCCTCAGAAAGTCTTAAATTGTCAAAAAAATCAAAAAATTAAATTAAAAAAAAAATCAGAAAAAGAAAGAAAAACAATTTGTGGCGCTATGGGCAAGTATCTTGGTGAAAACATCTGTGCAGGCACCAAGGTAAATAATTGGATCCATTGTCTATCATGTCGATACTACAAATCATCTACCATCCAGCCCACCCATGCACAACATTCCTTCTTTTCTACCTCCCAATAAAACATGCGTATGATGATGAGTCTTCGCCTGAGTCATGAACAAGAAATGTCCCAATGAAACTGAGCTTTTATGCCTCTGTATAAGCTTCAAGAAGTCTTGAGAAACAATCCCAAGTCCATCCTAGTTCTACTCTTGGCAAGAGGTATCATTTGGTCGCATGGAAGAGACTTGTTAGATTTTGTTAGATCTTTTCATATAGGCTTGCATCTTTTGCCCTACAACTACCACTATTTACGACTGCCTGGGTTCTTCCATATCCAGGTATGTTATGATAGGTGCATACTGGGGCATATTTCATTGTATGGCATGTTTTGGATCCTTCTTGTATAAACCGGTGACCTGGTACTAGTGTTTATCAACACTTACCTTCTCATGTACAAGAGGTATCGGTGTGTTTGAGGGTTTCCTTGCACGAACCCACAACTTTGTATTAATGTTTCTTAACACTTGCATTTTTGTGTGCAAGAAATTCCCGTTTGTCTGCAGAGTCAGTCCACACCCTACGTTTCTCATGGCATCCTGATTTCTATAATCAGTGGTGCAAGTCACTCAGGGCAACATCAAACTAGTTTGGCTCTCCACATTTGTTGTACACAAAATCTCACCATCATTCCATCAAATCCTAAACTCAAAAATCCCATGGAGTTCTCAATTGCCCCCATTTTCCTTTGCGGTCTCGCATCTCGTATTCTTCTTTCCAAATACCTCACGACTGCTTCATATTTACTCCTCATTTATCCCTTCCACTCTAATTTTTCTTCCTCTATTTCTTCCTCACATAATCAATTCTAATTCTGATTCATGTCTTATATAGGATGTATCCTTCCTGAAACCAGATGCTCTGATCATGTCTTATACAGGATGAATCCTTCCTGAAACCAAACGTTGTGATCTGATCATGTCTTATACGGGATGAATCCTTCCTGAAACCAAACGTTGTGATCTAATCATGTCTTATACAAGATGAATCCTTCCTGAAACTAGACGTTGTGATCGATCATGTCTTATACAAGATGAATCCTTCTTGAAACCAGATGTTGTGATCGATCATGTCTTAGACAGGATGAATCCTTCCTGAAACCAGATGTTGTGATCGATCATGTCTTATACAGGATGAATCCTTCCTGAAACCAGACACTCTTATCATGTCTTATATAGGATGAATCCTTCCTGAAACTAGACATTGTGATCAATCATGTCTTATACAGGATGAATCCTTCCTGAAACCAGACACTTTGATTATCTTTGTTTTATACAGGATGAATTCTTCCTGAAACCAGATTGAATCTAGATCTTATCAATTGAATCGATCAAAAAATTTCAATCTTACCAACCTAAGAAATCAAGCTAATCAAAGAACTTGCTTTTTCATCACATCAAATCTATCGGGACATCAATTTCGCAAAACTCCAAAGATCAAATACCTCAATTGATCTCCCGAGGGGGCATCACCATACAGTAATCTATCAATCAAGAGTTGGGGCATCCTATCAAACCAATATCAACATCAAAACAAGATTATTCTTTGAATCAATGCGTTATCACACCTCGCTTCAAAGAGGGGCAAAATGTAGACACTTAAAATAATTATTTTAATTATTTTTAATTCCTCACACAATTAATTAATTAATTAATTATGTTAATTAAAATTCTTCTCAATATTAATTAAATATAATTAATATTGTCACTATAGCATATGATTGATTTATTTAATAAATCAATCCCTTTCTTTATTCTTCTAAAAAATCAAATCCTCACAAATCTTCCTCTTAGCTAATTAATTTCAATTAATTAGTTAACCTACATGATTCCTACAAATCATTTTTTTAATTCATCATTAACCTAATAAATTCTTCTAGAAACTCCCTAAACTCATTTAACATTATTCTTCTAATTTTTTAATCCCTCCACTCATTCTCTCTCCTAGTCAAATTCTCCTACAAATATAAATCCCACCTAACATTTCCTCTAATCCCCCTCCTAATGAGTCGTTAATGGCTAATCATCATGATTAGCCACAAAGTCAACTCGTTGTCCTTTCATCCAGCCACTAGTTTTAAATGCTCTTTTTCTAGATGAATGTAAGATTTTCGAAATCTCACATTCCTCTAAGCATTTCCCTCTCCCAAAGAATTTTTAATTCCTTTTTATTCTTCTAATCCCCATAATATCTATTTTTGGAGAATTTTTAATTCTTCCAATGCATCTTGTAGAGTGTGGAGATACGAAATGCTTTTAAGGCATATTTCTTGGTCTCCACACCCTCTCTTGGACCTTGTGTGAGCTCACAAGTAAATCTTAGCCCTTCATCTCGAATTCATCCTAGCCATCTGTTTTCCTCTCCTCTTCCTATAAAATAGGGCTCCATCCCTTCATTCAGAACATCTTGAAATCCAATAAGCTTATGCTGCCCTTTTGAGCCCAGGAAATCATCTTGGCAACTTGATCATCTCATCCTTATCATTCATCCTTATCATTTGTGCACAATATTGGAGAGCCATCCACATCCAGCAATCAAAGGAGCACATCAAGTGGAGCATTATCAAGGGGCGCCTTCACTTCATCAAGCTCAATCCGAAGGAGAAGGTAAAATAGCAAGGTGAAATGGTATTTTAATGATATTTTAGCATTCTACATGTTTATTTCGTCATGTTTTGATCAGTTTACCTTTCAAATCTATTTTACCCTCTTCACAACTATTGAACTATTGATCTTTTGATCATCTATCAATTGATGAGAATACAATTTATCCTTGTCCTATATTTTGTCTCTCTATTTGTACATTTCATTGAGCTCTTGATCTTGGCAAAATCTCAAATGATTATCTACCTTGTATATAAAGAATGTATGTGTCCAAGTTGAAAGTGTAGAGAGTGAGAGGAAGTGTGTGATGTGAAGATAGTCAATGAAATTTGGTGAAGAGTAGAGAAGAAGAGTTGTGTTTAAATGATATGCAAGTTGTTTGCGACTGTGGCAGAAGTATTAGTCAGAGTGTTGACACGTGAGGTTTGAGTTGTCATGTGTGTTGATGCAAAGTTCAAAGACAACTTCATGATCAAGAAATCCTTCATTTAAAAACCTTTTGTATCTTACCCTATTGTAGTTAACATCAGGTTTGCAAGTCATTTTTGCATCTTGCCTCAAGAGAACTTAAGCCTTGGTTTGAAAGTCCAAAGAAGTGAGCTAATTCATTGTAATCTGATATACATAATGGATATTTATGCCCATGAAAGGGGACACAAACCTCAAACAAGATTCAAATGTTAGTGAGTTAGTTTCCAACCAAAACTAAAACAAATGAAACAAAATCCTTCACATAAATATCAAGAAAGATTAAAAAGCATGCAAATAAAGAAAGATAAAAGAAGAGAAGGAAGAGTAGTCTCCCTAAGATTCCCCCATGATGCCTTTGTTGTTTCTCCCTTGTCTCTCTCCTCCCCAAGATCCAAATGAGTGTATGTAGGTCTCAGTTTTCGCACTAAACCATGGATGCCAATGGAGTTTCAAAATGGTCGAATGAACTAAATTTCCTATTGCAATGCAAATGCCTACAATATTATTACTATAAAAAATCTTAAGTGTATGTGTCTATGCAATTATAGTAACAATGCTTAAGATGCTTCCTTCTTTGCATGAGGAATGAGGCTCTATTTATAGAAGAAATGGGCAATTGGATGGTTAAGATTCAATTATCTTAACAAGGGATAGGATTGAATGATCCTAAATCCATGTGATACTTTCAGCTCTATCTCATGTTGACAGGTGTCTCCATGAGAATGCTTGAGAGGAGATAGAAGAGGCATTACATGCCTGAAGGGACATGATGGTTACCCTATGGGGTTGGGCTAGGGCTAAGTTAGTGGATAAAGCTTTCATCCAAAGGATAAAATCTTGTGCAAGGGTTAAAGGGATAACCATGGTCAAAGCAATGAATGATTGAAGAGACCCATGGGTTAAGTTAGAGGAAAGTCTCTAACCCAGGGTAGAAGGTGAATTAACCATTAATGGTTATGTAAGAGCCTTACAAGTTTGGAAGACTTTGGAGGTTATCTTGTTGAAGAAATAAAGCCTTTAATTCTTTATGAAGACTTTGCATGTTTTTTAGAAGTGACCCCTTCTTAAGGAATGTGCAAATGTTTAGGAGGGAATTAGGCTAATTAGAATTGATTAGAATATTCTAGAAGAAGGGTTAGTGTGCAAGTGGATTTTGCAAGAGAATGCAAGTGGGAGGGATTTTTAGGATTTTTAAATAAATATAAATTTATCTAAATGTGTGCAACTTGCATTTGGATAGATATTTAAATAAAATATTTATTTATTTAAATGTGAGAGGGATTTAATTAAATGTGAAAGGGGGGTTTAATTAAATAGGCTTAAGAGGACTCTAGAAGGAAGCCATTGAGGCTTGAAGACTTTGAGGGAAACCATTGAAGACTTAAGAAGACTCTAGAAGGAAATCATTAAAGGCTTGAAGACTTTAAAGGAAGCCTTTAAAGATTTCAAGTTGGTGAGGATAAATAGGAATTTAAATAAATAATTCGTTTATTTAAAATAGTGGTGCAACTTGCATTTGTAGGAGAATGCAAGTGGGTGGGGATTTAAATAAATGTAAATGTGTGTGCAGCTTTCCTTTTTAGGAAAATACAAGTGGGTGAAGGATAAAGGGGAATTTAAAAAATGTTTATTTATTTAAAAGTGAGGGGAGGGATTAACTAAATAAATATTTTATTTAATTAATTAATTGTCTGAATTTGGTTAAGTGAATTAAATCAAATAAATTGAATAATTTATTTAATTAATAGAAGAAGAAGGCTAGGGTGAATTAATTAATTAATTGTTGATCGATGGTTAAAAAATCAAATAAATACTAAGTATTCATTTAATTAAGTGCAGAGATTTATGTGTCTATAGATATATTTGTGGGCAGGTGCTCACTGTGGTTTTTCCCTGTTTGGGTTTTCCATGTATAAATATTGGTGTTGATGTTTTCATTTTGTGTTGTTGTTTAATTTGTTATGTGTTGTATTGATTTTAATCAGAACTTATTCACACCCCCCCCCCCCGGAGTCCTGCCTTGGGTTCAACAGAGTATAGTTTCATATTTATTTATTTGCATTTGTCACTACTTGAAATAGTCTTAGACATAGTTAATATTTAGATCACACACATATTCATGGATATTCGTGGAGGTAGGAATACCTAAACGAGGTATTAACTGAGGCAAGATCTTATATAGCCACAACCATCTTTCATCTCTCTTACGCTTGTGCAGGTTTGGATTTGGAAGTTGGCAATGATCATAGTATATAAACATATTGTGTATATGAAGACAATATTCTCTTATAAAATTGGGGCAAAATCATATGAATAGGGTGTCCAATACCCCTATCCTACCAGTTTTCAATTAAAATTTGCATGTTGGTAGCTCAAAATCCTCTAGAGATCATTCACAATTCAATCATCTACAAATTTCTTCTCTAGGATCCAGGTGCCTAGTGCTCTTATCTAGGATCCTATGACTAAAAGTATCTATATACTAAAAATTTGTTCAAACCATATATTTTCCTAAAAATTGGTGGCCAAAGGATCATGAGAAGTAAATTGTGTAGATATAGCCACTTATTAAGAAGGATAAACTAAATATCTAGGTTAGACCTAATGATGAGGATAGTACTAAGAACTCTTCAAGTTTGGAGGAGGAAGATTCTCCACCTCAGATTTGGAGGAGGTCCACTTCCAGAAGAGGAGGTAACTATAGAGGTTAACTCACTTAATTTTTCTTGTATTTTACTCTAATTACTAACACTAATTAACCTTGAACTACTAAAGAGGCAATGAAGATGGATGATAATGAGCCATAAAAATCAACTATGGGTGAGGAGATAGATGCATTGAAAAATAATAATTCTTATGAATTGATTTAGTTTCTAAAGGGAACAAAGTATATTGGTTGCAAATGGTCTTTAAGGAAAAGTACAATTTAGATGCGAATGGTGAGAAGTACAAGGAAATATTAGTTGTAAGTGGGTATTCCTGAGTTGAATGAATAGAGTTTGTTGATTTTTTTTTAATTTCTAAGCTAGCATCTATTAGGTTATTGTTATCTATTGCATCAACTTGTGATCTTGAGATAGAATAGATGGATGTGAATACAAATTTTCTACATAGTAAGTTTAACTTTTTGTTTCAAGACTAGGATTTGCGATGACAAAAATAGAAACCTATTATATTTACTATAAAAATATGGAGATTGGTTGTTTTTTATCACATTATATGTAGATGATATGTCATTTGTGACAAAAATGAGGATGTGAATAGGGACTTGAAAATGTCATCATTTTGTATAGTTTAATATAAAGGACTTGGGGGGTATTAATTTCATCTCAACTATAGAGATCAAAAGAGATGGAAGATACGCATGTTTAATATAATGGACTTGGGGGGTATTAATTTCATCTCAACTATAGAGATCAAAATAGATGGAAGATACGCATGTTTGGTTTGTTTAAAGTATGTAGAGTTTATGTTACAATATTTTAGTATGGAAAGTGACAAAATAATTAGTTCCCCTATTTTAGTGGGGAATTAATTGAGTATTTCTTGCCTATATTTAGTGAGATGGAGTATATATCTCACTTTTTAGGCTAGTATAGTTTGCAGTTTGATATATGTTATGGCTTGCACAAAACTAGACATTGCCCAAGCAGTAAGAGTCTTAATTTCATTCATGGAAAATGGTCAAGATAATTGGACTTAAATGACTATGGGACACTACAAATATTCTATCTTCTATTAAATATCTTGATGAACACAAATTTCATCAGTTGGATCCTAATCAACACCAACTTTGTCAACCATAGGGTTGAACTTAAATAACCAACAATGAGCAATTTATATAGAAAGAGGTTCGTAATTTTACATTGAATATGAAAGGGTTTTTTAGACTTATATTAGGTAAGAGATGTTGATAGCAAGAGATATATCAATGACAAGTTGTGGTGACTTTATCCTTGAAAAAGACAAAATATATGGCAGTTATTCATGTCTACATGGAATCTCTTTTTCTTCAATGATTATATTTAAAATTTGGGTTGAGCCATGTAGAAATAAGGATTGGATGCAATAGTTAGAGTTACATGAGGTTGTCAAAGATCCCAAATTTTCTGACAAAAGCAAGGCACATTGATGTTATATATAATTTTTTTGTGACATGGTTGATGATGGAAATGTGATGCTTGAAAAGGTTTACGATCCACTCTAATATATGACTGAGATCTTGAAGGTGCAAACTTACACTAATAAGATAGGGGGCATCCATCTCAAGGGTCAAATCAAAAAAGAGCCTCAGATCCCTTGTTACAAACCCAAAATAAATGTTGCTTAATCAAGTCAGTTCCATTTTTTAGGGTGTCCCAAATTAGAGAGTGTCTTCCCTCTAGGATCACCCTAGGAACATAATTCAAGTATTTGGAAGAAAGGATATTGTCCCAAGATTGATTCTAACAAGTACACGATAACAAATAAAGCTTAGCGACAAAGTCTTAACCTATAAGGGAAGCCTATTCCAACCCAAGACCACCCTCTTTGTTTGTTCAACAAATAGAACCTCACCCAACCAAAATCCACTTTGAAGACTCCAAAGAACTAGCCCACAAAACTTTCCTTGACAAAGCATCTACATTCCTAGTGAAACTTGAGGGATCAATATGAACCATACATCTTAAAATGGGAAGAGCCTAAACCATTGATTTAATCACTTGACCAACAAAGTATAGCCACTAGAATCTCCAATGATTGAATTTCCTATGGAACTTATCTAGAACATTCTATAGAGTCTCCTAAGACAAGGGGTCAATAAAGAGAGGAATGCCCAAATACATAAAAGGAAAATATCCCATATGAAAATGAAGGATGCAATAAATCCTATCATGAATAAGAGGAATGTTGAAGAAATATATTGAATATTTTTTCTCATTGATTTTGTAACTTAAGGCTCCAAGATATATATCCAAGGCTTGTTTGAAATTTATTTCTTTGTAAATTCTATCAACTCCTAGCAAGGAAGTATCATCCACAAACTTCAGGTGAGAGTGTGGAGGTAATTTGTATCCCAAATCCAACCATTAATGAGGCCCTATCTCATAAGGGATTTCAACCGCCTTCCCAAACCTTCAACCATAATGATGGAAAGATAAGGGGAGAGAGGGTCTCCCTACCATAGACCTCTTGAGGCAGTAAACAAATCAAAAGGCTCACTAATAATTAACAACAAGTAAGAGACAAACACAACACAACTTGTCACCTAGTTGACCCACTCCATGCCAAAACCAAAGGCCAAATATAATTTTTGGATAAAGGACCATTTAACATAATCATACACTTCAACCATGTCTAATTTAATAAGCATGGCTTTCTCCTTAAATGTCTCAATGGAATGAATGACCTTGGAAGCTATGACTTCCCTATCCAAAATCTATGTACTTGCCACAAAGCCTCCTCATTATCCATAAATTACCATATCAAGCCATGACTTAATTCTCTATGCAACATTTTTTTTAAATAATTTTGTAGAGAAGATTTCAAAGATAAATCATCCTCAACTTGTTCAATGAGTTAGCCCCCTCTTTTTTTGGAATGAGAATAATAAATGTAGATTTCATTGCTTTTAGCATCTACTTGTTACTATAATATTCAGGAACAACCTCTAATAAATCCTATTTTATAATCTTCCAAAAACCTAAAACAATTCAATTAGGAAACCATCAAGACCATGATTTTTCCCTTTATTCATTTGAAACACAATCTTTTCTAACTCATATAAAGAGATAGTGTTGATACACATTGTGTTCATCTCATTTGAAACAATTTGAGGAATAAACTTCAAATTTTGATTTTCATCAGCCACAACAAGGGGAGAATCCACCTTGAATAGAGCCAAAATGTGTTGAATAGCCTCCTTTGATATATCCTGAAAATGAGATAATGGATCCCCAAGGGGGGTCTTAAGGGAAGAGATCACATTCCCATGTATCTAGCCTTAACCAAGTTAAAGAATAAATTTGTGTTTTTGTCCCATTCTTGGATCCAATCAACTTGAGGTTTTTACTTCCAAAAAATTTCTTCCTAGAACTCCCATTCATTAAGCTCCTTCAAGGCTAGAGTTGCATCTCTAAGGGAGTCCTTGGTAGCTTCAAAATTTGTGTTTTGCCTAGTAATAGAATCTAACCTGCTCTAAGTTGCTCCCTTAGCCACAAAGATATTAGTGAAACAAAGTCTATTACACTTCTTAAGCCTATATTTAACAAACTATAATAGTTTCACAAGAGTACATTGCAGTTCCATAACTAGGTTTCCCTTCTCTCCTCTAGTAAACCATAAATTCATGCAAGGTAGGATTTGTCAACCACATAAGTTGGAATTTAAAATAATGCTTCTTAGAGGCACCAACAAAGAAGTAGATAGTTTGATTAGACAATGATAAGAACCTCTCCATCCCAAAATCTCAAAATTAGTATTCCTATTGTTGCCAACCCAATAGCTAGAAACTAATAATCTATCTAGACTCTCCAAGATAAAATACTTGCCACATCATTTTCTACTCCAAGTGAACATAGCATTGGAGGGTTTAATATTGATCAAGTTCTAGAGGAAAATATTATCCTTAAGATCCTATGAATAGGGATCAAGACTAACAACTACAGCCATCTCCTCCTCTAGACTAATAATGGAATTTAAATCACCAACAAGAATCCAAGGGTAGTGAGGAGCCAAAGACTCAACAAATTGAATAGAAGACCAAAGAATAATCTTGCCAAGAAGATTAACTGAGGCATACACATTGGCAAATAAAAAAACATATATGGAATCAAGACAAGATGGCACAACCAATATCAAATATCTACTAGAAATCCTCCAAATGGGGTGTATCTTCCATTGATCCCATTAACATGCAAGGTCACTGACATAACCTTTCACACCAATAAATTGCTATTGACATCTCCACCATACTTTGGGAGCAATATTAAACATTCCCTCAACATGCAACTTCAACTCCTAATTAAACATAATAACAAAATAATGCACTCTAATCATATCACAAAATAACTTTTACCTAGGGATGTTGTTCAACCCTCTTGAATTCCTTGATAAGACTATGATTTTTTTGAACATTGGTGAAATGAGGTTCAATAGGCCTAACTGTCCCAGAATCCACCAATTTTTTACCTATCATTTTTAATTTATCTTGCTCTTTATTTCCCCCTACCTTAGAATTCCTCTTTGGACGTCCCTTTTTTAGGCTCTTTGTTATAGTCCTAGACATGGTGGAATTCTTCTTCATTTTCCTAAATCTTTCTCTATAACCTAGTGTTTCTCCATAACAGCCAATCTTCAATTTGTTTCCAACTCCTCTTTCCTTATTAATTCCACGTCTCTTGATGCCACTTGGACTTTCTCAATGACTATATGAGAATATTCCTGTGCAATAACCTAAAGGGAGAGCTCCCCAGAAGTTTCAAGAACATCTCCCACAATATATATTGCATATTGCAATCCCTTGAGAGCTCCAGCATGTTGTTCAAATTCTTCTAAAACATCAAAGGAGTTATACAACCCCTTTGGTTGTCCATCCTTTTAAGTTCTCTTTTAACCTTTGCATTTGTTGCAAGGCTTCATCAAAATAAAAACCTCTTTATCTACATCTCTACCCAAAATAGGGCCTCTCCCTTTATTAGCCTTCAAAGGTTAGTGAGTAGGCACATTGGGCGAAGGCCCTACAAAGACAAATTTTGGTAATTTTATTTGCATGTGTCCATACTTATGATAAAGCCAACATCTAAATAAGAGAGCTTTATAATCCAACTATTCGACCCATGAAGAAGATCTAAGTCAAATATCCAAAGAATCTAGTAAAGGCTTATTTAATTCTAATTCAACACAAACACGAGCATAAGTAATTATCTTTATATCTATCTTTTTTTGTGAAGGGCCAACTGACTTACCAAGAAACAAAGTTATCATGTGAAGAATTTTGTTCCTACATAATTCAAGTGGGAGCTAGGGAAGTCAAACCTAGACAATAACCCTCAAAGGAAGCTCCTCATCTAGATTAAAACTTGCATTCTATGACTTGATGAAAAACCCAACTTGATTATGAAAGTATGGTCCAACCTCAAAATATTTTTTGCAATATACCATGCATGAGAACCCCACCATGAAAATGTTGTTAGCTACTAACATAACTTCTATATTTCTATTTAGATTCCACATTCTCTAAATCTAGGATTCCAAAAAGGGGAGATAAACCCTCATATCCATGAATTTACAAATCAGTACATGATTTATCAGATAAGAGACCTCATCCACCATCAAATCTAGTTCGGTCACTAAAATTGTCTTATTTTGGGACTTCTCAAAACACCCATTAACCTTTGAAAGAAGAGGCCCAACAGCCTGAGAAGGTGTCTCGCCATGCATGTCATTGAGAAAAAAGGTCACCCATACCTACAAGTAGAGATGAAGATAGCTCTCTGTGTGTTATGATATCTCTAAAAGAAACCATCTACAACTCTTCCAAACCAAGAATAAATTCTCTCTAATTTCCTCGCACATAAAGAAAGACCACTCCTCCAAAACAAATACCAACATGCAAACAAACCCTACACCAAAATAAAATTTGTAGTAATAAAAAAACACCCCCAATCTGCAACATTCATCCCCTATTTCCCTCACAAAATCCCCCACCCTTCTTCCTAACATACAATTCACCCATTGACTTCTCATGCAACCCAAAACATCCTCACAAAAGTGTGGGTAAGGCCATGTAGTCATAGCCTATGCAAATCCTCTCATGAAGTGTAGTACCATTCAAAACTCTAATGACCATCGATCACAATTCACTTTATTTGTCACATGCATGAGAAATTATTCTCAATATTTCTCCACTATTGTATTTGTGTGGAGGTGGACCTCAACTTAGATCTTAAGGAATGTATCACCATTTTATTTATTAGATGTACAAAAATCATGAAATATATTTTATGGTAAGTTTATTAAGTTGGAGAAGAGAATCAATGATAAAATTTCCTCAAAATTAAATGTGTAGGAAAATGTAAGACGGGGTGAGAGAAAAGGTAGGGTAAGAGTACCTGCATAGTCAGCTTTGGTAATGACAACCTCTAATTATCTACTAGTTAACTAAGATTTGTCAATGTGTTAAAATTTGTACATGAATATGTATGCCTAAATCAGTTCATAGTTCCCAATACATGTTTGTCAAATAACCCAACTTTTTTAACACAAGCAAGGTACATTGATATTCAAAAAAAATTATGTGACATAGTTGGAAATAGAAATGTGATGCTTGAAAAGGTTGGTTCTTTAGAGAAAGTTGTAAATGCATTAATGAAGCATGTGCACACAAAAATTTAGGTGGCACAACAAGTGGAAAAAAATATCAATATGTCACCAAAAGACTAGGTTGTGTTTGATAGGAAAGTGAGAAACCTTATCAATATTTTCTTAGCTAATTGAATATTGCTAACTATTTCTAAATAACCCCCCATTAAAACCTATGGAGAAAGTATGGAACCTTCAGTAGGAAAAATCCTAGGCTTACAATATTTTTCTACAAGAAAAAATTTGTATACCTTGAGTGTGGGTGAAGGGGATTTTATTCGTGATATTTTGAGTGCACTCAACGTGATCATGATCCTAGTTATAATCAATTAGTGTGAAAATGGAAGAATATAAATGCATGACCCTTTGGTTGATTTGTAATCACAAGATAAATTGGTGATGGCTTTTGGAAGAATTGGTTTAAAGCTTGTTCTTAACAAGGTCTTAAATTATTTGCACCTTGAGGAGACGAGGTAAATTTTTTTTAATATAAGTAGTAAGTTTTATCTATTCAAGAGTAGTCAAAGGAGAAAGGTAAGAATAAGTGTGAGAATAGATCAAAATGTTCTTGGACATATAATCTCCCTAGTAATAATTCCAAGATGAAATGGTAAACATGTGGTAAGATAGTCTATTTTGGAAGAGAAAAAGAAGAAAAATAAAGGTGAATGTAATGATGATTTTGATATATCTTCTTAGATAGATGTAGGTGATGCAGCCTTAGCCATGAATTCATATGATGATGCATGGATTATTAAATCTGAATCATATTTCCACATGAATCCCCATTATGAGTGGTTTTTAGATAATGAGAGATTTCATGGTCCAAAGGTATGTCTTGAGGATAAAAATTATCTTAGTATTGGCATTGTTTGAGGGATAGTCAAACTGTAATTATCTAATGGGAGGATCAATGGTATTTCTAGAGTTCATTTACCTAGTTTGACATAGAATCTATTATACATTAGTAAAATAAACTATATGAGAGTGCAAGTTATTTTCAACAATGAATGGTGTAAAAAGTTTTATGAGGCTAATGCACTTACAAATAAATTCCATGTTCACAATATTTTCTACCTTGATCCAAGCATGTATATTTAGTGTAATAGTTCTAAGGTTTAGGAGAATATTATCTTAAGCAAGATTTAACTTTGTTAGCAATATCACTTTAGTGGCAAGTTAGTACTTATTTAACGCTTATTGGGAATTCTCTAGTCACACTATTGGCCCTTACCAAGTGCACACAGATAAATTTAGGTGGTGCAACTATGAAATGGGCCTATTGGACCTTAGCAGTTAGTTCATAATTTGATGCAATTTATCTTATGATATTGTAAGACATACAACAAGTATGAGAATGTTGGGAGAGGTGGCATACACCTTATAATCCTAAGGTGCAAATTATTTATTTTAATTAATTATTTATTTGTTGTATCCCATTAGGAGTGGCACTTGGTGTCGCATATAGTTTGTATTTTGGCAAGTACAATAATCACTTAGTGTCATGGAATTTGCTAATTGTAATTTTGACAACTTGTAATGCGTGTAAGAGCTACTACAAAAGGAAAGAGCATGATGAGATTGAGTTGATTATAAACTTGGAGAAAATCATGAATGAGTCATAATACATGCATATATAGATAAAGTATGGGGTATGTGTGTGCATGGGGTGAGCAATGGTGTGAGGAAACAAGCCCAAATCTGTATAAGACTGTGATGTGGAAGCAATTTTTTAAAGTCAAATAAAGTTACAAGAAAACAAGAAAACATGGACTTACTAAAAAGAATAAATAATAATTATATACATATATGAATTCATGTAGTAAGGCAAATTTTATTTCTTCCAATATAAGATTTGGTTTTCCTTGTTATATGATACACATATAACATATTCATTTTTATCTTCAATTAGCCTTAAAATTGTGAGGAAGCGAATTGTCAAATAATTAACCATTTTATTTATTTAGATGTAAAAAATCATGAAAATTATATTTTGTGGTAAGTTTATTAAGGAGGAGGGGAAGAGCATCAATGATAAAACATCCTTGAAATTGAATTTTTAGGAAAATGCAAGACAAGGTGAGACTACCTAAGTAGTTAAGTTTGGTAGTTGCAATCTCTAAATAGCTATTAGTTAACTAAGATTTGTTAGTGTGTTGAAATTTGTGCATGGATATCTATGCCTTTATTAGGTAGCAGTTTCCAATACATTGTGTTAGAAATCATTTATGGTTTGTGGTCTTCTACATGCCCTATATATTGAGTGCTTATGTTAGAGGTTTTATCATAATGTTTTGCAAGCATAATAATGCTACTAAAATATCCTCAACATTGTATTAATGTGTATGATCTTGTGTGAAAATTTGGGCTTGGAGTTGTATTGTAGCCAGTGGTGTTATTCATAACATTGTCGATTTGGCTTTGGAGGCTATATTTTCTAGAAGGGTTGTCCCAAGGTCATGTTATCCTCCTCATAGAAACATTTCTAGCATCTTAGCATCCTTGTGTTATTCATAATAATGTCAGTTTGTCTTTGGAGGCTAGATTTTCTAGAAGGGTTGTCCCAAGGTCATGTTGTCCTGCTCATAGAAGCATTTCTAGCATTTTAGCATCCTTTTGTTATTCATAATATTGTTTGTTTGGCTTTGGAGGCTAGATTTTGTAGAATGGTTGTCCCAAGGTCATGTTATCCTCCTCATAGAAGTATTTATAGAATCTTAGCATCCTTGTGTTATTCATAATATTGTTGGTTTGGCTTTAGAGGCTACAGAAGGGTTGTCCCAAGGTCATTTTATCCTCCTTATAAGCATTTCTAGAATCTTAGAATCCTTGTGTTATTCATAATATTGTTGGTTTGTCTTTAGAGGCTAGATTTTCTAGAAGGGTTGTCCCAAGGTCATGTTATCCTCCTCATAGAAGCATTTCTAGTATCTTAGCATCCTTGTGTTATTCATAATATTGTTTGTTTGGCTTTGGAGGCTAGATTTTCTAGAAGGGTTGTCCCAAGGTCATGTTATCCTCCTCATAGAAGCATTTATAGAATCTTAGCATCCTTGTGTTATTCATAATGTTGTCGATTTATCTTTGGAGGCTAGATTTTCTAGAAGGGTTGTCCCAAGGTCATGTTATCCTCCTCATAGAAGCATTTCTAGCATCTTAGCATCCTTGTGTTATTCATTAAATTGTTCATTTGGCTTTGGAGGCTAGATTTTGTAGTAGGGTTATCCCAAGGTCATGTTATCCTCTGCATAGAAGCATTTCTAGCATCTTAGCATCCTTGTGTTATTCATAATATTGTTGGTTTGGCTTTAGAGGATAGATTTTCTAAAAGGGTTGTCCCAAGGTCATGTTATCCTCTTTACAAGCATTTCTAGCATCTTGTCATCCTTGTTATTCATAACATTGTCGGTTTGCCTTTAGAGGCTAGATTTTCTATAAGAGTTGTCCCAAGGTCATGTTATCCTCCTCATAGAAGCGTTTCTAGCATCTTAGCATCCATGTGTTATTCATAATATTGTTTGTTTGGCTTTGGAGGCTAGATTTTCTAGAAGGGTTATCCCAAGGTCATGTTATTCTCCTCATAAAAGCATTTCTAGCATCTTAGCGTCCTTGTGTTTGTTGGTGTAAGTTTTGTCCCATAATTACACTTTACTTAAGCTGACTTAGGATAATGCATTCATAGTAGTTTTCATATGAGACACTTAGGGAAGTGCATATATAGGAAAGATGGTTGTAGGAGAAATTCTACCTTTTGTGGTGATATAATGTTGTCACATTCCACCTTTGGTGGGTGATCCACCTATAGTGGAATATTGTATTGTTTCTCCTACCTACCCTTGTATCTCATTGGACCACATATCATGATTACATGTGCTCTCATTTCCATATGGTCTTGCCTTTATAAGAAGGCTCTTCTTTATTGTATGGTTTATCTAGTTGATTGATTTTTGCATCTTGATCATAATACAATTTGTTCTTGTCTATCTTTATCTCTTGTGTTGTGTTATTCATTAGGCTCTAGATCTTTGTTATTATTGGTAAATTCTTACATGGTATAAGAGCCATTGGGACTCCATTGGGTAGTCATTTTGGAGAGATCTTGGTGCATTTGAGATTCAAATCTGAGGGGAAGCATCAATTGGGAGCATCCTACACCAAATTTGACATCACCATTGAGTCTGGGAGGACATTTCCATAAATTTTGATTATAAATTTGCCTATATTGGGCAAAAATCATTTTCGGGGCATCAGAAAATAATTCACCATCTTGGTGGTATGGTATGGATTTTTCAAAAAAAAAAAATATTTGCGAATTATTTTTAAAAATTCTATATTATCGCAATTTTATTTTGGGTTGTAAAGTTTCCATGTTAAAAGTTTTTAAAAACAAACTAAAAAAATCATTTTTTTTTGGAGTGTTTTGTTTTGTCGCAGGGGTCATACCCTACATAGATTGCAAGGTCATATTGCCTGCCTCCACCGTCGTCCCGCCAATGCCATCTTCTTTCTGGGTTGTTTCCCCTGGCTACTCCTAACCGCTAGCCACTCATCTCCTTGTCGGCCACCTCCCGCATGCTCTCAACATCCACCACCTAGGCCTCGCCACTATCGACCACTTTTCCTTGGCTCCCGCGAGCATCGCCATCTATTTCCCATTGTCCTTGGCCCCCGCTACCTCCTCTACCATCGATTCACCTCCTCGCCGCCCCCGGGCACCCAGTGGCTAACCACCACGCAAGATTTTTTGATTTGTACACTGCACCATGTGGTTATCTCCCAGTGGTCCACATAAACCCCGTAGCTCCAATGTCATACGCAGACACACCACGCGATGTTTAGACATTTGTCAAGTATGTCATGTGGTACTCTTAAACTATTCGTCTATACCTTGCCTAGTCAATGCTCTCATATATTGTATGTATGCTCATGCCAGTGCCCAGTAGGCATTGCATTAGCGTGACACATCAACCTATCATACAAGCCACGTCAGTGTCCATACAACCCAGTCAGCGTTCGCACCTGCCACATCAACATGTGTACAACACGTGTCAGCCCAGTCAGTTGTTGATGTCATCATTTTGTACTACCATACATGGGGTATTTCGGCACAACAACCATACAACTATCAAATTTAAGCCCGTAAATTGTTGATGTCAACACAACGTCAGCACTATTTGAAATTTGTTTGACCCCTCATCATTTGAGTTTTCGTTTTTGCAGTCCAACTTTGGAGGCTCATAACTTGGTCATTTTTAGGCCTTTTTTAGTGTAATTTTTTTTTATTTGGGCTAACTTTTTTGTGCTCTCCATAGTGATGTAGTTAGTTACTAATTTTGGTGAACATTTTTTTTTTTAATTTTTAGTTTTTCACAACTATACTTGTCCAATCCTCAATTCTACAATTTATTGGGCTTTTGTTCAAGCTCATACGACCTCTTTTTCAAGTGTTGTTTTTTTTAAAGTGCATTATTTTCCATCTACTTTCATGTGATGCTATCAATTTTTTACCATTTTGAGTAGACATGTTACTTTCAATTTTTGGTATTTTTTGGCCTATTTGGTACTTGTAATTTGATTGAATCTCATCTTAGATCTTGTGCATTATTGGTTTGAGTCTTCTATAGCCTATTTGAGGTAGTTGTAGTCTTGAAATCAAAAGCCCATTTTGCCCTTGTTTGCAAGCGGCCCATTTTACACGCACTAAGTATAAAGTGTCAAATGATCTTTTTTTTTTTTGGGGGGGGGGAGGAGGTTCTTTGATTCAGTGAATTTAGGGGGGTATCTTGTGTGATTTTGCCTCTCTCTATATTGTGCTCTTTCATTTTGTTGCTATGGGTTCTCCTAAATTTCTCCTTCTAACTCCACATAATTATGCATCATGAAAAATTAAAGCATGGAGTATGTTAATAGAAAAATGACTCATTCATTACATAAATGGAACAATGACAACACCAACAGATCCTAAAGTTGATCCTAATGCTAAATTGGAATGGGTCTTGTAACTTTGAGAAAGTATGTATCTGATGACCTCATTTTTCACATTGAGAAATGTACTATCGTTAAAGAGGCTTGGGATATCTATGATGAATTGTATGGACAAGTTGATGAGATTAGGGGATACAAGCTTGACAATGAACTCAAAATGTTGGATCCCAAGGATTTTGATACAATCCAAGATTATGTTACAAAAGAAACTAAGCTAAGAGAAAAGCTTAAGGATTGTGGCATTGAAAAGAAGGATGATCAATTCGTTTTCAATTTGTTGGACAAGCTTCCATTAGAGTATGCAACCTTTGTTTCTAGCTTCCACACCCATCGATTGAATTCAAGTTCCTCATCCACTCCACCATCATTTGATGCATTTGTAGAGATGTTGATACTTGAGCAAGAAAAGATGATCAAGATGGGAATTCTTAAGTCTTCAAAATCCAAAGCTTTGGTAGCTAATCAAGGGAATCAAAGGAATCAAGGAAAAGGTAAGAACCAAAAGCAATCTAAGTCAAAGCCACAACAAGATAGAGCATGATCATCCTCTCCACAACAAGGCAATTATTCATCATCTTCCAAGAAGGGAAATACACCTAAGAAGGAGAGGCCAACTTGTTCATATTGCAATAAATTTGGTCATGATGAGCATCATTGCCACTCAAATAAATTTGATGAGTTGACAAAAATAATTAAGAAGAACAACATCAATTTATTGTCCACCTATAAGAATAAGGAATCATCTCCTTCCACTTCCTCGCAGTCAAAGGGAAAAGGGTAAGCATTTGTGGCTAAAATAAGTTCTTCACAGTAGTTGATACTTGACTCATGTGCCTCTAATCATATGGGTTCTATAAAGGAGTAGGTTTCCTATTTGGAACCATCTAAGGTACCTCACATTTTCATTGGTGATAATACACAAGTAGAAGTTGAAGGGAAGGGTTTGTTTGCCATGGATGATGGAACTTTTGAGATTGTTCTCTATGTTTCTATCTTGACCACCAACCTTCTCTCTATCTACCAAATCACCCACTGTGGAAATAGAAAGAAAATTGAGTTTACACCTGATTAAGTTGTGGTAATTAAATTGAGAATGTTGTCTTGCTAGAAGTGGGACAACCCAATCACAACTCGTGACTTTATTCATTCTCCCACTTTGTGCCTTGATCCCCTTCTATGGTCTTGCTCACTCATTAAAATTCAGAAAGTAAGCTATGACATGAGCTGTTTGTTCACCTCAACTACCACTATCTTCAGCAGCTAAGCTCTAAGGACATGGTCACGGGTCTACCTCTAATCAATTTTTCAAAGGGTGTATGTTCAGGATGTTCCATGGGAAAGCATCCCGAAGAGAAGTTTGATAGGGGTAAACCTTGGAGAGCTTTGGAAGTTCTTCAATTGGTTCACAACGATGTAGCTAGCCCATTTTCAATGCCTTCATTTAGCAAGGTCTGCTATGCACTCACCTTCATTTATGAATACTCCCGCTTCACTTGGGTCTACTTTCTTGTTCAAAAGAGTGAAGTGTTTGATTGATTTATAGCCTTCAAGGCTCGTGTTGAGAACTAATTAGGGAAGTTAATCAAGATTCTCCGCACAGATAATGGAAGGGAATATACGAACAATAGACTTGAGAAATTTTTTACTCTTGAGGGGATTGATCTTCAGCACTTAGTTGCCTACACTCCACAGTAAAATGGTGTTGCAGAAAGGAAAAATAGAACCCTTAATGAGATGGCTAGTTGCATGATTCATGCTCATTCTCTCGATCCAACTTTTTGGGTAGAAGCTATTAGTTGTGTCACACACATCCAAAATTGGGTTCCCCACAAGACTTTGAAGGGCATCACTCATTTTGAGGCTTGGTGTGGTATAAAACCAATTGTCAAACATTTCAGGGTCTTTGGGTGTCCATCATGGGTTCTCATTCCTCCGTAAAAATGCAAGGCATTGGAACCTTAGAGTAGGACTTGCATATTTGTTGGATATCACAAGGGTGTTAAGGCATATCGACTTATGGATCTAGAGACACATGAGGTATTCATTGAGAGGAGTGTTCACTACTATCAAACTCTTTGGCTCACGATTTGAATTCAATACAAACTTAAACTAGCTTAATAAGAAAAATGCATGCTTTTATTGTCATTGGGAGGGCCACCTAATTTGTGTCTATCTTGTCCATAAACATCACTCCAAAGTGCATTCTACCTCTCTTGTTAATACTCCAATCTCCCTTATCAGTAATTCTGACAATGATGCTCTTCTGCAATCATCTGTGAATCCTCGAATGTTACTCACTCCCAATCCTCTTCTAATAGATTCCATTCAACCTCCTATTCTTCCCCAAACTTTCCCTCTACGTCACAGGAACCAAAGTCTTTAATCAGTGAGAAGTCTAGGGAAATATATTGGTTGTAAATGGATATATTATTGAGCTGAGCGAATAGAGTTTGGTGAGATTATTTTAATCGTTAAGCTAACATCTGTATACAGTGAAAATGGATTAAAACAATATTGAAAGGCTAAATAGATTCAACCACAAAACCCTAGCCTAACAACAACAAAGATCCACCATAACATATGAAGATTACCTAAGACAATGCAAATCAAATGAAATCACAAAGATTATACCATCACATGTCCAATAGGGTTTGGATCTCCATTCTTCCTATCTCCATTGATCTTGCTTGATATATTTGCTCTCAGATTTTATGTGCACAAGAGCTCAACAAAGAACGGAATGTGGTTGTAAGTAGGATCGCATATGAAAGTGCAAAGTGTAGTGTCGTCAATTGATCAAATAGTTAGTTAGGGTTTGATAATGAAGGAAGCATCTCTTTATATAGAAGACACCATAAGAAATGGAGGGATAAGATTGAGAGGTGTAAAAGGAGGTCAGCTATGATTAGAGGGTAGGTAGAGGAAATAAGAAAATAATGAGAGGGGTAGGTAGTGTATGAATTAAGAGATGAACGACATGTGTCATAGGTAGAAAAGGCTAATGAATTAATTAAATAAATAAAGATTTATTTAATTAATAGAAGAAATGGGATCAATTAAATAAATAAGATATTTATTTAATTTAGGAAAAAGGGTAATTTAAATAAATAAATGTATTTATTTAAATGAGAAATAAGGCTAGAAGAGGATAAATGAATTAATTAAATAAATAAAGATTTATTTAATTATAGAAGAATTAGGCTTAAATAATTAAATAAATAAAGATATTTATTTAATTAGACGTTACAATTTTAGGTGTCTACATTTTGCCCCTCTTTGAGACAATGCAGCTTGTCGCGTTGTTTCAAAGAAGATAAGATGAACTGATACAAAGTTGCCCCAAGATGGGAATGATATGCCCTCTCGAGAGATTGGATGAAAAAATGTCTGAAAAGATCGCAGACAATCTCTCGATAAGAAAGAAAGGCTAGAATGGACTGAGCGGATAAAGTGATAGAAGCACGGGATAACGAAGACTGACTCGGGAAACGAGGGCTAGGACTAAGGCTAGGGCAGTCTATAAATAGACCACGAGGGGAAAACATCCTCATTGTCATCCACACCTTCAAGAGATCAAAGTGCAGAGCGAGATAGAGCAGCAACAGTCAGCAACGATGGCAATGGTTCACAGATTCGATTGCGTTCGTCGATTTCAGAGGCCAGCAGAGGTAGGAGAGTCGGTGAGTACCACAAAACCTCCTTGTACTTTGTTGCATTAATTGTTGTCATTAATGCATGCTATGTAGTGAAATAAATGCACTTTAGGAAAATGTCAAAAAGTGTCAAAAACGTGCAGGCGCATCTGCATTGGTGCCAAGCGCGTCTATGTTGGCTAGGCGCATCTGTGTTTGTGCTAGGTGCGTCTGTGCCGGAAAAGGCGTCTGTGTAAGATGCGATCACGTCTGCGTTTTGCAAGCGTGTTTGTGCTAGGCAGGCACGTTTGTGTATTTTACGCGCTTTTATGCAGAGCATAGGCACGTCTGTGTGTTTCAGGCGCGTCTGTGCTAGGCAGGCGCGTTTATGTAGTCTCTAAGCGCGTTTATGTCATGAAAGCGCGTTTGTGTCCAAAAATGTGAATTTGGTGTCTTCGAGGTCAAATCGGCAGTTCTGAGATGAACATACACTGTCGATTAGATAAGCTGCTGAGAGGATACACTCAAGCAGGTCCTCTAGGGAAGACTAGGATAGCAAATAGGGCTAGGATTGATAATTTTGTGATAGAACATACGTTGCCAAACAGTTTCTTTCACTTTTCTTTAGTCTATTCGTGCACAATCCGCAATAAAACAGCATTTGCATCACAATCCGCAATAAAGTTTCGTCTTCTCTGCATAAAGTATCAGTTTCATGGATTCAGTCAGTTTCAAATGAGACACAGCAGCAACAATGGGCTTCAACAAATCAAATCTTGCAACAGACTCAGACAACATTATGGTTCAGTGCTATCTATCCTTTTTGTGAAAGCAAACATTAGGACCACAATCAAATAAGACTTATACAAGTGACAAGAGACACTAAACTTGAGGACTACAGTGGATGTTGGTGTCGAGTCTTGGTTTTATTTTGATTTTATCTTTTTGGTGACATGTCTTTTAGCTTTTCTGGGATGTCTCTAACTAGAGATTTTATCTCCAGGATGTCTTTGACTAGAAAGGCGAGGATGGGCTATCGTCACCTATTTTTCTTTGCTGTTTGTGGATTGTCTCTTAGTAATGTTATGACTTGTCCAAGGATATGAGGACACTGTGAGTCTAGTATGAACTAGGACATTCCTTGTTTGTGACTGTCTTATCTCCATGCAAACGGGTACAATGACTTTCTGGGTCGAACATATGCCTCGATTGTCATAACCTACTTGTCATAATAAAGCTCAATGATGATAACGCACAAGAAGCTCTTTCACTTTCATATCTTCTATCTTCTAACCCCCCCTTTTTTGATTGACTTCCATCGTCCTTCTCGAGTCCGTGTAGCCTGCTATCACATGACTGAGTATAATGACACGCCAAAAAATATTTGCATTTTATGTTGTTTGCACCTACAATACCACATATAAGCATCTCATACATACATATAGATATCACAATTGCATCACATCCTGCACACAACACATATTAGCACATTTTACATCCTCATCATGTAAATAATCATTTGCATTATCATATTCATTTGCATTTCATACATTCACATTCACATTTGCATAATATTTAAAAACATAAAAGAACAAAAATATTGCATTGCATCATATACATGTTTGCATCCATATCATAAGCATCACATAAAACATACATCATTTCACATAGGTACACATGCATATAGCTGCCGCAAAGATGAATCATCTCATATATATATATAAAAAGTGTCATGTTACAATGATGTCAAAATCATATGGCTACAATCACCCATAGGTGTCTACATCATCATGCAAAAATGGTACAATACTAATACATAGGGAGCCCTCTACGGCTATGATGAACTCCCTCCCTCGGAGCCACCTGGCCTCGACGAAGTCTGAGCCCTAGAAGGACCCGCCCCAGGATCATCCCTCATATCCCCTCTATCTGGTGGTGGTGGAGGACCCATAACCCCACCGCTGGATGCCTGTCTCCTCTGACTCCCTCCAGTGGTCGCCGTTGTATGTGATGGTCTCTGAAAGCTCCTGGCCCGCTGATCGGCTGGCACTACACCATAATAGAGATCTCGCCAGTAAGCGATCTCCTCCCCTACCCGCAAAACATAGGCATATCCAGCCCTTGTGTCCTCTGTCGCCTACCTCCCAACTCTTAGTGTTGTCTCAGCCTCAGTGTAGCGTTGTATAGCCTGATCTCGCTCCCGCTCAGTATCTCTGAGCTGCCTCCTAAGTCTATCCCTCTCCCTCTCCAAGTCCTGAATCTCATCTGCCTGTCCCTGGCAAATCTCCCTCAGCTCAACTAGCTCATCCTCCTCTACCTCGGCCCCCTGTACCTCTGTCTGTGGCTCTACTTGTGGCTCCCCCTGTACGGGTGCCTGTGCCTGTACCTGTCCCTGTGTCGGTACCTGTACCTGCCTTTGTCCCTATCCCTGTCCCTGCACCTGTCTAGGACCCTGTGCTGCTAGCACCTGTACTGGCAACCCACCATGACCCCTCACCACCCGAACTGGTCTCTCCTCTCCTCCCTCCCTCCGCGGAACCACTCTCCTCTCTCCTACCACACCTTGCCTCCTCCATCGGCCTCTGCCCCCACCATCTCCGTCATCATCATCATCTCCTCTACCATCCCCATCTATCAGCTCTCTGGGGTCTGTTAGTCGTCGGAAGGGATACTCAACCCAATATGCAGTATACTCTGCATCCATCCCTGCATCCTCGATCTCTGGCCACAGATTTTATGTGCACAAGAGCTCAACAAAGAACGGAATGTGGTTGTAAGTAGGATCGCATATGAAAGTGCAAAGTGTAGTGTCATCAGTTGATCAAATAGTTAGTTAGGGTTTGATAATGAAGGAAGCATCTCCTTATATAGAAGACACCATAAGAAATGGAGGGATAAGATTGAGAGGTGTAAAAGGAGGTTGGCTATGATTAGAGGGTAGGTAGAGGAAATAAGAAAATAATGAGAGGGGTAGGTAGTGTATGAATTAACAGATGAATGACGTGTCATAGGTAGAAAAGGCTAATGAATTAATTAAATAAATAAAGATTTATTTAATTAATAGAGGAAATGGGATCAATTAAATAAATAAGATATTTATTTAATTTAGGAAAAAGGGTAATTTAAATAAATAAATGTATTTGTTTAAATGAGAAATAAGGCTAGAAGAGGATAAATGAATTAATTAAATAAATAAAGATTTATTTAATTAATAGATGAATTAGGCTTAAATAATTAAATAAATAAAGATATTTATTTAATTAGACATGACAATTTTAGGTGTCTACAACATCTATTAATTATTGTTATGTATTGCATCAAATTTTGATCTTGAGATGGAATAAATGGATGTGAATACAACATTCCTACATGGCGATTTGGAGGAAGAATATTTTATGACATAGCCAAAGAACTATGTTGTACGAAGTAAGGAGTCATTGGTTTGTAAATTAAAAAAATCTTTGTATGGTCTCGTATAGTCACTCAAAATATGCCATGAAAAATTTTAATTTTTTGTTTTAGGATTGGTATTTGTGAGGATCAAATTAGATAATTGTCTTTATTGCAAATAGGATGGCGAGTGTTCCTTTGTCGAGATCATTGGACTTCAATGACTATGGGGCACTGCACACTACTATATTTTCTTTTAGTTGTCTTGATGAACACAAACTTCATCAGTTGGATCCTCATCAACACCCAACTCATGTCAACTATAAGGCTAAACTTTAATAACCAACACTGGGAAAATTTTATAGCAAGAGAGTTTTGCTATGAATATGCAAGAGTTTGTAGACTTAGATTAGGTAAGAGATGTCGATAGGAGGAGATTTACTTGTGGCTATCTTTCACCTATTTAGTGAAGCAGTTAGCTAAATGAGTAAGTGACAAGTCATGGTGACTTTGTCTTCACAAAGGCAAAGTATATGGTAGTTATTCATGTCTACATTATTGAATGCTTGGTTGATTCATGGAGCAATTAGACATTTCCCAAGCAGTAGGAGTTTTGAGTTCATTCATGAAAAATGGTCGAGATCATTGGACTTCAATGACTATGCGCCACTAAAAATTACTCTATTTTCTATTAGATATCTTGATGAACACAAACTTCATCAGTTGGATTGTGATCAAAACCAACTTCGTCAACCATAGGGTTGAAATTTAATAACCAATAACGATAAATTTCTATAGCAAGAGAGATCCATAATTTTGCTATGAATATGCAAGGATTTTCACACTTAAATTAGGTATGAGAAGTTGATAGCAAGAGAGCTACTGATGGTCATCTTCTACCTATTTGGTGAAGTAGTTTGTTTGGATGAGTAAGTGACAAGTTCTGGTGACTTTGTCCTTGAGCCAAGTTTTTTGGCTAAGAGGATCTACATTCGATTCTATGGCTTCAAACACTAAATGTAGATACTAGTTTCAAACAAAGTCATGCATCCAGTAAAGAGTGCAAAGGGTATGAAACACATTTCTAGGTAATGGAATGTTTCCATAGTTTTGGTAGTGATTCAAGGAAATATATAATCATATGTATGTATTTTATCTTCCACATTTTCTAGAATGAATTTAATGAGGGTTTTATGTATGTGTGACAATGTCCAATGCATTATAAATTCTTTGTAATTATCATTCCTTTGTTACACGTGGGTCGTTGTGGTTTTGGTTATGGATTGCTACGGATGTAATCTTTGATGTCCAATAACCCAAGTTTTATTGCACAAGCAAGGAACATTGATGTTTAATATCATTTTGTTTGTGACATGGTTGACAATGGAAGGGTGATGCTTGAAAAGGTTTATGCTAATGTTGTAGATGCATTAATGAAGCAAGTACAGACACAAAAAATCAAGTGGTGCAACGATGGAATGTGCCTACTGGCCCTTAGCAATCAATTCACAATTTGATGAGATTTATCTTATGATATTGTAAGACATACAACAAGTAGGGGAATGTTGGGAGAGGTGTCGTACACCTTGTAATCCTAAGGTGTAAATTATTTAATTTAATTAAGTAATTATTTGTTGCACCCACATAATTGTGGGTATCCCACTAGGAGTGGCACTCAATGTCGCGTATAGTTTGTATTTTGGCAAGTACAAGAATCACTTAGTTTCATGGAAGTTGCTAATTGTAATCATGACAACTTGTAAGGTGTGTAAGAGCTACTAGAAAAAGAAAGAGCATGATGAGAGGGAGTTGATCACGAACTTGGAGAAAATCACGAATGAGTCATAATACATGCATATATAGATAAAGTAGGGGGTATGTGTGTGCATGGGATGAGCAATGGTGTGAGGGAACGAGCCCAAATTTGTATAAGATTGTGACGTGGAAGTGATTTTTTAATGTCAAATAAAGTTACAAGAAAACATGGACTGAATGAAAAGAATAAATAAGAATTATGCACACATATGAATTCATGTAGTAAGGTAAATTTGCTTTCTTCCAATATAAGCTTCGATTTTCATTGTTATATGATCCACATCTAAGATACAGTGTTTTCATCTTCAATCAGCCTTAAAATTGTGAGGAAACAAATTGCCAATTAATTAACCGTGTTTTATTTTATTTAGATGTACAAAATCATGAAAAATATTTTATGGTAAGTTTATTAAGGAGGAGGGGGAGAGCATCAATGATAAAAGGTCCTCGAAATTAAATTTGTAGGAAGATGTAAGATGGGGTGAGAGAAAAGGTAGGGTAAGACTACCCGAGTAGTCAAGTTTGGTAAGGGAAGAGCATCAATGATAAAAGGTCCTCCGAATTAAATTTGTAGGAAAATGCAAGATGGGGTGAGAGAAAAGGTAGGGTAAGACTACCTGAGCAGTCAAGTTTGGTAGTTGCAATCTCTAATTATCTACCAATTAACAAAGATTTGTGGATATGTATGCCTCAATTAGGTAGCAGTTTCCAATACATTGTTGTTAGAAATCATTTATGGTCTTCTACATGCCCTATATATTGAGTGCTTATGTTAGAGGTTTTATCATAATGTTTTGCAAGCATCATAATGCTACTAAAATATCCCCAACATTGTATTGATTTGTATGATCTTGTGTGAAGATTTGGGCTTGGAGTTGTATTGTAACCAATGATGTTATTCATGATAAGCACAAACACATCACCATATACATGCACATAAAGAAAACATGAACTTACTAAAAATAAATGAATAATAATTATATACATATATATATTCATCTAAGACATTGTATTAACAATTTTATTTATTTAGACATACAAAATTATGAAATTTGTTTTACGAGGGAAGGAAAGAATTAAAAGGTGTAGCAAAAGACAAGTGGGGTGAGAGAGGCTCGAACTCTCGACCTCAGGATCACTCAATTTAGCTATGAGACCTACGCGCTAGCCAACTGCGCCACCACCCCGTGCTCAAAATAGTGAGCCATGTTATTTAATCAAATTTAAATGCGAGAAATAAAATTGAGATGACAACCACTCGATGCTTAGTTTATACTATGAGAAATAAATATGTTATTAAAAGTGAAAACACGGATAAAACAAAGACAATTGAAGTTACAGGCCTCATCTTGCCCTTCGAAAACAAGCCTCAGCGTAACCTGTGCAGTGCACAAAATGAAACACCAGAAGCTTCAGCTGATACAAAGCAGATATCAGAGCCAGGTTTCGATCCTGGGACCTGTGGGTTATGGGCCCACCACGCTTCCGCTGCGCCACTCTGATGAGCTGTTGATGAATGTTTTCATAAAAGCATTATAGTTTTGTTGTAATACGATTAGCTCCTCTTCAGACTCATAATGTCAAAGCCCTGCTTTGAACGGAGCAGAACACAGTTACAATATCTTTACCCTACGACAATTTGCTTAGTAAAAGAAAAATAAGTATCGTATTTAGTAAGAGCATATAATCACATAAGCCTGTCTGAGCCCAGGTTCGAACTGGGGACCTTTAGTGTGTGAGACTAACGTGATAACCAACTACACCACCCAGACAACGTGCTTCGAAAACGTGGACATTAGTTTACAATATCAGATTTACATTTTATAATCCATTTTCCCATACCGTCGAGAATGAATTGAATGCATTACCGTATTGAACCTCATGCTCAATCTGTAGTTGATTTATTGGAGAGCAACAACTCGTCCGCGCGATAAATATAAATTAGATAAAAAATAAATATCATATGCAAGGTTATTTACAACGTCTGCGTTTGTAGTCCAACGGTTAGGATAATTGCCTTCCAAGCAATAGACCCGGGTTCGACTCCCGGCAGACGCACTGTTTTTATTTGGTTTTTCGCAGTTTGCTTTTGGAAAATTGTGTGCAACATCGTGTCAGTTTGTTTGTTTTGCAAATTGGAAGGCAAAAGAGATAATTGCTCTCCTAAAGTAACAGGCTTCCCAGTCGGACAGCCAAAAGGATGTTCCGTTGCCGGGACTCGAACCCGGGTCTCTCGGGTGAGAGCCGAGTATCCTAACCAACTAGACTACTCCTTTATTTTACCAAGTGGATTCCTCTTTCTTCTTTTCTGTCAAGGACACTGTTTGCCGATTTCCTCCTCTGCTCTTCTTTTATCTTTCCCCCGTACTAAGTGAAACGAAACACACAGCCCAATACAAAAAGGAAACTATTAGCATTTGCATCAAAATGAGGTGTAATGGTTAGGTCGAGAGTAAAATATACTTTGATAATATATTGGAGAGCACAAAATCACATAATCTAAAAACTGAGTGATAATTATTTGTAAAGTAAACGGATTCATTTTAAAATATAAAAACTTTAAATACGAATGAATACAAATACACATAGAACATATATCTGGGAGGGAAAAGTATCATGAAACATATGCTCTTAATGTCACGGGCAGAGATGAGAAAGGAAAGCACAAAATCAATACCCTGTTTTAATACTAAATATAGATTTGTCGTCACACCAAAACCTACAATCATTAAACTTCCAAATCAAAATCTTCACCTAAACTTAGAATGATAATTAACCCACGAGATCAATTCTCATAAATACATAGCTAGTCCAACACGTTCCTTTGAAAGCCAAGAGCAATTTGCGCAAAGCTTGTTCATATAACTCCCCTTCTTGTCCACTCAAAGAATATCTTGAGAGTTGTTGAACTCGTCATTAAAGGAGGTCCACAATTCTCATCATGTCTAGTAGAATCGTTTCCCACCTACTCGTCTGTGCTATACTCTCAAGCTTGACAGCTTAATTTTTTTACCGAGGTGAGTGTTAATAAGACTTATTAAAGTTTTAGTTCTTGTTTTTTGCTTGATAGAAATAAGACAATTTAATTTAGTCTTTTCTCCATATTTGGGATCTTGCAAAGGCATATTCATGGTTCCAACCAGAAAATACTTCCCCGCACTTTCAACATGCTGGTGTACGTACACAAGGCTTTGTTATTCGACGAGGAATCGGTTGAAAGACGATCTTCTTCGATTGGGGGATTGAATATAGGAAATTTTGTCCTCCTTTCATAAAACCATATGCTTTTGTTGACACACTTTCCCTTTATGTTGTCTCCAAAATCTGACCTTGGATGTGTTTTTCACGGTGCAATTACTACTCAATTGATCAAAATTGACTACCGTGATGGATAACTTGCAGTTCGGTGTGGAATCCCCCCTCATCCTCTAAATGTTGTGTTGAAAGATCACATAAATATTTTCTGTTTGATCAAAATCATTTTATTTGGAGAAGATTGTGTCCTTCGTAAAAGTAAATCATTTTATTTAGAGAAGATTACATCCTTCATAAAAAGTATGAGGATCTCATCATTCTATTTTCAACATTCTAATTTTAAGTAATTGTAAATTACAATTAAGAAGATAAAAATAATAAACTAACTCAATCAACCACCAAAAACATGTACACTCAATTTTTTTTCCTTTTACTTTTAATAAATACCTAATTACAATCTAGCTAATCATACTTAATAGTTAATATATTTAAAATTTATATCAAGGTTAATTTACTTAAACTAATTTTTTTAAAGAGTTTGTTTTCCCATCTTTCAATTATAGGCAACTTGAAAGGTATTCTTTGATCGTCATGGGGGAACGCCAAATTGATAGATTTGTTAGATTATAACGCATTCAATTTTAAAATATTATGGTCATTTGTCATTTTTTCTCTCATTTTTGTTTTTACCATAATATACTTTGGACTTTCACTCCCTCACCTCTCATAATTTGAGATATTATGATACAATGGTCAATTTCATACAATTTAATTGACCCGCATCTCCATGCATGATATGTTGTTAATTGATATTTGATCGAGATTCTATTTTGATTACCGATCGATTTTTCAATATCCCAATTTCTGTTTTTTTCGTGGTTTTTTTTTTCGTTTTGGGTTTTCCACGCACAAATTTTGGTGTTCATCTTGTGTTTGTGTTCTTCTTGTTTATTCTACTTTAACTGTTTTAATTCAGTCAAGTCTGTTTGATACTTGGAGGACAATAACTTAGTAAGCTCCTGAACCCATTTTTGACATTGTCTTGTGATAAAAGCCCCTTTAGGACAAAAGCTTATAGATCCTTTATCTGTCATAACTAGCACTAAATTGTACCACCAAGTTCCTCTTTGTATCTAGTTTCTATATCTATATCTCTCTTCTACATTTATGTTTTGTAATTTCTATATTTGGTCAATCTTGTTCAAATTAGCCTCCTTTAGCCTAGTTCATCACACACATACTCAAAAATTCCCAATCGCATGCAATCAATAGAAGTGTGAGTACAAAACAACATGGATCTTCCTTATGAACAACAAGCCAATCCCACACACATCTCTAATGTTGTATGGGAGAAGGGTCAACCTAGGTTAATGTATTGGTTATTCTAGGGTCATTTTTTGTATACAATATTTTAGTGAACCCAACTTAGCTTATACTTGCAATTATTCCGATTCATTTTCATTGCATTCAAATTTAATTACTTAATATGATTAGCTGATAAATTAAACTAGATAGTTGCATTGATTAATTGACTGGACATTCCTATTACATAATTTACATATAGTATATGTTAGAGCTCTTAAACATTCTCTCTCCAGATTAGAAGACAAAAAAAATAACACACCTTTCTTCTTTGATATGGCTCATGCTTGTCCCTTTATAACGACCCGCCAAGGAACCTTAGAGGATAAGAGCATTTATACAAGGAATGCATGGAAAAAAAAATCAAGTAATAAAGTGTCATCGTGCACTACATATACAAGTATAACGCTCAACCTCAAGATAAAGTCAAATATATGTTAACCAACTATGCACATTGCGAAAGTTAAAACTCTTGGAACTCCATATGGGATAACTCAAGTCACCTCTAAGGGTTCCCTAATGTCACTACCTTAGAAACACAACCAAGACTAGGCCAATGATTCATGAACCACTAAGAGATGACTAAATCAACCTCCAACACTAAACCAACATATCTATGTTATTTTTAATACACCAATTGAAATGTTCATATGATAACATCATGATACATCAAGAATAGAGAAGCATAATAGATCATACATCATGCCCCATTCCAACACCGTTGCATGCAAATAAAAACCAATACCTATCCAACAACCATTATTACATCCATCTCCAATTCGAGTGTTCAATACATACACAATCAATGATACTCAACATATTACAATAAACAAATGGTTACAACATACAAGAAATGGAAGAGAATGACAAGAGTCCAGTGTCAAGGAAGGAGGTAACATCTATCGGGCCAGTCATGAACCAAGTCCTTCAATCCTTAACAGTGGTTGGGAACGCCACCTGACCATGTGGTACCCTCAGGTCCACCCCACCGTAGTCATGGAGATAATCACAAGAGCCAAATAGTCATTCAAGTAAAAAAATGAGAGAAATGGGTTTGAACAAGAGCCTAACATGGAGAAAATACTCAATATGAACATATCAACCCAACGAGAGTCATAAAACCACAACAAGACGAAAATGCCAGCAATGCATCACTCACATCATAGAGAAACAATCAAGAAAGAGAAGGTGCCCAATCAACAATAAGTAAAAGTCTAAAAGGACAAATAAGAATCCTAAGTAAAAAATAATAAGGGTGTGATAGTGAAAAATGGGATTAGGTAGTTTAGGACCTAACCCCACTTTCCTCCATACATTGGAATACGAAAGAGCATAAGGAAGTGATTCACTTTGACTAACACTTGTGAAAGAGAGTATACTATTAGGGTTTCTATTCCTTTGCTTCTATGAAAGGGAAGTGAGCTAAATGTGCAATAATGATGAACTAAGATAGGGAGATGAATGAAAATGACTATGTATACTGCAATAACAAAGAAAGACAAAACTAAAACTAAGACACAGAGTAGAGAACTGAAGAGGAAATTTTGATGTGCACTTGTCATTACAATTTGAGTATGACTGGGTTGGACTAGGGCATTGGGCGCCTTGGTCCCTATTGCAAAGCTAAACTGCACCTTTGGAATTTGCAAATTGAGGTCTTGATCTACAAAACTACCATAAGCTATCCTCAAAGTATCAAACAGACTTGATTGAATTAAAATAGTTAATGTAGAATAAAAAAGAAGAACACAACCACAAAATGAACACCGAAATTTGTACGTGGAAAACCGGTAAACTATCTTTCGCACACACACTCACTCTTGATCAATTCGCTTGTCTTCTTCATCACTCATGAACACACACACACACACACACACACATGTGTGTATATATATATATATATATATATATATATATATATATATACATACATACATACATATATATACATATTGTGTGTGTGTATATATATATATATATATATATATATATATATATATATATATATACATATATATACATATACATATATATATATATATATATATATATATATATATGTATATGTGTGTGTGTCTATATGATGAATACTAAGAGGGGGGGTGAATTAGTATGCGAAAAATCTCAGTACTTAAACACTTTGCTAGATTAACAGTAAACCGGTAAAACAGTTTAGCAGACAAACCAGTTAGCACACATGCAAACCAAATAGCAAATAATGCATTCACCCACAGAAGCACAAAGACCATAACACGGGAGATTTTGATGTGGAAACCCAAATGGGAAAAACCACGGTGAGATGGAACTCACAAGTAACTATCTGTAGAATAGGAACTAGATCGGTTAAGGTCATACAATGTTCTTTACCAAAATAGGTCCTGTTAGGAATCTCAATCTTTGTTAGGAGATAAGTCCGATCAAAGACTACCTTGCTAGAGGATTTTAGATCCACAGATGTGAACCACCTTGTTAGAGGATTTTACAAAGGCTACTCTAAGCCTACCTGGTTAAGGGCTTTAGACTTGTCGAGGATGTGAGTAATCAACAAGTGAGTGATCTAGCTAATAGCACAGATTGCATGGCTAGATCCTTGATAGCTCGTTTCTAATGCATTCCAACATTACTTCAATCTTCAACACATTCACACTCTACCTCTTCTCGCAGACTTGAACTTCTCTTCTGTGTACTCACTCACAAAAACTCTTCAACCACCTTAAACCTTAGCACCTCAAAAACCTTAGACATGATGTCCCTATAAAGGAATTTGATTTCGTGTCGGTCCAATAGGTTTGCAATCCAATTTCCTAGGTTCAATGAATCTAGACATACTTGGTAACACGACACAAAAAGCACCGCCAAAGTGTCGGCACCGTCAAACATTCGGTGGATGGTAACTCATCACAAAATGTCGGTTGGTAACTCATCACAGAGTATTACTGGTTCATACAAAATACCGGTTTCAACAAAATACCAGTTGCCGGTTTGACAAAATGAAGACTGGGAAATATGTGTTCTACCGCTTTGATCCTTCGTACCGCTTGGGATCCTTGAACCGCTTGGGGTCTACATACCGCTTCAGATCGGTAATCACTTTCTGCAAAACACCAATAGTCTAAGGACTATAATGCATCATACCGGTTGGAACAAGTACCGGTTGAGCTTTAACTTATACATACAAGAGTGATCTCAATGCAAGTGTGTGTCCATCAATGACAATCACAACATAATCATCAAAAATGCCAACAATCTCCCCCTTTGGCATTGATGGCAACACTTAGGAAATTTTGACATCTGAGTGTTTTACAACAAAAATATGCCATAAGCAAAATTACTCCCCCTAAGCATATACACTATCCCTTTTGCAGAAAATACAATGTATACTACTCCTTAACATAAATAACATAAAAGTATACATCAAAACATTCAAAATTTATACTTCTCCCCCTTTGCCAACAATGACAACAATATTACAGACCGACCCCTGTTTCATTAAAAGAATAAGAGTTTATGACAATAAAGAATAAAACTTGTCAAAAACTTATTTGAAGTCCTACAAAAATTGTTACATAGATAAGGACCAGGACTCAAGTAGGGAGGTAGCCACTTCTTTCTCTGTCTGCATCTGGGAGACCTGCTCTTCCATGGCGTCTATTGTGCTCATCTCTTGAGTCACCGTTAAGGCATCCAGATTTAGGTAGCACTTCTGAAGTATTTGCAGGCATGGGAGTAGAACCAGTTGAAGTTCTTGCAAATCTCGTGACCTGTTGCTGATCTCGAGCTCTATTCTCGCAGACTAGATATGAAATCGTTGAACGGTTTGCCCATAAGCTGTGAAAGAGTCATATGGCAGCTTGAAGGTGCTCATGTACAACTACAAGTCAGATTGAAGCTTTTGCTTCTGTGCAAGCACATCATCACAGAAGAGATGGGGTTGACAAATCTTGCTCAGAAGTAGATTCCCCTCATCCAAAGCATTTCTTATGTCTTTTTGTGCTTTTTGCAGATCAGACCAGAGCTCATTTAGTTTCTTCACTAGAGCAATATTTGGAGCTTTTTGATGCTCTTTCTTGGCACTTGCCTCTGCTACCTCTTCTAAACTTTGAACCTGATCATCCACTACTGTGCATAGGAGCTTTAATTGAGCTAGTGATGAATCAGTAGTTGGAAGGTTTGTACCGGGTATCAAACCGATAAGAGTGTCCACAACAACTTGGATCACATCTTGCTCTTTCTTCCTCCTTAACACTTCAAAGCGTTCTTTAGCAACCTTGATGCTCTGTAGCAGCTCCATTTCACTTGTAGACTGGAGGTCAATAGGACTGGTGAGGTCAGCTGGTTTGGCTTGACTACCGATTGCCTTTGGAGTTTCCATCTGCGTGCTCTCTGCCGCTTCTGCTTCCTTGTCCTCCTCCGCCTTTTTCTTCTCTGCTTCTTTTCTCTTTTCCTCTTCCTTCTTCCTCTTCTCCTCTTCATCCTTCTTCTTCTTCCCTTCTTCTTCTTCTCCTCTTCATCCTTCTTCTTCTTCTCCTCTTCCTTTTTCTTCTTCTCCTCTTCATCCTTCTTCTTCTTCTCCTCTTCCTTTTTCTTCTTCTCCTCTTCATCCTTCTTTTTCTCCTCCTCTTCCTTTTTCTTCTTCTCTTCTTCATCCTTCTTTTTCTCCTTCTTCGCTTCCTTTCTCTTCTCCTCTTCTTCTCTCTTTTTTCTTCTCCTCCACTTGCTTCTTTGCTTCTTCCTTTTTGTTCTCTACTTCTTTTTGCTTTTCTACTTGTTCTACCTGCTTCTCCTGTTCTGTTGCTTCTGATGGTGAGTCCTGAGCAACATCCTCTACATCCATAGCATTGACATCAATAGTTTTAGTAGGTTCAACAACCGGATTGCCTTCATCATCAAATACTTCATCCGGTTTAGATGTTGTCGATTGTTTCTCAGCCTTCTTGTTGGCTTGTAGCACTTTGTGTGTGTGAACCGCAGTTTTCATATGCAGATGAGTGTCCTTTTCGACATCATCAATTCTTCCTTCCAATAACCAGAGTCTTCTTCTTCTGGTGAAGAAGAGTCCTTTATTTTGATTGATGACATCAAACAATTCTGAATTGGACAGGTCGGGAAAGTGTTGAGCAAAAACTTTCTCCTTAATTTCCTGTTCCTTCTCTATGGCAATACGCCATTTATTGTCCAAGGACTTATACAAAGAATCTGGTGTCTCAGATCTAATTTCTGAAGGCGACCGGTCATTAGCACATAAATACCTTATAACTTCTTTCTCTACTTCTTCCTATTCTTCATCATTAAAATCATCAAAATGATCTACCAAATCATTTAACAATTTTCTCTTAATATTCTTAATTGTTCTTTGACAATGTGTCAAAGGTTTGTTGGAGGAAATGTCAATATTTACCGGTGCAGATGATGCCGGTTCAACCTTTGTCGTTTTCCTTGTTTGCCTAGTCTTCTTAGGTGGTTCTTTTGACATGGTTTCTTTTGAGTCAGGTGAATTGCTTTTTGTCTTCCGCTTCCTCTCAGAGACTTTTGTTGGTGCAGCTTCCGGTTTCCTCTTGATCGGTGACCGCTTGGTCACTTTAGGACTAGCTGCAGTAACTGATGCCGATGCTGAAGGCACTACCTTCCCTTTCTTTTCTGAGGGTTCT
Source organism: Cryptomeria japonica (assembly GCF_030272615.1). NCBI lineage: Eukaryota > Viridiplantae > Streptophyta > Pinopsida > Cupressales > Cupressaceae > Cryptomeria > Cryptomeria japonica. The sequence goes on from NC_081409.1 coordinate 805,529,284, forward strand.
GTAACCGGTGTAACCCTTTCTAAATAAGTGTCGGTTCTCTTTGCCTTGGGATCAAGGGGTGAGGCGATTAGGGTGGAAGCATACCCATCCAGCATATCATTCATTACCTCATAGCCCATAGGCTCTACTTCTTCCCGTCTAGGCTCAACGGCCTCCATTAATCATTCATCCACTTTGATGGTGAAGCAGATGTCCTGTTCATATTTTTTGACTATGTCAGTGGATATCCTCATCCTCAGGCTCATCTTGCTTCTGAACTCATCAAAATACTTGTTCAGAACTTCAGGGTAGTCGGTTCTGACTGCTTGTAGGCTTTCTTTTATTTGCTTGGCAACCAGCTGGTTAGCAGACCACTGAATGTCTCCCACTCCTGGGAAATAACCTTGGAAGTAGAAAAATAATCCTACTAGTAGTTGGCCAAACTTGAATTTTAATGCATTATCCTGTTTGATTGATTTGAGATTCAACAGGAGTTGCCTTTGCATACCGGTGCACACATCAAATGATGCATCTTCCTTAATCATCCTATAAGCGGCATTTACCGCTGCAGCAGAGATGGAATTAATTCTACTAGTAGAGAACGTCTTGTAACCTACCACCATGTAGGCATACTTCATGAGATCATCCTTGATGGAATTAACAGTCATTCCTCGTGAATCATTCACTGAATCGGTGAGCTTGGTCATTTCAGTCTTGATGATCTTCCTCAGGACTGGTACCTCACCGACGTTGCAGAAACCGGTGACAACATGAATAGCTTGTGGTGTGATATCATGCGTTCTTTCAAGATACATTTTGTCACCATGAACCCTGCTCAGGATGATTCTAATATGATCATCTGTGAAATCCTCAAGGAAGTAAACCACATTATGAAGCATCTTCTTCTCCAGGATGCTATATTCTAGTTTGATCTTTTTATCCTTCCCACAGAATAGACTTAGCTGCGAGTGGATTGCGAGAGACCCTAGGTCTTCAATTTTATAATTTATATAATCAAAGATTCCTTCTTCTACTATTACTCCAACAAGAACTTGTGATAGGGCATTGTATTTTGACTTCCGTTGAATGAAGTTTACTAAATTGACAGATGCACTCGAGCTAGTATGAGATGCAGAAGCCATGATAAAAATAGAAAACTCGAGAAATACCTTTTGGAAATTGTGAATTTAGGGCTTTCAGATTCTACTTCACCTCACACTTTGTCGGTTGCACAATCACCGCTTTGTGTTCTTCTCTTGACCATTTGCAATTAGCTTCTGAATCTCCTTCAAGATTTCTAAAATTCTCTGATTCGCAGCACAAATCGCTTTTTCTTCGCTCTGCACTTGAAAAACTTCTTCACTTCGAAAAATGATAAGTGAGAAATGATTTCAAAATTCCTTTTAAACAGGTTCCTCACCTACCATAATTGATGCTCCACTATTAGGGCGTAAACCCTAATTTGCCTTTCACCGTTTCCGGTCTTCTGCCACAAGATAGGTATCACACACTGGTTAAGGTCTTTTACCGGTGTAAACCGAGGGTACGAAGCATTTCACCGTTTGCTCCCCCTAAGCTTTTCTGAAGCTTAGTTCGTCGGTTCCGTGATTTCCACACTAGGTGCAAAAACCGGTTCGTCTTGCAACATTGTTGGTTTCTTCTTCGAGGTTTTGTTCATTTTCGCTTGAATAGTGTCAATGTCAATCTTTCCTTTCGGAGTGACCGGTATGTCATCCGATATGTTCTTTCTTGATCTATAGAATCTGGCAATGTGACCTGGTTTGTTGCAATGATAGCAAACCATTCCAGGTGCTCTCCAAGGTCCATTATTCATGTTTCCATTCTTCCTTCTGCATGTTGCAGCAATGTGACCATGACCATGACAAATCCAACAGTTGGCTCTCCATCCGGTTGTCGCTTGATAGCCACCGCTTCTTGACTGATGATTGAAGGCATTAAACCGGTTGTGATTCTGATTCACAAAAGGTTTTGGACCAGCTCCTTGAGTCCTCTGAGGATATCTTCCAGTGTTGTTCATAACAGACCTGCATTCAGATGCTCTATGCCCAAACTTGTTGCATGCATAACAGTTACCATTGAATCTATAGGATCTAGGCTTATCATTTAGAAAATAAGGAAAGTTATTGTAAGCCTTACTCCTACATACATTGACAGTATGTCCTTCTTTAAGACAGTTAAAGCAAACAGGTTTGAAGTTTTGCTTACCTTTACCTTTGAATGTCAGTTGCCTCTTTGATTCTTCAGCATTTGCACCAGAGGTCTCACCTTCCTCATGACCGGAATAACCAAGTCCATCAGCATTCTTGACAGGTTTGGTTGATTCAAGCTTTTTCTCTAGCTTAACAGTACTCTTGTTGAACTTAGCAAGTATTTCCTTTGACTCAGAGAGTTCTTTCGAAATAGCAGCATTTGTTTCCATCAGGTTTTCATTCTCAGAGATGGCAATGTTCAGCTCTCCTTGCATGTCTTCCTTTTCCACTTTGCTCGCATAGAGTTGAGCAGTTAGGGCACTTATTTCTTGCTTCAACTTGGAGATCTCATGATCTTTGTCCTTCACCAGATCTTCAGTTTTTCTCCGGTTCTCAAGCTCTTGACACATTCAGATAGTCAGTCCTTCCAACTCCTTTCTCATGTTGGAGTTTGATTCATTCAACTTTTCTACTTCCTGAATTAGGGCTTCCATATCCACTTCATCAGAAGAACTATTTTCAGATAGCTCCATCAGTTTTTCAGCATGTTCTCTCCTTTTTGCCTGAGAGGCCTTATATTTTACCATGAGTTCATCATAGGCTTGCTCAGACTGAGTGACCCGATGAGTAAGTTCCCTTAATGTGTATTCCCCCATATTTCTTTCCAAGTGGTTAAACTTATAGAAAGGTAGGCTCTAATACCAATTGATGAATACTAAGAGGGGGGGTGAATTAGTATGCCAAAAATCTTAGTACTTGAACACTTTGCTAGACTAACAGTAAACCGGTAAAACAATTTAGCAGACAAACCGGTTAGCACACATGCAAACCAAATAGCAAATAATGCATTCACCCACAGAAGCACAAACACCATAACACATGAGATTTTGACGTGGAAATCCAAATGGGAAAAACCACGGTGAGATGGAACTCACAAGTAACTATCCGCAAAATAGGAATCAGGCCGGTTAAGGTCATACAATGTTCTTTACCAAAACAGATCCTGTTAGGAATCTCAATCTCTGTTAGGAGATAAGTCCGATCAAAGACTACCTTGCTAGAGGATTTTAGATCCACAGATGTGAACCACCTTGTTAGAGGATTTTACAAAGGCTACTCTGAGCCTACCCGGTTAAGGGCTTCAGACTTGTCGAGGATGTGAGTAATCAACAAGTGAATGATCTAGCTAATAGCACAGATTGCTTGGTTAGATCCTTGATAGCTCATTTCTAATGCATTCCAACATTACTTTAGTCTTCAGCACATTCACACTCTGCCTTTTCTCGTAAACCTGAACTTCTCTTCCGTGTACTCACTCACAAAAACTCTTCAACCACCTTAAACCCTAGTACCTCAAAAACCTTAGACATGATGTCCTTATAAAGGAATCTGATTTCATGTCGGTCCAATAGGTTTACAATCCAATTTCCTAGGTTCAATGAATCTAGACATACTTGGTAACACAACACAAAAAGCACCGCTAGAGTGTCGGCGCCATCAAACATTCGGTGGATGGTAACTCATCACAAAATGTCAGTTGGTAACTCATCACAGAGTATTACCGGTTCATACAAAATACCGGTTGTCGGTTTGACAAAATGAAGATTGGGAAATATGTGTTCTGCCGCTTTGATCCTTCGTACCACTTGGGATCCTCGAACCGCTTGGGGTCTACATACCGCTTCAGATCGGTAATCAATTTCTGCAAAACACCAATAGTCTAAGGACTATAATGCATCATACTAGTTGGAACAAGTACCAGTTGAGCTTTAACTTATACATACAAGAGTGATCTCAATGCAAGTGTGTGTCCATCAATGACAATCACAACATAATCATCAAAAATGCCAATAGTGTATACATATTGTGTGTGTATACATATTATATGTATATGTGTGTGTGTGTGTGTGTGTGTGTGTGTGTTTATATATATACATATACATACAAAAACAACTCACTGTCGGACTGCTCACCGCAGATACAAAAAGAAACAACTAACTGCTAAAATGCTCACTGCAATTGAAAGGGATGAACTGAGAAAGTTTTCATATCCAAATGTATGAAATTAGTTCCAAGTTAAGCTCATATTACAAATCTCACACTTTACACACACACACACACATATGTGTGTGTGTGTGTGTATACATATACATATACATATACATATACATATACATACACATACACATACACACATATACATATATATACATACATATATATATACACACACACACACATACACACACATATATGTATATATATGTAGACATACATACATACATATATATATGTGTGTGTGTGTGTGTGTGTGTGTGTGTACTAGAGGGTGGCAATATAAAATAGTAAATTCTTTGAGTAAGATGGTTTGCACTTGATTCTATACCTTCAAACACTAAATGTAAGTATGAATTTGAAAAGAAGCATGCATTTGATAAAGAGTAAAAAGGGCATGAAACACACGTTTCTAGGCATTGACACGTTTCCATAGTTTTGTGTAGCTATTCAAGGAAATATATAGTCATATATATGTATTTTATATTCCACATTTGTTGGTATGAATTTAATGAGGGTTTGATGTATGTGCGATGATATTTAATGCATTATGAATTCTTTGTAATTGTGTTTTCTTTGTTCCATTTGGGTCATTATACTTTTGGTTATGAACTGTCAAGTATAGATATTATATGAAGGTAATCTATCAAACATTTTTATTTTTTCTTCCTTACCATCACACTAGGGTGGGTATTGTTGGTGTGTGTTGTGTAAGACAAGTGACACTAAACTAACTAGTGCATTACCCTAGGTCAATCCTTCTCTCATACAACATTAGAGATGTGAGTTGGCTTGACTTGCTACCTAAAAGGAAGAGAAACACTAGCTTGAACTCACACTTTTGTTGATTTCATGAGATTGAGATTGGTTGAGTGTGTGTAAAATGAATTAGACTAAAGGAGGCTAGATTGAACAATATTGAAAAAAAATATAAAATACATAACGAAAAATGTAGAAGAGGGTTATAGATCTAGAAACAAGATACAAAGAAGAACTTGGTGCTACAATCTGGTGTTGATTATGTAAAACAATGGAGATAGGCACTTTTGTCTTAGAGGTGGTCTTGTCACAAGATAGTGTTAGAAATAGGTTAAGGAACCTGTTGGGTTACTGTCCTTCAAATTTTAGGAAAAAATGTCTAAACACTAATACCTATCTCTAGTGACTAGGGATTTTTTCAATGTTCAAAGTCTAAAATTGTTCTTCATTGTCTGTTTTATCTATTTGTATAACTATCTTCATCACAATCCTTTGTAAGGAAAGAAGAGTGCAAAAATGCCTTCTTGAATGTCAATTTATTAGAGGAAATAATCAGGGATACTTTTAATCCAAATTACAGTCAATAAGATGCACAACAAAGAAATAACGAAGTAAACAACAAAGATACACAATCACAGAGAACACCAAATTTTTCACGTGGAAATGGGTAAAAAATCCACACACCAAGAAATGTCTTCTTGTATTATAGAAAAACAAATTAAATACAAGATACAAAATTAACTGCTCTATTATGGTCTTTGTTCAGGCAACATTGCAATCATCATATTAAATCCAATCTACACAACTCATAGTCACAATAGTTCTACAACTTAGCATTCGACTAAATCTCCAATCGATCTTCTTCAACCAAATAAATGATCTCCCTCAAAAAAACTTGTGCAACCGTTTCTTCAGAACATCTTTGTTCAAAAAACAATTCATTTTAGTTTCTATAGCTCCATTCTGTCAAAGTTCCCCAGACTATCGATAACACATTGTGTTTTCCGCATTGCATCCTTTGAGTCATTCCAGCTTGGACCAATCATCGACATACAACTCAAAAAGTTATTTCACATTTTGTCATGATCCCCACCTCTATTTCTCTTAACTTATTGGCAATAGACACTTTGATACCTCGTGGGATGGCGGGAGAGCGAGTTTCCTTGCTTCCCTGTTACCTCGCAGGACTTCCTGCATGCTCTTCTTTAAGTTGCAAGGTGATGGGGAGAGAAAGTCTTCTTGCCTCCTAGTTAGCCCTCAGGACTTCTTGGGAACCCTTAGATACCTTGCGGGATGGTGGGGAGAGAAAGCCTCCTTGCTTGGCTCTCTCTCCCATTATCCCGCAATACCATAGTCAAACAACTGTTTACCACGCAGGCTAGTGGGGAAGTCCAAAACCCCACTAGCCCGCACCACTCTTCCCATGATCTTCTCAAAGTTGTTGGGTGGTGAGGAAGACAAATTATTTTATCCCCCGTTATTTCGTATCACTTTCATTTTCAATCCTTAGTGCCTCGTGGGCTAGCGGGGAAGACCAAATATTCTTTCCTCTCGCCATCCCGCGACCTCAGTTGCCTTAGTCTTCTGCTTGTGTGGGGTACATAGAAAGGTAAATTCATTTCTTTCTCGCCATCCCGGGTGACCATAACTTCGTTTGACATATAAAAAAAAAATATTTTCAATCGCCTTTGGAGTTGGTCAATAACATGAACGTTTTCCATACCGAACTGTTCACTGCATAAACCAAAAGTCATTTGATCAAGATTTCAACCAGTAAGTTTGAGACACCCATTCTCAACATTCTCCCACTTGACAAAGAACTTACTGGTATCTCCAAAACATTCGAGGTGAAAGAGAAACATGGGCTCCAAGGCCCATAGATTTAACACACCATTTAAACTTAGTCATACCCACAAGCTTGGTTAATGCATCTACAACATTCTTCAAAGTATCCACCTTTTCTAGATTAACCTTTCCATCTTCCACCATGTCACAAACAAAATGATATCACATCAACATGTTTCATCTTGGCATGGAAAGTGGGATTTTTCGCCAAACAAATGACACTCTAGCTGTCACAATAGATATAAATCTATCTTGCATTAAACCCAACATTAGAACACAACTTCTTAATCCAAACAACCTCTTGACATGCATGAGTTGTTGCCATGAACTCTGCCTCTATAGTGGACAAAGAGACTACAACCTACCGCTTGCTCATCCAACTAATTACACCACCATTCAACTTGAATACATATCCACTGATGGACCTTCTAATGTCAATGTCCCCTGCCCAATCAAAATCCACATATCCCTAAATGTTGATAGTCCTTTGTGGTCCAACCTTGTTTCCATTGTAACACAAAGCATACTAAGAAGTTCCTCTCAGGTATCTAAACACTCTTTTCACAACATCTTAATGTGGTCTTCATGGATTTACCATAAACCGGCTTAGTACTTTGACTACTTGGGCAATATCTGGCCTAATACATACCATTGCTTACATCAAGCTTCCAACTACACTTGCATAGGGCACCTTGGCCATGTCCTCCATCCCATAAGGATTTTTTGGAGAATCTTCAACATAAATATTTGTTCCTTGCAACACTGGAACAACTAACTGCTTGCAATTGTTTGACTTGTGTGAATAATGTTGTCATTGATGTCAAACCAATCATCCAGTTTTGTATCGGACAACGTATGCAGGCGCAAATATTAGTTCGGGCATCATGGATGTTTTGGATATTATATGGATATGTGTTTTTAGTTCAAGTGTTGCGGTTTTTGGTTAGAAGTTATTATGCAACATGGATGATGACCTTTTGAGGTCCCATTGAGTTCCCATTGACCCTAGTATCCCGGTGTTAGGAATTTTGGTTGATCCCGATATCAGTTATGTGTCCCGGTGTTTGCAGTTTTAATATCTATCAAAAGTATCTCTTCAAGTTTTGTGATTGTGGTTTCATTGGTACGTGTGGAGTCTACATCTTGCAGATTCTGAGCTTAATCTTATGGCGACAGGTCCGTTCTCTTGGGTTTGGATGACCCTTCCCCTTTTTCAGTAATCACGGTATATGCTTTGGTATATGTATGTATATATGTGTTTGTGTGTGTGTGTGTGTGTGTGTGTGTGTGTGTATGTATATGTATATGTATATATAGACACATATATATACATATACATCTATATATATATATATATATATATATATATATACATACATACATCTATATATACACACACACACACACATATATATACACATATATATCTACATATATATGTATATATGTATGTATGCATATGTATATGTATATGTTCATGAGTGATGAAGAAGACAAGCGAATTGATCAAGAGTGAGTGTGTGTGATGTGCGAAAGATAGTTGGCAATGAAAGAAATAGTGTATGTGAGAGTTGCGGACATTGAAGGCAATCAGTAGTGGAGTAGTCCTTTACCAGACTTGCTGTGGAATAAGGGTGCAAAGCTCTCTAACTGGATCTTCTGTAAAGTGTGAGATTTGTAATATGAGCTAAACTTGAAACTAATTTCATACATTTGGATATGAAAACTTTCTCAGTTCATCCCTTTCAATTGCAGTGAGCATTTCAACAGTTAGTTGTTTCTTTTTGTATCTGCAGTGAGCAGTCCGACAGTGAGTCATTTTTGTATGTATATACATATACATCTATATATACATATAATATGTACACACACACACACACACACACACACACACACACACACACACACACACTTTTATATATATATATGTGATGCTCTGCAAAATGTGAGATGTCTAGACAAAACCTGTGGTGGTATAACACATATGAGAAACAACAAGAAACAAAGAGTTGTTAGTGTTAATCAACCAAAGACTATTCTAAGAAGGCATACCAAGATAGACACTAAAAACATAATAAAGCATTTGACAATGAAAGCAAATACAATAAGTCATCTCCAAATGCCTTCCACCATGCTTGTAGCTCTTCCTCCCTTGTTCCTCTCCTCTCCAAGTTCCAAAATATTGCAGCTACAACCTATTACCTATCAAAAAAAAAAAAAATCATTTATTTTAACAAATAGGTGCAACTTGCATTTTTAGGAGAATGCAAGTTGGGGGGATTTAATGATTTAAATAAATATTTAATTTAATTTATTTAAAAGAGGAAAGGGGGTTAAATGAAATAAATAGAATTTATTCATTTAATTGATTGTGAATTTGGTTTAATGAATTAATTAAAATAAATTAAATAATTTATTTAATTAATAGGAGAATGATTTGAAGATGAATTAATTAAATGTTAATTTAATTAATTGTTGGCTAGTGGGTTTTTAATGAAATAAATAGCAAATATTCAATTAATTAAAATGGGCAGATTTATGTGACTACATTTGCTCCTCTTTGAGAGGGTGCGGTTTATCGTGTCATTTCAAAGAAAGAAAAATAGGTGTGAAGAAATATGCCCCATAAAATGTTAATTTAATGGGTGGTATGCCCCCTCGAGAGATGGGCCAAAAATTTTGAAAAACCAGGCAATCTCTCGAAAAAGAACAAGAAGTGGAGGGGAGCTTTAACAGAAGAAATTAGCAACAACGGGGAAATAATGGAAGAAAATGGAGTGAAACGGAGAAACAATAAGCCAGTGAGTACCTTTAGGTTAGGCAAAATATACGGTGCAAATATGGTGTGTGCTTTGGATTGATGCTATACAATTGATTAAAATTGGTTGAACAATCTAGTGCAATTGGTTTAATTGCCTTGGTCGATTCAAAGCATGACAGTTGATGTCAGTTGCTCGCTTGGACAGGATAAAGTCTAAGTAAGTGAATCAAAGTGACCTGATGGTGACTTAGACAATTGATATAATTGCCCGATGAAGTCAAGGTATTTGAAGCAAAATACTCTTTGAGACTTAGACAATTGATGTAGTTGTCCGTTATGATTGTGTTTGATTGGTTGATCAATTGATAGTGTGTGCGTGTGATGATGGTTGTGGGGAATCATGGCAGCCCCATTGAGACTAGGTCATTATGATAAATGCTTGTTGTAGTCTAGGTTTGCCATGATCGATTACCTGTTGAGACCCAAAGATACTTGATCAGAGTATCTGTTGATAGTCTAGGTGTGTGTGAGTCGATGTGCCTATGTAGACAGAGTAACTAACTTGATTGTGTGGATGACTGAGGATGGGAAGCACAATCCCTCCTATTAGAGATGGATGGTGATGAACGTAGCTTGATTAAGTTGATGGGAAATGATGAAGGGATTATGATGATGTTGATGATCAAGATAGGGAGGGTGAGGGGGTGGATTCAATGTTAGATAGAAGATATGGAGGACCTATTCCTATGGAAGAAGAGTGAAATAGAGTATGCACCCATTGTCATTACTATGTATGAATGATATGCAACTATTTATGAATGTATGGATGGATGCAATGCAATGGAATGCAATATATACATATGAGATGGAATGATGACCCATAGTGCTTTATTTTCATCATTGAGCAAGGGTAGTATCAATCTTGGATGAGGCAGTAGGAACCAAGGATGGAGCATTGTACCTACAAACAAACAACATAAATACAGAATAAAGAATATGGACCCTCCATAATGGTTCATGCTCATATGGTTGAGGTATACGTTGTATTCAGCAAGTCATAGTGATCCATGATTGTATTTTGCATAAGATCATGTAGCTTAGTGAACTTCCCATGCAGACACCATTAGTACATGCCCCAAAATTTCATTGGAATAATTTACAGAAGATAAACAAACAAACGATACTTAGGAACCATCACGACCACTCTAATCACTTGTGGATATCTCAGAGTAGCATAGGAACCTGATATAAATGAATAAATAACCTACAAACCAACCAATTACTTGATAGCTTAAACCAAATTTTCTTGTCAAAGAAAATGTTATCATGTCTTTGTTTTGGTAAGGAAGGATGCATCCTTGCTAAGACAGTTGGCGTGTTGATGTTGATTGTTTGGTTAATATGATAAGTGATCATCGTTTGATTATTTTACAATGATTGTTTGGTATCCACTTGGATGCATATGTACAAAGGTGGTTCCATGTTTTTGATTTATTTTTTGTTTTATCATGTTTTTGGATTTTGTGAGTGTTTTTGGTATTTTGTGAGTGTTTTTGAATGTTTTTGGTATTTTGTGAGACAGTTTTGAATGAAGAACTTAATGAATCACAAGTAATGCAAAATCCACTTCCATCAATAGGTTAAGGGCATTGCCCCCGGTTTAGACATGACTATGAAAAAGCAGGATGCAAGACGCATGAAGTATTATCCTTGACTACAGATTAAGAACAAGCCATGGTTTTGACTGATGGATGTGTGGATGCAATGAATGTGATAGCAATAATTCTGAAAGACAATGGAGCCATAGCATTTACGAGTGGCACCTTTTTGCCAAATTTTCACCATCGCACTTACCCAAGGTGCCATTGGAGTGGTTGTTCACCATTTGGATGCATGTTTTTCTTTACTATTTTGATTTTTTTGTATTTTTTTCAGGACATTTATCTGAATGTTTTTGGTGTTTTTCTGGTATGTATTGGAGCCTGATGCTGTGTACAGATTATGTATAAAACTGTTTGATTTGCATGTTGTTGATAGGATCTACTAGCAGTTCTCCATCTGAAGTAGCCAACTGATATGCCCCGGACCCAAATACAACAGTGATATTGATTCAAACTTTCCCTAATGTTCTCTATTTGGTTGGTTACGAGGATTCTCTTGAAGAACAAGATCACCTACCTCAAATGTACAAGGTCTAACTCGATGATTACAGCTTCTGCTCATGAGCTATTGATAGGATTTGAGGTGATTGTATGCAGATTGTCGTTTCTCATTAAGTAGCTCTAAATCTTGGAGACGTGAGACTCTGTATGCGTCGTCATCTATGAGATTATGCAAGGAAACCTGTAGAGATGGTATCTCGACTTCAATAGGTAAAATAGCCTCTACTCCATAGACCAGTGAGTAAGGAGTTGTGTCTGTAGGGGTTCGAATGCTAGTTCTATACGCCCATAGTGTTGGATTTAATTGAACATGCCAATCACAGTCGACATCATTTACTATCTTCTTGAGGATTCTTAATATGTTCTTGTTTGTTTCTTCGGCCTGACCATTTTCTTGTGGGTAATAGGGAGTGGAAAAGCGATGTTGGATGTGAAACTTCTCACAGAGCTCACAGACATCCTGATTTTTGAAAGGAAGACCATTATCTGTGATGATGGACATGGGTACACCATACTGACAAATGATGTAATTAAGGATGAATGAGGCGATCTTCTTTCCTGTGACTTGGGTAAGTTGAACAACTTTGATCCACTTTGTGAAATATTCAGTAGTGGTAATGATGAACTTATGACCATTGGATGAAGATGGATGGATTTTACCCACAAGGTCAAGTCCCCATTGACAAAAGGGCCATGGTGTTGTGATTGGTTACAATTCCTGTGCTGGTGCATGTATCAGGTCTCTGTGAACTTGGTATTTTCTGACAGATTAGTATGAGTCTTTTTCCATTGATGGCCAATAGTATCCAACGCGCATGATCTTCTTTGCTAGGGACAGAACACTTGTGTGAGTTCCACAAATTCCTTCATGTACCTCTTCTAAGGCCTTTTTTATGTCATCATGTTCCAAACATCGAAGGAGAGTACCATCAAGACTACGTCGGTAGAGGGTTTCAGCAATAATGGTATATCGAGTGGTTTGGCGAATGAAATTTTTACGTTGGTTATTCGATTGGTTAGGAGGAAATGTGTGATCGTGTAGATAGGTGTAGAACTCACCATACCATGGGGATTTAGAACCGACAAGGTGACATATCATCTCAGATTCGGGGATATCATAAGCGAGAATCCAAAGATGTTCTACCAAGAACTCATAGCGTGTTGAATTCTGTGGAAGATCTAGGAGAGATGCAATAGTAGCCATAGTGTCAGCAACTCGATTTTGATCTCTAGGTATCTTCTCAAAGGTGATAGTAGTAAATGATCCCTTTAAATTGTCCACCATTTGTTTGTACGGTATGAGTTTGTCATCCTTGGTCTGATATTCATCGATTACTTGTCGGATGACCAGTTGGGAGTCACCATATATTTGTAGCTCTTTTAATTTCCATTGTATGGATAGCCTGCGTCTTGTGATTAAGGGCTCATATTCTTCTATGTTGTTTGTACATGGAAAAGTTAGCCTATAAGACTTCGGGATGTTGTCACCTTGAGGTGTGATAAATAGAATGCCTGCCCCCGAGCCATGTCTAGTGTATGAACCATCAAAGTATAGTTTCCATGGCTGTGTTGTTGTGATCATGAATATCTCTTCATCTAGAAAATTGGAAATGAGAAGATGATCGCCTATGAGGGGCGCATCGGCCAACTGATCTGCAATAACTTGGCCCTTGATAGTGATGGGATGGTGCTTGGGATAGACTAGCCTAGTCTATGCTCTTGGATCCTTTCCTTGGATCACCTGGTGTTCTCTACGCACCCTAGGGTCTCTAGGACTTCCTTTTCTTAAGGAATCCCCTGACCTTTCCCAATTCCACCCACCAATGAGTTGCAATGCTTCTCCTAAGGTCTCACCTACTCATGAGACTCAAAACCCCTTATTATGGCTAATAAGGGCTAGGCTTGTTCTACACCTTCCAAGGTCTTAGCAAGGTTATATCAGGTCTAATTCATGGTCTTTCCACCCATTCATGTGCCCCCAAGAGGTTTCAATCCTTCAACCCCTTACCGATTTCACTATTTTGTGTTTTGCCTACAAAATAGGGCTACAAGGATTAGGACCAATTAGGCCTCCTACCCGAACTTTTAGGGCTCCCTCTCACAAACGATGCACAAAATACCAAAACTCCCAAAATGGAATGCCATTCATTTGGAAAGGGCTCAAGGATTTCTTTGGTTTTGGGCCTCCAAGTGGTTGTACAGTGCCTAGGGCAAATTTTGGGGTTTTTAAGGGTTTTGTGAGGGTTTTTCTGGTCTGCCTAGGTCACAGTGGATGTTTTGTGTTTTAGCCACCTTGTCTGGATTGGTGGAGGCTCCTCCTTCACACTAGTGGTGCTTCACACACTCCTCTACACCTCCTCCAAAGGGTGCACTCTCCTCTGACCAACCTTGCTCTTCAAGACCTCTGCACCAAGAACCATTCCTAACCGGGCATTGTCCGGTCTCACCTAGGAATAGGTCTTCAAGTGGCTTCCTTCCATTTTCAAGGGCCCTCCTTGCATATAACTATGATACAAGGTCTTCACTCTCATTCCCCATGGTTTCATGGTGATTCCACAATGGGGAATGGAGTTATGATTCCATTTGCACAATCCAGTCCAAAACTAGACAGTGAAAAGACAATTTTCAAAATATTTACAAATACACACAACCTGCAAATAAAAACCTAATCTAATAGCTCATAATGAAATTATTTACACCATAGAATACACTCCACATATTTTTACATGAAAATCAATTCATTAACTTTCTTGGTAGCTTCATTCAAACTGACTGGTAACCAAAAAATAGTCACAGTCAAGCTTTTCTTCCTTGGGCTGTACAATTTCTGACATCCAACCCATTAACTTAGGGTTTGGAAATACTTATAATACCAAGACCTCAGTTGGTGTGCCAAAATTAGGGCTCTCCATTCTCAATAAGATTTTTTGACCTTTTGGGTGGAAAAGTTGCTTGACAACTTTTAAAAGTTGTCATGCAACTTTTGCATCTTTTGAGCAACTTTGCCATTGTTGCTTTTCATGACTCCTAGGCCTATTTTGGGCTATCCTAAGGACATCAACATACCATTAAGGCCTAACACACATCCAAGGCACACTCAACCTCTCCTGCACAAGAAATCACAACAAAAACACTAAGGACCTAGTCAAGAACAAATGAGCTCATGGCTCTTATTACATATACAAGGGCTTCAAAAGAAGAATAACCCCAACAAAACAAGAAGAAGGAAGAGATTGGAAGGGTTCTCCTACACCATACTCCCCCTCTGCACACAACTAAGAGATAGAAGAAGAGATGAGAGCTGGGTCTATGCCAAGTGTCTTGAACCTGCTCTCATCAACCCAGGTAGCTTCAGACTTAGGCTGACCTGCCCACTTCACCAAGTGTTCCATGTAGACCTGGTGTCTGGTGGACTTCTTTACTCTGGATTCCAAGATCTCCTCTGCTATTGGCTTCTTCACTTGTGGTAAGACAGTAGCATCTAGGTCATGCAACACCTTGGCTTGGTTCTCCTTTTGCCCTGCTATTTCACCCTTGTACATGATCAGGTTAGCTACATTAAAGACTGGTGATATGGCCAAATCTAAAGGCAGGTCGACCTTGTAAGCATTCTCCCCATACTTTTACAGTATTCTACAAGGTCATATCCTCTTTATTTGCAGTTTGGTAGGCCTACCACTTTGCATCCTAGCTTTGCTCAGATGGACCATCACAAAGTCACCCACCTTGAACTGAACATCTCTCCTTTTCTCATCCATTTTGGCCTTCAGTTTTTGAGTGGATTCAAGGATGGCTTTCTTGACTTGCTCTTGGACTTCCTTGATGGTTTGAGTGAAGTCCTCTGCTTGCCCACTCTTCATTTCCAAGGTACCAAGGTCTCTCAACTGACATACTCCTCTTGGATGTCTACCATAGACAACCTCAAAAGGGCTTCTACCAGTGGTCCTATTCACACTGTCATTATATGCATACTCTGCTTGTGGAATGACTAGATCCCATGTCTGCCCATACTCCTTAGTTAAGCACCTCAACAAGCTGCCTAACACCCTATTGATGACTTCAGTCTAACCATCTGTTTGTGGATGGTAAGTTGAGCTAAATGAGAGATTAGTTCCAAGTCTCCTCCATAATGTCTGCCAAAAATGACCCATGAACTTGTTGTCCCTATCTGAAACAGTTCTTAAAGGGAGTCCATGAATCCTAACAACCTCCTTAAAGAAGAGATGTGAAACATAGCTAGTATCATGTGTAGTTTTGCATGGAATGAAATGGCTCATCTTGGAAAATCTATCTACTACCACATAGATGTTGTCCATACCTGTCTTTGTCTTAGGAAGTCCTACTACAAAGTCCATGCTTATGCATTCCAAAGGCCTATTAGGGACCGGCAATGGTTGATAGAGACCAACATTACTTGATCCTCCTTTTGCTCTTTGGCACACACCACATTATTCTACATATCTTTTCACATCCCTTGGCAACTTTGGCCAATAGTAGTACCTCTGTACTAAATCCAAGGTTTTGTTGACTCCAAAGTGTCCACTTAAACTGCCATTGTGTTTCTCTTGGATGAGGTTCTCCCTCATGGATCCTCTTGGTACACACAACTGATTACCCTTGAACAAGAGACCATTTTGGAGAGTGTAATCTGCATACTAACCATGGAAATGGTTCTCAAACTCCTTGCAAACCTTGAAAGCTGATGAGAAGTCTTCATCTCCTTCATAGAGGTCCTTGAAACCTTCTATTCCTATGCTCTGCAACTGTAGTTCTTGAACTGTCAACAACTTCCTGCTT
This sequence comes from Cryptomeria japonica, assembly GCF_030272615.1. NCBI lineage: Eukaryota > Viridiplantae > Streptophyta > Pinopsida > Cupressales > Cupressaceae > Cryptomeria > Cryptomeria japonica. Next base: position 805,545,852 of record NC_081409.1, read on the forward strand.
AATGCATTTGCCACCTTGTTAAGTTGCCCCTTCTTATGCTTGATGGTGAAGGTGAAGGATTGGAGGTATTCCATCCATTTCAAATTCCTATTGCTAAGCTTCTCTTGAGTGTTAATGTAACTCAATGCCTAGTTGTTTGTGAACACCACAAATTCCTTTGGAAGTACGTAATGTCTCCATTTCTTTAGAGATTGCACTAATGCATACAACTCTAGGTCATATGCTGAGTACTTCTTCTTTGCTTCATTAAGCTTCTCACTGAAAAATGCCATAGGTCTTCCCTCTTGACTCAATACACCACCTATTGCAATTCCACTTGCATCACACTCCAATGTGAATAACTTATCAAAGGTAGGTAGGAGAAGGATAGGTTTTGTGGCTACTTCTTGCTTCAACAACTGAAATGCTTTGTCAGCCTGCTCAATCCATTCAAACTTAGTTTTAAGGCCTCCCTTAATGGTGTCAAGGACTGGTGCACATATGCCACTGAAATTCCTCACAAACTTCCTATAGAATTGAGCTAATCCATGGAAACTCCTAACTTCAGTCCCTGTTCTAGGTGCAGGCCAATTCAAGATTGCCTCCACTTTGCTTGGATCCATCTTCAAGGTTCCTTTAGACACCACAAAACCTAAGTAAACTAACTCTTTCTTCAAGAAGTCACACTTCTCTAGGTTGATGGATAACTTCTCCTCATGCAACCTCTCTAGGACTAATCTCAAATGCTCAAGGTGCTCCTCTTTGGTTTTGCTATAGATGAGTATGTCATCTAGGTACACCACCACAAATCTGCCTGTGAAGTCTTTTAACACCTCATTCATCAACCTCATGAAGGTGCTTGGGGCATTGGTGAGTCCAAATGGCATCACAAGCCATTCATACAATCCTTATGTGGTCTTAAAAGCAGTCTTCCACTCATCACCCTCCTTAATTCTAATCTGGTGATAACCACTTTTAAGGTCCAACTTGGTAAAATACATAGCACCTCCTAGACAGTCCATCAAATCCTCTATTCTAGGAATAGGAAACATATACCTTATGGTGATCCTATTGATTGCCCTTGAGTCAGTGCATAGTCTCCACTTACCTCCCTTCTTTGATGCTAGCACTACCGGGACTGCACATGGGCTGATGCTCTTCTTAATCAGTCCTTGTTCCAATAACTCCTGCACTTGCCTTGCTACCTCGTTATTCTGATCAGGTGTGAGCTTATATGCTGCCTTGTTAGGTAGGGATGCTCTGGGAACAAAGTCTATTTAATGGCTTATAGACCTTCTAGGTGGGAGTGTTGCAGGTGCTCCATCACTCACTATATCTTTATACTCTTGTAGCATTTGCTTCACCTCCATGGGTACTTCTGCCTGCAACTTGTCTTCTTCCTCCTTTGGTTTCACAAAGATGGCACACTTCACTATCTCCTCCTCATGTAGAAAGATTAATAACTCTTTACCAGTAGCCAATAAGACACTAGGTGTTTTTGAAGTTCCCTCTTCATCCTCTGTCAAAGACTGGATCTTGAAGGTCTTGCTATCCTTCTTGAATGATATGGAGTTCTCCTCTCCATCATAGATCACCTTCCTATCAAATTGCCAGGGTCTTCCTAGCAAAAGATGACAAGCATCCATAGGAAACACATCACAAAGGATCTTATCCTTGTATCCTCCAATAGAAAACTCTACCCAAGTTTGTTCATTGACAAGCACACTTTGTCCTTTGTTCAACCAAGTCACCTTGTAAGGGCTAGTGTGGGGTATTCTTGTGAGTTTTAACTTCCTAACTGCCTCTTCTGATATGATGTTGTTAGTTGAGCCTGAATCAACTATCACCTTGCACACTTTACCATGAACTTTGCATCTCACCCTAAACAATGCTCTCCTATGTTTGGGTTCCTCCTTAACCGGTTGTTTGATCAAAATCCTATTGAACATCAGATTTTCTCCAATCTCTGATTCAATCTAGTCCACATCCGGTGTCTTGCTGCTTGAAGAGTCTTCATGAGCATAGGCAACCCTCTTTCCACTGTTTGATGAGGTAGGCTTGTCAGGGCATCTATATGTCGGGTGTCCCAATTGTCCACAATTGTAACACTTCATAGTTGCAAAGTAGGAGTTACCTCTATTGGTACCTCTACCCCTACTTGGACCACCTTGTGCACCTCTTCCTCTAGAATGGCCTCCCCTAAGATTGGTTTCACTACCATGTTCAGTCAACTTGGCTTCTCCTTGGTTCCTCTGCTCATTTGACTTGCTTTGGTAACCACCTTGGTGGTTCATTTGGTCTTTACCTCTGCCTCTACCCCTATTATTGGAGTCTCCTTTCCTTTTGTAGTAGGAGTCCATAGGCTTATCTCCTCTTGAGTGTTCCACTTTAGGCCGCTTAGATACCTAGCCACCTTAATAGATTCATCTTCTTGGACTTTGGATCTAAGACAGTTTTTGAAAATCTTCGGTGTAGGAGGTCACATCAAGGTCTTTTTGCTTCAAACCCTATCTCTTCTTATGAAGTTGGACTTCATAATCCTCTGGTAAGTAGTTCTCTTTGATCTTGCTCACCATGGCCTTCCAATTGGCAATAGGTAGCTTCCCCATGCTAACTCTCTCTTCTTCCAGGTACTTCCACCATGTCAAAGTTGCTTCCGCTAATTTGGATTTGGCAACCTTAACCTTTTGAGCCTCTGTCACTCCCTCACACTCAAAGTGGTTTTCCATGCCCTCAATCTATTCCATGACAGCGTCAATGTCCATCCTTCCACTGAAAAGTGGCAATCCTTCAAAAGCTTTGGTGTTCAAAGCCTTGATAGCCTTCACAAATGCTTCTTCATTAAACAAGGGATCTGGTTCAGGTATAATGTCATCTATGTCAATGGTTCTCTTGCCTTTATCCTTGGTGTCTTCACCCCAAGGTCCTTGTGTCCTCTGATCCACCACTTCCTACAGTTTATCCCTTATCTCACTCATAGCTTCTTCAAGGAGTCTATTCTTCTCCTTCTGCTCTTCTACCTCTCTAGCCATCTTTGCATTAGTGACCATTCTGCTCTCCCCTACTGATTCACCAGTATATAGAGACATACACAGTCCAACAAATCTTTAACCTGCTCTGATACCAATCTGATGGGATGGTGCTTGGGATAGACTAGCCTAGTCTATGCTCTTGGATCCTTTCCTTGGATCACCTAGTGTTCTCTACCCACCCTAGGGTCTCTAGGACTTCCTTTTCTTGAGGAATCCCCTGACCTTGCCCAATTCCACCCACCAATGAGTTGCAATGCTTCTCCTAAGGTCTCACCTACTCATGAGACTCAAAACCCTTATTATGGCTAATAAGGGCTAGGCTTGTTCTACACCTTCCAAGGTCTTAGCAAGGTTATATCAGGTCTAATTCATGGTCTTTCCACCCATTCATGTGCCCCCAAGAGGTTTCAAGCCTTCAACCCCTTACCGATTTCACTATTTTGTGTTTTGCCTACAAAATAGGGCTACAAGGATTATGACCAATTAGGCCTCCTACTCGGACTTTTAGGGCTCCCTCTCACAAACGATGCAAAAACTACCCAAACTCCCAAAATTTACTACCATTCATTTGGCAAGGTCTCAAGGATTTCTTTGGTTTTGGGCCTCCAAGTGGCCGTATAGTGCCTAGGGCAAATTTTGGGGTTTTTAAGGGTATTGTGAGGGTTTTTCTGGTCTACCTGGGTCACAGTGGATGTTTTTTGTTTTAGCCACCTTTTCTGGATTGGTGGAGGCTCCTCCTTCACACTAGTGGTGCTTCACACACTCCTCTACACCTCCTCCAAAGGGTGCACTCTCCTCTAACCAACCTTGCTCTTCAAGACCTCTGCACCAACAACCATTCCTAACCGGGCATTGTCCAGTCTCGCCTAGGAATAGGTCTTCAAGTGGCTTCCTTGCATTTTCAAGGGCCCTCCTTGCATACAACTATGATACAAGGTCTTCACTCTCATTCCCCATGGTTTCATGGTGATTCCACAATGGGGAATGGAGTTATGATTCCATTTGCACAATCCAGCCCAAAACTAGACAGTGAAAAGATAGCTTTCAAAATATTTACAAACACACTCAACCTGCAAATAAAAACCTAATCTAATAGCTCACAATGAAATTATTTACACCATATAAGACACTCCACATAGTTTTACACGTAAATCAATCCATTAACTTGCTCGGTAGCTTCATTCAAACTGACTGGTGACCAAAAAACAGTCACAGTCAAGCTTTTCTTCCTTGGGTCGTACAATTTCTGACATCCAACCCATTAACTTAGGCTTTGCAAATATTTGTACTACCTAGACCTTGGTCGGTGTGCCAAAATTAGGGCTCTCCACGCTCAATAAGAGTTTTTGACCTTTTGGGTGGAAATGTTGCTTGACAACTTTTAAAAGTTGTCAGTCATGCAACTTTTGCATCTTTTGAGCAACTTTGCCATTGTTTCTTTTCATGACTCCTAGGCCTATTTTGTGCTATCCTAAGGACATCAACATACCATTAAGGCCTAACACACATCCAAGAAACACTCAACCTCTCCTGCACAAGAAATCACAACAAAAACACTAAGGACCTAAAACTAGGACCTAGTCAAGAACAAATGAGCTCATGGCTCTTATTACATATACAAGGGCTTCAAAAGAAGCATAAACCCAACAAAACAAGGAGGAAGAGCTTGGAAGGGTTCTCCTACACCAGATAGCCTTACGGTCCACATACTTGATGTCAAACTCACTTAGAATCATCACCCATTTGGCCAAGCGGCCAATCAATGTTGCTTTGCTGAGTAAGTACTTTAGTGGATCAATCTTTGCAATGAGTTGTACTTTATGTGTGGTGTAGGAGCACCCTTCCAATATCTTCCTCCTTCTTGTTTTTTTGGGGTTATTCTTCTTTTGAAGCCCTTGTATATGTAATAAGAGCTATGAGCTCATTTGTTCTTGACTAGGTCCTAGTTTTAGGTCCTTAATGTTTTTGTTGTGATTTCTTGTGCAGGAGAGGTTGAGTGTGCCTTGGATGTGTGTTAGGCCTTAATGGTATGTTGATGTCCTTAGGATAGCTTAAAATAGGCCTAGGAGTCATGAAAAGCAACAATGGCAAAGTTGCTCAAAAGATGCAAAAGTTGCATGACAACTTTTAAAAGTTGTCAAGCAACTTTTCCACCCAAAAGGTCAAAAACTCTTATTGAGCGTGGAGAGCCCTGATTTTGGCACACCGACTGAGGTCTAGGTAGTATAAGAATTTCCAAACCCTAAGTTAATGGGTTGGATGTCAGACATTGTACGGCCCAAGGAAGAAAAGCTTGACTGTGACTGTTTTTTGGTTACCAGTCAGTTTGAATGAATCTACCGAGAAAGTTAATGGATTGATTTGCGTGTAAAAATATGTGGAGTGTCTTCTATGGTGTAAATAATTTCATTATGAGCTATTAGATTAGGTTTTTATTTGCAGGTTGTGTGTGTTTGTAAATATTTTGAAGACTGTCTTTTCACTGTCTAGTTTTAGACTGGTTTGTGCAAATGGAATCATAACTCCATTCCCCATTGTGGAAACACCATGAAACCATGGGGAATGAGAGTGAAGACCTTGTATCATAGTTCTATGCAATCATGGCCCTTTAAAATGAAAGGAAGCCACTTGAAGACCCATTCTTAGGCGAGACTGGACAGTGCCCGGTTAGGAAGGGTTGTTGGTGCAGAGGTCTTGAAGAGCAAGGTTGGTCAAAGGAGAGTGCACCCTTTGGAGGAGGTGTAGAGGAGTGTGTGAAGCACCACTACTATGAAGGAGGAGCCTCCACCAATCCAGACAAGTTGGATAAAACACAAAACATCCATTGTGACCCAGGCAGACCAGAAAAACCCTCACAAAACCCTTAAAAACCCCAAAATTCGCCCTAGGCACTGTATGACCACTTGGAGGCCCAAAACCAAAGAAATCCTTGAGCCCTTTCCAAATGAATGGCAGTAAATTTTGGGAGTTTGGGTAGTTTGTGCATCATTTGTGAGAGGAAGCCCTAAAAGTCTGGGTAGGAGGCCTAATTGGTCCTAATCCTTGTAGCCCTATTTTGTAGGCAAAACACAAAATAGTGAAATCGGTAAGGGGTTGAAGGTTTGAAACCCCTTGGGGGCACATGAATGGGTGGAAAGACCATGAATTAGACCTGATATAACCTTGCTAAGACCTTGGAAGGTGTAGAACAAGCCTAGCCCTTATTAGCCATAATAAGGGGTTTTGAGTCTCATGAGTAGGTGAGACCTTAGGAGAAGCATTGCAACTCATTGGTGGGTGGAATTGGGAAAGGTTAGGGGATTCCTCAAGAAAAGGAAGTCCTAGTTACCCTAGGGTGTGTAGAGAACACCAGGTGATCCAAGGAAAGGATCCAAGAGCATAGACTAGGCTAGTCTATCCCAAGCACCATCCCATCAATGTGTTAATAGGTAGTGCCTCAGTTTAGTGGCTACCAAGATAACTGCTAGGCAAGCTCACTCAATGGGTGTATAATTGAGTTTATATCTAACTAGTGTGTGAGAGATGTAGTAAATAGCACACTCTTTGCCTTCTGCATTGTGTTGAGCCAATAGCACTCCCAATGTTGTATTTATTGTTGAAATATAGAGTAATAAAGGCTTACTCGGATCTGGTGGGATCAGTAATGGTGTATTCATGAGATAGTCCTTAAGCACCTGGAATGCTTGTTGGCATCTGGTATCCCATTGAAAGTGGATGTTTTTGTGTAACAGGTGTGTAAAGGGATGACACTTATCTACTAGTTGTGCAATGAATCTCCAGATGGATTGTAGCCGCCCTTGTAATGTTCTTAGCTGACTGATGTTCTTCGGAGGTGGCATGTCCATGTTTGCTTTGACTATTGCAGGATCGGCCTCAATACCTTTCCTTGAGACAATGTATCCTAGTAGCTTCCCTGAGGTTACTCCAAAGACACATTTCTTTGGGTTGAGTCGAACATGATATTGTTCCAGTCTGTCAAATATTTTCTCTAATATGTCCAGATGACCTTCTCTTGTGAGTGATTTGCCAGTAAGTCATCAACATAACCTTCCATTATGGTATGCATCATGTCATGAAATATGGTTGTCATTGCTCTTTGATAGGTCACTCATGCATTCTTTAGACTGAAAGGCATTACATTCCAACAGTATGTTCCCCATGGACATGTGAAGGTTGTCTTATGTTGATCCTTTGGTGCTATCTTTATCTGGTTGTACCCTGAAAATCCATCCATGAGAGAAAGCATGACATGTCTTGTTGTTAGGTCTACAATTATGGCGATGTTTGGTAGGGGGAAGTCATCTTTAGGACATACCTTGTTTATATCTCTGAAGTCAGTACAGATACAGATGCCCCCATTTGGTTTGCCGACAAGCACAATGTTGGATATCCAATTTGCATAATCAATTGGTCTAATAAAACCAACATCCAGGAGTTTCTTAAGTTCTGCTTTGACTAGCACCACAATCTGGGGGTGCATCTTGTGAAGCTTTTGTTTGATAGGCTTCGCTCCTTTTGTGATGGTGAGGTGATGCATGACTAAATCCGGATCAAGACCAGGCATGTCTGCATATGACCATGCGAAGTTGATTTGACGCTTCTAGAAGAATTCAACAAACTTAGGTTGTTCCTTTGGAGTTAAAAGATATGCTAGATGTATGTGGTGAGGAGTTTCAGGAGTCCCCAAGTTGTATTCTTTTATCTCTTTGATAAGGATTGTTGATCGTTCTTGCTATGTACTAGAAGAGATGATGTCAAACCTTTCATCCTCAGGCGCCTCATAGAGTTTTTCACCATTGGATATGCTCTTTCGTTTTACTTTTGTGGGATCAAATAGTGCCACCGTGTGGTTTTCACTGGAAGATCCATGTTTTATTGTTATATTTTTGCAGCTGAAAGGTTTGGCATCTGCCCCAAATTATGTTGCACTATTAAGTTCAATGGCAAATCAGGCTTTGTGATCCCCACTTGGTATGTTTTCCCTTAGTTCCAAAAATTCAATGATCACCTCATCGTTTTGGAATTGGTCAAGGCATGGGGGATTAGATTGGTTCCATTCGATGAGTTCAAGATGTTTAATAGACATTACCTCATCGATCAGGTTAAGTTCATAAGAGGTGTCAGTGAGGGTTAAGACGTTGTGGGGAAGGTTGTTGATGGTACTCTCCCTGTCAGAATCGGGCGTAGGATGTGACGTAGGGTTTGTGGAAGATGTTTCTAGTTTAGGAACCCAAGAGGTATTTATTTGTTCTTCTCCGTAAATAGGGATGTCTTTGCGAGGTGGAGGTAGAGATGTGTCTTCCTCATCTAAAGTATTAAGCTAGACAAAATCAAATTCCCATTCATGTGAGTCGGTCTCTGAGTTGCTTTCCAATATCCGATTACTATACCATACTAGGATGTCCTTTGAGTTAAACACTGCAGGTGTGATTGATTGATGTACCCTTGTAGATGAAATGATTGGTGTTGCAGGAAGGATTATGGGGATCAGTGAATCCGATACAAGTAGCATCGACATTGTTGAATTTGTTTCTTCTGCGGGAATTGTCAATGTTGTCAATACTACAAGGGGTTCTGATACTACTAATGGTGATGTTAATGTGGTTGTTGTTGTTGATGGAGTTGTTGGTTTGATTGGTGGGATGATTGGTGATGTGGATGTTATTGATGGGATATTCAACCATATTGGAGTAATTGGTATGGTTCTTGGTGCTGCTGATATAATCAAAGCTGACCTCTTTATGTTTGTAGTAGGCTAATATATAGATTTGTTGGGTTTCCCTTTGAATCTGAGTTTAAGAAGAATCTCCTTTTGAAAGCCTAATCCCGTGTTATCTTTGGGCTTTAATTCCGGCTACAGTGACTCATGTTGTCCTTGCTTACAAGGTCCCAAGGAAATCTGACCATCATAACCCATTCTTTGCATAATGAGAAGGCCTTTTCCATATTGAATTGTGGGAAGCTTAGCTTGTGGGATGTTCGTGGTGATAGGGTCTTTATAGATCCATTATGCTAAGTCTTCATCTCTGGTCTCTTCTTCTTGACTCTTTCCAAGGATGAAAGGTGTCAAAGTGCATGCTGGCTTGACTCCTGGTGTTTGAAGTAACTATTGAGGTTTACCATGAGTTCTAGAAGAAGTGGGCATTTGTCCAACACAAAAGAGTTGGCTTAAATTATACTCTCCAGGACCTTCCTCTGCCATTTTCATCTTGAGCTTTTCTTGTTTGGGTATAGTGTTGTTTGAACTGGAAAGAGAGGTTGGACTTACATATGATGTGGATGGGATAACTTCTCTATTGTTGGGAACGGTAATCTCTGGTTCATGGTTGATATTGTTACAATATGCAAATGGATTTACATCACCCAAGATTGTAATTTCTACACCATTATGAGAAAACTTGAAACATTGGTGGTAGGTGGATGGAACGACTTGCATGGTATGTATCCAAGGTCTTCCTCACAACAAATTATATGATAGAGGAAGGTCCAAAACTTGACATATGATGTGCTTCACCACTGGGTCCACTCAGATTGGTAACACAATTTCTCCTTTGGATGAACGCTCTGCATCATCATAAGCTTTTATGGTTATCTTTTTGCGGGGATCCACTGATTCAACTACATACCCCAATGTTGTGACCAATTGTAGTGTACAGATATTTAGGCCTGCTCCATTGTCGATCAAGACTCTCTTGATCCTATGTTGGTTGATAAATCCTTCAATATGGAGTGATGCATTATGAGGTTGCTGGAAGGATGTATTGTCACTTTCTGAGAAAGTGAGACATGGTGATGACCTTATATTTCCAACCATAGCTTGGAACTGATATGTATTTAGATTTATAGGGATTGACGCCTCTTGGAGAGCTTGATCTAAGATTGTTTTATGAGATAGGGATATGCACAAAAGCTCTAAGATGGAGATAAGTGTAGGCGTCTTATCTAACTGTTCCATAAGGTTATACTGCTTTGGGATGGAGGAGGTGCCTTGTGGAGCTACTTTAATGGTGATCTTGTTGCGACGCGTAACAACATTGCAAGTAGAGTTTGGATTTTTGATGGTAATGGTTGCAATTTGTTCATTGGCATCATATAGGTGATTCACAGTGTAATTATAGGCGGTTCACATATAATCAGTGGTATCTGTGTTTCATCCTAAAGTGGAAGGACCCCTTTAATCTTGTGATGGAAGTGGATTTTTAAATATAAGATGATCATTGTTTGTTGTTTTTGGGTCGCGTCCTTCAATTTCAATCTCGCCTCGGTCAATGAGATCCTGAATAAGATCTTTGAATTTGTGACAATTGCTTGTTTTATGCCCTTTCCCTTGATGGAATTCGCAATGTTCATTGTCCCTCCACCATGAAGGTTTAACCTGAGGTTCATAATTGGACGTCTTTGGTAGGGTCACAAGATTTGAAGAGACCAACTGATGTAACATTGTTTCAATAGGTTCTCCTAAGGGAGTGTAGGTTTTTTTTTGTTTATAATTTTGTTGGCGCTGTCTTGGTTCTTCTTGCAGTACATTGCGTCCTTGATTTGGTGGGGGAGTAACCGTGTTGGTCTTAGGAGGGGGGTTTTGCCCTACAAATCGGACCATAGGTTGTGCACTTTTGATAGTCTTTGCATCTACAACCCCATCATTGACGATGTTTTTGTTTATATTCCAGAAGTTAGGTTTATCACTGTTGAATCGGGGGCGAGGGGCATCTTTGGGTTCATTGTATATTTTGATAAGCCCCTTTTTGATGAGGGCTCGTTCACATTTTAAACCCTGGGTGATCATTTCATTAAAGGAGTCTGTTCCTTTCATGTCCAGATGAAATTCCATTTCTTCGTTCAAGTTGGAAATAAATATTTCCATTAGCTCTCTTTCAGGTAGCTGAAGGGAATGTCTGCTAGACATTTGTCGCCATCATTGCAGGAAAGTGAAAAGAGCTCCCCTGGTTTTTGCTTGGTGTTACATAGATCGGCCATGGTGATATCGCGTTCAATGTTATGTGAGTAATGTGCAAGGAATTTCTAGACCAGTTCTTCGAATGTTCTAATACCACCTGCTAGTCAGGAAAACCATGATGTGTTTGTTCCTCCCAAACTTTGAGGAAAGAGTCGCATTAGGTATGTGTCTTCATATGCCACTTCTAGGCATGTTGAATGAAATTCTCTAACATGATCATGAGGATCTCCTTTTCCTTGATACTTTTCGAACTTAGGTGTTTCAAACCCTTGTGGAAAAGGTGGCATATGTAGATTCCTATCAAAGGGATAGGGACAAATATCATTAAGTGAAAAATGGTTTGTTTTCACACCACTGTGGAGTTGTTGGGCGAGATTCTCGACTTGTTGCCTCAACATGTCTATGTCATTTGGAGGAGGAGGAGGTGGGGGATTTCCTTGACGAAGGTTGTATCTAATGTGATCTCGACCTCTTTCATCCTCAGTACGAATTTGGCATTCCGATGCTTGCCTTAGTTGTACAATATCAAAATCAGAGGGTAGTTTGGCTCCCTCTTGGGCAAGTCTTAAAAATTGAGCATCAGTGTTGCTCTTGAGTATTTCATCGAAAAGTCGATTAAAGAGAGGGTTGTGTTGTGCCATTTCTATTGCTGCAGGAGTAGGAGTACTTGGATTTTCATCATTTGTGTTTCCTCCAAGGGCTTCTTGGAATTCATTGAGATTTCCCTCCTCTTCCTCTTCAATTTCTAGTTGTCTAGACCTTGATCTGGTTTGAGCCATTTTGTTTACAAGTTTTTGTTGAAGTTTGGTGAAAATGATGATGAGTTGGTGATGGAATGAGAGATATATGTTTGGTGAAGTCTTTTGCATATGGATTTCTAACACTAAAGGTATATGTTACCAAAGTCCTTTCTTGAATTTCTTGTTGTGTTTTGTTGACAATGTTTGATATGATAAGGTTTAGAGAGATCTGAGATGTTTTACAAACCCAGCTACCTAGTAATGAGAGGATTCACTCATAGAGTAGTTTTAACCTGCGTAGAAATGTCTCTTAGGATGAGTTTATCCTAGATGTAGAGACACTCTAAAAAGTGATGTGTTGTATTTGATTCAAGCAATATCGAGAGAACTTAGGACAAAACCTCTTTATGTTTTGAGAGTTGGAATGGATTGATGATGTGTGAATGTGAGAATGGATGAAATGTTAACTTCAATAGAAACTTTGTGTTACAAATGGGACAAACTCTTCCTCTTCTCTTTCGAGGGTTGGTGGTTCTTCTCTAGTTGATCTTTATGTGATGCAAATGTCTAGAAAGAAGGCAAGATTGATTTTGCCTCCCTTGTTTTTATGATAACTCAAACCTCTATATTGAGTAAAAGCTCCACGGTTTAAAGACTCTTGATCAAACTCGTTGGATTTTCCTTAAAGATATAGATGCATGTGACGTAAGAAGGTTCTATGTGAGACACATATTTCTCTATTAAGATAGAAGAATTTCCTTCTTTTGATGAAAGCCTTTGAGCTCAATGGTCTTTTCCTCAAGTTGATATGTTGATGAAGATTCTTCTTTCTCAAAATGTGAAGAATGGTCATATAGTTTGATACTTTGTTTTTGCACTTTGTTTTTGATCTTTGGTTTTTGAAAATGTTTGTGTTGGATGAATACTTGTTTTTGGAACTGATTTTTGATTTTTCTTTGACAAGCAAACAAAGCAAGCACACAAACACAAGAATGTTGCCTCAAAAGGCACAAATAAGTGTGGGTCTAGATCAACCCAATCTTTGGAATTTTTATGACCCTTTCTTTCCAAATGTTTTTGAGTATATTTTTTTCCAAAAGCTTGAAGTCGGCTCAGTTTATCATTGGTCTTGACACAAAACGAAGACACTTCAAACACACTTTATCCCTAAGGTCAAATGGCCAGTTACGATAATTTCAGCCCACATCTTGATATTTCTTCAACTTTGGTACTACATACCTTATGAATCCCGTCGTGGCAGGTAAGGATGTTATATACTAAGTCTTGAACGAGCATAACAAATAGATGATCCCTATGATGGGGGAGTCACCACTTTTATCAGGCTACAAGTAACCTTTCAAAAAGCTATGTTTCTACTCAAGGAAATATGTATGGTGAGTATCTTGGGAGAAAAACCTTCTATGCTCTTGCACTGAATTTATCACAAATATTCTCAATCAATAGAACGGGTGGGCTACTACATAAAGGTGTTTAATAATTTTTGATGTCTTTGGACATAAGTTCATTCTGCAGTGAATCACTTAAGAGCCTTGTAACATGTGGTGGGGACCATTTGTCCTTTCGACAAGTTACACTGTAGGAACAACTATACCCAAGGCTATAGCTTTTGCTCACACCTGATTTCTATAGTGGCTCGAAGGATTTACCGCGCGAGGTTAATCCCAAGCGTGATGTGTCTCTTGGTAGACCTCTCTTAGAAAAATAAAATTTGAGTGTTACTAACACTTTTCTCTTGCACCTAGGACCGCGAAAGCCAAGGGAGAGGATAGTGTGTGTTAGAAGTAGGACCACTCGACAAACTGTTTGCACAAGTGTGCCAAACACAAAATACACTTGTTCTTTTTAACTCATCATTGCAATGTGATATAACTATTTGGAGATGTTGCTCCAACAATCATGGTGTTCTTTTTATCCTTCAAAGGCAATATGTTGAGTAAACTAGGAAATTGAAATCCTGGTCAGCTAAATGAAAAGCACGCTTTCTTGAAGTAAATCGCTTTGAGCTTGAAAGAAAAGTGGCTTGTTCTTTTTATTTTGCCAAAAGCAAAGTGTGATTGTGAATTTTAGTTTTGAGTTGATGCAAGAAAATCAAAATTTGTCTTGTTGAGTTTTAATCACCAAAATGAAGTTTTTGAGTTGCCTAACTTGGAAGAAAAGCAAAGCTTTTTTTGTTGAGTTTTAAAGCACCAAAATGAAGTTTTTGAAGTTCCCTAACTTGCAAGAAAATCAAAGTTTGTTTTGTTGAGTTTTAAACACCAAAATAAAGTTTGAGGTTGATTCTTAACTTGCAATAAAAGAAGTGAAGTTCTAAAATCCTAAGAAAAATGGGGTTAGTTCATACCTGCACAAAAAGAAAAAAGTTAGCAAAATCTGCATACATGGGGGGCCTCTACAAGCCTAATTTTTTTTGATTTGTCGGTTACAAGGTATTTTTTACAACTCTCTGTTACAATATCACTACTCTATGTGAGAACAAAAGCGTTATTTAACACGAAAGTGCAATAGTAAGTACAAAAGTGCTAAAATAAATGTTGTCGAACAGAGTTACCTCTGTTAAACAGAAAACCAAAAGCACTAATTCTAGAACAATAGCGCTACTTAAGGGTCAATAGCGCTAGACTATAAACAAAAGCACTAATTTGGGGATAATAGCGCTAAAATACCAAATTGTGATAGTGCTAAAGCGTGAACAAAAGTGCAAGAGCGCAACTTGTGTGTCAATTAAAACAGTAAAAAATTAGTAGTTTAAAAATAGTTGCTCTTTGATTCATATCGGGTTCACCAAATGATGCTCTGCCAAATGGAAGGATGTTAGACAAAAACTAGTGGTGGTATAACACATATGAGAAACAACAAGAAACAAAGAGTTGTTTGTGTTAATCAACCAAAGACTATTCTAAGCAGGCATACCAAGAGAGACACTATAAACATAATAAAACATTTGACAATGAAAGCAAATACAATACGACATCTCCAAATGCCTTCCACCATGCTTGTAGCTCCTTCTCCCTTCTTCCTCTCCTCTCCAAGTTCCAATTTAGTGTAGCTCTCAGCAACTTTTTGCACTATGGATGCCTTATGGAGGTTCAAGATTGAAAAATGATTAATCTAATGCTATGCAAGTGTGAACAAAAGCTAAAATAAGAGATTATCTAATTAGGTAGTGTTGATTTTAAACCAAAAGAGTGAATATGATTGATTTATAATAAAATGCTCTCTAAAAATGACTATAATGTAAATGCATACAAGTTTTCAGGATCTAGATTATGAAGAAATGGGCTCTATTTATAGGAAAAATGGAGCAATGGATGGTTTAGATTGAGTAATCTCAACAAGGGTCATGATTGAAGGGTTTAAGATCCATGTGAAGGCTTTCAACCCAACCCCAAGATGACAAGTTTCAACATGAGATGGGTTGAGAGGAGAGGGAAGAAGCATTAAATGCTTGACATGACTTGAGGGTTAACTTGGGAGGTAAGGTTAAAGTTGAGTTGAGTGGATAAATTCATTATCCAAAGAATAATGCTTTTATCCAATGGGTAAAGTTTTGTGCAAGAGTTAGTGAGGATAACCATGGTCAAAGCAATAAATGCTTGAGGAGACACATGGGTCACATCAGGGTTGAGTTAGGGGTCAAAGTCCCTAACCATGGGTGCAAGTGGATCTAACCATAAATGGTTATGTAAGAGCCATTAATGGTCATGTAAGAGCCATTAGTGGTTTGGAAGACTTTAGAGGTTAAATTGTTGAACACATAAAGCATTTAATGCTTTTCAAAGACTTTGAAGGCTTTGAGAAGTGACTCCAAGTTGCTTAGGAATGTGACAATAATTAGGGGATGGATTAGGCTAATTAGGAAGGGGTTAGAAGAATCTAGAAGGGGATTCGAGATTGCAAGTGGGTTTGGTGGGTGAGGGAAAATAGAATTTTTATTAAAATAAAATTCATTTATTTTGTCCAAGGGGTTGAGCTTAACTGGTTAAAACATTGGGTTCTCACTGTGGAAACAGACAAGCGAATTGATCAAGAGTGAGTGTGTGTGATGTGCGAAAGATAGTTGACAGTGAAAGAAGCAGTGTGTGTGAGCATTGCGGACATTGAAGGTAATCAGTAGTGGAGTAGTCCTTTACCAAACTTGTTGCGAAACAATGGTGAAAAGATCTCTAACTGGATCTTCTATAAAGTGTGAGATTTGTAATATGAGCTTAACTTGGAACTAATTTCATACATTTGGATATGAAAACTTTCTCAGTTCATCCATTTCAATTGCAGTGAGCATTTCAACAGTTAGTTGTTTCTTTTTGTATCCGCGATGAGCAGTCCGACAGTGAACCGTTTTTGTTATCTGGCAGTGAGCCACCCTTTTTGTAAACACAACTATAACTACTTATATTTTCCTGTGAGTTAACACTCTTCGTGGTTTTTTTTGTTTTGGGTTTTCCACGTACAAATTTCGGTGTTCATTTTGTGGTTGTGTTCTTCTTTTTTATTCTACATTAACTATTTTAATTCAATCAAGTCTGTTTGATACTTTGAGGATAGCTTATGGTAGTTTTGTAGATCAAGACCTCAATTTGCAAATTCCAAAGGTGCAGTTTAGCTTTGCAATAGGGACCAAGGCGCCCAATGCCCTAGTCCAACCCAGTCATACTCAAATTGTAATGACAAGTGCACATCAAAATTTCCTCTTCAGTTCTCTACTCTGTGTCTTAGTTTTAGTTTTGTCTTTCTTTGTTATTGCAGTATACATAGTCATTTTCATTCATCTCCCTATCTTAGTTCATCATTATTGCACATTTAGCTCACTTCCCTTTCATAGAAGCAAAGGAATAGAAACCCTAATAGTATACTCTCTTTCACAAGTGTTAGTCAAAGTGAATCACTTCCTTATGCTCTTTCGTATTCCAATGTATGGAGGAAAGTGGGGTTAGGTCCTAAACTACCTAATCCCATTTTTCACTATCACACCCTTATTATTTTTTACTTAGGATTCTTATTTGTCCTTTTAGACTTTTACTTATTGTTGATTGGGCACCTTCTCTTTCTTGATTGTTTCTCTATGATGTGAGTGATGCATTGCTGGCATTTTCGTCTTGTTGTGGTTTTATGACTCTCGTTGGGTTGATATGTTCATATTGAGTATTTTCTCCATGTTAGGCTCTTGTTCAAACCCATTTCTCTCATTTTTTTACTTGAATGACTATTTGGCTCTTGTGATTATCTCCATGACTACGGTGGGGTGGACCTGAGGGTACCACATGGTCAGGTGGCGTTCCCAACCACTGTTAAGGATTGAAGGACTTGGTTCATGACTGGCCCGATAGATGTTACCTCCTTCCTTGACACTGGACTCTTGTCATTCTCTTCCATTTCTTGTATGTTGTAACCATTTGTTTATTGTAATATGTTGAGTATCATTGATTGTGTATGTATTGAACACTCGAATTGGAGATGGATGTAATAATGGTTGTTGGATAGGTATTGGTTTTTATTTGCATGCAACGGTGTTGGAATGGGGCATGATGTATGATCTATTATGCTTCTCTATTCTTGATGTATCATGATGTTATCATATGAACATTTCAATTGGTGTATTAAAAATAACATAGATATGTTGGTTTAGTGTTGGAGGTTGATTTAGTCATCTCTTAGTGGTTCATGAATCATTGGCCTAGTCTTGGTTGTGTTTCTAAGGTAGTGACATTAGGGAACCCTTAGAGGTGACTTGAGTTATCCCATATGGAGTTCCAAGAGTTTTAACTTTCGCAATGTGCATAGTTGGTTAACATATATTTGACTTTATCTTGAGGTTGAGCGTTATACTTGTATATGTAGTGCACGATGACACTTTATTACTTGATTTTTTTTTCCATGCATTCCTTGTATAAATGCTCTTATCCTCTAAGGTTCCTTGGCGGGTCGTTATAAAGGGACAAGCATGAGCCATATCAAAGAAGAAAGGTGTGTTATTTTTTTTGTCTTCTAATCTGGAGAGAGAATGTTTAAGAGCTCTAACATATACTATATGTAAATTATGTAATAGGAATGTCCAGTCAATTAATCAATGCAACTATCTAGTTTAATTTATCAGCTAATCATATTAAGTAATTAAATTTGAATGCAATGAAAATGAATCGGAATAATTGCAAGTATAAGCTAAGTTGGGTTCACTAAAATATTGTATACAAAAAATGACCCTAGAATAACCAATACATTAACCTAGGTTGACCCTTCTCCCATACAACATTAGAGATGTGTGTGGGATTGGCTTGTTGTTCATAAGGAAGATCCATGTTGTTTTGTACTCACACTTCTATTGATTGCATGCGATTGGGAATTTTTGAGTATGTGTGTGATGAACTAGGCTAAAGGAGGCTAATTTGAACAAGATTGACCAAATATAGAAATTACAAAACATAAATGTAGAAGAGAGATATAGATATAGAAACTAGATACAAAGAGGAACTTGGTGGTACAATTTAGTGCTAGTTATGACAGATAAAGGATCTATAAGCTTTTGTCCTAAAGGGGCTTTTATCACAAGACAATGTCAAAAATGGGTTCAGGAGCTTACTAAGTTATTGTCCTCCAAGTATCAAACAGACTTGACTGAATTAAAACAGTTAAAGTAGAATAAACAAGAAGAACACAAACACAAGATGAACACCAAAATTTGTGCGTGGAAAACCCAAAACGAAAAAAAAAACCACGAAAAAAACAGAAATTGGGATATTGAAAAATCGATCGGTAATCAAAATAGAATCTCGATCAAATATCAATTAACAACATATCATGCATGGAGATGCGGGTCAATTAAATTGTATGAAATTGACCATTGTATCATAATATCTCAAATTATGAGAGGTGAGGGAGTGAAAGTCCAAAGTATATTATGGTAAAAACAAAAATGAGAGAAAAAATGACAAATGACCATAATATTTTAAAATTGAATGCGTTATAATCTAACAAATCTATCAATTTGGCGTTCCCCCATGACGATCAAAGAATACCTTTCAAGTTGCCTATAATTGAAAGATGGGAAAACAAACTCTTTAAAAAAATTAGTTTAAGTAAATTAACCTTGATATAAATTTTAAATATATTAACTATTAAGTATGATTAGCTAGATTGTAATTAGGTATTTATTAAAAGTAAAAGGAAAAAAAATTGAGTGTACATGTTTTTGGTGGTTGATTGAGTTAGTTTATTATTTTTATCTTCTTAATTGTAATTTACAATTACTTAAAATTAGAATGTTGAAAATAGAATGATGAGATCCTCATACTTTTTATGAAGGATGTAATCTTCTCTAAATAAAATGATTTACTTTTACGAAGGACACAATCTTCTCCAAATAAAATGATTTTGATCAAACAGAAAATATTTATGTGATCTTTCAACACAACATTTAGAGGATGAGGGGGGATTCCACACCGAACTGCAAGTTATCCATCACGGTAGTCAATTTTGATCAATTGAGTAGTAATTGCACCGTGAAAAACACATCCAAGGTCAGATTTTGGAGACAACATAAAGGGAAAGTGTGTCAACAAAAGCATATGGTTTTATGAAAGGAGGACAAAATTTCCTATATTCAATCCCCCAATCGAAGAAGATCGTCTTTCAACCGATTCCTCGTCGAATAACAAAGCCTTGTGTACGTACACCAGCATGTTGAAAGTGCGGGGAAGTATTTTCTGGTTGGAACCATGAATATGCCTTTGCAAGATCCCAAATATGGAGAAAAGACTAAATTAAATTGTCTTATTTCTATCAAGCAAAAAACAAGAACTAAAACTTTAATAAGTCTTATTAACACTCACCTCGGTAAAAAAATTAAGCTGTCAAGCTTGAGAGTATAGCACAGACGAGTAGGTGGGAAACGATTCTACTAGACATGATGAGAATTGTGGACCTCCTTTAATGACGAGTTCAACAACTCTCAAGATATTCTTTGAGTGGACAAGAAGGGGAGTTATATGAACAAGCTTTGCGCAAATTGCTCTTGGCTTTCAAAGGAACGTGTTGGACTAGCTATGTATTTATGAGAATTGATCTCGTGGGTTAATTATCATTCTAAGTTTAGGTGAAGATTTTGATTTGGAAGTTTAATGATTGTAGGTTTTGGTGTGACGACAAATCTATATTTAGTATTAAAACAGGGTATTGATTTTGTGCTTTCCTTTCTCATCTCTGCCCGTGACATTAAGAGCATATGTTTCATGATACTTTTCCCTCCCAGATATATGTTCTATGTGTATTTGTATTCATTCGTATTTAAAGTTTTTATATTTTAAAATGAATCCGTTTACTTTACAAATAATTATCACTCAGTTTTTAGATTATGTGATTTTGTGCTCTCCAATATATTATCAAAGTATATTTTACTCTCGACCTAACCATTACACCTCATTTTGATGCAAATGCTAATAGTTTCCTTTTTGTATTGGGCTGTGTGTTTCGTTTCACTTAGTACGGGGGAAAGATAAAAGAAGAGCAGAGGAGGAAATCGGCAAACAGTGTCCTTGACAGAAAAGAAGAAAGAGGAATCCACTTGGTAAAATAAAGGAGTAGTCTAGTTGGTTAGGATACTCGGCTCTCACCCGAGAGACCCGGGTTCGAGTCCCGGCAACGGAACATCCTTTTGGCTGTCCGACTGGGAAGCCTGTTACTTTAGGAGAGCAATTATCTCTTTTGCCTTCCAATTTGCAAAACAAACAAACTGACACGATGTTGCACACAATTTTCCAAAAGCAAACTGCGAAAAACCAAATAAAAACAGTGCGTCTGCCGGGAGTCGAACCCGGGTCTATTGCTTGGAAGGCAATTATCCTAACCGTTGGACTACAAACGCAGACGTTGTAAATAACCTTGCATATGATATTTATTTTTTATCTAATTTATATTTATCGCGCGGACGAGTTGTTGCTCTCCAATAAATCAACTACAGATTGAGCATGAGGTTCAATACGGTAATGCATTCAATTCATTCTCGACGGTATGGGAAAATGGATTATAAAATGTAAATCTGATATTGTAAACTAATGTCCACGTTTTCGAAGCACGTTGTCTGGGTGGTGTAGTTGGTTATCACGTTAGTCTCACACACTAAAGGTCCCCAGTTCGAACCTGGGCTCAGACAGGCTTATGTGATTATATGCTCTTACTAAATACGATACTTATTTTTCTTTTACTAAGCAAATTGTCGTAGGGTAAAGATATTGTAACTGTGTTCTGCTCCGTTCAAAGCAGGGCTTTGACATTATGAGTCTGAAGAGGAGCTAATCGTATTACAACAAAACTATAATGCTTTTATGAAAACATTCATCAACAGCTCATCAGAGTGGCGCAGCGGAAGCGTGGTGGGCCCATAACCCACAGGTCCCAGGATCGAAACCTGGCTCTGATATCTGCTTTGTATCAGCTGAAGCTTCTGGTGTTTCATTTTGTGCACTGCACAGGTTACGCTGAGGCTTGTTTTCGAAGGGCAAGATGAGGCCTGTAACTTCAATTGTCTTTGTTTTATCCGTGTTTTCACTTTTAATAACATATTTATTTCTCATAGTATAAACTAAGCATCGAGTGGTTGTCATCTCAATTTTATTTCTCGCATTTAAATTTGATTAAATAACATGGCTCACTATTTTGAGCACGGGGTGGTGGCGCAGTTGGCTAGCGCGTAGGTCTCATAGCTAAATTGAGTGATCCTGAGGTCGAGAGTTCGAGCCTCTCTCACCCCACTTGTCTTTTGCTACACCTTTTAATTCTTTCCTTCCCTCGTAAAACAAATTTCATAATTTTGTATGTCTAAATAAATAAAATTGTTAATACAATGTCTTAGATGAATATATATATGTATATAATTATTATTCATTTATTTTTAGTAAGTTCATGTTTTCTTTATGTGCATGTATATGGTGATGTGTTTGTGCTTATCATGAATAACATCATTGGTTACAATACAACTCCAAGCCCAAATCTTCACACAAGATCATACAAATCAATACAATGTTGGGGATATTTTAGTAGCATTATGATGCTTGCAAAACATTATGATAAAACCTCTAACATAAGCACTCAATATATAGGGCATGTAGAAGACCATAAATGATTTCTAACAACAATGTATTGGAAACTGCTACCTAATTGAGGCATACATATCCACAAATCTTTGTTAATTGGTAGATAATTAGAGATTGCAACTACCAAACTTGACTGCTCAGGTAGTCTTACCCTACCTTTTCTCTCACCCCATCTTGCATTTTCCTACAAATTTAATTCGGAGGACCTTTTATCATTGATGCTCTTCCCTTACCAAACTTGACTACTCGGGTAGTCTTACCCTACCTTTTCTCTCACCCCATCTTACATCTTCCTACAAATTTAATTTCGAGGACCTTTTATCATTGATGCTCTCCCCCTCCTCCTTAATAAACTTACCATAAAATATTTTTCATGATTTTGTACATCTAAATAAAATAAAACACGGTTAATTAATTGGCAATTTGTTTCCTCACAATTTTAAGGCTGATTGAAGATGAAAACACTGTATCTTAGATGTGGATCATATAACAATGAAAATCGAAGCTTATATTGGAAGAAAGCAAATTTACCTTACTACATGAATTCATATGTGTGCATAATTCTTATTTATTCTTTTCATTCAGTCCATGTTTTCTTGTAACTTTATTTGACATTAAAAAATCACTTCCACGTCACAATCTTATACAAATTTGGGCTCGTTCCCTCACACCATTGCTCATCCCATGCACACACATACCCCCTACTTTATCTATATATGCATGTATTATGACTCATTCGTGATTTTCTCCAAGTTCGTG
Organism: Cryptomeria japonica; assembly: GCF_030272615.1. NCBI lineage: Eukaryota > Viridiplantae > Streptophyta > Pinopsida > Cupressales > Cupressaceae > Cryptomeria > Cryptomeria japonica. The sequence goes on from NC_081409.1 coordinate 805,568,422, forward strand.
ATCAACTCCCTCTCATCATGCTCTTTCTTTTTCTAGTAGCTCTTACACACCTTACAAGTTGTCATGATTACAATTAGCAACTTCCATGAAACTAAGTGATTCTTGTACTTGCCAAAATACAAACTATACGCGACATTGAGTGCCACTCCTAGTGGGATACCCACAATTATGTGGGTGCAACAAATAATTACTTAATTAAATTAAATAATTTACACCTTAGGATTACAAGGTGTACGACACCTCTCCCAACATTCCCCTACTTGTTGTATGTCTTACAATATCATAAGATAAATCTCATCAAATTGTGAATTGATTGCTAAGGGCCAGTAGGCACATTCCATCGTTGCACCACTTGATTTTTTGTGTCTGTACTTGCTTCATTAATGCATCTACAACATTAGCATAAACCTTTTCAAGCATCACCCTTCCATTGTCAACCATGTCACAAACAAAATGATATTAAACATCAATGTTCCTTGCTTGTGCAATAAAACTTGGGTTATTGGACATCAAAGATTACATCCGTAGCAATCCATAACCAAAACCACAACGACCCACGTGTAACAAAGGAATGATAATTACAAAGAATTTATAATGCATTGGACATTGTCACACATACATAAAACCCTCATTAAATTCATTCTAGAAAATGTGGAAGATAAAATACATACATATGATTATATATTTCCTTGAATCACTACCAAAACTATGGAAACATTCCATTACCTAGAAATGTGTTTCATACCCTTTGCACTCTTTACTGGATGCATGACTTTGTTTGAAACTAGTATCTACATTTAGTGTTTGAAGCCATAGAATCGAATGTAGATCCTCTTAGCCAAAAAACTTGGCTCAAGGACAAAGTCACCAGAACTTGTCACTTACTCATCCAAACAAACTACTTCACCAAATAGGTAGAAGATGACCATCAGTAGCTCTCTTGCTATCAACTTCTCATACCTAATTTAAGTGTGAAAATCCTTGCATATTCATAGCAAAATTATGGATCTCTCTTGCTATAGAAATTTATCGTTATTGGTTATTAAATTTCAACCCTATGGTTGACGAAGTTGGTTTTGATCACAATCCAACTGATGAAGTTTGTGTTCATCAAGATATCTAATAGAAAATAGAGTAATTTTTAGTGGCGCATAGTCATTGAAGTCCAATGATCTCGACCATTTTTCATGAATGAACTCAAAACTCCTACTGCTTGGGAAATGTCTAATTGCTCCATGAATCAACCAAGCATTCAATAATGTAGACATGAATAACTACCATATACTTTGCCTTTGTGAAGACAAAGTCACCATGACTTGTCACTTACTCATTTAGCTAACTGCTTCACTAAATAGGTGAAAGATAGCCACAAGTAAATCTCCTCCTATCGACATCTCTTACCTAATCTAAGTCTACAAACTCTTGCATATTCATAGCAAAACTCTCTTGCTATAAAATTTTCCCAGTGTTGGTTATTAAAGTTTAGCCTTATAGTTGACATGAGTTGGGTGTTGATGAGGATCCAACTGATGAAGTTTGTGTTCATCAAGACAACTAAAAGAAAATATAGTAGTGTGCAGTGCCCCATAGTCATTGAAGTCCAATGATCTCGACAAAGGAACACTCGCCATCCTATTTGCAATAAAGACAATTATCTAATTTGATCCTCACAAATACCAATCCTAAAACAAAAAATTAAAATTTTTCATGGCATATTTTGAGTGACTATACGAGACCATACAAAGATTTTTTTAATTTACAAACCAATGACTCCTTACTTCGTACAACATAGTTCTTTGGCTATGTCATAAAATATTCTTCCTCCAAATCGCCATGTAGGAATGTTGTATTCACATCCATTTATTCCATCTCAAGATCAAAATTTGATGCAATACATAACAATAATTAATAGATGTTAGCTTAACGATTAAAATAATCTCACCAAACTCTATTCGCTCAGCTCAATAATATATCCATTTACAACCAATATATTTCCCTAGACTTCTCACTGATTAAAGACTTTGGTTCCTGTGACATAGAGGGAAAGCTTGGGGAAGAAGAGGAGGTTGAATGGAATCTATTAGAAGAGGATTGGGAGTGAGTAACATTGGAGGGAAGAAATTTGGGAGGATTCGCAGACAATTGCAGAAGAGCATCATTGTCAGAATTACCGATATGGGAAACTGGAGTTATAACAAGAGAGGTAGAATGCACTTTGTAATGATGTTTATGGACAAGAGAGACACGAATTAGGTGGCCCTCCTAATGACAATAAAATCAGCCATTTTTCTTATTAAGGTAGTTTAATTTTGTATCGAATTCAAATCGTGAGCCAAAGAGTTTGATAGAAGTGGGAAGAGACTGAGTAAGACCCATTTCAACCAACAACCTAGGTTAAATACTTAGGCTGAACCATTTGTCTAATTTTTTTTACACCATAGAACTCTCCCAAGTTGGGATGCTGTGTCATAGAGAAGGGTCTGAAGGTCAGGTTAGGAAAAGGAAATTTGACTCACATCAGGTACTTGGATTTAGTGATGCCCTCAAGATGGAAGTTAATACCCCAATGCCTGGACTCGGATTTCTATACACTACCATCATAATTGTTCAATTCAAAAGCAGTAAGATTGTCAATGATGGAGTCAAGAGTTACCCTAGTTTTGTCAATGGACTTCAGCTCCTGAATGGCTGCAACTCAGATAGCGTAGACCAGTAGTAGGTTTCTCAGTACCTTACTGATCACTGTGGCATCTTCCACTTTCCCTCCTGCACTCTTAATTTCACCCACTATCTCTTTTATCCTTTGACCATACTGCTAGATATTCTCACCTTCAGCCATCCGCATGTCATCAAGCTTTCCTCTTAGACTCTCCTCTCTAGCAATCTTAACATGTTCATCACCGCTATAAATCTCTTCAATTTTTTTGTCATATCTAGACCATGAACATCTACATATTCAGCATCAGACAGGGAACTGATAATGGCCTCTAATGCTTGATGGTGTTCTTGTTGCTCTTTCTTCTGATCATCAGTCAAAATCCCTTCTAATGGGTTGGATGCACACTATGGATGCACACTATGTTCTCCCTTCTTCAACGGTAGCCCACCAAGCCATCTCCTTTTTCTTCGAGTGATCTACATGCCTCCTTTCAAGTCTCACATAAATGAATATTATAACCTTTTAAGGGGTGGTTTCCAAACCATCACACGCTTTTGAAAAGTTCACCTTTAATTATCCTTTATTAAATATAATTATTCCTTTCTTTTAAGAGAGTATTTCATAAACATTTTAAATATTAGTCTCTCTTTAAACCAAAGGATTATAATATCCTTTAATTTTATTTGCCTTTTTAATTCTAAAAGAGTTATTTAATAACGTTATCTTTTCTTCGAGAAAAAGTCAAATAACAATAATATCATTCTTTTTCAAATTTAGTTTTAAATATTAAACCAGATGATGTTTAAAGTTTTAATTATGTTAAGATAAGTTTTGAAATCTCATTTATTATAAAAATATATAATAAATAATTAATGTTTTATATGTTTCTTTTATACAAAGTTTTCCATGTTTTATGGTTTAAGTCACTTTACTAGGTGGGGAAAAAGTTTCTCACGCTGATAAATTCTTTCACACTGGTGAATTTCTTCTCGCCATTTTTATTGTTTCCGATATGCTTTTATAGATCTAAAAATTTCGAAGAAACATAGGGAAAGTTGCCAACTGAAATGAAATAAGAGTACACTTTTAAGATGTATAAACTCATGCAAACTTATATTTTACTCTTCCGAACTACTGAATTTATTTGCAGCCCATTATGTGTTTGTGTGCATTGCTAAATCTTTGTGCAACAATTATTGTTTTCATTTAGAAATAAAATCGGTATTTCAGTTTTTATCGAATAAAAAAGTAACAAAGAAAACCCTTATAGTAAAGTATAATATTATAAAAGAAAGTCAATTTTTATAGAATTTTTAAATTTAATTTAATTATTGTATAAAAATTAAAAACTGAAATTTTTTAAGTTTTAAATTATTATAAAAAATGTTTTCATTTAAAAAATAATAATAATAAATAATGTAAAACTATTTTAGATTTTGAAAATATATAATATTCTTTTTTTTTAATGAAAATATTTTATGTTCACCTTATTTATATTCAAATTGTTTTATTATTTTATTTTTATAAATAATAAATTAGATTATTATCTTCTTAATATAAAGACAAATTTCATTACAATCTTCTTAATATAAAGACAAAATTTAGTTTAAAAAATAAATATTAATAATAGTTATGATTTTATTGTAATGAAGTTTGTCTTTGATTTTTTATTTTCATTTAATTATATTTTCATATATATTTCTTTTTATAATATTAGTTGTTGTCATTTTAGAAAACTTTATATTTATATGTTTTTTGTTTTTTTTTTAATGGTAAGTGCTATCAGCTATGGGGATAGCACCCTATATTAATATAAAAACTGAGTACAAAAATATTACACAAATTCAAAAACCCTTCACCAAGGGAAGCCAAAGCTTAGGTACATTACATTTTATGCTTAGAAAGAGATTAAATCCTACATACCAACCTAGTATGTCCTACCAACATAGGCACACCTCCTAAATCTAGCTTTGTCTGATAAAGCGGAGGATGACCAATACTGCCTCCCCAATGTTGAGGAGATTATCAGTAGAGCCCTTGGAAAGCCACCAATCCTCTGATTCCAGAAGCATCCTGAAGTTGTCGAGGTTACCGCTCAACACTCTTGTTTTGAACGTGTGCCATGCCTCTCTTGTGAACCAAGCTCTCCTTCACTGGTCATCTCCGTGGGACTCCTCTGCAGGTACCACATCGCCCACATCGGGCTCTGATTCTATCATGTTTGTCACACCCTTGTCCTCTACCTCATCTACATCCTCTCCCTCCTCACTCTCAGCTTATGTCCCTTCAATGCCTTCTTCTGCTGATTCCTCATGATTGTTCTCCAACAAGTCCTCTGATTCTGAAGTAGAGGAGGAACTCTCTGCAGGCTTGAAATACAGCCTTAAGATACTTTCCCTATTTCCTTCCCTAAGTTCGAAAATAGCATCCGCTACAGCATCTATGTTTACTGGGTTGACAAAGCCCTGCATCAAGCCAACACCTTCCACCCGCGACTCTAGGATGTCTACAATGGGAGTGATTACTACTCCATATACTAGCCCATCACACCAATGCCTCTCCAACTTCAAAGAACAGTCCACCAAGGAGATGATTGCCTCGCATATTTCTTCCTCTGGGATGAACAGATTAAGACATTGTCGCTCCAAACCATGTCCACAATTAACGCAACTTAGACCCACAAAAGGCGACATTTTCACCCTTCACCACCACTCTCTCAAAGTTGGGATCCTCGAGGAACCACAGAGCTGATGCTTTACATTTTGATCATACCACCTTGCTACCTATGCTTCGGCTCGTGTAAGGCTATCATAAACTAAATCTATCTGATCCCCGTGCGTTGCCTTTCTGGTCTCTCACTCAATATAGTGTCTAGTACCATTGTATCTGCATCTTCATTACTGAAGACAATTGTACCAATATTCTTCTCAATTCCCATGTTGGCCAAGAGGTCTACCACCTTATTCCCTTCTCTATAATTGTGTTTGAATTCAAATGAGTTGATGGATTCTAGAGACTTATTGATGTGATGTACCCACTTGCCGAGTTTCCAATTCGGGAAGTTAGACTTGGTAACCCCATTGATTATAATTTGTGATTCTCCTTCAAAACATATTTTGTCCAGCCCTCTTTGTATACATAAGTCCAATCCTGCCGCCAATGCCCTGATTTCTGCTTCATTGTTTGTGGCTAGTCCCAAACTCCCATATAGCCCTCCAAGTAATATCCCGGAGGAATTTCTGATGACCACTCCAATTCCTGCTGGTCCAGGGTTCCCTCTACAGGCTCCATCAAAATTTAGTTTGACCCAATCACCTTGCGGAGGAGCCCATCTAATTAACTTCCTATTAATTTTGGGAGCAGGGATAGCCCCCAACCCCCAATCTTTGAGTGTCCAATTACTTTCCATTTCCCTATCCCAGTTGTCGTACCTGAGTGATTTCACTTTGGGGGGTTTGCCATTGTATATTTATATGTTATATTTAATAATATTATAAAATTTAAAAAATAATAGATTTTTTTTTTTAAATATATTAAAAATTTAAATGATTTAAAACCATTTTGCAATAAAAATTGATTAAAAAATTTATAAAAATATTTTATTACAATATGTAGATAACCACATTTTATGAATTGAATTACAATCCTCAATCTAATGTAAATATTGCAAATAAATACCACAATTAAATAACATGTACCATCTTTTAATGTAGTTAGGGTTAGTGTTGAGGTTAGCCTAAGGTTGTGGTTAAGAGTTGGTTAAGATTTAAGTTTCCAATCTAAGATAAAGTCTAGGTTACAATTAGGGTTAATATTTGGGCTCAATTGGGGCTAGATTTATTTATACTATGAGATTTCAGCAATCCATGCTATAATTCTCTTATTTCTTTTGGATTCGATTTATTAATGCTATGAGATTTCCACAATCGAATTGAGAAGAACTAAAAGAGTTATATTTATTGTTATTTAAATTTAGTTTAACTAGCATATCTATATTTAAAAATCTAAAGAATGTCGAGAGATATTAAATTTAAAAATATTTAACATTCATAAATAATAATAAAGAATTGATTACAATGAGATTGACGTGAAATGGTTCAATAAATCATTTAGACTACTCAAAAGAAAATTCAAAATATGTATTTAACATTTGATTTATAATGATATAATAATATATAAATATTAGATTTTATATATATGTTATATTTATTTTCTCCAAAAAAAGAATATTATAAATTTAACCCTTATTGAAACCTAACCCTAATTCATCCCCAACTCTAGTCATATCTTTAATTCCAATTATAAACTTAACTTGAACCCTAATTTAACGTTAAATATAATCCTAATTGATCCATAATGCTAACCCTATTTAAATCCTAATCTAACATTAAACCTAACCATAATTAATCTCTAACCTTCACCCTATTTAAACCCTAACCATAGTTTAACCCTAGCTCAAATATTTTTCTTATAACCATAATTTTACACTAACCCTAATTGAACCCTTATCCTAACTTGTTAGAAGTATGCTTGTTGTTGCACCAAAAGATCGACTTGTTAATATCCAATACAACCACTAGACTTATAGAATCCACAATGCCAGATTCAATATCTACCAATACAAACCTACTCCCTAAATAGTGAGACAAACTATAGATTATCATCTCTAATTAAAATATCAAGAAATCCATAATTCAATAGATAAAACAAAATATTCATCTTTTGTCCACACAAAACTCAATACATTTATTCATCATATTTACTTTTTCACAATTAAAATAAATAAATTCGTACTTTTAAAAATAACTATTGAAAGAAGAGTGATTAAATACAAATCATATGGGGGAAGCCTACCAATAGTAGTTATAGCTAACATCGTACAACCATAGATCCTAATAGTACATCAGATTTCAACAAAAAAAAATTTGTTGTTTTTGTATGACGCGACTTAACTTCTTATAGCTAAGGTTATGGCTTCTAGGTAGCAACAACGCATAGTGTGGGATCAATTATGCGCATAAGGGTCAAAAAGTACACATTTTGAAGTGTTGCCTGATACCTACTTAAAGATGTTTCAATATTTGTCCACTCAAAATTGTCAGTGCTTGTGGACAAATGTCCCAGTAGTTGTGCACAAATGTCTCAGTATTGGAGGACAAATGGGCCAATTATGGATCAAAAAAGCTAAAAAGTGATTGGCTATCGGTACATGTGAAACTTATTAATGAACTTTTCATTATCATTTTTCCAACTCCTTTAAAATTAATAATTGAGATATTGGGTGCACAAGAAATGATTTCTACCATTTCAATTCTTTGTATCTTAGTTACTTTTGGCAAATGTATTAGGGGAGAGGGACTAGTAGTCATGAGGGCTAACTTCGTCAACATGTAGCCGTCACATGGAATATCATAAGACCTCCATTTTTTTTTATAAATGTAAAATGGACACTTAACTATTTACAACTAAGGTTTGAAGGTGTGACTCATCATGCAACTCATCAAAATAACACGTCCAATGCGAAGTGTCCAAAAAATGACTTTTTAAAGATTCAACCAAAACTTAATCTAAAAATTCCTAGTAGTTGAATAAAAAAATATCATTTGTAATTAATATAATATCGTATTTTTATGTTAAATGGACCAAATTCCTATTAGTAATCATAAATGTAAGTTATCTTTAACTTTTATATCCAACACCAAAGGACCAATAGTTGAACACAAAAAATTATTTGTTGTTATAAAAGCAACATATTATTTTATAAAATAAGACTTATATTGAATACAAAGGGACCAGTTGTTGAACACTAAAACCATTGGACAATCCCTCACATTTTATAAGAAAATCAAAGTATTTATTGTGTTCACATTTTATATTTGTGATAAGACAAATTATTAATATGAAATACTCTAATGCATATACATTGCTACCCCAATAGTTGTACACATAAGAATTATATTTTTTCACTATGATAAGAGTACTTGTTTAAGTGAGCATCTTTTTTAATAAATGACACACTTATAGTGGGTAACTATGACATTTTATTTGAAACAACAAATTATTTATTTCACTTGGTAAAAATGTATTTATGTCTTTTTTATATAACATTTATAGGTTCTCTTGTGTTCAAGTATTGGTCCATTTTGACACCCAGCCTTAAACAACACACACTAAGCAACATATTAAGCCTAGAGAATGTTAGTCAACTCTGAATGTTTAACACTTTTAAGCCTAAAAGTGTATTCTTAGTGTGACCACACACATTAAGCAACATATTAAGCCTAGAAATTGTTAGTCAACTTTGAGTTTAGCACTTTTAAGCTTAGAAGTTTAAGCTTAATGTGTGTGATTTAAATCGTTCCTCGACGAAAGTTTAGGCTGGATATTATAAGCACAATTGCTATAACGACTATTAGACCCCTCTCCCCTAATCATTAGAATACAAGAGCAGCAAAAATTTGTGGAATAACATTGTAACAACTCAGGAGCGTTCTATAAATACTAAACTACATAATTAAAAATAAGAACCCAATACTCGTAAATTTATGAACGATCACTCCTTAATATATGCATACACAAATGGTCGTTCCCAATTTCCTGTTTTCGCTTGTGCGAAAGACATTCCAGTCTTGCAATTAGTATACCGTAACTATGGTTTCCTATAGTGAAAAAAGATTTGAAAACGAAAAGCAGTTTATACAAATATAATTACAACATTAATCGCGTTTACGTCATCTCGTTCCGTTGTAGTCTAGTTGGTTAGGATACTCGGCTCTCACCCGAGAGACCCGGGTTCAAGTCCCGGCAACGGAAAAACGTTTTGATGATGCGCCTTTCCAAGAGCCAATAAATAAAAAAGAGAGAATGAGATAATAAAATGAAAATTATTTATCTAAATCATTAATTCATTTTTTTTTGCAATGTCAATAAATAATTCTTTTGTATTATCAAAATTCAACTATCTAGTTTTCAAGTCATGGGTAACGGTTCACAAGAACCCATCTCTCACAAGTATGAATGATACACTTAGCACTAATTGCATCTAGGTGATGCTCATAGACATCAAGTATTGAGCCTTCTTCCACATTTAAACATTCAACAATAGCAGCCCAGACGGGTTTGAACCTTGATGGCAAGAACAACAACACGACTTAATCATCACATCATGCCAATGTCGGCAATTTAGATTTTTGAGTTTCAACACTTAATATTTGTTACAATGGATTCCTAATATCATTAATTTAATATTTCTTTTACAATGTCATTAAATAATTCTTTTCTATTATCAAAATTCAACTATATAGTTTTTGAGTCATGGGTAGTGGTTCAGTTGAAGAACTCATCTCTCACAAGTATGAATGGTACACTTAGCACTCATTGCATCTAGGTGATGCTCATAGAGATCAAGAATTGAGCCTTCTTCCCCATTTAAACATTCAACAATAGCACCTCAGACAAGTTTGAACCTTGATGGCAAGAACAACAACACAACTTAATCATCACAACATGTCAATGTCGACAATTTAGATGTTTGAGTTTCAACACTTAAAATATGTTATGATGGATTCCTAGTATCATTAATTCAATATTTCTTTTGCATTGTCATTAAAAAAATCTATTGTATTATCAAAATTCAACTATCTAGTTTTCGAGTCATGGGTAGTGGTTCACAAGAACTCATCTCTCACGAGTATGAATGGTACACTTAGCAATCATTGCATCTAGGTGATGCTCATAGAGATCAAGCATTGAGCCTTCTTCCCCATTTAAACATTCAACAATAACACCCTAGTCGGGTTCGAACCTTGATGGCAAGAACAACAACACAACTTAATCATCACAACCTGTCAATGTCGGCAATTTAGATGTTTGTGTTAAATTGGATTCTCTTTGTCTATTTTTTGTCTTAAATTTTGTATCAAATATATTTTCTTTTGTTCTTTTTTTGGATTGTTTATAATTTTGGATCAATTCTATAAGCTACAAATTTGATGTCACAACTTGTGTGTTTTTGTTCATCAACCAACCCATCAAAATTTACTATCTATTTTGATGTAAAGATTCTTTAGAGGACTATCAAATTGCTAGGGGATACATTATCTCAGGTCTAGCTTTATAGTTATGCTAAGGATCAATAAGTAATATGCAAGCATACAAATATCCAAGATGATGATGATGAAGAAGTAAATATTGTCTTTTCAATGCACCAAATTGAAGTGTTCTTCTAATAAATGTTCCTTCAATGTCAATGATGTAGGATGAGAGAAGATGATGAATGAATGCACTTAAATAATTCATACAAGCTCATGTTTACTTGGCTTATAACACCTACTAAAATGGGTGAGAGTCAACCATTATGAATTTGAATTTTGGGGGTTAGGTTCATCATAGATGTGAGATCAATCCAATAAGTCCCACAACTTTAGGATTGACCCAAGATAAGGAATGATGATTTGTATATAGTGGATTTGAAATTTCAAGTGCATGAGATGTGTATAAATTGATAATTTGTGGTTGGATATATTGGAGTGTGTTTAAATAGGGATAGATGAAGAATAGAGGAACGAGCCCAAATTTACACAAAATTGCACCATTTGTTGATATGTAATTGCACTAAGGCATTCTCTCAAAATGGGTGAAAAACTAAATGGGGATATGCATGGTATGTAAACTTCACCATTAAATTTTGAGCCCCACATTGAGGTGCATGTGAATCTTATAATGACCAAGTATCTCAAATTTCGTAGTACTCACAAGCATGCATGTAAAGTAAATATGTAGACATAGAAGGTGTAGCGTCCTAAAATTGCGACACTTGCAATTTCGACTGCATTTGGGTCTTCACGATGGCGATGCAACACGGAACCTGAATGGAGACCCCGAAACTTGTTCATGACATCAAAAACTGCATTTTTCAGCACCCTGGCCTGATCCCTCCTTGTGCCCTGCTGTCCCTGGAGGTGGGACCATGGCGCCCAGTGCCCTGGTCCTTCAGGACTAGGGCGCCCAGCACCCTGGTCCCCCAGGACCATGGCGCCCAGCGCCCTGGTCCCTGGCCCTATTTTGGGCCCGGTCTCTTATGGGGCTTCGGGTCTTTAAGTTTGCAAATTGGAAAATAATATTTCCTGGTCGGCCTAAGGTCGGGAAAATCAGTCTATCAGCCCTAATTGACAAGTATATAAACTACATTTCCTCTCCCATTTTGGTAGATGGAAAAAAGGCGGAAACGATATTCAAACATTCAAGCATTCAAGCATTCAAGCATTTCTTCAAGCAATAGAGCATTCTAAGTCTCCATTCAAGGCTAAGTGTTGCATTCAAGACAAGGATTCAACCATTGAAGAGGAGATCACATACAACATACAACATACAACAACATTTACACCTTCGCATGTAAGAATACAAACATTCTTACAACAAGGTATCAGTACTTGTTTACATTACAAACATTTACATTTACAGCATTCTCATTTCTTGGTTAATTCCAAAACCGGGGTTTGACCTAAAGGCAAACCCCTCATCCCTAACCCCCCAATCGTCCTCTCTTTTCTGTGTGTAGGTTGCAGGTACGCCGTTGTAATTGAAGATCTAGAATCCTTGTGCAGAGACGAACAGATCCCCCTTCGTTTCGCGGATTTTTCGGAGGACCGTGTGCACGCCGGGCGCCATCGTCCCGTCAACTTTCGCTCAAATTTGCAGAACAGCACCGTCTCGACATTTTACTGCTAATTCCAGGTCCGCAGCTTCATCCCATATCCCTATCTCTGTTTATAAGCGAATCTTTCCTATTCTACATGCATTCCTAGTTCAATCTTTCTATCTACATTCTTTACAAAAGAGGGTATCCTTGATGTCTTAACCCTTGAAACTCATATAGAATCCAATCTTGCATTGTGTGGGATTGGATCTTGTGGGTTTCAACCCCTCTTTTGAATGTAAAGTCTCCCCTAAGTGAAAACCATCAACCCTAGTGACTCTCCCTTCTCTCTCCTTGGAGTTGGGGAGGGGAGAACGACTAGGGTTCGATTTTTCCACTTTACAGAAGGATATTCAAGTCCATATTAAGTAATGGACCTCACTAGATATCATTGTGTGTGTTTCTCCATAACATGCATGCTCCATTGGAACCATCAAAATAGAGGAAAAACATACAATGGGTAGCTCATGACACACAAGTAACAATAATCCCAAATGCAAGCTAAATTTTATTATCAAGTCAAAAAAAATAGATGAAAGTGTAGATTTGGAAGATTTTCACCTATATGGAAAGTGATATGATGTGATGTTGTGTGATATATTGACATATGTCATGTTGTGTGATAAAGTTCCTTTAAATCACAATAATTAATCTTTGTGTAGGTACCTATAACTGTCTACAATATTAAGATAAGAGTTTTAAGGAATAGGATATGCAATCCGCAATCAAATTGCATCCATAAGATGCAGGAACTAGAGAAGGACAAATAGTAGATAAAACATTATTGTAATCTACACATTTAAGCATGTAACTATTGTAAAATGTGGATGGGGAATAGATAATTTAATTAAATTTAAGATGATAAATTCCACATTTTTTATAATCTATTCTAATATTATATTAACAATCTAACATAAAAGAGTTTATCTAATTAAATCAAACACATATAACTATATTGTTGCATGAGTTGATGTTATCCTTTTTAATTAAATTGCTTAATATGTTCTTCTTAGATTGGTATTCCTACTCTAAATAGGACTAAATTGGAACATGGAAACACAATTAGGAAATTGATTTACATTAAATGGAATGTTGACATTTAAGAAAATTAAATAAGTATAAAAATTAGAAATGAAATCTAGGTAAGCTGATTGGAATGAAGGACTAAGAGGGTGTTGAAGAGAGAGTGAAGATTTCTATTTGAAACTATAAGGTAGACACTAGTCTCAAGATGACAATGCACCTATGGCAAGATGACACTAGTGTCAAGATGATTTCGAATTATCTTTATTGATCACAATGAATAGAAATAAAATTGAAATCACACCCATTGAGACTATAAAGTGGAATAGGGAAATAAATCAAAGAAAGACAATTGAAGCCTCTACGTACTCTTTATTACAATGGAAGTTACAGGTTAGCACAACCAACAAAATGAAACATTGGAAGCTTCAGTTGATATCAAGCACATATATCAAAGCTAGGTTTCGATCCTAGGACCTATGGGTTATGGGCCTAGCACGCTTCCGTTGCACCACTCTGATGAGCGGCATTGACTATGGAACCCTTTAAACAACACCCCATAGCCTAGACCCTCCCTATGATCGTATGCCTGCCTCCATGTACTTTACAACAGATGCCTGTTGCGTCGTGCATGCCATGAAAAAGGGGCCTTCCCCTTTTATTTTTTATTTTTTAATATATTTTGAAAAATAAAGAAAAAATAAAATAAAATAAATTTATTAAAAAATAATATATTAAAAATTTATTAAAAAAAATAATATATTAAAAATTTATTAAAAAAATAATAAAAATATATTAAATTAAATATTAAATAAATTATATAAAATATATTAAAAAATAAAAATTTAAAGGAAAAGGCATCTTTTTCACGGCACGCACGACACTGCAGGCGTCCATTGTAAAGTAGAGGGTCCCAATTTATAATATATTATCGCACGAGGAATGCTTACACCAAATAAGAGTTGCCATAATGTCGGAGAGCAGGTTTCAACTGAATAGGCCACCGTTACATTGTTTTACGCTATGACGCCTTACTAACTGAAAATGTTACTAATTTGACTGAAACCAGGTTCGAACAGGGGATCTTTGGTGAGGGCGGCTAGTGTCCCTACACCAACGAGACGATACTACTATGGCTCGAAAAAAATACATTTAATCTAAAATTTTATATTATTTTTTATACTGGGAAATCTCATGATCTATAATACTACAGTTGATATTTTTATCCCTACGCGTTTGTAGTCCAACGGTTAGGATAATTGCCTTCCAAGCAATAGACCCGGGTTCGACTCCCGGCAAACGCAAATGTTTTTTTTTTCCCATTTTTGCGGATTCCAGGGACCGAGGTTCGACTCCCGGCGATTGCAGATGGAAATTTTCCTGCTGCATCAAGGATAAAACTGTTTAGGTTGAACCCCAAAAGTCATTCCGTTGCCGGGACTCGAACCCGGGTCTCTCGGGTGAGAGCTGAGTATCCTAACAAACTAGACTACAACGGATTGTCCAAATTATTTGAATTTAATCTTTTTTATAATAATCTGTTTTCCCATCTTTTAATAGCAGAAAAAAGACAAAAACCATTTGTGTTTACGTGAAGGAACAATAGAATCTTGTTCACTACCTTGTTTTTTAAAATCATAAGTAAATTTTGTTTCTCACTTTTTCAGTTTTAATTTTGTAGTTTAGTGTTTTTAGGCATTTTAGATCTTATTTTAGTTTTTTCATTTGATTCAAATTTATAATTAGTTGGGTCTAAGTTATATGTGGTAATTTTTTATATTTATTATTTAAATAATATAAAAGAATTTTCGTAATTAATGAAAAGATTAGTCTTCATCTTAGTTTTATTTTTCATCTTCCAATGATTAGCATTAAACTGACATCAAACATCATCAATGATTCATGCCCTCTAAAATGTTTTCTTCCAATCCATATGTGAGAGTCTACTAGTAGCTTTACTTCATCGCCTGTGGTTAATCTCCACACAAAATGGCACTGAAAAAAAACTTTCAGATCTACAAAACACAGTGATTTTTTGTCCGATTTTTTGTGTTTTTACAGCAATGGGGATGCATGTCATGAAGATTTAACTGTTGAAAAATTCGTAGAAATTCGTTGTGTTTTGCGGATTTTAGAAATCGTACGGAATGTCATTTTGTGTGGAGATTAGCTGCATCCTACTTCATCTACATTTAGTTTTAGAATTTTTCTTTATAGTTTAAACTGCATAATTTACATAAATACCCACATAGCTTAGCGTTCACATCCTTAATAGCTTAACATCATCACATTGTAAGCTCTTATTTTTTGCATTATTAACTTGTATAACTGGATTTTAGGTTACTTAGTACCACAAGCAACATTATAATTTCTTATTTGTCTTATTTCTATAGGGATCATATTTGAACACATTGCAATATGAACTTGTACATTAGACTTCCATTTTTAGATTTTTGATATTTGTGTAACTATATATTGTTACATGAGTTTGTAACTAATAGTAGCCATTTAAATTTCAATTCATTATTTTCTAACATTAGGTTTGTGCTATCTTAATTTTAGAGCTTGCATTGCCCAAAAAGTGGATCATCCTATTAATCTCTTTAAAAACAAAGTGATTAAGGATGTATATGGAATGTAGGTAGCAATATGCAAATGTTCTAAGGTAATAACAAGTTTCACTTTTTTCTAAAGTTAATTTGTATAAGAAGTAATGGTACAAAGATTATTTGAACTAGTTAAAAGTTATGTGAACAGGTAATGATTTTAAATGAATAAGACTGTGTGTAGTAATTCTTGAGGTGTAAAAAGTTGAGCAACTCATCAAAGAGAGCTTCTTATGAATCACTACTCATTAAATATACTACAAGAACACTGCTTAAATGAATATAATCAGCTCATCAACTCTTTGCCCTCTAATATTCATAAACAATAAGATGTGGTACTGAAGTTTTCTACAATAATGCCCTCTAATATTCATAAACAATAAGATGTGGTACTGGAGTTTTCTACAATAAGGATGGGCCTAGCCAATTAGATCTAAATTTTATTGCTTCTTAAATATTTTGTTCATATAATTTTCTAACCAAATTAAAATATCATAAATTTCTTAAGGCATCTTTCATTCTAAAATTAAATTTAGTAGGGTGGCCTCATGAACCTATAAGAGTTGTTTCATCATAAAATATCACAAAGTATATAAGATGGACAAGTATATATTCATTCTTGAAAAATAATAGAGTTAGAAGTTTCTCCATGGATGTGAAAATATTGGTCTTTGAAAGACTAAAAATTAAGGTATAGTTGAAGCATCTATTTAATCTTACTATCTAAGACTATTTAAAGAATTAATTACTTTTATTTTATTGCTACAATTTGTCCAAGGTGGTATAGGTATTTCAAATGATGTGAGATACAAAATTTAACACATGGTTCATACATGCCCAAGTTCTAAAGTTGTGGGATGTTTAGCTAACAAATGATGTAGTTGAGGGTAATTGTGGGTGTAACTAATTAAGTAATCATATTCAAATCTATGTCTCCAATCCATTTATTAAAATGCTCAAAAATTTGTTAATTTAGTGATTATCATTTGAAAAGGCAGAACTAACCTTTTTGAATTAAATAGACAAATTCTAACAATGGGTTGGAGATCCTACATCAAAATAGGAATCGTATGAGTATATAATTGAAACCTAAGGTGTTTGTCACAAATGCAATGGTCATTCTACAAGGAAAGCCAAAATTATCCTAATTAAATTATATTTATATAAGTTGCATAATCATTAAAATATCTTCTACAAACTTCACTGTCAAATTCCTGAAGGGCCCTATGGGACATACTAGAGGAAAGACAATTAGAAGAAAAAACTATTAAGATTATCATTCAAAAGTATCTCATGTGTAAAAGAATCTTGCACTATCAAAATAATTTTCTCTTACTGTGTTTATTTGTAGGTTTTCTTTCACATCCCAGAAATTTTTAGTTACCACAAACCTTATTGTATATCACCACACTTTCACATTTTTACTTCATAGTTGAGAACATGTGTTTTACAGTAATCCATGAATTTCATATTCAAATTCTAAAATATTATGGTTACTACAACGGAATAATATGGTTCCCAATCTTCTAATAGACTTAATATGATTACACTCAGTTTCACTATTCATGGTTTGTGGTAACTTTAAAATACAAAAATACATATCAAGGTACATTGACCTAGGAATGTTGATGGTGTAAACCACATCAAGATTTATCAATCTATCACACCACATTCAATTTGGGAGATTTATCAACACATGTTGAATATATGTCTCATTAGACATTAAACATTGTGCTACCTTTTGGCCAACTAAAATATCCTTTATGGCTAGAAACTACTATCTAAACATTGCTCAAGGTCGTATAAGGTAGTCAATATAATAGATAGAAGTTAATCTTGAATTCTAGTTCAACATCTAGCATGTTGTATTGCGGTTGAGATCAATAAGGTTGTAAAATTGAGATAGATGATTATTGGATATTGCAATATCATTCAAATACAATAATTCACCCATTTATAATCAAACCACTAAGGCCTAATATAACATCCCCTTTCTAATTAATATTTTTCTAGATCTTAATCCAATATTTATATTTCTCATGGGGTAAGAAAACTTCTTAAGGAAATATTTGTTTTTTATTAGTAAAGCAGCTTTAACTAGAGCGTTGACCCTTAACATAATCAAAAACTATCAACCACATACAAACAACACCAAAAATCATGATGTTGGCAACAAAAACAACAGCCTGAAGGTAGTAAGGAACAAAACACGGTCAGACAGACGAAAGAAAACCCTATCAAACTGGAAAACACCCAAAACCCCAATCAAGGAATGGGAGAGACACCCAAATTCGGACAAAGGGGGGTTTGGAGGAGGGGAGAAAATTTCCCCTTCCGCTTGCAAGAAACCACAATCCAGGCGATGTTGTCATTAGGACCATCAAAAGAGAGATCAATCGAGAGGGACCCCGTAGGGCTACAATCAAAAGTGTTAGCAGAGTGTTGCAACAAAACAACAAGGGGTTGTTGCATAGCAACAACAAGCTATGGCGAAACAACAGCAGAAGTAGATAGTGTAGACACCTAAAATTGTCATGTCTAATTAAATAAATATTTTTATTTATTTAATTATCTTAAGCCTAATTCTTCTATTAATTAAATAAATCTTTATTTATTTAATTAATTCATTTATCCTCTTCTAGCCTTATTTCTCATTTAAATAAATACATTTATTTATTTAAATTATCCTTTTCCTAAATTAAATAAATATCTTATTTATTTAATTGATCTCAATTCCTCTATTAATTAAATAAATCTTTATTTATTTAATTAATTCATTAGCCTTTTCTACCTATGACACATGTCATTCATCTCTTAATTCATACACTACCTACCCTCTCATTATTTTCTTATTTCTTTTACCTACCCTCTAATCATAGCCGACTATTTATCTTTTACACCTCTCAATCTTATCCCTTCATTTCTTATAGTGTCTTCTATATAAGGAGGTGTTTCCTTCATTATCAACCCTATGCATCCTAACTATCTAAATTGCGCACTTGACTACACTACACCTTTTATACTTTCATATGTGATCCTACTTGCAACCATATTTCCGTTCTTTATTGAGCTCTTGTGCACATAAAATCTGAGAGCAAATATATCAAGCAAGATCAATGGAGATAGGAAGAATGGAGATTCAAACCCTATTGGACATGTGATGGTATAATCTTTGTGATTTTATTTAATTTGCATTGTCTTAAGTAATCTTCGTATGTTATGGTGGATCTTTGTTGTTGTTAGGCTCGGGTTTTGTGGTTGAATCCATTTAGTCTTTCAATATTGTTGTTATCCATTTTCACCGTATACATTTTGGCACGCCCGGTGGGACTCTTGCCCATTTTGCATTTAACATCTTTTGTTGCAAATTTTGTGTTTTGAAGTTGCAGATCTGACATTTCCAACAACATTTTGATATTTTCACATATGTGTACTTTCGGATCGCGTTTTTGATTTTCTGTCGTGTCTGCGACATCTGGAATCGCGTCTGCGACATCTGGAATCGCGTCTGCATCCTTGATAGTATTTTATTTTTCTGCAGATTCTGAAAGTCGCGTCTGTGTGCCTTAGTCGCGTCTGTGGAGTTTTCAGGCGCGTCTGCATCCAGGAGCCACGTCTGTGTTTTGGAACCGCGTATGTGTCAGCTTTAGGTGCGTCTGTGAAATTATATAGCATTTGTGTTTTTGATAACCACGTCTGTGTAAATTTGTTACAGTTTGGGGTTTTCTTTGATTCGGTTTTGTGTCATTCAGATTTCAAATTTGGTTTATTTTGAGCTAACATCTTCAGATCTAGCTAACGAAATTGGTGCAGCTTGTCTTAAAAGCAAGATCGTTTTGTTGAAGGCCCCTATTTTCACAAAGTCTTTTGGATCTAAAATTTACCTAACTTATGTGCTTCCAGGAAGGGGTGATTATTTCAAACAATCCAAACTACTAATAGATCTTTGTTGCAGGACCTTGGCAAGGGTTTTTGATCTTTCATTGTGTGCCTTGTTTTCATAGATTAGCAAACACTTCAATTGGTGCACTAAAATTGAACCATTGTCTTTTGTGTCTTGAGCAATAGGCTCTTTTTGTGTAATCTTTAGAGGGCCTGTCTCCCCATGTGGTCATTAGGACTACTAGTGAGGAGAGAACGAGCCAAGTGGTAGCAAAGAAAAGTCATTTTCTTCCAAACCACTATAAATAACTATATTCATGGTGAAAACTATGAATAACATGTGTTGATTAGTTCATACCAACACTATGTCTCCCCATAAACCCGTTTGATCAAATTTATTTGTTCATTTGTAGGGCGTAACCCCTACCAGCTGGGAGCCTTCTGTATTCACAGAGCTGAAAGTGTCGCATGTATGGCCACATGAGTGGATGCCCTTACTATCACCTTTTTGTTTTAGAAGCCAAAATCCTTCTAGTTGTTGGGACAGGAGGTCAGACCTCTGGTAGCGGCCCACACACATACGATTCTTAGTAGAGATACAAAGTTTGCCATGAGGAGTTTTCGTGGGGACTGATGCTTGGCTACCTCGAGAAGTGAGTGTCGAGGGTGGAGCCAGTGGGGTCAAGCATCTAAGTATCTGCTCTGAATAGCGTAGCCTCGGGGGAAACTCCATGTGGGATCAACAACTATTGTCTTGGCCAGCCATAAGAATTGTGCTTGACTTATTTTGAACAATCAAACATTCAAGACCAAACAGCAAAAGATTGTGTCTTTTGTGTCTTCAAGTGTATGCAAAACAATTCTTACATCAAACAACACACTTTTCTTTGAGTCATTTTTTGAGTCTGAACACTTGCAAACATTGAGTCCTCATCAACACTGTGTCCTCTTGTCACGAAAAACAGTCAAACGTTCAGATTTGGTCACAACAAAACAACTTCACAGATTGGAAAAATTGCACAAAGTTTGCAGAAACACATCTGTGTCTGACAGAACCGCGTCTGTGTCATCTAAACGCATCTGTGAAGGGCAGAAACACGTCTGTGTCTTTTGAGCAACATTGCAACATCTCAGAAACGCGTCTGTGTCTGACAGAATCACGTATGTGTCATTTAAGTGCGTCTGTGTCTGACAGAATAGCATTTGTGTCATTTAAGCGCGTCTGTGAAGTATACAGGCACGTCTGTGTTCAGGATTGAAAACTTTCATAATTCAGTAAACAAGAACAGTCAGTTTCAGACTTATTGAGCTTCCTAGGTTATCTCTCTGGGGTTTTCATCTAGCATTCAACTTGTCTTTGGGTCTCACAAAGTCCATCATTGTTTTACACCTTACATTACATTCACATTTGTCTAAACTTGAGTCAAAAGGTCACTTGCTTGTCCTCATCATACTTTGTCAACATACTACATATAACAACATTTTGCTAAGTGGTCCCTCATCAAGGTCTATCACCTTTGGGTCTCATTTGGTCTTACTTAGGGTCAAGGTCAACTTACCTCATCAAGAGAAACTATCATCTCTTTGGAAGCCACACCTACTCTACTACATACATACTTGGTCTTACACTTTGGACATTGCAAGTACACCCTAGATTCATTTACATTTCATCCAAACTCTTGTTCTTCCATACTCTTTCCATTTTCATCTAGTCTCACACATCTTGGTCAATACCTAGTTCATGGTTGAAACCCATTCCCAAAAATCTAGGAGAGAAACTAAAAAGGCTCAAGAGTCCACAAACATGAGTTCCTATGAGTTAGACAATGACATCTTTTTCAATTCTAATCATACTACATTACCTAACATGGATGCCTATAGAAACATTCCAAATGTTGAGAACATGGACACTACAAACAACAATGATACACACAATGACAATATGGACAACTTTTTCGTACATTCAGTAGAAGTGGAAGACGCCATTATGGATCCCCATTTCAATCGATTGGTTGAGGAAATAATGAGGAGAGATAGACAATACTTTCTACAAGTGATGGCAAAAAGTGGAGCCAAGATCCCTCATGATATTGACATGTCTCAGATAATGGAAAATTGACCTTTGCAACAATCTCACTCCAAAATGGATCAAACGAGGCCTAATAGTGGAGGCAATAGAGGACCACATATGGTTCCTGAATCACCATCATCTTTGTTTCAAAAACTAGAGGTCCCATACACACATGGTCAAGCATATGATACTCACCTTCGCAGACCATTATGGAGATCTTATGCAAAAAAATATACTCAATCACATACCAATGCTAAGGACCAACCACCAAAGCAATTGGATATCCAAAGGCATGATCAAAATTTGGACACAAGGAAACCCCGTGTCAAATTTGGGGGCAACACACTAGAACAAACTCATGACATGCTTGTAGAGTATGGTATACATGGACAAAGCAGATATTTCGTTCCTCATCATGACTCTATACCAAGTGGTCCATATACGCAGCATCACTATAGACCTCCTCCTCCACCCAGTGGTTCAGGCATGGGGTTTGGTCCAAGAAGTTGGTCTCCACCTAAGAACAATTTGGAGCAACAAATCAAGGACTTACAAAAGAAAATGGAGGACATAAATACACCGAAGCCAACCTACACAATGAGACACATATGTCCTTATCCATTCGACAAGCGCATTCCAATGCCTCCATTTCCTACACACTTTGTGACGCCTAAGTTTGATAAGTATAGAGGAAAAGGGGATCCTAAGGCACACATAAGACAATTTTTCATAGCTTGCATTGAGGTAGTAGCAGAAGAGACATATTTGATGAGATTATTCCCACAAAGCTTAGGTGATCAAGCTATGGAATGGTTCTCCCAACTCCCACCTGGAATTAAGTCATGGGGTGATTTAGCAGAGGCTTTTATCCAACATTTCTCATACAACATAGAGATAGACATATCAGTCACTACCTTGTGCAACACCAAGCAAAAGGATGGAGAATCTTTTTCATCATTTTTGCAAAGATGGAGAAATCTAGCCAATAGATGCTCTTGTGAAATTCCACAAAACGCACCTTTACACATTGAATCCTTCATACACAAACATCAAATAAAACGAGTCCTGATAGATGGAGGAGCAGGTCTAAACATTTGTACATTGAGCACTATTAAACAATTGCGATATTTTGATAAAGTTGTGAATTCTACAAACAAAATTACCATCAAGGCATATGATGACGAAGAGCATTCATCCAAGGGCACAGTCACCTTACCTCTCAGACTTGGGCCAGTTACGAAGGATGTGGTTTGTCAAGTCCTAGACCTAGATCTCACATACAATATATTAATAGGACATCCTTGGATTCATGAAATGAGGGCAGTCCCATCTACATACCAAAAATGCATTAAGTTCCCTCACAATGGAGTTGAAATAATAGTTACGGGAGATCCTAATCCATTCATATACTGCAATAACTTAAGACCGAAAACTGAGACGATTATTCCCAGTAATCACAAAGTTGTTCCTTCTTTTGCATACATTGATCCTGAATCATTAAAACCTTCGACCTCAAAACAAGGTGAGCTTAAAGGCAAATTCCAGTACAAGGGCATGGGTGAATACACTTTGAATCAAACCATGTACTTACAACAAGTTATGAGTTCACCAGAAGAATATGGAAGACCACATCCTAATAAGCAGGTATCTATCATTATATTCAAATGGGACCCTACTATCTTTCAAAGATGGGGTGAACTGGAAGAGGAAGACTATACAAAATGATTTGCAAAGACCCTGAAAATGATACACAAGATCACATCAGCATACCATGTGAAAAGTATGGCAAAGGGTTCAAGATCCTACAAAAATTTGGGTATGATGGCAAAAGCCCTCTTGGCTTAAGAAAGGAAGGCATCATTGAACCTTTACAACCTGAATTGACATTCAAAAAGGAACACTCGAAGGGACTTGGTTTCATGACTTCCAAGGTCCACACTCAAAGGACAAAAGAAGCATTACAAATCAAAGCTGCCAAAATTCAACAAGAGAATCGCTATTCCACAGACTCCAACGAATGGGAATGGGGTTCAGACAAATCCGCCAGTGACTACGAGCTCACCGAGACATTCAGAGAGCCAAATGAACCCATAGAAGAAGAGGAATTTTATGAAAAATTCAAAGTTGGTCAAGAAACAACCCTGGAGGATCCCATACAGTCCTTGCCTCTAGGTCCTAGGTTGAAATCACATAGAATGAGAACAGTTGTCCCAGAATGCGCTACTAGTGATGATAATTTGGATTCGTTCACGATCAAGACTGATGAGGAGAGTACCAACGATGACCTTGATAACTACCTCGACATACCTGAATATAACTGCATCTTCACTCTTAGCCCTGCTAACTTCGAAGACATCAAAGGCCTTCCCCTTGTTCACCACCAACTTATTGACTGGGACCATGAAGGACCTGCATAGTTTGACACATTCCAAAATGATGAATCTTTTATTGACTATCTTGGCATACAAGATGATCTTCCCCTTGGGGACCATAAAGCGAGATACACTATAGAACTCAATAGCGTGGCATATTTTGGTGAGGGTGTCGGGCCTTCCAGTCACAAAAATATAAAAATAAAAACAAACCAAGGGTCTTGTGGCGAAAACCACATTGTGGCGTTGTCTGACCCCAAAAAAGTAAAAAGAAAGGACGTATCTGAGGGCGAAAAACTCTCTGAGGCACCTGAAGATGGAAGGCTTGACATTCTCCCAGTATCATATGAGGAAAAGTCATCCATGTTGGTAGAGGAGACTATCAAAACAAACATTGGCACGGAAGAAGTTCCACACAACATATTCCTAGCTCAATCTTTGACAGAGTCAGAAAGGTCAAAATTCATAAGTTTCTTCACAGAACTAAAAATCAACTTTGCATGGTCATACGCTGATACACCTGGATTAGATCCAGATTCGGTAATGCATCATTTGACAATTAAACTGGGGGCAAAACCAGTGAAACAGAAATTAAGAAAGATGCATCCACAAGTCGCATTATTAGTCAAAGCAGAGCTTGAGAAATTATTGGATGTGGGATTCATACGCCCAATTGATTATCCCGAATGGATCTAGAACTTAGTGCCTGTCAGTAAACCAGATCCTCGTATCAAAATATGTACAGATTTCAGAGACATCAACAAAGCTTGTCCTAAGGACGATTTTCCATTACCAAATATTGACTTGATTGTCGATCTCACAGCAAGTCATGCGATGTTATCTTTGATGGATGGATTCTCTGGTTACAATCAAATAAAAATCGCATCCGAAGACGAGCACAAAATAGCATTCACTTGTCCTTGGGGAACTTTCTGCTGGAATGTTATGCCCTTTGGGCTAAAAAATGCAGGCACTACATATCAAAGAGCCATGACTACTATCTTTCATGATCTCATGCACGTGACTATGAAAGATTATGTTGACGACCTCTTGGGTAAATCAATAGACAAAGATACACATTTGGACATAATTTCAGTCATCTTTGATCGGTTGGAAAAGTATAAAGTAAGATTAAACCCCAAGAAATGTGTCTTTGGAGTAACCTCCGGGAAGCTCCTGGGATTCATTGTATCAAAAAGAGGAACCGAAGCCAGTCCAGCAAAAGTCAAGGTCATCCTAGAGATGCAACCACCAAGAAATATTAGTCAACTTCGATCCTTGCAAGGGAGACTCCAGTCCATACGAAGATTCATAGCACAACTTGCAGATAAGTGTAATCCTTTTCAGCACTTGCTACATAAAAACATCAAATTCAAATGGGATGATAATTGTCAACGAGCTTTCCAGACACTCAAAGATTATCTTTTGAATCCGCTAGTTTTGATGCCACCAATTCCAAATCAACCTCTATTACTATACATATCAACTACTTCAACAGCACTGGGGGCACTCTTAGCACAACAAGTTGCTGAGGGCAAAGAAAAGGCAGTATACTATATCAGTCGCACATTGGTGGGATATGAGCTAAACTACACACCAATTGAGCGTGCATGTCTCGTTGTGGTCTTTGCTTCACATAAATTATGACATTACATGCTAACTCATAAGACTAAATTGGTTGCAAGGATCGATCCATTGAAATACCTTCTCAATAAAGCAACACTTACTGGGCGACTAGCCAAATGGGTGATGCTCCTGAGTGAATTTGACATTGAATATGTGGACAGAAAAGCAATAAAAGGACAAGCTATCACGGATCAGTTAGCAGATGCTCCCATGATAGATGATGTTCCTCTAATTTTAGAATTTCCAGATGAATCCATTTTAACAGTGTCACATGCAAAGCCTTGGCAACTATACTTTGACGACTCATACACACAGCATGGGGCAGGAGCTGGCATCCTCTTCATAACTCCTCAAGGGGATTCTATACCAAAATCATATCGATTATCATTTCCCTGCACTAATAACATAGCGAAATCTGAGGCATTAACAACTGGATTACGGATTGCAGTTTAGTGGAAGATCTAGGAACTTTGTGTTTTTGGGGACTCTCAACTTGTAATTCGTCAGGCAACTAATGACTACCAAACAAAGGATGATAAATTAATGCCTTACAAAAGAATGGTGGATGACCCGAAACAACATTTCACGAAGATAGACTTTGAGCAGATACCCAAAGAGCAGAATCGAGCTGTGGATTTCATGGCTACAATTGCTTCACTAATTGATCTACAACAGGATGAGACCCGCTATGAGTTCTTGGTGGACAACCTTTTGGTTCCCTCATATGAAATCACTCCTACTGAGATGATATGTGTCGTCGGTCCTGAGTCCCAGTTATATGGTTCCATTTTCACATACCTTCGTGACAATACCCTTCCTCCTGACCTGTCCAATAACCAACGTCGCACTTTCATTTGCCAATCTTCTCGATACGTCATTCTAGCTGATATCCTATACTGTCGAGGTCTAGATGGCACTCTTCTTAGATGTTGTTACCTTGTCATTCGTCCCTCATAACAAGAGTGAGTCGCCTTGCAAAAATTTAGGTTGAGTCTTTGTCTTGTCAAAAAAAAATTGGTTCAATCCCTAATCCTCTTGTAAATCATTTCTAAGTCCTTAGCATTACATTTCAATGGCCTATTGAACCTCTTGAACCCCTTGAACCATCTTGAACAGAGTTCGTAGTGTTCATTTAGGTATCGTAGGTTCTAAGTTGTGTCTAAGACATTTTCGAGCTAACGTTCACTTAAGTGTTGTGCAAGTGATATGTCATATACTGTTCAAACAGTTCATTCAGTTCGAGCAGGTTCATACAGTTCAAACAGTTCAGGGAGGTTCAAACAATTTAGGGATGTTCAACATGTTCAATGAAGTTCAAAGGTTCAATGCACAACCAAAATGGAGAGACAAAGAAATCAGTGGACAAATTTGGTCAACCAACAAAAGTTTGGAAGAGGAATTTGATTCACCATTTACTTAGGCAGCAATTGATTATTTTTCCTAGAGGATTGTGAAAGAATTAGCACGAAGAATGTTTACAAATTTCAATGCAACCTGTAAATACAAATTTTCTAAGATAGCAAAATCAGTCTCTGTGCAGGGGGTATATCTCTCACTTCAATCATTGGATCAAGTTGCATTTTGGATATGTTTTATGAAACCTATTTTTATAAATTTTCACCAAAGTAATTGTGGAAATTCAATCTAGTCTGCAAGATACACTTAACAGAATACAAGTGTAGAACAAAGAACATGTTCTAATTTTTGTGATAGAAAAACCGTCATGTTGCGGGGGGCATATCTTTTGATTCCACTGTTGGATTTTTCTCATTGTTTGATACGTTGTGCACAGACAAGTTGCACACATTTCCACCAGAGAGATTAACCGAATTATTTTTCTTTCAAAAGTTATGGTGGACTGAGCACGGGTTTGTCCAAATTGACCAACAACAACCAAGTTTACTGTTTTCAAATATTAACTAGGCACGACTTATATTTGTAATGGTGGAGCCCATAGTTAATTCCTAAATATTATGTATTTTGAGTTATAATGTTTTCAGATTAAAATATTATGATTAAATATTTAAATTGAAGCCGAGAAAGTGTTGAAGGAATGAAGACAGTTATTTATATTCAGCTGTCAGCATATAATATGCCAGGATTCAGTTTTTGGAACTGAAAGTGTCTCACCGAGAGGAAAAGAAGGATAAATATGCAAAAGAAAGGGGAAAAGAGGGTTCTTTTCCAGCAGTCTGTGTGCTACAGGAAAGGGCAATAATTTTTGAGTGTTTTTTTTAATTGTAGCAGGGAGCATGTTTTCTTTTCCTACAGTTGTAATGTACAGAGCCTGAGTCTTTGGACTCATTTTGATATTGAAGGAATGAAGAAGGCATTCAGGAATCTTTGAATTCTTTACTGTTGTCTTCAAGTTTTATTGAGCTTTGTCTCGTTAATATTATTATTCAGTACCATTCTTGTCATGACAAGCTGTAGATGTTATTAATTCTGGAATTTTGTTTTCAGATTAAGTTACCTCTTGGGAAGGATATGTGCTCCTACCTCTTTAGTTATTTTCTATGGGTGTTGGGAATATGAACTGTGTTTTCTTTTTCCTGCATTCACTTTATTTAATATTCAGTCATCTTCACATTTACTTCATGGTTATGAGTAGGTGTTGGTGCCTTTAGTTGCTTTCCGGTTAAAAGCAAATGTGTGGTTTAAAACCAATTAATTTATTGAATATTTGACCGAGGAGCTATACCCTGTAAAATTCAGAGGAAGATTATCAATCTCATGATAATCGATCCAACTGTTAGTGCTTTTTGTTTTTCATTCTGGGCATTGGGATTTAATTTGCATATTCATTTTTGAAGGACAAATGTGTTCACTAACAGATGTTTAGAAAGAGACGAAGCTCAGATTGTGTTACATGAAGTACATGAAGGGATATGTGGTCCACATTCTAGTGGTCCTACCTTAGCCAAGAAACTCATCAGGACTGGATATTATTGGCCCAATATGGAAAAAGATTCATATTAGTTTGTCAAGAAATGTAAGCAGTGTCAACTTCATGGAGACCTCATCCATGCGCAAGCGCAAGAACTTCAACCAATTGCCACTCCTTAGCCCTTTTGTCAGTGGGGACTCGATCTCATAGGCAAGATTCACCCTCCATCTTCCAACGGTCATAAATTCATCATCACTGCCACAGAGTTTCATAAAATGGATCAAAGTCGTGTCTCTCACACAAGTCACTGGAAAACAAATTGCTACATTCATTCTCAACTATATTATTTGTCGATACGGCATTCCTGTTTCCATCATCACTGATAACGGGCGTCCCTTCAAAAATCAGGATGTTCGTGAACTCTCTATCTGCTTCCATATTACCCATCATTTTTCCACACCTTATTACCCCCAAGGTAACGGTCAAGCTGAGGCGTCTAATAAAACAATCCTTAAAATCTTGAAAAAGGCAGTCGACGATGCTGGTCGTAATTGGCATATCCAACTTAATCCCACACTTTGGGCTTACCGCACAAGCGTCCTCACACCTACAGGAGCTACACCCTATTCACTTGTCTACAACACTAAAGCTATCTTCCCTATTGAGGTTGAGTTACCCTGTTTATGAGTCTCTTTGCAAAACATTATTAGTGATGAAGACTACAGGATCTCTTGCTTACAAGAACTTGAACTATTGGATGAACAAAGACAACCTGTTTTTAATCATCTCAAGGCTTATCAACAATGAATGAGTCGCAGCTACAATTATAAAGTGAAACCTCGCACATTTGAGGTAGGTGATTTGGTTCTCAGAGAAAATCCTAAAAATCAACAAGACAGGGAGAAGAAGGGCAAGTTCGAACCAAACTGGCTTGGTCCCTACATTATCACAGCAGCCTATGGATCTAGTGCATATCAGCTCTCAACCATGGAGGGTGAGTCTTTGGAGGATCCTATCAATAGCATGCACCTTCGCAAGTTTTACACATAGCTCTTTAGAGTATCCTAATTCAAAAATACAAAAAAATTCAAAAAATTCAAAAATACAAAAAAAAATCAAAAAATTCAAAAATACAAAAAAAATCAAAAAATCAAAAAATTCCAAACCAACGGCTTCCTTATGTTTTTCTTCAAAAATACAAAAAAAATAAAAAAATTCAAAAATACAAAAAAAAAATCAAAAAAGTAAAGAGAAAACATTTCGTCCAACGATGAAAACCACTTCAGTGGCACCCTCAGCAACTACCATGGTGAAAACTGGGTCACCTGTGCCATATGTAGGGACATTGCTCCTCCCTCCTTCAAGATTCACTTTCATCCTTCACTTTGTACACAATCACAACCTATCCATCCATAATAAACTTACCCATTCCCATCATGGCTTGCTATCGATCTACCCAAGATTGGTTAAGCCATTCATAATAAACCTTCCTTTTCACCCCTTTTTCATCCATAATAAATCAGCTCCTATCTGTAGCTAAGGCAAATCCTACGTCTCGTGATGGGTGTGGAACTCAGAGCATCACATGTTTCGAGGAGTACAGTTTCTTCAAGCTTTCTTCAGTCTATCCGTGCACAATCCACAATAAAGTAACACTTGCATCACAATCCACAATAAAGTATCAGTTGCATGGAGTCAGACAGTTTCAGATGAGACACAACAGCAACAATGGGCTTCAACAAATCAAATATTTCAACAGACTCAAACAACATTATGGTTCAGTGCGATCTATCCTTTTTGTGAAAGTAAACATTGTGACCACAATCAAATAAGACTTATACAAGTGACAAGAGACACTAAACTGGAGGACTACAGTGGATGTTGGTGTCGAGTCTTAGTTTTCTTTTGATTTTATCTTTTTGGTGACATGTCTTTTAGTTTTTCCGGGATGTCTCTGACTAGGGATTCTATCTCTAGGATGTCTTTGACTAGAAAGGCGAGGATGGGGTATCGTCACCTATTTTTCTTTGTTGTTTGTGGATTGTCTCTTAGTAATGCTATGACTTGTCCAAGGATATGAGGACACTGAGAGTCTAATGTGAATTGGGGCATTTCTTGTTTGTGACTGTCTTATCTCCATGCAAATAGGTACAATGACTTTTTGGGTCGAACATATGCCTCGATTGTCATAACCTACTTGAAATAATAAAACTCAATGATGATAACGCACAAGAAGCTCTTTCACTTTCATATCTTTTGTCTTTCATCCCCCTTTCTTGATTTACTTTCATCGTCCTTCTTGAGTTCGTGTAGCCCATTATCACACGACTGAGTATAATGACATGCCAAAAACATTTGCATTTCATGTAGTTTGCACCTGCATTACCACATATAAGCATACATATAGATATCACAATTGCATCACATCCTGCACACAACACATATTAGCACATTTTACATTTTCATCATGTAAATAATCATTTGCATTATCATATTCATCTGCATTTCATACATTCACATTTGCATCATACATAACATATTAAAAACATAAAAGATCAAAAATATTGCATTGCATCATGTACATATTTGCATCCATAACATCTCATCACATAGAAACATATATTATGGAAAATCTCATCACATAGGTATGCATGCATATAGCTGCCGCAAAGGTGAATCATCTTATATATATGTAATCATAAGTGTCGTGATACAATGATGTCAAAATCATATGGCTACAATCACCCAAAGGTGTCTACATCATAATATAAAATGGTACAAAACTGTTACATAGGGAGCCCTCTATGGCTATGATGAACTCCCTCCCTCGGAGCCGCCTGGCCTCGACGGAGTCTGAGCCCTGGAAGGACCCACCCCAGGATCATCTCCCATGCCCCCTCTATCAAGTGGTGGTGGCGGACCCATAACCCCACCCCTGGATGTCTGTCTCCTCTGACTCCCTCCCGTAGTCGTCGTTGTCCGCGATGGTCTGCGGAAGCTCCTCGCCCGCTACTCTGGTGGCACTGCCCCATAGTATAGGTCTCGCCAATAACCTATCTCCTCCCCTACCTGCAGAACATAGGCGTATCCAGCCCCTATGTCCTATGTCGCCTGCCTCCCATCCCTCAGTGTTGTCTCAGCCTCAGTATAGCGTAGGATAGCCTAATCCCACTCCTGCTCAATATCCCTCAGCTGTCTCCTGAGCCTAGCTGTCTCCCTCTCTAGATCCTGGATCTCATCTGTCTGTCCTTGGCAGATCTCCCTCAGCTCAAATAGCTCATCCTCCTCCTCCTCCTCGACCCCCTGTGCTTGTGACTCCCCCTGTATTGGTGGTTGTACCTATGCCTCTACCTCTGCCTATACCTGTACCTACCTCTTTCCCTATCCCTACATCTGTCTAGGACCCTGTGCTACTGGCACATGTAGTGGCAATCCACCGCGACCCCTCACCACCCGAGCCTATCTCTCCTCCCCACCCTCTCTCCATGGAGCCACTCTCCTCTCTCGAACTGCACCCCACCTCCTACGTCGGTCTCTACCCCCACCATCTCCATCCTCATTCTCATCCCCCACACCATCTCCATCTATCTGCTCCCTTGGGTCTGTCAGTCATGGAAATGGATGCTCAACCCAATATGCAGTGTACTATGCATCCATACCTGCATCCTCAATCTCAGGCCACATATCCCATGGCATGGGCACCATCTCTACCAGCTGCATCATGGCCTGATCATATGATAATAGTGGCCCAAAGTGTGCCTAGTCTCGCACTGTCCATGCATACATACCAGAACCCCATGGCATCTACTGGATCCTATCAAACTGCCTGCATACCCTGTCCACTAACTGCCTCTCCAGTACATAGGGCATCCGCCCAATTAGATATCTGCTCCTGAAGGTATAGGGTGGATCCACTGCATCATCCTCCCACTGCTTGCACTCACGGTACGGCCTCCATATCACAATGTCAATCTCATCGATCACTCGACACCAGTGCTCCAACCTGCCAATCTGTGGCTGTGAGGTAATCATATCATATAAATGAACAAAACTACATCCATGACCCTGACCTTTGAAATGTATCGGCCGTGTGACCGGCAGATGCTCATATGCCCAAACCTGCAACAATGTAACTTGGTAGCCCAATCTTACGGATCCATGATAAAAAAACTGATGAAGCTCATAATACAAGTGTGCCAGCACGCACGGTCCCCGGGCATATCTGGTATGTTGTGTAACTAGTGTCTCCAAGGTGCTTCCCAAGCCCACAGCCAACCCCCATGTCGCCCTGTCTGGACACAGGAACCCACTGATCACTCCTCCTAGCACTGCTGGTAGTGTCAGTCCTGTCACTGTCATCATGTCCCATGCCACGTGTCCAGCCCTCACCTCCAGTCCCGAATCCCGGAACACTCGTCTCAATGCCTCCCTATCTCTGTCTCGATCGTAAGGAATCAACTCCCCATCGATCGGTATCCGCAGTATCCTGTACACATCCTCCAAGGTCACTGTCATCTCACCCATCGGCAAATGAAAAGTGCATGTCTCAGAATGCCACCTCTCAGCAAGCGCAGTCAACAAACCCATGTTCACCCGAAACTCAGGCACATACAGAATGTATCTCAGACCCATAACTGTTAAGGTTTCAAGCAAATCCGAAGCAAATATGAACAAACAATTATATGCAGATTTAAATGCAAAAGATAAAGAAATAAAAATAGGACACAGATAACACAGAGATTTAACGTGGTTCACCCATAATGGGTTACGTCCACCATACACAGTCGTCCAACCTTTCTTATTATCCAACAAAAACAGTACATCAACCTTACAATGCCTTAAGCATCCCAGCCGCTAATAACATGCATTTTTAGGGCAACAAACAAAGTCGGCCTTTTTAGGGTTTTATTACAATGTTGGTTTTCATCAACGAAAAAACGGCAAAAAAAAATTTCTCGAGGGCTACTGACC
This sequence comes from Cryptomeria japonica, assembly GCF_030272615.1. NCBI lineage: Eukaryota > Viridiplantae > Streptophyta > Pinopsida > Cupressales > Cupressaceae > Cryptomeria > Cryptomeria japonica. Next base: position 805,602,216 of record NC_081409.1, read on the forward strand.
CCGAACCCTTACCTAGGGCCCAGCCCGGCACCGGACCCTAACGAGGATACATGCTAAGTGTACAATACTTTGCTGATCAGTCGCCACATTTCAACAATCTCCCACTTGGAGACTGATCAGGCTCCACACCGAACAATCTTCCACTTGGAGACTGATTCTACACAACACCACTGTACATGCAACATCTGCTGGATAAAACACTAAGACTTGACTGGTATAAATTCCACAATTATCAATCAAGAAGACCAATAGAAACTGATGAAGAAATCAGCTTCTCTTGTGGAACTACCTTTGTGAACATATCGGCAGGATTCTCACTTGTGTGAATCTTCTCAAGCCGTAATTGACCCTCCTCCAAAAGAGTCCAGATGAAGTGGTACCTGAGCTGAATGTGCTTTGTCCTTGAATGAAAAGCAAAGTTCTTCGCAAGATGAATGGCACTCTGGCTATCAGTATACAATGGGCTATCCTCTTGTGTCTGACCCAATTCCTTCAGAAAACATTGCAACCAAATCATCTCTTTGCTGGCTTCTGTAGTAGCAACATACTCAGCTTCAGTGGTTGAAAGTGCAACAACCTTTTGCAGCCTAGAAATCCAACTGACTGCAGTTCCCCCTATAGTAAAAACATACCCTGTAGTACTCCTCCGTGAATCAATATCACCCGCCAGATCAGAGTCAACAAATCCACTTAGAGCAGCATTAGATCATTTGAAACATAATGTCTTCGTAGTAGTTCCTTTCAAATACCGAAGAATCCATTTCACAGCATTCCAATGTTCCATACCCGGATTACTCATAAACCTGCTCACAACTCCCACTGCATGTGCAATATCTGGCCTTGTGCATACCATTGCATACATCAGACTGCCAACAGCTGATGAATACGGGATGTTAGATATTTTATTAACCTCTTCCTGTGCCTTTGGACACATCTCCTTAGTCAATTTGAAATGACTAGCCAAAGGTGTACTAACTGCTTTTGCATCCTGCATGTTAAATCGTTTCAACACCTTCTTTATATACTCACTTTGGGACAAATTCAAGGTTCTATTTTTCTTGTCCCGTGTAATTCTCATACCGAGAATTTTCTTAGCTGCACCCAAATCCTTCATAGCAAATGACCTGGCTAATTTTTGTTTAAGATCATTTATATGTTGCATGTTAGACCCAGCAACAAGCATGTCATCAACATAAAGCAACAGGATAATATAACTGTCATTATCAAATCTCTTAAAATATACATAATGATCAGAATGACATCTATGATAACCTTGTTCAGCCATGAAACTATCAAATTTTAAATACCATTGTCGGGGTGCTTGCTTTAGGCCATACAGACTTTTCTTCAACCTGCACACCAAGTTCTCCTTACCTTTGACCTCATATCCCTGTGGTTGCAACATGTAAATTTCCTCCTCCAAATCTCCATGGAGAAAATTTGTTTTGACATCTAATTGTTCAAGATGTAAATCATCTGCAACCACAAGACTAAGTACAGTTCTAATTGAAGTCATTTTTACAACTAGAGAAAATATTTCATCATAATCTATATCCTTTTTCTGTGCAAAACCTTTTACCACAAGTCTGGCCTTATATCTTTTCTAACCTCCTTCCTCCTCCTTCAGCCGATAAACTCATTTGTTAGGCAAGGCTCATTTTTCTGCAAGTAAAGGGACTAAGTCCCAAGTCTTATTTTTCATCAAGGAGTCCATCTCCTCTTTCATGCCTAGCTGCCACTATTGTTTGGCATCCACCTGCATTAATTCTTCATATTTTTCTGGTTCACCAGAATCCGTTAATAAAATAGAATACAAAGAAGGAGAAAATCTTTCAGGGGGTCTACTTGTCCTCGTAGAACGTCTAACACTTGCAAGAGTTTGTGGGACAATCTGTTGTTGCTGAGCATCAAGTACCTATGGCATTTCATTTTCAGGAATCTCATCCAACACCACATATTCTTGTTTGTCCTGTTCATGCTTATTTTCCTACATCTGTTCTTTATACATAAACTTCTCATTGAATATAACATTTCTACTTCTAATTATTTTCTTATTTTCAAAATCTCATAACCGATAGCCATATTCATCTATCTCATATCTAATGAAGGTACATTTCTGAGATTTAGCATCAAGCTTGGTTCTGTTTTCTTTATCAACATGGACAAAAACTTCGCAACCAAAAGTTTTTAGAAAAGAATAATTTACCTTTTTACCAGTCCATGCCTCCTCTGAAATAGTTGTTGAAATGTGGCGACTGATCAGCAAAGTACTGTACACTTAACACATATCCTTGGCGGGGTCCGGGGCCGGGCTGGGCCTCGGGCAAGGGTTCGGGGGCGGCAGCCCCCGAGAAAATTTTTTTTTTTTTGCCCTTTTTTTGTTGATGAAAACCGACATTGTAATAAAACCCTAAAAAAGGCCGACTTTGTTTGTTGCCCTAAAAATGCATGTTATAAGCGACTAGGATGCTTAAGGCATTGTAAGGTTGATGTACTGTTTTGCTGGATAATAAGAAAGATTGGACAGTTGTGTATGGTGGATGTAACCCATTCTGGATGAACCACATTAAATCTCTGTGTTATCTGTGTCCTATTTTATTTCTTTATCTTTTGTATTTAAATCTACATATAATTGTTAGTTCATATTTGCTTCGGATCTGCTTGAAACCCTAACAATTGGTATCAGAGCGAGGTTTTCTGTAAATTGGCAGGACTTTCAGATTTGAGTGGGAGCAATGGAGGATTCCAAATTCAAAGTTGAAAAGTTTAATGGCCAGAATTATCAGTTATGGAAAATGCAGATGGAGGATTACCTGTATTAAAAGGATTTGTGACAGCCATTGGAAGGAAAGGCAAAGAAACCGACCACAATATCAGATGAAGAGTGGGACATTTTAGATAGAAAGGCACTGGGATCCATTCGATTGTGTCTTGCGTCGTCTGTAGCATTCAATATAATAGAAGCAAAAATAACTGTAGATTTGATGGCAACATTGGCTAAGCTGTATGAGAAACCCTCGGCTTCGAATAAAGTATTTCTTATGAAGCGTTTGTTTAATTTGAAAATGAGTGAGGGAGGATATGTAGCGGAGCACTTAAATGAATTTAATACAATTACCAGTCAATTGTGTTCGGTAAAAATTACCTTTGCAGAAGAGGTTAGGGCTCTCTTGATTTTATGTTCTTTGCCAGAAAGCTGGAATAGTTTGGTTATGGCTGTAAGTAACTCTATCTCTGGTAAAAATACTTTGGTATTTGATGATATTGTTGGTGTTATCCTAAGCGAGGAAATGCGAAGGAAAAGCACAGGTGAGACTCCAACATCATTGGGTAGTGTTTTGAATGTGGAGAACAGAGGAAGATCAAAGGAAAGAAGAAAAGGCCCTGAGAATGAGAAGTCACGAGGGAAGTCAAAGAAAGGACGCTCTCAATCTAGAGGAAAGAAAGATTGTTGGTACTGCGGAAAGCCTGGTCATCTAAAGAAAGATTGTTGGTCTCGGAAAAACAAAGAAGAAGACAAATGAAAATGATAGTAAGGAAGCTAATATTGCAAGTAATACTTTACAAGATGCTTTAATCTTATGTTTGGATAATGTTAATGATTCTCGGGTAATAGATTCTAGGGCTTCATTTCATGTTACACCCCATAGAAAATATTTTCTAGATTATGTTCAAGGTGATTTTGGACAGGTATATTTGGGTGATAATGAGCCCTGTCAAATTGTTGGAAAAGGAAAGATAAAGATCAAGTTGCAGAATGGTAATGACTGGTTTCTGCAAGAGGTAAGACATGTTCCTAATTTAAGAAAAAATTTAATTTCTGCAAGGCAACTAGGTAGTGAAGGTTGCATAGTTACCTTCTCAAACAGTATGTGGAAGGTCACTAAAGGATCATTAGTAGTAGCTAAAGGTGCGAAGGTAGGCACATTATATCTATGTACTGGTAACACTTACTCTACCTTAGCTACTATAGATAAAGTTACTGCAGGGACAACAACAATAAATATTGCAAGAACAGATTCGATAATGTGGCACCATAGGCTTGGGCACATGAGTGAGAAAGGGATGAAAATCCTTCACTCCAAAATCTATTGCTAGGACTAAAGAAGATTGATTTAGAGTTCTGTGAAAACTATGTTTATGGTAAATAGAAAAGAGTCAGATTTTTCAAGGTTGGGAAAGAGAAGAAGAGTGAGAAGTTAGAGCTTGTACATTCAAATGTATGGGGACTGGCTCAGGTATCATCTCTTAGTGGCTCTTGTTATTATGGTATTTTTATTGATGACTCAACCAGGAAAACATGGGTATATTTCCTAAAACAAAAATCAGATGTTTTTGAAACTTTTAAGAAATGGAAAGCTTTGGTTGAGAATGAGACAGGAAAAAAGTTGAAGTGGCTCAGATCAGATAATGGAGGTGAGTATTGCAGCAAAGCATTTGAAGATTACTGTTCCTTAAATGGGATTCGGAAGCAGAAGACAGTTCCAAGAACTCCACAGGAAAATGGTGTGTCAGAAAGAATGAATAGGACCATCATGGAACGTGCGAGGAGCATGAGATTGCATGCTGGATTGCCCTTACATTTTTGGGCAGATGCTTTACATACTGCTGTCTATTTGATAAATAGAGGACCTTCAACCCCTTTGGATGGTGGTATTCCAGAGGAGGCATGAACTGGTAAAAAGGTAAATTATTCTTTTCTAAAAACTTTTGGTTGCGAAGCTTTTGTCCATGTTGATAAAAAAAACAGAACCAAGCTTGATGCTAAATCTCAGAAATGTGCCTTCATTGGATATGGGATAGATGAATATGGCTATCGGTTATGGGATTTTGAAAATAAGAAAATAATTAGAAGTAGAGATGTTATATTCAATGAGAAGGTTATGTATAAAAAACAGATGCAGGAAAAGAAGCATGAACAAGACAAACAAGAATATGTGGTGTTGGATGAGATTCTTGAAAATGAAATGCCACAGGTACCTGATGCTCAGCAACAACAGATTGTCCCACAAACTCCTGCAAGTGTTAGACATTCTACGAGGACATGTAGGCCCCCTGAAAGATTTTCTCCTTCTTTGTATTCTATTTTATTAACGGATTCTGGCGAACCAGAAGAATATGAAGAAGCAATGCAGGTGGATGCCAAACAACAGTGGCAACTAGGCATGAAAGAGGAGATGGACTCCTTGATGAAAAATAAGACTTGGGACTTAGTCCTTTTACCTGCAGAAAAAAGAGTCTTGCCTAACAAATGGGTTTATCGGTTGAAGGAGGAGGAAGGAGGTTAGAAAAGATATAAGGCCAGACTTGCGGTAAAAGGTTTTGCACAGAAAAAGGGTATAGATTATGATGAAATATTTTCTCCAGTTGTAAAAATGACTTCAATTAGAACTGTACTTAGTCTTGTGGTTGCAGATGATTTACATCTTGAACAATTAGATGTCAAAACAGCTTTTCTCTATGGAGATTTGGAGGAGGAAATTTACATGTTGCAACCACAGGGATATGAGGTCAAAGGTAAGGAAAACTTGGTGTGCAGGTTGAAGAAAAGTCTGTATGGCCTAAAGCAAGCACCCCGACAATGGTATTTAAAATTTGATAGTTTCATGGCTGAACACGGTTATCATAGATGTCATTCTGATCATTGTGTATATTTTAAGAGATTTGATAATGGCAGTTATATTATCCTATTGCTTTATGTTGATGACATGCTTGTTGCTGGGTCTAACATGCAACATATAAATGATCTTAAACAGAAATTAGCCAGGTTATTTGGTATGAAGGATTTGGGTGCAGCTAAGAAAATTCTCGGTGTGAGGATTACACGGGACAGGAAAAATGGAACCTTAAATTTCTCCCAAAGTGAGTATATAAAGAAGGTGTTGAAAAGATTTAACATGCAGGATGCAAAAGCAGTTAGTACACCTTTGGCTAGTCATTTCAAATTGACTAAGGAGATGTGTCCAAAGGCACAGGAAGAGGTTAATAAAATGTCTAACATCCCGTATTCATCAGTTGTTGGCAGTCTGATGTATGCAATGGTATGCACAAGGCCAGATATTGCACATGCAGTGGAAGTTGTGAGCAGGTTTATGAGTAATCCGGGTATGGAACATTGGAATGCTGTGAAATGGATTCTTCGGTATTTGAAAGGAACTACTACGAAGGCATTATGTTTCAAAGGATCTAATGCTGCTCTAAGTGGATTTGTTGACTCTGATCTGGCTGGTGATATTGATTCATGGAGGAGTACTACAGGGTATATTTTTACTATAGGGGGAACTGCAGTCAATTGGATTTCTAGGCTGCAAAAGGTTGTTGCACTTTCAACCACTGAAGCTGAGTATGTTGCTACTACAAAAGTCAGCAAAGAGATGATTTGGTTGCAATATTTTCTGAAGGAATTGGGTCAGACACAAGAGGATAGCCCATTGTATACTGATAGCCAGAGTGTCATTCATCTTGCGAAGAACTTTGCTTTTCATTCAAAGACAAAGCACATTCAGCTCAGGTACCACTTCATCCGGACTCTTTTGGAGGAGGGTCAATTAAGGCTTGAGAAGATTCACACAAGTGAGAATCCTGCCGATATGTTCACAAAGGCAGTTCCACAGGAGAAGCTGATTTCTTCATCAGTTTCTTTTGGTCTTCTTGATTGATAATTGTGGAATTTATACCAGTCAAGTCCTAGTGTTTTATCCAGCAGATGTTGCATGTACAGTAGTGTCGTGTAGTTTCAGTCTCCAAGTGGGAGATTGTTCAGTGTGGAGCCTGATCAGTCTCCAAGTGGGAGATTGTTGAAATGTGGCAACTGATCAGCAAAGTACTGTACACTCAACACATATCCTCACCAGGGTCCGGGGCCAGGCTGGGCCCTGGGTAGGGGTTCGAGGGCGGCAGCTCCCGAGAAATTTTTATTTTTTTTGCCCTTTTTTTGTTGATGAAAACCGACATTGTAATAAAACCCTTAAAAAGGCCGACTTTGTTTGTTGCCCTAAAAACGCATGTTATAAGCGGCTGGGATGCTTAAGGCATTGTAAGGTTGATGTACTGTTTTGCTGGATAATAAGAAAGATTGGACGGCTGTGTATGGTGGATGTAACCCATTCTGGGTGAACCACGTTAAATCTCTGTGTTATCTGTGTCCTATTTTATTTCTTTATCTTTTGTATTTAAATCTGCATATAATTGTTAGTTCATATTTGCTTCGGATCTACTTGAAACCCTAACAATACCACCATCCAAAGGGGTTGAAGGTCCTCTATTTATCAAATAGACAGCAATATGTACAACATCTGCCCAAAAATGTAAGGGCAATCCAGCATGCAATCTCATGCTCCTCGCACGTTCCATGATGGTCCTATTCATTCTTTCTGACACACCATTTTCCTGTGGAGTTCCTGGAACTGTCTTCTGCTTCCGAATCCCATTTAAGGAATAGTAATCTTCAAATGTTTTGCTACAATACTCACCTCCATTATCCGATCTGAGACACTTCAACTTTTTTCCTATCTCATTCTCAACCAAAGCTTTCCATTTCCTAAAAGTTTCAAAAACATCTGATTTTTGTTTTAGGAAATATACCCCATGTTTTCCTGGTTGAGTCATCAATAAAAATAACATAATAACAAGAGCCACCAAGAGATGAACCTGAGCCCCCATACATTTGAATGTACAAGCTCTAACTTCTCACTCTTCTTCTCTTTCCCAACCTTGAGAAATCTGACTCTTTTCTGTTTACCATAAACACAGTTTTCACAGAACTCTAAATCAATCTTCTTTAGACCTAGCAATAGATTTTTGGAGTGAAGGATTTTCATCCCTTTCTCACTCATGTGCCCAAGCCTATGGTGCCACATTATCGAATCTGTTCTTGCAACATTTATTGTTGTTGTCCCTGCAGTAACTTTATCTATAGAAGCTAAGGTAGAGTAAGTGTTACCAGTACACAGATATAATGTGCCTACCTTCGCACCTTTAGCTACTACTAATGATCCTTTAGTGACCTTCCACATACTGTCTGAGAAGGTAACTATGCAACCTTCACTACCTAGTTGCCCTGCAGAAATTAAATTTCTTCTTAAATTATGAACATGTCTTACGTCCTGCAGAAACCAGTCATTACCATTCTGCAACTTGATCTTTATCTTTCCTTTTCCAACAATTTGACAGGGCTCATCATCACCCAAATATACCTGTCCAAAATCACCTTAAACATAATCTAGAAAATGGGTGTAGCATGAAATGAAGCCCCAGAATCTATTACCCAGGAATCATTAACATTATCCAAACATAAGATTAAAGCATCTTGTAAAGTATTATTTGCAATATTAGCTTCCTTACTATCATTTTCATTTTTGTCTCCTTCTTTGTTTTTCCGAGACCAACAGTCTTTCTTTAGATGACCAGGTTTTCCGCAGTACCAGCAATCTTTCTTTCCTCTAGATTGAGAGCGTCTTTTCTTTAACTTCCCTCGTGACTTCTCATTCTCAGGGCCTTTTCCTCTTTCCTTTGATCTTCCTCTGTTCTCCACATTCAAAACACTACCTGATGATGTTGAAGTCTCACCTGTACTTTTCCTTCGCATTTCCTCGCTTAGGATAACACCAACAATATCATCAAATACCAAAGTATTTTTACCAGAGACAGAGTTACTTACAGCCATAACCAAACTATTCCAGCTTTCTAGCAAAGAACATAAAATCAAGAGAGCCCTAACCTCTTCTACAAAGGTAATTTTTATCGAAGACAATTGACTAGTAATTGTATTAAATTCATTTAAGTGCTCCGCTACAGATCCTCCCTCACTCATTTTCAAATTAAACAAACGCTTCATAAGAAATACCTTATTCGAAGCCGAGGGTTTCTCATACAACTTGGCCAATGTTGCCATCAAATCTACAGTCGTTTTTGCTTCTGTTATATTGAATGCTACAGACGACGCAAGGCACAATTGAATAGATCCTAGTGCCTTTCTATCTAAAATGTCACACTCTTCATCTGATATTGTGGTCGGTTTCTTTGTCTTTCCTTCCAATGGCCGCCACAAATCCTTTTGATACAGGTAATCCTCCATCTACATTTTCCATAACTGATAATTCTGGCCGTTAAACTTTTTGACCTTGAATTTGGAATCCTCCATTGCTCCCACTCAAATCTAAAAGTCCTGCCAATTTACAGAAAACCTCGCTTTGATACCAATTGTTAGGGTTTCAAGCAGATCTGAAGCAAATATGAACTAACAATTATATGCAGATTTAAATACAAAAGATAAAGAAATAAAAACAGGACACAGATAACACAGAGATTTAACGTGGTTCACCCAGAATGGGTTACATCCACCATACACAGTCGTCCAATCTTTCTTATTATCCAGCAAAAAAAATACATCAACCTTACAATGCCTTAAGCATCCCAGCCGCTTATAACATGCATTTTTAGGGCAACAAACAAAGTCGGCCTTTTTAGGGTTTTATTACAATGTCGATTTTCATCAACGAAAAAATTGCAAAAAAAAATTTCTCGAGGGCTAAGTGTACAATACTTTGCTGATCAGGCACATACAGAATGTATCTCAGACCCATAACCTCAATGGCAGCCCTGTCCTCGAATGTCAACTCTGGTCGTAACCTCTGAGTCGATGGGAATCTCTCCCATGACTCCAACATAGGTAGATACTCCTGTAGTCAAGCAAAGCAATCATGTCAGTCAAAGTGACACTCACTATTCATCACAAAGTGTTGCTTCTATCCTAGTGACACTCACTGTTCATCACAAAGTGTTGCTATCTATCCAAGTGACACTCACTATTCATCACAAAGTGTTGCTATTTATTCTAGTGACACTCACTGTTCATCACAAAGTGTTGCTCATATTTGCACTCCCTGTTCATCACAAAGTGTTGCTCATATTAGTACTCCCTATTCATCACAAAGTACTATGTCTTGGTACTCCCTGTTCATCACAAAGTGCCTCGATCTATCCTAGTCTTCCCTAGAGGACTTGCTTGAGTGTATTCTCTTAGCAGCTTATCCAATCGACAGCAGCTTATCCAATCGACAGCAGCTTATCCAATCGACAGCATATGTTCATCACAGAACTATCGATTTGACCTAGAAGACATAAACGCGCCTTCATTACATAAACACGTATGCAGACTACACAGACGCGCCTGCTCTACACAAATGTACCTATGCTCTACACAGATGTGCCCACATTTCACAAACGTGCATGCACAACGCAAATGCGCTCACATCTGGCACAAACGCTTTCCCTAGCATAGACGCGCCTGGCACAAACACAGACGCGCCTAGCCAACCTAGACGCACTTGGCACCAACACAGATGCGCCTACACATTTTTAACATTTTTTGACATTATCCTAAAGCGCATTTATTGCGCTACCTAGCATGCATTAATGACAACATTAATTGCGACAAAGTACAAAGAGGTTTTGCGGTACTTACCGGCTCTCCTGCCTCTGCTGGCCTCTGATATCGGCGAACACGATCGAATCTATGAACCAATGCCATCGTTGTTGACTGTTGCTGCTCTATTCTCTCTCTGCACTCTGATCTCTTGGATGTGTGGATGACAATGAGGATGTATTCCCCTCGTGGTCTATTTTATAGACTACCCTAGACCTAGCCCTAGCCCTCGTCTCCCGAGTCAGTCTTCTTTATCCCGTGACTCTGTCACTTTATCCTATCCGGTCAGTCCATTCTAGTCTTTCTTTCTTATCAAGAGATTGTTTGTGATCTTTCCAGACATTTTCATCCAATCTCTCGAGGGGGCATACCATTCCCATCTTGGGGCAACTTTGTATCAGTTCATATTATCTTCTTTGAAACAACACGATAAGCTGCATTGTCTCAAAGAGGGGCATAATGTAGACACCTAAAATTGTCATGTCTAATTAAATAAATATTTTTTATTTATTTAATTATCTTAAACCTAATTCTTCTATTAATTAAATAAATCTTTATTTATTTAATTCATTCATTTATCCTCTTCTAGCCTTATTTCTCATTTAAATAAATACATTTATTTATTTAAATTATCCTTTTCCTAAATTAAATAAATATCTTATTTATTTAATTGATCTCACTTCCTCTATTAATTAAATAAATCTTTATTTATTTAATTAATTCATTAGCCTTTTCTACCTATGACATATGTCATTCATCTCTCAATTCATACACTACCTACCCTCTCATTAGATTTATTTAATTAATTAATTAGCCTTTTCTACCTATGACACATGTCATTCATCTCTCAATTCATACACTACCTACCCTCTCATTATTTTCTTATTTCTTTTACCTACCCTCTAATCATAGCCGACCATTTACTTTTACACCTCTCAATCTTATCCTTCCATTTCTTATAGTGTCTTCTATATAAGGAGGTGCTTCCTTTATTATCAACCCTATGCATCCTAACTAACTAAATTGCGCACTCGACTACACTACGCCTTTTACACTTTCATATGCGATCCTACTTGCAACCACATTTTCGTTCTTTGTTGAGCTCTTGTGCACATAAAATCTTAGAGCAAATATATCAAGCAAGATCAATGGAGATAGGAAGAATGGAGATTCAAACCCTATTGGACATGTGATTGTATAATCTTTGTGATTTCATTTAATTTGCATTGTCTTAGGTAATCTTCATATGTTATGGTGGATCTTTGTTGTTGTTAGGCTAGGGTTTTGTGGTTGAATCCATTTAGTCTTTCAATATTGTTGTTATCCATTTTCATCGTATACAGATAGTAAAATAAGTAGTAAAATATAAAGGAGGAAGTAAAATATTTGGTTTTGATTACAAAAAAAGCAACGTTGAGGAGGGCGCTGGCCCTTTACAAAGCCAAAGGCGAACGAAATTAAAAAGACCAAGCGGGGAGAAAATCCCAAAAGAACAAAGTCAGACAGGCAAAACTGACCTTTCAAACCATCAACAACACAACCCAAATCAAGAGGGGGCAGAAAAACCCGAAACTTGACCAGGGGGGCTTGGGAAAGGGGGTTAGATTTTCCTTTCCTCCTACGAAAAACAACCGTCCATGCAACACTATCATTAGGGACTTTCAAAGAAGAATCAAGCGGGGAAGACCCCGCAGGGTCACTGTCAAACTGCTAATGCAGAGCGGCAACAGGTTGTTGCAATGGAGCAACAGCAAGAGAACCAACACCAGGAGCAAAGTGAAGGTGAGGAGCAGGAGCAACAGGTGCAGGAGCCAAGGGGGAAGGATTTGCCACAACAGTAATATCAACCAAGCCTTCATCGGCAGTAAAATATTTGTTAATCCTTAGTCTCAAATGAATTATTGTTTTTCCATTTATATAAAGGAGGAAATAAGTAGTAAAATATTATTATCATTTACTTATTAACCAAGGAGGTGCATGATAATTCTAGAAAAGAGAAAATATAACCTTTGGAGAGATTAGCATCTTCATTATGATAAGTTCGGCAACAAGGTTGTGACACCTCATAAATGAGGAGTTACAATCAATAATCTTGGCAAACAAGGGAGATTTATGAGTTGGAAATCAATGGAGAGTTAACAAGAAGTAAATTTAGGAAGAAAATATCTACTATAATATAGTATATTATATTTTTATGATAGTTCTAAGTGGGTGCAAGAGGAGCATCTTTATTGATTAAAAATAATTGAAAATCAAGTGGAGGTTAGACAAGTAATTTAGTGGACTTAAGAGGAGAGAGAATATTCAATATTTTATTATTTGTGGTAATATTTGGACATTGTTATTTGTGCCCCAATTTTTATATAATCTAGGTAGCTTTGTCAATTTAAATTTGTAAATTTATTAAACAAACCCCTCATTTGCTATAATTGTGACCCTTGTGTTCATTTTCTTGATCTAAGGACAAAAACCCTTAGACTTAGAGATTACAGGGTAAAAAATATTCGGTTTATTGAGTTATTTTATCTAAATATTTTATTTTAAAAAATAATAGAGTTGTGGCGATCTTATTTTATTTGTGATTTCTTATATTCATTGTTGTTGCTATAACTCATATTATGTAATAAAGTTATACTTTCTATAATAATAGAATAGATCTAGTGGTTTTACGCATTTTAAATTTTATATACATGCAAGTTTCTTCATCAATTTATACAATTCATGTTAAAATAAACATGACTCTTTAGTTAACTTTTATCACCTTATACACTCTCGCCACACATTCATGGTGATTAAAACATGATTAAAATATGTTGTGAAAGTTGGATATGTTAGGGTTTACGCAGCTTGGAGAAATAAATATATTAAATATAATACAAAATAAAAGGCAAAAGTAACAATTCACAATAACATACAAATTTAACATTGTTCACCAAGTGTGAGTTACATCCACAAAGAAAAAATAGTCCACTTTATTCTATTATCCAATGGAGAAACACATTACAATCTTGTGGCTTTTCACATTACACAATCACTAATTATCAATCCCTTTTCATGGTTTACAAAAGTCGATTCACATACCAAAATAACAACTAACTCCTTTATAATTTGATTTAAGGGGAAAATGGAATTTGTCAAAGTCACCAAATTTTAAGCTTGACGCTATGATCAATCACCATGTACTAACAATCTCAAAATTGGAGACTGATCAAGGTCTACACCAAACCAGATATAGGTTATGTTATATATTCATATTAGATTTCAAAAAATATCTAGTTATTTGAACATAGCAATACATGTCTAGTTATTGAGTGTAGATCTAATTTTAGTTGTTGTGGGTATTTCAAATTTTAGAATATTTTATATTTGATTGTTAAAAAATATGAGTTTATTTTAAATATAATAATTATTTAACATATATTGGTTAGGGACACAAAAATGATACGAAAGCATCGATCTTTCTATCCTATAGGATACAAAAGAGTTCTTGATTATTCTCAATGGAAGGGAGAGAAGGTATCAAAGAAGGAAGCAAAGTAAATTGGTCAAATCTCTTGTCCAAAATATATATTTAAATGCAAAATATTTTGTTGCATGAGAAAAAATGGTTGAAGAGAAAGAAAGAAGAGAGTTTACAAAGACTACATCAAATATATGGATTCAAAATAGTAGTAGCTCCTTGATTTTTTTAACCACATCCTCCAAACACCTATTCCAAATATAGTGACTAGATTGTGGGAAATGAAAATTATGGAGAATCCTTAAGATAACTCATAAATCTAGATTAGCCAATGAATTTCGGTTACCAAAAGTCACTATTTTGAATGAAGCGAACTAGTTAGAAAAAGTCATAAATTAGCAAAATGATGGCTTGGCAACTTTCCATCCCAAGTATACAACTTAAAGTGAGGAATCTAGAGCTGAAACTTATTTTAAATATTTATGTACATCAAACTATAAGAATGAAAAGAAGAAAAATATAAACCATAGGTAGCTCCAACACAAGTAGGGAAACTTCACAATTCCTTCTTTTGATAGCTCCAACCCCTGTGAATCTCATATTTGGATTTAGAAGTTCAACACCTATTTTTATAAGTATAATGTATGAGGAAGAGGCAATCATATTTTATATTTCTTACTTGGAAGAAATATCATATGAATCGATGTATCATGGCCTAATCAATCAAGATCACAACCTTGTTGCTATAAATAATTACAAAACTTAATTCACAAGATTGAGATAAAGCACTGTGAGATCCATTTGAAAGAATTGATATGATTGAAGAATAGTGCATCATTAGACAACTGTCACATAGTTTAAAAGGATTACAATTATGATTCTTTATGTATTAGAGAGAAGAAGCAATTTCCTCTTTGTTGAAACTCTATTTAAACCTCCTAAAGATTTAGTCAAAGATTTTCATCTTTCATCTCTCCAAGAAATCATCAAGGAGACTTTATAGATTGAATATTTAGTGTTACAAAATAAGTACTCATCCAAAACATCCACCTTTTGACAAAAAGTAGAACTTCCATAAATGAGGTTGTAGTTCACATCCCTAGAAAGCAACATCATAAAATGCCTATAGTGAGGAAAAATGATTATTAAATCATAAATGAGCTTCAAAGAAAGAATTTATGTTTTTCATGAAAGGATCCTTGAGAACCTAATCATATATATCTTGGTAAGGGCCAAGTATATTATATTAAGGTGATATCTAATTATGACTCAAAATCTTATTAACCTAAGCCATAATCATTGAAAGAGAAGTATGAACCTAAAAAGGAGGATGAATTCACAAGTACTAGTAAAACTGTAGCTCGTTTAAGAGCACCTAGATATCATCCATCCATGATTGAGGAATATTGTGTAGACAAAGAACCACGATACTCATTAATATTTGGACTACCCATAATTTTATCTATAAAGGGTTAGTGGTTAAAAGAGGTTTGAAGTTTGATGATTTTGAAAGTTTCAATTCTCTTATTGCATATGGATTTACCATACTATGCACCAAGATAATCTATCAAATCAACATCATATTGGGATATGACAAGGTATGTGATTAATTATATGTTGTGGGACTAGGGAAATTTGCATGGTTTGGGGTGTATATGTTGGAAACATGGTTGTCGTTGCACCAAAAGATTGGTGTGTTAATGCCTGATACAACCACGAAACTTAATGAATCCACGAGAGGTGGCTAAGACATGTCGCAAACCCAAGCACTACGTTGCACAACACAAGGAGACCAAGGGCGCACGCCTTGCAAAAATCCCTCCCAGCGTAAGTGAGGGATTTGAACCCATGACCCAAGCTCTGATACCATTTGTTGGAAACACGGTTGTCATCGCACCAAAAGATTGACATGTTAATGCCTGATACAACCCTGAGACTTAATGAATCCATAGGAAGTAGTTAAGCCATGTCGCAAGCCTGAGTGTTTTGTTGCATAGCACAAGCAGACCAAGGGTGCACACCTTGTAATAGTATAATGGTTTTATTCTCTTTGTGAACTTATCATAGAATTATTGGTCTATGGATTTCAAGTCCAAATTTAAAGGAAAATTTTTGATACTCAAAAGTAATTTCAATTGGAGCTCCTTAGGTAGTTAGTAATAAAATAATAGAAAATAACTTTTACAAGGACTAAGTTTCTTGGGTAACAATTTTTTGGTGTTTCCTACAAATTCGTAAATGGATAAGCAAGATAATTTGTTGAGATGGTTGACATTAACATTGCATTTTGAAGTATTTTCATGTGTCTCTACATTCCTTGGAAAGTGTTATAGGGGATATAAGAGATAAAATATTTATTTTATTGTGTTTGACACATTTTATTTCCATCCCATAGAGGTGCAAATTTGTCATTAACAGTTAAAGAGTATTATATGGGAATATTCCCTCTTATTGTCTACTTTCTAGGTCTTTCTAGTAGGGACCACCTAGACTTGCATGTGGTTGCATGTGGTTGCATGTCAAAGCATGTTGGGGTGCCATATTTTTCATGTTTTTAAATATTCTAGAAGTGAACCTTCAAATCCACTAGAGAGTAATGGAGCACCCAAGATGACTAATTGTGATTGTTTGTGGGTTAGGTGTGTAGGGATTTAGGCAGAATCAAAATGTGCAAACAACCTTCTACAAGTGAAACCAAATTAGCACAAATAGAAATATCTATCATATACAATGAGAGTGTATGTAATGTACATAAAAACCTTACATATATAGGCAAGGTAGAGAGGTGATAAGGTATAAAACAACGATTGAGTACCCCTCTATATATTAGACACTTGTGATCTCGCCTGCCAAGTGTCTGAGCAAGTGGCAAGTATGTATGCACTTGGTATCTCATTTAGTGAGTACACATGTCTTAACTAGATTAGGTGATACAAAATCACTAAAAACCCCTAAGTGGAGACTCAAATAATGTGATTAGGACTCTCTCTAGATATGTTATAACCTAACTAGTTTGATAGTCACTATTTACACCAACACCCCCCTTAAGTGTGACTAAGAGAGTAATGTATGCATCATGATGACTCCCAGCTACTAGGCCATGTTAGGAACTCATATACAAATTTCTCATAAGTATATTAGAAGAGAAAACCTAATGGGAACAAAACTCCCCTCTAAAAGAGAGATGATACAATGTGAATGTGCAAGTGAAGAAGATAGATTTTAGAAGGAAGGACTCATGATGACCCCCAAGGACTACTTTTATGCACAATATACAATTAATTTTCTCCCCTTATATAGAAATGAGAAATTATGCAACCTCCCATAATATGATGCATGTAATGTTGGTAGATGTTTAACACTAGTGTTGATAGATGTTTAACACTAGTGTTGAAGATGTCCCATAATCATTGAACAATGTTGGTAGAAAATAGGGTTGTAAGGTACCACAAATGTCTTTTGGGTTATTTCTAGACCCATATATCCATTATATACCCTTTAAATAGCCTTA
The DNA here is from genome assembly GCF_030272615.1 of Cryptomeria japonica. Lineage (NCBI taxonomy): Eukaryota > Viridiplantae > Streptophyta > Pinopsida > Cupressales > Cupressaceae > Cryptomeria > Cryptomeria japonica. The sequence continues at coordinate 805,619,613 of NC_081409.1, forward strand.
AAACGCCTTTATTGTGCTTTGAAAAGCTATAAAAGAGTAAAATATTGTAGAATAAAAGTAAAATTTGTGGGAATAAGATAGTTGAGAGTTATTATGAAACGATGTGATGGAAATGTATTATGAAGAGGTATTAAGAGGCTATATAAAGAGGGAAAAGTGGGAGATAAGAGAATAGTGTGAAAATATATGTGAAATAATATGAACTAAATATATGTGAGAATAAGGAAGTGTGGTACACACACACACACATGCATATATATACACACGCATACACACACATACATACATACATATATGAAGCATGATGAATATATTATAATACATGTATAGTACTTTAAATTATATGAATAGATGATGTCATAGATGTATATACATGAGTGGATGTAATTTATTGTAATTTAGGTTATAACTATCGCATACATATGTTCTCCCTTTTTATTGCATTACACCAAGGTTGACTACATATAATAGAATATTAAACCTTAGAATTTGGTCAAGGTTTTTCTATCAACATTGGTTATGTTGTGGGGCCTTGGTTGTTGCATAAGTAGAAAGATTATAGCAAAAAATAAATTATTGTTAAAAATTAGGAATTTTTTTGAGTAAATTTTTCTCGATTGGGAATATTCAAGAATGAAAAGGAGTTTTTAAGGTGTGCAAGAGATTTTTTTTTAGAGACAAGTCCATAAAGGTCTAATTCATATTTTTTAGCAAGGATGGAGGAGTTAGAAAAGGGAGAAACGTGAATTATTATGTGAAAATAAAAAATTTGAACAAGAATTGAAGTAAGTTAGAATATACAATGAAGACCTACAAGAAAATTTAAATTTTCATATTGAGGAACTTATTTGTGCTTGCAAGCTTTGCTAATGCATCTACAACATTCACCAAAGTGTCAACCTTCTCCAATCTCACCTCCCATCTTCCACTATTTCATGAAAAAAATGGAACTGAATACCAATGTACTTCATTTTCGCATGGAACATAGGATTCTTTGCTAAGAAAATGACCTTGATTGTCATAACCAATGGTAATCACACCTACATCAAGCCCAACATTTAAAAATCACTATCTAAGCTTTCCTCAAGAGCATAAGTAACTACCATGTACTCTAATTGTATCATGGACAAAGTGACCATAGTTGTCCACTTACTCATCCAACAAATAGCACCACCAAATATCATGAACACATCCATTGGTGGATCTTTTATATTCAATGTTAATTGTCCAATTTCAATCCACATATCCAAAAATACAAATTGAATACTGAGCTCCAGAAGGTTAACCATGAAAACATAGAGAATATTCAAAAGAACCTTGCTACTATCTTAACACTCTCTTCATTGCATCCCAATATACTCGTCCAAGATTAGCCATAAATTGGCTCTAGCCTCCCATTTATTGGGCAATGTTTAGCCTCATATAGACCATGACATACATCAAACTACTTACAACACTTACAATACTTTGGTCATGTCCTCCACATCAATAGGAAATTTTGGATAATTCTCTATAGATAAATTTGTTTTTTTGCAAAACAAGAACTACCAAGAATTTATAAGTTGTCATGTTGAATCTCTCCAACACCAAGTTCACATGCTTTGGCTTAACCAAAGATTTTTTTTGGTTTTGTTTATTTTGATCTCCATTCCCATAATGCATCTAGCTACACCTAGATTTCTCATCTCAAATTATGGTGACAAATAAGACTTCAAGTCAGCTTTTAAATCCTTACCATTCCCAAATTTTAACATATCATCTACATACAATGTAATAATGAGAATGTGACCATTATTGATTTTGTAATATACACAATGATCATATTTAGACCTCTGAAATCCATGGCTCAACACATAGGTATTAAACTTTTGGTACCACATCCTAGGAGACTAGTTCAAACTATACAAAGATTTATTCATTTTGCAAATCATATTTTTTTTACTTTATACCCTGAAATACTCTAGTTGCGACATGTAAATTTCTTCCTCCAAACCAACATGAAGGAAAGTTGACTTTCACATCCATTTACTCAAGTTCTTAATCGTAAGTTGTAGCAAGTGATAAGAGGAACCAAATGGAAGTCAAGATTACTATAGGAGAGAATATTTGACCAAAATCAATTCCCTCCACCTATGAAACCCTTTCGTGACCAATCATGTTTTATGTGCCATTTACAACCAATGAATTTACATCCAAGAAAAGGTACCAAATCCCATGTTTTTTTTTTCTTCAATGTAACCATCTCTTCATCCATGGATTTCATCCAAGAATCTAGCCACTCATAATCAGCCTCTTTTACAATCCTAGGCTCATCAATTTTAGCAATCAAAGTAAAAACACAACTGAAATCCAACAATGAATAACTAAAGCTTTACGATTACTACCTAAATGTCATGGACCTTTTCACTAGTCAAGGATTCTTCTTCAAAACTTTTAAAATTTATTAGAGATCTTCTCATCATTAGGTCCACCAAGTGTATACGATTCATTCTTCATTAGAGTAGGTGGACAATGAACTACACCCTTTTGTTTCTCTTCTTTCTATGGTTGTAACTCAATAGGGGAAGGTTTCATCTCTTCAAAAATTACATTGATGTTGATCCCAAAGATTGTGCCCCTTCACAGTGATACCATAACCAATGAAGATACATATATTTGCCTTTTTATCCAACTTTTATCTCTTCTCATTTAGCACATATGCATGGCTCACAAATAAACATTGTGAGATGTCTCAATGTAGGCTTCTTTTTTAACCACACCTCCATGAGTGTTTTATCAATAAGCATCGATATAGGAAATCTGTTGATCAAATGACAAGTAATGACTATAGCTTCATCTCGGAACTTCTATTCAAGGACAACACCACTTAGCATACTCCTAGCCCTCTCAATTAATGTATATTCATCCTCTCTACAACTCTATTTTGTTCATGGGTGTATGAAGTCATCTTATGCCTCTCAATCCCATGATCTTTATAAAACATGTTGAATTCTACCAAACAAAACTCACCACCATTATTAACCCTCAAACATTTAATCTTTCTACTAGTTAATTTTCAACTATCTTTAGACTCCTTAAACTGGCTAAATCTTTAGATTTTATCCTAAGGAAATATACCTTTTACTATAGTCATCAATAAATGAAATGAAATATATAGATTCTAAAACCAATGGGACATTAACAAGACCAATCACATCAGAATGAATGTGGTCCAAAACCTTAAAAGATTTGTGAGAACTAGAGTAAAATTGAACATAAATTTGTTTTTCATATATACAATGTTGACAAAAATCAAACTCAAGATTATAATTATCAAGCCCTTCTATAAGGCGTTTTTTTTTTAAGCCATAAGACCCTTCTCACCAATGTGGCCAAGTCTTTGATGTCAAAACATTGTCTTTCTCAATTGGAAGCTTCATCTCTAGATAATGGGCACCCTTAGGTACCCAAAATGCATGACCATCAAAAGTAGATGCAACAAAAATTTTTATTGCTCGATTTGACTATGAGGACCTCTTTTCTTCAACTTGTCAAATTAACTATTACACTAAATAATGTGTGCATCCAGCTTTAACAAGGTGTTGATTCAAACAACCTTAGCCAACACCATATATCCTCTCATTATCTTGCATCCTTGACTTGAGAAAACAACTTGCATACATGCATCATTCATTTTTCTCATTGAAAGAAGTTTTCAGGTCAAACCCAAGATATGCAACACATTGTCAATCCCCTTCACTCTACCACTAGGGAATCAAAATTTGACTCTTCCATGAACAACAATGCTTAGATGAGAGTTATCACCTAGATACACCTTCCCATTGTCAAATTCTTCATACATTGAGAAGCAACCCCTATACAAGGTCATGTGAAAAGATGCACCTAAATCTATTAACCACACATCTTTAGATGCATGCATTACCAAGGCTATGACAAAGGCTTCACTGTCATCTTCAAAGGATTTTTCTAAATTAAAATCGAAGGTGTTCTTTTTGTTTTTCTTCTTTTACTCCTCACATTCTTTGCAAAAAATGATTAATTTTGCCACAATTCCAATACTTCATCTTGGACTTTCCAAGAGAATTTGATATCTAGGGGGATTTGAATCTGGACTTCTTGTCCTTCTTGCCTTCCTCCTTCATTCTACCACAAACAACATGGGGCTCCTTAGACATTTTGAAATGTTTTCTCACACCTTTTGAAAACAACAATGCAACCACTTCATCATTCTTAAAGATGGTAGTGGTACTCTCAATGGGCATCACAAGGTGATCCCACGAGTCTAGCAAAGAACATAATATGTCATGCAATGATCCTCATCCTCAATCTTCACACAACAAAATCCAGTTGGACAATGAACATGTTAAAGGTATTTAAGTGATTAGCCACAAATTCTCCTTCCATTCTTAGAGAATATATAGCTTCTTCCTCAAGAACAACTTGTTTACCAAGGATTCAACCTAATAAATCTCACCAAGCTTCTTCCATGGATTTTTTGTAATCTTCTCTTCATGAATATTTAATAACATGAAGTCTACCAACTAGAGTATGATCAAACCCTTGTCTTTCTAATCCAATAGCTCTCAATTCTCTTGAGTCGTGTTGGTGAGGTTTGCACTAGATATTACGACCCATAGATCTCTATCTACTAGCATATCTTTCATTTTGAGCTTCCACAACTCACAACTCAAAAAAATTGCCATTGAACTTTTCCATCTCAATCCTTCTTAATGTGCTTGCCCTCTTTCTCCTACAAGGTCACAATTTTTTTTTTTGCAAAAACTCTCCCTCAAATGAAGATCAATACAAAAAACCCTTCAACCCAACAACGAGATCAAAACTAGTCAAACTCTACTACCAACTGGAGGTCAAGTAAAAGGAAACAACTTGCTACACCAAACAAAGTGGGGGAGATAGTGCAAAAATGTCTTGCAAACCCTTACACAATTACAATTATTAAATGCATATACGAGTAACAAAATAAACATGCAAGTAACACTAGATATACATGAGGAAAACCCTTATGAGAGAAAAACACTTCCAAAAGCATAACCATTTGCATTATCAAAAATCAAAACATGGTTTCAATACAATCTCCAAAGCTAAGCTCACCTACAAGAATCTTCAATCAACAAGAATCTGAGGTAACTCCAACAACATATTAATATCTCTAGAAATCTTTAACCTATTCTACATACAAGATGTTGAAGTGCCAAATATATAAAACTCCATGAATAGAAGATGGATGCTAAGATTGCCACCCGGCACATGTTCCAATGTTTGTATTCATATATTGAGTCTCTGCACTTGGATGCATGTAACCACCTTGCATGAAATGCACTATCATATGCAAAACCCAACTCTTTTTCTTTTTCTTTTTCTAATTCCAACGCCTACCTCCTCAAGCATAGGACCCCTTCAACAAGCAATGTGCCTACATGCATGCATAGGCACCTCCATTGCAAAGTGCCCACCTTTCATAACCCATCACACATCAAAATTGTCAAAACTTGTCATAGGCCATCATACAATTAAAACCTGCAACTTATGACAAAAAGCCATCAAATAAGCCTCCAATATGGTCCACCAAATGAGGCACATACTTTCATCAAATTAAAATGCATGTAATCCTAGTCACCTCCATGTATGATGGTAGCTCAACCAATAGATCCTACAAAATGGCTTGACACAGTAAGTAAATAGAAAAAATTAAGATACAATAATAATCAAACAAATAAATCAATAATTCAATGTTAAGACTTGCAAAAAGTTGAAACACCTAAATTCCAAGTTTTATCAAACCATCACAAATAATTGTCTTAAAGAACCAATACCTACATGTTGGATAAAATTCAATTCTCGAGGAAAAGAATATTTTCAATTAATTGTTATGATCTTGAAAGTGTGATAATTTAATTATGAGCTTGATATAGAAACTTTGCATGTTTAAGTATTACCCTTTACACAATTTAGATGTTTAAAAAACCTCTAGCTTCTTAACATACATTCTTCGGATTAACATAAGTAAATGCACAAGTAGAACGCATTAGGAATCGCCACCCTACTAACAATTACTTAAATAGTTTTGCATTTGCATAGTTTTCAACAATTACTTAAATAGTTTTGCATTTGCATAGTTTTCAACTATAAGTTGCGACTTCAATTTTTTACCCTTTTACGTGCAAATTCTTAGTTAATTTATATTGTCACCTCTAAATGTATTTTGACATACAATTTTTATTGCTTATAATATCTTTCTAGTGAAAGAAAAACAATATAATTTCTTTTTCTTCCTGGTGATTAAAAAAAAGGTTTGTATGTATCTTTTATAGAGACAAAAATATACGTCAACATATATCTCATAACGGGCAAAACTAAATTTTAAAATTACTACATACACTATTATGTCTGTTTTGAATAGGCTATTATTGCAACTTATACTGGTTATTTTGAAGTGATCATTTAATTCCTAATTCTTTATTAAGATATTTCCTAAAGTTAACATTAAGATGGGACATCTCAATGTTGAGTTGTCGACGTATATGTATTATGTATATGTAGTGTGTGTGTGGATGCGTATATGCATATGTATTTATATGTAGTGTATATGTGTGTGGATCTGTATATGTATATATACAGACACATGTGTTCATATATATATACACTTACATGTGTATAAATTGCAAGTGAAGTCATTTAGAGAAGATCCATCCAAGATGTAACGTTTAAGAATCTCATCAACCATCATTAAAAGATCAAAATTTTCAGTTTATCCCACAATTTGCGAGTACAAGCACCTTGTAATTAAAAGATTACATAATCAATAATCCTAGAAAGGCCTTATTCTCAAGAAAATATCAAGGCATTCTCATATCCTGCGAAGAGAATACATCAAATCTTTAAGGATCCCAATATATTTCAGGTTCTTCATATGCTCATAAATCCGATGCATGAAGTAAGATCATTCTTTTATAAGGTGTAGGCATAGCATACAATGGCTCGCAGCGGGGAGAAAAATAAACTACGAAATGGGTTATTGTCGATTTCTCATTGTTCATAGTTGCAAAATACTCATAAAGGATATCTTTTATATTGGATTTCAGCATATATATCAAAGAATGCAAGTGAATCACTAAAAGCTTTCGCAGCCATTTAGTATTGAATGGCTTGTAAATTTGTTATAGAACATACGTCTCCCCAGCATATTTGTGTAATCTAGCCAACATTGAGTACCTTTGGGGGCTGCAATTCCACACTGTAAATTTGTGGAGCTTCCATCTGCAAAATTTAATGATACTTGTGGCCATATAAATAAAGACGGGATAATAACACGTTTAACAAAGCTACTTACAAGATTTGACAAAAGAAGTAATCTTGGTAGTCCCTACATTAAATTCGCGAGAACAAGGGTAACTATATTCAGAGTGTGTGTGGACGGGATCATAAAGTAAACAAATACAATTAAGAGGTACAATAAAAACTTGAATGGACAACATGCGACTGTCAAGAATAAATAAAAAGCTCAGGTAAAGGGATGTAACACAATCAGCTAATCATAGCATTTACAACTTTTGATATAATGTAATGATCTCGACCCACATCCTTGTCTGATTGAATTTGAGATTTTTAGGGGTAACACTTGAGATATTTAGGGATAGCATATCTCCTCTCCATTGAAGAACAAAAGAAAATTAAGTTAAACATTCACAACTGCTCCAAATATTAGCACTTACTATATATTTATCCATAAGGAGTGTACAGAATCAAACATTTAAGTAATATACTGCTTAACTTTTTTCACAGATAAAGAAAAAAAGCTAGGCAGATTGGACGAATCTGAGAGATGCCTGCTCCTCTTTTTAACGAGGTTTTTCATTTCAAATTCTGCAATAACACTCCTTTCACATCAATTTAACAAAAATACCCTTTTAGTGGAAGCTTTATCTACCTGAGTTGAAAATTAAATATCATGAGAGTCAGGTAGACTGCAAATCACTGATTTTGAGGAAAAGTCAACGAATTCATGCAATGACAAGTTGAATTACAAGAACAAATTTAAATTTCCGTAATGATACCTTTCCAATATACTGTTACTTGCTCACAGTCTCAGGCAAATGAAAAGGGGTGCTCTCGTTGAAGAGAATTTTCACATATATGTAGGTGGTAAATCATGAAAACACTTCCAATAGAACTTCCCTTGGCCAATCCTCTCAAATAATTGACATTAAAACTTGCTCTGCCATAAGAATTTGACTTTAGTCATGAAACAAGTCTCAGAGCGTTCATTAGAGCATTTGTATGTTCTGGCTTTCCAACTGAGATACGAATATAACCTTTCAATTCTTTGTTATTGTAATGGCGTATCATCACTCCCATTTGAGAAAGGTCCTCCTGTAGATAAACAATAAACCATTATAAACATCTGAATCCAAAGCATACAATTCAGAAACACATTTTATACTTTAAAATAATCCTGTCATATAGTCACAAAAAATGATGATCTAATAAGTATGAGTTGCCCCTTTCAGGCAGCAACTTATATAGCCAATAGTACACAAACATAAGTACCAATGATAGATTGTTTATACAGGATAGGTTGCAAAAAATCTCCACTTATTGCTTCAACGAAAATTTTTTAGATACATGCCCAACTGGCAGGCAGTAACCTGTAACTGCAAATTTGGGTGTCACGAAGTCTCCTTTTCCATTTAGAAGGATGGAATACAATGTGTCCGCAACATAAGAATAAACAAACTGAGATGAATAGCCTATAACAAAAATGTAAGATAGAAAGTAAATAAAATCTTGCTGATAGATGCTAGATGATGAGAGATCAGTAGAAGGCAGGCAGCAACCTGTAACTCCAAATTTGGGTGTCACAAAATCTCCTTTTCCATTTAGAAGGATGGAAAAACAATGTGTGTCCAACATAAGAATAAACAAACTGAGATGAATAGCCTATACAAAAAATTAAGATAGAAAGTAAACAAAAACTTGCACATAGATGCTAGATGATGAGAGAACCGTGCATGTCATATTGTTTCAGTGAGCAAAATCACAAAAGCATGCCAAGAAATATACCTTAATTTTTTTGGCATCCCTTCCTTGGGTTACTGCACAAAGAATAAAATTTGAATAGCTTGGATAGGGATTCAAGTACGGTACTTCTTGCAGGAGCGAATATAGTCTCTCCTTTTCAGCCAACAGTGCATCTTTCACCTTCTGCAAAATTTGTAATACAATTTCATATTTCAACTGAAAATAGCCACTCAATTTTTTATTCTAAAGATTCCCAAATCATGATTTCAGAAGCACACGTTCTGAAAGTCTGCCGCAATGGAACTCTCATGCATTTATTTTACAATAATGAATAAAGCAATCAAAAGCACTCAAACATGTCAAAAAGGAAGCAACATAACAGGGTCAGCATCAGTGTCAAAAATTGTTTGTTCTCCAAACAACAGGATAAACAGAAGATAAACTAACCCCACCTGTAAATAAGTGGGATTTTTAAGTGCTGCACATGCAGCAACTTCTGCTGCAACAGAAACATTGTATGGTTGCTTTGCTCTCCAGAAATATCCCACAATGCTCAATGGAAAAGCTCCATATCCAACTCGAAGGCCTGCTAAACCTATAAACACCATTTGTACTGAAATTAGCCCATAACTAGTTTCTTCACTTGATTGAGCTAAGAAATTCCCTAGAAGTGAGATCTTTAGTAAAACAACGCATTGAAACAAAGGTACAACAAAAAATTCCACATGTTAATTTTTTTTAATGTAGTGCACAATTAGGGAAAAACAATTAGTTTAATTAAGGTTTAAGTTTGAATCATGTACAAAAGCCATTATAATTTTGAAACATTAAAATGGGAAACCAAGATCTCAACTTGTATTACAAAGCAGGCCCCAAGGCTACAAAGAGCAAAACCCAAACAGCAGCTAACAAGAAACTAATAGCAGAGCAGAGAAAAGAAGCACAAAAACAGGAAACATCACAAAAACCACTAGTTACATAATGTCTTTTGTGGGAGACACATTTCCCCGGTCATCAAACAAGAAAGAAAAAGGTCCTCCTTAAGGTCTTTCTTTCTGACCTCATTAAGGCTATTAAGAGCAAAAGCTATTAAATTGGTTTTTTCTATGTTGCTGCATTAAATCGTTATATATCAAACTCTTCACATTAACAGTCGTCTGGAGCTGGGTCCTATCTGGCTATCCAAGTGGAAACTGCAGGATGGCATCGATATTCTTTAACCTATCCTCCCCCAAGTTTCTGGGATGGGTACAGCAGGGGACATGCTTTTGGTACAGGATGTTTTTTGACCATATTTTAGGGGATGGCTATTACAAAAATGAAAAATAAGGAAATTCTTTAAAATATAAAGAGATTTTAAATATTCGTATGATAATAAAGCATTCATCATAGACATTATACAACCTTAATACATAACATTAGACTTGAATTGAGATTTCATATGAGAATTGACAAACAAATTGACAAAATTTAAATGCTTTCATTATCAATGTGCATATATGTTATAGTTATTGGGTTCTTCTGGTTGGCGCTGGATTCCGGTACCGGTACGAGCTGAGTCCCAGTTTGAGTTAGGTTCACACCAAGGTTTGACCTGAGTGTGTTCTCGGCGCTCGGTTTCTCTATGGGTCTGACGACCCGGGTGTGTTCTTGATGCCCAGGTTCTCTGTGGGTCCGGCAAGTTGGTCTGTCCATCATTTTTATGGATGGAAAGATTGTAAAAATAGGCCATTAATCAATGTTATAGCAGTGTGCCCTAAAGGGGCGATGTTTTTGAAAGTGATGGATTCTGAGGGGCAACTGAAAGATGCAAGTTTCATTGACAATATCCTCATATAGAATCCATTGACATGGTGGGGCCTAAAAATGTTGTCCAAGTCATAATGGACAATGCTACAAATTGTAGGGCAGTTGGGACTACATATGGTCACATTTTTTGGACACCATGTGCAATCCACTCACTCAATTTAATCATGCAAAAGATTGGCACACAAAATGATTGGGTGAAACAAGTGTACACGAAGGGCGAGGAGATTCAAATGTTTGTGACTAATCATCATATGCCACAAGCCATATTCAAGAGCTTCTCCAAGTTGGAGTTGTTGAAGGTAATTAAATTTTATTTTTTAGTTTTTTAGTTTTTATTTTTTATAGTTGATATATGACGTGTATTTTTTTATGCCATGTTAGGTTGTTGAAACACAATTTGCATCTCAAATGCTCATCTTAAGGCAACTTGTGAAGGTGCGAGAGGCCTTGAGTTCTATGATCGTCAACACCTTGTGGAGTGTATGGAAGCAATCCAACACAAGAAGAGCTCAAAAAGTAAGAGCATTGATCCTTGATGATGTATGGTGAGATCGTGTGGAATATGTGTTGAGTTTCACTGAGCCCATCATGAGCATGATTAGGTATGCCAATACTGATCGCCCATATTTGGGTGAAATTTATGATGGCATGGATAGCATGGTGGAGAAAATGAGAGAAATAATACCAAAAAAAAGGCAATGACCTAACGGAAACATTTTTCAAAGTTGTGCAACAAATTGTTGTTGACCATTCATTGGAACAAGATGACCACCCCTTTACATCTCTTAGCATTTGCTTTGACACCAAAGTTTTATAGCGCAAAGATGCTTGCAACACCAAGGAGGGTGCCACCATATAGAGATGCGAAGGTTCCTACTGGCTATAGGGCTGCCTTTAATCAGATATATTCAAATGAGGAGACTGGAAATATTGTCTTGAGGGAGTTTGGCTAGTTTGTATCTACAAAATATCATGATGCTATAGCTCTTCAAGCCAGATATGGGATGGATGCTAATGAGTAGTGGTATGTGTTGAATTTTAGACTTTCAGATTTAACCTGTACTCAGAAAACTGAAGTTAATTACTAAATCAATATATTTGTTATTTAGTTTAATTACTTTCAGACTTTAGACATAAACATAAATTGAACAAAATGAACACAACACACAAATAACCTAGGAAAACCTCCTAGGAGGAAAAAACCCAGCCAACAGATCTTCAGATCTGACTGAATTATATCCAATTGTAACAGTACATTACTTAGCTGGTAGCTTTGATGTGGCACACCAATTTGTCTAAGCCTTTCACACAGCAATACACCTCTTGAATCTGTTTTGCATATAGCAGCAAGATGACCTTCAGATGAGCAGATCTGGAAATTGTCTTTGGCTTCACATATGTCTTGCAATTCGCATCTTCTATTGAAGTTCACCCTTGTATTAACAATCGCCTCAATGCACACTTCCTTCACTTCGCATTTAGAATTCTTTCTTTCTGATTTTCGCACTTGTAGAATGATTATCGCATGTGATATCATTGTGTTAATGAGGTCAAGTAGTTGTTTATTTATATGAGGCAAGAGGACCTATTTGAGGCCGGCTTGGTGCTGATCCCTTTTATTTGTTTAATTACTTTATAGGGTCGGCCCTATTAGAGGGAACACATTTCCCTTATGAGTGGCGTGTGTCTTTTAGTTATAGGGTCAGCCCTATTAGAGGGAACACGTTTCCCTTTAGTGTGGCGTGTGAGAAGGGAGAGAAGGGTCCAACCCTTGGTGGATTCCAATGTTGCCTTAGGCAATTGGAATCCACATTCTACCTAATTACAATCAACACTCCCTCTTAACTAGGGAGAAAGATAACCTTACAACCAAGTTACAAGATTAGGGTCCAGCCCTAAGTAATACATACAATGTTTAAATTGTAATCCGAACTTAGCTGTCAACTTCAAATACTCCTTAGAGAGGATCACAACAAGTAGCCACAAATAGAAGCCCATAGTATCCATCTTGTACTGCCTATGGAGGGTGAATCCAAAACTTTAACATGCACACTTGCAAGTCATGAATACATACACAATTATTCATGCACATCATGGAGTCTTTCCATACCATCCATCACACATATCCATCATTCATTGCCTTTAACTCAGTCTTCTCCCAAAGAAGAATGTAACATCATAATCTTCCATCTTGCACCCAAGCATAGAGTGGAGTTACATAACCATTGTCCTCCATCTTGCACACAAGCATAGAATGAAAACATAGTCCTCCATCTTGCACATAAGCATAGAATGAAATCTAATAAACATAATCCTCCATCTTGCACACAAGCAAAGAATGGAATAAACATAATCAGAATATTGTAGTCTTCCATCTTGCACACAAGCATAGAATGGAACTACATAACATAATCTTCCAACTCACACACAAGCATAGACTGGATCCACCTTACATTGCTCACAGAGGGTGGAGAGGATCTTTTCTACCATCTTACATTGCCCGCAGAGGATGGTAACAATTACTCTTCTCCCCGAGAAGATTACACTACCACCTTACATTGCTCGCAGAGGGTGGTTGATACATCACAATGTATCATTGAGGTTGAGACTCCCTCTCAACCAAGGCAGTGTTCTTCACAGCTCCAAGACTATCTTTTGAAGTACTCAAGCTTCAAGAGACTTGGTGAGAACATCTGTTGTATACACCTAAAATTGGTCTGAAGATAGTTAATTAAATATGCAGTTATTTGATTAATTCCCCTTCCCAATTGAATTCACAAGCAATTTAATTAATTTCCTACGTTACCCCAAGTTTCCGGGACGGGGGGACGGGGGGACGAGTTTCCGGGACGGCAAATTTTTTTGCCAAATTTGGGGACGGGGGGGACGGCAAAGGGGACGGCTATATAAAATATAGGGAAAATTTAAAATATATAGGAAAATTCTAAATGTTCATATAAAAACATGGATAAAGCATGCATCTATACATCATATTCATATGAAAACATGGATATAGCATGTGTATGATACTATGAAAACATTTTAGAATGCAAACATCGAACATACAACATTATCAATAGACTCAATACTCAATATGCACTCATAATTCAGAATTTCAATTCATTCACATTGTCAATATGCATATCATAATAGATATTAAAGAAATAAAATACATAATGGAGCCTAATCAGACTCGGAGGTTAAATTTTCACTACTTCCATCAGCGCAGTTCCCCCCTATATTTTTTGACGGGGGTTTGGGGGCAACGCCCCCAACTTGGGGTCAAGGGGCATCGCCGTCGGGTGTTATTTTTCTATTGGCAAAAAACCCTTCATGAGATATTTCACTCCCTCAATTATGCAAAAAACATCATTAAAAAAAAATTGAAAATACGACTTTTTTTATTTTAATATTTTTCCCTAGCCCTAGATGTGGGGGACGTCTAGCCGTCCCCGGGACGGCTGGGACGTCCCCAATCCATCCCCAGTCGTCCCCGGGACGTACGGATGTCCCCCACAGCTAGGGAAGCCGTCCCCCCGTTTCGGGGACGTCCCCTCAAAATTTTGACAATTTGGGGACGGGGGGGGGACGTCCCCTGGCCGTCCCCAAGTCCCCGAAACGTCCCCGGGACTGGGACGGGGGTTTTCAGGTAGGGGACGCGTCCCCGGGTTTCGTAGTTAATTTCCCTATTCATCTACTAAGTAAATAAATCTAAATGAATTATTTATATAGTTCATTTCATATCCCCTTTTGATTAATTAATTGAATTAATGTCTCCCCATATTAATCAATTCTTCTAATCCCTAATTAAGATTAATTACCATTTTCCAATTATTTGAATTTCTAAATTCAAATGAGCACATGGCTCCTAACTTTAACCACCTAACCTAACCATCCTCTAACCTAACCCATTCCACCTAGCCTTGGGTTTAACTAACCCTATCCTATCTTGCACATTCTAACCTCCTTATCCTAACCTCCCATGGTGTGGATATTTTCTCTTTGAGACACATGGCACTTTGGCCACATGTCTCCTCCCTTGGACACTTGCCCTCTCATGAGCAAGGCTCCTCAAAGATGACAAGTGTCTCTTCCTCCAACCTCTTCTCCAACTTCCTCAATCTTGGCCCTTGATATCTTCAGATCAAATCTAAACCGTCGATTCCTGCCACCTCAGCTTTGGCCTTGGAAGTTCTATAAATATCCCCCATTTTGAAGCAATATGGATCCCATCTCATATCAATTTAGGCATCATTATTATAGGCAATTTACATTTCAATTATCTAGTAATTAGCTTTTGGATTTATCATAGCATGTTAGTCTAGTTTCTTAAATCATGCATTTCATATCATCTCCATAGTCAATCATGATCAAATAGCTACTCAACTCTTGAGTTGTCACTTTGGAGGTCATTGCTCCGTTGAGAGCACATTAATCCAACACCTTCAAGGTCCTCAAGAATAGAGGAAAATGGGACATTTCAAGGAAGGCTTATGGTTTGCATCTTTGATTTAGTTTTGAAATTAAGTTTTTCAATTATACTTTATATTGTCTCATTATATGTGTATGCCTCTTATATACAACATTTTTAGCATCACATCTGCAACACAGGATTATCCTGCCATAAAACACTGAATTGTCAGGTATCTCTATACAACCCTGATAATAAATCAAAACAACATAACAAGAATTTTGAGAAACCACACTGCTTCTCTTGATGCAACACTTACAACAATGTATTTAGCTTCAGCAATACTCAATGCAACTGAGGATTGTTCCTGTAGGTCCAAGAGATTGCAGCGGGTGAATGCTTGAAGTGTTTTCCTTGTCCACAAACTTTTTGACCAATTTGAACCTAAGTAGTCTTCTAATGATGGCAGCTTCAGCCCATAATCAATTGTGTCTTGCAAATATATTAAAATATGCTTAGCTGCAAACAATATGCTTAGCTTTGATTAGCTGAAACACTCACCAATTAACCTGCCTCTATTCAGATGAATCTGCAAGATCATAGTTGGCTGCAGACATACTCAACTTCTTCAAGTTAGTTTCCATATAAGTTTACAATCCATAATTCTAACATAACAATAGAAAACTTGACTTAGAATAATTTCATTAGATCTTTTCCACACTTCTAACCTAGAAGTAATGCATTTTAGATTTAGATCTTCCATCTCAATTTTGAGCTAATTCTTTCTTATATTAAATCATGAGACTACCTTTATCAGTCAGAGTTAGATCATCCACATAAGGAATCAAAATTAGCATTTCAAATACTTTAAAGAACAGGTTAGAATCTTTACAAAAACCTAGGTTTATCAAGTACTCTTTCATACCAAGAGTTTTATTGAAGATCATAGGGCTCCCTCTTAATCCTCAATATCAGATTGATAGCTAAGCATCATAGTATCATAAGTATTCATAAACAAGGATGAGAAATGCCAACTTCACCTTTTATGAATTGGACCCGTGGCGCAATTATGACATATCTTCAAACTTCTTCTGATTGAGTGTGAAGATCCTTATGCCTTATTTCAAAGCTCCCTCTGAAGCCACATCAATCCAAACTTATGGATTTCTGAAGTCAGTATGGCCTTGGCCCTCAACATACATCACCTACTATATGAGGTTATATAAAAATGACCTTGGGTGAGGATCACAACATTCCTGATAAGTTAGATGCATCCCTTTTAACAATATAACCAATGATACATAGAATGCCGAGACAATACTTATGTGACACAAATTAAAAGAGTCAGCCTATAACATACAACCTGAAACTTGTACATCACCATACAGGTTATAACAAAAATATAATTTTTCATGAAAGATGTACAAAGAAACTCATAAGGGTTAAGTCATGTTCATTTTCTGTCTCACCAGGGTTTCCACAGATTTGAGAGTATATGCATTCAACCATTAGTATGACCTAATAGAGTCTAAAATTAGCTCACAAAAGTACGATAGTTATCAACTAGAACAATTCTAAGTCAGCAATTGAGGATATAGTGTATATCATTAATTTCCATAATACTTCACACTTCATGATAACAAATACTCAACAGATAAAGTCAGTTTTATGTAACTAATATAAAATCATTCAATTGATAGTCAAAACTCAATCAAATCATAGATGAGGAAGTACTAATACCTTTTAATAATGAAGTACCACATGATGGTGACATAGAATGTTTACAAGGAGAGTGAGTATACTTACCAATGAAGATACTAACCAAGCAATGATAGTGAGAGCTTGATAGAGAACTATACTTCCATGAATCAATAGCAATTAGAAAGTTGCAGTATATAATCAAAATAATTAGAATAAAGGATATAAAGGTATTTCAGACCAAACCTCTAGTCATCCAACAGCAAATACATCAAAGGAATTAATCTTCGGATCAAGCATAAAACAGCAGTCTAATATTATTTTCAAATTTGCCCTTTTCAGCACTCCATACTCCAACAACTGCCGGTGGTGTGTGTGTGTGTGTGTGTGTGTGTGTGTGAGATGTCCCCTAATGGAACCCTCTTATATTAAGATATGTGCATAGTGATTACAATATGGAAACACTATTGTCAGCTAAGCTTGGTCTGGACCCTGCACAACAGATTAGTCAACATTTCCATTATGCCTTGATAGACTATATACATATCATAGTTATATGAAGGATTAGAGAAACCATTTCTCTCCCTACACCAGTTCCCATTATGGAGCTCAAGGAGAATCACCCAAGGTGCCTCGAGACTATCCCTCTCCAACAAGCCCAAGAGCACCAAGGACCCATCAACTTGGCCTCTTGGCCCACACTTGGGGTTGGCGTAGTGTTGATGTGTATTTTGTACACCACCAAACACAGAATAAAATACCCAAAAGGTACCTTATCCTCTCTTGATTAATGTCTCTGAATGCTGAAGATGTCGCGAAAAGGATCAATCGGGATGACTTCAAGGTTCTTCGTTGTAGGATCTCTACGTGTGGATAAGCACCAGTGGTCGTTGTATATGTTGTTTCTTCAAGGGGCCTTACGTACTTTCAGAGAAAGCTTGTCCGTGTTACTCTCTTTTCAACTGCAGGAACGGGATTTTCCTAACACTAACAGATTTTCAAAAAAATGTCAAAAGGATAAGGGTTTTAAGGAAGGAATGCTAATCTAATCCTAAGAATGACTCAATGAAGGCTAGACTTGGTAAGATTCTACCAATTTCAATATCGCCAAGAAATTACAACTCTACTGGAATTGATGCGATCTTCTAAGGTGATTCAATAACTTTCAAATCATCAAGGATATAGATACTATCATAGGGATACATATCAATACTTCCAAAATGATTGAATTTTTAAGCAATCTCAATATTTCTAGTTGACCACACAAGGCGTCCTTACAATCAGTAAGAAGCTAGTGGTTTGGAACGTGAATCTCACCAAAGATCAAGCACAACACTTAGTCCTTCAAACTTAAACTTAAATACTACTTCAACTGAGAGTGATTCAAGAAAATAAACAATCATGAAGATAGCCACAAGTATTGCAATAAAACACCATAACTTCAATATTTTATTGATCTCAAAGCCAAATAGACAACAATTGTTCAAAATTCTTTCTTCACTACTCAAGCTTGCTACACAATTACTTCTTTCTCTCTAAGCTCTCTCTCCTTTTTTCTAACTTCTAACTATAAAAAATGAAAATGAGTGAGGGTATATATAGCATCCTCAAATACAATGAATGGCCTAGATCGAAAGAAGATCAACGGCTGAGATTTTGACACCTAAACCCTAATTAGGGTTTGTTACAAAAAGGTCCCCATTTAGATAAACATCATTAAATGCATAGCCAATAATTAATTGGCACAAATATCGGGGAAACATAGACCAATAAGAATTAAGCTGCCACATCATCCTATAACAACTTTTCATCTAGAATTTTGTTCCCTTTCCTATGATCTTTCTTAGCATATTCAATGAATCTGGACACAGCTCTCTCGATCTCAACAATGGGAATCTCAGAAAGATTCTTCATTCGTTCTTCCAAGTGAAGTACTTGATCAAAAGCAGTGAGAAGAGTTGTCTCCCATCCAGGTTCAAGTTCTTTGGTCTTCTCAATCAGGAACATAGTGGTGTACATCTGATCTCGTTGCTTATCTGTGATGACATTCTCTTCTTTGCAAAAGATAACCTTGACTCTCTCCTCCAACTCTTGGATGTCCACATCTGTCTCAATCTCGATCCGCCTGCCAAGAATGGTACACAACACCTCAAACACCTTATCTTGAATTGGATGAATGATACCTTCAACTTGACTGCATCTGGTGTTGATGTCTTCAAAAAGGACCTCTTTCATCTGGAGCAGAGTTGACCACTGTAGGAGATTATGGGTTCCTCCATCCATTATCTTTTCTTGTGCCAGAATCCGTCTTGGTGTTTGTCTCATCACTTGTAGGACAGGAATGATAACATCTCTAGTGTGAGTGAATGCAGCTACAGTTATCATTAGATTATGGATAATCTCAAGGACCTGGATAGCTCGATGAACTGTCTTCATCATTCTTGTTGCAAATTCAACGGCTACCATGTGGGATTTATCAATCCAAGAGCTCATAAGCTGAACCAAGCTCTTCACCCTTTCTGCCTCGCCTACTGATTCAAGAGGGAGTGCTTGTAAAGGGGATACTGCTGGATCCTGACGTCTCAAGGGCTGATTGAGATGACTAAAATAGCTTCTCCAAGCACTGACCTCTCTCAAGCTTCTTATTTTTTTCCATTTCTTCTTAAGTTTGTCTTTAAGTGCTTCAAATGAATCGATTGCTTCTTCCATTGCTTGTTCGGAGGTAAGTGGACCAAGCTCAAATGTTTACAAGTCATAGTCATCTGCAAGAATCTCACCCTCATATTTGTCCACTACTGGTGTAGCTACTTGCAATTTCCTGGATCCTGTCTCATCTCTAATTACCTTGGACATCTTTGTGGCCTTCTTCTTTTCCATTACCTCTTGAGAGTTTCCTATAAGGCTTTCCAAATCAAATACATCTTCTTCCTCTTCAACCACAACTACCCTTGTCAATCTCTCCTTTAACCAATCCGGAATGGCAGATCTTGTTTCCCTTACTTGTATTTCTTTAAGCAGTGGTTTATCCTCTCGGAAAGGAGATGTCGCTTCATCATCATTCTTCTCTTCATGTAGCTCATTAGCATCAACTTGGGGAGATTGACTCGACGACTGCTGAGGTGTCTGTCCCTTTTCTTGCTTGTCATTTTGTACCATGGATTCCATAGATTCATCAATTTCATATACCATCTTCCCCTGATCTTCTCCTTGATTTGCCTTCTTTTCATGTCGAGAAGATGTGCTTGGTGGGTGATCGGGGTTTGTTTTCTGCTTCTTCCTAGTGGGTTCCCTTTTCTCATGTCTTTCTTTCCTCTTTGAGCCGTTGGAATGAGAAGTATTCTCATTCATGCTTGCTTCTCCTTCTTCTGACCTTGCATCCAAAGTAAATGTCATTGATACATTCTACTCCTTCAACTTCTGATGTTGTACATCCACCCATCTGCGAGTGCAGAATAAAACGGGGGCCATCAAAGCTCTCAAGTCTAAAACCTCGGGCTCATTCCAATCTATCTTCACTTCTTTGTCTTCTTTCTCATAGGACGACTGGAGGTATCTACCATTATCCTGGGTTTGATCAGCTACTCTATAAACTCTGCATTTCCTGATGAGATCTAAGGGTAGCCTGGAATGCATCTTTCTTTTAACCTCTAAATCACCTGGGAGATTCATCCAAAAGTCCTCCACCTGAAATGAATGCTTGTACTTCCTGTCGACTGTCTCCTCCATATAACCATGAGGATCAAAATTCTCCCGCGAGGCAAAGAATGAGAATGAGTATAAAGATAATTCCTTCTTTGCGTCTTCCAAGGCTTGAGTGTTAGGACACACCTCAACTGAATTTCTTAGTATGATGGGCACGGGAATTCCATTTCCATGCTTGTGTCCGGATGCCTTCGCATAAGCTGCCAACTGTCTGGTCACCTCAAGTAGTATTATTCTGTCTGTTGAATACCTTGGCAACATGTAGGGAGGTGAAGGACACCCATGAACTCTGATGTATGTGAATTTTTGAAACTGGATGAACCATGCACCATACTTTTTCACAAGCTCCTGCGCATCCAAAGATAGTCGATTGTGAATCCCACCTTGCAATATCCTGGTAATGTTCATCGTGAAGGTGTCATTGACTAACTTGTAGTCACTTCTAGGCGGATAATGCAGATGTACATAAGAATCACAAACCCTTATTTCTCCGGGTCCTCTTCCGATCACTCCTCTGTGAGGTAGCCCTGCATACTCAAAACTCCTGATTAAGGCATACATAACATATGAGCTCAAGTGGAATGATTTGGTGGGTCTTAGCCTTCTCAATTGCACATCCAAACAATTGCTAATGATTCTGGCCCAATGAAGCATTCATTTTCCTTGAACTATCACTTGTATGAAGAAGAACATCCACTTTTGGAAGAAGGCGGCTTGAGAAGCACCTGTAACTCGATTGAGCAAAGTTATCAAGTCCCTGTATTCCTCCTAGAAGTCGATCCTATGTGGTGTATTGGGAATCTTGTTCAGGCAAGGCCGACTCTTGAGCAACCAATTCTTATTGATGAGATTCAGACAAGTCTCAGGATCATCTTCATAGATCGACCTGGCTCCTTCTAAGCTTTTGTAAATCATATCTTTATGGTCTAGAAGATGAAAAGCTTCGCTTATAGCTTCCTCTGAAAGGTAAGCTAAGATGTTCCCGTCTTTGGTTACGATCGTCCTTGATTGTGAGTCATAATGGCGGGCACACTCGATCATCAGCTCATGACACTTTACTGCAGGAGGGAAACCTGCCACCTTGATGATGCCACTTTCAATTATCTTCCTCGCAACAGGTGATGGCTTGCCAATGTAGGGGGCCTCTCGAAACTTCTTCACATTGAAGTTTCCTGAGTTGGTGTCTCCGATATTACTCCACTTGGACACAATCCTGGTCTCCAATTCGTCGCTCCTCTGATCTTCCTTGATGAGAGCCTGCCGACTAGTAGATCCTCCGGCTTTGGGGGTCGCCATTTGATGCCTACACAAAAATTTCAAAGTTAGTCTTTAAGCATCATACCTTAAAGTGTAGAAATTAAGACTCTTCAAAGGGAAGTTTCAAGATATTAATGATAAATCTAGAATTCCTCATTTCTCAATTAAT
This sequence comes from Cryptomeria japonica, assembly GCF_030272615.1. NCBI lineage: Eukaryota > Viridiplantae > Streptophyta > Pinopsida > Cupressales > Cupressaceae > Cryptomeria > Cryptomeria japonica. The sequence continues at coordinate 805,641,698 of NC_081409.1, forward strand.
TATGAATGGAATCAAACTTTCAAGTCTTAGACCCTTTTCTAAAAAATTGCTTTAAAACAAGCCTTGAATAAGAACATCAAAATGATTCCCCATACCTTCCCTTGAGTGCTTAACTATAAAACCTTTGGAAAATGATGAAAGAAGACCGGATTTTGCTGGACAAGAGTTAAATTATGGTCCTCCTTTGTATGAATTACGCCTCCACTAGCCTTCAAAAGAGCTTCACCCTCCACTAGCTTTTCAAAATCTGGAAATTATCCTTCAACACTTAGCAAATTCTGGAAATTTAGCCTCCAATCTGCTGGATTTCGCTCCTCAATCTGCTCCTCAAAATCGCACCTAGAAGGAATGAATGAATGATTTGAAATTTGAAGCAACACTCCCCCTTTATATAGGGCGCTCACCCTAATCCCTTCAAGGCCGACTTGGCAAATAAGGGGTAAAAATAAATAAAAATTCCTTGAAAAGGTGGCCGACTTGTCTATAAAGGCATAATAATGATTTTGAGCGCTCATTTTGTATTTTTTAATTTTTTAAAATTAATTTTAATGCCTCCAAGGTGAATCTTTTAATTATTTCAAGGCCTAAAAATTAATTTATTAAATTGCCAATGCCTTCATTAATGCAAATTTAATTCAACCTCCCAAATGTCTTGATTTAGGTGATTTAGTGCAAATTAGGGAATATCAAGGTTTGGTCAAAGCTTAATGAGCTTCCTAATGATTTCGCCCTGGACCCTCTGGAAGGGTCAGGAGCAATTTTTTTAATTTAGGCCAAAATTCACCTTAGCTTGATCATTGAACTCTTCCAAGGCAATCTCCAAGGTCCATTTCCTTGTATCACTGAGTTGGCTCATCAAAATTTTGAAGGAAATAGTGCATTTAGGGGAATTTCGCTCTGGACCCTCTGGAAGGGTCAGGAGCGAAATTCATAATTGGGCTCAAAATTTTCATTTTCTAAAGTTCAAAACCCCTTCAAGGCATTCCAAATAGGCTTTTTCACTTAATTCCGGGCTTTGTTTCATTCAAATTAGGAGGAAAAAGGTGATTTTAAGGTTTTTTGCCCTGAACCCTCTGGAAGGGTCAGAAGCGATTTTTTCTCCTTGGGCTTACTCCTTCATCAACTTTTGTCGAATCTTCCACTCATAGCTACGCAATGTTCTTCCTCATTCAATCCACCCAAGTTTGAATTGATCTGCAAGGTAAAATAGGGGTTTTTCAAATTTTCGCCTTGGACCCTCTAGAAGGGTCAGGAGCGATTTTTCCTCCTTGGCCTAGAATAATCAAGTTTTAAAGCAAACAATTACTCATCTATGGTCTTAAAGGTTATTTCTACCTTAGTGCATCCTTGTCTTAGCAAAAACTCAAAAAGAATAGGTTGATTTTATGATTTTCGCCCTGGGCCCTCTGGAAGGGTCAGGAGCGAATTTTGAGTTTTTAGGCACATTCCTTCATTCTTTTAACTTCAAATCACTTCTAAGGCATAAAACATCATGTCCTCCTCCCATCTAAGTCATTAATAGCAAGATTTTGTCTTGAATTTTCAAGAAAAGGGGAGGACTTGGAAATTTCGCTCTGGACCTCCTGGAAGGGTCAGGAGCGAATTTCCTTCTTGGCTTCAAAACTTTCACTTTCAACAATCCCTCTTCACTTCAAGGCAATCCAAACATCGTTTTAAACCCATGCCTAGGCTCAGCTTCGCTCAAACTTTTGAGGAAAAGACAGGTTTTTGGATTCTCGCCCTGGACCCTCTGGAAGGGTCAGGAGCGATTTTCCCATTCTAGGCTTGGTTGCTTCTTCTTGACTATCCAAATTATCTTCAAAGGACAAAACATACTTCCTCACATCCACTCCAACCACAAAAATTGTTTTGATCTTGCAAGAAAAAGGTGTTTTTGAGAATTTCGCACTGGACCTCCTGGGAGGGTCGGGAGCAAATTTTGCAATTTTGACCAAAATCTCTCACTTTTCACCTTGAAACTTCTTTGCTAAGTAAGATTTCATCTTGCACTGTGCTAGGAATAGGATTTCATGTCCAAGAAAGGCCAAAAAATGTGTTTATAAGGAATTTCGCTCTGGACCCTCTAGAAGGGTCAAGAGCGAAATTGCCTTTCCTGGGCAAAAATCCTTCATTCTTTCATCTCCAAATGTGCCTAGGGGTTTCATCATGTTCTTTCCACCTTTCATTATGCCTTTGATACTCCACTTCGCCCAAACTGAGCAAGAAATGTCCTCTACTAAGATTTTCGCCCTGGGCCCTCTGGGAGGGTTAGGAGCGAAATTTAGGTTTTAGGCGAGATCCTTCATCCTTTCAAGTTGAAACTTTCTCAGGAGGGTAAAGGGAGTTGTCCTTGTTTCACTCATGCCCAAAACTTGACCTTTTTTATTGCAAGATAAGAGATATTCAAAATTTCACTCAGGACCCTCTAGAAGGGTCAGGAGCGAATTTGCCTTCCTCCAAAATTCATCATACTGCATGCTTCCAAATCTTCAAATGTATCAAGTGACATCCAATCTTCATTCCAAGAGACCCTGCACATAAAAAGTTAGCCAAAATTAGTGACAAATAAGCTCAAATAAGATTTTAGCTCTGGACCCTCTGGAAGGGTCAGGAGCGAATTCCCTTTCAGGCATCATCTTTGCTCTCCAAAATTGATCAAATCCCTCTCTAGGCAAGAACACATAAATTCATCTTCAAACATGTCAAAACTTAGTCAAAATTGTGAAGGAAATCCAGTCTACAAAGAATTTCGCCCTGGACCCTCTGGAAGGGTCAGGGCAAAATTGACATTTTCAGGCCCTTGATTCATTTCATTCTCCATTTAACTTAACCAAATCAACTCCCTTTCTTCATTGACCATGCGTAGCTGACTCAGACTCAGAAACAAACAGGACCTTACCCAAAAAACTTCCTTCAATCTAGACCTGACCTGAGACCTATTCATCCTGCCCCTGACCTAACCAATTTGACTCTCCTGAAAGGTATGTTTTATTTTGACAATCTTGAACCTTCAGGTAGACTAACAATTTTCCAAAATTTGACTAGACTTAGCTTGAAAGAAACCCAAAACGAGCTTCCAAGGTTTAGCCCTAATCCAGCCAGCCCAGTCAGACCACTCACTCACTCAAAATCCTAAAAGCAGAGAGAAAAACAAGTAGAGAGAAAGCAAAACCAAAAGCAAAAGAGGGGTCCCCATTCTAATGGGGCGATGTGTGAAATGGTCACAACACGTACCTACTAGAGCCTAGTACTCTTGCTTGCTTGTAATCTCCCTCCATAATTGGATGGTGAGATTGAAAGGTATTACAGACTCCATCACATAATTTACTTAATCGTCATATGAACAGTTAGAAAAGCATTATTAAACTGTCATACATATTACAATCTATATTAATATTACAATTAAATTCTGCATAAGAACATTATCAGGCTTCATATATTAAGCATACATATTCAACTCATCCCCATGCTTAACACAAAGAACAAAGATGTTAGTGTCTGTAACTTAATAACAGTTGTGATCTGATCCAATCCATGGTGATGTCACTGGATGCTTTTGATTCCTTTCCTTTATCTCTCAATGTGAGGGAGAGGTCACACCTCTTCATCATGTGTGCCCTTTCCACAATTAGCACCCTTTGAGAGAGTGCAACTCTTCATTATATCTGCCCTTTGAAAGGGACACAACCTTTCATGATCAGATCTGAATGTGTCAAATTCACTATCAACCTGACGAAGACTTCCACACAAATTGCAAATACTACCACGCAGGCTTCTCCATTGGTCGAAGATGAATCATATCCTAATTGTTGCAACTGCGCCCTCATTTGTATTAGGTTCGCTGATCAATGAAACTTGTTTCCAGCCTAAGGAAGATGTTCACAGTTTGAAGACCTAATTCATTGATCAACACGCCATAACCTAATTCTTTCTTTTGGTTTCAGTGTTGCTTCAGATCTAATTTCTATTTGGACCTGTCACCAAAGAAGGAAGGAACAAGAGACTGAAATTACATGATTAAATTTGATCACTGGTTGGTACGAACCTAGCTCTAATACCATGTTGAATTTTAGACTTTCAGATTTAACCTGTACTCAGAAAACTGAAGTTAATTACTAAATCAATATATTTGCTGTTTAGTTTAATTACTTTCATACTTTAGACATAAACATAAATTGAACAAAATGAACACAACACACAAATACCCTGGGAAAACCTCCTAGGAGGAAAAACCCAGCCAACAGATCTTCAGATCTGACTATGAATTATATCCAATTGTAACAGTACATTACTTAGCTGGTAGCTTTGATGTGGCACACCAATTTGTCTAAGCCTTTCACACAGCAATACACCTCTTGAATCTGTTTTGCATATAGCAGCAAGATAACCTTCAGATGAGCAGATCTGGAAATTGTCTTTGGCTTCACATATGTCTTGCAATTTGCATCTTCTATTGAAGTTCGCCCTTGTATTAACAATCGCCTCAATGCACACTTCCTTCACTTCACATTTAGAATTCTTTCTTTCTGATCTTCGCACTTGCAGAATGATTATCGCATGTGATATCATTGTGTTAATGAGGTCAAGTAGTTGTTTATTTATATGAGGCAAGAGGACCTATTTGAGGCCGGCTTGGTGTTGATCCCTTTTATTTGTTTTATTACTTTATAGGGTCGGCCCTATTAAAGGGAACACATTTCCCTTATGAGTGGCGTGTGTCTTTTAGTTATAGGGTCGGCCCTATTAGAGGGAACACGTTTCCCTTTAGTGTGGCATGTGAGAAGGGAGAGAAGGGCCCAGCCCTTGGCGGATTCCAATTTTGCCTTAAGGCAATTGGAATCCGCATTCTACCTAGTTACAATCAACAGTATGTACATGGTCAAGGCTCCATTTTCTTGTAGCCTCTTGCAATTAAACTTCTCTCCCAGGTATGTATATTTTTATTTTTATTTTTGTTAGTTTTCTAATTCCATTTGATGCTATCATATTAAAATATTTTTATTTATAATTTAAGAATTTATAATTATGTTTTACAGGTTGCAAGTTCTTCTTCAGCTGAGCGAAATTGGAGTACATACACCATCCACTTAGTCAAGCATAATCGTTTGGATGCAAAGAAAGAAGAGGATTTGGTCTACATACACTCCAACCTTCATCTATTGTCACATAAGGAACATGAATATAATGTGGGTGCAACAAGGAATTGGGATCTAGCCCAAGTGTGCTGATTTAGATGCTACAGTTGCACAGTTTGCCGAAGTTTCTATAGATGAGGCAGCTATGGAACTTGGGAGAGACGTAGCTAGTGGGAGTGACATTCCAATGGATTGTGGTTCAAATGACGTTGAATTTGAACCAGATGATGACCTTGGGCTTGGTCTTGATGCTTCAGATGAAGATGAATATGGAGATTAATTCCCATATGGCTTGTAATTTGAATTATCATTGTGACATGACATTTTGAGACTTGAAAGTTGAATATTATCATTTTTGCAAATTACATTTACAAGAATATTTATTGGCAATTATTGATTTATCATTTAAGTATGGGAAAGTTACATTGTATGGATTGTATCATTGTAATAATGTTAGTGACAATTTATATTTTATAATTTGATGTTTGAACATATATATATAATATATGTGTGTGTGTGTGTACGGACATACCCATACCCATACCCAAGAAAAAAAAATTGTCGTACCTGCAATTCCGTACCTGAACCAGTAACTTAGTATAATATTATATAAGAATTACAACAAGGTGCCCAAAGGTTGCAAGTTTTAACTACAAAATGACAAAAACATAGAAAATATATAGCTGTCCCTAATCAACATCTGCATATGGTAAGTTGTATCAAAATCGGAATTCAAGTTTGAGTCATTGCCATTATAAGTGGCTGCCTCAAGCAATCCTCATCAATGTGTATGGCATATTCTAGTTCAGCATTCCAACATGAGGCTAGAGTCTAACAAGACTTAGGAGTTTGTCAATCCTAAACCACAAGGCATTAGCCACCAATTTCTTCGATCATCTAGAGGCAAGGTTCCTCTTGACTAATTGGATGAAGCTATATGTGCACCAATTCCTCTCTACATCAGAAGAACTAAACCTATGAAAGAAGATGAGTGGCAAGTATCCTTAACTCTAATGCATCCTTGTCATGCCACATCCATCAACAAATAGGGTCGATTTGAGCTAATGTAGCTCTATTCCTCCTCATCTCTAGTTTGTTGAAGGTTGGACCACGAAGATTGACAAATGCAAGCCATTGTGTGCAAAGTAAAAAGGATTCTTCATCAGTATACATTTTTTATAGAACCTTCATGAGCCTTCTTTCACCTCTTCATCATGAGATGGAGGCACTCTTCCAAGCTTAGCTACGTACCATTTGGCATTTAGAGCATAGGCTACCATTTGAAGGGGGATATTCCTAGTGTTCCATCATATTGTCACAATGGGCCTAAGATGCTTCTCATAAAATCCCAAATTAGAATCCCTTAAATGGCTTGGTTCATCTAGCCAAGCATACTATCAAAGGTCTCATAAATCTCTCCAAGGCTATGAGAGTCTTTATAAGCATATCTTATGACTTGCACAATACACCACCCTTGAATGCTTGACGTTGATTGCTACCCTTTGCCTTGATGTTGCTTTTCCATTATTCCTCATGCTGACTGCTTGTATCAGACTTGAAAAGACAATGAAAATATCTTAATCATGACTGGGAATTGATTATAAATACACAAATTTACCCCTTTTTCCAGAAAAATAGATGTTATTAATTTCTGATTTCATTCTTGATAGTCTGGAAATGAGTTTTCTGATCATGAAAACATCTGATTTTGAGTCTTTCTCCCTTTTGGATTTAAATCTTCATCCACTTGAATCTGATTTTGTGTCTCAGGCCTGATTTAAGTCTGATTTCTGACTTTAATATGCCTGATTTGATAAATTTCAGGTCTGGGACAGGTTTGATTTGCATTGATTTCATATAGCAAAGGAGGTACCGGGACATGGGTAGTTATAAGGGAATAGCAAAGGGGTTGGGTGTAGGGAAAGGGGTTGGGTGTAGGGTGTAGGGTGTAGGGGGTAGTTAAGGCGCTGACGGTAGGTTAGGATAGGTAGGCTAAGATAGGATTGGGGTTAGTGAGGGTAGAAAGAAAGGTGAATTAGGATAGGCTCGGGGTAGGAGGTGGGTAGGCTAAGAGAAAAAATGGTATGAGGTGTGAGTTAGAGAAAACGTAGTTGGGAGGTATAAGATGTAGAAGATAAATATGAAGTGGGGTAATGGAAAGTAGGATAGGTGAGAGATGGGGTATAGGTAGTGGATGGTTAAGTTAAGGGGAGTAAAGGGTGTGAGATATGAGATGTAGGTTAGAGGATGTAGGGTGAATGAAAAGAGGGGTTTAGGGAAAGAAAGTTAGGAAATTGGGGAAGGTGTATGCCACGGTTAGGAAATGGTTAAAGAAGGTTAGAAGATGATAAAGGAAGGAAGGTGAAGGAAGATGGAGGGATAAGGGATGGAAGATAGAGGATGGAAGAAGGATGGGTGGAAGGGAGGAATGATGGAGAGGGATGGTTGAGATGAAATTGGAAATCCAAGAATCATTGCCAATATAGCCAAACGGAAGCTCCAAAAGAACGAAAGTGATCAAGACAAGAGATAGTTTCAATAGAGTTGATCAAAGTTAGAAGATCAACATGAGCAAAGTCATTATCACTTCAAGAGCTTGGACATGTTGAGTATCAAGAGATATGCCTCATTCATCTACAACTTGTGATGAGTTAAAAAAATCAAACAAGCTGAGGTGGCACCCAGTCATCACTTATCCAATTGCATTCAATCTGTTGAGACATGGACCAGCTAGGACTCAAACCTAGGACCTTCCATACGCTGCTGGAGTGCTCTACCACTGAGCTATGGCCCCTCATGGACCAATCCATCGTCGGTCCGAGTGTGGCTTATTTCCAACACCAACACCCCCCCTTAAGCCACACCTCTTGTGTGCTTGGGGCTCCTAGCCTAGACCTGGCTCTAATACCATGTTGAGAAATGGACCAGCTAGGACTCGAACCTACAACCTTCCATACGCTGCTGGAGTGCTCTACCACTGAGCTACTGGCCCCTCTTGGACCCTCTTGGACCAATCCATCGTCGGTCCGGGTGTGGCTTATTTCCAACACCAACACAATCAAGATAAGGCGTCCAAATTCAATGTTCCTAACTCATCCATCAAAGAAGATAATTACCACATGTGGGCACAGAGTTCGATGTACTTACCGTCACCATTTATTGGTCAAATTTTCAAGGATAGACGTGTGTCCCATCAAATGTAAATTTATCATTGGTCAAGCATTAAATGCTTTGTAATGGGTGTAACAAACCCTAATTAGGGTTTCTATCTTTCAATCTTGGCCATTGATTGTGAATCAATCTAAGCCATTCAATTGTAATGAGAGCACTATATAAGGCTCCACTTCTTCATTTGTAAAGGTATATAGTTAGTAGCTCAGTAGCAAATAGCAAATAAAGTAGGAAGAGAAGGCAAAGATTGTTACCAAGACATTGTTGTAAGAAGGCATATAAACTTCATTGAAGATATGGTGAAATTGATATGTTGATTCAACAATTTGCATGATCTCTACTTCTCGTTTAATTTTCATGTTGTTTAGATGAATGGAAGACTGTGTATAATCAATGGTGAAATTCGTATATCCATACTACTAACACCTTGCCGATGTTAAAGTGCCTTGCGTAGTAAACTAGATCTATCTTAGCCAAGCTTAAATTCAATTATCATCCCTTCATTGATATGCATCAACTTGATGGTGTCTATGCTTGTGGCGGTGATTTGAAAATCATAAAGCTATCCTTAGGAGATTGCACTAGCCTTGTGGAGATGTTCATAGCATGTCAAAGCAAAGCTTAGTTAAGTTCCATCAAAGCTTGTCCATTGCTCTTGCATTCCTAGGAATAGGGTAGTTTCCTAAACCCTCATCCTTTTTCCCTTTTTTCAAATCAAGTAAAATCCAATGTTCTAGCGATATTCAAAGCATTTAGGCATTCAACGTAAGTCCACCTTGTGATTCAGCAATATCACATCATATACAATTGAGTCTATCCAAGTGCCCATCAAGACCTGACATTCGAGAACCTTGGAGTCATCCCACTTGATCACGCAACTTAGCATTTGGGAGTCTTTGTTCAAGAGAGGATAGAATACTTAGTATTTTATTCTGTGTTGCATAGTGCGTAAAAACACCATCAACATCACCCTACACCATCAAGCCCGCCAATTTACACACACGAGCTAAATCAATCACCACTTGTACAATATTAGAGGCTCCAACCTTTTTTACGGCATCCTTCAAATTTTGAAATTAGAAGTTTGCATCTTATCTCTTACCTGAACAATCAATAGGTCTAAGAAAATAAATGCTAGCTAAACTTGTGACAATAATATTAATGAGTGATCGATGTTTGATATCAGTCCACCCATCCATGATGATGGAACATCCATCCCTCATCTAATTTGTCTCATTTCTTCCATAACACACACCTTAGAATATTCACTATCAATAAAGAGAATATTCACTATCAATAAAGATGATGTGTAGCTTATGTTCTCCAAACAGGATGATGAAGGACCAGCAACTATCACATCTTTGAACATTTGGGCATATTTGTGAGCAAGACAAGGGTAGAAAGAAAAAGATGTGCTACAATGCAAAGATAATGGAGGTGCAGACACATTTGTAATCTAGATGACCTTAAATAGAAAAACTTGTGTTTCAAATGTTAAAAAAAATGGGAACGAGGGCATATATGTGGGAAAAGAAGCCAAGCCCACAATATTGAAGCAATATCCAATAAAGAAACAGGTGAAGAAGCAGAACAAAACCCAAGCAAGAGGATGAAGTATGATGAAGAGGATGAGGAATGTGGAACTTTGGCCTCCATCTCAAAAGCATCCAAGCATCATCCCTTCAGAATTCGAGGTGCCATTAAGGGGCAAAAGGTGACAGCCCTCCTAGATAGTAGAGCAACTCATAATTTTATTGATGAAAAATTAGTTGCAAGAATAGAGTTAGAAACGAAAAACTTTAAAGGCTTCAAGGTAGCCTTGGTTGATGGGTCTACTACTCCATGTGCAAAGAAAATTTTCCAACTAAACATCACTTTGGATAAACATTGAGTCAAAGACAAATTTTACATTGTAAATATGGGGGATACCAATGTGATTTTGGGTACCCCTTGATTACACTCCTTGGACCGCTTACATCCTAGATTTTTCGAAATTGGAGATATGTTTTGAACATAACGGGAAAAAAGGTCCTTTTACAGGGACTATCCAATGGGTACCCATGAGTGATATAATCCAAAAGGATGGAAAGGGCCCTTAAGCATGGACAAGTAGAATGGGCCACCTAATGTTTGATCCTAGACAAATCCTCCACCAAAGGAAAAACAATTCATCTTCACATACAACCACTATTGAACAAACATAAGAAGGTATTTAGTAACATCCCTCTGGGACTTCCACCAAAAGAAATAAAAAAATCGTTAGAAATGGGGCATATCAAACCAAGCTCTAGTCCTGTTGCCTCTTCTATTGTACTTTCAAAAAAGAAAGATGGCACAATGAGAATGTGCATTGACTATAGGGCACTAAATAAAAAGACAATAAAAAGAAGAGATTGAAATATAAATAAAAGAAGAGATTGAAAAAGAAATAAAAGAATTGTTTGAAATGGGGCAAACCAACCAAGCTCTAGTCCTTTTGCCTCTTTTGTCGTACTTTCAAAATAGAAAGATGGCATAATGAGAATGTGCATTAACTATAGGGCACTAAATAGAAAGACAATAAAAAACCGATACCCCATCCTTTGAGTCAATGAACTAATCAACGAACTTCATGGGCCGGCATACTTTACGAAAATTGACCTACAATCAGGGTACCACCAAATTAAACCAAGGGAGGAAATATATTCAAAACAGCTTTTAGCAGCTTTTAGGTGCCATTACAGTCATTTTGAATTTCTTGTCCTACCTTTTGGGCTAACAAATGCCTTGGCCACTTTCTGGTCATGTATGAATCACATCTTTGTAAGGAAAGCACAGTGCGGAAAAACACTTCCCTAATGTCAATTTGCAAGGGAAACAAGACTAGTGTGTTTTAAAACTTTACAAAATACTAAGATTAGCATATACGAAACAGAGACAATATCAAAAATCAAACACACACAGATAAACACAATGAATTTACGTGGGAAAACCCTTTCGGGAAAAAACCCACCACCGACAACAAGAACACTTTATTCACAGCAAAGAATCTTTACAATAAAGTTTTTTATCACAACACAGATGTTCACTCTAATTACTTCAGGTACACACCACAGTATACGGCTTATCATCAGAACAACCGCCTTGTTCAAGTTTCCTCTTGGCTTCATATACATTTTCATGTCGATCGTTCAACTGTCAGTTTGCACCAATCGGTTAGACATCTAACTGTCTGCGTCGGTCTGCATTCATGAGAAAACAACTATCCCACATGCATCCAGGAATCGAACCAGTTCGTATTCAAATACACCGGCTCAGACAAGTCGACTCCATCGAGTATCGGAGTAGCTTCAAAAAATACATCTCCAATGGCCGATGACAGACCCGATCGCCGAAGGCGATTCCATCGGGTATCGGCAAAACAAACAATCAACTATCCCGAACGTCCGATCTTTCTCTCTGCACTCCGCCACGTGGCACCCCCTGATTGGTTCCGACGTCCCTGCTCTGACATCTTAGCACGACCTCACTATCCGCCCGGAATTCTTCTTTGTCGTTGGGTCGCAATGGAAAGTCTCACGAGCAATTTCCCATCGCGACCTAGCGACCACCATCAGATCTTCTGCAATCGCAGTCCAATCATTTCAATCTACTCGGCCTTTAAATTCGCCTTAGCCGCTCTCCTATCGGGTCCCACCACTTGGTCGCCATGTCGTGAGGAATATACTAACGAGCAGTTTCCCATCGCGACATAATGAACACCATTGGATCAACCTTGATCGTCATTCGATCATCTCCGATCTGCACGACCCTTATCTCACCCGGACCGCTCACTTATGTTGGGCCCCACCATGGTCGCCAAGTCGCACAAAATAACATACGTGCATCTTTCCATAGCAGTAAAGCGATGACTATTGGATCTGGATCTAAAGTGCAAGTTTTTTATCCTTTCTTCCATCTGATAACCGATGCTACCGCGATGATCGAAGACGACTTCATCGGGTCGTCGGGATGACTTCAAACCTGCTACTCTGAGCTCCGATATGTCGAGTTCATCGGCAAAGGTTATACCGATAGAGTTCACAGATTTTCTTCACACTGTTTCATCAGCCAGAGTTAACCTGATCAGTATGAGAAAAAGGTCAAGTGAATTAGAGGCATAATACCAACAATCTTCAGGGGGCAGCTTAGGAAATTTCTATTGATCTTCTTTGATATATCCTAATTTATAGTAAAACTTGGGAAGAGCACCTAAGACACGTAGACAAAGTGTTGGGGATACTCAAGCAATATTCACTATTTGCCAAACTATCCAAGTACAAATTTGGGTTGAAAGAAATTTTGTACCTAGGTCACAAAATTAGTGCTCAAGGAGTTAGTGTGGATGAAGAGAAGATTGAGGCCATAAGGAGTTGGAAAAAACCAAGAACTTTAACACATCTCAAGGGTTTCTTAGGACTTTGCAGCTATTATTAGAGATTTGTCAAAGGTTTCTTGAAATTGATTGCCCCACTAACTTAACCAAGAAAGGGAAATTTTCCAAGAACGAAGAAGCACAAGCAGCCTTTGACAGACTTAAAGAAGTGATGAGTTCCTGTCCGGTTTTGGCAATACCGGAGTTCGCTTCACTTTTTAAATTATATTGTAATGCTTCAAGGTAAGGTATTGGAGCAGGGGAAGGCATTGGAGTGTGTTAATGCAAAACAAACACCCCATAGCCTTTGAAAGTAGAAAAGTCAAAGAAAGAGAAAGGATCTATTTTGTTTACAACAATGAAATGCTAGCAATCATGCATGCTTTAGTAAAATTCAGACAATACATAATCTATAAACTGTGGGAGATTTGAAGTGAAACCCGATCATAATAGTCTAACATTTTTCCTAAAACAAAAGGACTTGAATGATAGGCAACAAAAATGGGTAAGCAAGTTACAAGCATAGGATTTCAACATCAAGTACATGAAGGGGAAAAACAAGATTGTAGTTTATGCCCTATAACAAAGACACCACCTTGGCTCCATGACAACAATATCCACGGAATGGAAAACATCCATATTTACAGAATATGCTATGGACGTATTCTCAAATGACATATTAGAAGGAAAGGTAAAAGATGAAAGATCGTGAATCCTTTATGGCCTCATACTTTACAAAGATAGAATATACATCACTCTAGTATCAAAAAATAAAAAAATAAATTTTGAAAACCTATCATGACAACCCTTTGTCCGGGCATCAAGGATACTACAAGACTTACAAACAAATCAAGGAAAGATTTTCATGGAAAGGTCTCAAAGGAGATGTACTAAAACATGCTAAGGAATGCATGGTGTGCCAAAGGAATAAAGAAGAACATACATTCCCAGGAAGTCTTCTTCAACTCCTATCCATACCCAATCAAAAGTGTGAAGGCATTTCTATTGACTTCATTATAGGATTACCTAAGGTATAAGGCAAAGATTGCATTTATGTGGTAGTCTACCGTCTAACCAAATATGCACACTTCATGGCCATATTAACAAATTTTAGAGCCCCCCAAGTGGCTGATATTTTCTTTAAAGAAGTCTTCAAATTGCATGGTCTACTTCAAAACATTGTAAGCGACCGAGATAGCTGTTTTCTTAGCCTATTCTGGCAAGAGCTATTCAAGTTAACCAAAACAGAACTAACCCCCAGCACCAATTATCACCCCCAAATAGATGGGCAAACAGAGATTGTCAATAAATGGTTGGAGGGATATTTAAGGAACTATGTCCCCAGGCAACAAAATGGATCGATTAAATGGCCACATTTGGGAGAGTATTGCTACAACACCACTCACCACATGTCTATAGGGATGAGTCCCTTTCAAGCATTATATGGACACAAATCAACATCTTTTGGAGATTTGAACCTCACAAAGAGTTGTGTACCGAGAGCTAAAGATTTATACAACAGAATATGGATATCATGAACACACTTAAGGACAATCTCCATCAAGCACAAAACCAATAGAAAATGTATGCAGATAGGAAAAGAACCGAGCGAACATTCGAAATTGGGGACTTGGTCTTTTTAAGATTGCAGCCATATAAACAGTCATTCATCAAAAAGAGTGGGGCCAAGAAACTTCAACCTAGTTTTTACAATCCAAACAAAATTTTGAGGAAAATAGGAGAAGTTGCCTATGAGTTCAAGCTGCCCGTAAATAGCAAGATTCACAATGTGTTCCACATGTCTCGCCTCACAAAGGTATTAGGGCAACATATTACCCCATGTCCAAAGTTGCCACCATTAGATGATGAAGGCAAGTTGATTTTGGAACCAAAGACCATCCTTAATATGCAAGAGAAGAGATTAAGGAATAAAACTATTGAGGAGTACCTAGTTAAATGGAAGCGTCTACCTATGGAAGATGCTACTTGGGAAGGAGTCGAGATGTTCAAACATCCAAACCTAAAATTGCTTGAGAACAAACAATCTCGGGAAGGGCAAACTATCATGCCCCCGCCATGACACTACACTAAAATATTGAACAAACCTTAATTACACTATGTAAGACTTCACAATTTCCCCTCTCCCAGGGGTAATCATGATGATTGCAGCAGTTTGTATTCTACAGCAGGTCGTGTTTAATAAGGATTATTATACGTTGAGTAATGTTGCTTGCATGGATCATTCCTCCTCTCCTAATGACAGCGATCTCCCACAAGGAGCAATAAGCAATTGTTTAACTATAAAGAATGTTGCTAAGAGACGATTTGAATTATTCAATAAGTTTAAGCAAAGGGATCCAAAGCTGGTGATTAGTTATGAAAAGACATGGTCAAACAAAGAAAAAGTCGCCTCTCCTACAAGTGGTTGTGACCAACAAAAATATCATGACTCTCCAACCTCGATGGGGGTATAAAGGATCAACCCAGCATTTTGTAATGTCCCCTTCTATATTCTGTACTAAGAATCAAAAAAATCATAAAGTTAGGGTTAGAGATTATACCAGGTCAGCTTAGAAACATAAGGTTAAATGTAGATTCTTGCACATAACAATAAAACCATATGCAAATAGATACATTCCTTTGATAAATAAGCATGCAAGATTTATATTATGATATAAATTCTAATTTATATAAACATGATGTTTGGAAGGAGGATACTATGAGAACCGCTTTAGAGTCTCTCTACCCAGGCCCAAGAGAAGATTGTTTCCTTCAACCTTCTTGCTCCACTTGGTGACTCTAACCGATCTCCTCATATATCAACCTTCTTCATGGCTCACTTACCTTGTGAGTTTGGGATGAGGCTGTAACCAGGTTGCCAGACTCCTCAAGTTAAATGCTCTCAAGGTCCTAGACGCCTCTGGGGTCGTTCTAGAACAGCCAACTTACGAGTCTCTCCTAACCTCTCCATTACACCTCCATCCCCTCCCTCACAAGTAAGCACTGTAATTCGGATTTAAATACTTAATATCTTTATCAGTATGTTCTTAATGATTTGAGCATTCATGATTCATTCATATTCTTTCATATTACTACACACATCTTGCATCTATTGTGAGAAATTACTGAGATAGCATTTATTTGCCTGTGTAAGTTATCATTAATTTGTAAATTCAGTATATTAACCTGCTTATGTTATTAGTGTCAATTGTCTGAAGATTGCTGACGTTATTTAAATTTATTCCTTATGATTGTAATGTTGTGACTGTGAATCATAACAATATGCAGATAAGATTCTAATAAATATTCAGAATGATGTTACCGTGACACAGTGTCCGGGGGTATTGTTCTTCTGAAAACAAACTTGCTGGCCCTGTGCGAATTCTCTTCTCCTGTTTCCGTATATCCTCCTTGGCACCCGATGACCCTTCTTAAGCTCCTCATACGCTGTGTCTCTTCGTTGGAAGAAGACGTGTTATTAAAAAGAGAGATGACTCTCTCTTATCTCCGCACTTTCCAAGAGGGTTATGACCCTTCGATCCAATATAATCATTAGTTACTTTTGTTAAGTCATCCGCTAAAGATATTAAGATTAATCATTCCACCAACTAACATATATAATTAAATATTACTTTTATTCATTGCATAAAAGGGTGATGATTTTAGTCACTATACATAGCTGACTTGAATACAAAACAAGAGACATTAGGGTCAGGACATGACACATTCAAGGGAAGGCATCGATTAAGGAAGAATATCTGATCTAAGTAAAACATGTTTCAGGCCATACAGCCATTGATTTGAAGTAACTAGTATGGAAAACTAAGTGTGTTATCAATCAATACTTCAATATATATTCATAGGCCTTGATTCTAATAAGAGCACTACCTGAATTATATTTCTTTAAGTAAATAGATCTACATAATTGCACTACTTGAATTATATTTCTTTAAGTAAATAGATCTATATAATTGCACTACTTGAATTATATTTCTTTAAGTAAATAGATCATTCATAATATATATATATATATATAATCAATCAAGTGCTAGTTGGAGGGAATAAGCTAGGGAGATGTGATTTACCAGCTCCCCCAGACAAAGTAGACCACCCCAAGGGATGGAACTGATCATAGTTGGACATTCCTGTCCCTTGCAGGCTAAGAGACGAGTGGATTACCCCAAGGGATGGAACTGGTCATAGTTGGACATTCCTGCCACTTGTGGGATAAGAGGCAAGTTGCCATAATTGGATGTTGCATGCTCTCGGGCTTAGTTGGGTTGGGCAGTTTACTGGTGCCCTTTTGAGTTTTCCTACCAAATTAAGTTATGATTAGTTATAGGATAGTTAAATAGTTATAAAGCTTATCATAATCTACTTATTCACTAACTTGTGTATTTGTTCATTATTTCTTAAATTATTAATGACTAATTGAGTTCACTTTAGTATGTTATTGTTGGATTGTTGTTTTTGGACACAAAAAGGTTAATCCCAATTTGGGGACATAACAATGGTCTACTTCTATTGGACATCAAGAAGAATCTTGCACATTCAGGTTGAAGAGAAAATATTTATATAGTACAGACACTAACAAGAAATGCATTGCGAATAACATAGCTATTTTGTCAACATACTATGAATTTTATGTGTCAAGAGATGCAGAACTAAAATTTGTACATTTCAAACTCTGTCAAATGTGAGTGGACAGAACAGATAAGATTTAGTTACCTGCTCTTTTGCTGAATGTCCGTAAAACGATCAAATTTTCATGCTTCTTTACCCAGGCCATCCTGGATTCTTTCCCTGAAAATTCAATGTATGCTTCATCCAGCACAACTAAGATAGGTAGACGAAGAATTTCCAGAAGGTCATCATCATTAATAATGCTGGTTGACAGTCAAAGAGTAAAGTGATTGGCACGATAATTTATAAACCCCAATGCTTGACTTGTCAGCATCTTTTAATGAACCTTACATTTCTAATATTTACACTCTGAAATATACTAAGAGGACTACCATAGAAACTGACGGTAGAATCATTAGAGGAAAAGAGAGGAGGGAAAAAGTTCGCAAAGAATCCATTATGAATAAACATCTATGAAAACAACCTGCCATCTGGATTGTTTGGAGAAGTTAAAAAGATGCACTTTGGATTCTCTTTCTTCACAACTTCAATAATACCAGAAACGTCCAAGCTGAAATCAGGTAGTCTAGGAACTGCAAAATGAGTACAGTGTCAAGTGAGGGAATGTGCATCTACCAAATAAACACAGATTTTTCCCACCCAATATTGTGTTACAAGATACAAATGGTTTGCATGCAAACTTTAAACAAAAGTCCCATAATTTTCATTCCATCCACTTTGAACTTCCAATAGCATTCTGAAAACTAAAAGGAAAGATGCCAGAGAAACAAAAGTACAAGGCTTCCATAACTGCTTCTACTTGGTTACCCTTTATCACAGTAGCCCCATTCACACCAGCATCAAACTCGTACATGGTGAATGTAGGTGGGCAATCCACTATCTTGTCACCAGGATCCAGTACACATCTGCAAGATTTACTATTAAAGTTAAGTGTAATGTTCCAAAATTAGCAGACAAAGAGTATTCACAATGTGCAAGGAAGAACACAAAACACAGAGAAATTGTTGAAAGAAATCTAAAGGATTCAAGCATCACAATATACTCAATATAAGAGAATAGATATAGTGAGTCAAATACAATTATATGTGACAAAAGGGTGGGCTTAGCCTCTTAAAAATACCAACATAATAACATCCTTCCGATTTGAACATTCAAGGACAACATACATCCCAATGTAATCCATCAATTAAGGATCATACAAAGGACCCAATTACGAGGATTTATATCCAATTTAATATTTACGAGATTTCATAGTTAAATTTCGAAGTCAAATATAGAATGTAACAGCAAAGCAAAAAGAATCAAAAATGAAAACAAAGCTAATTACCGCATGATAAGATCAATAAGTTCATCTGCTCCACATCCAGCAAGCAAATAAGCTGCATCAAGACCTGAATCATCAGCAAGTGCTGCTCGTAAACGCCGACTCTCTGGATCAGGGTATATGTAAGGAAATTCCATTTTTCCCAAAGCTTCCATCACCTGTATTCAAAGAACAAATACAAATTTTCTGTTAAGATAACCAAAAGAAATCCTTAAAGAATTTAAAAAGTGAAAACAAGAAGGCTTTATTCGATTATCGGAGGCCTGGAATCGATCAGAACGCTTGATTCATCTCTCGAACCGTAGGTCGCTTCTCTATTTTTTCTTTTAGCACTGGGTAAGCGAGAATGACCAATGTGCTTTCCCTAAGCATTTAGTCCTTCTCCCTGCTGAGCAGTCAATGCAGCGGAGGAAGGAGAGTGACTTGATCTCGGGGCTCGATTGGACCTTCCCAGATGGGCTGCTCGAGAGTCTCTCTGTGGTAGCGTGGCACTGCACCAGACTCAAAGATCAGCAATTGGGCTAATGTGATGCAGATTCAAAGATAAAGAAGCGGATGACCCAACCAATCTATAGGAGCTTCTGAATGCCACCATTTTGATAATAACATGCATTCACCATGAGGTACACAAGTGCCACCACTAACTCATAAATCTTTGATGATAGTTAAGTGCCACCTCTGTCCGTGTCATATTAGTTAACTGATCCACTAGCATCTTAGTTGAACTAAATTAACTCACCTCTTGATTGGGATTGATTGTAAACTAAATTATTAAGCTCATGAGCTCTTTGCCATCTCTGAGTCATGCATCCAAGAGGGCTATATGAAGCAATTCTTTTGCATTGTGCCTTTCCATCCTCAATGTTGGAATAATTGTTATTGGTATTCTAAATCATCTGTCTATTTGCTTGCTACTTTTGTAACTTGTCTCCTCTTGCCTAGATCTTGGTTCGTGTTTGGATTCTCATTGAATCTTAAGTTCTTAACATTTACAAGCTGTGAATAAATTTGCAATTGGAGCCCATGTTCTTATGTGAATTAGGCAATCACACATGTGACGCCCGCTCTCTCATGAATGTAAATTGACGAGCAGTTTTTAGGTATTTCCATTCGTAAAAGAAAAATGTCTAAACATCAAGATTCGCCATGGAATGCAGCTTGCCTGTTTCTGCCATTTAAACATGGTTTTAATTGTTCGCGTTTTTAGACATGGGTGAAAATCATCATCTAGAATGATCAAATATATTTAGCAAGACCAATTTATTCCATCTCACAAGAGTATTCTTGAATGAGAAGACTACTTGCCTCTGGTGGGGGGCCATAAGGATTTTCATTTGCATCAAGTTTGACTATATCTTGAGGTTTTCTTCCAAGCCTTGCTGACAAGACCTGTAACACGCATAAGAACTAAGCAGCATAAGATGAAATTCGACGGTACACTACAATAAGTTAAAAACTAAAGCATACCCCAAAAATTAAAGGAATATATTGTGCATGGGAGTGC
Organism: Cryptomeria japonica; assembly: GCF_030272615.1. Classification (NCBI taxonomy): domain Eukaryota; kingdom Viridiplantae; phylum Streptophyta; class Pinopsida; order Cupressales; family Cupressaceae; genus Cryptomeria; species Cryptomeria japonica. The sequence goes on from NC_081409.1 coordinate 805,661,869, forward strand.
CTTTTCCTCTGCCATTATCTGCACCCTTCCCCATCCCCAAAAAGAAAAAAATCAATCTAGAATTAGTTCTACCCTTCTGATGCTCTTAAGAACATAATACGGTACATTCCATTCTTAAAACATAAGTAAGTAGTACATTCTAACAAAGACTACCATATGATATATCATATATCATACCTCAAATGGCAAAATAGGTTGATAAGGAGTCAGTCCCCTCAAGTGAGGACGGATAAATGAATCGCCAATCAGTGGCTTCGCATCTGTTGCAGGGGTTACAGGTGAGATTGATGCCGTGCAATTTATGGAGGACATGATCCTGTGCTTCCTTGGGGCACAAACAAGCCTGCTAATGTTTGTTGGATAGGTTTGAAAACCACTTGAGTTTTGGGCTGTCCAACCAAATTGCCGTTTGGTCTGCTTCAAATCAATAGCCGAAGGGCACCCTGCACCTTGAAGAACAGCCATCAAGGACTGCATATTGACAACACAAATGGAAATTAAACATACAGACAACAAAGAATCTTGTTTTTGCTTTTTGATTTTTGTATTTGAAGAAAAATATCTCATATTACACCAAAGAACTTAAACATGACACCAGCTGAATGACAAAGTTACCTGAGAAATTTCAACCTATAAAAGCAAGAAAAATTAAAACCTACGCACATGTCACAATAGATATGATTGAGATCTTTTCATGAACATACTATATTCATTCTAATACGCAACACCCAAATAAGACTATGAATTAGGAATTCGCCAACATACCGAAAAGGGCAACTAAATTGCTCACAGCCCTGCAATTGAAGCACTGTTCATCTAATTGATAATAATATACACCCAATGAACCTCTGTCTAGTAGTGAGACAGGAGCGATTGCCCTTACGATGATCTAAGTTCAAATCCCACTGGGTTTGCTTCCCCACTTACAATGCAACCAATGATAGCCAAAGAGACACCCCAGATGCAAGTGTTGCAAGGAACGGTGTGATGGTGTCTATACAAGAGAACAGAATAATGGGTGTCAACAAGCATCGTTTGTAGACCATATTAACGATTTTCTCGATGATTGTTTTAAGTAGGCATTAGCCGACGAAGCTAAGTTGCTCCAAAAGGTTAAACAAATATGATCAGTGCAGTCAGCAAGCAGAATAAAGAGTGTAACAACGAAAAATAGGAAAACCTTCAGTCACCGTTTAGGGCACAAACTGATATTTGGTACACAAAATTCATAACGGATACTGAAAATTCTAGTAAAAGAAGCTGTTCAAATAGCTGCCTCTTAGTTAAATCGCCAAAACAGCGAAGCCAAAAGAAAATATAAAAGGCGAGGTAGCTTAATTTCTGGAGCGGCTAAAAACAAGCAACCCAGCGGATTTCTCCTACATTTGAATGACATTCCTGAATTGTTTTAATTTATCTTTCAGCTGTTTGGGAATATTTGTTCTACAAAGTAACCAGGGTTCAAACCTATTGAAATACTTGAAGCCATACTAACATTCAAAACAAGAAAAGCAACGAAATGTGTACCAAAGGTTCCCTGAAGGACACCAATCGTGGTTGCGAAAAACCGATATCGAAAGAGCTGTGCCACGTACAGCCGCACTTATATTTAGTTAAAAAGGTCCAGAGCTGTGTCAAGTTTTTCGCACTTATTATGCATTGAATTGACAACAATACCTCAATTTTCTCCTCGTGTCTTGACGGAGCAACGTCCTTCTAAGATTGATCAGGGCTTGGAAATATTCGGATGAGTGATCACTACAGAAATCTTAAAATGAACGTGTTTGAGCTATTTTTCATGAAAAATTTGTCGAATAATCTTAATAAAATTTACATATTGGAAAATATCATCTATTTAATACATGGTTCAAGAGTTTTATAAATTTTTTTAGAAAGGTGTTCCAAATAAGAAAGCAAGTTTTGTGGGTTTGATTTAGGGAAGTTTTTATGATAGATAATCTAGATGCAATGATTATGATAGATAATTTTGAGAATTTAAAGGAATAATTTTTGAGAAATTTTAATGTTTTTTTTCTTTAAGGATCATCTAGATGCAATGAGGTCTTGATGTTTCCTACTCTATAAAGATCACCTAGATTCAATGATTATGTTGATGATTCGCACTTATTAAAAATAGTTTTTTATAAACTATTGTTTGTAAAATATTTATCAATGTTAACACATGATAGCTTCGGTAAGATAAATGATTGAATGAGAGATAAAATGAAGTCTCTCATTCAATCATTTATCATATCGAAAACTATGATAAAACCTTCAAGCAATTAATTCGTCTTTGATAGCCATTCTATATTTGCATATAAACAACCTATTGATAATCATGCTATGTATTTTGGTTATGTTCATTGATCTAATAAATCTTGTATTTAGATGTATATCGATTAACATAAATAATGATAAATAAGTGATTAATGAAAACACTGATTAAATATATCGGGTTGCATATGATATATCGGGTGGCAATATAACAAAGGTTACCAATAGTTATCGGTGTGTTAGTCTACACCAATAGTTATCGGTTGTTAAGGCTAACACACCAATAACTATCGGTTGTTAGCATTAAGCCAACACCAATAGACATCGGTTGTAATACTACTCCCACACCGATTGGCATTAATGTTGAACATGCATTTGTTTAGTATAAACAAAGAGGCACGATCAAGTAATGTCTTGATCGGTCATGACCGATCAAGGCATTGCTTGATCGTGCCCCATTTGTTATATACTTATATTGAGTGGCATTCGTGAGATAGGACATAGAAAAATATTAAATGCTCCTCTCACCTGCCACAAACAAGAAGATAGTTAGATATACATTAAGGATATAATAAAATCGATTAATAAAATATAACTTGCATATTGAATGTAAATTGAACATCATTTACAATCAATGAATTTGATTTCAAAACTATAATTAAACAATTTAGTTATATTTATAATTCTAATTTTAATGCAATAAAAAAATTTGATAAGCCAATCATATTTAAAAAATTATAAATCTAAAATTTAAATCTTCTTTTTTAAATTTTCTATTAAAATAACTAGAGAAGTGGCTATTAGAGGTAAGAGAAGCAAAAATAATATAAGTTGATAAGTAAATCAAAGCAAGAGCAAAATTGTCAAAAACCATGGTAAAAAAATATCCTTAATTTTTTTATTTAGGTTAGGATTTTGAAATTTCTATTATTTGCCATAAATTTATATGATTTCTTATTGAGTTGTTGTAAACTCTTCCATATCAATGTTCAAATACTCTACATAATCTCTATTATTTGCCATTAGTTTATATGATTTCTTATTGAATTTTTATAATTTCTTACAAATCAATGTTCAAAAACTCTATAGAATCATATTATAGAGTGTGATTATATCATATGTATTATTATTGATTTCTTATACTTGATAAAACACCAAATCAGTCCTTACAATAACTAGAGGGCTCAATAATCTTTGCAAGCTTTATTTTTTAGGAACTTGGAAATCCATTAACAAAATATATAATTCCATCTTTTCTTCACAAACTCGTTTTCTAAGAGCATTATCTAGAAGGATTCATCTAGATAGCAATAGATTTATCTTACATGCATCCTAAATCTATTTTTTTGTTTGCATTTCAACTTGAATATCTCATTTTATTTATCTATTTCTTTGTATTCTCACAGCAGGGTTGCGCTTGGGAAAATGATGAGGAAATTTGTTGTATTTGACCTTACAAAGAAGGCAAACTGCAACATTGTTCTCTAGTTTTTTATCTGGATTGCAAACAAAGGAAGTTTTCTCCCTTTAACCCTAATTCTTAATTTGTCAAGTTTAATGATGTATTTTTCTAGTTGTTTGTCTTTCTTTATAAACATTTAATAGCCAATCTCCTTATAAGTAGCCTAAAATCAATTGTCGATGAATTCATTACATAGCACCTTTTCACTGCAAAAGGCTTCATCGAAGCTATGAGATTTGCAACTTACCTTTCATTTTGAATAAATCTAATAACTTTGCAGGGTATGGTTATGAAGGTAGATATGTAAAATTGCCAGCATTTATGTTCACTTTCTTCTTTGAAATCAAGAAATTTCAAAGTTTTAAGTTATGTAAATTCATTAAATATATATTTAGATGGTATCTACTCTAATCTACAATCAAAAATATTATTTTAATGTGCCTCAAGGATTTTCTTGTATAGTTGGGGGGGGGGGGAATTAATTGAAATAATGTAGATTACAAATTACAAATGAGTTGCAGTAAAAATTGCAAGATAAGAACCAACAAATAAAGAACTAGACATTACAAAATACTCAAAATAAAGCAGAGTAGTAATGCTTACAACTAGCAAAGAGCCACAAAATTATTAACTAAGCAATACAAATTGGTCTTGCAATAGTCGTAACCAACACGGTACCACAAAAAAGACACTATATATAGATATATATACACTTAAGTTCTTGTTGTTGGCTAGAATCACAATATTCATTTTAATTGCTTATTCAATATTCTTGATTTATAGTTTTGTTTGATTGTCGACAATGTACAATTTAAATTAAGAGTTCGAAAAAATCATTATATACTTGCACTAACATTTTTTTTTAAAAAGGAAGCAAATTGTAACTTATATGGACTGTCATCCCAACTTTTTTATCCTTTACCAATGCTAGTGCATGGTGCAATCCTTCCCAACAACACTTTCATCTCTTTTGGTCTATTCTTTGCAAGATTGTTAAGTATATGTATAATATTAATTATAGTGACTTTTCAATTCCTTATAGTAAGAGAGGTGAAGTTATATTCATTGTCAATTGACAATCCTACTTCAATTTTGTGTTGGTCTTTCATATTGGAGCATGGAATGTCCATTCTCTTTCCATCAAGACCTCTAGGACTTGGTGCCAACATATGTCTTGCAACTGGGTGTAATGGTGAAAAATCAAGGTTTCCACCACAAGAATGATGAAAACCACTAATTTTTACTTAGGGACCATTACATTAAAGAGGAGGGTAAACCCAATGGCTCTAGCCACCAATCAACAAGGATAAGCGCTGAGAATTCTATTGGATTTACCAAATTTGATTGGACTGCCCTCTTTTAAGTTGAATTGTGAAAATGTTGAAATTAGGGTAAATGTGTTGGAATTGATGTAAAAACGCATAAATAGTAAGCTACAGTCTTCAAATCGAGCGACAAACATGGATCTGAGGATTATAAGAGTATTTGAACCTGTTCTTAGAAGGATCTCTTGATTTGTCATGTCCGGGATGGTGGTTTCTCTCGTCCTTCGCACTTTTTGCACTCCAATGGGGGAATGATTTATCACTGTAAATCAAGCCAATTTTGAAGATCACAGCTTCATACCTTCTCTTGTGCATAGTAGAGAAGGGAAATAGGTTGGTAATAGGGTTTTGCCTTAGATCAAACCCCAGTTTTTGAATTAACCATGAAATATGATGAAATTGCAGTAATGAAAATGTTCTCCTTTTGAGGGATATTTTGAATAATGACTGGAACACAAATGCTATACCTCCCTATGAAGTTTTGTTTGTCTCCACGTGAAATTAGGGTTTCATGAAGTCTTCAATAACATAGAACATGAATGTCAACTCCAATGCTTGAATCTTGACCTCATCACTGCTCCAATGTTTGAAAGAAGACTGTCTGCTTGCTCACTTGAACTTGAATGCTTGATTGTTTAAATTGATTGATCAATATTATTGTCGAATCTAATTTTATATCAAAATGAGAGGGGTAGACCTCCTTTTATACTTGATCGTTGAAAAACAACTTAATTTTTTGACATGAGCCGACATGGGGTCGAAATTCTTGCTCAAATTGTATGATCATTAAGGGGCCCAAAATTGAGTCCTAATTGGGAGGACTAGGGTGTCATGCCTTGTTCCTACCCAATCAAAGAACAAAAATTGAGGTCAGGATGAAGTGTGAGGTGAAAATGGTGGCAAAATTGCATAGTATGAGCAAAATCAAGTCCCAGATAAGCCTCAAGGCACAAATGCCAAGGTGAGGGCCCAAATGCGATCAAAATGGTAAGGGAGTATAATTTAGGATGCTACATTTAGCCCCCACTTTAGCGGGAGTATGAGACTAAGCATACTGTCGGTAAAGTACAAAGGTTCACATTGAAAGACTTTTATCAAGATGCTAAGAAGGCAAGACACACCAAGCCCCCAATGGACTTTAGGTATCTTACTACTTTAAGATCAATATAAAAGGGACATCATAATAAAGAGAGAGAAAGAGAACCGTGACTACTTAGCCTAGTAAGGTTCACTTACTATGAGTCATGAAAAGAAAAATACCAAAATTACAAAGCAAAAGGTTAATTTGGCAAAGTAACTCTAGTATCAAGATATGCAAAAGAGAGAAACATTAAGCGGAGTGTATGCCCCCATATTAAAGAGGTTGCATACACCACGATGAGAGAAATTGCTTTAAGGTAGTATATACATTCATCCAAAAAGACAAGCACGTTATCACAATGATATGTCCCTAGGAAGGATACATCAAAGGATGATGATCACAAAACACAAAACACATAAGGGTTATACTTAACTCCAGGGTCAGTATGTTCTTATGATAACTAATGTATATATTTGCATTGAGTTATCCTCACCCCCCAAAGAAAGTAGAACCACAATGGAAGAAGGGCACATGTGTCTTTTGAGTCTACATAGGAGAGACCAAAAGAGATATCAACACTTTGCATCATCCTCAAGTAGACAACACTAGGGACAACAAATAGAAGAAGGTTACGAACAAGCAAGAGAGAGAAAGAGAGAGAAAGAGAGTGAATCTATGACATCAATGAAGTTAATCAAGCAAGTCATATATCTGCCTCCCAATCTTGCTCAAAATTATTTTGGGAAGGTGGACAATATACAAGAGGAGCAACTTTAAGCATGGTAGATGGAGCTACCACAAGTTCCAAACAAGGACCACGCTCTGACAATGGATCACTTTCTCTATTACTAGGAGATAGGAATAATTCTTGTGAATTTTGTTTTAGAAAAATCATTGTCAACATCAATATATTCATATTCATCATAATTATCATCAACATTATTTTCATCCATCTCTTCATCAAGATTAATAAAAATAGGATCTTTAATACGAATAGAACATGAACCATCATCTTTCTTAAGCATTTTACATCTTGGAGGTTTAGGTTGGACTTCCTCCTTAGGGTTAGGTGAAGGTTGGGCAAATGGGATCCTTTCAACATTTGGAGTCTTCGGGGAGGAAATGGGTTGAGAAGTGAGTTCATGAGCCTTATAATGATGTCTCCATCAACATTCTCTCACACAATAGTTTCTTTTACTTTTATCTAATGGTTGTGAAGGTTTAGGATCAATAAGCATAGGCTTCTTCTCTTCCTTTAAAGAAGGGTGTACAAGAGAAGGTTTTTTAGGTTGAAAGATAGGAGATGTCAATTGCTTCCCTTTGTAAAATGTAGGAGGTGGAACTATAGCATATAGAGGAGGAATAGAAGGTGTAGGAAGAAGACTAGGTCCATAACGAGGAGGAGGAATAGGTCTATCATGAAAAAGAACAATGGCTTTAGGATCTCTAGGCTTACTTGAGGATAGGACCATATCATTCTTCCACTTTTGATAAGATTGAAAAAGAGCATCACTCTGAGTCTTAAGAGGTTCAAATTGTTTAGGCAAAAAGTCATCAAGATTAACATCTCCACACCTCGCCATTGGTCAATACATGCTATGACTAATTGTTATGATCTTATCATTAAGAGTGAATTTTAAACATTTATGAACAATAGAAGGAATCGATTTCATGGTAGATAGTCACGGATGTCCCAAATTCACATGAAATTGATCTGATGTAGGAGTGATAGAAAAATTGACATCTAATAACTTAGTACCAACCTCAATGGGAAGAGTAATAGAACCAATAGCGAGACAAGAGAAACCATAAAAGATCTTAATTACAGCATCAGATTTATCATATGTAACTTGATACAATTGTAAAGTATGAAAATATTCTTCACTTATCACATTCACCATACATGTTGGATCAATGAGCACCCCTCGTGAGAGCATGTCTTTGATCATCGCATTAATATATAGTGGGCCATCAAGTGCTTCAATAGCCTCACTAGGATCAAACGTGATACATAAGTCCTTGGGTGGTGTATGTTTATCAATAGGATTCACCACATTATTAGACTCAAGGCCAAGATCATTAGGAGAAAAGGCAAGATGCTCAGACTCGATCACATTAGTAGAATGAGAAGGAAAAGGATTAGTAAAGATTTGGAGGTTTTGATTTGGAGGAGCTATAGATTTATTTCCTTTATCATTCACCCCGGCTATAAATATGGTATTGTTATCAATAACGTCTTGAATCCTACTCCTTAAGGAATAACACTTTTCAATGTCATGATCAGGTTGACGATGATATTGGCAAAAATATTTGGAATCATGATAAGGTCAAAAAGGTTTGGATGTGTCTGTTGGTTTGATGGGAGGAAGTTTCAACACATTTTTATTCAACAATTGTGTCATAATGCTATGCAAAGATTCAGAAAGAGGAGTAAATTCTTTTCTAAAGTACTTGGATAAAGGAGGCACACCTGTTGTTGTGGTTGCTACCTAGGTATTGTTGTTGTCATTGAACTTGATGAATCCCTTGTTTGGTTCAAACTTCGCAAAAGTTTGTTGAGTATTTTCATTTTTATCAATTGGAGCCATTAAAGGAGATTGTTCAGATTGACTCACTTAAAGCCGATAATTATGAAGTATTGTGCACAACTGCGTAAAGGAAGTAAACTCAAAAAAGAGAAGCTTATCCCTAAAGTCTTTATGCAAATTAGAAATAAAAATTCTTTGAAACTCTTGATCAAGCATAGGATGAGAAATTTGAGAATACAAATGCTTATATCTACCAAGAAAGTTAGTCACTTTTTCTTTAACACCTTGCCTACAATGCATCAAATTAGTCAAAGTAATCTTAGGACCCATATTATTGTGAAATTGTTGAATGAGAGCATTAGCCAATTGTTGAAATGATGTAAGAGAATAAGGAGGTAAAGAACAATATCATTGCAAAGCTTTATCTCTAAATGTTCTAGTAAACAATTTAGCCAAAAGTTGTTGATAATAAGCAAACTCACTTACACAAAGTTTGAATTATTTTCACGTGAGCCACAGGATCACTTTTCCCATTATAAAGCTCCAATTAAGGGACTTATACATGTTTGGGGGGGCACCACAAATAATATCATTAGATAATGGGCTCACTACATCAAATGTGGGCACATTAAAATTTGATTGGTTTATGGAAGCTATTTGTTGTTGCAAGAATGACATGGTTTGAGCTAGACTATTAATGGTTGCTTCAATGGATGGATTGAAATTAGACATGTTGGATTGGGATGGAGGAGTAAAAAATTTAAATGAAGGTGGAGGTTGAGAATAAGGATGTGGGACATTGTGATAGGTAGGTATGGGAGATGATTGGGTAACAAATGGAAGATGCACAGGAGGAGGGATGAAAGAATTTTGATTAGAAATGTTGCCCCCTTAACTAACACGTGTAGGAATAACATTTTGCATGGAAGTGGCCATGATATTAGATGTGAAAGTAGGCACACTAGTCATAGAAGTAGTCATAGGAATAGAATGATTAACTTCACTAGGAGGTTGAGTATAATCAATGGCTTCAACAAAACTTTTCAAAGGCATGATATTAATGTCAACAATGTGAGCAAGGCCTCACAACAAATCAATGCCAACTAAATCACTTTGAACCATTATTTTTAATCTTTCAATCAATAGGATAGCCTCACTTTCCAAGTATTGTTGACTCATCCATTGTTGAAGATTTTTAAATTCAGTCAATCTTCTCCTATTGGTCAATGAAAACCCTAGTTAGTGATTCACCCTCATCATGAGAATTATGTAAAGAATGCGGATAAATGCCATCAATTATTGGAATAGAAGAACCACCCACATTCTCACGAAACACGTTGTCTAAATTAGGTTCCATATCCTTAGTAATTAAACTTTGGGAAGCCTTAATTCTACAACTTCTTCCCACAAGAATATTATAGGTAGGACTAACGATAGTAAAAACTCATGCACAAAGGAAGAAAATTTGAATTTAAATTTGAAAATAATGATTAAGCAATACAAAATTTTGTGAAAAATGACTGATTAACTAATTAATTAAGCAATTTGATTTGTGAATTTGAAAGATAAATGCATCTATATCGTAGCATACAATTCATAAAGATCAAATCTAAAAATTAATCTAGAAAATTAAGCAACCCACATGATAAATTTTAGAATTATAAGTTAGCCACACGAAAGATAAAATTATAGAGATAAAATGATAAATACATTATAGATATGATAATAGATTCGAAGTAAATAAATATAAAATGCGTAGACAAATCGAGTAAAGGTGAGTAAACTCCCCTCATATGATTTGTGAAGATGACACTACGAGTCATTTGAAAGACTGCAAGAATGGTGGACTGTAGAGTGTTGGAAAACCCATGAATGTTTCTCAAGAAGTTCACCAAGAGCTCCAACCTACAAGAAGTAATCTCAAAATGCCAAAGGATCCCAAAAATACCATCAAATGGGAGAGATATAGGCTCTGGACCAAAAACCAATATTGATGGGCACATGTAGGGGTGTTAAGATTCCTTCTAGGCGCAGGCGTAACATTCAGATGGCCATCTGCAGACTATCAAATTCGCGGGATGCTAGTGTTCCGCATAGACGTCTCTATGTCGCGCTATAGTCTCGAAGGTGATAGGTCGACAGAATTGGTGAAATACCAATTTGATGCTGACAAAGTGATCCCAAGTGGACAAAAGGAAAAACATGGTGATACACGACCTTCGATGATGTGGAGGAAGGCACTATTTGTTGGGATGACTTGTACAATGTGTAATTTCTTATATTACATTTTTCCCCCACTTTAGTGAGCATGTTTGTGCTGAGAGATGTGAAGCTAAAGTAGAGAAAGATAAAGGAAGAATCGTGACAAGGAGGTAGAATTTTGTTGATCAAACAAGGTTGCCCCCAACGAGAAGTTTGAAATAGATATTGCTAACCAATACATCGCAAACACACTAGTTGCAGAGTAACATGTCAGATGGTAAGATAAAAGGATAGATTAAGATGGATGATAGATAAGATAGCGTAACAAAAATAAACCTCACTTGGAAGAAAGCCCCTTATTACTGAAAGATACAAGATAAGTGATCATCACGATATGAGATATCAGTATGGATAGCAAAGTGCGTTATGCTAGATAGCCATATGACAAGGTGAGAATGTGCCAACATGGGTAGCGATACGCTAGATAGCCATGCAATAAGGTGATGATTTATGTTAGTATGGATAACTATACGATAGGGAAAGATTTTTTCGGCATGGGTGGCGATATGCTAGATACCCATGCGATTGGGTGAGATTAAAGATAGATTTGATAAGCAGTAGATTGGCCCCTACAAAGGCAAACATAAAAATAGAAAAAGAAAAAGAAAAAGATCAAATGGTTTGGACCCCATCTGGGCAAAAAGATCATGTGGTTTGGCCCCCACTTAGGCAAACATAAAAACAAAAATATCAAGTGGTTTGGCCCCACCTAGGCAAGCATGAAAAAAAATGATCAACAAGAATCATGAAAGGGACAAGATAACAAAAGCAGATCATGCAAAAATGCAGATATGATGCCCCCCCCTTAGAATGATATGCATGAAAGGCATGCCATTCTAAGGAGAAGAGTGGTTGCGGCACGTTAACATAGTAAAATGTTTACATGGAATTCCACCAATAGCTGGTGGCAAATAAATGTCCACAACATCGACGATCAATGTAAGAGGATGGGGGGATCTAATAGTTTGGCATTAGAACCCATACCAGTGAGAAAAAATATATAATATAACTATGAGATGGGTATATCATTGTAGCGCCAAAGTTCTCAAATCTGAAGAAGAGCACATGAAGACAAAGATAAAATAAAAATTTTGGTCAACATAGAAGAAGGCTAAAGATGCCCCCAATGCTTTGCATCGTCCCCAAAAAATGAAAAAGCAAGATACGAGAGATAGAAGAAGATGTACAATAGAAAATATCCTGTATTCGAGCCCCTATGGAGTAACTCGAGTCCTCCAAGAGAGCACAACAAATAAAGACAATCAACTTCTCGTATCCAAGTAACTACGGAGTAACCTGGGTCCTTCGTGAGGGAACAAATAGATAAAGCAAACATGGGGGAACACAACCAAACACACACACAAAAAGATGGAGGGGAAGGATAAATATCCTAAAGGTTCTCCCATAGGAGATCATCGTCCTCCCAATCTAGATCATAGGGAGGAGGGGAACGAGCTTAGAGAGGGACCACCGTAAGAAATTCATCGGGCACCTCACCAATAGTGAGGGCAAGGGACGAGGCAGCAACAACATCTGCGTCTACAAGCTCAGAGGAGGCAAGGGTCAACAATCACGTGAATATTATAGACAAGGTCAAGATTTCATCCAAGGAGTCGAACAAGCAAGTCTCTATAGAGGAAGTGGGTGACTCACTCAGAGAAGATGAAATAACAACAGGATTGTCAGCCTCCGGGAGAGGGGTAGTGACAAACTCAGGAGAAGGTGGGGCCTTCTTAATCTCACACACAAAGACAAGAAAAGCAACAGGTATTAAAAATAGAAAAGGACGAGGAACATACCTGCAAGGGTTTTCATTGTCAAAACTCTAGAACAGGGCCTTGCTCAAGCTTGCATTTGGGTCAGATAGGAGAAGCGAGTCTCCTATCAACCATAGCAAGTTGAAGGATACTAGGAAAGCTTTGATGCTAGAATGGTTGCGAAACAAGGGGAGTAGATAAAGTTGCATTGGACACCACCTATGTATGCAACATATTAATAGGTTGAGATAATAGAGGTACGTTCAACGAGGAGGTGATGAGGGGTGGATCCAATGAAGGAGCAATGAAAACTTGCACCCACTTAGGGGGAGGCTCATCAACAGGCCCCGAAGCAGCGGGAAGCAAAACTGAAGGCAATGCAGAAACAAGATTAGTAGATGAAACATGATCTGATGCAACATAATTGGGTGTTGAAGATTCACAAGCAGATTGCAAGGCAACCTCACGCTCATGAGCCATAGCTCGTGGATAACACTTATTCTCACGAGCGCAATGATTATGATGAATATGAGGGCCATCGACTGAAGCCTGAGAGGACTCAGGAGCATCATGCTCCATAGGAGAGGCATCCAGAATCATGTCAGGGACAAGAGAAGGCCCAATTGATGGAACAAGAGGTGCATTCAAAATAGGGACCACATTCGCAACAACAGGCGCTCTACTTTGCTTTACTTGAGGAGCAGTGGGAGGAAAAGAGGGTGTTGATGCAGAATATGAAGCAGGAGTAGTAGTGATGAATGAACACGAGAAGAATGCCTCCCTTTCTCATATTGAGAGGGTCGAGGGATATCAACCATGATCGGGAGCTCGAAGGGAAGGCGGGCTGCGACCTTTGACAGAATGGGTACCTTTCCCTTATCTGCATTGGATGCAGTCATAGGAATAGAAGACACCACCGGAGGCTAAGCAATCCAGGGTGGACGAGGAGATCTATTCAGAGGGATAGACTTAGCCTCAATCCTCAATGATGAAGGGACATGAGGCACCACCTGTTCCAAGACAGGAATAGACGTGGCAAAGGTTGATGTAGAAACAGACAATGAATAGCTAGGCTGAGTTGACATAGGGGCCAACTCCCCCATCTTATACTGATGTGTGATACATTAGATCACCACGAGGAAGCATGGGTCCCACTAGAGCAAGCCAAAAAAGAACTTGTGAAAAATTCCCACAGGCTACCAAGGGTTGATATCTAGGATCCTAGATGACATGCACCGAATCCTCATAGGGAAACCTGAGACATTTATGAATCACTAAAGGGACTGCATCCATAGAAATCAACCAAGGAGTGCCCAGTTTTACCCAAAATAGGTCTGATTCGAGAATGATCACAAATATGGAAGACACCGCCTTGGGTCCCATGAGGATCCTCAAGGTGATGCTACCCAAAGGAGGGATGGAGAAATTGGCATGCGTCCTTAGGGTTTCTTAACACTCATTATATGCAAGCCTATGCCAACCCTTCACAAATAGAGTCTCCTTTTGTGATAACATCAACCTTGTAGGATGGGTCCACCATAACACTTGTGACAGTTTGACCATTCTATTTAGTAGGGATGTACAAAGGAGCATGCTCTCCACAGCATAGGGCATCCAGAGGGGTTAATGACACATCAGACACCTTCTCCTTATGGCTAGGAGGTGAAAAAATAGGAGCGATAATGACCACGTTCACAATTAGACCATCATCTGAGGAAGGATCCAATTTAGAAATGAAATTTGTTGAATGCGAGGGAAACATATTAGTGTAGATATGCAAATCCTTGTTAGTCTTGTCAACAGATTTATTCAACTTATGTTTTTGTGCATCAACTTTAATTGCCCCACTGTCGATGTGGTCTTGAACAATATTTTGAAGACAATAACATCGCTTAGTGTCATGGCCAGGCACACGATGGTAATGGAAAAATTTTGACCCATCATACGAGTGCAGATAGGGCTTGTTATCAAGTAGTGGTCGAACCTTAGGAAAGGTAATAAAATTGTCTTTTAATAATTGCTACATAATGCTTAAGTAAGAATCATTCAATTTAGTGAAGGCTCTATTCTGTTGTGATCCTTGCGAGAAAACCACAACATTAGTGACAACCTTGTTCTTTCTAGACCCTTCCATGGACGTGCCTGTGAAAGACCCACTGCGAGATATTGAAGTAGAATCTCCAAACTGTACCATGGTGTGATGTTAGTCTGTAAGTGTGAAGCACGTATTAGCAAATTTTTGGTAACAATTAAGAGATAGTCTCTCCCTCAATGTTGGTTGCAGATTGTCAATGAATATCCTTTGCAGATTGCTATCTGGTAGGGAAAAGGGGATTCTAGTAGAGATCAATTAATACCTTGAGATAAAATTTGTGATCTTTTCATTGGGATTCTACTTATAGTGAACAAGGTCAGCGATAGTGACCCTACTGCCATTATTAGCCTGAAACTGTCTAAGAAACATATCCATGAGATAATCAAGGGTATGAATAGAATGATCCAGTAAGGAGCTATATCATTCTAACATGGTTCCCTTAAGGGACCATGAGAATATTTTAAGCAACACGAAGTCCAAGTTGTGGTAATCACTACACATGGTCATGAAAGAATCAATGTGCACATTAGGGTCCCCATTACAATTGAGCCCATCGAACTTCAATGATTAAACCGCAAGAGGAAGGATGGTGTTTAGGATAGTGATATCAAGGGGACTCTTCCTATAATATGCAGACATGGGTGATTAAATAGAAGCAGAGGCCAGGTTTGTGAGCTGTAATGATAAATGTCCCATGTTCTGTAAGTTGGTGTTCAAGACTGGATTAGCGAGCTAAGGTGGGCTAGAAGTGCCATCACCTCCATCGGCACCACCAAGAGAACCAGTGTCATTGGTAGATTACTAGAGTTGACCATAGAGACCTAAGCTACAACAGAGGCATAGGTTGAGCTACTAGACATACCCATATACCCTAAGGGAGTGGTCGAGGCATTGATGTTAGGAATGGTAGGCCTAAGGTTGACCATGTGTACTGTCAAACCAGGTATTTCAACACCCAACTAAGAACCATAAATGTCGGATTGGACATCCTGCGGGGGTGGATCTGCCAAGGGTACATGGTTTTTGACAATGATAGACAATGCCCTTGACATATCTAAACCTTTATTATTCAAGATAAGCATGTCTCTCAAAGTGTTAACTACATTCCCAACTCGAGGGAGGACATTCTCCCTATTAAGGAACCCTTCGAAATCTCTCAGGTTCTCCTCTAGAGATTGAATCTGGTCAAAGTCAATAGTGACAGTTGAATTGTGGTCAACAACAGGAGAAGGAGAAGGTAGAGGAGAGTTTGTCGGGGAGATGTTCTGAGAGCTAATAGCTGATGAGCCTCCCATGAAAGGTATCTCGAGAGTATAAGAGGGAAAAGGCTCGCTAGAGTTAGGCAAATGGTTTTTGATCATCGCGTCGGATAGAGGAGGACTGTAACAATCAAGAGGGAAACTTCATCTAAATGACCTCCTAACTATGACTCATGTGGCATTATGGGTCATAAAGGTCATAGACAAGCCTCGCGACACTAAGACTACACTACAAGGACATGAAGGATTTTGTCTTCTACTAAATCTTCTTGATCAGAAAGATGAAGAGGCTAATGCAAATTCTAGAACAAAGATGCAAACTATGTTTTATATTTTAAATTTTCAGATTTTAAATGTATGTAATGAGCTATATGATAAAAACACGATGCAAAAATAAAATTAGCTTCACGTCGGGTTCCCCAAAATGCAGTGGAGGAAATTTATCACCTCAAGGATGATAAACCCAAAAGGACAAACTGATCCTCTGGTACCTCGCTTATACTGGTTCTAAGGGTGAGCCAGGGGATGAAAATAATAAATTTCATGCTCAAATCAGCTCCACTCACTCAACAAACTGACCATTGGTCATTTATACCATCTTATCTTAGTTAATAGTGATTGTGACTCTATTTACTAGTCACCCCACATCTTGTCTTAATCAACTTCTCAATATTTCTATGATATATAGCATTATCTTTTCCTTTAATACTTGTGTGCTTTTTACAAGTACAATCTTCCCATATCTATAAATGGACTTTGCATGGTGATAGATGAAATACCCTTCCACTATGTAGGTTGAATGAGTTGTACTTACATTATAGGTAACTTCTATGAAATCCACTATTATAGTAATACTTTATTCTCTACCATTTTTTAGAAGAACAATGGTGGGAATGGATTTAATTTGAAGAAATCGTAGAGATAAGGACAAATTAATAATGACCCCTCAAGGACTACATTCTACACAAATATACAATCAATAATCCCCCCATTGGAGAAAAAGATCGAGATAGTAGATGCACTCCATAGAGAAGTAGCTCTTATGATATTAGTGAATGTTTGAAGATAGAAAACAATCCACTATCTACAAACAACATTCCTTCCCTTGGGAAGAAAAAATGTAATGTTATCAAAACTTCATATCTATGTCTCTTCTTAAATTTGAGGGTGATTTAGGTAGGATTTTCTGTTAGGTGCATTTTTTGTTAAAAGGGACTTCACCATTAAGTCCAAAAAGTCCAAAAAAAAATTATTTTTGTATGACATGTTGTATTTTGGACATAATATTTTGCCTCTTTTGAGGTTTTCAATTTTTTGATAGAAAAAACAATATGTACAGTCAAATAAAATTGATACAATGTGGACTCCAAGATTGATCCATCACTAGCATCAAGTTTCTATCACATGTATTGTCAACTTTTTATCATCTCAGCAATTAGAAAATGTTCCCATGCACTCCTACATCAACTACTAGCATAATACACATGACATCAATTCATAAAAAAAAACTTAAAACAAGTGAAAATATTAGCACTCAATCATGCTTAACAAAAACAAGGGGTTATGCCCAATTCATAGGGGATAAAAATTTATGGGAAATGCAAATCATATCACCTTGGAAGGCCATTAGTAATCTTTTCTCCACCAATCTCTTTCTGCCTTCTCACTTTCATAGAATACTTCAAGCACTAATTCATGTTCTTCTTCTTAGCTTGGTTGGAACAACCAATCTAGCCACTCACATTTGCCATCAATGAGACCAAACAACACATCTAACCACCTCTTGGTAAACAGATTTGTCCCTTTTTTGAAATATTATCAATTATCTTCCTTAAGCAAAATATATCTATTTCACCCTTTATAAAAGGTGACAAACTACCAACAGTTGGATGAATTAATAAAATTCAACCTCTGCATTTGAGGGCAACTCCTTGTATATTTTGCAATGAATTTACTATACAAATGATATGTTAATACTTTTTACTAGAAAGCATTGAAAGACATTAGCATCCATTCATCAACACAAATAAATGCCTTCAAAACTGTAAACATAGAAACTTTTCAGAAAGAACATTTTAAAAGAGTTCACAGACTCTGTTCTACAAACATGCTCACTGTGTAGATTCAAAACACAATAGAGGCTTAGCAATATTGATGGCTGATCGATACTCTCTCATGCCTCACAGGGAAAGGGAGATCAAGCAAATCAATATAGTGAGTATTTTAACAATTGATGATAACCATGAACTGAAGATAAATACAGAGATAACTGGTCGCAAAATTATATCATGCCCATAACAACTTTCTCAAGAAAGATTACAAATCTTCAAACACACAGATTCAAAGATTGCATAACATAGCATTTCATTGATAATCAACTATTGTATTTTCAAAAAATTCATATGCCAACCAAAATATTATCTGTTGCTCCTAAAAATCACAGTTTTTTTGGAACCCTTACAGAGATAAGCTTTTCAGCTTAAATAGCCTCCAGGCTTATACTTTTTAAATAATCAAATTATATTTTAATTTTCTTCAAAGTGAAAGAAACCATTTAAAGCAATAGGAAAGAAAACTAAATTAACAGCCACTGGGAGGCTGAGACTTCATCTTCGGATTAGCTAGGCTTCCACCATAGCAGAGGAGGTTACGGATCTGTCTTGCTTTGCCGCAGAACCATGCCATTCCAGGTGCGTCGGCGAGAAGTTCAAGATAACTTGAAAATAAGGCAAACCAATGTGTAGGATTCTCTACTTCCACAAATCTTTGTTCATGTTTACATGTGCAACATTTGCCTTGTGAACCTCTAAATGGTCTGAACAGACTATGAGCATCGATTCGATCCTTGCCACTTTTGAGAAGTCATTAGTGGTCAAGGATTTCGTCATCTAAATGAATTGAATCCTCTCCTATAAATTCTTAGTCATGTCTGCAGCTTCTTCAATTATCTTGGCACCCTCCTTCCTGAGCTGGATATCAATGCACTTGAGATCCTTTTGCATCAATCGATCAAGTCGGACAATCCTCTGAGCAATTTGGTGGATTCTTCGTGACCTTGCTTGATGATCGAGTTGCGCCACTCTACATTCTTCTTTGACACATACAATACATTGTCATCTAGGTTCTCTACTAGTTTTTCAGCCAGGAATTTCATCACTCCATATTTTTGTACATCGTTCATTTGTGCAAGGACTGCTACCCACTTGATCCTTTCTTTCTCCTAGGCCACCGTTTCAAGTTCTAGTTCCTTGCTCACGGTTTCAACATCTTTATAAACTTTAACCAGATTAATAATATGATCTGACCCTTGTTGTATTATCAGGTCCAACCATTTATTGAATATTTTTGTAACTGCCCTATTCCTTTGAACCTGGTCTAGCATTTTCTGGTTGGCTGGAGATTTAGGGTTGAATGATATTGGTATTTGTGACAATGGTTAGGGGTTTGGATTGTGGTTGCATTGATATATTCAACCATCTGGGTAACAACTTGCTTCAGTTCTCTTTTGTATTTTTCATCTTTCCACGTTCTTGAAATTATCCTCTTTGTGGATGATTCAAAATGCCTAACATCCACAACCCACGAAGCAACCCCCAAATCTATATTTTCCACCGTAAAATCCTCCTAAGTAGCTTTGTCTGCATCCTTTCCTGGAATTGGTTTGGCTACTTTGGTCATCCAGTGACTTGTTGTTTCATCTACATCAAGCATTGCTTATGTTTTGAGTTTCTTTGGCTTTGATGCCTTCCCCAAACATCTGCAAACCATGTCCTCCATTGGGATTGTAACTGGCACCACACT
This sequence comes from Cryptomeria japonica, assembly GCF_030272615.1. NCBI lineage: Eukaryota > Viridiplantae > Streptophyta > Pinopsida > Cupressales > Cupressaceae > Cryptomeria > Cryptomeria japonica. The sequence continues at coordinate 805,681,713 of NC_081409.1, forward strand.
CCATTTTTCCCAACAGCAAATTCCAACCATCTTGGTGCATTTGTAGGTTCCTTAATTGGTGGAGTTGTCTGTACATTTGGTGAAGTAGCAATGACTAAGGTGTTCATGGGATCTTGTTGGATCTCCTCTTCCTTACTCGCATCCATTTCCTACATCTTGGGTTGATCTTGATCCTGTGGGTCCATTGTTTCTTCTAGCTCCTCACTAGGGTCCAAGTCTACAACAACTTGTTTCAGGATGGGCTCCCTACTCTTCTTTTTACTCCTAGACCGAGTTACTCGAGCAACGTAAGACCGGATGGTGACCTCTTTGATCTCCTAGGCTGAATTTTCTCAACAATGGGTCTAGAAACACCTGCAACATTAGCAATTTTGTTAGTGGAAGAAATAGGAGGTTGAGTCACAATATGTGAATCAATTCTTAGTTCATGCGAGGACATGTGAGGTCCCTCCTTAAACTTTTGGTTCCTCAACCATCTTTCTGTTCTCCTCGCAACGTTGAAGGTTCTGGTTTGGATACTATCGTCCTCTTTTTTGTTCCAATCAATTTCTGGGATCGGTTTTCCCTGGACCTCTGTATCAAACTTAGGATCTAAAACATCATGCTTTGTATCTTCTGATACTCTGGATATATTAATTGGAAGCCTCATGGTAGTTATCTGCTGCAAAGTGAACCTGGACTGCAGTCTCTTTCTTACTTCATACTCATCACTGCAGTTCTCCCAGTAATCCTCTAACTGAGGTTCGTGACAAAAATGACTATCCACATTTAGGTTCTCCATTGCATAATCCCTACTATCAAACTTTTGCCTTGCTACATATGGCTGCAGGTTCATTCTTTTGAATTCTAGTTTCAGGTTCAGGGCATCTGATACAGATTTACAGCTATAGGAGTCAAGTTCAATAGGGAATACAACTCCAAACTCGTTCTTCGCTCCCAATCTTTTATCAATGTGAGCTAGCTGCTTGCTCACCTCTATAAGTATGTAGCTATCAAAAGTGTACATGGGCAGCTTGAATGGTTGGCCCTCAAAACCACCTATCCGTAGGTATGTAAACCGAGGAAATTGAATAAAGAAACTTTCATATATACTCAAAAATTCCATTGCTTCAACATACATCCTCCTGTTTGTATCACCTTGGAGCTCAATGGCAAGTATTCCCGTGAAGACTCCATTCCACCTATCAATTTTCTTGACATGTCTATGTTGTTGTAACAGAGGGTAATAATTGTACACCCTCATCCCATCTATCCAAGGTTCATTAGGCAGACCGAGCCAATCCCTTATGCAAGCTAAAATGTAGAAAAGATAGGATGACATATAAAACCCGTACATCCCCACAAAATTGCTCAATCCTTCATGAAGTCTCTCTTCAATTACCTGAGACCAATCTAGATACCTGTCACTGGATACAACCACTTGAATGAAAAAGTACATGCAATCCTCCCAGTAGAAGGAATGTGAGTTTCCCTTCACTCTGTTCAAAAGTATGATGATATCTCACACCTCTATTATGAAATGCTCTCTAGTTAGGGGTTTCGGTAGCCATGACCCTCCTTTCTGGATTTTCAAGAGCCAATTCCTAGCAATTACGCTCCTGTACTTGCTCTTCTTTTCCGAGAAATAGGCATACAAATTCCCAATGGTCTAGTCCTCATATTCATCCTTGTGTGGAATACCCATTGCCGCCATCACTGTTTCTCTATTAATTATGACTAGCAACTCACCATTGCTAGTTCTGATACATTTGTTCTCAGTGTCATATTTGTTCATGCAAGTCATCACTAAATCCGAACATGGTGCGACAAGCGGGAACGCAACAGCTTCAACAAGTCCGTTTTTAACTATTTTCTCCATCAATGAACCAGTCTAAGGGTTCTTGGTTCTTTCTAGGAAATCCCCTAAATTTACATGAACCAAGGAGGTATCTTCTACTTCTGGTAAAATACTCACTAGACACGAGGTCCGACCAAGCTTTGGCAACATTGGCCTCATACTGCCTATCTATACTCTTAACCAAGAAATTCCAAAACAAGGCAGTATCCTACTCCAACAATTTAGAGATTTTATTTTTCTATACTAATAAATCCTCAGAACTTAAAGAAACACAACTTAGGAAGAATCAACTGAACTTACCCGTTAGCACCATGAAAATAGAAATTCCTCAGGAAATCAGAGTTGGTTTTACCTTCGCCACCTCTAATTTGCTCAAGTATGGCAGCTGCAACCTTCTCAAATATGGAAATAAATTCATACACATTTCCTTCAATCAGACGAGAAAATATCTATAAAGCCACACACGCTTCATCACGATTTACCCAAGCGTGCGAAGTAACAGTGAAATGGCCAAAATCTGACACCTTAATTATCTATCACTTCTGCACAAGTAGTTCAATGCATTCATGATTACTTTCCATATTTAGAATTTTAAACTGTTGAAAAGGGAATATTCCATCTTGTCGTGTCACTTTTATTTTCATCCAAAAAGCCTTAGAGTTAGTTTTGAAATGAACCCATTAACCTTGAACCATTTGACAAAAATTTCAATGGTTCAAGTTCATTTATGAAATACAACAGTGGGTGAGCGACACGTACAACAATACCAGGAACGAGCGACAAGAAGGACTATTAAACAAGAACCTTGAACCTTTTGAACAGCTTGAAATTTGGTTCAAGGTTCAAGACCACAAATCAACTTAAAACATATAGACCCAGGCTCGTTATACAACGATACATTTCCGCAACTCACAAAAGGCATTTTGAACCTTGAACCATTTGACAAAAAGTTCAACGGTTCAAGTTCAAGAGGAAAGAAAACAAAAGCGCACTTGCTCACATAATGACAAAGACCACAAATGACTCTCTTCTAAATGCGCATTGAACCTTGAACCTTTTGAACTTTTTGGAAAGAGTTTAATGGTTCAAGTACGAAGGAGAACAAACAGCCCGACAAAAGTAAAGACACAAAAAGGCAACCCTTGAGTATGCACACTCAAAAGGGAAAATTGTGAGTGGACTAATATCGGCTCTAACTGGGGACTAGAACTGTGAAGGAACTAGAAATGAACTCCGGAATCTCCGGTTTCGCAAGCATACTTTATTTAAAGACTCAAACATAAACACAACAAAAAAGACACACAACGACAAATCAACAAAACACTATGTACAAAACCACGAGGGACTCTCTTTTACAATTGATATAATTTCAAATCTTGACCATTATAGGCCAGAGGGAGACCATCCATATATGGAAGTTTGAAAGAATTTGGTCCCTTTACCTCATGAATCAAGAACGGTCCTTTCCAGAGTGATTCGAACTTGGCATGCGCTCCTTTGGGCTCTCTTCTTCTATCCCAGAGCAGTACCTGATCGCCTAGCATGAACTTCTATGGCCTTGCTCACTTGTCGAATATCCTCTTCACCCTCATCTGGTGTTCTGTTATCTGGTCCACTAGTTTATCCCTTTCTTCATCAATTATCATCAAGTGCATAATACGTTTTTCTAGAGAATTCTGGAAATAAGCGTCTTCAATGACAGTTTGTAGCTTAGTAGCTGCCAGCTCTAAAGGAAATGCTACCTGAATGCCCACACCATAGACCAATTCAAATGGAGACATCCCAATTGCCCTCTTTGGCGATGTACGGTCAGCCCAAAGGGCATACAGTTTTTTATGCCAATCCTTAAAATTTTCACTCACTAATTTTTTCATGATATTAATGAGATTTTTATTACTGGATTCAGCTTGACCATTTTCCTGAGGATAATAATCAGATGAGTGAGCGGGGGAGATTCCATGGTCATAGCAAAATAAATAAATTTTGGCAGAAGAGAGCGTTGTCAGCCACAATTTTTAATGGAACCCCAAATCGAACTAGGATGTTCTCTTTCAGAAAACTACAAACAACCTTCGAGGATGTTTTTCGTACCGAAATGGCCTCAACCCATTTAGTGAAATCATCTGTAACTATCAATATATGGGTGTGTCTCGCACTAGAGGTAGGTGTCAAGGGACCAATGAAATCCAGACCCCATTGCTTGAAAGGTTCATCCACAACCACGAGTCGGAGTGGTAATGCTACGAGCTGCGGTTTACCTGTGAACAACTTACATTTTTCACACTTGGCCACCCATGCATATGCGTCCTTGAACATTCCTGCCCAGTAATAACAGTTCCTTAAGATCTTGTAGGCAGTCACCGTTGAAGAGAAATGACAGCCACAGGCTTTGTCATGAAATGTTTTCAAAAGAGACTCTTGGAGCGATTTATCAACACAACGCAAGAAGGTCCCATCTAGTCCCCTCTTATATAATACATCATTAAAAATGACATACTTTGCAGCATTTAGCCTCAAGTTCCTCTTCTCTTTTGCAAAAATATGTTTTGGGCAATCTCCATATGTCAAATAATAAGCTACGTTTGCAAACCAGGAATCTTGTAGACCAACAAACAAGACTAAAGGCAATTCCTCTATCACTTCCTCCTTACTCTCAGCAATCAACTTGCACAGACCCTGCCCTCTTACCAACTTTGTGGGCCTAATGTCTAAATTGAACTCCTAAATTTTTGACACCCAAGAGGCTCTTTCATTCATTCCTATGTCTTGTTGTGTCAATATGCTCTTGACTGTTGAATGAGGCACATAAACAATAACATGGGAATGGAGTATATAATACCTGAACTGTTTTACTGCCTTCACAACCGCATATGCTTGCTTTTCCATTATTGAATACTTCAATTCATTATTTTTCAGTGGTACGCTCATGAATGATATTGTGACTTCATCATTATCCTCATTCTTCTGTAATAAAATCCCTGACATAGTGTGCTCCGAGGCATAGCATTAGATAAAAAAATCTTTACTGAAATCTGAATTAACCAGAATAGGTGCCTGACCAATAGCATTCTTTATTGAGGTGAATGCTTTCTTCCCTTCCTTACTCCATTTGAAAGGTTGTTTTTCACTCATCAGATTCATGATATATCTGGTAGTCTCGGCAAAATCTGGGATGAACCTTCTTAAAAAATTTACCTGTCCGAAAAAGGATATTACAGAATTCCTACTTGATGGCAGGGTTAGTTGTTGAATTGCTCTTACCCTTTCAGGATCTATTTTCACCCCTTCCTTAGAAACAATATGACCAAGCAACTTACCCTCTATGACCACAAACACCGATTTCTTTGGGTTTAAGGATACTCCATGCTCATGACACCTTTGCAATACTTGTCTCGGGTCCCGCAGGTGGTGCTTTCTTCTTTTTGAGAATACTGTCAAGTCATCCAAATATACAACAATGATCTTATCCTTTAAGTGGCCAAAGGACAAGTCCATAGCACGCTGAAATGTCGCTCCTGCATTGATCAAACCGAAGGGCATTTGGTTATATGCAAATGTACCCCAGGGAGTAATAAAGACAATTTTATGTTGATCATCTTCCTGAACGTTGATCTGATTACCAAAAATACATCAAGAATGGACATCATCTCCGACCCTGAATCTGTTTGTAGAATTTGGTCCATGGCCGGCAATGGGTAGTTGTCTTTTAGGCTATCTTGGTTAAGATTTCTAAAATCTACACAAATCCTCATTTCTCTATTTTTCTTTCTGACAGGCACAATATTGGCTATCCATGTAGAATGATGGATTGGGTATATAATCCTGGCTTTTAACATCTTATCTACTTCTTGGAATATAGCCTCAGCTACTTTTGGGTTGAAGCTTCTAAGATTTTGCTGGAAAGGGCTTACTCCAGGTTTCAGGGGAATCTGATACTGGAATTTTCCTTCTATGAAAATTTTAAGATCGTCATAGCACCAAGCAAACATGTCCTTGAACTCCAATAGGAGACTAATGAACCTCTCCTTTTCTGCAGGCGTACAACACTTTCCTAGATTGATATATTTGGGTTCATCCTTGGTGCCGATGTTAACCTTTTCGTAACCTCCAATATCCTGAACCTCTGGGGAATTATCACCTTTATTCTTCTTGTAGGTGTCATGATGATCAAACAAACGCTCTAATGAAACTAACCCTTTAGGGATCTTGTTTCCTTTCAACTGCATGATTCCATCAGGCAACTCCTTAGCTCGTTCTGGCGAAAATTCTTTGCACTCTACATCTGAACCTTCAAAATACATGGCAACAAACATGTCTATACCTTGTATACAATTTTTATTTTATTTTATCACTCTCAAACACCTGCCAAGAATCAGATTTGTCTGGGACACTGGGCCGATATATCAACTCTACCCTGTAAATATCATCAACAAATTCAAGATGTTGGATAAGCAATGAAGCTGAGACTGCTAATGAATATGCTTTTGAATTCAATTCCCTGGGTATTGCTTCAATGAAAAATGCATCGAAATCCTTGATTTCATCCCAAACTCTATTCTGATAGTGTTTCAACCTTTCATTTTTAACACTAAACAACCCTCTGACCTGTTTTATAATTAGTTCAACATCTCCCTTAACCCGCAGGAGTTTCACTCCCAATCTCTTAGCTTCGGCTAAACCTAACAACAAAGCCTCATACTCAGCAGTATTGTTGGTATTTTTGAATTCTAATTTAAAAGAAAAAGGAATATGATTGCCAGAAGGTGGGATTAACACTACCCCTGCACCAGAACTGGACGTTGCACAACTACCATCAAACTCCATTAACCATAGGCTTTCTTTTCCCTCAGGTTGAGATGAATCTTCCACTACTTCATTATCATAAAAAATCATGTAGTTTCCAAATTGACAATCATGATACAAAATCTGGGCTCTAGGGTCAAAAGATGGAAAAACAGTGAATTTGGACTTTGGTTCAGGCTGCAGGATGACTCGCTGTTTTCCAACAGGAATTGTGGCTTGGGACCAATCCATTTTAATTTCACCACCTAAATTCCTACAAAAAGTATGACTTAGCAACATTCCATAACTAGCTAGGATGTCAGCTATTAGAATAGACAACTTGATTCTTTTATCCAGGTGAGAAGCAAGAACTACTTGAGCAACCTTAATTTGGCCTAGCAGAGGAATTTGTTTTGAATCCATCGAATAGCATCTGCCAAAGGTTTTGGTCAAGGATATCCCTATTGCTTTGGCTACTGCAGAGGGCATTATATTGTCAAATGGACCTAAATCTATAATACAATTATTCAACTTATGACCATTTATGAATAATGATATGTAAAGGGTTATGGTTTTGACTCAAGGGGAGGCGTAGAATCATCTGTTTGAAGAGCAATTATTTCAGGTATCTTTTCATAAACCAAAGGATGAACCAATTCATTACTATGTGAGGACAATATGGCATTTACTAATTATTGTGTCCCATTGGCCCATTACACATTATTCCCTTTTACAAACTGTACAAGCCTATCTAGTTCTTTAGGATTTAGCTTAAGGTACTCGGCAGGTGTGATTTGAATTTGGGAAGATTTGCAAAATTCTATAATATCAAATGAACTTTCTTTGTCAACGGGCCTTAAAAATGAGGGTTCTTGCAATTTTTTATCATTATTATAAAATTTTGAGTCAATCCCCTTACCTTTGAAAGCCACCGCAAACGATGAAGAAGCACCCTGAGCTTTTACATTTTGTTGATTTCTTGTGAGCACAACACATGAAGGATCTTCTAAAGTAACCAAAACATCACCTTCTCTTTCCGAATTTGACTCGTACTTAAGAAAATGGATTTCAAAGTCGCCAGGTTGCTTTAAAGATTCTTCTTCACCCCACTCATTTGCGGTATCTTTAGAATTCACCAATTGTGCATAACACACCATCTCTAGATAGGAAGTACCATCACGTTCATCAGCAAGGCAAAAAACACACATATTCCCTTTAGGTGGAGGTGCTTCTATTGCTAATCTCTGCTGAGCTGGGGGTCATTGCATAGTCTTGTTCCCATAGCCCAAAGACTGGTTTGTATTCTTTCTAGGTACATCTTGATAGGGAGATGGGTATGAGGTACTGGCTTTAGGCAATTGTCTTTTAAGAGTAATCACATCATTCATTAGTCGTTGGATTACAGGGTCAAAAGAAGTTGAAGGTTGAGCAATGGGTATCTGCACTTCTCTTTTCCATTTACTTATCGTGATTAGATCATCTTCCAACTCAATTGCAAGTGTTTTAGTGGCATTTAAATCTGCAACTATTTGCCTGCGAATCAGGAAACCTATTTCTGAAGGCATAGAATTGATAAATAAACACTTAAGATTATCATTTGAGGGCTTTTGATTAACTAGAATTTTGTGCACAATGCTATCAAATTTTGCCATAAAGTCCCTCATAGACTCCAGAATTTCTTTCTTTCTTTCTTTAACTAGGCCAATTGAGTGAGGAGAGAATGTTCATCCTCAGCCACTTTGAATCTTGCCTCAAATCTTGTTTTCAGATCTTGCCAGGTTGTTATCACACTGTTTGGTAAGTGATAAAACCAATCCGCTGCTACTCTAGTTAGTGTTTGGACAAACAATCTCACAACAACATCTTCATGTTGAACTGCTATTATCCCACAAGCCACATTGAATGCATTCAGGTGTTCATCAATGGTGATTTTTCCATCCCCACTAAATTTTGGCAAGTGATCCCTAGCACCTTTGGGTAAGGGGTTGAGATTCAAACCTAAATTCAATGGAACTAAAACAACCCCCCAAGGATTATTTGCTGCCATTGGAAGTATGATATTGAGTGGAGTCGGGTTGATTATATTTGGTAAAGCAACACCTTGCAAGGTCAGAGCTTAAGAAACTAAGGACACGGGTGATGATGACGATAGGGAAGGAGGCCTACTTCTTGCCCTTCTTTGAGGTGAAAAAGTGGGTTGAAAATTTAAGTTCTATAACTCTTGAAAGACATAATCAAATACCCCTTCCCTTCTTTGGGACCTAGTATATCTCTTTGACTCCAGTCTTGCAACTAGGCAACCAATCTTCTAATTCGACTCCCCAGCAGAGTCGCCAAAAATCTGTTGTTAAACATATTTGTCCCTTTTTGGAAATCTTATCAATTATCTTCCTTAAGTAAAATATAACTTTGTTTTGCCCTTTATAAAAGGTGACAAACTACCAACAGTTGGATGAATTAATAAAATTCAACCTTTGCATTAGAGGGCAACTCCTCCTATAATTTGCAATGAATTTACTATACAAATGATATGTTAATACTTTTTACCAGAAAGCATTGAAAGGCATCAAAATCCATTCATCAACACAAATAAATGCCTTCAAAACTGTAAACATAGAAACTTTTCAGAAATAATATTTTAAAGAGAGTTCACAGACTCTATTCTACAAACATGCTCACTGTGTAGATTCAAAACACAATAGAGGCTTAGCAATACTGATGGCTGACCGATACTATCTCATGCCTCACAGGGAAAGGGGGATCAAGAAAATCAATATATGTGAGTCTTTTAACAACTGATGATAACCATGAACTGAAGAAAAATACAGAGATAACTGATCGCAAAATTATATCATGCCCATAACAACTTTATCAAGAAAGATTACGAATCTTCAAACACACAAATTCAAAGATTGCATAACATAGCATTTCATTGATAATCAACTATTGTATTTTCAAACAATTCATATGCCAACCAAAATATTATCTGCTGCTCCTAAAAATCATAGTTTTTTGGGAACCCTTACAGAGATAAGTTTTTCAACTTAAACAACCTCCAGGTTTATTTTTTTTTACATAATCAAATTATATTTTACTTTTGTTCAAAGTGAAAGAAACCATTTAAAACAATAGGAAATAAAACTAAATTAACAGCCACTGCGAGGCTAACACTTCATCTTCGGATTAGCTAGGCTTCCATCGTGGTAGAGGAGGTTACGGACCTGTCTTGCATTGCCACAAAACCATGCCATTCCAGGTGCACTGCCGAGAAGTTCAGCATGACTTGAAAATAAGGCAGACCAATGTGTAGGATTCTCTGCTTCCACACCTCTTTGTCCATGTTTACCTGTGCAACTTTTGCCTTGTGAACCTCTAAATGGTCTAAACAGACTATGAGCATCGATTCGATCCTTGCCACTTTTGAAAAGTCATCAGTGGTCAAGGATTTTGTCATTTGAATGAATTGAATCCTCTCCTGAAAAATCTTAGTCATGTCTGCAGCTTCTTCAATTGTCTTGGCGACCTCCTTCATGAGTTGGATATCAATGCACTTGAGATCCTTTTGCATCATATCGATCAAGTCGGTCAATCCTCTGAGCAATTTGGTGGATTCTTCGTGACCTTTCTTGATGATCGAGTTGCGCCACTCTACATTCTTCTTTGACATGTACAATACATTGTCATCCAAGTTCTCTACCGGTTTTTCAGCCAGGAATTTCATCACTCCATATTTTCTGTGCATCGTTTATTTGTGCAAGGACTGCTACCCCCCTTGATCCTTTCTTTCTCCCAGGCCACCGTTTCCAGTTTTAGTTCCTTGCTCACAGTTTCAACATCTTTATAAACTTTAACTAGATTAATAATATAATCTGACCCCTGTTGTATTATCAGGTCCAACCATTTATTGAACATTTTTGTAACTACCCTATTCCTTTGAACCTGGTCTAGCATTTTCTGGTTGGCTAGAGATTTAGGGTCGAATGATACCGTTATCTATGACAATGGTTGGGGGTTTGTATTGTGGATGGCATTGATATATTTAGCTATCTGGGTAACAACTTGCTTCAGTTCTCTTTTGTCTTTTTCATTTTTCCACGTTCTTGAAATTATCCTCTTTCTGGATGATTCCAAATGCCTAACATCCACAACCCGCAAAGCAACCCCCAAATCTATCTGTAGACACTTAAAAATAATTATTTTGATTATTTTTAATTCCTCACATAATTAATTAATTAATTATGTTAATTAAAATTCTTCTCAATATTAATTAAATATAAATAATATTGTCACTATAGCGTATGATTGATTGATTTAATAAATCAATCCCTTTCTTTATTCTTCTAAAAAATCAAATCCTCACAAATCTTCCTCTTAGCTAATTAATTTCAATTAATTAGTTAACCTACATGATTCCTACAAATCATCTTCTTATCACCATTAACCTAATAAAATTTTCTAGAAACTCCCTAAACTCACTTAACATTATTCTTCTAATTTTTTATTCCCTCCACTCATTCTCTCTCCTAGTCAAATTCTCCTACAAATATAAATCCCACCTAACATTTCCTCTAATCCCCCTCCTAATGAGTCATTAATGGCTAATCATCATGATTAGCCACAAAGTCAACTCTTTGTCCTTTCATCCAGCCATTAGCTTTAAATGCTCTTTTTCGAGATGAATATAAGATTTTCGAAATCTCACATTCCTCTAGGCATTTCCCTCTCCCAAGGAATTTTTAATTCCTTTTTATTCTTCTAATCCCCATAATATCCATTTTTGGAGAATTTTTAATTCCTCCAATGCATCTTGTAGAGTGTGGAGATACAAAATGCCTTTAGGGCATATTTCTTGGTCTCCACACCCTCTCTTGGAGCTTGTGTGAGCTCACAAGTAAATCGTAGCCCTTCATCTCGAATTCATCCTAGCCATTCATTTTCCTCTCCTCTTCCTATAAAATAGGGTTCCATCCCTTCATTCAAAACATCTTGAAATCTAGTAATCTTATGCTGCCCTTTTGAGCCTAGGAAATCATCTTGGCAACTTGATAATCTCATCCTTATCATTCATCCTAATCATTTGTGCACATTATTGGAGAGCCATCCACATCCAGCAATCAAAGGAGCACATCAAGTGGAGCATTATCAAGGGGTGCCTTCACTTCATCAAGCTCAATCCGAAGGAGAAGGTAAAATAGCAAGGTGAAATGGTCTTTTTATGATATTTTAGCATTCTGCATGTTTATTTCGTTATGTTTTGATCAGTTTACCTTTCAAATCTGTTTTCCCCTCTTCATTTTGGCATGCCTGGTGGGACTCACGTCCCTGAGAACTAATGTTGTTTTTTTTAGGTTTTTGTGAGTTGTGAGAAGCAGGTTCCAGAATAGCGCGATTGCAGAATTATATATATATATCTTTTTCGCAGGTTCCAGAATCGCAGCTCTGCATTTCTGCGCGACAGCTCCTCCTTATTCTGTTATGTTTTTTTTTTTTTATGTTTCTATTTCTGTTGCAGCACGACAACTCTGTTATCTAATTTGTTATTTGATTTGTTGTCTGTTCTGTTTTAGTATAATCTGTGTGAAAGTAGGAGAGTATGCTCTTGTCTATATAGACAATCAGAAATCCAGACCTTTCACTTTTCTATTTTGTTTAGCACGACTGTATGCTCTGACCGTAGGAAAGTGTGAAAATAGGAGAGTATGCTCTTGTCTATCTAGACAATCAGAAATCCAGACCTTTGACACTTTTCTATCTGTGTAGTGCTACTGTCTGCTCTGTTAATCTGTCTGAAAATTTTAGGCGCTAACTGTAGTTTGCATTTAATTTATTTATTTCCTGTTATCTGCTCTGTTTAAATATAATCTGTCTGCCCGCAGGAAAGTGTGAAAGTAGGAGAGTATGCTCTTGTCTATCTAGACAATCAGAAATCCGGACCTTTGACATTTTTATTTTATTCTATTTAGTGCGACAATTTGCTCTGTTAAATCTAGGGTTTCTGTCTGCTCTGTTAAATCTAGGGTTTCTATTATGTTAAATTTAGGGTTTCTGTTCCGTTAAATCTAGGGTTAAATTTTTTTTTTTTTTAAGTAAATTTTTTTCTGTTTTTTCGCCATATCTTCTTTATCTTGACTCCATTTCCCTTCAAACTTCACCAGATTCTCCACATTGCCATTTTCCACATTTTCTTCCTTGGAGCCCTTATCTCAAAAATCTACTTTTTGAAGCCCAAAATCCCATATTTCTCTATTTTTAGGGTTTGCCATTACTTCTTCCCTTTTCATCCAATCACCTCCAAATTTTTCCCATATTATCCATCTTCAACTTTTGCTTCTTTGTCCCTCTTGGACAAATTTTCCCATTCCTTCATCTCTCCTCCAAAATCCCCATTTTTCGCTTGCCTATCCCTTAGAAAGTGGTAAAAACCTAGTCAAACCCCATTTACCCATCAAAGCTTTCTTCAAATCCACATTTGTCATTAGTAAAAAAGTTTTTATTCATGTTTTTCTATTCGTTCCCAAAAAATAAAAAAATTAATATTTTTGTCATTTTGTTGATTTTTGCAAAACGCTTGTTGAAGACTATTTTTCCAAACTACTAATCAAGTTGTTTTGTAGGACGCTTTTTGAAGACTCCATTTTTCAAACTACTAATCAAGTGGTTTTGTAGGTTGCCTAGCTGATTCAACCAAATATTGTGCATTTATTTAAATTAGGCACCTAGATATTAATTAAAATGGAATGAACCATTGTCTTATGTGTCTTTAAGAAAAGCGTAAAGGTAGGAAAGTATGCTCTCGTCTTACTAGATGATCAGAAACCCAGACCCTCCAACCTTTTCTTGTTTGATTGTGTGTTTACCTCTAGCGGGCCTGCCCTCCCAACTTGCTCTTTGAGAAGGTAAGAGAGGAACGACCCAAGTGAGTACACCCGGACCTGTGGTTCCCAACTCACTATAATAAATAGGCCATTGACTACGAAAAGGTTAATGGTTGGGGCTATACGAGAGTTCACTCTCACATTGGGTGCTTGGTAGGATCCTAGAGATCTCAATCATGCTTGCATGACTACTAAGTTCTTGGTGCTTCGTTGGGCTATAGGCCTCAATTGCGCTTGCGCAACTTCGAAGGGTAGCTCCTAATGGGAAGACTTACTAAACACCTTGTTCATAGTGGCCAAAAACCCTCTAGTCATTGGTGCAGGAGGTCGGACCTCTGAAGCGGCCCATATTCTTACGGCCCTTAGTAGAGACACAAAGTTCGCCATGAGGAGTTTTCATGGGAATTGACGCTTGGCTGCCTCGAGAAGTGAGTGCCATGGAGGGGAGCCAGTGGGTCAAGCATCTAAGTGTCCGCTCTAGGTAAGCGTAGATGGGAAACCAATTGGGATTCAATGACTATTGTCCTTGCCAGCCTTAAGAATGTTGTATATGAGCATGAGTGTCTTTGAGATAATATGCATTTAATTATTGTGTTTGCTTTGTTTGATACATACTTGCCAAGAGTAGACTAAAAACACATCACTATCCCCAAAAAATTTGCAAAAATATTTGTCAAGACAAACAAATTGTCCAAGTCATTACCCACACCAAGTCCAAAATTGCGTCAAAACTCTGTCCGTCCCATTTTTCATAAGCCTAAGAAAGAAGCTAAGAGTTTATCCTCTACGTCAACATTCAAGTTTGTCCTTTGAAACACCTACTATCATCCAAATTAGGGTGGTCATATCCCTTCATACAACTTGCCATTTAAATAGATCCTCCATGTTCATGCCAAAGACAACCTAGTCGTCAAGTTTTCTTCTAAACCATCACTACCATACCTTCTTCATCAATCATCCTCAAATTTCTTAAGTCCTTTCATCCTCAAATTTCTTAAGTCCTTTCATCACAAATTTCTTAAGTCCTTTCATCTTCAAATTTCTTAAGTCCTTTCATCACAAATTTCTTAAGTCCTTTCATCCTCAAATTTCTTAAGTCCTTTCTTCTTAAGTCCGTTCATCACAAGTTTCTAAAATCCTTCCATCACAAATTTTCTAAGTCATTTCATCACATTTTTCCTAAGTCTTTTCATCACAAATATCGTGTATGGTCGCAATTCGATCCCAAAAGAAAAAGATGGTTGATCAACAATATGGCATGCCAGACATTGGTGTCCTATATGAAGATCCCACACAAGATCATACACAAAGTGGGCAACCAAGCGATCAAGATCAAAGCCAAAATCTTGACATGGTTAACCAAGATGAACTTTGTCTAGAAGTGCAAACTTTCCTAGCGGATTCTTATAACCAAGAGATGATAGAAAAATTTCTTAAACACAATCCTACTGCACTTCTGAAAACTCTTCTTGAACATGGAGCTCAACTTCCACCTGAATTTAATAGATCCGCTCTCGTCCAACAACCACAAGGAGACCTCGCTCCCACACAAAGTGCTGCACCTACTATTCAAACTCAATCAATTGCAGCCCCATCAATCATCCAAGCCCAATCAATGCCACCCGCGACACCTCCCACCACGGTCTCCATCTCGCCTTCTTCCTCCTTACCATCCATACCACTATCAAATCCAATCTCATCCATTTTCCAACAATTTTCTATACCACCTCCTTCTATTCAACCACATATTTCTATTCCACAAACTTCCCTTTCTCCCAACAATGTCGCAAATTTTATCCAGAACGCATTCAATCCCGTCACAATAGTTAGCAGACTGCAACCAACTATCACACGAACCCCAGCGACATCGATCATCACATCTCGCGTTCCCACGTCCTCATCATATCAATATATTGGTGGTGGTGCACCTTCTTTAGTTCATCCAATTCTTGGGGCAGATACAATTCATCAATATCAAAGTCCACAACAAGACCTCATCAAGGAAATTCAAGACATGAAGAATATCATCAAAAACATGAAAGAAAAGACTAATAAAAGGAAAGCTTACTCATTCGAAGAGTTTTGCCCTTGTCCTTACGACCCATCTATATCAGTTACACCATATCCCCCGGGATTTGAGATCCCTAAATTCACCAAGTATGAAGGCAAAGGAGACCCCTGCGACCATGTTCGAGAATTCCACATCTTATGCCAAGAAGTCTCCTATAGTGACCTTTATCTTCGCAGACTCTTTCCCAAGAGTCTCATGGGAGATGCCCTAGCATGGTTCTCATCTTTACCACGAGGTTCCATTGTCTCTTTTCCAGACTTGGCAGAAAAATTTGTGGCCCACTATGCATACAACATGGGTAATGATGTTTCTATGATGGACCTATGTAATACAAAACAAAGGCCTAGAGAAACCTTCGCCAATTTCCTACAAAGATGGCGACATCTTATCAAAAAATTCTAGTGGGACATGCCAGAACAACATCAAATTGAACTATTTCAAAAGAACTTGGTCCCTAAACTTTCAAGACCTTTAATATCTCAATGTATCAAATCCTTCCAAAAATTGACCGATAAGGGCCTCACCCTCGAACGTGTCTTGTTGGAGGAAGGAACCTTGAAACATTACCAAAAGTCATCACAAAGTTCTTCCTCTTATCATAACGACAAGCCAAAATTTTGGGCTAAAAATAAAAACGTGGTTAATGATGGTGTAACTGATGCAAAGTGGGTCCAAACCGTGGCCGCTCCCCCAAAATCCACCACCAATATTCATCAATTCAACAATCAAAACAATTCAAATCAATCTCAAAAACCTCACAACAATGTCTCAATCCAAGGACGACCACCCCGATCGAATAACAGGACTCCAAGAGATTTCACTCCTCTTGCTGAGCCTATTGAAGTGGTGTTTCAAAAACCTGTCCAAGCAGGTATAGTGGTTTTTCCAATCACTCACCCGTTTGATTCCAATCAACCTAAACCAAGATGGTATAATGAAAATGAGTATTGTGAATACCATCGTATCAAGGGACATGATACAAGAAAGTGTATGAAACTGAAGATCTACATACAAGATCTCATTGATAGAGGTGAGATTGAGGTAGCAAATGCAAAACCTGGTAATAACAATGACAAACTCAAAATGTACCAGGAACCCTTCCCAAAGCATGATAAAGGAAAAGGCTCATCATCTAATGCAATGGATTATGACTACGCTAATCATGTAACCGGTTTTGATTTTTTAGTAAGTCGCATTGAACCTGCAGACAATCATGTCACTGTCATAACCATCCAAGGAGTTAATCCTCCTTCTTCCCAAAGCAGACCAAATCCGGCTAGAATAGTCATTCAAGGTGCCACGCCTTCCACCTCCCATTTCCAGAATGACTGTAATGCAACTACACATCGAGGAAGAGTCACCATCCAAGGAGTTCCTCCCCCACCAAACCCCCCACCCATGTCTTCCACCCGCCGATATGACCTCCTTGATCAACTTGGGAAGACACCCACGCAGATCTCCATTTTGGAACTTCTCAAGACTTCTCTGGTCCATAAAGAAATTTTGGAACAAGCCCTTCTCCAATCACGCGTTCCTGATAACATCAATGCCACCCAATTTCAAACCCTCATTGGAAACCTTGCTGCCCAGCAACACATTGTATTTAACTCCCAAGATAATCCTGCAGATGAGGACCATAACAAACCTTTGCACATCGAAGCTCTCATCCACAAGCACAAGGTCAAACGTATCCTGATAGATAGTGGATCTGGGCTTAATCTGTGTACATACAAATTGATAAAACAATTGGGACTTTCTAAGGATCTGATAGACACATCAGGAAGGATCACAATAAAGGCATATGATGATGCAGAAAGAATTTCAAAAGGTGTGATCACCTTACCTCTTCAAGTGGGCCCCATTATAATTGAAACCCCTTGCCAAGTACTCGATCTTGATCTCCCCTACAACATTCTCCTCAGGAGGCCATGGATTCATTCCTTGTAGGCCATACCCTCCACCTATCACCAATGCATCAAATTCCCCTATAATGGAAAAGTGATCACTGTCAAAGGTGATCCCCAACCTTTTCAATATTGCAAACTATTAGAGGGGAAGCATTTGTATCATTGCCCACTAAATAGACCTTCGCCAACGCCTCCATCTGACACATCGAATGTTGCCTCCACATCATCCCAACCAAATAATCAAATCAAGATCTTGGACAATGGCTGGGGAGAATACAAATTGGAGGACATCTTATTAATAGGCAACCTCCCTCTCTCTCCTAAGTCATTTGGCAAACCAAAAGAGCTAAAAAAGGACCCGAAACCAGTCATGCAATGCCAAAACACCACCTTCCAGCAATGGGGCCCACTTGATAACGAGAACCTCGAAGCAGATATCTCTTCATGGCTGTACCGGGAAGAGGACGATGATCCAACAAGAATATCTAAAGAAATGTACCAAAAAGTATTTGCCATAGTTGAAAAAATGGGTTACAAAGGACACGGTCTGGGACCAGAGGAGAAAGGAAGAAAAGCACCCATAAATCCTATCTCCTACAGATACAACAGAGGCTTGGGGTACACCCCAGTGCCTAAGATTACTATCGTCGGTGCCCCTTCTAGTCCTTTTTCGGATATCAAAAGCGCTGACGAAGAGGAATTCCATGAAATGCCTTATGAATACAAGAAAGATACCTTCTTCGACGCTTACATCAATACCATCACCCCCGTAACCCCTCCCACTTCACATGAGCTACATCTTGTCCATCCTGAACTCATTGACTGGGGCCAACGAGACAAACCCACTTTAGATATCTGCGCCGAGGATAATGCTCTCATTGCTCTCCTAACAACGCAAAATATGGAAGATTGTAATAGAATTGAGGGTATTCAACTACACGAAAAAGGATACTTTGGTAGTCAAGTCAATGCCCTTATCCACAAAAAAGATAATAAAAGAAAAAGATATGATTTCCTAGGTGAAAACCTCCCTGAGGCGCCTTTGGATGAACAAGAAATAAAAACAAAGGGCGTATCTGAAAGTGAAAACCTGGAAAAGGCACTTGACGATGAGGGATTTGACCTCCCTACCATTGGTTACCTTCCACAGGACAAATCAAATTTGTTGATAGAAGAAACAGACAGCATCAACATGGGCACCGAAGTCATTCCGAAAAATGTGCTCATTGCCAAATCCCTCACCAAAATCGAGAAACAAGACTTCATCAACTTCCTTATATAGGTTAAAATCAATTTTGCATGGTCCTATTCTAATATGGCAGGGTTGGATCCTACCTTGGTGGTTCACAATCTTGTCGTCCGCCCATATGCAAAACCTATAAAACAATAACTTTGCAAAATGCACTCGCATATTGCTCTCTTGGTCAAGGCAGAACTTCAAAAGTTGTTAGACGCAGAATTTATCAAACCCATAGACTACGCTAAATGGGTATCCAACATTGTGCCTGTCGGCAAACCTGCTGGGGGCATCCGCATTTGCACAGATTTTCAAGATCTAAATATAGCTTGTCCTAAAGACGATTTCCCGCTCCCAAACATAGATATGATTGTGGATCTTACAACAGGACATGAAATGCTATCGCTAATGGATGGGTTTTCTGGATACAACCAAATCAGGATAGTAGATGAGGATCAACATAAAACCGCGTTTACAACACCATGGGGTACTTTCTGTTACCGGGTCATGCCTTTTGGCCTTAAAAATGCTGGAGCTACATATCAACGGGCAATGACAACAATTTTTCATGACCTCTTGCACAAAATTATGGAGGACTATGTGGATGATCTGCTAGGCAAATCCAAGACAAGGCAAGAGCACATCCCTATTCTAAAACAGATCTTCAAAAGATTGGAAAAATACAAGCTGCGCCTAAATCCTAAAAAGTGTGTGTTTGGCGTCACATCGGGAAAACTACTAGGATTCATTGTTTCCTGCAGAGGCATCGAGGTTGATCCCGCAAAAGTAAAAGCTATTATGGAAATGCCTCCACCAAAAACTCTCAGACAACTACGTAGTCTCCAGGGAAAACTCCAGTCTGTCAGGCGTTTCATTTCACAGCTAGCCGACAAGTGCCATCCATTTGCACATTTGTTACGTAAAGACACAAAATTCAAATGGGATTGCCTCTGTCAAAAGGCCTTTGAAAAATTAAAAGAATATCTAGCATCACCTCCAGTTTTGATGCCACCTACCCCTGGAAAACCCCTCATTTTGTACATATGTGCTACTACAGTGGCATTGGGGGCATTACTGGCGCAAACAAATGATCAAGGGAAGGAACACGCCATTTACTACATCAGTCGGACGTTGGTAGGATATGAACTCAACTACACCCCCATTGAAAGAGCATGTTTGGCATTAGTATTCAGCACACAAAAACTATGACACTATATGCTAAACAACAAGACAAAATTAATTGCTAAAATTGATCCACTTAAATATCTCCTGTCAAAAGCTGCTCTCACTGGCAGAACGGCTAAATGGGTCATGGTTCTAAGTGAGTTTGACATCGAATATGTGGACAGAAAGGCAATCAAGGAACAAGTTATTGCAAATCAGTTGGCTGAAGCTCCACTTCCAGGCGACCATCCTCTTCTCACATAATTACCAGATGAGTTCATTATGACTATTGCCACATCCTCCACGTGGAAATTGTATTTTGATGGCTCCTACACTCAAAATGGATCGGGGGTAGGAATATTATTGGTCACACCTCAAGGAGATGGCATCCCCAAATTATACAAGATAGCCTTTGCATGTACTAATAACATAGCAGAATACGAGGCCCTCATCACAGGTTTATGCTTGGCTATCCACTAGAAAATAAAGGAATTACAAGTCTATGGCAATTCCCAGCTCGTCATAAAACAAGTCAATGATGAATACCAGACAAAAGATGATAAACTCCTTCCCTACCATACCATGGTTGAAGATCTTAAACAACATTTCACGACAATCAAGTTTGATCAAATCCCACGAACAAACAACAGGGCTGCAGATGCAATGGCCACCATTGGCTCCCTCCTTCAAATGCCAGCACATAGTCAGAAGTGCGAGTTCTTGGTCGAGCAATTGTTTATACCGGCATACGACCTACCAGAATCTGAAATGGTGTGTGTTCTCGTTGGTCCAGAGTCCCCTTGGTACCAAGAAACCTTCGCTTTCTTCAAAGACAACACCATTCCCCCACATCTCACCAAAACCCAACAACAAACTTTCATCCGCCAATGTGCCCGTTACACCATCCTTGCAGACACCTTGTTCAGAAGGCATTTTGATGGTACCCTCCTAAGGTGTTTAGATAAACAAGAAGCCGAATGGGCATTACGTGAAGTACATGAGGGCATCTGTGGGGCACACTCAAGTGGACTCACATTGGCTAAAAAACTTTTGAGAACAGGATACTATTGGCCTAAAATGGAAGAAGATGCATACAACTATGTGAAGAAATGCATCCCTTGCCAGCAGCATGGTGACAAGATTCATGCACCGTCACAAGAATTGTAGCCATTCATTACATCATGGCCCTTCTCGCAGTGGGGGCTCGATATCATTGGGAAAATCCACGTTTCATCTTCCAACGAACATAAATTCATTATCACCACCACCAAATACTTCACCAAGTGGGTAGAGGCTATCCCTCTTACTTTCACCACCGGCAAGCAAATATCCAAATTCATCTTGAACTACCTAATCTGCCGATATGGCATCCCAAAAGTTATCATCACAGATAATGGTAAACAATTTAAAAACCAGGATGTCAAAGAACTCTGCCAAAAATTCAACATCCAACACCGCTTCTCCACTCCATATTATCCCCAAGGTAATGGCCAAGCTGAGGCTTCTAATAAAACCCTAATAAAAATCCTCAAAAAGACAGTCAATGAAGCGGGCCGTGATTGGCACCTCCAAATCCATCCTGCATTGTGGGCCTACCGCACCTCCATCCGCACCCCCATAGGTGCCACTCCTTATTCCCTAGTATTTGGTTCTGAAGCTATCCTTCCCCTTGAGATTGAGATCCCCTCTCTAAGGGTATCGCTGCAAAACATCCTACTAGAGGAAGAATATAGAATTGCCCGCTTACAAGAGCTAGAATTGTTAGATGAAAGGCGCCTCAAGGCCTTGAATCATCTCCGGGTATATCAAAACCGTCTGCGCGTGAGTTATCATAAAAAAGTCAGAACCCAAGAATTCCAAGTTGGTGATCTTGTCCTCATGGAGAATCAGAAAAATCTACAAGAAAGAGAAAAGAAAGGCAAGTTCGAGCCTAATTGGCTTGGACCATATGTAATCATAGCGAAATATGGATCAGGAGCTTATCAGTTGGCTACTCTTGAAGGCGATCCTTTGGATGATCTGATGAATATCATGCACCTCAAAAGGTTTTATGCTTAGTCTTCAGAAAGTCTTAAATTGTCCAAAAAAAAAAAAATGAAAAAAAAAGATCCTAAAAAAATTCACTTTGGTGCAAACTTGGCAAACAGGCACCTTATGATACAAAAAAATTAAGAAAAAAAAAGAAAAAATCAGAAAAAGAAAGAAAACAATTCGTGGCGCTATGGGTAATTATCTTGGTGAAAACCTCTATGCAGGCGCCAAGGTAAATAACCAGATCCACTGTCTATCATGTCGATACTACAAATCATCTGCCATCCAGCCCACCCATGCACAACATTCCTTCTTTTCCGCCTCCCAATAAAACATGCGTATGATGATGAGTCTTCGCCTAAGTCATGAACAAGAAATGTCCCAGTGAAACTAAGCTTTTATGCCTCTGTATAAGCTTCAAGAAGTCTTGAGAAACAATCCCAAGTCCATCCTAGTTCTAATCTTGGCAAGAGGTATCATTTGGTCACACGGAAGAGACTTGTTAGATTTTGTTAGATCTTTTCATATAGGCTTGCATCTTTTGCCCTACAACAACCACTATTTACGACTGCCTGGGTTCTTCCATATCTAGGTATGTTATGATAGGTGCATACTGGGGCATATTTCATTGTATGGCATGTTTTGGATCCTTCTTGTATAAACCGGTGACCTGGTACTAGTGTTTATCAACACTTACCTTCTCATGTACAAGAGGTATTGGTGTGTTTGAGGGTTTCCTTGCACGAACCCACAACTTTGTATTAATGTTTCTTAACACTTGCATTGTTGTGTGCAAGAAATTCCCATTTGTCTGCAGAGTCATTCCATGCCCTAGGTTTCTCATGGCATCCTGATTTCTATAAGCAGTGGTGCAAGTCACTCAGGGCAACATCAAACTAGGTTGGCTCTCTACATTTGTTGTGCACAAAATCTCACCATCATTCCATCAAATCCTAAACTCAATAATCCCATGGAGTTCTCAATTGCCCCCATTTTCCTCTGCGGTCTCGTATCTCTTATTCTTCTTTCCAAATACCTCATGACTACTTCATATATCTTCCTCATTTATCCCTTCCACCCTAATTTTTCTTCCTCTATTTTTCTTTTTTTTCCTCACATAATCAATTCTGATTCTGATTCATGTCTTATACAGGATGTATCCCTCCTGAAACCAGACATTGTGATCTAATCATGTCTTATACAGGATGAATCCTTCCTAAAACCAGACGTTGTGATCTGATCATGTCTTATACAAGATGAATCCTTCCTGAAACCAAACGTTGTGATCTAATCATGTCTTATACAGGATGAATCCTTCATGAAACCAAACGTTGTGATCGATCATGTCTTGTACAGGATGTATCCTTCCTGAAACCAGACGTTGTGATCTGATCATGTCTTATACAGGATGAATCCTTCCTGAAACCAGATGTTGTGATCTGATCATGTCTTATATAGGATGAATCCTTCCTGAAACCAGATGATCTGATCATGTCTTATATTTGATGAATCCTTCCTAAAACCAGATGCTCTGATCATGTCTTATACAGGATGAATCCTTCCTGAAACCAAACGTTCGTTGTGATTGATCATGTCTTATACAGGATGAATCCTTCCTGAAACCAAACGCTCGTTGTAATTGATCATGTCTTATACAGGATGAATACTTCCTGAAAGCAGGCGTTGTGATCAATCATGTCTTATACAGGATGGATCCTTCCTGAAACCAGATGCTCTTATCATGTCTTATACAGGATGAATCCTTCTTGAAACCAGACGTTGTGATCAATCATGTCTTATACAGGATGAATCCTTCCTGAAACCAGACACTTTGATCATCTTTGTCTTATACAGGATAAATTTTTCTTGAAACTAGACTGAATCTAGATCTTATCAATCGAATCAAATCAAATCTATCGGGATATCAATTTTGCAAAACTCTAAAGATCAAATACCTCAATTGATCTCCTAAGGGGGCATCACCATACAATAATCTATCAATCAAGAGTCAGGGCATCCTATCAAACCAATATCAACATCAAAACAAGATTATTCTTTGAATCAATGCGTCGTCACACCTCGCTTCAAAGAGGGGCAAAATGTAGACACTTAAAAATAATTATTTTGATTATTTTTAATTCCTCACATAATTAATTAATTAATTATGTTAATTAAAATTCTTCTCAATATTAATTAAATATAATTAATATTGTCACTATAGCATATGATTGATTGATTTAATAAATCAATCCCTTTCTTTATTCTTCTAAAAAATCAAATCCTCACAAATCTTCCTCTTAGCTAATTAATTTCAATTAATTAGTTAACCTACATGATTCCTACAAATCATCTTCTTAATTCATCATTAACCTAATAAATTTTTCTAGAAACTCCCTAAACTCACTTAACATTATTCTTCTAATTTTTTATTCCCTCCACTCATTCTCTCTCCTAGACAAATTCTCCTACAAATATAAATCCCACCTAACATTTCCTCTAATCCCCCTCCTAATGAGTCGTTAATGGCTAATCATCATGATTAGCCACAAAGTCAACTCTTTGTCCTTTCATCCAGCCACTAGCTTTAAATGCTCTTTTTCGAGATGAATATAAGATTTTTGAAATCTCACATTCCTCTAGGCATTTCCCTCTCCCAAGGAATTTTTAATTCCTTTTTATTCTTCTAATCCCCATAATATCCGTTTTTGGAGAATTTTTAATTCCTCCAATGCATCTTGTAGAGTGTGGAGATACGAAATGCCTTTAGGGCATATTTCTTGGTCTCCACACCCTCTCTTGGAGCTTGTGTGAGCTCATAAGTAAATCGTAGCCCTTCATCTCGAATTCATCCTAGCCATTCATTTTCCTCTCCTCTTCCTATAAAATAGGGTTTCATCCTTTCATTCAAAACATCTTGAAATCTAGTAAGCTTATGCTGCCCTTTTGAGCCTAGGAAATCATCTTGGCAACTTGATCATCTCATCCTTATCATTCATCCTAATCATTTGTGCACAATATTGGAGAGCCATCCACATCCAGCAATCAAAGGAGCACATCAAGTGGAGCATTATCAAGGGGTGCCTTCACTTCATCAAGCTCAATCTGAAGGAGAAGGTAAAATAGCAAGGTGAAATGGTCTTTTTATGATATTTTAGCATTCTGCATGTTTATTTCATTATGTTTTGATCAGTTTACCTTTCAAATCTGTTTTCCCCTCTTCACTATCTTTTCTACAGTAAAATCCTCCTCAGTAGCTTTCTCTGCATCCTTTCCTAGAATTGGTTTGGCTACTTTGGCCATCCAATGACCTGTTGTTTCATCTACATCAAGCATTGCCTGTGTTTTGAGTTTCTTTGGCTTTGATGCCTTCCCCAAACATCTGCTAACCATGTCCTCCATTGGGATTGTAACTCGCACCACACTTCATTTTTTCCCAACAACAACTTCCAACCATCTTGGTGCATTTGCAGGTTCCTTCAGTGGTGGAGTTGTCTATACATTTGGTGAAGTAACAATGACCAAGGTGTTCATGGGATCTTGTCGGATCTCCTCTTCCTTACTCGTGTCCATTTCCTGCATCTCGGGCTGATCTTGATCCTGTGGGTCCATTGTTTTTTGTAGCTCCTCACTAGGGTCCAAGTCTACAATAACCTGTTTCAGGATGACCTCCCTACTCTTCTTTTTACTCCCGGACCGAGTTACTCAAGAAACTATGAGACTAGATGGTGACCTCTTTGATCTCCTAGGTTGAATTTTCTCATCAATGGGTCTGGAAACACCTGCAACATTAGCAATTTTGTTAGTGGAAGAAATAGGAGATTGAGTCACAACGTGTGAATCAATTCTTAGTTCATGCGAGGACATGTGAGGTCCCTCCTTAAACTTTTGGTTCCTCAACCATCTTTCTATTCTCCTCACAATGTTGAAGGTTCTGGTTTGGATACTATCGTCCTCTTTTTTGTTCCAATCAATTTCTGGGATCGGTTTTCCCTAGACCTCTGTATCAAACTCAGGATCTAAAACATCCTCCTTTGTATCTTCAGATATATTAATTGGAAGCTTCATGGTAGTTATCTGCTGCAAAGGGAACATGGACCACAATCTCTTTCTTACTTCATACTCACCACTGCAGTTCTCCTAGTAATCCTCTAACTAAGGTTCATGACAAAAATGACTATCCACATTTAGGTTCTCCATTGCATAACCCCTACTATCAAACTTTCGCCTTTCTACATGTGGCTACAGGTTCATTCTTTTGAATTCTAGTTCCAAGTTTAGGACATCTAATACAAATTTACAACTATAGTAGTTGAGTTCAATAGGGAATACAACTCCAAACTCGCCCTTCGCTCCCAATCTTTTATCAATGTGAGCTAGCTGCCTGCTCACCTCTATAAGTACGTAGCTATCAAGAGCATACCTGGGCAACTTGAATGGTTGGCCCTCAAAATCACGTACTCATAGGTAAGTAAACTAGGGAAATTGAATAAAGAAACTTCCATATATACTCACAAATTCCATTGCTTCAACATACATCCTCCTGTTGGCATCACCCTAGAGCTCAAAGGCAAGTCTTCCCACGAAGACTCCATTCCACCTATCAATTTGCTCGATATGTCAATGTTGCTGTAACAGAGGGTAATAATTGTACACCCTCATCCCATCTATCCAAGGTTCATTAGGCAAACTAGGCCAATCCCTTATGCAAGCTAAAATGTAGAAAATATAGGATGACATATAAAACCTAGACATCCCCACAAAATTGCTGAATCCTTCATGAAGTCTCTCTTCAATTACCTGAGACCAATCTAGATACCTGTCACCGGATACAACCACTTGAATGAAAAGTACATGCAATCCTACCAGTAGAAGGAATGTGAGTTTCCCTTCACTCTGTTCAAAAGTATGATGATATCCCACACCTTTGTTATGAAATTCTCTCTAGTTAGGGGTTTCGGTAGCCGTGACCCTCCAATCTGGATTTTCAAGAGCCAATTCCTATCAATTACGCTCATGTACTTGCTCTTCTTTTCTGAGAAACATGAATACAAATTCCCAATGGTCCAGTCCTCATATTCATCCTTGTGTGGAATACCCATTGCTGCCATCACCATTTCTCTATTGATACTGACTAGCAGCTCACCATTGCTAGTTCTAATACATCTGTTCTCAGTGTCATATCTGTTCATGCAAGCCATCACTAAATCCGGACACGATGCGACAAGCGAGAACACAACAACTTCAATAAGTCCGCTTTTAACTATTTTCTCCATCAATGAACTGGTCTGAGGGTTCTTGGTTCTTTATAGGAAATCCCCTAAATCTACATGAACTAAGGAGGTGTCTTCTAATTCTCGTAAAATACTCACTAGACACGAGGTCCGACCAAGCTTTGGCAGCATTGGCCTCATACTGCCTATCTATAGTCCTAACCAAGAAATTATAAAATAAGGGAGTATCCTACTCCAACAATTTAGAGATTTTCCTTTTCTATACAGATAAATCCTCATAACTTAAAGAAACACAGCTTAGGAAGAATCAATTGAACTTACCCGTTACCACCATGAAAACTGGAAATTCCTCCAAAAATCAGAGTTGGTTTTACCTTCGACGTCGCTAATTTGCTCAAGTATGGTAGTTGCAACCTTCTCAAAGATGGAAATAAATTCATACACATTTCCTTTAATCAGATGGGAAAATATCTATAAAGCCACACACACTTCATCATGATTTACCCAAGTGTGCAAAGTAACAGTGAAATGACCAAAATCTGACACCTTCTTAATTATCCATCACTTCCGCACAAGTAGTTTGATGCATTCATGATTACTTTCCATATTTAGAATTTTAAACTGCTGAAAAGGGAATATTCCTTTTTGTTGCGTCGCTTTTATTTTCATCCAAAAAGCCTTAGAGTTAGTTTTGAAATGAACCTATGAACCTTGAACCATTTGACAAAAAGTTCAACGGTTTAAGTTCATTTAAGAAATACAACAGTGGGTGATTGACACATACAACAATACCGGGAATGAGCGACAACAACTACTATTAAACAAGAACCTTGAACCTTTTGAACCGCTTGAAATTTGGTTCAAGGTTCAAGACCGCAAATCAACTTAAAACATATGGACCTGGGCTCGTTATACAACTATACATTGTTGTGACTCACAAAAGGCATTTTGAACCTTGAACCATTTGACAAAAAGTTTAGCAGTTCAAGTTCAAGACGAAAAAAAACAAAAGCGCACTTGCTCACATAACGACAAAGACCACAAATGACTCTCTTCTAAACGCGCGTTGAACCTTGAACGTTTTGAACTTTTTGGAAAGAGTTCAATGTTTCAAGTATGACCCGATGGAAGTAAAGGCACAAAAAGGCAACCTGCGAGTATGCACACTCAAAAGGGAAAATTGCGGGTGGACTAACACCACCCAAATAGTACCAAGCCCCGTTTTCATTTCCTAATCAAGTCTTTTTTTCAATAGCTATCACTTTTCACCCAAGTATCAATTTTTTTATCTTCTTATAATAGTTAAAAACTATTTAAATGAGCATGTTTTAGCAGTTTAGTTTGTTCTTCTAGATTTTGTTACAAGTGTCTACAATTGCAAATTAAAGCTTAGATTGTCCTTTTCTTTTAGCTTTCAAGCTCATTAATTTTGCCTAAAATCTATTTTTTATAAAACAAATAGGTGTTGTAAAGTTATTGAGAAGCAACATATAATCATCTATATTTATTTCCTACTTCTCACCATATACACATTATGTCAATTTGAAGTCAAATCAAGTACAAGTTGACATATTCTTTTTAAATCTATAATAAATAGTTTTTGTTCTTGAACAAAGGAATTGATGTCTTCTATTATATGATGTGTGTTGTTTTTTCTCCTTTTATTTTTTATATTATTGTATATATGTGTGAATCAAACCCAAGTTGCCTCAACCTACCCTGCCCTATACAACTATCATAGCTAGAAAAAAATAAATGGAAATACTTTTAAAGGAATAGGGGTTATATTAGGTTACAATAAGCACATAAATTGAACCTATAACTATTGTAGAAAAGGGAAAGTGCTGCAAGAAGTGTGATGAGATCTATGGAACATTATGCATGTCTATTTCTCTAATTATCCTCTTCACGTTGTGTCTTCCACTACACCAAGTCAAATATGGACTACATTAGAGAGTCTATTTGTGAATCATGATACTATGAGAGGTTTAAAATTAGAGAATGAACTCATTGTTTTGAATCTTATAATATTTGATAACATCCATGAATTCTTCACCAATTTTAAACCACTTAAATTACATTTGAAACAATATGTTATTAAAAAAAAGACTTTTGGTTGATTCTTTCGATCATTGCCAAACTGGTCTTAATTTTTTAATTTTTATTTCTACTTTTCATACTACTGTGGATTCTCTTTGTATTAAATTCAATATTCCTTCACTTTATGCTTTTTTTTGCACCATTCACCAAGGAGTAGGAAAATTTAGTGCAACTAAGCACTTCCAAATTTTCCAAACTATAAGTTCTTATCATCTATTAAAGCACAAAATAAATATAAAAGGCTTCAAATGGCAAATAATAAAAATAGAAAAATAAGGACTCGAGAATTAAAAGTAGGCCAAGGAACCACCATATCATACTAAGTTCTCTTCCTCTTCCAAAAAGGAAATGTCTAAAAAGAAGAGGCCCAAATGTGAATGTTGTAAAAAGTAAGGATACGATGGGCATGGGTGTTATGAGAAAAAGAATGATGAATTGATACACCATCTTCAAAAGTACAATATACATTTGCCTTCATCCATTTCATCTAGTTTATCCTCTTCTCTAATAGTATCATCATCTACATAGTCAAGGATAGCAAGAGAGGCTATAAAGATTCATATCCTTAATATCTCCCAAATTAAATTAAATACTCATTTAACACATCATCAAATCAATATCTCCAAAAATGAATAATTGGCAAAATTACAATTAATTATATATATTAGAAGTTCATGATTACAATTATGGCCTTTATGCCACAAGTATAATAAATCAATAAATGGATTGAAAATTATAATTAAATAGAAGTTTAAACAATTGTCCTTGTTGCCATCAACCACACACTCATATGCAAGCTAAGGATGAGAACATGGCCCAAATACTTTTCACTCAACCACAAAGCATATATGCTTCTCTGGAGTTCTTCATGGCACAAAGAACCATTGACCCTGCACAAAGAGTCTAGCTACCTAGAAACAATGGTAGGATGGAAACCTTTGTGCAACCTGATACATATACATGTACATCTAAAAATATGATGATGCAATGCCCTAATATCAACGTATGACAGATAAACATATTAATAAAATTTGCTAGGCTAATTCATCTATTTCAATGAATAAGGTTTTGGCTCAAGTACACTAAATTAAATGTATTTTCCCAAAAAGAGGATCATCGTTGTCTATTTACCAATATTTGATACCCTTTCCTACAAACACAGCTTAAGTTCACACAATAAATTGTAGAAACTCATACATATGCCAAAGAATCTATTTTAACCATTCATTTATTATGCTAATGCGTCATTTCTACTAACGAGATCATGTCATGAGCATGCAAGAAAATGATATATATTTCATTACATGGCTAATCAATATATGAATATGCAAGTAAATGCTATATTTCTTTTCAATATTATTTATAAATATGCAAGATATTGATATATTTCACTACATGATTGGTTTTAATTAGATAAGTACAATGAAAGGGTCTTGATCCCAAGTACAAAACAATGTATTGAACCATAAACCTAGAAACAACTAGAAGCAAAAGACCAACCACTAAAAATAGACTAGGTTGATCACACAAGACCCCACATAAAAAAACAACTACAGGGTATAGGATACTAACCTATAAAGTATAACATAAACTATAAAGCCAAAATAATTTTGACCATGGAATGCAAGCCAACCAAAAAACTAGCATAGACTAAGAGCATAAAAAATAAAAATTAAACATCTTTTTCAGGGACAGAGATAATGTCCCAGTTCTTTTGAAGATTAACCTTGAAGGCCTATTTCCATCTCTACGAAGCCACCTTGCCTTTGTTTAGTTTTGCGTTCTTGTCATCACTTGTCTAGTTGCTCCTCTTGAGTTATTTCTCAATCGTGTATTGTCTTAACAAGGTGCCCGTAATGGCCTTCTTCATAATACCATTAGTAATAGTAATCAACGAATTAATGACACTATCAATATCTTTTTTCTTCTACTTTCTATAGACTTCTTCCATTTTAGTTTCCAAAATATTCATTTTCATATGAAAATCCCCAATTTATACTATAATCTTATCAAAGTTATCATCAATATCCTGGATTTTGACAAAAAACATTATTATTGTCTTTAGAACCCCCAATATCCTTAGCTCCCATATCACTCTTCTCAATGTTGTCCTCATTTTCCTCAAAAATTATGTCCTCCTCCTAAGAACCTTCTTCTCACTTTCCTACATCATGTCTTCTCCTAAATCAATATCTTCACCATCTTCATTAGCTTTTGGGGCAAAGCCTTCTTCAAAGGATAAATTTTCCTCTTCTTCCTCTTCAGTAGACTTTTTACCTTTAAGGTCAAGAGTATTGTCCTTAGTAGTAACTTTAGCAAGGTGATTAGACCTATGACCCCCAGAGGAAAGATGACCAAACTCATCTTACACAACCCTTTTACCAGTTGTTTTCTCCTCTTTAATATCATCAATTAAGGTTATAGTAACACCTTTTGTTTTTGTTTCTTTCTGGTCCATTTTCTTCACTTTTGACAACCCCAGGGAAGAGGTAGTGGGTTTTATTTTATCTTAGGTTACCTTAAGAAGCACCTTGTTTTGAGAGGCAGGGGAATGGGTATGACATTTGCTAGCATTTTTCTTCCCTAAAGGATTGCCTCTTTTTAAAGAATGTCATTTACTAGCAATAAGATGATTCCTACCAACACTAGGAGGAGTCGAGGGAGTATCATAGTGTAGTATTGAGGGATTTCCATGGGGTTCAGAAGCAAGGACATAATTATACATGGCCATCATCAGATCTTGATGCAGGGGAGGGTTAGCACCTTTTTCAATACTCTATTATAGAGATGAAAACAAGTAGAACATGATATTAACCTTTTCACTACGCCTAACACAATTTAAGATAGGGAAATGGTAAGCATAAACCATCATATTACAACCTTCCTAAGTGAAATAACACATGATATGCAGGCTAACTAGGGCATAAGGAGGAGGCATATTAAGTATTTCATACCCATTTTGAAACCTTTAAAGTTGTTCCCCCTTGTCACGACTCCATTTCCTAAATTACAAAATAATTTACATGTATTTCATTTATTAGTTTTTCTTTTAATTCTAAAAATATATATAATAAAATATAATTTTTATTTATTTATTTTAAATAAAATATTAATATTATAAATTTCTATATTAATTATATATTTAGAAAAACTTTTAGCTATATATTTGAAAAAAAAATATAAAAATAAAAATAATTCATATAAATCAAAACGATAACTATAAATGTTAAATAAAGCTTACTTTACATATTTTATTAATATGAAAAGAAGAGAAAATTTATTATTTAGATAAACTAAAGTTATTATGATGCATTAAATTTCATGCATAAAGCAAATCAAAATAGTATTATTTAAAGTTGATGCTTTATTAAGAAAGGCACAAATTAAAGTAAAATCAAATATTTAATTTACATCTAATAAACTTATAAGGAGAATGTTTAAGTGCTTTTAAAAGCACATACACTATTTTAAAACTAAATCAAATTAGAAGAATTATCCCACGTGAACTATAAAGAGGTTTATTTTAAAGATTAATAGTTTTTAAGAAAGTCAAACAAAACTCTTACTAGCCTACGTAAGAAATTAGAAAAGTCATGCAAGAGTAAATATTAAATTAGTCTATAAAAAGCTTTCCTTAATGGAAGCTATCGAATTTCTAAAGGTAAGCAAGAAAATATAATGAAATTTGTATCATGAAAGGCTCAAGATAGGGCAAAACGACATGCAATTCATTTGAAACTGGGCAGTGATAAAATTAGAAGCGACGGAAATTAATAAATGGGAGAATTTGTATTCAATTGAAGGGGGATTCATTCTTTTTGGCAATATTTTTCGTTCTTTTTTTACTACTACCAGGAAGGGTATTGGTAAAAATATACAAATATCAAATTCTTAAGATGAATATACCGCAAAAAATAAAGTGAAATATGAAATTAAGGGGATGATTGTGGACCAATGAACATAAGCAACCAAAAGATAGAAAAAGAAACAATCTAGGAAGCAAAGAGGAAAATCGATCGGAGTAGAGGACAACCACATAGAACTTTGGCCAAATCTTTCGGCGGTGAGCTAGGCTAATAGGAAAATATATGGAGGTGAAAAAGAAGAACTTAAAAACTTCTAAAGATAATTATGGACACGAATTTAGGTATGTTATAATTTTTGAGTTAACTTGGTCGAAGTTTTTATATGAAAAGACGTAATTGAAATAGGATTTGAAATATAGTGTGTAATGTATTGATTTGTTCTTTACCAGCAAATTGTTTTAGTGTCTGAGATCACCATTTACATATGCACTCCCTTTTGCCTTAGTATATTGTACACTCTTTAATTACTTTTCTTTACTCCTGTAGTCACCTATGCATGAGTCTCTTAAGCTCTTTCAAAGACAATTCCTTTGAATAATTTGTGTGCTTTTCCTTGCATGAGAGAGTAAAGACTTCAATAGGTTGTAAATCTGCCTCTTTCTCCAACTGTTTTGAGATCTTGATTTTAGATCCATGAATTAATTGTTAGAACTAAATATTTATTTATCATATATAAGATTCAACATATCCGTAGAATGTCTCGTCATGTAACCAAGGATCATAAATGATTGCATGGGGACCGAACAACTTAACCTTGATATGTCCTTGCAAACTCGGTATGAAAGTTTTCTCTACCTATCCCAAGGCATAGCTACCCTTTGTATTTTCACATGCAAATATCGATACGTTGCGCAATCTTTTGATTTACCATGCATGAAGGTTGTGTTTGGTATAATTATTAATGATGTAAAACATGCATGTTGATTTGCTTAGACTTAGTTTAAAAGTAGCTCTTTACTAGTGATAGGCTTGATCTTGTTATTATCTTAGCTAGCAAAGGGGGTCTACATGTGTAAAACCACAATACCTTAAGATGAGAGGTTAATCATTAGATGCTTAATTGAAATGATTGAAACATTGATATTAAAGCCTTAGTTCTCGTGATGATTGACTAATGGGGATGGTGAGTTCAGATCAAGAATTGAAGTGTTAGACTAGTATCTTTTGGCATTGGTAAGATGCTTCTTATCAAAAGGTATAGTCCTTTTTCCTTTGACATATTTTTTTATAGTTGTATAATAGTTCATAATGCAATAAGCAATAAGAATATTCCCTAATTTTACATGTAAATGCATTGTGTTATGTTTACCTCTTAGTACAGTTGTGTTAAGGTTGAATTAGATTCTATTAATAATACTTGTGGAAATGAATACATATAGATTCTTTTCATTAGACCTATGTAGTCTTCTATGTTTTGTTAGCTTCTACATGCTTATGAATGCATGATTGTATACATATGCCTTCTTTAAATGCTAATTGATAATTACTATGAAGTCACTATGTTTTTCTTGTGATTGAAATGAAACTATGAACTTGAAATGACCTTAGACTAGTTGAGATGTACTTGACAATGAGATCCTTAATAAGGTATCAAGGGCAAGGATTATTGCTCTTGTATATTTGTGAACGCTCATGTATGTTTGTGATATGTGTACCTTGTGGCTCAATTGTGATTTAGATGAGATTCTAATTTTGTATGATTTTTAAGCAAGGATTGTTGCTTCTATCTTCCTATGTATTTTATATGCATCTTGTGTGTCTTAGGTTCATGCTTTAGTATTAGATGTATGCATGTCACACTACACATTATTCCATTACTCCCGCCAGAATCACATTGCTAGTCTTCCTCGTGCTGGGCTGGGTATCTTTCATGTCATGAAAGATTCTAGGGAAGTGTAACTACTTCGTGGTAGGGTGGAAACGTGCTCCGACAATGTTCTCGCCCATGATGTATTCAAGGGATCTACAAATGTTGAAAGTTCTTGTCAGGGTGGTCATCATGATTTGGTCCTTGTACATTTATTGTTTTCGACCTTGTGGTTTAGTTTAAAGGTATATGTTTCCTTATACTTATCTTGTTGTCAGCTTATGTAATTTGACTTCATATGTTGAAATGTAATTTCTTGTCTCTAACCTTGTATATCTAGACACGTGGCAATGATATATTCTTAATTATGTGTATTTGTGAATTATGTGTATTTGTGAATTATGTTATTTTTAAATTATGGTGGTCTTTACACCCCTCTTATAGAAACTTGTTAATGAAAATTTAGTATTTACTAGAACTCTTATTCACAATCCTCAAGCCATCATTCTCTAAGCCCGTCACATCCACAATCAGTTGAGGTGTCACCATAAAACTCAAACTACCAATGGTCATCTTTCCTTTCATCCACAAATTGAATAATTTTGAAGTTAGGTCATCATCGTAATCTTGCATAGCCTAAAAAAATGGCATAAACCTAGCTCTCGCAAATAGGTCCCAAAGATATACATTATTGTTGGTGTAATTAATTATTCATGTTGGATATTATTACACCTTACTTAAGTTTACTTAGGATAATGCATTTCATAGTAGTTTGGGTATGAGACACTTGGGTGTTTGTGGCACATTGGGATAGTGTGTGTAGGAGAATTTCCACCTTTTATGGTGTGATCTTGTTACTACTCTATCATATCCACTTATTGTGGAGTGATAATTCCACCTTCGGTGGGTGATCCATCTCATGTGGAATATTTTATTGTTTCTCCTACCCGCCACACCTATTTCCTACCCACCCCCATTTCTTATTGAGTCACATGTCATGTTTGTGTGCTCACATATCAATACAACCTAGCCTATATATGCAAGCTCATCTTCATTGTATGAACAATCATTTTTATCTATTGATGAGAATACAATTTATTCTTGTCCTATATTTTGTCTCTTTATTTTATACTTTTCATTGAGATCTTGATCTTGGCAAAATATCAAATGGTATTAGAGTCATTAGAGCATCATTGATTTGTCTTTGAGAGGCATTATTGCGACATCAAGAGGCAGATCTAAGGAGCAGCATCTTTTGAAGGCGTTCTAGACCAGATCCGACCTCACCATCACGTCCAGGTGGCTGTTTCCATGAATTTTGACTATAAATTTGCTTATATTGGGTGAAAGTCAAATTTCGGGCTTGGAGAAAAATTTTGCTCAATTTGTGCGGTACAGTATGGATTTTCAAAAAAAAAATTATATTTTTTGGAATTTTTTTTTTTTTACTATTTGTAGAATTATTTTTTTTTGTAAAATTTTATCAACAAAAAAAAAATCAATATTTTTTTTGTATTATTTTGGGACAGGGGGGAGGCGAGGGGGGGTACATTGACCCCACCCCCCGATCCGTATATTGCATATTTTGTAGGCCCCTCCTATAGGGTCATACTAGCTTCTCGCCCGTATCTCCCGACATCTACCTTTGTTGATAGCTTCCCCCGGTGGTTGTGGCTTTTTCCCATCGACAATGGTGTTTCTTCCCTATTGGGCTTGTTCCACCGACGACTTCTTCTTTCGCTGACAATCTGCACCTCCGATCACCACCGTCGAGCCTGCTCTCCACTGTCGTCCGTGCGCCAACAATCACCCAACAACTATCATCGCCGACCTGCGTACCGGGCTGACCACCGACTCCATCATGGTTGTTCGGTGGTCCTATCGCCTACCGGTGAGACTTCTTCGACTGTTGGCGATAGGCCTTCCTCCCGCTAGCACCCTGCACTCTGGTCAGTCGGCCCCCTGCCACACGACCCCACCACATCAACAGGTAGACACATTGGCAGCTCAGTCAGTCCCTCTCACCAGCTCACCTACATGCGGTCATCCACATCATCCGATCATACTAGGCAATCAGAACTTTTTGTACCTGCCACGTTAGCATCCACACCGGATTTCATACTGACACATCATCCGTACGGGAGAAACACATTCTGTCATGTGTCAATCTGTACCGTACATACAACCAGTCAGCAGGGAGGTGAAGTTTTTGCGATGGCTAGATGACTGTCAAATTTAACCTCGTGTTTTGCTGACATCATCATTTTTTTTGAAAATTTGGTAGGCCCCCTCCGTTGAGCTTTTTTATTTTGCAATTCAACTTCAAATGACCATATCTTGCTCATTTTTGCTCCTTTTTTGGTGCATTTTTTTTTTAAATGGGATAATTTTTTGTGTACTTTCTTGTGGTGGCATTTATTTTCTAATTTTGATGGACAAAATTTTCAGAAATCTCAGTTTTTGGTGACTGTACCTGTCCAATCCCCGTTTCTACAACTTCTGGGACTCCGTTTGGGCTCATACGAACTCTTTTTCAGGTGTCATTTTTTTTGAAAGTGCATAATTTTTTGTCTACTCTCATAATATGCTATCAGTTTGTAGCAATTTTGGGTAGAAAATATACTTTCAGCATATGGTCATTTTTGGCCAATTTGGCACTTGTATTGCATAGATCTATCTTGTTGGTCTTTTGCATGGTAGTTCTCAACCTATTGGGGAAGTTGTAAAACAAAATCAGAAGTCCACCTTGCTATTGTTTGCAAGTGGCCTATTGTACACGCACTACATATAAAGTGCCAAAATCATCATTTTGGAGGGGTCTCTCTTGTGATTTTGTGCTCTTGTGTTCTTTCCCTTTTGATGCTATGGGTTCTCCTAAGTTTCCTCTCTTAACTCCTCATAATTATGCTACTTGGAAAATTGATGCATGGAGTAAACTTATGGAAAAATGACTAACTCATTACATTGATGGAACTATTGTTGCTCCCGCTAATCCTAAGGTTGATCTTGTTGCTCACTTGGATTGGCTCACTAATAATATCATGGCAATTGGTACCTTAAGAAAATATATATCAAAGCATCTCATTTTTCATATTGAGAAATGTACTCTAATCAAGGATGCTTGGCAAAAGTTTCAAGACTTGTATGGTCAAGTTGATGAGATTAGGGGATATCAGATTGATAGTGATCTCACCATGTTAGATCCCAATAACTTTGATACTATACAAGACTATGTCACTAAGGCAAAAGAGTTGAGGGGACAACTCAAGGATTGTGGCATTGAGAAGGATACTCAATTGATCTTCAATTTGATGGGCAAGCTTCCACAAGAATATGCTGGATTTATTTCTAGTTTCCAAACCCATAGGATGACAATGGGTTCAAGCTACACAGTGCCTACATTTGATTTTTTTGCCGAAATGTTGATGATGGAA
The DNA here is from genome assembly GCF_030272615.1 of Cryptomeria japonica. Classification (NCBI taxonomy): domain Eukaryota; kingdom Viridiplantae; phylum Streptophyta; class Pinopsida; order Cupressales; family Cupressaceae; genus Cryptomeria; species Cryptomeria japonica. The sequence continues at coordinate 805,720,055 of NC_081409.1, forward strand.
CAAACTAAGTTGATAAGCATGGGAATTCTTAAGGCTTCTAAGTCTCAAGCATTGGTGGCAAATCAATGGAACAAGGGAAATCAAGGAAATGACAACTCAAACAAAAAGAAATGGCAATCAAAGCCTAAGGACAAAGCACCATCTTCTCCACAACAAGGAGATTCATCCTCTTCCAAGAGGGACAATTCACCAAAGAGGGAGAGACCTACTTGTGCCTATTGTAAAAAGTTTGGTCATGAGGAGCATCGTTGGCATTCTAAGAAGATTGATGAGCTCACACATATCCTCAAAAAGCACAACATTGATTTGCCTAATGCCTACAAGAAGGAGGATTCATCAACTTCCACTTCCACATATTCAAAAGCGAAATGGCAAGCATTCATGGCTTCTACAAGTGAGAAGACTCACTCTTTTGGGACAAGAAAAGGAAAAGCTCTTTGTGCTACTACAAGTCATGATTTAGGGAGATGGCTTCTAGATTCAAGGACTTCTCATCATATGGCATCTTCGTAGTCTATGTTCTCTTCATTTGAGCCTTGCACCATGCCATAGATTTTGATGGGCAATCATACATACATGGATGTGATTGCAAAATGATCTATCGCCATTGGGGATAACTCCTTCAATGATGTGTTGTGTGTACCCCACTTGACAAACAGTCTCATTTCCATGTATCAAATCACACATGTAGAAACTAAGAGAATTGTGGAGTTCACACCTGAGTCAGTTAAATAATTAGAGACTTGGAGACTAGAGCTATCATTGCGACTGGGGTGGTTGATCATGCATCTCGGTTACACTCCTTTTTAGATTTTGTTGATGAGGATGATTTCACATATGATGATTCTACACAAGATGATCACACTTCTTGTGATGATTTAGATTTTGAGGAGAACTTTGGGTACTTGAACTTGGGGATTCTCACATGTGACCCCATTCTTGAGCCTTGTATTTTATCTTCTCTTATTGATATCACATCACCTATTGCACCTGATGATGCAGATAGTGCGACAGTTTTGCCTTCTTGTGATTCAGTGCAACAGGGTATACCTTGTCTTCCAACTTTAGTTTCATGGGATGATTACTTGACAGACATTGCAGGTTTGTTTGTGGAATCCTACATTGCAGTTTTGGGAGACAACATTGATGATATTCATCTTCTCTTTGATGAAGATGATCCTTCTTCAATTGTTGCTCGGGAACACTCTGACCCTCTTGTTTATTCTCTACATGATTATTCTTTTGAGGTTGATATGATTGTGGATTCTTATGTATAGCAGTTGGAGGAGGTCTCTTTATGCTTAGAGGAGACATGTGAGTCTTTGGGACTTGTTCTACATTCATCTCCACTAGATCTTGGAGTACCTTTTTCAACAGTGTGGAGCAGTTTACCACCTTTGGAGGGGGTATCTTTCATCATCAACATGGGGACACTTGACTAGTTTTTAGAGATTCCTTTCATCATGAGTTTTTTCATACATCTTCCCTTCATGATTGGGGAGACTTCATGGATACACCTTTGGTTTTGTTTCTTCCTAAGGGGAGGAACGTTGTTCGACGTTCATGTAGCAGTTTCTTCATTCATTCTCAAGCTTCTATCATTGGTGCATATTCTACATTGAGGGGGGCTACCTAGCTTCTCTTCTTCTCTCATATGGGGGATACTTTTTCCTCACATGGTATTTTGTTCCTCACACACTTCTATGAGAGTTCTCTTGTATAATTTTCATCTCTCTTTTGGGGAAGGGTTTTTTCCCATTGGGTTTGTCTCTCTTTCCCTGCTTTGTGAGAGATTTCATTGCATTGGTTTGCTTTGCATTTGTATTTGTACATGGGTACCTAACATGGCCTCATAGTCGGGACCCATCTTGCATTGCTTAGTTGCATTGTAGACTTAAGTGCATTCCCCTAAGTTGCACTTAAGGGGGGTGTTGGTATAATTAATTATTCATGTTCGATATTATTACACCTTACTTAAGTTTACTTAGGATAATGCATTTCGTATTAGTTTGGGTATGAGACACTTGGGTGTTGTTGCCACATTGGGATATTGTGTGTATGAGAATTTCCACCTTTTATGGTGTGATCTTGTTACTACTCTATCATATCCACTTATTGTGGAGTGATAATTCCACCTTCGATGGGTTATCCACCTCATATGGAAAATTTTATTGTTTCTCCTACCTGCCACACCTATTTCCTAGCTACCCTTGTTTCTTATTGAGCCACATGTCATGTTTGTGTGTTCACATATCCATATAGCCTTGCCTATATATCCATGCTCATCTTCATTGTATGAACAATCATTTTTATGTATTGATGAGAATAGAGTTTATTCTTGTCCTATATTTTCTCTCTATTTTGTACTTTTCATTGAGCTCTTGATCTTGGCAAAATCTCACAATTATTCTAGAGAGAGTCATAGTTGATAGGTTTTGATTAATTCTTAGGGCCACTCATCACCTCAAAACTCAAAACAACAAATCAAAACACACAAGAATTTGCAGACACTTTTGTTATTCTCCATTATCCAATGACACAAAACGCTTTCAAGAATGTAGGTTTTTAAGACCCAAAACCGTCTACTATCATCCTTAATAATGATTTCAAAATGGTAATCATTACAACTCCCTTGAATTTGAGGATTTGTCATATCAATATTACCATTTTCATGAGGTACTTTTTAAATATTAGGACATAAACGATCTTAAAATTCATCACAACACACATGGAAAAGGATGCATTTCTCATCATAAGTTATGCCGTAGATATTATCAATATTTCCCCACTTTAATGCATACACGTTCCCATTAATATTCACTAAAACTTTAGTGAGCATCGTACCTTTGATATATTTATTTCTGCCTACCCAAATGAGAAATATAATCATCATTCTAACATCTGTAAGTCACTTGATAAGAATAATGTCTTTTCTTTCTTCCCCTCTATTAAATGAAATTAATATGGTCCACTTTCCTTCCATTAGAAATAACCATTTTAATTTTGGTGGAACATTATTAATGTCCCAACTGGTCCAATTTTAAAAATTTAAAGCTCCATTTGTTTCCATATCAGCCTCTTATTTTCTTTTCTATAGGTATGTTCTATTTTAGATTGAGGAAAACCCCTTAACATTCTTTTACTATGATCCATTGTGTCTTTGAATTCCCATGGGCAATTCACAGTTTCATTCATAATGTCTATGATCAGCTTGAAATCACCTTCAAGAATTACTTCGTTAAATCCCAAATCTTTCATTCTACGTATTCCCCAAGTGCCATAGCCTCAAATTTAGTATTAGTGGTAGCAAACCCCATCATTTTAGCATAGCCTTTGAGAAGATTTCCCTAATAATATTTGATAACTCCTCTAACACCTACCAAACTAGGGTTTCCTTTGGAGCAACCGTCAAAATTATATTTTGATGCTCTGTAAAAAGGGAAGGTTAGTCAATGATATCAAGACACAAATGAGAAGAAAAGGCAAACTGTTAGTGTCAGAAATCACAACAAAATACTTTCCTACACAAGCATATCAAAAGAGATATCAAAAACATGATAAAATATCTAACTAAGAAGGTAAATATGATGAGGCATCTCCGAATGCCTCCTAACATGCTCTTGGTTTCTTCTCCCTTGTTCCTCTCCTCTCCAAGTTCCAAAATAGTGTAGCTCTCAACAACTTTTTGCACTATGGATGCTTATGGAGGTTTGAGATTGAAGTATTTGCTCTAAATGTGAATAAAAAGCTAATACTATGTTATTGATACTAAAATGATTTATTTTAACCAAAATGACAATATATGAGTTAATTATGCTAAAATGCTCTCTTAAAATGCCTATAGCTTAAATGCATACAAGTTTTCAGGATCTGGATTATGAAGAAATGAACTCTATTTATAGGGAAAATGGAGCAATGGATGGTTTGAGATTGAGTAATCTCAACAAGGGTCAGGATTGAATGATTTCAAATCCATGTGAGGGCCTTCAACCCAATCCCAAGATGACAAGTGTCAATGTGAGATAGGTTGAGAGGAGAGGGAATAAGCATTAAATGCTTGACATGACCTTGGGAGTTAAGGTTAAGGTTAGTTGAATGAATAAACTCTTTATTCAAAGAATAAAGCTTTTATCCAATGGATAAACTCTTGTGCAAAAGCAAAAGGGATAAACATGGTCAAAGCAATAAATGCTTGAGGAGACCCATGAGTGCAAGTTGAAATAACCATAAATGGTTATGTAAGAGCCATTAATGGTCATGTAAGAGCCATTAGTGGTTTTGGAAGACTTTGGAGGTGAAATTGTTGAACACACAAAGCATTTAATGCTTTTCAAAGACTTTGGAGTCTTTGAGAAGTGACTTAAAGTTGCTTAGGAATGTGACAATAATTAGGAGATGGATTAGGCTAATTAGGAAGGGGTTAGAAGAATCTAGAAGGGTTTTAGGAATGCAAGTGAGTTTGGTGGGTGAGGGAAAATAAGATTTTAATTAAAATAAAATTAGTTTATTTCAATAAATGTGTGCAAGTTGCATTTGTAGGAAAATGCAGGGGGGGGGGGATAAATGATTTAAATAAATGTTTTATTTAATTTATTTAAAAGAGGAAAAGGGGGATTTAATTAAATAAATAGATTTTATTCATTTAATTGAATTGAATTTGGTTTAATGAATTAATTAAAATAAATTCAATAATTTATTTAATTAATAGGAGAATATTTTGAAGATGAATTAATTAAATATTAATTTAATTAACTGATGGCTAGTGGATTTTTAATCAAATAAATATGAAATATTCATTTAATTAAAATGGTAAGATTTATGTGACTACACATTTCATCCAACCCAATTCAAAAGGCGACTAGACAATATTTTTTCTCAAGAACTGCTTAACCCAACTGATTCTTGTTAGATCTTGTTTTATCCCCCATAACTTATTTTTATTTCCTTATAGGTAGGCATGATTTTATAGTAGCTATAGTTCTCTACATTTATGTTCTCAAGAATTTGGTGCTTTATAGTAATAAAAACATCCATACTACTTTTTTGTGTTCTAAAAAAATATGGTTTCTCTCCTTCCAAAGATACCACACAACAAACGATGGGATTTATCTCCACAAATCAATAATGACTCTATGACTCTAGTGGTAGTTATGCTAGCTTTCTATAAAGTGCTTAATAGTACTAGGAAAAATCCAGTCAATGAGGAGTAAGGAAAGAATTTGAGTCCAAACATTGCAGGAGAAAGCGCAATGAAAGAGTTCAGATGGTCTATATCCTCCAAAATCTCATAATAAAGAGAGCATCAAATTATAAAATTAAATACTCTACTATTTAATTTATCATTATCCATAATTCTATTATGAACCGTTGTCCACCAAAAATAGTTGATTTTAGGAGTAACTTTAGGATTCCATACCTTTCTCCAATCAAAGTCATTATGTCTCATTAGAGGCTTCTCCAACAAGAAATATATAGATTTAATAGAGATGTTACAAAAAGGAAGCAGTGACCAAAGCCATTCATCCCTCCTATCTTTGGTATAAAATAAGCAATTACAAATTTTTTGATTGAGCATATGTATGGTAGGTTCCCAGTTTGTTGTCTTTCTCCTCTAAGTTGTCTTTCTCCCTGAAATGTGTTGAAGTTATTCTTTAAAATATTTCTACTTAGGTTCAACTCCTTCCCATTATATATAATTGTGTAAGTGTCTTCCCAAGAGTCTTATCAACTTATCTTTTATATATTTTAAATTGTCAATTGAAGCAATGGGAGGAGAACAACTCCTCACATCCTCCCCAAAAAGAGTATTATTGTCATTTCCAATTCTTCTTTTCACCCCTACTTTATGATAGATTTGATTTTTAGCATATTATTCCATATAACTGAATAAATATACTTTGGTACTCATTATTCAAATATTTAGCCTTTAAAATTTTGACCCCATCTTTAGATCCTTCAAGAAATTGCCAACCAATTTTAGTTAAGAAAACCTTATTGAATAATTTAAGTCTCCTTATTCCTAGGTCACCATCTTGTTTACAAACATTCACCCTGTCCCAATTAACCAAGGAGATCCTAGAACATTCCTTTGTACTCATCCATAAAAACTTTCTTTGAATTTGTTATCTCTTATCAGCTATAAAAGCATGGATTTAAAAAAGAGAAAGATAATAAACAAGAGTGTTTTTCTAGGAGGTATTGAAAAGTTTAAGCTTCCCTACTTTGATTAAGAGTTTTCCTTTCCAAACTCCATTTTATTTTAAAATGTTTCTATAATATGGTACCAATAAGTGTTAGCAAGTTTTTTAGAAATTAGGAGAAGACCAAGATAATAAGGTTAAGAGCTCAACAAATTGACATCCCAAAATGTCCATAACATGATCCTTAATAATTTGATCAACATGAAAGAAGTATAGCTTACTTTTGCTATAATTTATATGTTGACCTAAAATCTTAGCAAAGCCTTGCAAGACAGTTTTCCAATGCCTACCCTCCACAATAGAGACTTCCCCCAAAATAATAGTACCATCCATGAATTGGTGATGAGATTCAGGGGGAAGAGATGAAGTTTCTTTAACACCCTTAAAAGTTTTTTGATCAAGCAATTTTTGAAAATTCCTCCTAAGGACTTCAACCACAATAATGAATAGGTGGGGGATAACTGATCGCCATGCCTAAGACCACGACCATAAGAGAAGAATCCCCTATGAACCACATTAACCAAGACAGATCAAGTTGGGGTGGTTACATAAGCAAAGATTAATTTAAGGAATCTCCCTTTGAATCCATTTTTTTGGAAAACGCCGTCAAGAAAGGCTAGGAGACCCTATCATAGGCTTTAGATATAATCAATTTTAAAACCATACCTGATCTCCTATTAGTCTCCATTGAATGAATAATTTCATGAGTAATCATAGAAGCATCCATAATATGTCTTGCCTTCACAACTCCTTTTTGGTAATTAAGAATAATTTTTAACTCGTTAACAATAAATAGATAAAAATTTATACACTGTGTTGCATAAACTTATTGCCCTAAAGTCCTACTTTGAAGAATCATTTTCTTTTTTTGGAATCAAAGAAATAAATGTAGAATTAATTTTATTTGGAAGGTATCCAAATTTGAGAAAATCTCTAGTTGCATTTAAGAGATCGACAAAGACAAAATCCTAGAAATCTTGAAAGAAAACCGGAGGGAAACCATCTAGCTCCAAGGCCCTATAAGCTCCAAAAGAGAAAAAAACAATCTTCACTTAATCCATACTAACAGGTTTTATCATTTCCTTCATTTCTTGGCCATTAATAACTCAAGGGATTATATTTATCATCTTCTCCAATCCTCTGTTATCATAAGGATCATAATTCTGAAAATTAGAGAAAAAAGTCATCGTAACTTCAACTATCTCCAGATCTTCTCTTAAGAATATTTCATCTTCTTTAACCAACTTCCTTATTCTATTTTTGCTTCTATGTTTGATGGTTGATTGGTGGAAGAATTTAGTATTTCTATCCCCCTTTGTTAGCCATTGAACTATGAAGTTTTGTTTAAAAAACTTCCTCCTCTTTTGTAAGCTTTGCACATTGAGCATAAAGTTCTCTTTCCTTATTATGGATTTTCACATCATACACACCTTCTTTCATTTGATCTTAAATTTTTTTAAGCCCCAAAGACAAAGAATTATTCTTCTAAAAAATATTCCCTAAAGAGGTTCTATTCTAGTCACTAATCTTTTCCTTAACTCTTTTAAGCTGCTAAGAAAGGCAATACATGGGAGTACCATGACAAGGTACACTCCACCATTCTTCCACCAGATTTCTAAAATTTGGATAAAAGTCCATATTATTTCATATCTGAACGGAAAAAAGACCTTTATTGGAATTATCTTCCCATTCAAGAAGAAGGGCTTTATAGTTAGATCCAGTCGTAGGCATAGTAGAAAGAGAAAGTTGAGCCAAAATATCCCAAATATTAGATATCAAGAACTCATCAAGTTTAACTTGAAGTAAATGTTCACCTTGTCTTCTATTACGCTGTGTGAAAATTCTCCCTTTTAGATTAATATCTACCAATCCCATGGTAGAAACAAAATCAACAACATTGTTCAACAATACATAAATGAAATTATTTACATATGGAAACTTACAATATTTATGTGTAAATATAAATATACCCTTGAACTTTAGTATTATAGTATCTACCTCTCTCTCTCTCTCTGAAAATGCATCACATACATATTCAACATATGAAATATGAATTAATTTATGATTTCATATATTTAAAGCAATCTACGGGGTTAGTGAATAGATCACAACCTTTCACCATGTATCCTTTTTGTTATACATTTAATCAATAAATTATTGCTTTATTTATGAAGATAAACTTTACATTTTACTCATTGTTAAATTTTATAAGGATAAGACCTTATAAGTTGGAGTCTTATAAATATTATTTAAGAGTAATTAAAATTAATTGTCAAATGAACAATTCTAAGTTTTGACATTAGTAAACACCAAATCTATGAGGATTATTGCATTGTATTCATACAAAGCCATAAAAGGAGCCATAACAGTAGACATGCAGTGGGTGGTATTGTAGCAATATTCTCCAAGGTACAATCATTTGACCTATGCTACTTTTTGGTTTGTGATATAATTTCTTAAATATCCTTTAGCCTACTTGTTTACTATTTCTATCTATCCATCTATATGTGGGTGATAACTAGTACCATGAGTAGGCTTGGTACCAATCAAACAAAATCAATATTGTCAAAAGTAACAAATAAATATTCTATCCTTATCACTAACAATATTCTTAGGCAATCCATGTGGTCTAAATATTTCTCTAAAAAATCAATTAGCTTTCTGGTATTTTGGATCTTGTAGGAATCATGAATAAGTGTGAAAATTTAGTTAATCTATCTTCTACAACATTAATACAAGATGTACCATTTACCCTCGGAACCTGCTTGTTATGAATTCCATATATGTGATTTCTCACTTATGATTGATATGATTAATGAATGCAACAATATTGTAGGAAATAAAATTACATTGTCTTTAAGGTCCTTCCAAGATAACATTTCCCTTATTTTCTTATAATTTTTTTGTAATATGGGGTGTCCAACCATATGGTCTGGAAACTATTGCTTCATAATCTTAGAGCATAGTTTTACCTTCAAGATAAAGGGTCGTCTTCGAGAGGGAAAAATAAGGGTTAATAAAAAATAATGGAGCCTTATAGGCCAACTAATAATAGTGGATAAGATCTCCTACACATTAGGCTCAACTTTAAACTAGGAAAGTGTTACCAATGGTATCTTAAACACGATTTAAGATGTTAAAATACAATACAAGGTATAAATTTTGTAGTTGTGCCTAGAGCAATTTTGATCCTAGAGACTGTCACTTAGTTAAAGGCTAACGACATGCATAAAACTTCTTAAGTAGTTGATAAGAAATTTATTGCATGAAATGCAAGATGGAGGTACACAAACATGATTGCATGAGATGATCAATTAATAAATATTGATGGTATTTCCTTATTTATAATGTTGAATCATAAACTACATAGATGATGAAAATGAATCCTACACTACTAGTTAAATTGTTTTCTTTATTTAAGATGTGTTTAGATCAAGTATAATTACTTTGCAAGATTGGTGCTTATCTAGTGGGTAATAAAGTCATGATTTATCAAAGGAAAGATCATGAAGTAAAGAATGCAATAGCATATCTAAACATATAAATGTATCAAATGTAAGCTATCAAACAATCTAGCATACTTAATCATAGAAAATTATAGTGAAAAATTCATATATATTGAAGTAATGAAATTTTCAAAGTTTGTAATGTATTAAAATGTTGTTACACATATCAAATTTGCATTGCATTCATATCAATGAGCATGATACAAGAAAAATCTAACCAAAATATTATAATTTTCCTTTAAAATATACAAAAGATCATTGAGGCATTCAACTACTAATACCCTTTTTAAGTATTTAACCTTCGAATGCTCCAAAAACATATTACCTTGTTGAAAAATTAGATGTAGAAGAGTTTAAACCTTAGAGTGAGCTTGACACTTGTAATAGCTCATGAAACGAAGAATGACCATCTAATGTAAAGAGAAATGAAGTTTTATTTATAGCAACCATAAATTGTGCCCTATCCATACACAAGAACTTGATGAAGAATTAGAGTTTCAAACTCAACCCTTGCATTCATTTTTATTTACCTAAAATAATCATCTAACATTAAAAAGTATATTTGGAAACACATGCATGAGATTGAAAAGTTATTTCTAGGGAAAAAAATATGCTTTAAATGTTACAAAGGTCAAATTGGGGATGTAATGGTATTCTGGGAGGTTGTTGTGGTAGTTGGGAGTGTTACATAGGTGATTTACATATTTGTGGGAATTTAACTCATGATAAGATGTAAGAGGGATGAAACAAATCTAGAAAAAGGAGTCAAACAAGACGTAGAGCAAAGAGGGATAGTAAGTATAGAAGAGAAACTCTACAAAGAGGATGTAAAGAAGATAAATAACTAAGGAACGAACGAAAAATGTGAAAAATTGTGCAAGAATGGATGTCGGTGTTTTCCATAAAATAATATTAGCAATTACATGTAAAAAGCATGCAACAATGAGCCGATAGGATTTTATCCTCTGAGATTTAGGTTTGGAAGGATTTTGGCAAGGAAATTTAAAGAACGATTTTATCAATTTGTTCTGTATGCGATGTTATATACTATCAAAGTTTTTTATAGAATATATCACTAACATATTAAGAAGACATTATGGACCATTCTCGGCATCTTTAATCAAGTTGCATATATCCGATCATTTAGTTAGATTGCCAACACAAAAAATCACAGATATTTACAAATAAGGCCTTATTAATTTTTCAATTACAACTATGTAAAATTCCATGTCATTTCAATGCCTCCAAAAAGATTTAGTTAAAGTGCCAACACAAAAGATTATAAGGATTTGTAAAGGGGGGGAAATTTGATTTGGCAATTTGCAACATAGAGGGAGAAACACCAAATCATTTTTTGGTTTGGGGAGGAATTCCTTTACATTCAAAAGAGGGGAGGAATCCACTAGATTTAGTCACAAATCAGATAAGGACTAGATACAAAGTGGATTGATTGATTATGATGTGGTTTTCCCTCTTTTGCAAGTTGAAAATGTCGATTTAGGGTAAAGTGTTGAAATTGGAGATAAAACTGAGAAAATAATGAGCTACAGGTTCATGATTTTGTCGTGGACCTGGATCTAAGTAATATAAGTTGATTTGGACCTACCTTGCGAAAATGCCCTGAAAAAGTAGGGCTCATGACGTAACAACACGATCCTCTGAATTTTCAGCACACCAAAAAGGGTTGGTTTATCTCTGTGTTTGAAGCTTATTCTTAGAAGTACAACTGCGCACCTATTTCCTGCATACATAAATAAAGGGAAATAGGTTGGGAATAGGGGCTTGCCTTAAGTCAAACCTTGGTTTTGGAATTAACCATGACATTGAGATAAATGTAATTGAAATGACTGAAAGGAAAGGTTCTCCTTTTGAGGGAGATAATGAATTGTGACTAAAAAATGGATGATTATACCTCCTTGTGAAATTAGGGTTTCATAAAATAAAATAAGATGTAGATCTCCACTTTAATGCTTGCATCTTGACTTTATTGCTGCTCCAAGACTTAAAGGAAGACTGAAAATGCTCAATTACTCTTGAATTCTTGATCTCATGTGTGTTTGTCGAATGCTTGATAGATATCTTAAATGTTCAAATGAGAGGGGAAATCCTCTTTCTATATTTTCCCGTTGAGAAAATTGATTAATTTTTCGACATGAGCCGACGCAAAGAGGGAAATCCTACTCAAATTTGAAATGCTTAAATGGGTTTAAAGAGGGCCCAATTTAGGGAGGACCATGGCACCACGCCTTGGTCCTACCCTATTTTGGGTCAGGATCATGGTGATCAAGGGGTGTGCCAATTAAGGTTTTTGATGTTTGTGATGGGCATGAGCATAATTGGGTCTTCAATCAAGCCAAGGGGCATAAACACTAAGGTGAAGACCCAAATGCAGTCAAAATTGCAAGGGGTGCAATTTTATGAAGCTACATTGTTTGGTGTGGAGACTGATCAGTCTCCAACTGAGAGATTGTTGATATGTGGCGACTAATCATGCAAGTAGTACACTCGTTATGTATCCTCACCGGGGAATATTTTTTTTCCATTTTTGTTGGAAAAAAATGACATTTAAAAAAATCATAAAAATAACCGACTTTGAGTGTTGCCCTAAAAATTGTTTGTTATAGACGGCTGGAATGTAAAAAGGCATTATAATGGTGTTGTACTAATTTACTAGAGAATAAGAAAATATTGGACGACTGTGTTCTGTGGATGTATCCCATCTTAGGAGAAAATGAAATTATGTCAATATTTGGTGTTTAGGAGAAGAAATGGTTTGGGAAGTAAGTTCACGAGCTCTAGCATGACGTCTTTGTCGGCGTTCTCTCACACAAAAGTTTCGTTTACTTTTAGTTGAAAGTTGTGAAGGTTTAGGTTCATCGGGTGTAGGTTTTATTTTATTCTTTTAAGGAAGGATGCATAGGAGGAGATCCTTTAGGTTGAACAATAGGAGAGGTCGGTCGCTTCCCTTTGTAAGATATAGGAGGCAAAACTACACCATATAAAGGAGGAATGGGAGGTGTAGGAAGGAGACCAGGTCCATCATGAGGAGGAGGAATAGGTCCACCCTTAGGAGGAATAGCTTGACACTTGAGAGGAGGAGAATTTCTATCATTGGGAGGAAGAGTGAACTCATCCATAGGAAAAGGAATAGATTTCTCTTTGGAAAGAAGATTATTTCTTTCCTTAGGAGTGTAGTGTCATAAAATTGCGAGCTTGCAATTTTAAACTATATTTGGGTCTTCACATTGGTGAAACAAATCCCTTAGCCTAATTGGAGACCTGAGACATGATCACACTGCCTGAAGCTTGCATTTCCTCGCACCTTGCACTCCCTATTGTTGCTTCCTGTCCTAAATTAGGGTAGGATAGGGGTGTGGCCCCCCTGTCCTTGCCCTATTTTGAGCCCCTTCCATTCAAAGTTTGCATTGGGCTTTGCATTTTGGAAGTGGGAAAAGTTTCCTATGTCGGTCTATAATGAAAAATCAGTTAATTAACCCTAATTAACGAGTATATAAGATGCATTTTCTCTCCCATTTGCATAAGTCAAGAAGTTCATACGAGTTCACTAAGTGGAAATTGGGATCCTAAGCGAAATCAAGCATTCAAGCATTCAAGCATTCCTTTCAAGCATTGAGCATTCTCAAGTCTCCTTTTAAGGCTAGGTGTTGCATTCAAGTCAACGATTCAACCATTGAAGAAGAGATCTCTTGTGACATACAATTCTACATATCCTTTCAAACAACTCTATCAACATTTCAATTGCATCCTCTCTTGAGGTGAATTCCAATTTAGTCATTTACTTTCATTACTTGCAAGTACTTTTCATCATTTGGTTAATTCCAAAACTGGGGTTTGACCTGAAGGAAAACCCCCAATCCCAACAATATTTCCTCTCTTATATGTGTGTAGGTTGCAAGTGCGTAGCTGTATTTGTAGATTAGGACACCATTCTCAAAGGCGGAAAAACCCTTTTCGACGCACGGATTTTTTCGGAGGACCGTGTGCACTTTCAACACGGTCCTAACAACTTCCACCCAAATTTGTAGGGGGACTTCGTCTCGGCCTTTTACTGCTAATTCCAGGTGCACAACTTCATCCCGCATTTCTATCTCAACTTATAATCATTTCTTTGTCGCTTTTACACTTAGTCTTAAATTGCATAATTCAACCTATTGCATTCTAAAAGAGGGGTTACTTTCACTTTCCAAATTCATTGTTAATTCACTTAGCATTCAATCTCTTGAGATTAGATCTAGTGAATTATCCCCCCTCTTTTAAATGTAATGTGTGTGAGAGGTCAAAGAGAATATTTTGTGAAAATTTCACTACTCCTCTTGAGGAGAGAAAGATTTTCCTTTTGACTTCTCCATCACCCTTTTTCACCACATTACAAGGAGGAAGAATAATATTATCCTCAAGAAGAGGTATATGATCATCAAGAGGAAGGATAAGTGTTGGATTTCTAGGTTTACTCAATGACAAAACCATCTCATTTTTCCATTTTTGATATGATTTAAAGAGAGCATCACTTCTAGGCTCAAGAGGTTGGAATTGTTCATACCAAAAATAATCAAGACAAACATCTCCATTCCTCACCATAGGTTGGTATATACTATGATTAATAGTTATGATTTCATCATTATGAGTAAATTTCAAACACTTATGAATAATACAAGCGATCACTTTCATGGAAGAGAACCAAAGATGTCCCAACTTAACACGAAATTGATTGGATGTAGGAATGATAGCAAAGACAAAATTTAAGCATTTAGTGCCAACATCAATAGGAAGTGTGATAGAACCAATAGAAGGACAAAAGAAGCCATCAAAAACTCTAACTACCACATCAGTATCATCATATATCACTTGATGCAATTGTAAAGTATAAAGAAATTCTTCAGTTATCACATTAACCATGCAAGTTGGATCAATAAGCACTCCTCGAGAAGGTATGCCTTTGATTTTTCGAAGTTATGTAAAGTGGGTCATTGGGTGCTTTTATATTCTCACTAGAATTAAATGTAATGCACAAGTCCTTAGGGGGTTCTTTTTTATCTATAAGGTTCACCACACTATTAGAGTCAAGACCAACATCATTGGGAGAGAAAACAAGATGATCGGTCTCCATCACATTAGTGGAATGGGAAGGTAAATGATCAGTGAAAATTTGAAGGTTTTGATTAGGAGGAGCTAGTAATTTGTTTCCTTTATCATTCACACCAAACATAGATATGGTATTGTTATCAATCAAGTCTTGAATCTTACTTCTTAAAGAATAACACTTTTTAGTGTCATGATCAGGTTGATGGTGGTATTGGCAAACGCTTTGGCATCATAAGAAGTGAACAAAGGCTTGGTTGTATCAATTGGTTTGATAGTGGGAAGTTTCAACACATTCCTTTGTAACAATTCATACATAATACTCTGCAAGGATTCATTAATAGGAGTGGATTCTTTTCTAAAGTATTTTTACATAGGAGGCACACCTATTGTTGTTGTTGTGGTTGCAGTTGCTACTTGAGTGTTGTTGTTGTCATTGAATTTGATGAATCCCTTGTTCGGTTTGAACTTCGCAAAAGGTTGCTGAGCACTTTCACTTTTATCATTCAAATCCATTGAAGAGGATGATTGTTCCAATTGACTCGTGGTAAGATGATAGTTGTGAAGTACTGCACACATCCGCGTAAAGGAAGTAAACTCAGAAAAGAGAAGTTTGTCCTTAATATATTTTTTCAAATTAGAAATGAAAATTCTTTGAATATCATGATCAGGCACAAGAAAAGAAATTTGAAAAATACAAATACTTATATCTACCAATAAAATCAATCACTTTTTCTTTCACACCTTGCTTACAATGCATCAAATCAGTTAAAGTAATGGAAACCCTAGTTAGTGATTCCTCCATATCATGAGAATTATCTAAATAATGAGGATAATTGGGGACATTTGTAGGATTGGGAGAACCACCAATATCCTCATTGAAAAAGTTATCCAAATTAGGCTCCATCTCTTCGGTAATTAAACCTAGGGAAGCCTTAATTATACAACTTCATCTCATGGGGATATTGTAGGTTGGACTAAGAGTTTTAAAACTCATGCACTAAGGTGGGGGATTTTGAAATTCAAAATTTGAAGTTTGAAATTGAATAATGCAACCTCCCATGAAATCGAAATTTCAAATTAGGATTATGCAAAAATAACCTCTTGATTTTAAAATTAAAATTATCCAAAAGAGATTGAATTTTAAAAATTAGGGTCTTGTGAAAATAACCGCTTAATTTTAAAATTTAAATTTTGAAATGTGGGAATTGAAGGAATCAATTTAATTTTAAATTTAAAAATTAGAGTTTGTTTATTAAAATTCAAATTTTAAATTTTATCAAAGATTAAAAATTTGAATTTGAATTGAAATTAACAAGCATGTTTGAAGAGGGAAATTCAAATTTTAAACCCAGAAGCTCAATTTGCAAAATTTTAAAAATTAAGATTTTTGAAATTAATCACTTGATTTCAAAAAATTGAAATTGAATCTTGGAAGTAAAATTTTGAATTTTGAAATTGAAACAAGAATTTCAAATCTGAAATAATTAATTCACAATTTAGAAAATCCACAATTTCAATTTTAAAATTAAAAATTAGGGTTTTTGAAATTAACCACTTAATTTTTGAAATTCGATTGCAAATTGAACATGTAAATGAAAACTCGAATTGTAAAATTGAAGAGTACTAAGATCTGAAATAATTAATCCAATTTAGACAAATAACAAGCTCAATTTTGAATTTAAAAATTAGGGTTTTAGTGAATTTAACCTCTAAATTTTTAAAACTTACAAAGAAATCAAACTTGTAAATGAAAATTTGAATTGTAAATTGCATACATACTCAGATCTGAAAACAAAAATCAGAATTAAAGGTGCAAGGAGTCGAGTTCGCCATATGTAAAGGGGGGGAAAGTTTGATTTGGCAATTTGCAACATAGAAGAAGAAACCACCAAATCAATTTTCGCTTTGGGGAGGAATTCCTTTACATTTAAAAGAGGGTAGGAATCCACTAGATTCAGTCACAAATCAAATAAGGACTGAATACTATGTGGATTGATTGATTATGATGTGGTTTTCCCTCTTTTATAAGTTGAAAGTGTTGATTTAGGGTAAAGTACTGAAATTGGTGACAAAACTGAGAAAATAATGAGCTCCAGGTTCAGGATTTTATCGTGCACTTGGATATGAGTAATATAAGTTGATTCAGATCAACCTTATGAAAATGCCCCGAAAAAGTAGGGACCATGGCGTGACACCATGGTCCTTCAAATTTTTCGAACACTAAAAAGGATTGTTCTATCTCTGTGTCCGAAGATTATTCTGAGAAGTACAACTATGCACTCGTTTCCTACACACATAAAGAAAGGGAAATAGGTTAGGAATAGGGGCTTGCCTTAGGTCAAACCCCAATTTTTGAATTATCCATGAAATTGAGATAAATGCAATTGAAATGATTGAAAGGAAAGGTTCTCCTTTTGAGGGAGATGTTGAATCATGACTCAAAATTAGATGATTATACCTCCTTGTAAATTTTTTATTGCCTCCACATGGAATTAGGGTTTCATGAAATAGGATGTGGATCTCCACTTCAATGCTTGAATCTTAACTTTATTGTTGCTCTAAGGCTTGAAGGAAGACTGAAAAATGCTCAATTGCTCTTGGAAGATTGAATGCTTGATCTCATGTGTGTTTGACATATGCTTGATACATATGTTCGATGTTCAAATGAGAGGGAAAATCCTTTTTATATACTTCTCTGTCGGGAAAATTGATTAATTTTCTGACATGCGCCGACACAAAGAGGAAAATCCCGCTCAAATTTGAAATGTTGAAATGGGTTTAAAGAGGGCCCAATTTAGGGAGGATCATGGTGCCACGCCCTGGTCTTGCCCTATTTTGGGTCAAGATCAAGGTGATTAAGGGGTGTGCCAATAAAGGTTTTTGATGTTTGTGATGTGCATGACCATAATCAGGTCTTCAATTAGGCCAAGGGGTGCAAACTCTAAGATGAAGACCCAAATGCAGTCAAAATTACAAGGGATACAATTTTAGGATGCTACAGGATTTATAAATAAGGCCTTGTAGATTTTGCAATATCCTTCAGCATGGATATTTGGGGTCGCGGTCATCCTTCAGCAGGTTTTGACTATGGATTTTATAGAATGTTTGTCTGAAACTATCTAATAGAAGAAGAAAAAATTGTCAAACAATGATACACATAAAATAGGCTAGGTGGCCATCGTCCAAAACCATATTGCTTAGCATAACATTACAAAATGCAAGTTAAATATAGAAGTTTTTAGTTAAGTTCTAGCATTTCTTATCTCCAAATTTCATATATATACTTGATATTTTGTCAAGCAAAAAGACAAGTTTAATCTTTTCATGCTCTTTGAACATAGATTTCAATGTTTGAATCCTTTGTAAATATCCAATCTCAATGTTTGATATGGCAACGTCTAATTTCAATGTTTGGCAAGACAAAAAATAAAAACAAAATCAGGATGTTACAATATGCAGGTAGTAGTGCACTAACTAAATTCAACAAAATTTGATAAATCATCAAGATAAAATAAACTGTGTAAAAAATCTATTGGTCAAAAGATTTAATACTAAAGAAAAATCACTCAAAATTTGACTACATTTAATGCCAATGGGTTTCGCATACTTCAAATTCTAATGTAATATTCTAGGCACAACATGTTCCTAAACTTGGAAACAGTTAAAAAGCTAAAACAAAAATCATAATGAGAAAGATGGGTAAACCCACCAAGATTGTTGTCCTCAATCTAGTGATGCTATAGTGTGATGAGTTAGGGCTTGGCACCCTAGAGTTGACCAAGAGGATTTTGGAACATTTTGTAAAAGGAGGGTTAATTCTTCTATTATTTTAAAACATTTGTTTGGTTGTAGAGATTTGTGAGATGATGATACCTAATTTAGGATACCTTACAAGCAACAAAGTAATACTAAAACCCTCTCCAGGTTATATTCTAGAGAATAGTGGATTTTGCCAACCATAAGTTGTTGGAACATGTCTAGATTATTTTGTGATACCTTGCAAATTTCCTAGATGATTCCATCGTCTACTGTCCGCTTCTCTATAATTTCCTCTCTTTTTGGCAGTTATAATGGATGGTAGAAGAATAATAGGTAACTACATATTTAAAATAGTTGATTCCATCTAGTTAGCATATAAATATTCAAAACTTTCATGAGCCATGGACATAACAATACTAGCTAGGTGCATCTATAAAGTGGGTAGTTGGGCATAATATGGTCTAGCAGTTGCAGTATAAAAAGAAATGATAGAATGATTTACACCATCTACTGTCTACTTCTCTATAATTTCCTCTCTCTTTGGTGGTTATAATGGATGGTAGAAGAACAATAGGTAATTAAGTGTTTATAATAGTTTATTCCAGGCAATTAACGTTTAAAGATTCAACACTTGCACGAGTCGTGGACATAACAATACTCGCTAGGTGCATTTGCAAAGTGGGTAGTTGGGTATAACATGGTTTGGCAATTGCAGTATAAAAAGAAATGCTAGCAGGAGGCATTTGTCACTCCACGATACCAGTAAAAAGCTAACAAGCAAACAGGTTGACACTTATCTAACAAAAATTTGAGATTCCCGAGAGCAAAGCTCCCACTTAAAGCTTATCGACTAAAAATGAAAGAAAAGTGGCTTAGGAACTAAATTTTTTTGTGGAGATTTTATGTGGAAATGGAAGGGGATACAAGATATATGCAAAAGAAATCAAACATCTCATAGAAATTAAAAATCTTGTTGTAGCATCCTAAATTGTACTTGCCTACAATTTTGTCCTCACTTTGTCATTCGTCTTCTAAGGCCTAGCTGAACCACTGATTCTGCTCACACCAACTATTAAGCATAACTTTTCATTATCTTTTATGACTCCCCTTTCATTCTAGAGCCTTGATTTCTAAGACCATGGCGTTGGGAATCCTGGTCCTAAATTAGGACCATGGCACCCAACTCCATGGTCCTCTCAAAAAGGGCCCATCTTGGGGCATGATAACAGTCACCTAATTTGGGTGGGGATCTAGATCTCGTGTTGGCTCACGTTGGAAATTCAATATGTGTTTCAACTAGCAAGTATAAAAACAACTCTACCCCTCTCATTTCAAACCTAAGCAATCACCTAACAAATTCAAGATCTGAATTATACTCTAGCAAGTTCAAGTGAGAAAGTAATCAACCTTCTATCAAGCATTAGAGAAGAAGTGAAGTCAAGATTCAAGCATTGGAGATGAGATTCATGTTCTATGTTTATTGAAGATTATCTACATGGAACCCTAATTTCTTGTGAATCAAACAAAACTTCATTAAAGGTATATCATTAGGTTTTCATTCATTTTCAACCTTTCCCTCAGAAGGAAAGTATTTTATTGCAGTACTTCATTTACATTTCAATTTAATTTCATGGTTAAATCCAAAATTGGGGTTTGACATAAGGAAAACCCCTATTCCCAATAATTTCCCCCTTTTCGTTGCGTGCGAGAACAGGTACAGAGCTGCATTCGGGAGGATCAACAAGATTTGCAAAGACAAACAGGTTCACCTTTTGATGATGAAAAATTTGATGGACTAGGGTGACCACCACTATAGTCCCCAAAAAATCAATTTGACCTTCTGGGAATAGATCATAATCACCTTCTTCTTCTTAGATCTAGGTTGGTGGCTCCTCACAACATATGTAACTCACTGTTTATGCCTAATCTCTTCAATACTTCACTATTTTACCCTATTCTTCAACAATTCAAAAATTCAATTGAATCTCAAGGAAGAAAGAACCCCATTTAGGATGCCTAGAATCAAATCAAAATCTTGACCTCTCAAGGTTAGATCTATCAAATTCCTATCTTTCTCTAATGTAATGGTAAATTAAGCAAAAATAGTGGCTTTATTACATTTTATGGTGAAACCCTAATTTTTCACCATTACACTTGTAAATGAAAAAAAAGGATGAAAATGACTAAGAAAAATAAAAAAGGTGGTAATTGAAGGGGAATTTGACATTAAAATATCTAGTTTCGGTGGAAAATACCACATCCAATAGTAAGGGAAAAACCCACAAACACTGGAACACTTATAAGATTGATTTGAAAATTTCCAAACATATGATATTTTTGGATTTTTGACATCTTCAACATATGAGGTGTCTAAAAAGGATATCACAAAGCAAAAAAAAAATTCAAAATTTACAAAAATTGGACATGAACTTAGATTGATTTTTTTAATTTTTCAATTTAGGTCCCAATATCATGTATGATTAAAAAAACCATTCATCTTAGATTTAGGAGGCAGAAAGATTAAATTTGTTTACAAGATGGGACCACTTTTTATCACATACATGTCATATTTCACACTTCTCTCTAAGAGATGTGTTCTTAGCCTATTATACTATAATAGAAACTTTCCAGTCACCATAAATGGTAGAAATAAAATAGAGCGAACATTTTAGAAAGAGCAACAAATTACATTCATATATATTCTATGTTAAAATCATATTCTTGGATCTTACTTACCCATTTTTATTCACTATTATTCGGGTCTTGTTGACCCAAGAAGGATTTCAAGCTATTGTGACCCATTTTTACCATAATTTACAACAAACTATATATTATGTGAATCATGTTAAATCATGCATAATGATGACCATCTTCTCGTCAAGAAATGAAAAAACCTTTTTTGACTCTTCCATTTTTTTTCTCTCAAATGTTACAAGGTGCTCCTTTTGCACAAGTATAACTCAATTTCTACAAAAAATAGTTGTTAGAAATCTAGAATAGCAAGTATCAAGTATGAACTCATTACCACTTTGAGCTTGTCAAATGAATTTTGAGTTATGTCACTCCATGAGAAAGCTCCCTTTTTAGTAATATTAATTAGTGCTTATTTTAGTTGTTAAAAGGCCCTAACAAACCTTTCGTAGTAACTACCAAAAAACTCTCTTAGTATCAATGTTTTATAAGGTGGCCAATCCAAGATGGCTTGGATCTTTTATTGATCTACCTAGACACCTTGAACACTATTTACTTGGATTCCTTTGCAAATAAACCTTTTTTTTTTAAAGCAAAAGTGGCAAGCCATTGAAATTTATTAATATTAATAATAATAATACCTAGTTCAAGGACTCTTAGAGGAAAGAACCAGTGAAGAAAACCTCTATTCCTTTCCTGAATTACAATAAATAGAAAACCAATGAGCTAAAATACCCACCTCTAGTAAAATATATAGAGTCGTTACAAAATTGGCTCCCATGAGCCCCATTAGATACATGTCACATCAGATCAAATACCTCAAGAGGATGACTAACCTATTATCTACATGATAGAAAAAGACGAAGAAATCATCTTATATCCCATACATTGGACAAGGAAAAAAGCCTGCACATAAAGTGAGGACTATATGGATAACATAATCGAGCTTCATAAAACAGGAGCTTATTGTAGCCTTATAATATTTAACAAAAATTGAACATAACAATTTTGCAAAACCCATCTCAATCTTCAAATGCATGTGCTTAGGTTCATAAATTCTGCAAGTTGACCAAAGAAAAGAAAAACAATTTGCAGGAGCCAACTCATTCTTCCATTGGGAATGCACTGGCTAAAAACTACTGCAAAAAAGACCAAAACTTAGGTGAAGCAAGTACAAAAATTTACCTCATTCTTCCATTGGTTGCGAACCCATATTAGAACAATCACGAATACTCAAAGAGGCCAAAGAAGTTGTAACTCCCTCAATAGATGCAAAAAATAATCAATGCAGATCATTTACTTGTCCAAATGCAAACCTTGGAGGTGGTCTATCACGAAAAACCTATTGCAAATCATCTTTCACCGATAGTATGGTTTGTTGATTAGCAGAAGATGGACTTGTTGTGCCATGGTCGTGCCCTAGAATTTCCAGAATTGCATGCATCTTTGTAAAAAAATTACTCTTCATTTTTGAACTCAAAACTCTACCTACATTCCTAACAATTAACTGGAAGGGTCTAACATTCTAAAGAAGCAAAGAGTGTTTTATATTGTCATACATCAAAATAAACTCCTCTTGACTCTGCAAAAAGTGCCTAGGAAATAACCCCCCCACATTAGCCTGGTCATTCCAAAGATCATACTCACGAATGGCCTCCAAAAGTTTATTATCATCCATTAATTTTGACCTTATAGTTTTGTGCACAATATTCTGTAATGGAATCCAGGATTGCAGAACATCAACTACATTGGAGAGGAAAATAGATACCAACTGAGAAGGAAAAATGAACCTTTTTTCTTGGGGGTATATAATTTCATCACCAATGATCTGTTGGATACTCCTCTTACGATGTTAGAAATTGATTTTAAAGACAAGATCCAAATGCTCCTCTGCAATGTGATCTTCAAATGTCTTCTCCCAGGATGCAATCTTCAAGCATACTTTGAAATTTCACGAGACATACTCCATTTTGCACAAAGTAGAAACATGAAATGAAAGGAAGAAACCAGGAATTTGAAGCACAAACACTTTGTTGTGTGAAGAAAAAAGAATACACATAACTTTATGCTTACGATAATAGAAATGCGAAGAGTCCAATCAAGGAAAGCATCATTAAATATTATTAGCTTCGCAATGATTACATGAACATCCCATTCTATTTGAACATATGAACAAAATTCAAGCGGATCGACATGTGTCAACTTAGCAAAAATGTGAGAGAAAATTGATTTGGAGAAATTTGCCGCAGGTGCGAGATGTAAATTGAAGGACAACTACAACCATGAGATACTTATTAGGGTCAAAAAAATATCTCGCTAAAGTATAGCCAGCATGGATGTTGGCATTTGATGAACCGATATGATGATAATGTATATTGTCATTGATGTCAATAAGTGCAAGTGAACCGGTATGAAGATTGGAAGAAATTGGTGAACTGGTATGAAGAGATGTAGTGAACCGGTGTCATGGTTTCACTAAGTGTGACTATCGATTGGTAGTCTCAGCTCTAGGCTTTTCGGTTTGGAAATCTAGCTTGTGCAATGCAATCGATGATATTTTGTGATAAGTTAGCTAAGAAATAAGGATGAGATCAAGATGCCACATCAGTTTTGTGCACGTGAAGGATTTCCTTGAGGATCTTGCATATGAAGATCGACTACATTAAATGTCTACCTCAAGAATGAACATTCTTCTTAGTGGTATGAGAAGAAAGCGTGATGGGTTACTGATTTCTATGTGTGGTGAAAAATGGACGATGCAGAATGACTTGTGATCTGTTTTAAATTGTTTCATTCTATGTAATGTGTTTGGAGGGTCAAGATTGGATCGCTTGTAGTTGTAAACTTAAGATTCTTAGGGTTTAGGGTTTATGTTACCAACCTAATTGTTGTCTATAAGGTCGATGATGTTTGTTATTGTAAGTTGTTGGCTAAAGTTGTATATGTATCTGAGTGATGAGATACTTGCCAAACCAATGAGTGAAAACTACAGAGTGTGATTGCAAAGTAGAGGAACTAAAAAGGATCTGCCTTAGCATATAGTGTTGTGATTAGATTAGAGTTTTACCTGTTGTCTTCTAACCATTTTAATAGAAGGAAAATCCCTTTGTCGGGTAGCTTTAATAAGCTTATTGTAAAACCTCTAACCAGGTGACTCATGTTCATTGAGCTCTTTAAATCCTCTAGCAAGGTAACCTTTAACAGGGTATATAGCCATCCCTTAACCAGGTGATCTTTAATAGGATCGGTTCCTAGCAAAACCTTATTGCAAAGTCTTTAACCGGACTAGGCTTCTAACAGAGCGAGCTTCAAAAGAGTTCAAAACAAGCTTGTGGGTATTCATCCCCACAGTGGTTTTTCCCATTTGGGTTTCCACGTGAAAAATCTGTGTGTCATGAGTTGTGCATTTTTCATGTGATGATTAAGTATTCTTTGTTTGAAAGATTATGCATGCAGAGCTAATGGTTATGGTATTGCTGATATACCACATGCATATGTTTATGGGTGAAGTAGTTATCAAGTATTGAATGTACTTGAAGTGTTCATTTTTACAGGTTTTTGTTGTCTAAAGTCTTCCTGTGTTTAACCGGTATTGCCATGGTTAAGTTCAGTAATGAAGACAACCAGTTAGCATTGTTTTAACTTGATAAGTTTCAGAGAAGTTTTTGTATGTACTGATTCACCCACCCCATCTCAGTACCAATTAGGGTATTTGTTGTTCATCATTATTTATCAATGGAATTGTGTAATAATTAGGAGATCATCTATAAAGCAGTTGCTTTTTTGTTAACATAATATGTATGTATGCTCAATAAGGAGCTCGAAAAATAGAGCTATTATCAAAGATAAGTAAATTGATAAAGGTCACTTAACAACAAACTTCGTTAGAAGATTGCAGTTGGTAGATTAGTGATTTTTTCTTGCACCAAGTGATATTTTCTATCAAATATGGGTATAACAACGATCATAAATTAATAATATACCTTTTATGAATTAATGACCTCTTAAAATAAAGGGAAGTCTTCAATTTTAAGATGCACCAACATGGAATCCACTTCCAAATTATCACAACCCATATTTGCTAGGATATTTGTTGCTCTATTACCTTCCCTGAATATGTGAGATATGGAACATTCTTCAAAAGAATCCAATAACGCCTAGGCTTGGTGTAAAATGTAAGAAATCCTCCAGTTAAAAGAATATCTAGATATGCAAGCCTTGATTATAATAGACGAATCCCCTTCAATATGAATCTTAGTAAAACTCAAATTTTTAGCCAATGTCAAACTGGATAATAGAGTAAGAGCTTTCGCCATATTGTTCATCCTAGGAGGAATAGCAGAAGCTTGGAATGTCAATAGATATCCTAAATGATCTCTAATGCAAATTCCCATCCCTGAATCACCCGGATTACCTCTAGATGAGCCATCAAAATTTAATTTCATGAATCCAAGTGATGGGGGTTTCCACTTGACCAAAGCTCTATTAATTGGATGTTTACCCCATCCATTCGAAGCAATGAAGGATGAGATAGATAGGCCTTTCCATTCCTTGATTATATCACCATCCCAAGAAGAAAAATTAAAGTTACTATTAGTATTCTTGATATAAGCACTAACCCGTTCTGAGGTATATTTCTGAATCCCTTCCAAAATCCTTTGCAGTGGAGAAGCAACCTGTCTAAAAATCCTCTTGTTCCTTTCCCAGTAGATTGACCATATGACTATCACTGGAATACATTTCCATATACATGCAAAAAGAGAACTAGAAAAGAGAGTAGGCCACGATTGGAACAACTCCCATAAAGTATAAGGAAATGGCATTGACAAATTAAGTTTCTTCAAAACAAAAGACCAACATTGTTGAGCAAAAGGACACTTTAGGAGCAAGTGATCAACAGTTTTAGTCTCCTTGCATATTACACAATTAAATGAGTTGGCAATGTGTAATTTTTCCAATTCGTCACTTGTTGAAATCCTCTTTCTTAATGCTAACCAGGCAAAGCAACCAACTTTAGGTAAAACAACACTATTCCAGCAGAAGGAGAAGGCCCTACTTTTAGTATGTTGAATTTCCATATGATGGACAACCTTATAACCAATTTTAATTGAATATTTACCATTATGTGCAGGGGCCCAAATCAACTTATCTTCTTGTTTTTGTGATGTATACCTTTCTAGTTGATAATATATCTTGAAAACAAATTTTTTGGTCATCTCTGATGGGCAATTCTGAAGGGTCCTTCCAAATGACTTTACTTGAGAAGAGTTCAACTCCACTTATATACTCAATCAAAAAATAACCCCAACAAGTTTAATGGTTGGAATTACTTCTAATAAAAGATCTGTATGTTTCAATGGTGGGAATCCATTCCAAGAATCCTCCCAAAACTGGATGCTCTCACCAATATGAACCTCCCAAGACACATATCTTGTAACAACCTCTCTACAAGACATCATAAAATTCCAAATGGCTGATCCCTTCGAGGGATCAAGGATAGTGATAATTCGAGAAGGATTGAAAGAGTGCGAGTACTTTTCTTGCATAATTTTACACCACTTATTTTCTAGTTTAGTGACCATTTTCCATACAAGCTTACCCCCAAAAGTTGTGTTTATTTTTTAAATAACATGTAAGTCTACTCCCCCTCCTCATTTATCATGTGTCATTTCCTTTAAGGATATAAGAGGTACTTTTTTCTCTTCTGACATATTGTCCCTCCATAAGAGTCCTCTGATCAACTTTTCAATCTGATGTATGACTCCAGCAGGAGCTTTAAGGACCATGTAGTAGTTGGGAACAACTGATAAGACCAATTTAATGAGGATTAATCTACCTGATAGAGACAACTAGTGGGCCTTCCATGATGAGATGGAATTCTTGATTCTTTCAACAATAGCTTTCCAATAAGATGTTTTATTAGAGCCCACAAAAAAGGGAATACCTAAGTATGTAGAAGGTAAAACTTCCTGAGAGAACCCCAAAACATTAACAATTTCCCTTGCTACCACAACATTTGTATTGAAGACATAAATCTTAGAGTTTAGGGCATTTACCCTTTGACCCAAGACTGCCATGTAAAGATCCAATATTTTTTTAATTTGCTTTGCCTCGTGGACATTCAATTTTCCAAATAATAGTGTGTCATAAGCAAATAAGGAGTGCACAACTAAAATGGAGGTTCCATCAATATGAGATCCCATCTAGAGTCGTTGTTCATTTCTAGCCTTAATGATTTTTTGCTAAAAGCTTAAGTCATGATTATAAACAGTGAAGGGGACAAGGGATCACCTTGTCTAACTCCTTGGGAGGTAGCAAAAAAACCAGCTGGAACACCATTAATTATGACCGAAAATTATGCTCCTAATACACAATCTCTAATCCACTTACACCATTTCTCAGTAAAGCCAAATTTATGTAAGACTTGAAAGAGAAAGGACTAGTTAAGTCTATCATATGCTTTCATCATGTAAAACTTTACTACAAATGTCGATGCATGATTAGAGTTTATAGAATGCAAGACTTCATGAACAACTAATGCACCTTCCATAGTTTCTTTCCCTGAAACAAAGCCACCTTGTTCGGAAGATATAATTTTAGTGATCAATTTCTGCAATCTCAAATAAATGGCCTTGGTAAGAATCTTGTATATTGTATTACAGAGCGAAATTGGCCTAAAGTCTGCAAATGTTTTAGGCTCGTTAATATTAGGAATAATAGCAATGTTTGTGGCATTAAAATTTCTGAGGACAGATGTACTTTTTCTTGACTCTTCCAAGACAACCAATAACTCAAAACACATAACATCCCAACATTTTTGGAAAAAGAGGGTTGTAAAGCCATCTGGCCTCGAAGCCTTATCTGGTGGAAGAGAGAACACTACTTTACGAATCTCCTCTATTGTGAAGGGAGCCAATAATTATTGATTATGTAGAGGACTTAATATAGAGGGGATAGCATCCAACAATTCCTACTCTTATTCTACTAGTGGAGGTGGTGAAGGTGGAGGAGCTAGCAAGTTCTTGAAATAACTTACTCCCTCATCTTGAATCCCTTATGCATCCGACATTATATTACCTAATGTAGCTTCCTTAATGGAAAAAATTGTATTGGTTGCTCACTTTTGTTTTGCTGACATATGAAAGAACTTTGTGTTTTTATCCCCTTCTCTAAGCCATAGTTCTCGAGACTTTTGTCTCCAATATTCCTCCTCCCTTTTGCAAAGCTCTTCCCATTCCTCTTGAAGTTGTTTTTTCTTAACATACAAATCAATATATAGTCGATTAGAGATGATCTTCTCATTTATTTGATTTAACTTATTTTCAACAAGTTTTTCTTGAGCAAAAATGTTCTTGAAAACTTGTTTATTCCATACCTTAATTTGAGCTTTAACATGTTGCATTTTCTTGTGAAACTTAAACATCTTGGTACCATCAACCTGAGGATCACTCACCCATCACAGTTTAAGCAAAAACTAGAATTGAGGATGTTGGAACCACATCCTCTCAAATTTAAAGGAGGTCTTGTGCTTACAATCTAACAATGTTGCCACTTTATTAATGCTCAATAAAATGAGAAAATGATCTGAGCCTGAATAAGCTAGAATCTGAGATTCCAAGGAATAATCTTGTATCCTCCAGCCATGTGATATAAGAAATCTATCTAGTCTTTCCGCAATTTATAAAAATCTAGGTCGCTTATTAGTCCAAGTAAAACTACCATTTTGAGGAGCAATATAAATCAAGTTGTTATCATTTATGAATTGTTTAAAGTCTTCCATGGTCCTGATAGGAGGACATATGCCACCTTTCTTTTAAGCTAAGGAAGTTAATGGATTAAAGTCCCCACCAAAGATCATATTATGGTCTACAAATTGTTGAATAATAGAGGTGAGCAAAGACCATAATTTTTGCTTATCCTGTGTAGGAGTTGGTACATATATTTAGCAAGTTAAAGAATAAATCAAAATGTTGTATTCATATTAACTGCCAATTACTTCCTTATTTGACAAGTTGCCCTACAACTGATTTTGGATTCCATAGCATAGTGAGACCGCCTGAAGCTCCTATACCCTGACTATGAACTGATTTCCAATGTGTCCATTTGGCTACTGATTTATGATAATTTTCATCTAGCAGTTTAGTTTCTTGGAGCATTACTACATCCACTTGAGAGGAATCAAGTTGTAGCTTGATTTTGTTTCTCTTGTCAAAGGCATTTACACCCCTGACATTCCATGATATGACTTTCATTGTTGCTAAGGAGAACACTTAGTTCTCCTCGTAACTCTTTTTGATACTGTTAACTTCTCCTCAATTATATATTGTACCCCTGCTTCTATTTCCTCTTTGGTTTTATCACTTTTAGACTTACGCCCTCTTCTTTTGGGCGTTCTCTTTTCTGCCTTATTTGAAGAAGGAGTTTGTGAAATAGACAAGGTTTGAGAAAAATCAAATCCTCCCTTAATTTGATCTTCTTCAAAGAGTGAATTATAAACATTCTCTTCTTGAACCATTAACTCTTCTCAATCTGCCTATGATAGTTTTCTTGAACCCTTTAAAGGTGTTGATTGATGTTCAATATTCTCAATATCATTTGAACTGAAACCAATTGTATTATCATAATGCATATTATCAAAGTTGGCATAATCCTCAAGTAATTCTTGCTGTACTTTATCATCCTGAAGATGCTGATTTCCAACAATCCAATCTTCACATTGAGACTGTGATAACGCTTTAGTACCCTTAAAATGTATTATTTGAGGCTCCATACCCTCTCTATCTTGAAAATTAATGTCAACTATGTCAGAATAACCTAAGGGATTCACATTGTGTGCATATTCCTCGAACATTTCCTCTTCTACTATTTCATCAAAACGTTGTGTTGCCACAGCCAAAGTTAGCTCCTTCTCCATTCTCTCTAGCTCCTCATTCGATTTCTGCATATGTTGGGGGAGTTGATGAGGAGGTGATACTAAAGAATTATGAATAACATCAATTGGACCACTCTAGAATATCAACTTTTGAACCATATTTTCCATTTTTAGATGAATTCAAAGTCCATGGTTTAAAATAGTCAATAAATTCTGACTAATATTTGTTGATTGATTATGACAAAATGGAACAACCAAAGAAAGAAGAGATCGCTTAAGTGATACATTGTTCCAAATCTCTTCACAACCTAAGAGCATATATTTCCTTTGTGATGTTGGATAATGAGATCTAATAAGAGCATGCAATAGTGAAGTGTACACCCTCTTTAAATTGAGCACAACTATACCCTTTTGAGTCATGAAGATACTGTTAAATTGTCTATCCTATGGAGAACATTGATATAATTCTAGGTCACCACCCAACTCATCAGAATCATAGTGACCCCTATTATCTTTTATATAAAAGGAATATTGGAGAGGATTTGTAGTGTGATCCTTGCACATAGAAATCACTGCCTACTCAGAACCCTGACATTGAGTATTATAATGGCCCAAAAAGCTTTTATGTTTATCAACAATAAGAGTATCTTGAACTTCTATTTTCTGATCCCAAACTCCCCAATGAGAATGAATGGAAATTGAGGAAGGAAATGGCTTTGCAAGGTTAAGTAAAAGACACACTATGACCGACATATGAGTATGTTCAAATGGAATCAAATCATGTTTAATAAAAATGCCCAACTTATTTGCAAAAATCTCAATAATTTAAGGTTCCCTATGTTCTAAAGGTAGGGATGCAAATGCAATCCAAAAAGGCATGAACTTGCATAGATTTGGATCAGGCTTAAAGTTTGGAATTGAGGACAAGGTAAACAACCTTGAACCCTTACAAAACCACCCCTTATGTCTATGAACTGCATCTCTATTATCTTTAGAATCAAACAAAGCAATGACATACTTTGAATCTGAATCAATGAAAAAACCATTCTTAACTCCATTCCATGTACTTATGGACTATTCAAAAATTTCAAAATTCTGAAAAATAGGGTCCCAAAATTTACCTATGAGTGTTGTTTCCCTTAAAAACTTAACCTAGACAAAGAGAAGTTCCTATGGTAAAATGATCTTGTATTTGTGGATCCCCACCCCCAAATCCTTCGTGGGGGTTTCCTCAAAACCATCTTTACCTTTCAGAAGTCTACTGGACTCTTTTTATCATTGTCTGAAACCTTATTTCTCCAAACTTTGCCTGATCTATTTGGTTCGAAGGGAACTCTTTCATTTCATGTACCCTGCATTTTTTAATCCGGCCAAGCCCCCTTTTGAAGAGGAATATTGTTAGGACTCGAGAGGAACTTAGGATTTTGAATAGAAATGTTGTTCGGCCATGAAGCAAAAGATGGGAAGTGCCTAAAACATTCGACATCCTTGTGATATTCAATTCCTTCTCTATCATGCTCACAAGACTCCTATTTTTCCCACGACGTATCATTAGGTCGATCAACCTCAACCCTTGTGACAGATCATGAAGACTATGGCGGGGTACCATCACAGATGTCAAAAACAACCTATGGACCTTGTCTCTACAATCTTCTCTTACCCTGCCAATCAAACTAGTCCTGAGGAACATTTTTATTCCTTTGATGCTGCCAATGTCTACCTGCGAAACCCTGTTGCTTACCAACCCTATCTGCAACCCGATGACCTCTATGCACATTTTCCCGCCTATTTCCATGTTCAAAATTGGGGCTACGACTCCACTTCCACATCTTCCCTTATAGGGATATTACAGAATGTTCACTCCACACAACATCTTTGCAAATAAATATTATTGCTATAATTTTCTAGAGACTGTGTATGAATGCTTCACCTATTCTTCCCAAGTTTGTCATAAATTAATATACAATAAAAAAACCACAATATTTTTCTATTATTATTGGATAGGTGATTTATGTATGAATACAAATTAGTTAGATCATTTTTTATATACTAAAAGGAATAGACAAGAATTTGAAGTGCCTAAAATGATATTTCAATGTTACCTTATGCACATCCAAATACTGCATTTGAATTTGGTTGTATACTAGTCTTAGATAAATATTTAAAAAGTAAATTTCTCCATTCAATTCATAAAATAATCCCATTGAAATTGAGCATTAGATATCTACTCTTGATGGCATTTTTATTCAATTCTCTATAATTTATACAGATCCTAATTATACCATATTTTTTCTTCACAAACACTATAGATGATGCAAAAAGATTAGAAATAGGCCTAAGACCCATTTGTAATAGGATTGTAACCTAGTTCCAACTATATAATGTGCTATAATTCTTTATTTGATAGTGTGGTGTTGTAAATTGTATCCTCATTCAATTTCATACTCATGCCTCACTTCAATGTTTTTGTCTTCTATGCGTTGATTATGCTTGATTTTGCTCACACTAGTGCCAAATCTAGGATCCTTATTCTTTTCTCTAATCCCTAGACCTTGATTCAACCTAGATGGACTGGACTAGGGCACCTAATGCCCTTGTTCTTTTGGACTAGATCTCTGCAACGCCATAAACCAAACCAAAAGGGTGCATTTTTTAACCCTTTAATAGTAAAAAAATATTGTCTCGGAATTAATTTATGATGTTTTTTTTCTTCATAATTTTCAGCATGTTTCATGAGGATAGGTATAAAAGCAAGTCTTATCTCCTCATGTTTGAAACATCTGTTAATCATCTATCAAATACAATTACTCAAGAGCAATTTAAATTCAAGTGAGCAAGAAATCAAGCATCACTAGAGAAATGAAGGAGAAGTCAAGTATTCAAATTTCAAGCATTCAAGATGGCATCCATGATCAAGTTATTATGAAGACATCCATGAATACTCTTGACAACGTCAAACTTTTTATGAAGGCTTTGAGGCAAGAGAGATTCATAAAGAAGGTATAAAATTTCAATTTTAGCATTATATTTCTAGATCCAATTATTTTCTATTTTATTTAGTATAGGGTTAATTTCAAATGTGGGTTTGACCTAGGAAAAGCCTTATTAATCCAACAACATTTTTCCTCTCTTGTATGTGCAGGTGACAGGTTATGAAGATAAGAAATATAGATCTATAAAGTGCAAACTAAGATAAATTGAACTAGAATTTGAAGAACCATAAAACCCTAGACACTAGAAATTGGTGAACAATGTCTGACACTTTTCAAATGAAATTTTAGGAGAATATTATGAGTGACATTGTGATCTTGAAACTATTTATGATATTTGAATCTATCAGCTTTAAGATTGGGTCACCTAGCCCCATAGTGTGACATTTCATTTTCAGATTTAGAAGCATTAATTGTTCAAATCTATCATTTCTATAGTGCATTTTGCTTAATTATGTGGTTAATTGATCATTCTATTGGGAAATAGCATTATTCAATCACTTATTTTGCTTTTATTATCAATTGTATGAGATGCATTGTGAATAAAAATATATTTCACTAGATTTTACCTCTTTGAGTATGAGATTCATGGCACTTTGCCTCAAATCCAATATCCTTGTGAGAAGAAGTTATAGAATTATGGCATCCCATATTTTAAATACCTAGGGTATTCAACAAAAATTGACTAACCTATTCCATGGGAAGTTGTGTGAATCCTCTATTCCCACACAAGGCATACCTAAGATTGTGGAGAACCATTCCCCTCAATCTTCTCATGATGAGGATGACTTTTTAACTCAAGTGACCATTGAACAATTAGGGGAATTTGACAATAAAATGGAAAGGTTTCAACAATGTATGAACCAAGAACACTTGGGTGGGGATGAAATCCACTTGATTGAAGGTTTGAGGAGAACAATTCAAAGTGATGAATATTGTGTGAATGTGTTGTGTGGTATTGCTCATATTATGGGCAATTGTGTTGTGCCAATAAAAAGTTGTGCCAAAGTCCTTATTTTTTCAAATCCTACAAATCAAGATAAGCACTCCATTTCTACATATTTCCCTAATGTTCCTACATATACATATTCCATCATGGCTACCTCTATATAAAAATGTTAATGCTACACATATTATTCATGGGGGAATCCTATCAATCCATGCTCCTACATAGGTCTCCTTCCATTAGCCTTCCATTTGTTTCCCAACCATCTCATTTACCCACCTATCTTAATGTTACACCTTATTATTCCAATACTCCATCTAATAATCACAATGTTACACATCCATCACAATCTAACATGTATGACTCCAATTCATCCACCGAAAGATAGTATAAATAATTTGGTCCAAAATATTTCATCTTTGCAACAATAATTGGCTTCCATAACCCAATCCAAATTCAATCTTCCTACATGTGATACCACTAACTTACTTTTTGATGACATAATTCATAGTATTGTCCTATAATACATGTGGAGGTTCCCTATTTGGACACATATAATAAATAGGTCACACCCAAACTCATGTGAAAATATTTCAAACTTTGTGTAGTGAGTTCTCTCATGATCATAGATTCATGGCAAAACTATTTACCCGCACCTTAAGAGAACAATCTTTGCAATGGTTTTTATTCTTGAATCCCCATTTAATTAATTATTTAAATCAATTTTCTAATGCATTTTTGCAACATTTTCAAAACAATATTGGTCCTGAAATTACTTTGACTCAGATTTGATGCATTGTAAACAAGGAGTTAAGGAAAACTTGACTAATTTCAATGGTAGATATAAACATTTTCATTCATAAATTCCTTAGCTTGTGCTTGATGGTGATGTTCAAATTTTTTTAATTAATAATTTGCAAAGGGATATTAGAGATAAGATTTTATTAAATGATTATGCATATTTCACATAATTATGCAAAACGCTTCATAATTATTAGCTTCAAGTGAGCCAATTTGAATCCTCTTCATCATTGGCTTTGATTGATAAGAATGGAGACACTCATCAATATTTTCAAAAGAAAAATAATAGTTGTATTGAGGTCAATAATAATTATTCCAATCATATTGATTCTCAAGTGGAAATTGCAACACTAGTTATATTTTATCATCAAATTTTACATGATGTAATTTCAATTATCTTTCTGAATCATTACATAATATCATACTTAAATTAATTATTTATAATGTAATGAAGAATCCTCTTGTTCATTCCATAGTTACCTCTAAGCCTTTTCTTCCTTCCTTTGATCCTAAACCCTTTTGCCAATACCATCATTAAGATGACCATGATACCAAGAAGTGTTATAAATTGACGCATGCAATCTAAAATATTATTGATTCTAATATTATAGTTGTGGATGGTGTGAATAATAAGGGAAATAAATCTGCGACACCTCCTAATCAAAATTTATAATTCTTTAAACCAATCCTTTGCCTTCCAATTCTATCAATGTTGTTGAGCCTAAGGACCCAAGCTTTATAGCTATTAGTAATATGTCTACTAAATCCAACAATGTTTTGAACTTTATTGAGAAAACTAAGCCTAAGTATGACCTTTGTATCACCTTTAACTCAATAGATATTATTAATGCACCTCATGAACCTTTATACATTACTTAAAATACTAAATTAAAGCCCTCACGAGGAGTGCTTGTTGATCCAATATGTATGGTAAATGTTATCACTGAAGAATATCTTTATACACAACAATTGTATCAAGATGCATATTATAAATCTGATATTATGATTAAGGTACACAATGGTTTCACTTTTCCCATCATAGTTTCAATCACCCCTGTCGTAGAGGTGGGTGTCAAGTTCTCAGATGTTACCTTTACTATTATTCCTACCTTGGACTAATTTTGTATGAAGTTTGGACACTCTTGGCTCAATTTCATGAAATCTATACATTCTATTATCTATAGTTTTTTAATGTTCTCTCACAATGGGTGTATTATCACAATCAATTATAGCTTTTATTAGCCATTTGAAAGATGTGGAAAATTCACCCTTGATTTCTTTTGGCTTAAAAAACCTGAACCTTCACAACCTCGTGAAGATATCCAATTCTTAGCTTATAAAAAATTCAAACATAAAAGAATATTGGCTTTGAGTAAGACTAATGATTCTTCACCTATGGATATTGATATGGACATTCCTCTTCCAAATCTTGGACCTAGACTTCTTCCTACCCCTCCTATTACTCCTACATATGTTATAGTCCCACCTCATGGATAAAAGAAACTTATGTTGATTGATCCCCAACCTTCTTGAACTTTGAGTCATAACAAGAGAAATCATAGTGTGAGAGGACGTCAAAAAAGACATCAAGACAAATATCATGAGCTTGTTTCCCAAAGTATTTCCTCTCTTAAATTATAATGTTGTCTTGGTCCCATCTTCCCAACCTTTTCTTGACCCTAGGGAGGATATTTATCTTAAACAACCTTGTCAAAAATTAATATTATCTATGAAAAATGATTATTCTTCATCTCCTCCATGCATTAGAGATCCTATTGTGATTAATTTGGATGACAATGTTGATGCTAATAATGTGTATACTAATTTTTTTGATGATATGTATGAGGTTATTGAGATTAACCTTGAGCTATGTTCGAGATTTGTAAAAGATTTAATCCTAGATTCTAGTGACAAACAAAGTGATTCATCCTTAGGGCATATTCCTTGCTTGGAACTTTTGATAGATTCTTCTTCCATGCCTGTTTTGGCTCCTCTTGCATCTTGTCCACCATCCTTAAATGATGTTAAGAAAGATTGTGAGGGGGGTGATTTGCTAGACTAGATTCACTTGTGTAATGAACTTTTTTGTGTTTTGTTTGCATGTGATGTATGGTGGTATGTGGTGGTTCATCATGCAAGTATTGCACACTTGTAATGTATTCTTGCTGGGGTTCGATGACATAGCCCTCAAGAAAGCAAGGGTTCGGGAGCACAACCCCCAAGGAATTTTTGTTTGCCATTTTTTTGTTTGTTGAAAATCCAACATTGAAAAAAACCCTAAAAAAGGTTGACTTTGTATGTTGCCCTAAAAATTGCATGTTATAAGAAGTTGGAATGTAAAGGGCATTGTAATGGTGTTGTATTGTTTTAATGGATAATAAGAAAAAAATGGATGCTTATGTTCTATGGATGTAGCCAATCTTGGGTGAACCATGTTAAATCTTTGCATTATTTGTGTTGTGTATCTTTCTTCATATTTGTGTATTTGAATTTGCATATAATTGTTAATTTGTATTTTCTTCATATCTGCCAAAAACCTAACAATGTATTGCCCCCATGATGTGATGCCTAGTGTGTCTATGTGTTATGTTGAGCTCTCTTTCGATGACCCTTGTTTCTCCATTGGCACAAGGAAATGGAGGGATGAAACATATTGCTACATTCCTCTATTTGTATCTCACTTCTTATATATGTCGTATTTATTTTATGTTGTAAATATGCTATCATTGTAAATGTGCTTCTATGTTGTCTACTTGGGGACGATGCAAAGTGTTGAAATCTATATTTTTGGTCTCTTGCATATTAACCAAAAAAGACTTTTGTGGTTCATCTTGTGTGCTCTTCTTCCATTGTGATAGTAATTCCATGCACAAAGTTGAGTCCACTAAGAGTGGAAGTTTTTGATGTAGCCAAAAAAATAAAAAAAGTGTCGAATGAAAGGGGATCTCGTTATGCTTCGGGGTCTCGAGCAACAATTTGGAATGAGATCTTGTTTCAAAAATAAAATAGGATCCCATTTATTTTTATATTGTTTTTTTTTTATATATTAAAAATAACTTATATATACTTGAAATATAACATTTAAGTATAAGTCACCATTCAATATGTTTTTTTCCTTTCTCTTTTTTCTTTCTTATACTTTAAGTTATATTTCACGTATATATTGGTAGGATGTTTTAGAGTGGTTTCAGATCTCTAGGAGTTATAATGAAAATTCTAGATTTTAGAAGATCGTATAAATTTTCAAACAATCAATTTTTTGTGATCAATAGGCTCCTATTAGAATTTTCTAGCTCTCTTTATCTTCCTTGAGCTCTAGACTCATCTCTCTCCATATAATTCTTCCTCTCTATCTAACTATTTTTTCTCTCTCCCACAATCTAGACCTATCTCTCTCTCACATCCCTAACTATGTACTCTTTGTCTCCTATCTCTCTACACACCTCTCCTCACTCCCTACATACCTTTATTTCTCTACATATGCCTCTCTCTCTCTCTCTACGTATTTTTCTCACCCTTCCTAACAACTTATATTTATTTACATACATCTCTCCTCCACTCAAGATATATATATATATATATATATATATATATCCATCTCTACCTCTCCACCCTCCCTCCTTCCCTCTCTACTTTTATCTCCCCTCTATCCCTTCTCTACCTCTCTATCTCACTCACTCTTTTCTCTCTGAAAATCTAGACCTATATCTACCTCTCTCTCTACACACATCCCCTCACTCCCTCCCTACCTCTATTTCTCTACATATACCTATCTATCTCTCTTAACATACCTTTCTCTCCCTTCCTTGTAACCTCTCTCTCTCTCCACCTCTCCCTCCTTCCCTCTCTATTTTTATCTCCCTTCTATCCCCTCCTCTCTCTCCCTCTCCCTTTGTCTCTCTCCACCCCTCCCTTCCTTCCTCTCTACTTTTATCTCCCTTCTATCCCCTCTTTACCTCTTTCTCCCATCCTTAACTCTCTACGCACCCCCCTCACTCCCTACCTACCAAATGTTTTTCTATATATACCTCTCTATCTCTCTCTACATTTACCTTCTCTCTCTCCCTACCAACTTATATTTATTTGCATGCATATCTCTTCTACCCTCTCTTTCTTTCTCCCTCTCACCCTCTCTCTCTCACATACACACATGCACACACCTCCCCTCTAACCCCTATCTATCTCACTCTCTCCTCTCTCTCCCAAAATCTAGACCTATCTCTCTACCTATCCCTCTCACATCCTTAATTCTCTACCGTTTGTCTCCTTTATCTCTACACGTCTCCCCTCACTCCCTACCTACCTCTATTATCCACACATACATCTCTCTCTCTCTCTCTACATACCTTTCTCTCCCTCCCTACCAACTTATCTTTCTCTATATACACCTATCTTCTACCCTTTGTTTCTTTTTTCCTCTCACGCTCTCTATCTCTCTCTCACACACCACCCCTCCTTCCTTCCCTCTCTACTTTTATCTCCCCTCTATCCCCCCTCTACCTCTCTATATCACTCTCTACTTTCTCTCCCAATATCTATAAATATCTCTCTACCTCTCCCTTTGACATCCTTAACTCTTTACTCTTTGTCTCCTCTACACACCTCCCCTCACTCCCTACCTACCTCTATTTCTCTACACATACATCTCTATCTCTCTTTACATACCTTTCTCTCCCCCCTACCAACTTATCTTTCTCTACATACATCTCTCTTCCATTGTCTCTCTCTTTCTAACTTCCACCTTCTCTCTCTCTCTCTCTCTCTCTCTCTCTCTCTCTCTCTCTCTCTCTCTCTCTCTCTCTCTCTCTCTCTCTCTCTCTCTCTCTCTCTAGTCCTCCCTCCTTCCCTCTCTCCCACTCTCTACCCATCTATATCTCTCTACTTCTTCCTATCTCCCCTATCCCTCTCTTTCTATCCATATATCTCCCAATCACTCTTTATCTCCCCTGTCAGTATCTCTACCTCCCTCTCCCTCTCTTTGTCTCTATTTTCATCTCATAGAGCTATCCCCTCTCCACCTCTCTATCTCACTCTCTCCCCTCTCTCCCAAAATATAGACCTATATTTCTACCTCTCTCCCTGATCCTTAGCTCTCGAGTCTCTACCCTCCCTCTCTCTCCATTTATACCTCTCCACTCCTCCCTCCTTCCCTCTACCTCTTTCTACCTATCCATATCTCTCTACTTATTTCATCTCCCCTTTCCCTCTCTTTCCATCCATCTATCTTCCCAATCACTCCCTTTATCTCCCTCTCACTCGCTGTACCTACCCCCCTCCCTCTTTACTTTTATCTCCCCTATATCCCCTCTCTACCTCTTTATCTCACTCTCTCCTCTCTCTCTACCAAAATATAGACTTATCTCTTTACCTCTCTCTAGCATCCCTAACTATCTACTCTTTGTCTTCTCTCTCTCTACACACCTCCCTTCACTCCCTACCTACATCTATTTCTCTACATATACCTACCTTTCTCTATATGCCTTTCTCTCCTTCCCTGCCAACTTCTCTCTCTATACATACATATCTCTTCCACCCTCTCCTCTTTCTCCCTCCCACCCTCTCTCTCTCTCTACCTCTTCAACCCTCCCACTCTTCCCCACTCTACCTATCCACCTCTCTCTATTTATTTCTATCTCCCCTCTCCCTCTCTTTCTATCCATCAATGTCCCCAATAACTCTCTTTATCTCCCCTCTCATACACTCTACCCACCTCTTCCTCCTTCCCTCTCTAATTTTATAAAGACATGCTTGGTGGGGAGTTAGATTGATAGAGAGAGGGAGAGAAGAGATATAAATAAGTAGAGAGAGAGAGAGAGAGAGAGAGAGAGAGAGAGAGAGAGAGAGAGAGAGAGAGAGAGAGAGAGAGAGAGAGAGAGAGAGAGATGTAAGTGAGAGGAAGAGGGATAGATCTAGATTTTTGGAGAGAGAGGTAGAGAGGGGATATAGTAAGAGTAGTATGGAAAGAGATAGGTCTAGATCTTGAGGGAGATAAAGAGAGTGATATAGAGAGAGCGAGAAAATGCTGATAGAAGCTTGTTGATTACTGAAATTTGACTGTCTAAAAATTTATAACATCTTCTAAAATCTAGAATTTGCATTATAACTCTTGGAGATCTAAAGCCACTCTCAAACATCTTGTTTATATATACATGAAATATAACTTAAAGCATAAGAGAGGAAATAAAGTTTAAAAAATATATTAAAAAGTTATTTTTCATGTTTATATGTCATTTTCAATATAAAATAAAAATTATATAAAAAGAAACGAGATCCTGTTTCAAAAAAAATTGAATTCCAACATTGATTTTTGCTTCGGATTTTGCTTTGAAAAAAGGCTTGGCCAAGGAGCCGACCCTTAGCCTAGGACTGATTTGACTTGGAACTTAAAGGCCATGTCAGTGTCCATACAAAATATTGACTTTGGACGTATATCTGAAGATCTTTTCGACAAATTTTTCTGAAGAAATTAAAACCCATTACAGAGGAGACTGTCTAGATTCCAAATATATAATTATTTTTAAAATTGGATTATATTTTTTATTTTTAAAATAATTTCTAATGAAAGAGGTCCATAAAATTGAAATAACAAGGTTTCTTTTTTTTAATATCATTTTTTTTAATAAGTTTTTTGAAAAATAAATTATATGAAATCAAACTAGAGACAATTCTATACAGTTAATTTTTTTATTTTTTTTAAATGTTAAGTTTAGGTCAAGTTATGCTTGTCGTACATGAGGTTTTTTTAAAACAATGATTGTGCCCAATAAAAAATTAACTAAAAAAATATTTAGAAATAAATTATAAAAAAATATCCTTATCAAAGGTCAGTGAGTTACAAATCTTTTCCCAGCAGGATTCAGAAAAATACATTCACGTAGGTCAAATTATGTTTGTCGTACAAAGACATGGCATGCTCCTAAAAAAGTGACTTTTAAACTATAGGTTTTAGAAATGACTATTGAAATTTAATTTATATCATTTGGGTATTAAAATAAATTACATATTTGGAAACTAGACTTTGAGCACTAAATTTTCTATTTCTAACTTTTTTCAAGATCCATTCTTTAATTGCTCCAAATTTTCAAGTCAATTGGGATAATTTTTGAAAAAACATGGAAAACACTTCCAGTTTTTGGCCAAAAAGTGGGTTCAACTTCTTGCACACACTAAGGGGGATGAAGTCAATTCATTACAATCATACTTGATATACATGATTTATCTCATGTGCATACTAACCCTAGTTAGTGTTGTCATATATGAAAGAGTATGATGACATGATGATATTGTATGTTGTCATTGATGTCAATATGCTGTGAAGTGAACCGGTACATTGAAGTTAATTGAAGTTAAGAAACCGGCAAAGAGAACCGGTATGGTGTTGTAAACTGACATATGAGTAATAGGTGAAGTAGTATGTTTGTCCAAGTGAACCGGTATGTTGAAATGTGAACCGGTACATGGAATGTGGGAGGACTACCAGTTGGTAGTCTTAGCTTCAGGGTTTCCGGTTGAAGTGTTCCAAGCCTGTGTGATTCAATCAATGACATCGTGTGATGAGTTAGCATTGTAATGAAGATCAGATCATGTTGCCACGATAGCCTTATGCGCGTGAAGGATCTTGCATGAAGGAGATTGATCCTATCTACCTCGGGAATGTGTGAAGTCCCTGTAAACGGTGGAGAACGCGTGATGGGTTATCGCCTCCATGAAGCGGTGAAGAACAAACGATGGAGAATGTCTTGAGATCTGTTCAAGACCATTGTATTCAAATGCAAAGTGTTCAATAGTCAGGATTGAACTGATCAATTACTTAACCTAAATGTTTAGGGTTTAGGGTTTATGCTACTGACCTATCTATTTCCTATAAGGTCGATGTTGTGTTTCATGCTGA
This sequence comes from Cryptomeria japonica, assembly GCF_030272615.1. NCBI lineage: Eukaryota > Viridiplantae > Streptophyta > Pinopsida > Cupressales > Cupressaceae > Cryptomeria > Cryptomeria japonica. The sequence goes on from NC_081409.1 coordinate 805,762,814, forward strand.
GATTGTTGGCAAATGTTGTGTGTGTATCTAAGTGCAAAGATACATGATTCTTGCCAGACCAGATAAGAGGATTGATACCTGTATAGTGTGTGTGCAGAAGGAAGGAACTAAAGCGGATCTGCATTGGCATTGAGTGCTATTACCAGATCATTGTAATACTTGTTGATCTTTAACTACTTCAACAGTTGGAAAATCCCTTAACCGAGTAGCTTTAACCAACTTGCAGGTATTCAAAGCCATTGAGTTCATGAAGCCCTCTAACAAGGTAACCTCTATAAAGGTTTAACCCTTAACTGAGTATTCTAGCCATCCCTTAACCAGGTGATCCCTAACAGGATCGATTCCTAACAGAACCTGTTGTAACAGTCTTTAACCGGACCATGCTCCTAACAGAGCGGACTTCTAAAGAGTTCAAAAATAGCTGGTGGGTATTCATCCCCACCGTGGTTTTTCCCAGTTGGGTTTCCATGTGAAAAATATGTGTGTCATGTGTGATGCCTCTTTCATGTGATGCTTTGTTCTTTTCTATCAAGCGGTGAATCATGTTATGCTAGTAAATTATTGTATCTCTGATGATAGATTATCTGTTTATGCATAAGGATAAAGTGGAAATGAGGGAGTAGGTTGTATGGAAAGCTAAGTGTTGTTGATTTATGTCTTTCCCAGTTGCATTGTGTTTAACCAGTAGTAATCTGGTTCAGACCGGTGTTAGTGATTGCCAGTCAAGTTCACTGTTTGCAATCAAACCAGTTCAGAAAAAGTTTTTGTGCCTATACTGATTCACCCCCCCCCCTCTTAGTATCGATTTGATACTTACCGTTCATCATTGAGTTATCAATTGGTATCAGAGCATCCTCCAGGTCCTCTGTGTTGTAAGCTTAACCGCTTGAGGGAAAGATACTATCGTAATGATGAAGAGGGAAGGTCCAAAGTTCAATAGAGATAACTTTAAAATATGGAAGGATAGAGTGAAGATATACATCAGAAGCATGGGTTCTCAACACTGGAGCTATGTTGAGAATGCTTATGTTATCCCTACCGGTATTCTCACCTATGATCAAAAGAGAGAGATTCGGGAGAATGCGCAAGTCATGGAAGCCCTAATCAGCAGTTTATCTGAAATTGAGTTTATTGATGTCCAGGATAAAGAAAATCCCAAAGAAGCATGGGATACTCTTGAGAATATCTATGGCGGTGATGAGCATGTAAAACAAGCTAAGGAAGAAAGCCTTAGAGGGAAGTTTGAAGACATGCAGATGGTTGAAGGTGAGACTATTCAACAATATGGAATAAGAATCAAGACTATTGTTGGAGACATCAAGAGTGCGGGAGGAAAAATGGAAGATTCTTCTGTTATTAGTAAAGTCCTAAGGTCCTTATTACCGGTCTATGCAATAAGGGTTGCTGCTATTCAAGAGTTGAGGTCAATAAACAAGACTAAGGTATCCCTAGACTCCATCATTGTAAAATTAACAGCCTATGAGCTAAATAGTTTTGATGGCAGTGTTCAAAAGACTGAATCAACTTTTAGAGCTTCTGCTCCAGAAAAGGAAAAGAAGCAAGCACCAGCGGTGAACCGAGACAGAGCAGAGAAATGGATGATGAGGAGATTCTGATGGAATTTGAAGCTCTTCTTTCCAAGAGACTTCCTAAGGGATGCGGTAAATACAGAGGTAATCTCCCTTTGAAATCCTTTTCTTGTAACCAAATAGGACATATTGTTGTAAACTGTCCTAATGGTGACAACAAGGACAAACCAGAAAGGTTCAAGAAATTTAAAGGAGGAAACCAGAGAAAATGTTTTGTAGCAGTTGATGAAGGTGTCACAGATGAGGAATCAAAAGATGAAGAAAATGAAGATATTGTGTTTGTTGCAGTAAAGGAAGATGTGTTAGACAAGAAGGCTCTTGTCTCCCGCTTTGATAATTCCAATGAGTGGATTATTGACAGTGGCTATTCTCACCTTATGACTGGTGACTGGTGCAAGTTTCTATCTTTGGAAGAATATGATGGTGGTGTGGTTCACTTTGGTAACGATGCACCGTGTATGGTCAAAGGAAGAGGGTCCATCTCTCTGAATGGAATGAGTAGTGTTGACAATGTGTATTGGGTGGAAGGTCTTAGACACAATCTATTGAGTGTTGCCCAGCTAAATGACAGTGGACTCACTCTAGAATTAAAAAATGGAGTGTGCAAAATCAAAGGAAAGAATGGTGAATTGATGACCACCGGTATGCAAACCAAAGGTAACTTATTTCAGCTAAATGCAAATATAAGTATATGTCTTATGGCTAAGTTTGATGATAGCTGGATATGGCATAAGAGACTCTGCCGTGTAAACTTTGATAACATAATAAATGCCAGTAAGATTAAGGTAGTTAGAGGATTGCCGATGCTGAGCAAACTGGAAAATCCTTTGTGCAGAGAATGTCAACTGGGGAAAATGTCTTCCTCAACCTTCAAAGGTAAATCTTTCACTGCTGACAACTTACTTGATCTTGTGCATACTGATTTGTGTGGTCCTATGAAAACTAGGAGTGTGCAGGGAGATAGGTATTTTATGATTCTTACAAATGATTGCTCAATAATGATGTGGGTCGCATTCTTGAAGGACAACTCTAAAGCCTTTAGAAAGTTCAAAGCTTTCAGAGCACTCGTAGAAAAGGAAAGTGGTAGAAAAATCAAATGCCTTAGAATTGATCAAGGAGGGGAATTCACTTTCGGTGAATTAAACAAATATTGTGAAGAGAATGGCATCAAGAGGCAACTGTCTACCCCCGGACTCCACAACAGAATGGCTTAGCAGAGAGAAACAACTGGACTGTGTTTGAAGAGGCTAGAACTATGTTGATCCAAGGAAAGGTCGCTCACACCTTTTGGAGAAAAGCAGTGAGCACTACAATCTACACAATGAACCGACTACTCATAAAAAACGGAAAGGATAAGACTCCTTATGAGTACTAGACCGGTAAGACACCAGTGGTAAGCTACTTTAGAATGTTTGGTAGTAAATGTTACATCATGAGGAGTGAACATCAGAGCAAGTTTGATGCTAAATGTGATGAGGGAATATTCCTAGGATATTCCACCAAAAGTAAAGCTCTCAAATGTTTCAACAACAGGACTCAGAGAATTGTTGAAAGCATCAATGTTAGGGTTGATGAAAACTCTGGGAAATCTGAGGAAACTGGCAGTGAGTAAGTAGGAGATGAACCGGTAGTAACCTTCTGGGAACCGGTTGCAAATCAGCCCAGTACCAGTAATTGTGCTCCTACACCAGTGGATGTTGATGCAAATGAACATAAGGATGAAGAAGAAAAGCAAGAGGAATCTTTTAAGAACATACCTAGGTATGTCAAACTCAATCATGATCCAAAGTAGATCATAGGAGACAAAGATGCAGGAATTGTTACAAGAAGAAAGGTCAAAGAAAGCTCATGTATGATCTCTGAAATTGAGCCTAAATCATTCAAAGAGGCACATAAAGATGAAGACTGAATCAAGGCAATGGAGGAGGAACTTGACCAGATAGAAAAGAATCGTACATGGTCTTTGGTACCCAGATTGGACCATAAAATGGTCATTGGAACCAAATGGGTTTTCAAAAACAAGCTAAATGAGGATGACACAGTGGTAAGGAACAAAGCCAGACTAGTGTGTAAAGGATACGCCCAAGAAGAAGGAGAAGACTATGGAGAAACCTTTTCTCTAGTAGCAAGATTGGAAGGAGTGCGTATGCTTCTTGCATATGCAGCTTTTGAAGGATTCAAGGTATACCAAATGGATGTAAAATTTGCATTCCTAAATGGAATACTTGAAGAGGAGGTGTATATAGAGCAACCAGATGGGTTTGCACTATCAGAAGACAGTGACATGGTGTGTAGGCTACATAAAGCCTTGTGTGGACTAAAGCAGGCACCGAGAGCATGGTATGAACACTTGCATTCCCATCTTGTGAAGATTGGATTTGAAAGAACAAGTGAAGATAGCAATATCTACTTGAAATCAGTAGGAGATCAGATTTTGATCTGTGAAGTATTTGTTGATGACATCATCTTTGGAGGAGATGACAAGATGAGTCATGATTTTGCAGATGAGATGAAAAAGAAGTTTGAGATGTCACTTATAGGGGAGATTAAGTTCTTCATTGGACTACAGATTCAACAAATGAAAGATGGAATCTTTATTACTCAGTCCAAGTATGTCAAAGAAGTGTTGAAGACTTTTTGGCATGGAAGACAACAAACTGGTTGCTAAACCAATGGTGACCGGTTGTAAATTATCAAAAGAGGATGACTCAGCGGCAATAAATGAGAAGGATTACCGATCAATGATTGGTAAGTTGCATTATGTAGTGCATAGCAAAATGGCAGTGGGTATTACCGCTCGGTTTCAGCAAAGCCCAAGAGAATCCCACTTGGTAGCAATCAAGCAGATTCTTAGATATCTGAAGGGAACTATTGACTATGGGTTATGGTATCCATACAATAACAATTTCAACCTGAAAGTGTTCATAGATGTTGATTGGGATGGTAATGTAGATGATCGGAAGAGCACAATTGGTGGTGCATTCTTTCTCGATGGTAGACTGGTCTCATGGATGAGTAAAAAGCAGAGTTGTATCTCTTAGTCTACAATAGAAGTAGAGTATGTTGCAGCTTTTATGAACTACACCCAGACTATTTGGATGAAGCATGTATTGAATGGCTTCAAAGTTCCTGTATCTGAATCAGTAAGTATATTTTGTGACAACACAAGTGCAATTAACATCTCCAATAATCCGGTTTTACATGCTAGAACCAAGCATTTTGAACTCAAGTATCATTTCTTGAGGGAAAAGGTTCAGAACAAAGAAGTGGTATTGGAACATGTTTCCAGTAAAGAGCAGTTAGCAGATATATTCACCAAGCCTCTACCAAAGGCTTCATTTACCTATTTGAGAGGTGAATTAGGGGTGTTGCCCCTTCAAGAGGTGAACTAGAAGTATGTGCTCCACATCAGTCAGGTATTGCAGTGTCCAATCTTATTCAAGACTGATGTGTTGAAGGATGCTACTCCTTAGGGGGAGCAACATAGTGGAACAAGAAAGCTTGTGCCTCCACTTTGGCATTATTGTCAAAGGGGGAGAAGATGTGAAGCGAAGAAGATATCCACAGCAATAGGGAGAAGATATCTGCAGCAGAAGATGTGATGCTGAGTGATATCTTTGTATATTGCCATCAATGCCAAAGGGGGAGATTGTTGGCATATGTGCAAGAGTATGATGACATGATGATATTGTATGTTGTCATTGATGTCAATATGTTGTTAAGTGAACTGGTACATTGAAGTTAAATGAAGTTAAGAAACTGGCAAAGAGAATCGATATGGTGATGTAAACCAGTATATGAGCAATAGGTGAAGTGGTATGTTTGTCCAAGTGAACTGGTATGTTGAAATGTGAACCGGTACATGGAATGTGGGAGGACTACCGGTTGGTAGTCTTAGCTTCAAGGTTTCCGATTGAAGTGTTCCAAGCCTGTGTGATTCAACCGATGACATCGTGTGATGAGTTAGCATTATAATGAAGATCAGATCATGTTGCCACGACAACCTTGTGCGCGTGAAGGATCTTGCATGAAGGAGATTGATCTTATCTACCTTGGGAATGTGCGAAGTCCCTGTAAATGGTGGAGAATGCGTGATGGGTTATCGCCTCCATGAAGTGGTGAAGAACAAACAATGGAGAATGTCTTGAGATCTGTTCAAGACCGTTGTATTCAAATGCAAAGTGTTCAATGGTTAGGATTGAACCGATCAATTGCTTAACCTAAATGTTTAGGGTTTAGGGTTTATGCTACCGACCTATTTGTTTCCTATAAGGTCGATGTTGTGTTTCATGTTGAGATTGTTGGAAAATGTTGTGTGTGTATCTAAGTGCAAAGATATATGATTCTTGCCAGACCAGATAAGAGGATTGATACCTGCATAGTGTGTGTGCAGAAGGAAGGAACTAAAGCAGATCTGCATTGGCATTGAGTGCTATTACCAGATCATTGCAATACCTGTTGATCTTTAACTACTTCAATAGTTGGAAAATCCCTTAACCAAGTGATCCCTAACAGGATCAGTTCCTAACAAAACTTGTTGTAATAGTCTTTAACCAAACCAGGCTCCTAATAGAGCAGACTTCTAAAGAGTTCAAAAATAGCTTGTGGGTATTCATCCCCAACGTGGTTTTTCCTAGTTGGGTTTCCACCTGAAAAATATGTGTGTCATGTGTGATGCCTCTTTCATGTGATGCTTTGTTATTTTCTGTCAAGCGATGAATCATGTTATGCTAGTAAATTATTGTATCTTTGATGATAGATTAACTGTTTATGCATAAGGATAAAGTGGAAATGAGGGAGTAGGTTGTATGGAAAGCTAAGTGTTGTCAGTTTATGTCTTTCCCAGTTGCATTGTGTTTAACCGATAGTAATCTGGTTCAGACCGGTGTTAGTGATTGCCAGTCAAGTTCATTGTTTGCAGTCAAACCGGTTCGGGAAAAGTTTTTGTGCCTATACTGATTCACCCCCCCCCCCCTCTCAGTACCAGTTTGGTACTTATCGTTAACCATTGAGTTATCAGTTAGTGGATCCCTTGTGTGCTCTCTCACTTTGTGTCTTGTGAACCATCACCTTTGATTATCTCATGCTTGGGTGCATTTAATTGTTCTGATTTGCTTATCTTTTGTATGCAAGTATGCTACGTTAAAGTAGTTGCTCTTGGTAAGGCATATGCAATCACTCTCATGTGGGGGTATACACTCTATTTTATATTACACTTTATGCACATACCATCGAGGTTTGGTTTATACACTTTAATCACACACCATGACATGTTTGGTGCATGTTGTAGCACCATTTTGCAGTCGATCTTTGTTCAAATTACTTTTCAAGTTGAGGATTTGTTTGGTAATCTTTGTGCTTGGTGCATGCGACAACACCAATTTTGCAGTCAAGTTTTTCTTTCTTCGTGCTAACATGACTCATAATAAGTAGATCCTTACTAGATAAAGAAGTCATGTTTCTTTCTCTCTTCTCTTCACATGTCTCTACTTTTATCTTGATATTAGATTGATAAGATCCCAAGTCCTTGGGGGCTTTGTGTTTCTTGTCTCTTTAATATCTTGATGAAATTCTTTCAATTCTATTTTGTACTTTATCAGGAGTATGAGTTTAAGTTCATACTCTCACTAAAGTGGGGTCTAAATGTAGTGTCATAAATTATATCCTAGTACAATTTCATACTCACTTAGGCCTCACTTCAGTATTTCTACCTTTTATTCCCTGATTATGCTTGATTCTATTAACACCAATGCCAAATTTGTAATCCTTATTCTTTTCTTTGATTCCCAAACCTTGATTTAGTCCAAATGGACTGGATTAAGGTGCCTAGCACCGTGGTCCAAACCAAAAAGGGCCATTTTTGAACCCTCTAAGGGTTAAAAATTATTGAGCAAGAATTGATTTTCAATGTTAGCCTTCTTTGTAATCTCAACACGTTTCATGGTGATAGGTATAAAAGCAAGTCTTATCCCCTCATTTGAAACATCTTCCACTCATCTCTTAATTGCAATTCCTCAAGAGCAATTCCAATTCAAGTGAGAAATCAATCACGTGCATCATTAGAGAAATGAAGGAGAGGTCAAGTATTCAAATTTCAAGCATTCAAGATGGCATCCATAATCAAGTTATTATGAAGACACCCATGAATTCCTACACGACAACATCAATCTTTTTATGAAGGCTTAAGGTGAAGGAGATTCATAAAGAAGGTATAACATGTCAATTCAACTTTATATTTCCAAATCCATCTCTTTTCTATTTCATTCATCATAGGGTGAATTCCCAACCCAAGGTTTGACCTAGGAAAACCCCTATCAAACGAGTGACATTTTCCCTCTTTCATGTGTGCAGGTGACAGGTTTTGAAGAGAAGGACTATATATCCATAGAGTATAGACCAAGAGAAATTGAACTAGATTTTGAGGAACCAAAAAACCATGGACATTGGCAATTGGTGAATAGTGTTTGATTCCAACAAACTTTTAGGAGGAGATTCTAAATAACATTCTAATCCTGAAACTATTTTTTATATCCAAAATTAATACATTTAGGACTAAGTCACATAGCCCCATAATCTAGCATTTTCGAGCTCAAATTTTAGATACACATTCCTCTTTGCTTCCCATTTCCAGGTATATACTCAGTATCTGCATATCTATTTTGAAACTCTTTGTTCATGTTGTTTTCTTTCAATTTTGCATCAGTGGCCCTATTTCTTATCTATCTTGTCCAATTGAAACAAATTCAACTCAACAAGGTGAATAAAATTTTAATAGAATGCCCAACCCTTTCCCACAAGTTTAAGGTTGGGGTTATTGACATTTTCATTCACCTTAATGCAGTGACATGTTGTAAATGGGTTTGATTCAAAATTTGCATGTATAGACTAGTCAACCCCATTTTTCAACGTTACATGTAGAAACTGTTGTCATAAAAGTTTTCACCCTTGTTGAACACTAATATTCAAAAACCTTATGAAACATGGAAAAAACCTCCAAGTATGGGACCTTGCGCATGTGAGGTTGAATCTCCAGAGAAGGTCGACTTCCTTTCCAGTCATGGTCCAATGTTAGACCAACCAAACACTTGTAAAACCTACTCCTAAGCCTAATCTAACACTTGCAAAGGAAAAGGGAAGAAATAATAGTAGAAGGGAAAAGAAAGGTGATACACCAAGATTTAATTGATCTTTCCCCTACCTATGACTGCACAAGATATCAAAGAAGCAACCCAAAGCATACATAGTTTCATATCCTTAATCAATCCCTAAGACATATATGAGATGAGAACTTAATAGGGAATTGAGAGGGATTGCAAACATCCATAAAGAATTCCCATAAGTAGATTGATACAACATATAGATTAAAAAAACAAATTAGGAACACATTTATAACAAAGGCAAGATAATTCGCACAAGGTAAATGAACTCAGAAAGAGGTAAAATAGCTAACTTTATTGATGCAAAGGCAAGATATATTACAGTTACAAAAGAGACTTCCATAAGAGAAAAGGGAAAAAGACCCTCAAAATATGTTACAATGTTGCCTTTATAGCTCAAGCATAACTCAGATTTACATGAGTCCAAAAAACCCTAACTGGCTAGGGTTAGGTTACAGAGAGAGACTAAGATAAAAAAAATTTGATGGCCTGTGTGCAACTGGGATGGCGTCTGATGTCCTTTGTCAGGCCAAAAGCCTTTTGCGAGCAATAAATAAGCATGGGAGACCCTGAGAAACATCTATAGAGCCACTGTGAAAGAATGGATGTCTTCCTATAGAATTTGGAAGTGGTTGGAGTGCAATATGATCGGATATGGCGTGTCAATGAGACATGCATTTAATTTGACCTGATAGGTTGACAACCATCATGATACTGTTTAAATTTTGCATTCATCGCCAAAATTTGAATCTTAGCCACTGGATCCTCCTCTCACGTGTGTATGAACGGTTGAGATGCACCTAGAAGACCCCCCAATGACCCTTAATGAGAAATTAAAACATAGCCGTCAATCTCTCATTTTAGTGAAAATGGATGACTGTCACTGCATGTAGATTTTTGTTGGCCCCACCATCTGATTGAGCTCATCAACACAAACCAACTAGACATGTTGTAGGATCTCATGGGAATGTAGGCAAGCCCAAAATAGTTACAAGGAAGCCACGAAGATGTGACTTGACATTTAATAACCTCCAACGGTCCATCGCAGTATCGTAGGGGTAACTAACGATTTACCTTAATTGTTGTGAACCTGCGATGACATCGACATCTAATGGCAACCACAAACCCATCACAACATGAAATAATACAGTTCCTTAACCTTTGCGATGATGGAGCTAACAACCAACAGTAACCACAATAGGTCTATCACAACATCATAGATAAATCCTTGATCGCCAACCCCAAGTTGCAAAGGTGTGGCTTGACATGACAATAACCTCTAGCGATCCATCGCAACAATGTATGGAAAATTGGTAGTTAACCCTGAAGGTTGTGAACCTACGATTTGATACTCATTTAACCATTAAGCCTCCCACCTACTAGTACGGGGTAAAACGAGGTTGGTTCAAGGATGCATAAGGAACACTTCAATCGATTGCTTTAAGTGAAATGACTGCTTGCGTTGATCAACAAAGGAAAAGAACAAGGCCAAAAAAAATATTAAGGCAAGAAGCCTCAAGGGTTTAGGGTTTTAGGGCCTGGGTAAAAAATGCAGGGTTTAGCTATTAGGTTATCTCAAATCGGTTATTTGTATGGCTAAGGTTGACACAAAAAATGTGAACAATAACCTTGGAGGTAATTCAGTAAATTTACCGTACTATACTTCTCTAAAATATTTTGAATTCTCAATGTAGACACATAAATATGTCCACTAATTAAATGAATATTTAATAATTAATTAAAGCACTAATTATCCTCTATTAATTAAATTTATATTTAATTAATTCATCTCAGCCTATTCTTCTATTCTAGTTAAATAAATTCCATAAATTTATTTAATTACTAACTATAGTCTAAATATTAAATTAATTAATAAATTTATTTAATCCCCCTTTCCTCTTATTTAAATAAATCAAACATTTATTTAAAAACCCTAACCAAATCCCCATTTAAATAAATCAATATTTATTTAAAAATCCCATCAACTTGCATTCTCCTACAAATGCAAGTTGCATTCCTTATTTTAATTAAATAAAATGTTTAATTAAAAAGCTTATTTATCCTCACCCACTTGCCAAACCCACTTGCTCACTAACCTCCTTCTAAATTCTTCTAACCCCTTCTAAATTAGCCTAATCCCCTTTCTAAACATTTGCACATTCCTCATCCCAACATAATCCTTAACCCATAATCTCACACATGAAGGACTCTTACAAAGTCTTAAATGCTTTGCTTCTTCAACACACTAACCCGCATGGGTTTTTGTCCATTTGTTCAAAGTCTTACCATGGGTAAAATTTGCACAAGATTTTACCCATTGGATAAAAACCTTACCCTTAGATAATAGCTTTATCCCATAACCCCCAATCATGGAGGGTAACCCTCATGTCCTCTCAAGCATTAAATGTTTCTTCCCTCTCCTCTCAAGCCCTCTCACGGTGACACTTGTCAACATTGCATTGGTTTGAAAGTGTCACGTGGATTGAGGATCATTCAATCTTAGCTCTTCACAAACCAGATCAATCTTGACCCTCCAATCCACTATTTTGCCTATAAATAGAGCCTCATTCCTCAAGTAAAGGAGGAAGCATTTTGACCATTGTTATGATACTTGCATAGACATTTTACTTAAGATTTCTCATAACAATATCACTCTTTTGCATTAGCATAGCATTAGTGTTTGATTTTTCAACCATTTCAATACTCTATTTGGCATCCATGGTTTTATGCTAAGGCTGAGAGCTACACACAAGCATAACTTTGGATCTTGGAGAGAAGAAGAACAATAGAGAGATATCGATCAACATGGGAGCATCTTAAGGAGTCTCTTCTCTATTTTGTTTTGTTTATGCTTCATTTTGTATGCTTAATCTCTTTTGATATGCATTTTGGAGGTTTTGGGTTCATTTGTTTTAGTTTTGGTTGGAAACTAACGTATTGACACTTGAACTTTGTTTGTGACTGTGTCCCCTTTTCAGTGCATCATTTTGCTGAACCCGACGTGAATCAACACTAAAAAGTTAATTTTGTTTAATTAATCTTTTGAAACTTGATGATTTTCACACAGAGGTTGCGCTTTGATGCTTTTGTTGCACGGATTAGCACCTTTGTCACTTGTATCAACGATTTTTCACTTCATTTTAGCGCTTTTTGCAACTATCATTTTTTCTTTAAATTGTTTCTATTTTAGTGTAGAGCTTATGTTAAAAGATTTAGCACTTTAGTGTTAGTCCAATGCTTTCGCTCTCTGTTTTGGAGCTTCTGTGTTTTTCCCAGTCTAGCACTTTTGTAATAGATAGAGAGCCAAATTTTGTAACCTCATAGAAATTTTTAGGATTTTGAGCCCACCATTTGGACTAACACTTTGAGTTTTTTGCAAGTGCTAACGTCTTGTGTAGGTTTTGAAAGAGTTAGTTTAGTTTAGTTTACATCTTTGTTACAAATTTTACTTTTTTTTACAAAGGGACTAAAAAGAAATTTATTTCCTTTTGGTGTTTAAAAAAAAACCTCGCTTCTTGCTTTTTACAAAAGGATCTAAAAAGAACAAACAAATTTTTTCTTGCAAAGATAAAAATAACTCCACATTGTAGTTTGGTGTAAACTAAAAAGAAACTCAACATTTCAGTTTGGTGCAAGTAAAAAAAATCTCATTTTCATTTTGCAAAGGGTTTAAAACGAACAACAAACAAACTTTCTTTTTTGCAAAGCTAAAAAGAACTTCATTTCCTTTGGTTCAATCTAAAAAGAACAATGCAAATTTTAGTTTTTGCTACAAAGGGATAAAACAAACATTTCACATCTCATTGGCAAGGTAAAAAGAACAAATCACATTGCTATTTTGCTACACGACTTTACTTTGTTGACCAGGTTTTACTCTCCAAATTTTTCAAAAGGTTAAAATATTTGCAATTGTTGGTTAAAAAGAACAACTCATTTTGCTATCTTGGATAAAATGAACCCCTTGTTTGTTGGAGCAACATCTCCAAGTAGCATTTTAGACAATATTGCAATCATGGGATAAAAAGCACAAGTGTTTATTATGATTCAAAAGTGATAGGTATATGCTCTCTACATAATTGTGCGATGAAAAAGACAAACTCACTCTTTTACTTTATTTCAATTAGGATAACTCCTTTAGCAGGCCCGCCCTCCCAAGAAGCCCATAAGGCCAATGAGAGGGGAATGACCTAAGTGGGGAATGACTAGCACCAAGTAATCCAACCCACTATAATCAAATGTGGATATGATGAAAATCATGTTCAACGATAGTTTTGCATTGATAGCCTTCCCCCAGTATCCTTGAGATGCGCAAAGCCATTGTTCTAAAGGTTGAGAAATGTCCTAAGGGAGTTTATCTTTGACGCACCGAATGAAACCCTTTACAAACCTTAAGCATAGAATCCAAACTAAGTTAGTAACCAAATATTTATAATATCATAGTGAAAGGGTGGGGAAGAATCCACCCTCAAGACACTAGCCATACATCTCCCAATAAAATGATCCAATTGAGGAGCAATTCTCTTTGGTTCAATTTCTAGAAAAAGGCAAAAAAACAAGCACACCTTAGGGTGTGACAGGGTTGTTTGAGCTAAAGGAGTATCAAGATGTGGGCTATGATATTATAAATGACCTTTTTGACCTTTGAAGAGTCTATCTGATTTGTCTTACGATTGTTCAAAAACCTGTGAAAACAAAAGAGGATTTGAAAATATCCTTGAGCGGATTTGAAAAGATGCTAAACATACATATTTCATCAATGGTTATCAAAGGGAAAGAAGTGTTTATATGTGCTTTTCATGTCTTCTTGTCAAAGAGATCAAACATTTTAAACAAGTTACACTCCAACAACAATCTAAACAAATAAATTACCACACATTTTGCAAATGCGTCATATCATCAAATCCTTCAAGCATATCAAGAAATCCATATATTGTCATCTTGAGAAGAAGAAACCGAGCCAAAAAGAGATCTTAAAGAAGATGAAATTTCTCTACATAAACCAAAAACTCTACCTAAACTAGATCCGCATTGTCCCAATCTCTAAATAAAAGATCCGCATTGTCCCAATCTCTCAATAAAAGTGGTAAGATCTCATTGTCATATCTACCTAAACTACAAATCACTTATTGAGTCACTCTCCATATAGGCTAGTCTTTCATCAATTCATCTTCTTAATCTTTCCACAAATTCACAACCACACTTCAAATTTCACAAACTAATTCATATCTCATCTTCCATATTTTCTTAAGTCATTCACTTCAAGTCTTTCCAAATATCAAACTTCATAATCATTTCATATTCCACACTTTCTTAAGACATTCACTTCAAATATTTACAAAATAAAAATATCATAAGCCTATTCTAAAGTCATTTCCTCCATCCTCCTCACTTCAAAATCATTTCCATGTCACTCATAAAAAAACCACAACCACCTATTAAATACCTGCATCTTCCATATTTAATCTTCTTGAGTCATTTTCAAATTCACACATCTTCCATATTTCATCTTCTTACATCATTTTCAAATTCACACATCTTCCATGTTTCATCTTCTTAAGTCATTTTCAAATTCACACATCTTCCATAAATTTCATCTTCTTACGTCATTTTCAAATTCACACACCTTCCATATTTCATGTTCTTAAGTCATTTTCAAATTCACACATCTTCCATTTTTCATCTTCTCAAGTCGTTTTCAAATTCACACATCTTCCATATTTCATCTTCTTACGTCATTTTCAAATTCACACATCTTCCATATTTCATCTTCAAAATCACACAATCATTCCAATATTTATACTCATTCCAAATACATCAAAAATCCATTCCACTCTCAACACACAAAGGTTTTGTCCTTAGTTCTTTTGGGATATTGCTAATCACATAAAAAAAATACTCTCTTGTGTGTTTCTAAATTTAGGATCAATCATCCTAAGGGACATTGCTAAGCATCTAGATAGGTTAAAACTAGTTCATGAGTGCATCCTCTCATAGCTAGGTAGCTTATGCTTATAAAGCCTTGCTACACCTCATCTCATAATTGTTTAAAACCAAGCAAAGCAATCTTCAAAAGGAATTTGTTAAGATCCAAACCTTAGTAAAAGAGATCCCTCATCCATAAAAATTTCATCACCATCATCAAATCTTGGAATCATACGAAGGGGATCAACCACCCACTTTTTACCCATCCCATTCTCAAACCACAAAACTCAAACATGGCTAGGACTAGGTCTCAAAGTCAGAGACCATCGCAAAATGAATGGGAAGAGGAAGAGTATGTTAACCCCTTTTCAGGAAGAGAAGACCCAAACACTCCTACACAAAAACAAATAGAAGAAGCAACTAGTAATCCAAGATTTAACTCTTTGAGGAAATTCTCAGGGGAAATCCTGACGCCCATTTATTAAGACTGGCTCAAGAGGGAGAAAAAATCCCTCTAGACTTTGATGTATCACAACCTAGGAATGCACCGGAACAAGCCCAATATAGCCATTGGCAAGTAAGAAATCAAGATGACAGGAGGGCGAGGAATACCCACAACTATGATGATAACTATCAACAAGGGAATGTCCAACCTCCTCCCATAAAAATGGATATGTTGAGACAATAGATACAAGAACTTTCCCAATGAGTAAATTTGGGAAGGTCACAAAAGAAATATGCTCTCAAAGATATATGTCCCTATCCATTTGATAGGAACATGGTCATGCCCCCTTTCCCACGCAGTTTCAAAACACCAAAATTTGACAAATACAAAGGGAAAGGAGATCCAAGGGACAATGTGAGATATTTTTACTTTGCATGATTAGAGGTGGCATATGACGAAGCATATTTAATGTGCCTCTTCCCTCAAAGTTTAGGCAGATTAGCCATGCAATGGTTTTCATGCTTGCCTAGTGGAATAAGAACATTTGAGGACCTAGTACAAAAATTTATCACTCATCATGTGCACAACATAGAACATGATGTCTCCATTGTTTATCTATACAATACAAAAAAAAAAGAATGGAGAGTTATTCTCAACATTCTTGCAAAGATGGAGACACATGTCTATCAAACGTTCTTTTCCCATTCCCAAGGAACAGTTAGTGGAAATCTTCATTTCAAACCTAAATGAAGAGATGTAATTTCACTTAGAGGTCAAATGTTCAGATTCTTTCAAGGATGGAATATCTCAAGGACTCAAAATTGAGAAATCCCTTATCAAAAAGGGACTTGTCGGAATCTAAAAATACAACAAGGATGGTCCACGACCAACCCACAATAGTGACAAGCCCAAATTTTGGGCAAAGAATAAAAACATTGTTAACTATGGTGTTGTAGATGCTAAGACTGTCAAAATCGCTCAACCCATAGTCAAAATTGCAAGGCAAGTAGATAACTGTAAAAACCACACTACCAACCAAGGCAATCAAACTCCCAACACGCAGTAAGATGCATCTAAAAATAGGTACCCTACTTAAAAACCCAACTGAATGTACACACCCTTGGGAGAACCTCTTGAAAATATATTATAACAACTTGTATCTTCTGGTCTCATCACATTGCCCAAAACATCAAACTACAAACCACAGGTTAAACCTTCTCGATGGAGAGAGAATGAGTATTGTGAATTTCAAAAGGGAAAAGGACACAAAATGAACAACTGCCACCAGTTAAAAGATATCATTCATGACCTTGTTGATCGAGGTGACATAGAGGTCAATGACCATAATAAAAAAAACTTCCAATACAGATCATACCATGTTCAAAGATCCACTCCCATCATATGAGAAAGGAGGTCCCTCCCATCAAGGTAAGAACCAAGATAACATGACAAATTATACACATGCACCATATACCTATACTGTCAATAACCTTTATGATGCCAATGAGCAAGTTACAACCATTACAATCAAAGGCAAATATCCAACATGCAACGTTGTTACACATCATAGCAAGATCATCGTACAAGGAGCACCATCAAAAGTGGCATACGTGCCCAAATAATATATCCTTGTGGATCAAATGGATAATATGCCCGCACTCATCTCCATACTAGAAATTTTGCACCTATCACCCTCACACAGAACCATCTTGGACCAAGCTCTCCAAGAAGTGTCAGTTCCATCCAACCTCAATACAGATCAATTTCAAGCCATAGTTGGAAGTCTCAAATCATCACCATGTCTCACTTTTGCTGAGAATGACAACACATCCTTTCAACAACCACATAATGCTCCTCTTCACAATGAGGGATTCATACATAAACATAGAATCAAGTGAGGCTTGATTGAAAATGGAGCTGGCCTTAACGTTTGCACATTATAGTTAATCACAACATTGGGGTATGCAGAAGGAGCAGTTGATGCCAGAAAGAGGAATACCATCAAGGCCTATGATGATGCAGAACGCTCCTCTAATGGGTGTGTTACTCTACCAGTAAAGGTAGGACTAGTTGTGAAGAATGTGGTTTGTCAGGTCCTAGACTTCCCTCTTCCATACAATCTCCGACTAGGTAGACCATGGATTCATTCCATGCAAGCAGTACCATCCACCTACCATCAATGTATCAAGTTTCCACATAACATAGTTGTATGTGGGAAAAGCAAGGAGATGAAACTTAAAAGGTGAAAATTATGTTTAAAGAGGCTTGTCCACACACCCACAGGACTTCTTGGTGCAAGTTATGGAGTCATGAAGAATGACTCAACTTCCCAAGGTAGGTTCCATGGTTCTTTATCTCACAAGGTCCCTCAAGCCAATGCCTTTGCTCTCATATCACTAAGAAAAGTGACTTAGGGATGACTAATGCAAGAATGAGGGATGTTTTTGATTAATTTTAACATGAATGCATCCTATTTATGCATGATTCTACAAATGAGTTAAACTGGATTATAAGATGACAAGGTTGGTATAAATACTATCCTAACATGATATACTAGTTAATGATTTAAGCCAATGATAAAGGAAATATTCTAAAATGCTATATTAGATTAATTCCTATTGCAAAGAGAGGCTAAATGTATTGATAAAATTGAGCATAAATGAGATACTAAAAACTTGGATGATCTTTGAAATGGAGGAAGGAGAGATCTATTTATAGTAAAAATAGGTCAATGGAGGGTCAAGATTGGAGGAGTTATCAAGGATCAGGATTAAAAGTTATCAAGCTATGTTTGCAATTTTCACTAATGAAATGGTGATAATTGTCAACATAAGACTGCTTGAGAGGAGAGGTAGGAAGCATTAAATGCTTGAGGGGACATGATGGTTACCCTAGGGGGTTGGGTTAGGGTTAGGTTAATGGATATTCCTTTTATCCAAGGGATAAATGAATGTGCAAGGGTTAAATGACTACCTTAGTCAAAGAAATAAATGATTTGAAGAGACTCACGAGTCAAAAGGATGGTTAAGTTAGAGGAAAGTGTTAGGTCCCGGATATAACTGAGAGTGGGGGGTGAATCAATTGTATAATAAATTCAAACCAAAAACCAATTAACCAACTTAATGTTTAATACTGGTAAACCAGTTAAGTATGTTGGTAGACAATGTTAACAGTAAATTGCTATACCGGTAAGGATTAATGCATGAAACATAAACATAAAGTCATCCACAACACATAAAACCAATAATTTATACATGAAAACCCTGTAAGGGGAAGAACCACGGTGGGAAACCTTACCCATAATCAGATGATACTATTGCAGATAGTAAATGTACATAATGGGGTCTGCACATGCAAAAAGGCCAACAGCATAGTGCTCACTGCTCAATCACAAAATGGGAGTCACACTGACTACAGTTGGATGGTTAAATCCAATAAAAATGTACTGCACAAAATAGCATCTTCATATGCTGGATTCAGTACCGGTGTAATGCTAATATGCTTCTACAAAAACCCCTTCAAATGATGTCTTCGTGTATACCTCTACTTAATCTCGCATATACCTTCACACAATTCTTTTTCACATTCCCCACTTGATCTTATAAATAAGATCTTACATTTATACCATACCCTAAAACCAATTTTAGTAGGTCGACTCTACAAGATATTACAATAAAAACATTTTACATACAATATAATATCCGATGCAATAACCAATTAAACATGTTGGCTTAGTGCATTTACATCAATGATAAATCATCTCCATAGCGTGCCATGCTAATCTGGAAAAGATAAACCTGCCAGTGTAACCCTAGATAACCTGGACCTATATGCCGGTAAAAGCAAATATGCAAATATGAATATACCAATGATTAATTCTTCAAAACAAAGTGTCCACATGATGTCTTCGATATTACCAAGTGTCTTCCATATCATTCCAAGTGTTGATGAACATTATATCCTACCGGTGAACCATATACCATTAACTGTACAATAGTTACTTGCTTGCCGGTGAATGTTGCTGGATCTCCAGAGTGCTTGTTTTCAGTAGGTGTTGACATCAATGACAAAACCATACCAAAATACCATCAATCTCCCCCTTTGTCATTGATGGCAAAACAAGATGGAAAAACCATCAAAGTGCCAAAACAGAAATGCCAAATACCAAAAACCAACAATCTCAATTTCTCCCCTTGGGAGCAACATGAGTTTATCCAAAGATTTATTTTCAATACCAATCTCTCCTCAAAAGATAATGTGTTTTTCCATAGATATCTCTCCCCCTTTGACATCAAATGCCAAAGCTACAAAATTCAAGTTCATACAAAATACCAACTACTCCCCCTGAGAAGTAGCTTCCTCATCAAAGACCGGAATAAAAGATTTGTCTTTTAATTCAGTCGGTTGATGACAATCATCAACTGTCTAAGTCTCTACCGGTGGTGGTATGACTCCAAGCTAATCTCTGAGATATTCAAAAGTCTCCTTAGGCAGAGGTTTTGTGAAAATATCTGCAAGTTGTTCTTTAGTATTCACATAAACCAGTTTTATCTCCTTTTCTTCAACTTTTTCCCTTAGAAAATTCAGTTTGATAGAAACATGTTTTGTTTTAGAATGTAATACCGGATTCTTAGATATATCAATTGCTGCAGTGTTATCACAATATATAGTAATGGGTTCCTTGCATTTTACCTTTATGTCTTTCAACATTTGTTTAAGCCATAGTACCTATGTATAGTTAGTTGTTGCTGCAACATATTCTAATTCTGCTGTTGATAAAGATGTACAACTTTGTTTCTTACTCAACCAAGAAACTAATCTTTTTCCAAGAAAGAATGCTCCTCCAGTGGTGGTTTTTCTATCATCCACATCTCCTGCCCAATTTGCATCTGTGTATGCACATAGATCAAAATTTTCATCTCCAGGATACCATAATCCAAGATTTGTTGTGCCTTGTAAGTACCGAAAAATCCTTTTTACTGCTAATTTATGATTTTTCTTAGGATTACTTTGAAATCTAGAAACAATACATACTACATTCATAATATCAAGCCTGGTTTGTGTCAAATACAGTAAACCTCCTATCATAGATTTGTATCTAGTTGGATTAACAGGTGTAGATTCATCCCTTTGAGATAATTTGTCATTTGTAGTCATAGGTGTGCTTACCGGTTTAGAGTTCTCCATCCCAAATTTCTTTAGTAATTCTCTCAAGTACTTGGATTGACTAAAAAATATACCTTTATCAGTCTGTGAAATCTGCAAACCTAAAAAGAATTTTATTTCTCCAATCATAGACATTTCAAATTCTTGCTGCATTTTAATAGAAAATTCCTTCCATAATCCATCTTCTCCTCCAAAGATTATATCATCAACAAATACTTCAATAATCAAGATGTCATCATTAGTTATTTTGTAATATAAACCAATCTTTAAAAGATACTTATCCAACCTTGCATACCAAGCTCTCGGGGCTTGTTTCAATCCATACAAAGCTTTTCTTAACCTGAAAACCATATCATTGTCATCTGTCAGAGAAAATCCATCAGGTTGTTCAATATATACTTCCTCTTCAAGATCTCCATTCAAAAATGCACATTTAATATCCATTTGATAAACTTTGTAGTCCTTGTGAGCTGCAAAAGCCAAGAATAATCTAACTGCCTCAATTCTGGCTACCGGTGCAAAGGTTTCATTGTAATCAACTCCTTCTTTCTGAGAATATCCCTTACACACTAGTCTTGCTTTATTTCTGACAACCTTACCATCTTCATTAAGTTTGTTTCTAAATACCCATTTGGTTCCAATTACATTTTTATCTTTAGGCCGGGGAACTAATGTCCAAGTATTATTTTTCTCAATTTGTCCTAATTCTTCTTCCATAGCTTTAATCCAAAATTTATCTTCACATGCCTCATTGATAGATGATGGTTCAATTTGAGAAATAAGACATACCTATTCATTTGCTAATCTTCCTCTTGTCATAACTCCTTTAAATTTGTTTCCAATTATATGATCTTCAGAATGATTCAATCTTACATACCGGGGCGTCTTAGTTTGCTGTTGTTCTTCAATTACTGTGGAATCCTCTGATGATACCGAGGTAACTGGATCTTCATTTTGTACCGGTGGATTCAGTGTAGGTTCATTTGTCACCATTTCTGTTGCCGGTTTAGAGTCTATATACCTTAAAGTTCCTCTGAATTGTTCATCAATCTTTACATTTGTACTCTCAACAATTTTCTGCAATCTCTTATTAAAACATCTACATGCCTTGCTCTTAGATGAATAACCAAGAAATATTCCTTCATCACTTCTAGGATCAAATTTGCCAATATACTCATCTCTTCTAATATAACATTTACTTCTAAAAATTCTGAAATACTTAAGAGTAGGAGTTTACCAAACCATAGTTCATGAGGGGTCTTACCGGTTTCACCTTTGATGTGAACTTTGTTGAATGTATAGACAGCAATGTTGACTGGTTCTCTCCAATACACATGTGGTAGATTTGCTTCTGATAACATACTTCTTGCTGCATCCAAGATAGTTCTATTTTTCCTTTCAACAACTCCATTCTGTTGTGGTGTCTGAGGTGTTGATAACTATCTTTTGATTCCATTCACTTCACAGAATGTATTAAAATCCTTAGATGTGAATTCTCCTCCTTGATTTGATCTTAAACATTTAATTTTCTTACCGGTTTCATTTTCAACCATTGCTTTGAACAGTTTGAACTTTCCAAGTGCCTCTGATTTTTCTCTGAGAAAAGTAACCCAACACATTTTAGAATAATCATCAATAATTAGCATGAAGTATCTATCACCTTGTAAGCTTCTAGTTCTACCTGGACCACATAAATCAATGTGAATTAAATCAAGAGCATTATTGGATTTTTCTGGAATACTCTTGAAACTAGCTCTAACTTGTTTTCCAAATTGATATTCCTTACAAATTGTATTCTGAGGTTTTACAATTTTAGGTGGATCTCTAACTGCCTTAGAAGTACTAAGTTTTACCATGCAATCAAAGTTTACATGACATAGTCTCTTATGCCATAACCAACTTTCATCTATATGTGCAATCAAGCATGCCTTTTCACTGTTGTTCAAATGAAAGATATTACCTCTAGTCTGATTACCGGTTGCAATTTTCAAACCAGTTCTATTCATGATTTTGCATTTTACATTTTTAAATTGTAACTGAAATCCCTTCTCAACTAATTGACCAACACTTAAAAGATTATGCTTTAATCCTTCAACATAGTAGACATTGTCAGTGTTATGCTTACCATCAAGAGATATTGAACCCTTACCTTTGATTGAACCGGCTTTGTCATCTCCAAATCTTACTAAACCTCCATTGTATTCTTGAAAGTTCAAGAATTTACCTTTGTCTCCTGTCATATGATGTGAGCATCCTGAGTCAATGATCCATTCATCCTTTACTTCAACTTTGGCTGCTAGGGCTTGTTCTACCAGTTGAGTAGTAGGTGCCCGTTGATCCTGTGTTATAGCAACAAAAACCCATCCATTGTCTACTGGATCCTCATCAGAATCATTAGTCACACCTTCATTAGCAATGTAACAAGATTTGTCTTTATTTTTCTTAAATCTGTATCTCTATTCAGGATTAGGCTTGTATATTCTTCTAGCTTCTTCTCTTAGTCTAGCATGTCTATCAAGGTATCTCGAAGCCATGTGACCAATCTTATTGTAGTTAAAACATTTAAAGGGTGCTTTACCTTCATACTTACTTCCAATTGGACCTTTTGGCATTTTTCTTGCAAATAGTACTTCAAGTTCTTCAAGCTCTTCATTCTCCTTCTTGGTTTCTTCAAGTTCCCTTGCATAAAAGGCTTTCCAGTCTGATTTGTCAAATGATGGAGCAGATGATGTTGATGCTTTAAAGGCCAAATCAGTTTTTATAGTAGCAACAGGACCAAATTCCTCAATTTCAAAGGCTGAAAGTTTTCCAATCAATGTATCCCTAGTTACTGATGTATTAGGCATTGTTCTCAACTCATTTATAGCAGTAACCTTCATTTTATATGCCGGTGGCAAACCTCTTAATATTTTTGAAACAATTTCATCCTCACTCAAAGTTCCTCCACAACATTTAATACCCAAAACAATTTCATTTACTCTTTCCATAAAAACAGAAATCCTTTCATCTTCTTCCATTTTCAGATGTTCATACCTGACTCGGAAGCTTTCAAGTTTTGCAATCTTGACTGTGGAATCTCCTTCATTTAGTGTTTCCAAATGATCCCAAATAGCTTTAGCAGTAGACCTATCTGATAATCCCATGATTTGTTGATCTGATAATGCGCTCAAAAGTGCTTCTCTTGCTTTGCAATCATTCTCTTCATCTTTAGCTAAGGTAGTTGGAGCAGTCTCACCAGCTACAGTAGCAGTATAACCATTCTTTGTAACTTCCCAGATGTCTTTACCGATGCAATTCAGATGTGTCTCCATCCTGATCTTCCATATCCCATAGTTGGTTCCATCAAGTTTAGGACTGTTCTTCCTGAAATAATTAGTAGACATTGGATCTCCTCAAGTTGTTAAACTTCTACAAAAGAGGACTAGGCTCTGATACCAATTGTTAGGTCCTGGATACAACTAAGAGTGGGGGGGGGGGGGGGGGGGGGGTGAATCAGTTGTATAATAAATTCAAACCAAAAACCAATTAACCAACTTAATGCTTAATACCGATAAACCAGTTAAGTATGCTGGTAGATAGTGTTACCAGTAAATTGCTATACCGATAAGGATTAATGCATGAAACATAAACATAAAGTCATCCACAACACATAACACCAATATTTGTACGTGGAAACCCTATAATGAGAAAAACCATAGTGGGAAACCTTACCCACAATCAGATGATACTACTGCAGATAGTAAGTGTACATAATGGGGTCTGCACATGCAGAAAGGCCAACAGCCTAGAGCTCACTGCTCAATCACAAAATGTGAGTCACACTGACTACAATTGAATGGTTAAATCCAATAAGAATGTACTGCACAAAATAGCATTTTCATATGCTGGATTCAGTACCGGTGTAATGCTGATATGCTTCTACAAAAACCTAGCTTCACCTTCAAATGATGTCTTCGTGTATACCTTTGCTTAATCTCGCATATACCTTCACACAATTCTTTTTTGCATTCCCCACTTGATCTTACAAATAAGATCTTACATTTATACCATACCCTAAAACCAATTTAGTAGGTCGGCTCTACAAGATATTACAATAAAAACATTTTACATACAATATAATATCTGATACAATAACTGATTAAACATGTCAGCTTAGTGCATTTACATCAATGATAAATCATCTCCATAGCATGCCATGCTGATCTGGAAAAGATAAACCTACCAATGTAACCCTAGATAACCTGGACATATTTGTCGGTAAAAGCAAATATGCAAATATGAATATACCAATGATTAATTCTTCAAAACAAAGTGTCCACACGATGTCTTCGATATTACCAAGTGTCTTCCATATCATTCCAAGTGCTGGTGAACATTATATCCTGCTGGTGAACCATATACCAGTAACTGTGCAATAGTTACTTGCTTGCCGGTGAATGTTGCTGGATCTCCAGAGTGCTTGTTTTCAGTAGGTGTTGACATCAATGACAAAACCATACCAAAATACCAACAGAAAGTCTCTAACTAAAGGTAAAAGGTGAGTTAACCATAAATGGTTATGTAAGAGCCTTTAATGGTTTGGAAGACTTTAGAGGTTAACAATTTGAAGACATAAAGCCTTTAATGGTTATTGAAGACTTTGGAGGTTTTAGAGAAGTGACTTCCTTTTATTTAGGATTGTGACAATGATTAGGCTAATTAGAAGGAGTTAGAAGAATCTAGAAGGGATTTAGGCATGCAAGTGGATTTTGTAGGAGAATGCAAGTGGGAGGAATTTTAGGATTTTCAAATAAAATAAAATCATTTATTTCAATTAAATGGTGTAATTTGTATTTGGATAAATATTTAAATAAATATTAATTTATTTAAATGTGAATATGAATTTTGGATTTAAATAAATCTTAATTTATTTACATGAAAAAAGGAAAGATAAAGCTTTAAATGCTTGAAGACTTTGAGGGAAACCATTAAAGGCTTAAGAAGACTCTAGAAAGAAGCCATTAAGTTTGAAGACTTTAAGGGAAACCATTAAAGGCTTAAGAAAACTCTAGAAGGAAGCCATTAAGTTTGAAGACTTAAGGGAAACCATTAAAGGTTTCAAGTGGGTGAGGATAAATAGGATTTTAAATAAATTATTTATTTATTTAAAATAGTTGTGCAACTTGCATTTGTAGGAAAATACAAGTGGGTGGAGGATAAAAGATTAATTAAAATAAACTGCTTTATTTCAATTTGGTTGCAAGTTGGAGATTAAAATAAATTAGATTTGTTTAATTGGGGTAAACTATTTAATTAAATGTAAATTTAATTAAAAGTAGAGAGAAGGGGTTTAATTAAATAAAATGATTTATTCAATCAAATGATATAAAGGGCTTAAGTGAATTTAAATAAATAAATTGAATAATTTATTTAATTAAATAGAAGAATGTGGTGATTTAATTAAATTAGATTTAACTAAAATAGAGGAATGAGAATAAAATGAACATTAAATATTCATTTAGGAATATGGTCATTTTTATACGTCTACATTTTGCCCCTCTTTGAAGTGACGTGTGTGCACATGTTGATTCAAAGAAAATGATGTCTCGTCATGATTTGGTTATGATCAGTGTGATGGCTTGTCAAGATGTTCATGTCGTGCCCTGAATTTTGATAAATGATGTTGATAATGCCCCCCTCGGGAGATGAATCAAAATTTTGAAATTTTGATGTGTTTTGATTGCATTGTAAATTTTTGTCTATGTTGAATGCGATAAGTTGATTCATCTCACAATAATGAGCGTTTGATATGAGACCACGAACAATTTACGTATTGGTCCATGCAAACCTAATTTTCATTTACCCCATAAAAGGGAAAAAGTGATTTATTTTGTCTCATTTGTGCTTTGCTGACTTTGGAGAAAGTGACATTTGGAGAAAAAGACAAAATGTCGATTCCTTTTGCTTCTCATCGATTCGAGCGCGTTCGGAGGTATCGGAGGCCCACCACGTATGGACCATCGGTAAGTCATCATTTTTTACCCCTTTTCGATTTTTGTTTTGTTATTTTTGATCATGTTTTTGAATTTTTCCACGCGAATTTAACGATTTAGGGCGTCTGGGTTAAATCGTAGCGCATACAATAGGTTGTGTGGCACGTAGAGTTTAACGAAATAGGGCAACGTCTGGGTAGATTAGGATAGCACAGTGGTGAGTTAGGGTAGCACTTAGGGTTAGGTTAGTGCATCAAGAATACAGGAAAGCGTATAGGAAGAAAAGGGTAGCGCGTAGGAAAGACCTAGCGCATAGGGTTAGCAGGGGCTCGCATGGGTAGTGTAGGAAAGCACGTAGGTATACCCTAGTGCATAGGGTTAATGGTGTAGCGCAGGGCCAAGATAAGATAGCGCATATGGGGTTGTAGCGCTTAGGGTAGTTTTGGTGGCGCGTAGCTAGGATAGGGTAGTGCATGAGTGGAAAATGTTGGGTAAAGTGGGATTTTGGATGAAGAAATAATAGGTAGGTTTTTGCCTATTTTCCGAGGATAAGTGTGAAGTGGAAGTCTGTGTGTTTGCTGTCATTGTTTTGATAAGTTGTCCAATATGAGTTCCGATATAACTTGATTTGATTTGCAATGTTTCAAGTTGATTTTGATCTGATGGTGATTGGATATGATGTGAATTTTGATATGGATGTTTTGATATGAACTTGATTTGATATGCATTGTTTCAAGTTGATATATATGTGGAACTTGAGTTGTTTTACAAGTTGATAGGGTTGTGGAACTTGAGTTGTGTTACAAGTTGATGTGAATGTGGAACTTGAGTTGTTTAACAAGATGATATGAATGTGAAACTTGAGTTGTTTTACAAGTTGATATGATTGTGGAACTTGATTATATTTTCAATGTTTCAAGTTGATATGAATCTGATTTTGATATGAATTGAATTGATGAGGAAACTGATATTGGACTTGTTTTGTTTTTGACAGGAGTGACTTGGGGTTGTTCAGTTGCAAGAGCGATTTCCAACACCGTGGTCGTGGATACCATGATTGACGTAGGCTGATAGGGATATCATTGAGAGGTGTGGCCTATCCTCTTTGTTAGAGATGCCCCGGTTTATCATTAACCGGGGTTGGTGGACAACGTTGGCCGAGAGGTGGCATAATGACACGAACACCTTTCATTTGGCTACTAGTGAGATCACAGTGGCACCAGAGGTTGCTATCGGATTCTACAGATTCCTGTGGTAGGAGCACTATTACCTAATGAGAAAACAAAGGAGGGCGAGACATAGGCACTCCACTGGATTCTACAGGATGATACGGTTTGCAGATATGAGATCCCCTGGCAGGAGTTCATAGATTTGGATTGCGCTCCGCTTCCATTAGTACTGGCAGGATTCGTAGGTGGTTACTTATGTCCCGACCGCAGGTAGGTCGAAGGGACTAGCAGTAGGGTGGGGGTTGGTCCTAGAGGACATGGTGACACAGGGTGGAGATGGTGGTGACAGAGGGATTTGGGTGGAGAGAGCAGTGCGACGAGTTGTGGTGGATAGAGGGAGAGGAGGCTTGGCTATTGGAGCTGGGGGTGAGGAGAGGATAGGAGAGGTAATAGCGGTGGTGGGAGGGACTGATGAGTTTGGATGGCTGACGCAGACGAGGAGGTCAGATTTTCTACCCCCACCAACACCAAGGATAGGTAGAGGGATAAGGGGTACCACTTCGTAGGTACCCCTCCAGATTCAGATTCTGACCCACCGGGAGGACACTTAGATTAGGTCCTTATAGTTATCAGTGCAACACTTGCAGACATAGTTACTAGCGCATCAGCGGTAGATTACCCAGCTGACCATGGAGCGGGATACAGTTTTGGAGTGGTTGGGTCAATTTGAGGCTCGAGTAGAAGCTTTGGAGAGAGCAGCGATAGGTGGCTCGATGAGAGATACCCTGAGAGAGGCGGCTTTGAGAGCCAAGGAGGCAGAGTACTGTTAGAGGCATTATGAGGATGTGGTTCCCAGGGAGCATTGAGTTCCAAGTTTCACAACTTCGAGATCAAATCGATCCAGGGAGACCGGGTTGAGGACAAAGAGTAGAGGTGTGATAGGGCCTGTTCGTCAAGATCCACCTGGGGATCCTGGTGCTGGGACATCTGCTACGAGACCATCACCCTCGGGAGATAGTGATACTTGAGAGATGTTGTCTCTATTGTAATTTGATCATTTTGTTGTATTTGGCACATACATGACATATTTTGCACATTGATCATTATATATATATATATATATATGACACCATTTTCTTTGATCCTCATGTGATGTGTTATGGATGATACTTTCTATATGATTTTGTTGCTTCTATGATGATGATGATGCAATGCTTAGATAGATGCATGTGATTTGATATGTGATGAATATGATATGATAATGCATGATGTATGAGATGTATCTTGTATAATATCATTTGATGTGAGATGTATCTTGAAAATAAGATGTATGATAATAATATGTTGTGAGATGTATCATGAAAATGAGATGTATGATAATGATATGCTGTGAGATGTATCTTGAAGATGAGATGTATGATAATGATATGTTGTGCGCAACTAATTGTAAAATGATATGCAACTAATTGTAAGATGATATACAACTAATTTGAGCATCCTCATTCTGCATTTGTCATCCCTGTATAGTCACATGTTTTTGCCTTCTTTGTAGGTATCATCATTGAGCATTGATTTGTTTGGGATATGTTGAAAATTTATACAAGCATAATGGTATAATTGAACCATAATGACCTGAGAAAAATTTACATGATTTTTGATTTTGCAAGATGGCACAAGCGTCAAGGTATAATTGAACCAGGATGACCTGAGTGCGGATTGCGTATAAACAGACAATATTAAACCATTTGTATGCGCAAAGTGGATTCATGTCTTCAGTGATATGCTTTGAATCACATCTTGAGACAAGTATTTGCACAATACAAATGATCGCCTCACATACAGAAAACTAAAAAGATATTGGAGGCTCCATGACTTTCTCTAGCTCGATGCATCGTTGAGAGAATGTAGAGGATCCAATAGTTCAAAAAAAAATTAAGTGCAAAATAGTCAAAACTTCACGTAAAATGCAAACATTTGATACCTCAGAAAATCATCCATCATGAGTTGTGAATCTGTTAAGTGATCAATGTTTGGTTTTGTGATTGTTGATTTGTTTGCTGGATATGATTGTCTGAGTTTACCGCAAATTTTGATCAATGCTGCCCCTAGCTGAGTTTTCCTCTTAATGTGGATATGTACAGGGATTACCAAGCCATGGTGGGATACGATGAAAGGATATGTGGATAAACGAGGATAGTGACTACGCTAAGTATGTCCTGGATAATGCGATAAAAATGTCGGGCGATGGTCGATAGTGCTTGACTGGGGATATAACGGCTTGGAAGTAAATATAGATAGAGGAGTTGTCCGCTCGCAGTAGCGCTTGTTGCCAGGTTTTCACCAGTTGCTTTTATTGTACCTTTTTATTTGCTTTTTCTTGATTTTTTTTATTTTTCCATGCATTAGACTACTCAAGTGTAGTATTTCTTCAAATGGATGTTGTTAGTTGGTTCGTCGAGCACATCTCCTTCTGAAGTTGTTAGATGATAAGCACATGATCCATAGGTTGATATGATGACATAGGGACCTAACCAATTAGGTTCAAATTTCTCTTTCTTTTCCCGATCTTGCTAATTTCTAGGATTTTCCTTGAGTACTAGATCACCAATTTTAAAATTTTTGGGAAGGACCTTGTGGTTGTAGCTTCTGCACATATGTTGCTGATATGCTTTGAGGTGAGTGTAGCCATGTTATTGTTTTTCATATAGAAGTTCAAGCTCTTGCAGTCGGTTGACTCGATACTCTTTGTTTGGAATTAGGCCTTTCAAAGAGACTTTGAGAGATGGAATTTCAACCTCCAGGCGTAAAATTGCTTCAGATCCATACACCAATGAATATGGTGTAGTTCCCATTGGTGTGCGGATGCTAGTTCTATATGCCCAAAGTGCTGGATTGAGTTGTACATGCCAATTTTTGCCTACATCATTCACTATTTTCTTTAGGATTTTCAATATTATTTTGTTGGATGCTTCTGCCTGACCATTCCCCTATGGGTAGTAAGGTGTGGGAAAATGATGTTGGATTTTGAATTTGTCACATAGTTCTCACACATCTTGGTTCTTGAAAGGTCATCCATTATCTGTGATGATGGAACTTGGAATGCCATATTTGTAGATCAGATAATTAAGGATAAAAGAGGCGATTTGTTTCCCAGTTATTGTGATCATGGGGACTGCTTCAATCCATTTGGTAAAATATTCTGTTGCAGTTATAATGAACTTGTGTCCATTTAAAGATGAAGGATAAATTTTGCCGACTAAGTCTAGTCCCCACTGACAAAAGGACCAGGATGTTTTGAATGGCTGCAGTTTATGTGCTGGTTCATGTATAAGATTGCCATGGATTTGGCATTTAGGACACTTTTTTGTAAAATGATAAGAATCTTTTTCCATTGTCGGCCAGTAATATCCTATTTTTAGAAGTTTTTTAGCAAGAGTAGGACCACTGGAATGTGTGCCACAGATACCTTTGTGAATCTCTTGTAAAGTGGAATTAGATTCATTATGATCAAGGCAACGAAGAAGAGTACCATCTAGACGTCGATGATACAAAGTATTAGCAGTGAGAGTATAACAGGTCGCTTGCCGAATAAAGTTGCGTTTTTGGTTTTGGTATAGGTCAATGGGGAGGATATTGCTTTTTAGATAGTCATATATCGGTCCGTATAATGGAGAGTCAGAACTGGTCAAGGCATAAATAACATGGGATTCAGAATGGTCATAGGCTGGGGAGAACAGTTGCTCTACCAGAAACTCGTAACGATTTTGTTGCTCTGGAATTTGTAGCAGTGAAGCGATAGTAGCCATTGCATCGGCTATTGTATTGTCCAACCTTGGTATTTGCTCGAAGGTGATATGTACAAAATATTGTTTGAAATCATCCACCATTCTTTTGTAGGGTAGCATCTTGTAGGATAATGTCCATTGTAGACCAACCTACAAGCTTAGAAAATCCAAGACACCAAAGCGCTTCTTAGCCAAAGTCCACACATACAACAAATAAGAAAAGGAGTTGTGTTGCACAACATCCCGTCACTCCAAGGGTAAAACTCTTGTCCACTTCAGACACACAAGCAACATCAACAACCCCATTAGATATAACCCCTGAAGCAACTATCGACAAACCTTTCACACTTGCAAACATCCCTATAATATAAAATGACAGAGTTCTACAAAGTAATTCAGAGATAGATTTACATGTGAATATGAATGGGGTTATTTAGCTTCACATGAATATGAAGAGGAGTCTCTTGATACTTTTGAACACAAGGAAGTTGATGGAGAGCCATGGATCGAGACCTTTTGGAATCCAGATACTGAAGATACTTCAAGGATAGATAGGTCACCTCCCGAGCCTGATTACAAAGAGGACAGTACTGACAATGACCTTGATACCTCCATCCTAACCATAACCGACGCATCCTATGAACTCAACCTTATTGATGAGGTAATGTCAATAATCCACCCTGACCTCATTTACTAGGAACAACAAAATTCCTTGTGCTTGTCACCTTCCAAAATGATGAGGCGATCATAAAATTTCTTGAATTAAGGAATAACATACCAAGCGGGGTTCACAAAGCTAGGTATTCTATTGAACTTAACAACGTGACTTACTTTGGAGAGAATGCCAAACCTTTTAGTCACAAAAATATTACAATCAAAACAAGATCCTCAAGTGAAAACCACATCATGGCACTTTTGGATCCCAAAAAAGTAAAAACAAAGGACGCATCCAAGGGTGAAAGCCACTTCGAGGTGCCTGAATATGGAAGGTTTGACATTCTCCCCTTCACTGCTAATCAGGAGAGATCATCCATTCTTATATAAGAGATAAAGGAAGTCAATCTGAGAACACCAAAAAATCCACACATAATACATCTAGCAGAATCATTAACTCCAACAGAAGATCCTGATTTTGCAGAATTCTTTTAAAAGACACAAAACAATTTTGCATGGTCCTATGCAGACATGGAAAGTCTAGATCCAGAGCTAGTAATGCATCATTTGAAAGTAGCAGAAAGAGAAAAACTAGTAAAATAAAAGCTCAAAAAGATGCATCCTCAGATCGCATTGTTAGTCAAAGCAGAACTCAAGAAGCTTTTAGATGTGGATTTTATAAGGCCAATTGATTATATGGAATGGACATCCAACATCGTACTAGTGGTAAAATCAACTGGGGCATCCATATTTGGACATATTTCAGAGATCTAAACAAGGCATCTCCTAAGGATGACTTCCCATTACCCAACATTGATATAATCGTGGACCTCACAATGGGACATGCAATGCTATCTCTCATGGATGGATTCTTAGGATACAACCAGATAAATATTGCTCTAGAAGATCAACATAAAATTGCTTTCACATGCCCATGGGGAACACACTATTGCAATGTGATGCCATTTGGCCTTAAAAATGCAGGGGCCACATATCAAAGGGCAATGACTACCATCTTCCACGACATGATGCATACGCTAATGGAAGACTAAGTAGATGATTTACTAGCTAAATCACTAACAAGAGAAGGTCACCTTGCAATACTAGACAAAATCTTCACCAGATTGGAACAATACAATGTCCACCTCAATCCAAAGAAGTGTGTCTTTAGAGTAACCTCTAGGAAACTCTTAGGATACATTGTCTCAAATAAATGAATTAAGGTTGATCTGGCCAAGGTAAAAGCAATCATGGATACGTCACCTCCTAAGAACATCAACCAGTTGAGGACATTACAAGGAAGGCTACAGTCAATCCATTGCTTCATTGCATAATTGGCTGATAAATGTCATCGCTTCACACATCTGCTCCATAAGAATGTATATTTTAAATGGGAAGATAATTGCCAACAAGCATTCCAACAACTAAAGAACTAACTTATGACTCCACCATTGCTAACACCACCATCTCCAGATAGGCCCTTGTTATTATACATATCAGCTACAACTACGAACCTAGGGGTATTACTATCACAACATAATGCAAAAGGAAAATAATGTGCAGTCTACTACATCTCCAAGACACTAGTAGGATATGAACTTAATAATACCCCTATTGAATAAGCTTGTATTGCAGTAATTTTAGCAGCAACCAAATTGAGGCACTACATGCTAACACACAAGATACAACTCATTGCCAAAATAGATCCACTCAAGTACCTACTCAGTAAAGCATCACTAATAGGCCACTTGGCCAAGTGGGTTATGATCCTCAATGAAATTGACATAGATTATGTAGACCGAAAGGAAATCAAAGGGCAAGTCATTGCAAATCAGTTGACTGAAGCACCACTCATAGGAGACCATCCTCTCATTTCAAATTTTCCAGATCAGGAAAGCTTCATGATTATTCCAACACAACAATGGAAGTTATAATTTTACATATCATACACTAGGCATGGTTCAGGATCAAGCATTCTCTTCATCACCCCTCAAGGTGACAACATCCCAAAGTCATACAAGACTCAAAATGGTCATTCAATGGAATTTAAAAGAGCTACAAGTATATGGTGATTCATAGCTCATCATTTGACAAGTCAATGATGACTATCAAACTAAGAATGACAAGCTTGTGCCTTACAAGAAAATGGTTGATAGCTTCAAGGAATACTCACAACTATCACCTTTGAGAAGATTCCTCGAGATCATAACCGAGCTACATATACAATGGCTACCATAGCCTCTCTCCTCGATCTTCCACATAACTCAACACACTACGAGTTCTTAGTAGAACAACTTTGGATCCCCGCTTATAATATACTGGAATCTAAGGTGGTATGTCAACTCATTGGTCCCAATTCCCCATGCTATGGTGAGTTTTACACTTACCTACGTGATCAAATCCTTCCAGGGTGAATTCACAAAACTGGTTCCCACTTTTGCCAACGAAAGAATTTGGCGAAAGTGGGAATTTCGGATTTGACAATGTTCGAGCGAAACACAAATGTTCGCTCGGACTGCCCCTGGGAGTCCGAGCGAACCAAACGGTTCAGCTGGGTTCGAGCGAACACGGTGGTTCGAGCGAACCCATTAAATATCGATATTTTAATGGGTTCGCTCGAACCCCCCATTCGCTCGAACCCTTGGCAGTTAGGGTTTTTTTAAAAAATTTATAAATATCGAAAATGACAGTTAAAAGGTCATTGTTACATTTGACTTTTTCTGTCTGGTGGGGGTTGGATCGAACCAGTCGTCAGCATCACGTCATCGAGCCTTGTCTGCAGCAGTTAGCATCTTTTTTATTTCAGTTTTCGACCCTTGTTATATCAAGTGCACAAAATAACCCTTTGTTTGGTTTAATAATGTCTTTTTTTATTAAATTTGTAAATAATTTATTTGTTAATTTAATTTTTTAATTAAATAATTATATATAGTTATTGGTTTTGAACATTTTAGAAAAATGTTTGATAATTTATTGTTTTTCATTATTTTAGAAAAATGTTTGATAATTTAATATTTTGATTGAAATGTGTAAATTTGTTTTTAAAATTACGTAATTGTATAGATGTATATTTTTTTCAACATTTTAAAAAATTGTTATGAAAAACATAGAAAACTACCCTGTAGTAAATCAGATCTTAGAAAAACATTAGCAAAAAAAGAAAAATGTTAAAAAAATTAATTTAAATAAACATTAGAAAATTTAGATACCAAATTTAAACAAATTAGACAAAATAAATTTCCTCTACAATGTGACCTATTTTCACATCCTATTACACGCACAACATGACCCCTTAAGACCACATATGACACTATACGTTCTCTTAGGAGGTCATAGAGGATCACATATAATATAATAGTGTACATGTATGACATTCCCTTTAGGATCACATCTAGTGTCCTAAGGGGTCATACGTGGTTCTAAGGGGTCACACATGTTATAACACATGTGGGACCCCTTAGAATCGCATATGACCCCTTATAAAATTGTAGGGTGAATGACATACCCCTTAGTCCATCAAATAGTGTCTTAACACATACGTGACCCATTAAAATCGCATATGACCCTTTATAAAATCAATCTTAGTGTGAACGACATATCCCAAAACCCATCACATAGCGTCTTAAGGGGTCGTATGTGGTCCTAAGGGGTCACGCATGCTTTAACACATGCGTGACACCTTAGTAGGTCGCATAGGACCCCTTATAACATCCTACTATACATATGACATTCCCCTTAGGATCACATAGTGTCATAAGGGGTCATATGTGGTTCTGAGGGGTCATGCATTTGTTATAACATATGCATGACCCC
The DNA here is from genome assembly GCF_030272615.1 of Cryptomeria japonica. Taxonomy (NCBI): domain Eukaryota; kingdom Viridiplantae; phylum Streptophyta; class Pinopsida; order Cupressales; family Cupressaceae; genus Cryptomeria; species Cryptomeria japonica. The sequence continues at coordinate 805,798,486 of NC_081409.1, forward strand.
TTAGAACTGCATATGACCCCTTAAAAAATCCTAGTGTGAACGACATACCCCTTAGTCCATCACATAGTGTCTTAAGGGGTCCTATGTTGTCCTAAGGGGTCACGCATGCATTAACACATGTGTGACCCCTTAGTAGGTCACATATGACCCCTTATAACATCCTACTGTACATATGACATTCCCCTTAGGATCATATAGTGTCCTAAGGGGTCATATGTGGTTAGAGCCACATATGACCCCTTATAAAATCCTATAACCACATATGACCCCTTATAAAATCCTAGTGTGAACGACATACCCTTTAGTTCATCACATAGCGTCTTAAGGGTCGTATGTGGTCCTAGGGGCCACGCATGCATTGACACATACGTGACCCCTTAGTAGGTCACATGTATGACCCCTAATAACATCCTACTGTACATATGACATTTCCTATGTGTCCTAAGGGGTTGAATATGTGGTCCTAAGGGCTCACGCATGCATTAACACATGCGTGACCCCTTATAGAATCCTAGTGTGAACGACATACCCCTTAGTCCATCACATACTATCTTAAGGGGTCGTATGTGGTCCTAAGGGGTCAACATGCATTAACACATGCGTGACCCCCTTATAACATCCTATTGTACATATGACATTCCCCTTAGGATCATATAGTGTCCTAAGGGGTCATATGTGGTTAGACCCACATATGACCCCTTATAAAATCCTATAACTCAATTTGGTTTATTAAATTTAAATACTTTTTTAAGACCTTATTGTTATAACTCTAATTAAATTACTTGTTTAGGTTTAAAGTTCAATTTGTTCTCAGGTTAGGATTAAAGTTCAATCTCTAATTTTGAGCACTAATTTAACACATAAAATAAAATTTTGATAAATTAGAAATTCCAATTTTGAAAATTAAAAGTACAAATATTTTGATGCATGCATACGATAACTTAGGTGACCTCATATTAATTTGTTATGGACCATAATGTAAGTGGACTATAATTTGTCACATGTGAGTATATTTAAGACCTATTATTGCATAATAGACCTCCTAATCTGAAATGTTTTTGCATGTACGTGAAGTTGAATATAAATAGTTCACCTAAATTATTCAACATGTTTAATAGGAGAAAAATGCAATTACACAACAAGCAAGTTGATGGAAATTGAAATTTGCAAATACACATGTATTATCTCAAATTAATTATGTTTTCCAATTAAAACAAAATTATTTTTAATCCTATTAAAAATATTAGATAAAAAATATTGAATTCTAATTAATTGATACGTAATACATATTAAATTAAATATCTTCTTTGTTATAAATTTATGTCACATTTAAGAACTATAATCAATGTAATAGTCCTAATAGGCCTTATTATTAAAATCAATATGACCACATTTGAAAAAATATTTCACAAAATTAATATACTTAACTACCCTTAAGACAAATATATTATGTGATATTAAAGGACCTATCACATGAAATTACTTGTACATGTAGATTAAATATTCAATATATATAATTTAGAACCTAAAAATTATGACATAATAGGTCTTATCTATTATAAATGAACTTAATTATATAGGAGAAAAATGCAATTACACAACAAGCAAGTTGATGGAAATTGAAATTTGCAAATACACATGTATTATCTCAAATTAATTATGTTTTCCAATTAAAACAAAATTATTTTTAATCCTATTAAAAATATTAGATAAAAAATATTGAATTCTAATTAATTGATACGTAATACATATTAAATTAAATATCTTCTTTGTTATAAATTTATGTCACATTTAAGAACTATAATCAATGTAATAGTCCTAATAGGCCTTATTATTAAAATCAATATGACCACATTTGAAAAAACATTTCACAAAATTAATATGCTTAACTACCCTTAAGACAAATATATTATGTGATATTAAAGGACCTATCACATGAAATTACTTGTACATGTAGATTAAATATTCAATATATATAATTTAGAACCTAAAAATTATGACATAATAGGTCTTATCTATTATAAATGAACTTAATTATATAGGAGAAAAATGCAATTACACAACAAGCAAGTTGATGGAAATTGAAATTTGCAAATACACATGTATTATCTCAAATTAATTATGTTTTCCAATTAAAACAAAATTATTTTTAATCCTATTAAAAATATTAGATAAAAAATATTGAATTCTAATTAATTGATACGTAATACATATTAAATTAAATAGAAATAAAATTAAAAATACATACTTGCATCATGATATCTTTGTCTTCTTTGTTCTCGATATCTTTCTTCCGTTTCGGGAGAATAATTCCTTGCAGTCTTATTTTGCCTTCTCTTCTTGTTCCCCATGCTTTTACAAAAAACCTTCAAATTATTCGCTTTCAAAATAATTTTCAAATATCTTCTCTCATCCAAAAGTGCGAATTATTTTAATCATTTGAGTGATAAAAAGCGAAAAAAAATTATAGATATTTATACGATTCCACAAATGAAAAAAAAAACAAAAAATGCGTCGGCCCGTGTTCGAACGAAAGCCGACAGTTAAAAATTGTTGGGTTCGCTCGAACATGGCAGTTACCAAAAAATGCGTGCCGAAATTTAGCTCGTGGGTTCGAGCGAATGGGGGTTCGCTCGAACCCACTTTGGTTCGAGTGAACCCAATCCGATCGAACATGTGTTCGATCGAAACCCCAAAATTGGAAGTTTCTCCCAAAAAATTTCAGAGTTCTGAAGAATTAATGACTTCGGAGCTCTGGTTCAGTACACGAATGAAATAATCTTCATAACCCAAAAATATTAGATGGTAGTACTCGAAACAAGCTTTCCAACGGATATAATTTTGTTATATTTTGAATTTATTATGTTCTTGATTTTTTAATTTTATTAAAAGTTGGTTTTTAACCGAACATGAACTTCTCTGTTCAACGCATTGGGAAAAATAAGAAACTAATTCAAAAAAAATTTGAAAAATATCTATGCCCTTGGTATTGATGTCTTCTTTCTAACAAAAAAAATAAAATTGAATTTCGATTTATATAGAACAAGTTATGTGTTCAAACGTAAACCTATGTTTGAATTATGACTAGTCGAACTTCAAAACTTTATAAAATGAAAAATATTGAACATATCACTATAAAACCAAATGCATGCCCTGGATATTGATGTTACAAACCAAAATTTGAAAGAATTGAGTTTTTATCATTTATAGAAAAAAAGTTATGCGTTACGGAAGGCACATCACTCTTAAAAAATGTAGTTTGTTGTAAAAAACTACTTTTCGAGGGAGATGGAAATTTTTTTAAAAAACCTTTCAAAAAAATTTGAAAAAAATGTATATAGAATCTACAAACAAAATGCTAGAAATCACTAATTTACATCATCTTCAAATTTTTAATAGTTTAAAAGTTATAGTTCTCGGAAGTTGAAGATTATTTTAAAAATGTACATCTCAGTGTCAAAAGTGGCAAAAAAGTGGGAACCATTATTGTGAGTTCACCCTCCACCAAACCAATCAAACAACCAACAAAAAACCTTCATACATCAATCCGCCCAATACACCATCATTGTTGAAACCCCATATCGATGAGGTCTCGATGGTACTCTCCTCTGGTGTTTAGAGCAAGGTGAGGTGACCGCAACTTTAGAAGAAGTACATGAAGGCATCTATGGGGCTCACTCAAGTAGCCCTTCATTGGCTAAAAATATCATGAGGGCAGGATACTATTGGCCCTCCATGGAAAAAGACTCCTATTACTTTGTCCAAAAATGCAAAAAGTGTCAAGTACACAGAGATTTGATACATGCGTCTGTGCAAGAACTGCAACCCATCGCAACACCATGACCCTTTTGTCCATGGGGACTTAACCTTGTGGGTAAAATAAATCCATCTTCATCTAATGGTCACAAATTTGTCATTACCACCATTGATTACTTCACAAAGTGGATCGAAACCATTCCGCTCACCCAATTCACCAGCAAGCAAATTGCCTCATTCATCCTTAATTACATCATCTGTCGGTATGGTGTCCCCATTTCCATCTTCATAAATAATGGGCTTCCCTTCAAAAATCAAGATGTTTGCGAATTCTATGAGAAGTCTCATATCCAACACCGTTTTTCCACCCCATGTTACCCACAAGGAAATGGTCAAGCAAAGGCCTCAAACAAGAATATCCTTGAGATCTTAAAGGAGATATTCAATGATATCGGTCATGATTGGTACATTCGTTTGAATCTCGTACTATGGGCATATTGAACTAGCATTCAAACCCCTACAGATGCAACTCCCTACTCACTTGTTTATGGAGCATAAGCTATATTGCCTATTGAGGTTGAATTACCATCTCTACGAGTCTCCTTGCACAATCTGATTAATGATGAATAGTACCGAGTCTCTTATCTTCAGGACTTGGAACTGCTTGATGAGAAGTGACAAGTTCCCTACAATCACCTTAAAGCATATCAACAACGCATGAACAAAAGCTACAATCATAGGGTCAGACCTCACACATTGGAGGTAGGGGATCTCATTCTAAGAGAGAATCCTCGCAATCAACCAAATAAAGAACACCAGGGAAAATTTGAATCTAATTGGCTGGGTCCATATGTCATCATTATCGTCTTCGGGTCTAGGGCATATCAGTTTGCCACTTCAAAAGGGGAACCACTGGAAGATCCAATCAACAACATGCATCTCAAAAAGTTTCATACATAAGTTGTATAGAGCATAAGGCTCGTAAAATCTAAAAAATACCCAAAACATTAAAAAAAAGGTCTTAAAAAAGTACCAAAAAATGGAAAAATCAAGAAAATAGTAAAGAAAAATCATTCATCCAAATGATGAAAACCCCCATTGTGGTGCCTTAGATAAGTAAGGTGTTTAAAACCTGGCAAACAGGTGCCATTCGTAAAGGTTGTGGATCCATTGTCTTTTAGACTTGTTGCAATCACATCCATTGCATCCACTCATATATCATATCAACCATGACTTGTTATTGATCTACAATTAGGGTTATTGCCACATGTGTCCCACATCTTGCTTTCACACTGACACGCAACCAGGGGCACCTTTTTAACGTAACGATGAGAGTGGATTCTCAATACTAGTGATTCATCGTGTTACTTGGAAAATGTCTTGAAATAAGACCGAAACACTCGTAAAATCTTAAAATACCCAAAACATTCAAAAAAGTCCTTAAAATAATCCAAAAACATTCATAAAATCTCAAAAAGACCAAAAACATCAAAATCAATCAAAAACATTGCAATAAATTGGTCCTCGTACATAAATATCCAGTCAAACACAAAATTACATGACCAAATCAACAAACAAGCAAACTTCTGAGCAACATACACTAGACCGTCTTAAACAAGGATACATCCTTCCTTCAAAACAAGACATGGTGACATATATATTTGACAAAAAGATTATGTTTGGTTGCTAAGCATTTGGTCAGATTATTGCTTTTTATTTTAGGTTCCTATGCTGCTCCAGGATATCAACAAGTGATTGGAGTGGCTAGGATGGTTCCTAATATATTTTTCTTATCTTTGTTTCTATCCGTGGATTGCTCTAATAAAGTTCTGGGCCAAATACTCATGGTGTCTATGTGGGAAGTTCAATAAGCTATGAGATCCTATGCAAAAATATAAGTCATTGATCACTATGGCTTATTGACTATAGTGTATACCTCAACCATGTGTATATGACCTAGAATGGAGGGGAATTTTTCCTTGTTTGCGATGTTTTGTTTATAGATAGAGTGCTCAAACTTGGTTTCTAATACCTCAACCAAGATCAGTACTACCATGCTCGATGAGGAAAAGCATTATGAATAAGCCATGGATTGCCATTTCATCTCATATGTTTATATTGCATTCTGTTGCATATTGCTCTTTCATTAGTTTATACATACATTGTAAATATCTTTTGTAAGCATGCATATGAAATCAAATAGGGTTGCTATGAGAAAGCTAAGACAAATCCCAATGGAGTACTCTGATACACATCACTTATCTTACATTATCAGTTAGGCTCATTTGCATTAGTGCATTTCATTTCCTCATTCATCTATCATCTAGGATGATTACAATTATCCTATTTCATATTATCATCAGATTCATTTATCCTTATCTTGTTACATATTCATCATTATAAGCTTATTATGTGCATTCATATTAGTCAGTGCATTTCCTCATATAGGGTTACTATGATGCATTCCTCATCATCATTGTCATTTTTTTACATTCTACCATCAATATCATTACATCATCAACATATATTTATCATTTTAATATATAATTTCATCATATTATCATCATTATCATTATCATATATTTATCATTTTTACATCATATAACATCATTATCATTTAATTTATCATCTATCATTTTTTCTATTATCATCATTATCATTATTATATCATTTATCATTATCATTTATATCATCCTTCACATTATTACATCATTATCTTTTTTTTACATTCTACTATTATCATCATACGTATCATCATCACATACCATCATTATCATTATTACATCATCATTTTTTTACATTCTACCATTATTATCATTACATTACATTGAATCATTTAACATCATTATTATTATTACATCATTTTCACATCATACATATCATTATCATTATTACATCATTTATCATCTTCACATATTACCATCATCATCACACAAATCATTACATTGCATTAACACATTATTACATCATTAAACATATCATCAACATTTCACATATTATTAACACCATCATACATGGAAAAAAATCATCTCCATCATAAATTATCCACATATGCATACATTATCATAAAAAAAATTATCATGACATAGATCAAAACCATCTGCATCCATCATAAATTATCCACATATGCATACATAATCATATATAAAATCATCATAAAAATAATCATCATCACAAATTATTATAAAGACATATTAAATCCATCACATATCATGTATATAAAATCAACAAAATCACATGCATCCCGCATACTCAATAAATCATCATAAACACATCTCATATCATCGCCGCCAAAAACTAAGGTCTCATCATATATCTCTCATAAAAAACATACATGAATTAAAGTACAATGATGTCAACAAAATCTGTCACCAAGAGCCATCCAAGTATCAGTAGGTAACAATGTCTCTAAATGTCAAAATACAAAAGGCGAGGCATATCATGTCGCACTCTCACCGGATGTCAAAGGACCACCACCATCACCACTTCGCCAAGGAGGACCCATAACATCCCCGCTACTTTGGCCTCTCTACAAGCACTCTGATATGGCCTGCCGCATCTGAGAATAACTCGTAGCCCGCTAACTATTGGGCATTGCCTTCTCATACAAACCTCGTTAGTAGTCAATCTCACCCCCAACCCACAACATCTCTCTCATCACCTCCATAGTAGGGCCCTGCCCCTATACCTACTCTAGCATGCAGATCATGTCCCAGGCCCGTCTCAATATGTCCATGGTATTGTCCCTCTCTCTCAAAATTGTATTCAGCTCATCTCCTTGAGCAAACAACTGAACACCCCTAGCAACTATCTCTGCATCTCTCTGCCTCTAGGGAAATAATTCGATCCTCTGCAATAGTAAGTTGAGCCTGTAAATGCACTATCATCACCTCACACACATTTTCTTGTCCTCCTCCCCATGGTGCTCTTGCACCCTCACCCATCTCTACAGTTGCTGCTCCTGCTCCCCCAACTACTTTCTCAACCTCCACTCTCCCCCTATTGTTGTCGGTGCCTATACAGGTGGGGCCTTTAAGCATCACACTGGGAAACCACCCCTACCCCTTATGAAGCCCTTACAACCTCCCCCACCTCCATCTCTCATACCTCCTCCCCCATCTCCTCTGCATCCATCTAATCTCCTCCTCCTCCTCCCCTGTCTCAACACCCGGTCATCCTCAAAAGGTGGAATTGGCTCTGCAAGATCTGAAATGCTCAGAAAGGGATGCACTCCTATGTACTGTGCATACTCCTCAGTGGCCCCTACGTCTGCCGCATCTACTCTAGAGGGTCATGGCCTTGGCTGTAAGCTCCTAAACTCTACCAATTCTTGATCTAAGGCAACATGAGACCCCACTGGCTTCTCTCCCTCACTACCCGAGCATACTCTCTAGATCCTCGCGACATACCCTATGCTCGCCCAAACTGTCTCATGATGCAACCCAACACATGTCTCTCAATAATATAGGACGTCCACCCAATAAAAAACCGACTAGAAAATACATAAGGCATGACATTAGCATCGTCCTTCCATGGCTGACAATCTAAATATGGCCCTCAGACCACTATATCTAACTCATCCAAAGCATGTCGCCAATACTCCAGCTTCCCCAGCTGGGGCTATGTCATCATACCAGCATACATATACACGTAGGGCCGATCAATGACCTTGAACCTCATACAAAATGGTTGAGTAATCGACAAGTGCTCCCATGCTCTGATGTGCAACAACGTGATAACAACCCCCAGTGAAATAATACCATGGTAAATAATGTCGTGCATGTTGTTGTACAAATGTGCCAAGATACATGGACCCCATGCAAACCGGGTGCCCTCACTAGCCATCCACTCAATAACCTGTCCCCAACCGATGACCAACCCATGAGATCTCTGATCAGGCATATCAACGCTCCAACAATCCTAGATAGCACCACCGACAGTGGCTCATATAAATATGCAATATCCTCCCAAGGTACTGACCCATCATATAACTCCAGCTCAGAATATGGGAAGATCTTTTGCAATGCCAACTCCTCAACTTCTCTATCATATGTCACTAACTCGTTGATAATCAAAATATGTAGGATCCTCCACACATCCTCTAGAGTCACTATCATCTCTCCCATCGTTAGATGGAAGGAGTAGGTCTCGATGTGCCATCTCTTGGCCAATACAGTCAGCAGTCCGTGATTTGTCTGAATCATGGGTAAATGCATCATATCAAACAACCTAGTTGAGCAAACGCAATCGATCTCAAGGTCAGTGAGCTGGTCACGCAGACGGTGCGTGGCATGATGTCTCTCTCGCATCTGCAGCACATGAAAGTACTCCTACAACACAATCAATGACAATGTCAACCTATTTGCTATACATAATCAGCCAACACCTAGACTTCATTAAATACTTTTTATCAAGTATCTCACATCTCAAAAGGTAACTCAACTCACACACACCTAGACTACAAAAAACATTTACATTCATGCCTAGTCTCAACAGGTACACTAAGTCTCAAAAAATGCAACAACCACGCCTAAATAGCAAATTGACATCAACTGTCATCATCTCAAAACCAACTAGGGCAATCGACAACAAACCGAATTCAACACAGTGACAATAGCACTAAATCAACTATCAACGATGCTACACCAAAAGGCAAAAAGCACAAAAGCGCTATACTACCAAACAAAGGTGCTATACCAAGACAAAAGCTCTAACACAACTATACAAAAGCGTTGTAATAAGACAATAGCACTACCCTGGGCAACGAAAGCGCTGCAAAATGTTAGAGTAAAGTAATTAATTAACTTTGCTCTCCTCTTAAGATTTCTCTTTATGCATACATTAGTCATTTAATAATTAATATTTAATTATTAAATGCTCACACCTTAGGGTTAGGTTTTCCTTTCGGTGTTGATCTCCTTTATAAGGATTGATCTCTTGTATTATTCATATTCTTGATTCATTTTTTCTCTGATAATACATCTTTTCTCTTTGTCAGAGCCAAAACCCTTGTATTCGTTCTCTCTCTTTCTCTGTGACAGGTTTCTTGCATGCAGGTTTCTTTTGGGTTCTGTGGATTTGTATTTCTCAAATCCTACATGGTATCAGAGCTGGATCTGCTGCAGCTTGTTCAGACTTTTGAAAGATTTTGAGATCCAGGTTTTGGTTGCATCAGATCTGTGTTTGTCTTCTGTTTTTTATTTTGGAATAGGGGGGTATTTTTTTTTTCGGAGCACTTTGAGCCCAAACGGACCTCACCGTTGAGCTCGTAGCGCCCAAAAACCCCTATTTCCATATAAAATTCGTCCGATTTGGACACAGTTGCACCAGGTGGCAAATTTTTTTTGGCCCCAAGGCCGTACGGCCCTAGGGCACGAAAACCGAGGTGGAAATATTCAAAAAATCAAAAAAATATTAAAAAAAAGGCATTTTTTATTAAACGCAGGGCGCAGCTAGTGAAACCGCCTGCGCCGCCGCTAAGCAGCCCAGCGGCCACTCGGCGGCCACCGCCGCCGGCGGTAACTCAGCCCACGCGCCGCCTCGCGCTACCCCGCCGCCTGCGCGCCGCCAGCCGCCTGCCGCCAGCCTGCGCGCCGCCCGCGCCTAGCCAGTGCGCCGCCCGCCACCACAGCGCCGCCCCCTGCGCCCGCCCCTGGTCGCCCAGAGGACCAGGGGCTTATTTTTTTTAAGCCCTTGATATGCTTCAGCGATTTGGCATGCTTGATTGCAAGTCTGCCCCCACTCCATTTCAGTCAGGTGTTGTTTTGTCTTCCACTTGCTCTACTCCTTCAGTAGACCCCACTTTATACAGGCAGTTGGTTGGCAGTCTGTTGTACCTGACACATTCTCGTCCTGATCTTTCCTTTGCGGTTGGCCTTGTCTCTCGGTTCTCCCATGATCCTCATGAGAGCCATTGGCAAGCAGCCAAACGTATTTTGAGATATATTCGGGGCACCACACATTATGGCATTCACTACTCTTCAGGATCCCCTCATATCATTGGCTTCACTGACTCCGATTGGGCTGGTGATGTCAATGATCGGAAGTCTACTTCTGACTTCGTTTTTTGCCTTGGTTCTGGTCCTATCACATGGTCTTGCAAGAAGCAATCTGCTATTGCATTATCATCTACAGAGGCTGAGTACCGTGCAGCAGTGTTAGCCAGTCAGGAGGTTTTATGGCTTCGACAGTCGATGACAGAGTTTGGGTTTCCTCCAGATTGTCCCACTATTCTTTGGTGTGAAAACCAGAGTGCCATTCACATTTCTCGCAACCCAGTGGAGCATCAGCGGACAAAGCACATTGAAATCCACATGCACTTCATCAGACAGTTGATTCAGGATGGTTCTCTCATCTTGGAGTATATTCCTACAGAGGAGCAGGTTGCTGACATCTTCACTAAACCTTTGGCATCTCCGCGCTATCTTCAGTTGCGCTCAATGCTTGGGGTGAAGGAAGTTGTCCTTGGGGGGTCTCAGTGAGGCCTTCCTTCCTTCATGTTTTCTTTTCAGCACGATTCTTTATCTCTTTTTGGAGAGGAGTTTTTTCCCACTGGGTTTTCTCCTTTACTCCACTTTATAGAGATTTTCTTGTATTTGGGTACCTCATCAGGCCTTGTTGCCGACACCCTCTTTTGCATTGTAGTTCCTTTGCTTTCTTCTGCATTGTTTGTAGCTGCATTGTAGCTCATCTTAAGGGGGGGTGTTAGAGTAAAGTAATTAATTAACTTTTCTCTCCTCTTAAGATTTCTCTTTATGCATACATTAGTCATTTAATAATTAATATTTAATTATTAAATGCTCACACCTTAGGGTTAGGTTTTCCTTTTGGTGTTGATCTCCTTTATAAGGATTGATCTCTTGTATTATTCATATTCTTGATTCATTTTTTCTCTGATAATACATCTTTTCTCTTTGTCAGAGCCAAAACCCTTGTATTCGTTCTCTCTCTTTCTCTGTGACAGGTTTCTTGCATGCAGGTTTCTTTTGGGTTCTGTGGATTTGTATTTCTCAAATCCTACACAAAATTTCCCAACACATGCACAAATCAAAGACACCAAAACTCAAAAAATCAAAAGCGCTACAACACCTATGCATAAGCGTTGTCTTAATGATAGCGCCACAATTACCTAGCAAAAGTGCCATTTCAGCACAATAACACTACCTTGGGTGACAAAAGTGCTAAAACATAATTTTAGTACCTTTGTCTTGGGTCAACTTCAACTAGCTAAAAATGACATTAAATAAGCTCAAATGACAAAAGTTAGAACTGGACTTACTGGGGGTCCGTAGTCGGCTGGCTGCTAGTACCTCCGGATGTACTCACACTAATGATCTGCGACAGGAAATGCCATATTTTCTGCCATCGACTGGTCGCAAAAGGTCACTTTCAGAGCTCTGGATCGCTATAGAGGAGTGTGCAAATGAGGCCCATTTTACCCCTTCTCACCCTAATATACCTTACCCCTACTTCAGCCCGCTCATCATCGTGGACCCTAGGAAATTCCAAGGCTCCTTGTTTCTCCATTTTAATCCTATTTCCTTCCGTTCTTTTGCCATTTAATCCAAATTCTTCTACTCTGTCATCCCCCCAATTCTTTCTATTTTTTGACAAATCGCTCGATTTTTAAAATTTCAGACCCATCTCTCGAGTGGGCATACCAACCCACGAACTAACATCCCTGCGACATTTTTCTCATGCCTATCAATTTTTCTTTGAAACAACACCGTCTCCAAGAGGGAAAAATGTAGACCCATAAATCTATCCACTAATTAAATGAATATTTAATATTTATTTAATGCACTAATATTCCTCTATTAATTAATTTTACATTTAATAATTCATCTCAGCCTATTCTTCTATTCTAGTAAAATGGATTTCATAAAAAAATTTAATTACTAACTATAGTCCAAATATTAAATAAATTAATAAATCTATTTAATCTCCCTTTCCTCTTATTTAAAAAAATTAAATATTTTTTTTAAAATCCTAACCAAATCCCCATTTAAATAAATTAATATTTATTTAAAAATCCCATCCACTTGCATTTTCCTACAAATGCAAGTTGCATTCCCTATTTTAATTAAATAAAACATTTAATTAAAAAGCTTATTTATCCTCACCCACTTGCCAAACCCACTTGCTCACTAACCTCCTTCTAGATTCTTATAACCCATTCTAAATTAGCCTAATCCCCTTCCTAAACATTTGCACAATCCTAATTCCAACTTAATCCTCAACCAATCATCTCACACATTAAGGACTATTACAGAGTCTTAAGTGCTTTGCTTCTTCAACACACTAACCCACATGGGTTTTTGTCCCTTTGGTCAAAGCCTGACCATGGGTAAACTTTGCACAAGAGTTTACCCATTAGATAATAACCTTACCCTTGGATAATAGCTTTATCCCATAACCCCCAACCATGGAGGGTAACCCTCATGTCCTCACAAGCATTAAATGCTTCTTCCCTCTCCTCTCAAGCCCTCTCATGGTGACACTTGTCATCGCTGCATTGGTTTGAAAGTTTCACATGGATCAAGGATCATTCAATCCTAGCCCTTCACAAACCAAATCAATCTTGACCCTCCAATCCACTATTTTGCCTATAAATAGAGCCTCATTCCTCAAGCAAAGGAGGAAGCATTTTGAGCATTTTTATTATACTTGCATAGACATTTTACTTAAGCTTTCTTATAGCAATGTCACTCTTTTGCATTAGCATAGCATTAGTGTTTCACTTTTCAACCATTTCAATACTCCATTTGGCATCCATGGTTTTATGCTAAGGCTGAGATCTACACTCAAGCATAAATTTGGATCTTGGAGAAGAGAAGAAAAATGGAAAGCTATCAAGCAACATGGGAGCATCTTAGGGAGTCTCTTCTCTCTTTTGTTTTCTTTATGCTTCAATTTGTATGCTTAATCTCTTTTGATATGCATTTTGGAGGTTTTGGGTTCATTTGTTTTAGTTTTGGTTGGAAACTAACGTATTGACACTTGAACTTTGTTTGTGACTATGTCCCCTTTTCAGTGTATCACTAACACAGTAATTAAATTTCTTACCCATGGATGAAATTGTAGGCATAACCAGACAAGTTGCTACCTAATCAACTTATCCCTCACATAAGGTCCTTTCCATGTTTTCAGTTGTGACCAATTGTTATGATCTATAATAAACATTTTAAGCATCACATTTTTTCTTTTAAATTTGATCTTTAGCTCTTTGGATTGACAATTCTATGTAAACTTACTAAGGGAATGCAAGAATTAGACAACTAAGACCTCGTAAGTTTCTCCTAACCCTACAACTTAAAAACATCACATACTTTATAATCACTAATGGATAGTTTGAATTGTAAGATTATCTTGGTTTATGGAACAGTGAATGTGTTGGCATTTCAGTAGATAGAAAGATTGTTGATATTCATTAAGGATATTGAGAAGGTCGTTGAAGACTATTTGATATAACTGAAGAAGGATGATAACTATCTTTATAACATTATTTTGTCATTGATGTCAAGAAATTGATTTTATGATTCAGTATGATGTTGCCATATCTTGAGGAGATTGATTTGATGAGTATTAAGTGGTCGGTAAAAGACACATAAAGAATGTGATAAGAAAGGGGAGAAATAAGTTATTCAATGGGCAACTATTACCGAGTTAGACAATGATGAGATCATGATGTTTAGATTGTTTTGATATCCTACATATGTTGTTGATTGTAAGGTTAATACTATACTATGTCATCGAGCAAAGAACCTAGTCGGTAAACCCTAAGGAACCTAGTCGGTAAACCCTAAGGTTATCGGTATCGGTTAATGAAGGTGGAATGTCTACAGAGTAAAGTTTAGTATTTACCGAGTTGCAACCAAGTTATGACAGAGCACATTAGATGAATACAAGCATTATTTAATGAAGGACAATGATGAGTTGGAGATGTATAAATGATTGGAATGTCGTGCATGAAGTTTGTTAAGGATCTATGGCAATAAAAGATCTGCAGGAAGATCTACAACACAAATTGAACTGCAATAACCTTGTACAAGTTCCAAGAAAGGACTGCAAGTCCCGAGGCAAGGTAAAACATTTTCAGATCGAAAGATGCATTGAACTTAGTCAAGATTGAAGATCTGATGGCTAAGATTGATCATGGGAAATGTGATCAAGGAGATTAAGCGGTTGATCATGGGAAATGTGATCAAGGAGATTAAGCGGTTAGCAAATTGTTTATAAATAAGAAATTGTTGGTAAACAATGTATGCGGGCAAGTGTAAGCACAAGGATGCTACATAGTGATTACCGATCACAAAAGCTTGAAGACCTGTTTGAAAAACAGAGTACGAAGCCCAACAGAAGACTAGATAAGTCTTATGACATGATTGTTTTGAGCAAATAAGAATCTACTTTAGCATTTTAGATGTGAAGTTGCAGATATATTTACTACTGTTGTTTATTCTGAATAACAGAGAAATCTCTTAACCGAGTGGACTTAACAGTCTTATTTGTAAACCCTCTAGCAAGGTAACATTCTAAATGAGTGTTTGAAATCCTTTCACAAGGTCACTTCTAACAAAGTGAAGATCCTAACAGATCTGAGGGAAATCCCTTAACCGGGTCACATCTAGCAATGTGTTTGTAATCTTTAACATGATTTTCTTTTAACTGAGCATACTCTAGAAGAGTATATTTCTTAGTGGGTCTGAAATCCCACAGTGGTTTTTCCCTATTTGGGTTTCCACGTTAAATCTGGTGTTATATGTGTTATGATGATTATGTGTTTATGAGTTTGCATGTTTAGCAGTTTTTGGTTATATTGCTGAGACATATGTTACTGAGGTTGAATCTGTTGATTTCAAGGAAGTTTAAGTTTGTATGATTCACCCCCCCCCCCCCCCACTCTCATCTTGTTAGCTATTGGCATCAGTACTTTACAATTAGTATCAAAACTATCAGAATGTATTGACAAAATGACATTGAATATGACAATTTAAGTATTTTGATTTCAACCCCTTCTTAATCATCAATATTTTATGAACTTGTGGGTGGCCCCACTATAAATAAGAAATATGATCCATTGTTCAACTAACACTTCTTGAACTCTAAATGGATGATATCTAAGTGTTCTAAAATAGTTGTAAGTATGCCACTACTTATGCTTGAAATTTAAGCTATAATTATTTTGGCCCATGCTCTTATTTGATCGGTTGTGATTTAAGTTATATAGACTATATGTCATCATTATATACTGTTTTACTATAACGGACTTGGCCCATAATAAGCCATCTATAACCTGTTTCCCACATATCCTTGCAAGATAATCACAACTTCTTTCTCTTTAGTTAATTTCTAGTGTAATCATCCACCCTTTTTATTATAGATCAATGTAGTGTGAAATTTTTAGAATATGAATTGAATCATCGCTTCTAAAAATATTTATTTTGCTATCCAAAGATGAATGCTTTAGTTAAAGATAAACCATTATTATTTAACATAAAAAACTCAGTGTTAAAGCCTTCTTGATACCTTCTTAGAGTAAGGAGGTTGCAGAAGCCTTAGTGAGACCCTTAAGGGATTGAAATACATATTTCATAAAGAGAAATGTGATTCTTTTTCAAATACATTGGTAACATAACTATAACATGATAAAATTTGACAACATATAATTCTACTAATTTTTGTTGTGTGATTCTCGTAAGCTTCCTAAAATTCTTGTTTTCATCTTTCATTCAAAATGGTCCAAAATACTTTGGTGAAAATCCTCTAATATTTGCACAAGGTTATGGTCCTTATGTGACCAAACCATGGTTTCATCAGTTATAAATAACAACCTCCAAGTATAGAATGACAAGTTAGATAACATCTTACTCTCCCATAGGGCTACACGTAAAATAAATTTGTAATTTTTGTAACCAAGCTTGAATGTACATCTTGTTGTTTCCATCAAGGTTGGGAAATTTAATTTGCTTACTTTTTGTTTTAATCCTCCCTCCTCATCATTTTTGCTACCAATAAGGATCTTGCCACCACGAATACTTTTTTTTAAGAATTTTCAAGTAAATGTAAAAATATACTATGATTTCGAATGCTTTAGATTTCCCTTGATTCCCTCAAAATATTTTGTCAACCTCCTCTATGGGATTAGTCTCAATTTATTTTTCTTCATTCTGCTCTTTCTATAAAAACACAAGTTTGACAAATTTTGGTATGAAGCTAGCTATGGATCATTATTTACAAATGTGATTTCCTCCCATTGACATGCTTTTGTATGGTCTAAATCTCTCACCTTGCTTTGAAATTGTAACATTTGTGCCTTTGGTCCTACCATTATTTCTTCTCCTTAATGAATTGTGTGTGAGCTTGAATTTCATCCTCAGGATGTTACCTGTAATAAGTTAGTTTCACAAAATACAAATGGAAATGCTATAGGAAATCCAAATTCAACTAATGAAATTGCATGAAATATATATTAAAATAAAACATTATTTTAACCTTCATGGCTTATGTCCCATTGTGTCCTAACTTCACTGTTCCTGGTTGCAGATGGTGTGCTCTCAAACAATGCACTATTGGCTTCCAAGATGGCATATGAAGAATGGACTGATAACTTGTAGTTAACTGATACTATGATATACAAATGCTACATGATTATGCTAAAATGATTATGCTAAAATGCTATATGATAATTGCTATTGCTATTTGCTTCAAAAACTCACGGATGCATATGATTGATTGAAAAACTATTTTGAAGACTAACTCTCTCAACTGAAGTTCTTGATTTTATAGACCTTGAGAGGGTTAGATGATGTGGCTCAGATCAACGGTCATGATCAGATCTATAGATTTGAATGGTTATGAGCAAAGATGAAGGTTGAGAGAAAGGGGGAAGGAGAAGACAAGTGTCACTCATCTCACCTTGACTGGGTTGCTGACTGAGAGAATCTAGGGATGGTTGGAGAAGATTTAGGCATGAGAGGACAAGTGGACTCAAGTCCTTCCTAAGATGTAGGGGTGTTGGAGAGAATATAGAAAATGGTTAAGAAATATGTGTACGTACACAATTTTCATTGAGTTTGGAAGTTGGAGATAAATGGTGAATTAACTTTTGATAAATATTAATTTCCTTAGCCACATGTTGGATGAGTTGGCAAAGGGAAGATGAAGTGGAGATGGAAGGTGAGTTGGAAAAGAGATTAAATAATTTTGAGAATTATTTAATATTTGAGACTATAGGATAAGAGAATAACTATTAAATATTGGATATTTAATTGATTGGAGCAGATAATTAAATATTAGATATTTAATTAACTTGGTTAGAGGAATAATTAAATATTAGATAGCTAATTAATTAGAAGATTAGGATAAATCAATTAATTAATAAAATACTTCAATTAAATTAATTAATAGAAAGACACGAAATGAATTAAATAAATTAATCTTTTCAAATTAACTATTTAATAGAAGAATAATTATTAAATAAATATAAAATATTTATTTAATTGCTCATAGCCAATTTTTATATGTATACATTTTGCCCCTCTTTGAAATGATGTCGAGACAACATTGTTTCAAAGATTAAATCAAGTCTTGATAATGCACATGATAGAGATTGAGAATCCAGATTGTGTGCCCCCTCAGGAGATTGATCGTGAAATTGTCAAAAAGTCTTGTTTAAATGATTGATCTCATGATAATTGATAAAAATTTAGTCAATTAAATTCATTTGGAAAAAACAAATTAAATTGCCCCATTTAATATTAATTACTCTTCAAATAGTAAATATAAAATTAACCAAGACTAATTTTAACTTCATTGTTATCCTTGTCAGCTTTTTGTTTGAAAATATTCTTGTTGAGGTGGCGAAATGGTGATTCCCGTGGAGTGTCATCGTTTTGAGCGAGTTCGGCGATATCAGCAACCTGCCGAGTATGGTTTTCCGGTATGTAGCTTATCCCGAGCTTTGTTTTTAAGTTTTTGTTCAAATTTTCATGTTTTTAGGCGGTTGTTTCGTTTTTTGAATTTTTTCAATTTTTTCGGCATTAGTTTAGCGCGTTTGTAGTTTGTTTTAGCACATATGCAACTAGGTTTAGCGCAAATGCTTAGTTTAGCGCATATGTTCGATATGTTAGCGCTTATGTTGAAGATGTTAGTGCATATGCATAGGGTAGCGCTAATGCTTAGTTTGTTAGCGCATATGCCTAGAAAGGTAGCGCTTTTGCATGGATTAGCGTTTATGCCTATAGTTTTAGCGTTTTTGTTAAAAAGGATAGCACATATGCTCTAAGTTAGCGCATTTGCATGGAGGTTTAGCACTTTTGTTGTGATTTAACGTAAATGCTCAATAGGATAACGCTTTTGCATAAATTTGATATTTTTGATAAGTACAAAAGCTAAACAAATCACTTTGATGATTAGATTTAATGTGTTTAATATGCATTGATGATGAAAATAAAAGCTTGTTTGCAGGATTACGTGATTGATAGATTGATAGGTAGCTTTGATTAGCTTGATGTGATAGATTTGATAGATAGCTTTGATTAGCTTGATGAGATAGATTTGATAGATAACTTTGATTAACATGATTTGATCGATTTGATATATAGCTTTGATTAGCTTGATTTGGATTGTTTGATAGATAGCTTTGATTAACTTGATTTGGATCGTTTGATAGATAGCTTTGCTTGATTTGGATCATTTGCTAGATAGCTTTGATTAGTGTGATTTGGATCGTTTGATGGATAGCTTTAATTGATTTAGTTTAATTTGATTTCTCTTGACAAAATAGGAGAAACTTGATGTTCTTCAGTGTCGGGAGAAATTACCTGCAGTGCGTCATTTAGTTTCGAAGTTGACCCAGGCTGAGATTAGACACATAGATGCTTGTGGTTTACACCATTTGTTATATATGCCTGAGATTACGCATAACAGGGGTTTGTTGACAGCATTGGCCGAGAGATGGCATAGCGAGCATAACACTTTCCACCTGTCGACGGGTGTGATTAGTGTGACTCTAGAGGATGTCTATAGGATTTTGCATATCCCAGTTACTGGTGAGCTTGTATAGTATGATTATCTGTTGAGATACATGTGTCTCAACCTTGCAATTTTTAGTAAATTGTTCCAAATGTAGTTGGGAGGTTTTCCATGTGTCGGTGCCTTGGAAAAAGGTATGTGAGTTGTCAAAAGATGCTCTGTCCATAGTATAATATAGGAGGGCCTTTTTTAGAGATCATATGACACATTTCATGTTAGCTATGAGGGTCAAAAATAGGGGATAAGAGTTTGAACGTGAGTAACTATATTTAACCTGGTTTTCTTATCTTGGAAAAACAAATGTCAAGGGTGGGCAACACGTGTCATGGAGGTTATGCCCATGGTATTGTAAAACCACAAATGGTTTCCAGGTTGTAAAATTCCTATATAATGAGGGCTTGGAGAGGAGTTTGTATGATGGAGTTTGGTTTGCAAGGCTAGGTGCTAGAAGGATGCTAGTGAAGTCTCTCTGAGCTTGAGTTGAGGTGATGCTCTTGTAAAAACTTGCATTGCAAGTGTATTGTAATCTCTTGTTGATTTGTTAATATACTATGCAGGTTTTAGAGTGTGGGGTTTTTCACCCGTATGGGTTTTCCCCACGATAATCACTGTGTTATGTGTTTCTTGTTTTATTTCTACTCTTCTTGTGATCTCTGTGATAGTTATGTTGAAATTTGCAAAATTGTCCTCTCAAGATTAGCGTAGGAAGCATTTTCGCGCACCTTTGCTTCCTTACAAGTGGTATCAGAGCCTGACCAGTTTTGGTTCTAATTGTTGGGTACAGGGTTTTTTGAGCTAATCAAGGTTTGAGTGGGAGCTTGTGCAGAGTATTTCATTTTTGTATTACAGGATCGTAAAGATGGCAAGTATATCAGGGAGGATTGATGTAGAGAAGTTTCCTAGCACAAACTTTGAAATGTGGAAGCTGAAGATGGAAGATTTGTTGATTGATCGAGATCTATGGGATGCAGTCGATGAGAATAAGTCGAGGCCCGCAGATCTGACTTTAGCTGCACAATATGATGTAATGGATAGAAAATCTAAAGGTCTCATAAGATTGTGCCTTGCAGACTCAATTATGATTAATGTCCATGAAGAATCTACTACAAAGAAGCTTTGGAAGAAGCTAAGTGAGATCTACCAAGCAAAATCACTTGTGAATAAAATTTTCTCGAGGAAGAAGTTGCATTCCTTGAGAATGGAAGAAGGTGGATGAATTTATGAGTATCTAGAAAGTTTTAATATGTTGGTGACTCAGTTGACCTCGGTTGGGGTACCAAGGGATGAAGAAGAAAGGTGCCAAATCCTGCCATGTTCATTGCCAGACTCATTGGACAGCCTTGTGATGGCCATAGGGAGCACTGTAGTCGTCTTGAAGATGGAGGATGTTGTTGGTTCTCTACTTTCTGAGGAGATGAGAAGGAAGGTTTCTCTGAATGCCAAAGAGGCTCTGAGTGTTCGAGGAAGACCAAAAGAAAGAGGCAAGAATGAAAAGCAGAATGGCCGTTCTAAGTCCAAGAATAAGGGGAGATCAAAATCTCCTGGTAAGTCCAAGGTAATTTGCTGGAATTGTGGAAAGCCCAGACATTTCCGAAAGGACTGTAAAGAAGAAAAGAAGAAAAAGAAGAAGAAGCAAGATTCTAATTCTGAGTCCGAGAAGGAAGATGGAGATGCTTTTATTACAGCCTTGGCCACTCGTGCAGGTGACAATGCATGGTTGATAGACTCAAGTGCATCTTTCCACATGACTCCTATTAGAAACTGGTTTAGTAAGTATGAAAAGTTTGATGGTGGTAAGGTGTATTTGGGTGATAACTCCTTTCTTGATATTGTTGGTCGTGGAAGTGTTCATGTTAAATTTTCTGATGGCAGAACTAGAAGATTTGACGGTGTCTTGCATATCCCGGGACTAGCAAGAAATTTGTTATCTGTTAGCAAACTAATAGATGCGGGTGTGCATGTACAGTTTTCTAAAGCAGGTGTGAAAATGGTGAGAGGTGCTATGGTAATAGCAAGAGGAAGTAGAATGGGTACATTGTACCAGCTTGATGCATGCACAGTTCAATGCAATAGCACTTCTGATAAGAATGTGATAAAGACTATGTTGGAAAAGGAGAGGGTGTCTCTTTCAGCAGATGGTCATGGTTTTTGGGTACCCAAGGGTGCTCTGTCTACCGAATCAAAGTTTCCTGCAGAGAAGACAATGTTGTGGCACCTAAGACTCGGTCACATAGGTGAGAAGGGTCTACAAACTTTGAAAAATAAGAACCTTGTTAATGGGTTGAATGATTGCAATCTTGAATTTGATTTTTGTGAGCATTGTATTTATGGAAAACAAAACCGCATTCAGTTTTACTCCAGTTCTTATAAGTCTTCAAGTGTTTTGGATCTAATCCATTTGGATGTATTTGGTCCAGTTGATATTTCTTCTATTGGTAAATCAGTTTATTATGTTTCTTTCATTGGTGATTTCAGTAGAAGAACATGGGTTTATTTTCTTAAGAGTAAAGCTGAAGTTTTTAGTCGTTTCAAAGAATTTAAAGCAATGGTTGAGTTGCAGACTGGAAAGAAAATAAAATGTTTAACGATAGATAATGGCGGTGAATATTGCTCCAATGATTTTGACACATTTTGTAAAGATTGTGGTATTAAGAGACAGAAGACAACTCCGTATTCTCCACAACAGAATGGAGTTGCAGAAAGAATGAACATGACCTTGATGGAGAAGGCTAGGAGTATGCTAAGTGGTGTTGGTCTAGAACAAAAGCTCTAGGTTGAAGCTGTAGCCACTGCCTGCTACCTGATAAACAGGTCTCCTACATTAGCTCTTGTTGATAAAACACCAATGGAAGCATGGTCGGGCCACAAGCCTTCACTTAGTCATCTGAGAGTTTTTGGTTGTGAGGCATATGCTCATGTGCCAAAGGAGAAGCAGACAAAATTGGATAACAAAGCTGTTAAATGTATATTCATTGGATACAGTTATAGTGTGAAAGGATACAAGCTTTGGGATCCTGTTGCACAAAAGGTATTTTATTCCAGAAGTGTTATTTTTAGAGAAACTAAGTCTTCTTTTGTTACAGTGCAGCCAGAACAAAAGGAAGAAAAGAAAGATGTGATTCAAATGCCTACTACACCTGAAAAAGTTGAATCGAGGCCCTTAGAAAGACAGGAAGTTGATGAGAGCTCTACGAGTTCTTAATCATCAGAGGAAGAAGAAGAACCTGAACCTGAACTTGTTCGAAGGTCTACTAGACAAAGAAAACCACCTGAAAGGTATGGATATTCTCCTGATGATTGGAGATGCATATTCGCTTAAATGCTAATATTGATGAACCGAAATCTGTAGAAGAGGCTCTTGGTATGAATGATTCAGAGTCATGGAAAATTGCCATGGATGAAGAGATGGCAGCTCTTAAGAAGAATGACACATGGGACCTTGTACTATTGCCTGAAGGACGAAATCCTGTTGGCTACAAATGAGTGTTCAAAAGGAAGATAGGTTCAGATGGAAGAATAGAGAAGTACAAAGCACGTTTGGTTGCAAAAGGTTACTCCCAGGTCGAGGGAGTAGATTATGGTGAGATTTTTTCTCCTCTAGCCAAAATGACATCCATTCGTTTCTTACTTTCTATTGCAGCAACTTATGATCTAGAGGTCGAACAAATGGATGTAAAAATTGCTTTCCTTCATGGAGATTTGGAGGAAGAAATTTATATGTCACAACCAGAGCACTATGTGGTAAAAGCTAAAAGTAATTTGGTCTGTAAGTTGAAGAAATCCTTGTATGGTTTAAAAGAGAGTCCTAAGATGTGGTACGAGAAGTTTGATACATATGTATTGAGTTTGGGGTTTGTGCGGTCTAAATCTGACGGTGATCGTTTCCTGGTTATTGCCTTGTATGTTGATGACATGTTGTTTATTGGGAAAGGAAAAGGTTTGATTGCAGAATTAAAATCTCAACTCTCAGCAAAATTTGATATGAAAGATCTTGGTGCAGCAAGACACATTTTGGGAATGGAGATTGTAAGAGACTTACAAAACAAAAAGCTTTGGCTAGGCCAGAGTAAGTATGTTGGTACTATTCTGAGAAGATTTAATATGCAAGATTCTAGACCATTGAGTGTTCCTGTTACAATGGGAACAAAGCTTTCTAGTTCATAGTGTCCTACATCCCCATTGGAGATGGAAGAGATGAGTCAAGTACCATACCAAAGTGTTGTTGGAAGTTTAATGTATGCTATGGTTTGTACAAGACCAGATATTGCCGAAGTAGTGGGAGTTCTTTCCCGTTACATGTCTAATCCAGGAAGAGCACATTGGGATGCAGTAAAAAGAGTTTTTAGATACTTGCAGGGTACCTCGGAGTACTCTATATGTTTTCATGGATCAGGAAATGAACATTCCTTGGATATTAGAGGCTTTGTGGATTCAGACTGGGCAGGTGATGTTGATAGAAGAAGATCCACTAGTGCATATGTGTTTACATTATTTGGTGGTGCAATTATTTGGATGAGCAAGCGATAGGTTGTGGTCGCTTTGTCCACTACAGAGGCAGAGTATATGGTAGCTACTCATGCCTGCAAAGAAGCCATTTGGCTTAAGAGATTGTGTTTAGATATAGAGTTTAAACAGGGTGCAGTGACAATTTATAGTGACAGTCAGAGTGCAATCTACCTAGCAAAGAACTCAATTTTTCATGCCAGGACCAAACACATTGATGTACAATATCATTTTGTGAGAGATATGGTTGAGGATGGCAGGGTGAAGTTGGAGAAGGTAGAAACTTTGGTGAATGTTGTTGATTCATTAACTAAGCCCGTGAGCATAGAGAAGTTCAAATGGTGTTCAGAGTCTATGGGCCTCTTGGCCCCTGACTGTTGAGTCCGTGGTAATATGGATCCCCTGACTCTTGCAAGGTATCCGACAATTGGGAGAATGTTGAGATACGTGTGTCTCAACCTTGCAATTTTTAGTAAATTGTTCCAAATGTAGTTGGGAGGTTTTCCATGTGTCGGTGCCTTGGGAAAAGGTATGTGAGTTGTCAAAATATGCTCTGTCCATAGTATAGTATAGGAGGGCCTTTTTTAGAGATCATATGACACGTTTCATGTTAGTTATGAGGGTCAAAAATAGGGGATAAGAGTTTGGACGTGAGTAACTATATTTAACCCAGTTTTCTTATCTTGGAAAAACAAATGTCAAGGGTGGGCAACACGTGTCATGGAGGTTTTGCCCATGGTATTGTAAAACCACAAATGGTTTCCAGGTTGTAAAATTCCTATATAATGAGGGCTTGGAGAGGAGTTTGTATGATGGAGTTTGGTTTGCAAGGCTGGGTGCTAGAAGGATGCTAGTGAAGTCTCTCTGAGCTTGAGTTGAGGTGATGCTCTTGTAAGAACTTGCATTGCAAGTGTATTGTAATCTCTTGTTGATTTGTTAATATACTATGCAGGTTTTAGAGTGTGGGGTTTTTCACCCGTATGGGTTTTCCCCGCGATAATCACTGTGTTATGTGTTTCTTGTTTTATTTCTACTCTATTTGCTTCTTGTGATCTCTGTGATAGTTATGTTGAAATTTGCAAAATTGTCCTCTCAAGATTAGCGTAGGAAGCATTTCTGTGCACCTTTGCTTCCTTACATTATCAGGGTCGAGTTGGGATAGAGGCTTGCAGAGTCGTGTTTGTTGATGAGAGCATCAGTAGAGGAGAGATCAAATGGGTTGATATGGTGATGTATTATGAGGCTCTGCTTGTGATTCTTGTTGGTTTGATTGGAAGATTCATATGTCCTAATAGGAGGTCACGAGGTTTTTCCATTGGATGGGGTGAGATTCTCTAGAGCATGATGCAACATCGTACTCGATATGCTTGGGGTGTTTGCATGTTAGCTCATTTATATCATGATCTACATCAGGTAGTGTATGATGAGAGTGCGAGTTTGTCGACAGGATGCATGTTATTGCAGATCTGGTGTTGGGAGCACATTGCTATTACTCGGCCTGTCCATCATAGAGTTCGTGGAGAGAGGCAACCATATGTATATTTCTATGCAGGTATCCTTACTCAGCATAAGTTGGGTAAGATGGAGTATTGGCGTTGGGTGCTAGATTCTTTGGACAACATTATTTGGAGACCATATCTTGATTGTGAGCCATGGATGGATGATGCTTAGACTTTACCATGTATCATGCAGAGTAGATATCTCATTGGTTGGACACCTTTTATTGTTGAGCGATAGTTGATTGGTCAGATTTTGAGACAGTTTGGTATCATTCAGCCTATGCCTACTGGTGTGACGATATATGCTCGACGGTACAGAGATAGATGAGATTGGGGACCATCATTGTCATTTGAGATTGCTCGTGCAAAGTTTGTTGCTACTCCGAGAGTGGCATATGATATGAGATTGCACATTCTTGATCCAGGGGTTACTGTAGATTATGCCCAGTATATATTAGCTCATCCTTTTCCTCGTATTACTGATCCAACAGATCCTCCTCCCAGCTTAGGAGATGAGGATGATGATTCAAATGATCCAGTGTCTAGGAGATGGAGATAGAGATGAGAGCTTAGAGCTTCTCATGAGTTTGGAGGAGGTGGAGATGATGGTGGGGATGGTGGTGGTGGGAGGAGACCTAGATGGAGAGGAGGTCGATTTAGAGTCTGTGGAGGACCATTTGGACCGGCTGGCAGGATTGAGAGAGCACATCCTACGGGTGGGAGAGATGTTGGACAGATTGGGAGAGATCATGGTAGGATAGGCATGAGATCACCGAGAGGATTACCATTGACAGGAGGGAGGGTGAATGGACAAGATGGGGGTTGCGAGAGAGGTATTGATTTTGGACAGATTCAGCAAGATCTTGGGGTTATTTGCAGTGCATGGTGGGGATGATGAGGATCCCAAGGATCATGTTCCCTTGATTAGACGACGGGTTCAGAGAGTTACTCGTACTGAGATTCCAGTAGTTGGATAGGTTGGTGGTGAGGGGATTGGGGTTCATGTACTACAATAGGATGTACCAGAGCAGGATGCACTAGTGCATGATATGCCAGATGTGGTTATACCAGAGCATGATGTGTCATGGCAAGATACTATTGACAGTCTGAGAGTACAGATTGATCAGCTTCGAGCACAGGTGCAGACTCTTATTACTGAGTGGGATAGAGTTGTTAGGAGACAACAGGATACTCAGGGTCTTCTAAATCATATTTAGCAGGTTGGTTCAGGTACTCTCTCAACTGATACTGTTAGAGCATTGGTTCGGGCCAGGAAGGAGACTTCCTACTGGCGACGACGATATGAGGAGGTAGTTGCAGAGAGCCAGAGAGCAGGTAGTTATCATACCACCGTGTTGATGGACACTAGCAGTGGTGGGGTCATGGGACCTCCTCAGAGGAGTGGTGATCAGAGGAGACAGGCATCTGGAGGATATTCTTGCCCACAGCCACAGAGACGAACAAAGTCAGGTGGTAGTGGTACAGGACAACCTTGACTTGATTTGTATTTGATGAGGCAGTTGTATTGTTTATTTGATATCATTGTATACTTGGACTCTTATTGTTTATGATGATCTATGTGATGATGACGCTTTATTATGCATGTGACTCTATTTTATGATCTATATGCTTTGATTATATGGATGTAGTGATTAGATGGATGATGTTATGATCTTTATGCATGTTACTTTATTTGATGATGATGCTTTATACGATGAGGAAATGATAAATGCTTTTGTTGACTTTCAATTTTTTGATGATCTTGGATGCAAATGGAAATGATTTCTAACTTAAATGATATGAATGCAATGATCTATATGGAAATGTTTTTTATAAACAAAATGTTTTTTATGTTTATATGTAATTTTCATGAATCTAAGTGCAAAGATACAATTAAATGATCGTTATGGAAATGATAATGAAAATAATAATGATGATATGGTACATAATGAATGAAATACACTTAATTAAATGCAAACTAATGTAATTTTTTGAAATGCAACTAAATGAAATGGATAATGATAAAAAAATGATTCTAATATGAACGCACCTATAATGATTAAATGCAATTTTTTTTTGTTTGTCCAAGTATACTCAATCTTTATTTATGACCGTTGATCTGTTAATGAAATGATATGCTTATAATGCAACTGAAAAATGAATGCTTATAATGCAGACGAATAATGAGCCAATGAAATGATCTAACTAAAAATTATATTGCCATTCTGCATATACGATCTTGTAACAGTGCTTGATTTCATCATTGAGCTGTAAATGTTGTAAGAAAATACAAGCAACTTGACATAATGATTCAAGATGACCTGAGTATTTCTTGCATGGATTTTGATATAGCAAGTTAATACAAGCAACTTGATATAATGGATCAAGTTGATCTGAGTATTGCTTGCAGAACAAACAAGGATTATCTCCTTTCATGCATGACTTGGAACGTCCTCCTTGATCTTTTGTTGATCATATCTCGAGACAAGTTCATACTGTAGTAAGAGATAAACCACAGACAACAATCAAAGAAAATAATCATGCCTCATCATAGCTTCTCTAGTCATGGACATCCTTGAGTCGCATAGAGTACATAATTAGCAATAAAATCAAGATATAAACACTGAATCTTGCATGTCATTCACATGTTCTAATGGTCAGTAATTGATATAATCATCTGGATGAACGATCTTTGATAATCCTTTATAGCTTGATGGTCGGTTCTTCATTTTCTAAGTTTGACGATTCAGTTGTTGATGAGATGCCTTGATTGATTTGTTGCTTTATTGCTTGTTATTTGTTTCAAAACCCTAGATGTTTTTGGTTTTTCTAAGTTTTTTTGAATGTTTTGGGATTTTTAAAGATTCAAAAGATCACCTTAGCAAAAGGAATTAGGGTTTTGCCCCCAGTGGAAACAAAAATTTATTATGGATGTATGAATTGATCAAGATCCAAACCATGGCGAGATACAAATGCGGATTGGTTGATGCTGATAAAATCTAAGACAGTGACTACGACAAGTATGTCAAAGATTGATAATTGTTGGTAAGCTGCATATTTCTTGCTAATGGTTCAGAGCAATCGATGCGAAAGATGGAATGGATAAGCTAGGATATGATGGAAGCAATAGATGTGATATGATGGAATGGATAAGTGCGCAAAGCGATCTCATAGATGGAGGAACTCACTTTTTAGATAGTGCCTGTTTAGCAGGTTTTCACCATCTAAATTTATTGCATTTTGTTGATTTTATATACTTTTTTATTGATTTTTTCAGGACTTTATATCTCAAGCATAGAATTTCTTGAGATGGATAGAATTGATAGGTTCATCAAACCAATCACCCTCAGGGGTGGATAACTTGTATGCTCCTGATCCATATGCTGCTACTATGACAAAAGGTCCTAGCCAATTTGGTTCAAATTTTCCCTTCTTTTCTCGGTCTTGCTGATTTCTTGGATTCTCCCTTAGAACTATATATCCAATTTGGAAAATACGTGGCTTGACTCAGTGGTTATAGCTTCTTGCCATTCTTTGTTGGTATACCTTCAAATGTTCTGTTGTATTTTGGCGACGTTCTTGGATCAATTCTAGTTCTTGGAGTCAAGAAACTCGTTGTTCTTCTTCTAGTATAAGACCGTGCAAGGATACACGTAGAGAAGGTATCTCTACTTCTATAGGTAATATAGCTTTAGATCCATAGACCAAACAATAAGGAGTTGCCCTTGTTGGAGTGCGGATACTAGTTCGATATGCCCAAAGAGCAGGATTTAGCTGAATGTGCCAATATTTTCCAGCTTCATTGATTGTTTTCTTCAAGATTTTCAAAATAGTTTTGTTTGATGCTTCAGCTTGACCATTACCTTGTGGATAATATGGGGTAGAGATCCTATGTTGGATATGAAACTATTCACATAGCTATGTTACATCTTGATTTTTGAATGGTCTTCCATTATCAGTGATAATGGTCACAAGAACGCCATAGCGACAGATTATATAATTCAAGATGAATGATGATATTTGTTTTCCTGTCACTGTTGTTAAAGGCACTGCTTCAATCCACTTAGTAAAATATTCAGTAGCTATCAGAATGAACTTATGTCCATTAGAAGATGAAGGATTGATCTTTCCTACCAAATCAAGGCCCCACTGTGAAAATGGCCATGATCCCGTCATAGGATATAACTCTTATGCTGGTGCATGAATTAGATTCCCATGGATCCGACATTGTTTACATTTTCTAGCATAGGTGAATGAATCTATTTCCATAGTAGGCGAGAAGTAACCCATACGAATAAGTTTCTTAGCCAATGTTAAACCACTTGAGTGTGTACCGCAAATACCTGCATGAATGCCATTAAGAACTCTCCCAAATTCGTCTTTTTCAAGACATCTCAACAATGTACCATCTAGACCACGTCTATATAGGATATCAACAATAATGGTATAGCGAGAGGACTGACTGATAAATTTTCTTCGTTGATTACGAGATAATTCCAGAGGAAGGATATGATATTTCAAATATTGGTAGGTTTGACCGTATAAGGATTCACTGGTTCCTGATATATGGCAAATTCGATAGGTATGTTGGGATTGGATGGTAGGGGTTAAGATATCTTCCACGAGAAATTCGTAGCGTTGTTGATTCTCTTTATTTTGCAAGAGAGATGCTATTGTAGCCATTGTATCCGCTGCTTTATTCTCATTTTTGGGAATCTGGGTGAATGTGATTTCTTTAAAGTGTCCTTTAAATTCCTCTATCAGCTATTTGTATGGCATAAGCTTGTTATCCTTTGTTTGATAGTCATCATTTATTTGATTTATGACAAGTTGTGAATCACCATAGACATGTAGTTCTTTGACATTCCATTCAATGGCCATTTTGAGCCCTATAGCCAATGCTTCATACTCTGTAGTATTATTGGTGCATGGAAATCGTAGTTTATACAATTTCGGAATCGTATGTCCTTGAGGTGTGATGAAAAAGATTCCTGTGCCTGAACCATATTGGGTATAAGAACCATCAAAGTACAATTCCCAAAATTTTGTACTTACTGTCAAGATATTTGCATCAGGAAATTCGATGTGCAAAGGCATGTTATTGTGTAGAGGTGCATTAGCTAATTGATCAGTGATGACGTGTCCCTTGATAGCTTTCTAGTTAACATATTCTATGTCAAATTCACTCGGTATCATAACCCATTTGGCTAGTCTCCCTATCAATGTTGACTTGCTTAACAGATATTTGAGAGGATCTATCTTTGCTATTAGTTTTACAAAATGAATCAACATATAATGTCGTAGCTTCTGGGTTGCAAATACAACTGCTAGACATATCTTTTCAATTGAGGAATAATTTAATTCGTAGCCAACAAGTGTTTTGCTGATATAATAAACTGCTCTTTCTTTTCCTTCATCATCATGTTGAGCTAGGAGTGCACCTAATGACACACTTGTTGCTGAGACATAGAGTAACAATGGTTTCCCTCTGGTTGGTGATATTAGTACTGGAGGACTCGTAATATATTCTTTTATTTGCAAGAAAGCTTCTTCACATTTTGTATCCCATTTGAATGGAACATTTTTATGTAAAAGATGGGTAAATGGAAGACATCTATCGACCAATTGAGAAACAAATATCCTGATTGATTGCAACCTTCCTTGTAAAGATCGCAATTGACTTATGTTCTTGGGTGACTCCATCTCCACGATAGCTTTAACATTTCCAGGATCTACTTCGATGCCACGAGTTGATATAATGTACCCCAGGAGCTTTCCAGAGGTTACTCCAAATGCACATTTTTTTGGATTTAATCTCAATTGATATCTTTCCAGCCTATCAGAAATCTTGCTTAGAATGTTCAAATGTTCTTTTCTTGTGTGAGATTTTGCAATCATGTCATCGACATAATATTCCATGAAT
This sequence comes from Cryptomeria japonica, assembly GCF_030272615.1. Classification (NCBI taxonomy): domain Eukaryota; kingdom Viridiplantae; phylum Streptophyta; class Pinopsida; order Cupressales; family Cupressaceae; genus Cryptomeria; species Cryptomeria japonica. The sequence goes on from NC_081409.1 coordinate 805,830,202, forward strand.
GTATGCATCATGTCATGAAAAATTGTTGTCATAGCCCTTTGATATGTCGCTCCTGCATTCTTAAGCCCAAATGGCATAACATTCTAGTAGTATGTTCCCCATGCACAGGTGAAAGTTGTCTTCTCTTGATCGTCAGGTGTGATTCTTATTTGATTATATCCTGAGAAGCCATCCATTAATGAAAACATCTCATGTCCTGTTGATAAATCTACTATGATATCAATGTTTGGTAGCGGGAAATCATCTTTTGGACATGCTTTATTCAGATCTCTGAAATCTGTGCAGACTCTTATGCTCTTATCTAGTTTTGATACTGGTACAATACTCGAGACCCATTCTAGATAAGCAACTGGTCTTATGAAAACCACTTCTAATAATTTCTTGAGCTCAGTTTTGACAAGGAGAGCAAGATGCGGATGCATGTTTCTTAGCTTCTGCTTAACAGGTTTTGCTTTTAAATCCACATTAAGATGATGCATGATAAGATCTGGATTAAGTCCTGGCATATCTGCATAAGACCAAGCAAAATTTATTTGTCTTTGCTTAAAGAATTCTAGATACTCTTTCCTCTCTTTTTCCGATAATGAGGTAGCAAAATGAAGCATTTTAGAATCTTTTGATGTACCAATGTTTATTGCTTTTGTCAGTTCTATTAGTATAGCAGATCTCTCTTGAAAATATGCAGAAAGAATGTCAAACTTTCCATCTTCTGGCGACTCAAGGAGGTTTTCACCATTAGATACGTCCTTTGTTTTCTCTTTTAATTGATCTAATGTTGCCATGAAATGGTTTTCAACAATAGGTCTCTTTCCTTATTTTATTTCACTTTTACGACTGGAAAGTTTGGCATTCTCTTGATTACAAGAAACATCACTTGATTCTGCAATGGAAGATATCTTAGGATGGATAGGTTCAACAATGTTAAGGTACACAACTAAGTCATGGTCATTGGAAAAGACATTCAGTTCGGGGTTGTCTAAATTATCCCAATCAATTAGTTCAGGATGTAGAAGGGGTAAATCACAATCACCGTCATCATTAGGTGTTTCAATGTTCATGACATAATGATCGTAGCTTGGCATAGAATAGGTATTGTCATGGATTAAATATTTTTGAGAATTGTCTTTCTCAAGCGTTTCTGAATTAGTCTTAACAAAGTTGATATTAGCATTTTGTAGTTCACACTCAAGTGGTTCTTCAACTGACGTTTGTCCCTTAAATGAATGGATTATATCTACATGCACATCTTTGATGCTGCAAATTCCTTCTTGATTGCCCTCATTTGCATTTAGAAGTTGACATATTTGTGTACATGATAAAGTAGATTCTTTTAATAGATTTTGTCTCCTTTCAAACTCAACTTCTTCTGGACTAATAGTTAGTCCAACTTGACTATCTCTTATTTCTTCTATGGTTCTTGCATATCTGATCTTTGTTTGCACTTCTTGTGGCATTGCTTCTCTGTCTTTGTCATTTCCTTTCCTTTTTGTATACGTCTCCTTTCTTTGGATTCTGAGTTTTTCTTGTCTTCTTTCTAACTTCATCTTTTGTTCTGCAATAGACAGGTCTTCTTTTGTGATAGTTGCTTGATCTTCATTGTGTTCTTTGCTTGATGTAGTGGATAAGGCATCTGGACCCCATTCATATTCATTGGAATCTGTTTCTGAATCCTGATCTAAGATTACTCCACTATACCATACTGGAATGTCGTATGGTGCAAAGAGTTCTTTAATTTCTATCCTCTCTATTTTTACCGCTTCTGGAATATCTTGTTCATATTTTTCCTTTGTTTTTATTTTTAGGACTTGTTGACAAGATTTTTCTTCATCTTTGATGGTAGTCTCCTCTTCTTTCTTTTCATGTTCTTCTTGCTTCTTTTGTTTATTGGCTACTATTTTGGCTGCTTGATGTAGCTTTTCTTGCCAATCTTCTTCTTTAGAGACTGATTTCTTTTTCCATTTTTGCTGCTAATGATTATGTTGCTTTTGATTTGATTTTAGATATCCCAACCCAGATTTATCTTCTGTGGATTGTGAGTGCAGATAAATAGGTTCTGAAATATCTTGATGTTGCTTGCCAATTGGTCCTTTTCCTTCATATCCCATCTTTTGCATGATTTCATATCCTTTGCCATATTGTTTTATGGGAATATTAACTTCTGTTGCTGTTGCTATAGTTTTATCTTCATCTTTGTACAACCAACCAAGAATATCTTTGTCTTCATTTTCTTCTTCAAGAGTTCCAACACTAACAAAGGTTCCTTTAAACATATGTTTTGATTTTTGTGATGCCTTTGATTGAATATTTGTAGGTTTTCCATATGATTTAGGGGAAAGTGGGAAATTTTGCAAAGAATACTTTCCCATTATTTCATCATTTAACTTGAGCTTTTCTTCAAAAGTTTCCCATAACTTTGCTTGAATTTCTTTGGTAGGATATATTGATTCTTTGTTATGTGGAACTCTTGTATCTTATGTAGGTTTCAAATTATTGCAATATTAACTGGAGTTTGCAATTATAGTGATCTCTTTTCCTTCATGAGGAAATTTTACACATTGATGATAGGTAGAAGGAACCGCTTGCATCTTGTGAATCCATGGTCTCCCTAGAAGAATGTTGTAGGAGAGGTTTAAATCTAAAACTTGACACAATGTATCCTTTTCCACAGGTCCTATCCTTATTGGTAGCACCACAGTTCCTTTAGAAGAATGTTCTGCTTCATCATAAGCTTTGATGGTTATTTTCTTTTTCGGGTCTATTGCATTCTCTGAATATCCCAAAGCTTTTATCAAACTTAATACACAAATGTTTAAGCAAGCTCCTCCATCTATGAGCACATGTTTGACACGAGTTTTGTTTATGGAGACTTCAACATGTAAGGGAGCATTATGAGGATGTTGTAAGGACGCATCATCTTTCTCAGAAAATGATAAGCAATGAGGAGCTATAAGGTGTCCTACCATATTTTGGAATTGATCTACATCCAAATCTTTTGAATCTGTTGTTTCCACTAAAGCTTTCTCCAAAATTTCCTTATGCATAGGTGAAATCTTGAGAAGTTATAGAATTGATATTTGAGCTGGTATTCGCTGTAATTGCTCTACTAGATTGTATTGTTGTGGATTGGGTGGTGGATCTTTTTCTACCCTTGGAAAGGTAACCTTTGCTTTGCTTCTTGTGATAACATTGATTGGTTTCGAAGATGAGTTTTCGTTAACAATGATTACATTCACCACATCATCGTATGTATAAGTGTAATTCACTTTGGTTTTTCCTTTGTCATCTTTTAATTGGGATGATTCGCCTTTGTCATAATTTGGGAGTGGAGTTTTGAAAGCCAAGTGTGATTCGTTTGTTTTATAGCTATCCATTGTGATGGTTCCATTATCAATTAGATCTTGGATAAGGTGCTTCAATCTCTGACAATCATTTGTTAGGTGTCCTTTATTCCAATGATAGTTGCAAAAATGATTGTCATTCCACCAATTAGGCTTGACTGGTGGTTCATAATTTCTTGCTTTTGGTAGATAAATTAATTTGTTGGCAAGCAAAGTTTTTAGAGTTGATTCCAAAGATTCTCCAATGTTTGTGAATTTCCTTCGAGGATTGGAGAAAAAGGATTTAGCTTTATTGTTTTCTGGATTGTTATTGCTTGGGTTTTGACTTGATAGATTGAAAATTGGTTGTTGTTGAACTTTGTATTACTATTATCGTCATTCACTTCATTGCTAACATTTCTATATTTTGACCAGAACTTGAGTTTGTCATTGTCATTGTCATTGTCATTGTTGTTGTTGTTGTTGTTGTTGTTGTTGTTGTTGTATGAGTTATTGTAAAGTTTTAGTTCTCCTTTCTTTACCATTGCATTTTCTATTTTCAGACCATTCTCGATCATTTTGGCAAAAGAGGGAGGACATTGCGTCTTTAGTTGATAACTCATTTCGCTGATAAGATTATCAATGAATATGTCCATTTTTTCTTGATTAGGTACATCTTGGGGGTACCTATTAAACATGCGTTTCCATAATTGTAAGAAAATCATAAAGGATTCACCATTCTTTTGTTTAACATTGCGAAGATCTAGCATTGTTATTTCATTCCTTGTATTGTAGGAATATTGTGAAATAAACCTATTCACAAGTTCTTCAAAGGATTTGATTTTAGATGGTAATCTTGAAAACCACTCCATTGATTGTCCATTTAAACTCCTAGGAAAAAGATGCAGAAGGTAAGTTTCATCATGAGAAAATTCCATGCTCATAGTACAAAACTCCCTAATGTGATCTTGAGGATCAGATTTTCCATCGTATTTGTCATATTTAGGAATCTTGCAATATTGCGGAAATGGTATCATATTCAGATTTTTATCAAAAGGATATGGGCATATATCTTGTAACGAATATTTCTTGGAGCTTGTCCCATTTTGCATGTCTTGTATTTTTTGTTGAAAAGTTTGTATTTGTTAAGTAAGGTTTGATAAGGGATTATCTACATAGTCTCTCCCTGTTTCTTCATGAGTCTTTTTGTCTACGTTCTTTTCTTTTATCATCCCTTTCTTTCCTTGTTTCTTCGTTGTGCATATCTTCGTTATTTTGCTCATCTGTGTTTTGGGTGTTACTTGTCTCCACATCTTGTTTCAAGCTTTCCGTGTTAAAGTCTTGTGGTAGTTTAGCCCCAAATTTTGCCAACATCAAGAGATATTTTTCTTTTTGTTTTGCCAACAATTTTTCCATTAGCCTATCAAATTTGAAATCTTGCTCTAGGTCTCTAATGGTGTTATTGACCGCTTCTTCGTCAACAACAGTAAATCCAAAAGTGTGGAATATAGGAGTATCTTTTTCCTCCATTTGTTGTTGTTTTCTAAGTTGTTCGTGTTGGGCTCTAGTCCAAACTGGCATGTGTTTATTTCAAAGTTGTCAAAAGTTCCCAAGGACAAGGTCAATAGGTGATTACTAGTTTAGGAAGATATGCTTTATTGATCTTACCACTATTGTTTGTTCGTTGGGATAAAGCGTCTCTTTGTTGAAAATCACATCTTTGTAGAGTTTCACCATCAAATTCTGTACCGCAACCACGTAAGTAGTGACAAAAATAGTGTAGGAATGTCCTATGTTTCAGTAAGATCTTGCGATTGATATACAAGAATCTTATTCTTTTATGAGTAGCTTTGTAACTGGGTTTTCTTTTCTTAAGGTGATACTTAAAAGTCATATAAGCATTTGACAATTCACAAGTTTGTTTGATTCCAATGTTGGTGAGATTTTGGTTTTGATATAACCTAAGTTCGAAATAGGAAAGATATGTCCAAGATTAGGAACCTAGTATGATTTGAACAAGCTTCGTGATAGAGGATTTGATTATCTTGATGAGAAACTTGACAAAGATGATGATTTTTGCACTTAAGATAGTTGAATTGATAGCTTGTTAAATGTTGATGTTTATAGAACCTTTTGAGTATAACATGTTGGATTAGCAACCTAGTTGTTTGAGCTAGTTTGAAAATACGTGATGGTTTAGAGACAAACCTACTTCAAGAATTATTTTGACATTGATGTTTTTGACACTTTGAATTCTTTTGATCTGATGTTTCAAGTGTTGGAAAGTTTTTGTATTACCCTTTGACCAAACTTTTTCAACAATTTGTTTTATTTTTGCTCATTTATAGATGATAAGTTTCTTCAATTTTTGACCATTTAGAACATGTTACAGACATAAAAGACACAATGTCTAATAAACAAAATGCACAAGCAAGTACAATCCCTATGGCAGGTTGGGACAATAGTTGTTGAATCTCACGTGGAGTTTCCCCCGAGGCTACGCTTATTCAAAGCAGATATTTAGATGCTTGACCCCACTGGCTACACCCTCGACACTCACTTCTTCGGGGCAGCCAAGCATCAATTTCCATGAAAACTCCCCATGACAAACTTTATATCTCTACTAGGAACCGTATGTATGTGAGCCGCTTCAGAGGTCCGACCTCCTACGCCAACAACTAGAAGGATTTTGGCAACTAGTACAAGTGGTTTTTAGTAAAGGCTTCCGGTCATGTGGCCATACATGTGACACTTTCAGCTCTATAAATACAGAAGGTTCCTAGCCTATAGAGGTTACGCTCCATAGGGTTTATGGGGAAATATAGTGTCGGTATGAACTTATCAGCACATGTTGTTTGAGACTTTCGTCACAAACATGATTTATTTATAGTGGATTGGAAGGACTCGGTATTAGCCCATTTCCACTTTAGGTCATTCCCTTCTCACTGGCCCCCTCAAGGCAGCTCGGGAAGGCAGACCCTCTAAAGGATTAATTGCTTGAAAGTAAAGAAAGCGTAAAAGAGTGGGTTTGGCTTTTTTATCACCCAATTAAGGGGAGAGCATATACCTACCACTTTCGAGACACGGAATACAAACTTTCTTTTAAACCTTTTCAAAGCAATTTGTTGGCTAAGTCCTATTTGGAGATGCTGCTCCAACAAGCATGGTGTTCATTTTAGCCTTTTTAAAAGTCTATGTGCAACTATTTTAGAGAAAATACCAAAAATGCAAGTTGCATGCTGTTAATTCATCCTCTTAGTTAAACTAGGTGAACAAAATATGGTATATTACTTCCCAAATGAAGATTTTTAATTAAGTAGATGAGGAAGTGCATAAAATTTGCCTTAAATGCCATCCTGCACACGCATGTTAGTAATCTGAAAAATCTGATTTCTTGGACTTTCGGACCTACAAAGAAATTTTGTCAGTTTTGTAAACAGAAGCGCTAACCTAACATATGCGTTATTTTTTTGTTCAAAAGCGCTAACCCGCGGATTAAAAGCGCTAACTTAGACTACAAAAATGCTACTCTGTGGATACAAAAGCGCAATTTCTTTGACATATGCGCTAACCTATGATGCAAATGCACGAACCTGCATGACATATGCGCTAACCTATGATGCAAATGCGTAGTTTTTCAGGTAAAAGTGCTAACTTGCATGACAAATGCGCTAACCTATTATGCAAATGCGCTAACCTATTGAACAAAAGCACTGTCAAAATTTACACATGCATGAATCTGCATTACAAATGTGTTGATTTAACTTTTTGTGAGATTTTTAAAGGTATATGCGAGGTCCTGCCCCACAGTGGGTGCGAAAATGTGTGAGCTTGAATTTCATCCTCAGAATGTTACCTGTAATAAGTTAGTTTCACAAAATACAAATGGAAATGCTACAGGAAATCCAAATTCAACCAATGAAATTGCATGAAATACATATTAAAACAAAACATTATTTTTACCTTCATGGCTTATGTCCCATTGTGTTCTAACTCCACTGTCCCCGGTTGCAAATGGTGTGCTCTCAGACAATGCATTGTTGGCTTCCAAGATGGCATATGAAGAATGGACTGATAACTTGTAGTTAATTGATACTACAATATGCAAATGCTACATGATTATGCTAAAATGATTATGCTAAAATGCTATATGATAATTGCTATTGCTATTTGCTTCAAAAACTCATGGATGCATATGATTGATTGAAAAACTATTTTGAAGACTAACTCTCTCAACTGAAGCTCTTGATTTTATAGACCTTGAGAGGATTAGATGATGTGGCTCAGATCAATGGTCATGATTAGATCTGTAGATTTGAATGGTTGTGAGCAAAGATTAAGGTTGAGAGAAAGGGGGAAGGGGAAGACAAGTGTCACTCATCTCACCTTGATTGGGTTGCTGACTGAGAGAATCTAGGGATGGTTGGAGAAGATTTAGGCATGAGAGGACAAGTGGACTCAAGTCCTTCCTAAGATGTAGGGGTGTTGGAAAGAATATAGGAAATGGTTATGAAATATGTGTACATACACAATTTTCATTAAGTTTGGAAGTTGGAGATAAATGGTGAATTAATATTTGATAAATATTAATTTCCTTAGCCACATGTTGGATGAGTTGGCAAAGGGAAGATGAAGTGGAGATGGAAGGTGAGTTGGAAAAGGGATTAAATAATTTTGAGAATTATTTAATATTTGAGACTATAGGATAAGAGAATAACTATTAAATATTGGATATTTAATTGATTGGAGAAGATAATTAAATATTAGATATTTAATTAAATTGGTTAGAGGAATAATTCAATATTAGATATTTAATTAATTAGAAGAATAGGATAAATGAATCAATTAATAAAATATTTCAATTAAATTAATTAATAGAAAGACACGAAATGAATTAAATAAATTAATCTTTTCAAATTAACTATTTAATAGAAGAATAATTATTAAATAAATATAAAATATTTATTTAATTGCTCATAGCCAATTTTTATGTGTATACAAATTGCTATCCAAGTCTCATGGAAGAAACCCTCCTTTTTTTTGTTTGCTAATTTATTTTTTCTCTTCCTTCTTCTACCATTTCATGCTCTTTATCTAAATCTCATGTTGGCTTAATGGTTCATAACAAATTCTATTATTCTCTTCTCAAATATATTATTTATTTTTCATTAGGTAGCATCGACACTTTTGTTTACCCTTTAGGTTGGCAAGACCAAAGCTTTGATAGGTCTATAGTGACCTCAAAAAGGTTTTATAAAAAAATATTTATGATTTTGATCACTAAGGTCCTTTTAAAGCAAGGTAAGGGCATATTATTATTTATCAATTTTTTATCACCATTATCCTTTGAGGATAAGATGAGAGCATATGGTGAGCGAAATATGCTATTATGACATTATGGTTAGCAACACATACTATTATGGGATGAATCAAATATGCTATTATGATATGTTTTCTCCAAGTACAAATGCTTAATAGGAAATAAAATAAAGATTTTGGCATAGATATAACACTTGAATAAGATTACTCGTAAGAAACCAAATGGATTTCATCCTCTCACCTCTAAAGATTTTAGTTAAACATAAAGCTCAAACTATGACATAAACGACTAAATAAATTGGTAAATGTTTGAAAGCAATCAAACACATCAATATATAACACTAACATGACACAAGTTTCTAGCATCCCTTCCCTCTTAGAGAGTATTTAAAATATTAATAAGTTTTTTTTTCCTAAAATAGTTTCACTTTGTTATTGAATACCAACTTGTAACTTGATATTAATTTCTTGTCATAGAATGTGTCATGAACAATAAACAAAGTACATAGAAATTAAGCACTAAAAAAAGATATATAAGAGATAACACAAACTTCTTAAGAGAAATCTACACTTTTATATTATTTACTATTATTTTATTTATTGTTAATAAATCAAGACTCTTTATTAAAATATTTTTATATTTCTATTATGAAAATAAAGATGGGTGTCAACGAGTCTTTGGTTTGCTTGTGGAGTTGAAAGGTTCTAAATGAGCCCACTAGGGATCAAGTCTTGTGGAATGCAAGGCTTTGACACCATAAGGGATGAGGTTGAGATCATGCCCAAAGCAGATTATAGTGAAATGGATACCCTAGCTGAAGGGAACCCCTTAGGGGTATCTCCAACAAAAAAATAAAATAAAGACGAGATCCACAAAGATCAAACATGTTCTAATCATTCATTTCTAATTTTGAACCTTATAAATAAGATAACTAGTATACCTATATTCTGAAAAACATATACGTAAAATAATGCCAAGAGATATCACATAATTATCTTGCATGTTTATTAGTTGCTAAGAAGGACATGGAGCTGAATAATGCTGCACTCTTTCACTTTCATTAAAGAAGTAACAATTTCATATACTTAGAGACAAGTGACAATGATTCTATTTTATTCAGAGTAATAAAATAATATTTATAGAGAAACTGAAACATGCATGCATTTACCTGTCATCTACACGTCAAATTTATTCAAAATCAATTTTTTATTTACGGATATTTGTATGTCATTGTAGATGCCTCTCGACATAACAAGTGGCAATGATTCTATTTTATTCAGAGTAATAAAATAATACTTATAAAGAAACTGAAACATGCATGCATTTACCTGTCATCTACACATCAAATTTATTCAAAATCAATTTTTTGTTTACGGATAATTGTATGTCATTGTAGATGCCTCTCGACATAATTAAAAAACATATCATCATTCTCACCAATAAAATTAATCAATTAAAACATTAAAACATAGGGGAAATGACCCAGTAGTTGTGCACCCTAACTCCGCGCTTCTCAAAATCCTACTTGGAAATTTCAAATCACTCCGATTTTTTTACAACAGCTTACTTGGCAAGTCCCCTGCTTATAACTAAGGTTTCAGGGCCACATCATCAAATATGATGCCACATCAACATGCTTTTTGCCAAGGTGTCCAAAATAGCCCCCAAAAAAGTGAGACTAATAGACGTGCAAAAGAGACCCCAATAGTTGTGCAACTGATATGGCATCACCTGATTGGTTACTTTTTACAATATTAATACATTTCTTAACAACTATTGGTACATTTCCTAACAACTTTTGGTACATTTCCTAACAAAAATTGATAATTTTTATTTGTTCAATAATTTTTGTTTGAAACAATAAATTTTATTTATTCAATTTTTAGAACAAAAGATATCAACAACCCTCACAACAATTGATACATGCTCAGCGGAATCCTTTCCCTACATTATTTTTTTCCCTTCCATATTTTGAAAAAAAAAAAACAAAGCCAAAAAAGCATGCAACGGACGCCCCCGGAGGAACCCCTAAGAAAAACTAAACGGCCATATGATTGAAGTTTATCTTATGACGTGTATCACTTGGGCGGCGTGCGGAGCAGAGCGAGGCAAAATGTTGAAGTTTCTGTCAAAAGTGAAGATCGATTTCAATGCATTCGATCCGCGAGCGGCATCGGCGCTTGAATTCCTGGCGCAGTGCAGCTCCCTGAAGGCCAGAGACTCCAACCCCAGCTGCCAGGTTATTGTCAACAGACGGACGGACGAGCACCATCCCCAAATAACCATCACATACAGCAATGGCATCGAAGAATCAATCGACGGCTCCATAACCAACGCGCAAACCATTCGCAAAAAGATTTTGGAAACGGGACGGATGTTGGAGACGCAACAGATGTTCAAGGAAGCTGGTCAATCATGGCCCGTTATGATCCCTGAAGAGGAGCTATATCAGTTTGCCAAGCCCACCAAGGCAAGGATTTAACTCCTAACACCTTCTGCAAATTTTTTTGAAATGATTTTCTTCAAGCATTTATTATTGTCGTTTTAGAACATTTGAATCTCGTACTAGCTTCGGTGGCGCTCAAGTCGATGTAATTCAATTCATAAAATCCCTTACCAATGAAAACCCTTAGCACTTGAAAAACCCAACTCATTAAAATCCTTGATGGTAATATATTCAAATCTACTTAAAACGCTGATTAGCTTAAGAATCTGGGCAAAACCCAGCCAGTCGTATGCTCAAATCCAATTAAACTAGTAAGTAGCTCTGGAAACTGGGCAAATCCAGCTGGTCATATGCTCAAATCCAATTAAAAAATTTGGACGATTATCTTAAGTAATTCAATTTTACATGTGATTATGAGCAAAAGTATTATATAGGAACAGAAAATGCTAATAATTCAGTTAAGAACTAGCAGATTCCATGAACTGTCTGATCTTATTCACATCATTAAATTTTTTTATTTCATTTCATTCTGTTGTATCGTATTTTTAACCGCCTTTTTTTGAAAAAAAATTAACTATGATAGAATGCCATTGCCTCTTTTCTAGGTGTTACTGCAATGTATTATAGGAGCAATTTCAGGCAGGATACCTAACAAATCAAATAAAAAAGAACTGGATTAGGGTGGTAGATTCTTCGTAATAGGCATGAACCCGAGGAACATTTTCTTCATTGTTACCCTTTTCAAGTAGAGATTTATCATCTTGCAAGAAGAACTGGAACATTTATTATAATCATGTTCAAAGAAGTAGAGGATTTGGTATACATTCACTGTACCTTTCAGACAGTTCTGGAATCTTTGAGTTCTTAACTGAACTATTAGCATTTTCTGTTCCTATATAATACTTTTGCTCATAACCACATGCAAAATTGAATTACTTGAGTATCTGGGCAAAGCCCAGCTGGTCATATGCTCAAATCCAATTAAACTAGTAAGTAGCTTTGGAAACTGGGCAAAATCCAGCTGTTCATATGCTCAAATCCAATCAAACTAGTAAGTAGCTTTGGAAACTGGACAAAACCTAAATGGTCATATGCGCAAATCCAATCAAACTGGTAAGTGTTAGTTTTAGCAATCAGATTTACGGTAAGAAACAGAAAACATGAAATGCACACATAACACAGTGATACCCTGGGAAAACCTCCCTCTTGGAGGTGAAAAACCCAGCAAGAAATGTCTCAGATCAGATTGAACAATAACACAGTGGCAGATTACAACTTCACCCGTCCTAGGGCACACATCAACTATAGCAAAACTTATCTGAATCTGGAAGACAGAGTGTATATGCAGGTCACTGTCAATCTGAGACAGAATTCGGCAGCCTTGACATACTTCACAAGCCCTTGAACAAGTTCGGCAGCCCAGGATGGTATTTGCTCAGCCTTAGGTAATGTTCGCCCAGCTTGGTATGCAAGTTCACTCAACCTTGAGGATGATCGCTCAGCTTGAGAACTCCAATTCGCTGCCTTAGACGGATTTGCCAATGCAGATATAATTCGCTTGATGATGCTGCTATTAATCAAAGATAGTTCGCATATGAGAGGATAGATAATCGCTTGTGTTGTTTCTTGTGATCCTTGGTTTCATTGCTTATATATGATATGATGCTCATCATTATCCCTTGGTTGGCCTTGCATAATTTGGTGCCAAGATATAATTTGAATTCACAAGTTACTTATGGGTCAGGACCCATCTACAAGATACATAACAATGAGTCTTACAAGTTACAAGTTAAATCAATCGCCCAAATAGGGCCTGCCCCAATTTGAGTTAACATACACAGTAAGCTACCAAGATGCTAAGGCCGACAGGCCAATTAGCATTTAGGTGTACTAGGTCGGCCCTAGAAGGGATCCGACCTAGCTACACATCAACAGTAAGTAGCTTGGAAAATGGGCAAAAGCTGGTCATATGCTCAAATCCAATCAAACTATTAAGTAGCTTTGGAAACTGTACAAAACCTAAATGGTCATATGCTCAAATCCAATCAAACTAGTAAGTAGCTTGGAAACTGGGCAAAACCCAGCTGGTCATATGCTCAAATCCAATCAAACTAGTAAGTAGCTTTGAAAATTGGACAAAATCCAGCTGATCACATGCTTAAATCCAATTGAACTAGTAATTAACTTTGGAAGGTGGAGGAAATGTGGATAAATTTGCTAATGAACTTTGGAAGCTGGATAAAATCTAGTTGGTAAAATGTTCAAACCCAATAAAGCTCTCTTGCTAGCTTAGAGAGCTGAATAACTGTAACTGAGCAAAATCATTACTAAACCAAAGGCGAGAAAGTAGCCTCAATCATATTTTGCTACCTTTTTGGGAAGTAACTATTTGTCACATGAAAATTGTACTAAATTTGATGGCCTTTAAGTGGATATTATTCAATTCATAAAAATCATAACTAATGAAAAATTCCTAGCTCATAAAACCCCAACTTGTCAAAGCCCTAGATGGTTGTGTTTTTAAGTCCAACAAAACTAGTAACTGCTTTCATAGTTAGATAAATCTTGTTAATGCATGGTAGCTTATGCAAGATAAGATCTTCCTAACCTTCCTTGTTCTGTTATTTATCTACATGCTTCATGTCTGATTTATATTGCATATGATTATCGGATTGTACAAACATTGCTTATCATTATGCTATCGGGCTAACAACCCGATAGCATATTAATGTCAATTGTTAATTGGCATTAATATGCTATCGGGGTATTAATCCAATAGCATATTAAATGCTATAAGTTATTGGGTTAAATTCGCCGATACATACTTGCTATCGGATGCATAAACATTGGCACCGATTCACATCTGTTATCGGGCTTAATTATATCGAGCATATTTGTTATCGGGTTTAATGAATACACCGCTTCATTTGGCATTAACATTGGTTAACAAATGCACCGGTTGGATTATATTCATCGTGCACTTTGAATCATCGGTGTTTATATGAACCGATTCATTAAATTGATCAGTCATTATATTATGATATTACAATATGCTATCGGTGGTTTTTGAACCGATAATCAGCATTGTGTTAATGGTATAATTGTAAAGGCACCGATCAATGGGTGCATTGATCGGTCATGCCTAAAAGGCATGACCGGTCAATACACCAATTGACCGGTTGCCTAAATGATATATATGCCAATTGAATTCATTTGGAGAAGACAGAGAAAATATTAAATGATCTCTCTCCTTCAGACCTGCAGATAAAAATCAGAATTATTAGACATTGACATAATTCCTCATATCCATATATAGCATTCATAGTTCATAACTTGTTCTTTAATTAAAATTGAAATAACTTTACATGGTATCAGAGCCAAGGTAATCGAACCTAAGGCTATTCAATTTTGACAAAATTCAAGGACTAAGTTACAAACTACATCACATTTCCATAATGGCCAATGCTATCAGATTCGAAGATAGACTCGGAGGTAGCGAAGATTTTTTAGCTTGGAAGTTTAGAATCAAAATGATTTTAAGAGAAAACAAAGTTGATTCATATGTCCAAACTGAAAGTGCACAACCAGAAGATGAAACCAAGAAATCCACATGGATCGAGGGAAATGATAAGGCTATTAAAATAATAGTGGATGGGGTAAGAAATAATATAATGCCCATCATTAGAAAGCAGGAGACAGCTTATAAAATGTTCAAGGCACTTGAAAGGACATTTGAGATATCAAATGCAAGTCGTACTCTGGCATTAAAACGAGAGATCAACCATATCAGTATGAACAAAGGGGAGACAATTAACTCCTACTTTATGAGGATATCAAGCCTAAGAGATGACCTAGCTTCCCTTGGATACGACATCCAAAGCAAAGAGTTAACACTCATTGCTCTAGATGGATTGCCTAGTGGATGGAACACATTCGTCCAAGGCATCAGTGCTAGGTCCAAATATCCTAAGTTTGAAAGACTAAGAGATGACTGTCTACAAGAAGAATCTAGATTGAACAAGGTAGGAATAAAACAGAAGAATATAGATGAAGACTTGCAAGTCCTAAATACAAACATCAATAATAAGTACAAAAAGAAGCAATTCAGGAAAAGAAGAGCTAAACAAGGCAAGAACACTTCTAAGAAAGACCTATCACATGTTCAATGTTATAGGTGTGACAAATTCGGACACTATGTTGCAAACTGTCCGGAGAAAGGGAAGCAAGCCACATTTGCAAAAGTGAGGAAATCTAGAAGAGAAAATGACTCTAAGAACTATGTCCTCTACTCAGCACTTACAAGCCATGCTTCAAACAAATCTAACTCATGGGTGATCGACAGTGGTTCATCCAGACATATCAACGGCTTTAGAGAAATACTAGACTCCATGATAGAGAAAGATGATGAGGAAGTAACCATCGGAGACGATTCTTCACATCTAGTCAGAGGAATTGGAACCTGCACCATCAAACTGAAGACAGGCATGTCACTACGACTTGAAGAAGTACTATATGTTCTAGGCATCAAAAGAAATCTAATCTCCATATCAGCACTAGAAGATCAAGGATACAGAGTGACCTTCATGGAAAACAAGGTGTTGGCTTGGCCAAAGAGATCCTCCATCAAAGACGCTAAGGTCATTGGTCGAAGACAAGGCTATTTGTATGAGCTATGTACAGAGCCCAATCTAGCATTGATCCATGAAGCAACTAATGCAAATGAAGTATGGCACAGGAGATTAGGCCATCTGAATTATAGAGCTTTGTCAATCATGGGAAACCTTGTCACAGGTCTACCTAAGTTGAAGCAATATCATTCAGAGGCATGCAAAGGGTGTGCCTTAGGTAAAAATACCAAAAATGCATTTCAGAATAGTACTAGGAAAACTAGCAAAGTTTTGGAGTTAATTCATTCTGATATATGTGGACCTATGTCCGTACCCTCGCTAGGGGGATTTTTGTACTATGTAATTTTTGTTGATGACTACTCAAGGAAGACGTGGATCTACTTTCTGAAATGTAAAGAATCAGAAGAGATCCTAAGTAGGTTTAAAGAGTTTAAAACATTAACAGAAAATCTCTCTGAAAACAAAATTAAAACCTTAAGAATTGACAATGGGGGGGAATACACATCAGGACTATTTAAAGACTTTTGTAAAAATTCTGGGATTAAGAGGGAGTTGACAATACTTTATAATCCACAACAAAATGGAGTAGCTGAAAGGAAAAATAGGACCATAGTAGAAGCTGCCAAAGCCATGATACTAGATCAAAATCTAAACTTGAACCTTTGGGCAGAAACAACTAACACTGCTGTGTACATACAAAATAGATGTCCTCATTCACACCTTGAAGATAAAACTCCTGAGGAAGTCTTTACCAAGACAAAACCAGATATCAGCCATCTTAGGATATTTGGGTGTCCGGTCTATATTCATGTACCTAAAGAGAAAAGACTAAAACTAG
Source organism: Cryptomeria japonica (assembly GCF_030272615.1). Lineage (NCBI taxonomy): Eukaryota > Viridiplantae > Streptophyta > Pinopsida > Cupressales > Cupressaceae > Cryptomeria > Cryptomeria japonica. The sequence continues at coordinate 805,846,751 of NC_081409.1, forward strand.
AACCCTCTGGAAAAAGGGGAATACTTGTAGGATACAGTGAAACTTCTAAAGCCTACAGAATTTATGTACAAGGGCAGAGAAATATTGAACTCAGTAGGGATGTAATCTTCGAAGAAGATTTAGCCTTCAAAAGGGCCCAAAATACAATAGAACTTGAAATTCATAATCCTACTCCTAACCTAGAAGAAGAACCTACTCCTGAGCTTCAGAGGGAGTATCTTGAGGAAAGTATAAGTGAAACACAAGACCCACCTATAGATAATCGCAAGAAAAGACCACTATGGGCCACCAAAACTATAGCAGAAGCTCAGAAGTTCGCTGCTCCTTCAGGAAACTTCAGGGAAAGCAAGAGGCCTAATAAATTCATCAACTATGTTGCACTTATGAATGATCTCTCTAAAGTTGAACCTAACAATGTTTCAGATGCACTCAAACATCAAGTATGGATAGATGCCATGACTGAAGAATATCAGTCCATTATGAAGAATGATGTTTGGGAGATTGTTCCTAGGCCAACCAAGAAGTTTGTCGTGTCTTCTAAATGGCTGTTTAAAATCAAGCATGCTGCAGATGGCAGTATTGAAAAACACAAGGCCAGATTTGTAGCTAGAGGGTTCTCACAGAAGGAAGGAATAGATTACGAAGAAACATTTGCACCTGTTGCCAGGTACACATCAGTAAGAGCTGTCCTAGCCATTGCAGCAGCAAAGGGGTGGAAGGTACATCAGATGGATGTTAAGACAACATTCCTAAATGGCGAGATCGTGGAAGAAGTCTACTTAGAGCAACCTGAAGGGTTTGAAATTCATGATGCAAAGTCTCATGTGTGTAGACTCAAGAAAGCTCTTTATGGGCTCAAACAGGCTCCCAGAGTTTGGTATGAAAGAATTGACACCTATCTCTCAAAGCTGGGTTTCTCTAAGAATGATGCAGATCTTAATCTCTACCTCAAAAGAAATAAAGACCCATGACCTCTCCTATGGAAACCAACTTCCATAAACTTAAAGAAGCAGCAGCAGAATCAAGACCTACTGACCCCACTCAATACAGGCAGATGATTGGGTCCTTGATGTATCTAGTAAATACAAGGCCAGATATCTGCTATGCTGTTAATGCCTTAAGTCAGTTCATGTGTGAACCTAAGGAGATACACCTGGTTGCAGTAAAGCATATAATGAGATATCTACAAGGTACCCTAAAGCTTGGTCTTAAATATGAAAAGGTTGACATAGATCTACATGGTATCAGAGCCAGGTCCAGGCTAGGAGCCCCAAGCACATGAGAGGTGTGGCTTAAGGGGGGGTGTTGGTGTTGGAAATAAGCCACACCCGGACCAACGATGGACTGGTCCAAGAGGGGCCAGTAGCTCAGTGGTAGAGCACTCCAGCAGTGTATGGAAGGTCCTAGGTTCGAGTCCTAGCTGGTCCATGTCTCAACAAATCTGAGCTTGTCATATGTTCAAATCCAATAAAATATCTTGCTAGCTTTGAGAGCTGAAAAAAACTCTCATTAAAATCCTCACTAGATCTACCAACACATGAAATTAACCTCAATCATATTTTGCAGTTTTTTATTTTTTCAAAGTATTTTTATTGCCATGCTAGATCATTTTGAATGTTGTGGTAGTTTTGGTAGCATGCATGCTGATATAATTCAACTCATACAAACCTTAACTTATGAAAACCATGCTCAAAAAAGCTCTAGCTGATCATTTGTTTAAATCCAATAAAATCTCTTTCTAGCATTGGTAGTTGGACAATCCCTAGCTTAGAATAGCCTAGGTCGTAAAAGTCCTCATTGAATCAACCAAGGAAAGATTTTAACATAAATTATCTTCTACAGTGATTCCACGTGGTAAAATTCAATGTCATATTGGCTTTGATATTATGAAAGTTGATAAAATTCAACTGTAATGTCCCCACTTGGGATTTCCCTTGATTTAAACCTGAGACATCCATTCTAACCTCAGTCACAAGGTTCGAATTCGAATTCGAATTCGACAGCCATGAAATTCGGATGAAATTCAACAAGGGAAAATTTCGAAAAAAAATTCGGATAAAATTCGCCTTCTATAATTTTGTTTATTTTTAAATATCAGAATAGCGACCCTTGTTGGAGAAAATCCGAGGGCGACCCAGCAGTTGCAGACACCCATGACCCAATAGGTACAAAGCATATACAAAGAATACCCACGACCAGCTGAGTTGTGTTTAGAGGCGGATAGCAGTGCTTTATAGAGGAAATTCGATTAAATTCGATTTTTTTTATAGAAGTTTGAAATTCGATTAAATTCGAACCTCATCCATGAAAATCGCTGTATCCTGTGACTTAGATTCTAACCACAAATTAGAATAATAATATATTAATAAATACAATTTTATCAGAATTAGATATATTTTACTATAAAATTTTAAGATTAATTCGAATAATGGAACTTATCTTGATCAGCTTTCCGGATTTTGACAGTTGACGATATGTTATGACTGATAGAGTTAATGATACTAGCAGTTCTGAAGGCTTCATTCATTGATATGAGTATGCAGTTTGTGTCTATGACTGATTTTGTAATGGCAACTGTACTGTTGTAGTTTGCGTTGTAGTTCTTTGTCACTATGCTACGTATATACTGTCATCCCTGACACCAGTCCATGTATTCATGCGATCTGGTTTACTGACTCTGTGCATATAGAACCACCCAACTGGGCAATGATGGTGGTGTTCTTCCGGTTTTCTATCCATAAGTATATATAACCACTTTATGCCAAAATGTGAATGAACAACTCAGCTCATCCCCACGCATACCACTAAGAACAAAGATGTTACTGCTTGTAACATAATAACAGTTCTGATCTTATCAATCCATGATGATCTTATTAGATGCTTTGATTCCTTTCCTTTATATATCTCAATGTGAGGGAGAGGTCACACCACTTCATCATGTATACCCTTTGGCAAGAGACACACCCTTTAAAAGAGTGCAACTCTTCATTATTTCTGCCCTTTGAAAGGGACACAACCTCTCATAATCAGGTCTGCACTTATTATTTAAATCCGATCTGCACCTCTCATTTTCAAATTATTCCCCCTCTCAAATGAGGTTCTCTTCTCCCTTTTATATATCATTGTTGAGGGAGTCACAACTTTTCCTTTCATGTCTTTTGACTTTTCATTAACTTAATTAATTTTTAATTAATCATATTTAATTATATTATTTTATATTTTAATTTAATTTTATTATTAAATTTTATTTCAAAGTGGGGACATTACATCAACTCACGAAAACCCTAGCCGTTCGTAAGCTTTAATTCAATAAAACCATTCAATGGGCTTGTTAGCCAGAGAAACTCTAGCTTGTCATTTTTCAAATCCAATGAAAGTTCTGAATATCTAAGATAGTTGGAAAAGCCCTGGCTCAAAATTTCCCTAGGTGACAAAATTTCTCACTAGATATGCTGAGGCAAGGATACAAAATTTTAATATCAATCATATTTTGTAGTTTGTTTTTTGAATATTTCTGATTTGTGATTCTAAAGCACTTGAATATTCTATTAACTTTTATATCATGCACGTTGATTAAATTCAATACACAAAAGTGTACCTCATAAAAACCCTAATTAACCATGTGTTCAAATCCAATAAATCTTCTTACCAGCTTTTAGTTGTACAACTAGATCAGAAAAGTACTAGAACATAAAAACCCTCCCCGATCCCACGAAGGCAAGGTTTTAACTCAATTTCTTGCAGTTTTTTGTCTTGGAAGTATTAATGATTCTAGAGAACACTTGAATCACATACTAGCTTTAATAGCATGCTGGTTGATAAAATTCAATCGAGGAAAATCCTTTGTAAGGAACCTAGCAGGGCATGTATTAAATCCTATGAAATCTCTTAATAGCTTTGATAATTGTACAAAACGTAGGTCATAGAAATGCTCACTAAACTGCCAGGCGAAGGATTTAGCCTCAATCATCTTTTGCATATTTTTTTTCTAACTATTTTGATTTTTGATGCCAAAGCACTTGAATCATGTATAGCTGTATTAACACTAAATTTTTTTTCCACCCTGTTTCTCTTATTGTTATTGAACAGAGATTGTGAAAATCCTAGCTTATATTATTGCTGACTTAAGCTACACCACTTAGCTCATATACTTAAAGTTATATATGTATATATTGTAGGATATTAGGCTAAACTCAGTTGTACGAAACGTAGGAAAAATTTAAATCATTGAACTTTGGAACTTGAACCCTGGACTTAGCTTTAACCTTTATTAGGTTTAAGGTGTTCAATTCATTAAAATAAAAAGTCATATTTCTGTATCGCTAAGCTGACATTTTGGGCACAGAGTTGGGTATGGGTTAGCCAGTATGGCAATGTTTTTCCCCTGGGTTTGGCAGTGCCCAGTTTGGCCATATATATATATATGTATGTATGTATGAAAATACCTATATTTTGCCCCAAAAGAGGTTCAGAATTGAAAACATAGTTGATAATGGTAAAAATAACTGAAATCAGTCATCCAGATAAAAAATATACAGTTAAACTTTATCCTCCAGAATGGTTGTGAAATATTGAGGGTAAGTATAAACTTTATAAGTCCTATGTGTGTGTGTGTGGGCTTAAAAAATTTCAAATTTTAAAACTGTTTCCTACACCATGATGTGTTGGTACTGTCTGCATCTGATGAAAAACTGGAAAAACAGACATACTCCTGAAACACCTGAAAATGGTGCTGTCAAATGCCATCATTTTAATTTTAATATCTGAAGAGAACCTGTTTACGAGGAATTACTATTGAGAAGTTGTAGTCACATTCATGACAAAAAGTGAGAGGAAAACAATGGATGCTGCTGCTACTGCAATTGGAACACTGCCACTTCTGCAATTCTTGACTGGCTCTCCTTTTCATTATCCACATTCTGCTGGTGCACAAAACATGTATTGCAAAGGTTATGCCCTTCATGCAATTCTGGGTGGTTTATTTTTAATTTTGGGCATGAGTTAACCCTGGCCTGCCCTGGGTATGCCCAAGGCATGGCCCTGCTATCTTGGGTACCTTGGGCATATCAAGGCTAGACCTGTGCCCATACCTGTATCGTCATGGTGAACCCAGTAACATAGCTTTATTGGATTCAAAGTTGGTACAGATGATTAGCTCAAATGAACTGGAGTGTGGAAAAACTCCGAGGAATGGTATTTAATTTCTGGAATAGGTTCATTTTAGTTAAGTTTGGCAAGCTGCAAATCAATCTCATTTCTCATTTTTTTATTCTTGTGGGATGCATTGGTAATTCCATATGGATTAGACTTGGCTATGAAAATCCTAGTTTGGTACATGTTGGACTCCATAGCTAAACCAACACAATGGATTTGGTGTAGTTAGGATAGTTTCAAGATTCTAGGTAGGGTTAAATGTTTTTATGGACTTGTCTTAGAGTTTTCTTTGTGCGTATAGTTCATGGCTTCCCCATTTGGGCCTTGTATGTAGTCTGAGTTCCGCCCTTTACCCATATGCAACTTCTATGTTATGGGTCATGCAATTCATCATATAGTCTTTTCACTTCTAAGAATCAAAACCTGATCCTTACATTTCATTATATATACAGTCAATACCTTGTTTGCTGGCAAGACCATGCAATCTTATGCTGGTGTTATCTAAGCAATTATTTCAAATCGTGTGGTGCAGGAGCACCTTGGTGGTCATATGCTTCTATAAGGTCATTACGAGTCATGTCAAGTTTCATGTCATGTCTAGATGGGAATAAGGTCATGAAAGACCATTCTTTATGTAATAAGGGTCCTTGAGACCATTATGTAATGTTTGAGTTCAATTTGTAGTCTTTATCAATCATTTCAAATCAATTGTAAGGCCTTTGATGCCAATTGTTGCCATAAAGACCTATAAGGTCCTAGTTGAGTCAATGATAGTCAAATCACTCAAATGTGTTAATGATGGGTGAAAATGATGTAACTTGTGTCTTGAAGTCATTTCTAGCATGTTGGAAAGGTTTTTGGTGGGTTTGAAGTCATTTGGCAAAATGGTGTCACAAAATGTAAAAGTTGCTTGAATGGTGTCACAAAATGTAAAAGTTGCAAGCAACTTTTACAAGTTGTCAAGCAACATTATTAAATTGTAACCCCAACGGTTAACTGAGTTCCAAAATATGGTTATAACTGTTGGAAATGGTCAGGGCATGTATAAAAAGCCTCCCTTGGATTGGGGAGTGGTTGTTGTTGTTGCCGTATGTGAAGTTTGGAGAAAGAAATCATTAAAACTAGAAGCATGTTCCAGCAGATTTTCTGCAACAGCGCTGCTATTTTGTTCATAACTTTTCTGTACGGTCAGATGAAGGCATGAGACCAAAGGCATTTGTTAGCACCGTGAATCACCTTTCGTTTGATACCAATTTTGTTTAATTTCATTGAGTTTTGAGCCCGGTACAAGTATCTTCCTGAAAGTGGGTCAGAAACCCTTGTTTTGAGGGTTGTTACAAAGAAATGAAGAGATCTCGCCATCCCACTAAGATCTGAAGCCCAAATTTGGTGGGATGGTAGGTGTAGAGGTCCTTCAAGTGGGTTTTCAATCATTTTTGCAGGAGATGTGTTTTGGGACAGAAATGAAGCATTGATTGCCTAACATCATCATGTGTTAAGCCAAGTAAGCATGAGAATGAGGGTTGGAGTAGGTCTAAGACAAATTTGAATGCTTGGGCACCAAAAGTTGGTGGAATTGGTGGTTTGGAGACAGAATACAAGTGTTGGAACCATTGGCTTGGTGTTTGTGTAAGTTTTTGGGGTATCTCCTTTGTAAAAGTGACCTAACTGCCCCTTAAAAAGGACAGCAATTTTTTTGACCTGTTTTATCTGAAACAACCCTAGACCAAATTGATCTATTTTGTATAAGTCTCAAAAGGGTATCCTAAACAAGTTTTCTTTTGTGTTTGTGACCCGTGGTTCAAAAGTTATTGCCCAAAAACCCCAAAAGTAGGGCAAGTAGGCCTAATAGGACAGTCTAAGGGAAGGACTTTGTGAATGACTTTGGGACCTTGTAAGTTGGAGTTTTTGTTGTATTTGGATTCTTCCCAATATCAAAATAACCCTGAGATTAGTGTGCCCAAGCAATGGAGATTGGTTTCTTTGCGTTGCTCTTGTAACCTTGAAGACAAGACTCCTCGTGTCACTTTAGAGACATGATTTTGAGTCCCACCATGTGTTCTATCACCTTGACCAGTTGCAAGTCTATTTTTTGATTTCAGATTCACCTCGAAGTCCTCTGCATCATCGTGGCAGATTTTTTCACATTTTGTTGTACTCTAGTTTTATTTTGTCAAATTTATCTTTATAGGGGTATGGGTAATAACTATTAAGCATTTCAGGAAACGATTCTTTTAGCATTCTAAAATATCCAGTACAGAATCTTCAATGTTTGGGACATTTGTTGAGGTTGACCATAATGCAATGGCTTCTACTGTATGAAGATATGTGAAAAATTCCTAAATTTGAGATAATGTTGAGCTGCTTTAACCCAAACATGTAATCTATAATAGAATCTACATCAGGTTTGTGAAATGTGGCAATGGGGAATTTTCAAATTTGGACACAGGAACCCCTGTCAGGAACATCAGTCCTCTCATCCTTGGGGCTTTTTCATCTTGGAGTGGATTTACTCTGCCTCTCGCTAACAGCACCCGTCTCTCTTGGGGAATAGAATTAAAATTGATTAAGTACTTAGACTGTGAATATATTTGTCTTTCAATTATTATGAATATATAGGAAATTAAGTATGACTGTCATACACGTTGCAGTCTATATTAATATTATTAATACTACTAGTAAATTCTGCATAAGAATATTATTAGGCTTTATATATTAAGCACATCCCCATGCATACCATCAAGAACCAAGAATGTTACTGCCTGTAACTTAATAACAGTTCTGATCTCATCTGATCGACGGTGATTCTGCATGCTTTGATTCCTTTCCTTTATATCTCTCAATGTGAGGGAGAGGTCACACCTCTTCATCATGTATGCCCTTTGGCAAGAGACACGCCCTTTAATCATTAGCACCCGTTGAAAGTGTGCAACTCTTCATTATTTCTACCCTTTTAAAGGGACAAAACCTTTCACAATCAGATCTGCACTTCTTATTTAAATCAGATCTGCACTTCTGATTCCCATATTATTCCCCTTCAAATGAGTTCTCTTCTCACTTTAATACCTCATATTTGGCGGAGTCGCAACTTATCATTTCATGCCTTTTGACCATTCATTAACTTTAATCAAATTTTAATTATAGTAAATTATATTCTTTTATATTATTTAATATTAATTTTTATTCTTTTATATTTTAATTTTATCATTATTATTTATTATTAAATTATATTTGAAAGTGGGGACATTGCATTTGTCTTTAAGTTATTTCGTTCTGATAATGATGATGTGTGTGTGCACAAAATACTGAGCCATCAAATCTACTATGTAGAGATAAAAACAATCAAGAAGAAGCCTTCTTTTTGATTGTTATTAGTGTTGGTAATTTGTCATTGATGTCAATTAGGTTCATTAAGTCTCATCCTTTCAGATTTCAGTCAGCCTTATAAATACAGATGGTATTAACAGTGATATATATCCTTGAAATGCTGTCTCAATTAAGCCTGTGCAACAGAGAAATGAATAATCAGATATTTGCATCATGTTAAAATATGTATCAAGTTGATGATAAATATGTGTACTCAGCAAAGACAAATTTGCAGTAATACCTGATCACAGTATGACTTTTGTACAAAGTATGTGTGAAAAGTTCTTGGACAATATGTTCAAATTAAAACAAGTCTCATGGTTGGTTGCAATTGAAGCAGTTATAACTTCTTCATTCGATGAGATTAAGTAATTTATCTTAAACATTTGTTAGTGGGCAGTTAAAACTGTGGAAGTTAAGTTTTAGTTGGAGGCAGTTTTATTTGAGTGGTTCGATTTTCTACTGATTACATTCACTCTTTCTATATATATGGTTTGGAGTTTGAATGGTTGAGTGGATTGGAGTATGTGAGAAAGAGAAATTCAAATATATTTATTATATCATCGCATCTACAAATAACAGAATCGGATGCTTACTGTTTGAAAGAAGCAGACATGCTGCAGTAGTACATGTGTGGAAAATGGTGAAACATAGGGAGTGGTGATATGTTTTGAAGAGGAGAATACATGCTCTGTTCTGAGAAATTCCTGTGCACAAGAAAGACATATGTATTTGTGACTGATACAAGATAATTACAGCAGAAAATGAAGGTGATATAACATGCTATATGCCTAAGTGTTTTACATTCTGTAGAATTCTGGTGAGATTGGATCATTTTATTATTGTGGATCAGTTTTCTAGATTCATAACAGTAACAGAAGTGTTTATTACAGTTTGGCTTTTTCCTGAATGTGTTGAGACAGGGGATATTGAATGATGTGTCAAAACAGGATACTGGACTTTGTGGAGACAGGATTATTACAAGATTTGCTTTAAGAACAGGAGTTATAGTATTTCAAAACAAGTCTTAGATTTTTATTCTTTTCTGAGTTTGTCTTGCAGAAAAACAAAGATTTGATTATTATTTTCAAGATAAAACTTTGCAAATATAAAGTATCATGATTATGCAGAAAGATATCTGATATACAGATCAGTTTCAGATTCAATGAGTTTATGGTTTCAGATCGTTCAGTTTGCACAAAAATCAGTTTGATTCTTCAGATTTGTAAAAGAATATTTGTGTATTTGCTTCTGAAAGTGATAGTCTGTTTTAAGACTTGAGTTGGTGTTCAATGGTCTTGGTATTGAAAGTGTTGGTGCACTTTGAGACGGGTTTGGTGACTCCTTAGGGTTGAAGCCCTCAAAACATCGTAATTGGAGTAAAGATTGTGAGGCTGGATTAGGACAGTAGATCCTAGCAGCATTTCTCACCGTGGTTTTCCCACATCGGGTTTTGTTGACGTGTATTTTGTACACCGTCATACACAGAATAAAATACCAATAGGCATCTTATCCTCTCTTGAGAAAATAGTCTCTAACTGCTGAAGATTCGCGTAAAGGATCAGTTAGGTAGACTCCAAGGTTCTTTGATGGCATTTGGTAATCTTCAATTTATCTTCAATGAGTTCATTTCATCTCCTTTCTTGCCTTCAAACATAAAACTTGCTTGATCTTTGCCCAGATCGTACCTTATGAAGAATTTCGCTCTGGTCCTTCAGTGAGGGACAGGAGCGAATTTGACCCTCTAGGCAAAAACTTCATCATTTCGTTGTTTTTGATCAAGTCTGGATGCTCTATCATGCTCATTTCGTCCTTCACCATGCCTTTGATGTCTCGATTCGTCCAAACAAGATCAGGAATGGCTCAACTAAGCATTTTCGCTCTGGTCCCTTGGTGAGGGACACGAGCGAAATTTGACTTTTCGCACTCTCTATCAGGATAATTTTTATGGAATATAACATTTAAGTATAAGAAAGAAGAAACATAACTTCTTATACTTTAAGTTATATTCCATATATACTTTCAGGATGTTTGAGAGTGGTTTCAGACCTCCAGGAGTTATATTGCAAAATCTAGTTTTTGGAGGTTTTTTCAGTTTCCAGACTTAGTCAAATTCAGGATCAGGGCATTCCAGACTTAGCCAAATTTCAGGATCAGGACCTCACTCAAGCCGGACTTGCTATCCTATGTGATCCCCTGGGCAACGTTCAAAATGCAAAGGCTAGCTAACAAAACCCTAAAAAACCGAAAGAACAAACCCTAAAAAGCAAAAAACATGGGTCCCCATTTGCAATGGGGCGATGTGTGAAAACGTCACAACAGGTTTCCACTTAAAATCTTGTGTGTTGTGCTCTTGTTGTTACATCTTTTCAGTTTCTATTGTTGCATCTTTCAAAGCTTTCATTGTGAGATTAAAGCTTGGTGAAAACTTTAAGATGTTAAAAAGAAGTAATGTGTTTTTGTACTACTGATTCACCCCCCCCATCTCAGTAGTACTTCTGTGTTCTACAAGTAGAGGGATCTATTGGGCATCCATTTTTTTGCACCTAAGTTATAGGAGCCGTTGAGAAATTATGTCATAGGACAATAGAACACGTGGATAAAATGGTTGCACTTGGGTGACTATTGCTATAATACCACCCACCACATGTCAATTAGGATGATTCCATTTAAGGCCTTATACGGATATGAGGCAATCTCTTTTGGAAGTTTGGTTCTCCTAGAAAGCTGAGTACTAGGAGCCAAGGATTTTGTGCAACAAAGTGTGGATATCATGAACACTCTCAAGGACAATCTTTTACCATGCCCAAAACCAGCAGAAGATCTATGCCAATTGAAATATCATCGAAAGAACATTTGAAGTTGGAGATTTGGTTTTTTTAAGGCCACAACCATAAAAACAGTTTTCAATGAAAGGTTAGTGGAGCATTAAAGCTAAATCCCCAATTTTATGGGCCATACAAGATCCTAAGAAGGATAGGTGAAGTAGCTTATGAATTGGAGTTGCCTAAGAAAAGCAGAGTCCAAAATGTCTTTCATGTATCCTGACTTAAAAAGGTCTTTGGGCAACATGTTACTTTGTGTGTGGAATTACCCCCACTTGATGACGAAGGCAAACTAATCTTAGAACCTGAAACTGTCCTCAATGTGCGAGAGGTGAGGTTGAGTAATATGACTATTTCTGAATTCTCGGTTAAGTGGAATGGTCTACCCGTAAAAGATGCTATATGGGAAGGAGAGGAAATCTTCAATCATCCCATTTTGAAATTGCTTGAGGACAAGCAATCCGGGGAAGGGTGGACTGTCACAACCCTACCATAAGAAGAACAGGTGCAGTGTAATGCCCCGCCAGAAACCCTAAGGAAAAACATCACAGTCTATGCAACTAAGGGTGAAATATATTTTTTTTTAAAAGAACAAGTGCACTAATTATAACCAATGCACGTTTAATAACACAACGGAAGACTAACACATGATTCCCTAAGGGTTACCAACGAAGATTACTTCGTAGATTATATTAACACCACGGAAAATCCTATTGCTCAACTATTTAGGAAAATTAAACGTTAAAGATAAAAACTACACATACATCTAAATTCCATAGTGAAAGAATCAAAGTACTCCAATGCATTCATTTTATAAATACAAAAGATTAAAACAACTGAATTAACATACATTCCAATGATTCCTTTTTACAATATCCATAAATACATGTTTACAAAAATACCATGAATTACAATGTTACAATATGAAGGTTACATAAAAGTTTGATGCAATGACCAAAAGGTTTCAACTGAACAATGATCACGAACAAGAGCTGGTACATGAACCCCGAACCAAGAACACCAACGAAGCCCTTTCTCGCCTGAAGATACATTCTAGAACATCCGATGGGAAGTGACACTACCACCCGACCATGTGATCCCGAAATGGAACCACCCCACCGTGCTAGGAGATAGTAGAAAACCCTCAAGCAAGAAAAGTAAAACAAGTACGAAAGAAATACATGACTCCGCAAACATTCATGTGACTCACTCACAAACACTAGTGACTCTAAGGAGAGAGTGTCATTGCATAGCTTAAGATGGATACCATGGTACAGCCTCCTAGGTCCCGTCTCTCTGTCCTAGTAACCTCTCCTGGCTTCCAGCTCCAATTAAGTCTCATGCGGACCCTACCATCCTTTCATGAAGACAAGGTGGTAAGTTTGCCATTCCACGGCTTCTTGTAACATTATGAACCCTGTACAAGCACTACACCTATGCACGAGGCACATTATCTTAATTAATGTTTATCTCACCCATCCCAAATCAATTTTTAGGTTATCACTTTTTAACTGACTTTCGACGGGTTATCCTATCATCCACTTCGGGCACGACCCCCGCTCGAAAGCCACTCTCACACATAGGACACTACAGGAAAGGTCTCTCTACGAGAACTCTATGGCGACACAGACAACCATACCTATTCCTGACAAACCACAGGTGAAAGAAACACAACTTACTAACCCAAGATTGACCATGTGGACAAAACACGCAATGGCTCATAAGGTTATACAATCTACACCTGACCAAGAAACATTGGACACTTATGACAACTTAATCCGAACTACGACAAAATTTAGACTTGACTGCAACCACCATTTAAACAAGGCAATCTTTTCGTAAAACATCCAAATACATAAATAACTTGTAGTAAGAATAAACGTTGCCAAAGAGATAATTTAACCCAAGACACATAGGATAGTTTAGACGGTATAAATTCAGAATTTAAAACCTTATAATATGATTAAGAGGTCAATTACTCTTATTAACTATTATAGGGAAGCAACATTATTTTATGGCAACCTCGATAATTTTCAATTCCACTTTATTCAAGATTATACCATAATTTAGGATCAAAATATTTATATTTATTTCTTCATAGAAGTCTTACAAGAAGACATAGTACATTACTCAACTTATAATAGAAATGATGGTATCTTTATTTCTTGACATTAGAAGGGATACAACACGTTACATCATTCTTCCGAAGAAGATGGGAAAGTGCATTCGTCAGACTCTATAGGATCTAAAGGAGCATAACTTTCAGATTTGCTTTCACTCAAGGAAAAATACCCCACGGATTCATTATCGCTTAAGGGTGTATACTCCTCCGACGAGTCAGAATTTATGACTATCGGCCTCACTGGCGAGCACTCTAGCTCAGGCTCTTTTCCTTTTACAGTAGTAATTTCTTTTGTTGGATATTGAATAGGGTCTTTTCCTATCACTTTGCTCTCTTCAGGAGTTGAGTTCACTTCAGAAGGGACGTCATCCAAGACAGGTTTGACAGGCGTCAGGGAATCTTTCTTGACTTTTAGATAATGGGCATACCTAGCTACGGATTTCCGAGCTGTCTGTTTGACACACACCATCTCTGTAATGTTTTCAATAGGAAGCTATTACTCTCCAACCTTATCTAGAGAAATGACTAAAAAGTCCTATAACCTAGGTTCTTAAAACACAAGCAAGAATTTCCTTCTATTTATCAAAAGTGTGCAATATGTTCCTAAATTGCAAAATAACCAATCATTTAGACTATTATAGTAATTAACTTAATTACATCTATCACCCAATGATTTTTCATTCATCTCGAATAATAATACCTTTCCATAACCATAACATAAGCAGGATCATACTCATAACTTACAACAAAAACTTTTGTAAATAATAATAAGCCAACAATAAAGAAAATTTCTAACCTCTTGTAATCTTGACCGGTTTGCAAGACCTCGACGCCCTTCCGCCAAATAGTAACGCGCCTTGCTTGCGAACCTATCTCCAATATACTCCCAACTCTATCTCAAATCTAACTCTCTTTGATACTTCAAAAGTATCCTCTCTATCTCTCTATCCTATTCTATTTTTCTCCTTTATTCTATTATTTCCTCTATTCTATTCTTTCCTCTTGAGTCTTCCGTCCTTCCTTGGATGCGAATGAATGTCTCTTTTTCCTTTCTCCGACCTCTATTTATCCTAAAATTCCTTATAACTTCTCCCCACTCATAGGCTCGATGATGGTGATTGATGAGGAGTCTTCAATGAAATACGTTGAGTTGCAATTTGACTTTATCTCAACTCTTTAATTATTCTAATTGTTTGTCCATCCTTTACCCTACACGTCTAACATGTTATTGCAGTTCGTAGAGCATGGGTCGACTATGCATCTCTTCCCATCGTTGGCTTTACTATTTTCATGGCACACGTGCCTTCTAACTCATCTCTCTGTGCAGTTATAAATCATTTTCTTGCAGTTGTTTACCATGATAGAGGTCTATCTCCATGTGATCTCCTCGAAATGAGTCCATTTCTATGTTATCTACGGCTTCTACTCTCCTTGATCGTGATTATAGCAGCTTATCGGTTGAATGGAGAGGTTGGTAAAGTGTATCAAACACTTATGTGTTTGTATTCGACAATTTTCTTGTTATATCTGCCAGGTCTACGCCTTGGCATACACGTTGAGCCTCACTATGCATAGTTTATGCCATTACTGAGTGTCTTCTTCCAGCTGCGTGGAATGGAGGAGTCTAACGTGTATGATAGCAGATCTATCCATGGCCACGTTTCCTATGTTTATGCTATAAACCGTTTGCATGCTATTACTCTACGTTGGAACTTCAAGATTCTGCATATAATGGCTGGTTATTGTCCAGTCTATCATTGTGATCTCATGTCAAATCCTCTATCTTCTGCGTTAACTATCATTTGCCTTCGTTTAACCTGCCATCATGGTGTCTACTGCTACGTAGTCGGTGTTATCGCCATGTGGTCTTGGTTTTATACAAATTGCCTTTAATATGCCTCCCACCGTATTCACCAACGTGGAGTTTGGTTTGCAAAATAATCGGTGCGTCCCACCGTATTGATTTGTTGACGTGGGGTATGAAAAGTAAGAAGGGAGGAGGGCATGTATAACAAAAAGGACACCGTGATGGTAGGTTAAACGAAGGCAAATGATAGTTAACGTAGAAGATAGAGGATTTGACATGAGATCACAATGATAGACTGGACAATAACCAGCCATTAAATGTAGAGTCTTGAAGTTCCAACGTAGAGTAATAGCATGCAAACGGTTTATAGCATAAACATAGGAAACGTGGCCATGGATTGATCTGTTATCATACACGGTAGACTCCTCCATTCCACGCAGCTGGAAGAAGACACTCAGTAATGGCATAAACTAAGCATAGTGAGGCTCAACATGTATGCCAAGGCGTAGTCCTGGCAGATATAACAAGAAAATTGTTGAATACAAACACATAAGTATTTGATACACTTTACCAACCTCTCCATTCAACCGATAAGCTGCTATAATCACGATCAAGGAGAGTAGAAGCCGTAGATAACATAGAAATGGACTCATTTCGTGGAGATCACGTGGAGATAGACCTCTATCATGGTAAACAATTGCAGGAAAATGATTTATAACTGCAGAGGGAGATGAGTTAGAAGGTACGTGTGCCATGAAAATAGGAAAGCCAACGATGGGAAGAGATGCATAGTTGACCCATGCTCTACGAACTGCAGTAACATGTTAGACGTGTAGGGTAAAGGATGGATAAACAATTAGAATAATTAAAAAGTTGAGATAAAGTCAAGTTGAAACTCAACGTATTTCATTGAAGACTCCTCATCAATCACCATCATCGAGCCTATGAGTGGGGAGAAGTCATAGGGAATTTTAGGATAAATAGAGGTGGGAGAAAGGAAGAAGAGACATTCATTCGCATCCAAGGAAGGATGAAAGACTCAAGAGGAAAGAATAGAATAGAGGACAGAATAGAATAGAGGAGAAAAATAGAATAGGATAGAGAGATAGAGAGGATACTTTTGAAGTATCAAAGAGAGTTAGATTTGAGATAGAGTTGGGAGTATATTGGAGATAGGTTCGCAAGCAAGGCGCGTTACTATTTGACGGAAGGGCGTCGAGGTCTTGCAAACCGGTCAAGATTACAAGAGGTTAGAAATTTTCTTTATTGTTGGCTTATTATTATTTATAGAAGTTTTTGTTGTAAGTTATGAGTATGATCCTGCTTATGTTATGGTTATGGAAAGGTATTATTATTTGAGATGAATGAAAAATCATTGGGTGATAGATGTAATTAAGTTAATTACTATAATAGTCTAAATGATTGGTTATTTTGCAATTTAGGAACATATTGCACACTTTTGATATATAGAAGGAAATTCTTGCTTGTGTTTTAAGAACCTAGGTTATAGGACTTTTTAGTCATTTCTCTAGATAAGGTTGGAGAATAATAGCTTCCTATTGAAAACATTACAGAGATGGTGCGTGTCAAACAGATAGCTTGGAAATCCGTAGCTAGGTATGCCCATTATCTGAAAGTCAAGAAAGATTCCCTGACGCTTGTCAAGCCTGTCTTGGATGACGTCCCTTCTGAAGTGAACCCAGCTCCTGAAGAGAGCAAAGTGATAGGAAAAGACCCTATTCAATATCCAACAAAAGAAATTACTACTGTAAAAGGAAAAGAGCCTGAGCTAGAGTGCTCGCTAGTGAGGCTGATAGTCATAAGTTCTGACTCGTCGGAGGAGTATATGCCTTTAAGCGATAATTAATCCGTGGGGTATTTTTCCCTGAGTGAAAGCGAATCTGAAGGTTATACTCCTTTAGATCCTATAGAGTCTGACGAATGCACTTTTCCATCTTCTTTGGAAGAGTGATGTAACATGTTGTATCCCTTCTAATGTCAAGAAATAAAGATACCATCATTTCTATTATAAGTTGAGTAATGTACTATGTCTTCTTGTAAGACTTCTATGAAGAAATAAATATAAATATTTTGATCCTAAATTATGGTATAATCTTGAATAAAGTGGAATTGAAAATTATCGAGGTTGCCATAAAATAATGTTGCTTCCCTATAATAGTTAATAAGAGTAATTGACCTCTTAATCATATTATAAGGTTTTAAATTCTGAATTTATACCGTCTAAACTATCCTATGTGTCTTGGGTTAAATTATCTCTTTGGCAACGTTTATTCTTACTACAAGTTATTTATGTATTTGGATGTTTTACGAAAAGATTGCCTTGTTTAAATGGTGGTTGCAGTCAAGTCTAAATTTTGTCGTAGTTCGGATTAAGTTGTCATAAGTGTCCAATGTTTCTTGGTCAGGTGTAGATTGTATAACCTTATGAGCCATTGCGTGTTTTGTCCACATGGTCAATCTTGGGTTAGTAAGTTGTGTTTCTTTCACCTGTGGTTTGTTAGGAATAAGTATGGTTGTCTGTGTCGCCATAGAGTTCTCGTAGAGAGACCTTTCCTGTAGTGTCCTATGTGAGAGAGTGGCTTTCGAGCGGGGGCCGTGCTCGAAGTGGATGACAGGATAACCCGTCGGAAGTCGGTTAAAAAGTGATAACCTAAAAATTGATTTGGGATGGGTGAGATAAACATTAATTAAGATAATGTGCCTCGTGCATAGGTGTAGTGCTTGTACAGGGCTCATAATGTTACGAGAAGGCCTGGAATGGCAAACTTACCACCTTGTCTTCATGAAAGGATTGGTAGGGTCCGCATGAGACTTAATTGGAGCCGGAAGCCAGGAGAGGTTACCAGGACAGAGAGCCGGGACCTAGAAGGCTATACCATGGTATCCATCTTAAGCTATGCGATGACACTCTCTCCTTAGAGTCACTAGTGTTTGTGAGTGAGTCACATGAATGTTTGCGGAGTCATGTATTTCTTTCGTACTTGTTTTACTTTTCTTGCTTGAGGGTTCTCTACTATCTCCTAGCACGGTGGGGTGGTTCCATTTCGGGATCACATGGTCGGGTGGTAGTGTCACTTCCCATCGGATGTTTTGGAATGTATCTTCAGGCGAGGAAGGGCTTCGCTGGTGTTCTTGGTTCGGGGTTCATGTACCATCTCTTGTTCGTGATCATTGTTCAGTTGAAACCTTTTGGTCATTGCATCAAACTTTTATGTAACCTTCATATTGTAACATTGTAATTCATGGTATTTTTGTAAACATGTAGTTATGGATATTGTAAAAAGGAATCATTGGAATGTATGTTAATTTAGTTGTTTTAATCTTTTATTTTTATAAAACGAATATATTGGAGTACTTTGATTCTTTCATTACGGAATTTAGATGTATGTGTAGTTTTTATCTTTAACGTTTAATTTTCCTAAATAGCTGAGCAATAGGATTTTCCGTGGTGTTAATATAATCTACGAAGTAATCTTCATTGGTAACCCTTAGGGAATCATGTGTTAGTCTTCCGCTGTGTTATTAAACGTGCATTGGTTATAATTAGTGCACTTGTTCTTTTAAAAAAAAAAATATTTCACCCTTAGTTGCATAGATTGTGATGTTTTTCCTTAGGGTTTCTGCCGGGGCATTACATGCAGTATGAGGAAGTTGACTTGATGCAAAGCCTAATGATTTCCCAATCAGAAATCTATACCAGCGATAATATCACTCAACAAATGAATGAAGGATTAACAGGTTTGATTAGGATTAGTTATGGTAGGGATTAACTAAAGGATTAGCATGTTTGATTAGGATTAGTTAGGGTAGGGATTAACTAACTCCAATTGGTGCGATTGATGAGAAGTCAAAGGGCATAAAGATAAGGCACAACCGTTGCAAGTAGTTACCCTTGTGGAAGAGACATGCCTCTTCAAGGCGTGAGAAGGTATAAAGGACAAGGATGAGCATTGGAAAAGGGATCATCATCAGCTAAGAATCAAGTACATCAATCAACGAACAATATGCAGACTCAGAAAATTGTGTAAACAGCAGAAATATAATTAGGATCAGATTCTTATCAACCTTATTCAGATCTGCTATAATCGGCATCTAACAATTTGAATAATTGTGCTTATGCTATATATTTACTTATAAGTACATCAATCAACGAACAATATGCAGTCTCAGAAAATTGTGTAAACAGCAGAAATATAATTAGGATCAGATTCTTATCAACCTTATTCAGATCTGCTATAATAGGTATCTAACAATTTGAATAATTGTGCTTATGCTATATATTTACTTATGCGTTAATTGTCAATATTTATTTCCTATATACTTATATTTATGATTGGAAATGAATTGCTTATGTTTGATTAATAAATCTGTTTGTAAGCCCCCATCATGTATTGAAGGAAGGAGTAAGGAAGAGGGGAATCACGAGGATTGCCATCTAAGTAGGCCACCTCGAGTGGATGTCCATGTTGCTTGCCACCAGGCCAAGAGGGCCAAAGATGTGCTCTTGGGCTTAGATAGTAATTGTCAATATTTATTTCCTATATACTTATATTTATGATTGGAAATGAATTGCTTATGTTTGATTAATAAATCTATTTGTAAGCCCCCATCATGTATTGAAGGAAGGAGTAAGGAAGAGGGGAATCACGAGGATTGCCATCTAAGTAGGCCACCTCGAGTGGATGTCCATGTTGCTTGCCACCAGGCCAAGAGGGCCAAAGATGTGCTCTTGGGCTTAGATAGGACAATCTGGAAACCCTCATTACGATCTCCTCTCCGACTCTACAAGTATGGCTATTGATCTTAGGAGATGAGGCATGGATAGGGAAAGTAGGTACAAGCACTCCACTAGGTAGGCCACCTCAAGTGTATGTCCATGTTGCCTGCCACCGGGGCCAAGTGGGCCAAAGTTCCGCTCTTGGGCTTAGCGTGGGATGGCTTCAGGCAGACCTATGACGCTTCTTCCCCCAAACACTAGTGTGTTTGTATAATATTATAGATATCATGTTAATATGATGTGGTCTTTTCTAACCCTAATAATTGGAAGTTTGAATATATATATTATCTAAAAATTCTTTTTACTTGGTAAGATATAACCCTAACCTTAATTTGTCGCAATTGTGATCTTAGGGGACATTAGGAAGGGGACATTACATTAAGGCCTAGGATGTCATGTTGCTTAGGTCTACACACTTGATCCCAACTAATTAGACTTCATTTTTTAGAATCCAAATGGCTTGTCAATAAGAATATCCTAGAGAGAGCATCATGTAATGCCGGCCTAGGATGTCATGTTGCTTAGGTCTACACACTTGATCCCAATTTAATTAGACTTCATTTTATAGAATCCAAATGGCTTATCAATAAGAACATCCTAGAGAGAGCATCATGTAATGCCCCCTAATGGGGCCCTCTTATATTCTGACCTAGAATCACAATTTTATTGCATAGTAAATATAATAGAGGGACACTATTGTCAACTATAGCTTGGTTTGGGTCTTGCACAACAGGTTACTCAACATTTCCATTATGTTATGATAGATCATATATTCAACTTACTTTATATATTGCCCAGTTTATATGAAGGATTCAACAACCCTTTCTCTCCCTACACCTGTCCCCATTATGGAGCTCAAGGAGAATCACACAGTGCGCCTCGAGTCTATCCCTCTCCAACAAGCCCAAGAGTACCAAGGACCTTGTCAACTTGGACTCTTGGCCCACACTTGGGGTTGGAGTACCTGCTGGAGCCTAGTGCTCTTGCTTCCTTGTATTCTTCCTCCATAATTGGATGGTGAGATTGAAAGGTATTCCAAACTCCATCATATAATTTACTTAATCGTCATATGAACAGTTAGTGATAGAAAGGCATTATTAAACTGTCATACATATTGCATTCTATATTAATATTATTATTTAATTCTGCGTAAGAACAATATCAGGCGTCACATATTAGGCATACATCTTAAGCACATCCCCAGGCATACCACCAAGAACAAGTATGTTACTGCCTGTAACTTAATAACAGTTCTGATCTGATCTGATCAATGGTGATTTCAATGGATGTTTTTGATTCCTTTCCTTTATATCTCTCAACGTGAGGGAGACGTCACACCTCTTCATCATGTATGCCCTTTGGCAGGCGACACATCCTTGCACCATTAGCACCCTTTGAAAGAGTGCAACTCTTCATTATTTCTGCCCTTTGAAAGGGACACAACATTTCACAATCAGATCTGCACTTCTTATTTAAATTAGATTTGCACTTTTCATTCCCAAATTATCTCCCTTCAAATGAGTTGCCTTCTCCCTTTTATACCTCATATTTAGGGGAGTCACAACTTAACATTTCATGCCTTTTGACCATTGACTAACTTTAATCAAATTAAATTATATCTTAATTTAATTTTTTGATTTTTATTCTTTTGTATTTTAATTTTATTATTATTATTTATTACTAAATTATATTTCAAAGTGGTGACATTACACATTAAAATTATGCAAAAGCTTTTGGGTGTAGATAACACAAGGAGACTATAGATAGGAAAAGCTTGTAAGGTAAACTTTAGGATAGTCAATTGGTTGACAAAAGACAACCATTGGAAGGTCCAATGACTAACTGACTTTCTAAAGTTGTCAACAATCTTCTTCCATTGATATATTTTGGGGGTACTAATTGATAAGGGGATTTAAAGACACCAAAATGAAAGCTGCCCTATTTTAAAATGTAGGATGTGAGCTATTCTTTTCCAAATGATTTAAAGAAGATATTGGACTTGATCTCATTAATTTGTGGCTAGAAGTAGCCAAATAGATATATAAGGATTTGTTAAGGTTAACTACTACTTGAATTTTAACAACGCCCAACAAAGCTAAGTAATTAACAAATTGAAGATGAGTATATGAGTCAATTTATTAAGGAATAGTCCAAACATGGATGTAGCCATTAGTTTTTTGTTGAGTTACCGGGTTTGGCCCCCTAGACCCCTGGTACTGGTTCGGTACGGTCTTGGTTTGGGGTTCGGGTCCGGTTCGCCTGTGGTTCACAGACCTGGTTCGTCGTTCACAGACCTGGTTCGAACCAGGATGAACCCAAGAGGACCCAGGGTCGACCCCACAAGGGGCTCTGCCCCTTGACCCCTTTGGGGGCGTTGCCCCCAGATCCCCGCAAGGGGTGCTGCCCCTTGACCCCGTTGGGGGCGTTGCCCCAAACCCCCATTAGAGAATCCATTTGATGATCAAACTTTAAATTGTTGAAAGTTGAAACAATGATACTTGAATATTTTATCATTTTCATATTAAACTTGATGTATATGATGCTGTTATGGTATGATCATGATGCTATGATTACAAGTTTATGTTGGTTTTGTTGTTTATATGATGCTATGGGACATGCTAATCTTAATTCATGCTTATAGGCTGCATATATATATAATTTACATGTTTTTGTACTAACGAACCCAAACAAACCCAAACCCCTTGTGAGATTTTGCCAAGATCAAGGGCACAATGAAAAGCATAAAAAAAGAGAATAAAATGACAAGAACAAACTGTATTCTCATCAATAAGCAAATGATCAACTGTATTAACCAATACAATGAATATAGGCCTGCTTATATAGGCAAGGCCATATGGATGTACGAGCACACAATCATGACATGTGGCTCAATGAGAAGCAAGGGTAGGTAGGAAAAATAATATAATATTCCACAAGAGGTGGATGACCCACTGAATGTGGAGTGTAACAACAAAACAAGACCACAAAAGGTGGAATTTCTCCTACAAGCTCTATCCCTATGTGCACACTTCCCTAAGTGTCTCAAATCAAAACTACGAAGAGATGCATTATCCTAAGTTAACTTAAGTAAAGTGTAATAATATCCATAATGAATATTTATTTACACCAACACCCCCCCTTAAGTGCAACTTAGGGGAATGAAGACTCAAGTCAACAATGCAAGATGGGTCCTGGCTACTAGGCCATGATAGGTACCCATGTACAATATGCAAATGCAAGCAAAACTATGCAATGCAATCTCTCACAAATAGATAAAGGGAGAAAACCCAGTGGGAAACCCCCCCCCCCCAAAAGAGAGAGGAATGTACAAAAGACTCCCAAAGAAGAAGGACAAAACCTCAAAGAGGAAAAAGTCCCCCCATAAGAGAGGAAGGAGAAGTTAGCTGACCCCCCCTAATGACACATCCTGCACCCCCAAGAGAGCTCGCAACTGCTGGAACTTACTTTCGGTGAAAGGTTTGGTGAATATGTCTGCAACCTGCTCCACTGTAGGACAATACTGCAAATCAATGACCTGCTCCTGAATTAGCTCTCGGATATAGTGCATATGGATCTCGATGTGTTTGGTCCGTTGATGCTGGACCGGGTTCTTCAAGATTGCAATAGCTCTTTGATTGTCGCAATGTAGAACTGTCGGTCGTGGAGTGGTGAACCCAAACTCTGTGAGAATCTGCTGAAGCCAAATGGTCTCAGTCGCTGTGTTAACAACTCCTCGATACTCAGCCTCAGTCGAAGAGAGAGTAATAGCATGCTGCTTCTTGCTCTGCCAACAAATGGGGCCTGAACCAAGGTGAAAACTGTAACCTGAAGTAGACTTACGATCATCAAGATCGCCAACCCAATTGGAGTCTGTGTAACCAACCAAGCGAAGTCCGGTGCCTGCTGCATAGTGAATCCCATAGTGATGTGTACCCTAGATGTAATGAAGGATGCGTTTGGCGGCTTTCCAATGAAGCTCATGTGGTTTTTGCATGAAGCGAGAAACCATGCCAACTGCAAATGAAATATTAGGGCATGTATGGGTCAAGTAGATGAGACTACCCACAAGCTGACGATACAAAGTGGCATCAATTGGTGGAGAAGAACAATGAGCCTCAAGCTTGACTCCTGAAGGAAAGGGAGTCGGTTCAGGCTTACAATCAGCCATATGAAAGCGTGCAAGTAGATCAAGAGCATACTTGGGTTGCGATAGTGTAATCCCGGAAGATGACTGTTAAATCTCTATCCCGAGAAAGTAGTGCAAAAGACCCAAGTCAGTCATAGCAAATCTGTTAGGCAAAGTAGATTTGACCCTACTAATGATGGATGCAGTACTCCTTGTAATGATCAAATCATCAACATAGAGCACAAGTATCAAGTGAGAGTCATCCTGTCACAAAATGTAGACATTCGGATCGGAATGACACCTGGTGAACCCTGCTGAGAGAAGAAAGGAATCCATCTTGGCATACCAAGCCCTGGGGGCCTGCTTAAGGCCATAGAGAGATTTCCTTAGTCTGCAAACCAAGGAAGTATCCTAGATGAAACCCTCTGGCTGCTCCATATAAATCTCCTCATCAAGATCACCATGAAGAAAAACACTCTTCACATCCATCTGATGTACAACCCAACCATGAGCTGCAACAATAGCAAGTGTCAAGCGAATGGAGTTCATCTTGGCTACGGGCGCAAAGGTCTCAGTATAGTCAACGCCTGGAACTTGAGAGAAACCTTTCGCAACAAGCCGAGCCTTATACTTATCCACACTACCATCCGCTGCAAACTTGGTTTGATAGATCCATTTACATTGAACCATCTTTCTCCCCTTAGGGAGATGGACTAAATCCCATGCGTTGTTCCTCATCAAGGAACTATACTCTTCCTCCATAGCTTGGTCCCACTCAAGAACCCTTGATGCTTTCCGAAATGTCTGTGGATCGGAAGCGGTAGCAATGAATGCATGTGGTAGATCCTGATGTTGTGATCGAGTCCTCTGTGTATATGAAGGATCCCCAACAAGAGAACCTGCGGACTCAAGCATCTGTCGAGCCCAACGAGGTCTAGGTGGAGGTGGAGAATGAGGCTCCTCAACTACAAGTAGACCCTGCGGAGGTGTAACCCTGCGAGTCAGAGTTGAAGGAGTCTCATCATCTGAATCACTAGCATCACTATCCATAATGGAGAGAGGTGGAGGAGGTAGAGAGGCTAAGCTAGGAGAGCTTTCCTCAAAGTGAACACTCCTCTCAATGAACACCTCATGTGTCTCAGGATCCATCAATCTATATGCCTTAACACCCTCAGGATATCCAACAAATATGTAAGGCTGACTCTGAGGTTCCAATGCCTTGCGTTTCTGCGAAGGTATGCGAGCCCATGCTGGACACCCAAAGAGTCTGAAATGTCTCACAATTGGTTTCCTACCGGCCCAAGCCTCAAAAGGAGTAATACCTTGCAAAGCTTTCTGAGGAACCGGATTCTGGATGTGTGTGGCACAACTCATAGCCTTTGCCCAAAAGGCGGGATCAAGAGAGCGTGCATGTATCATACAAGCAGCCATTTCTTTGAGAGTTCTATTCTTGCGTTCTGCAACTCCGTTCTGCTGTGTAGTGTATGCTACAGAATGTTGAAGATCAATCCCCTCAAATGTACAAAAATCCTCAAGTCTCTTGTTCACATATTCCCTTCCATTATCTGTACGAAGAATCTTGACCACTTTCTCGGATTGCTTCTCCACACGAGTCTTGAAGTCCTGAAATCTGTCAAATACTCCACTCTTATGAATGAGAAAGTAGACCCAAGTGAAGCGGGAGTAGTCATCAATGAAGGTGAGGACATAGTGGGCCTTGCTAAATGAAGGTGCTGGAAATGGACCTGCTACATCACTGTGAACAAGTTGAAGAACTTCCAAAGCTCTCCAAGCTTTCCCCTTATCAAACTTCTTCTCGGGATGCTTGCCCCATGGAACAACCTAAACATACACCCTCTGAAAAACTGATTCGAAGTAGACCTGTGACCATGTCTTTAGTGTTGAGCTGTTGAAGATAGCGATAGTTGAGGTGACCAAACCGCTCATGCCATAGCTTACTTTCTGAATTTGAATGAGTAAGCAAGGCCCTAGAAGGAAAACTTGGCACAAAGTGGGAGAATGAATAAAGCCTTGAGTTGTCATTGACTAGTCCCACTGTAACCAAGGCATCATCATCAAGTTTCTTTACCACAACTGAATCTGGTGTAAACAAGGTTGGTAGACAAGTTAGGAACATAGAGAACATTTTCAAATGTTCCATCTACCATGTCAACTGAACCTTTCCCTTCAACCTCTACTTGTGTATCATCACCTATGTAAATGTGAGGTACCTTAGATGGCTCCTATGAAGAGAACTGTTCCTTTGTAGAACCCATGTGATATGAGGCACCCGAGTCAAGTATCCACTGTTGTGAAGAACCTGTTGTAGCCACAAATGCTTGCCTTTTTCCCTTAGAATGTGAGGAAGAGGAAGGAGATGAATCCTTCTTTGTGTAGGTGGATGGCAAGTTGATGTTGTTTTTCTTAAGAAGATTAGTTAACTCATCAACTTGCTTTGTGTGCCATCGATGCTCATCATGATCATGCTTCTTGCAATATGCACAAGTTGGTTTATCCTTCTTAGGTGTGTCCCCTTCTTGGAAGAGGATGAAAAATCGCCTTGTGATGGAGAGGATGATTGTCCTTTTTCCTATTGTGGCTTTGACTTAGATCGCTTCTTGTTGTTGTTGGAATCTTTGCCTTGACTTCCTTGATTCCCTTGATTAGCCACCAAAGCTTGGGACTTTGAAGACATGAGAAACCCCATGTTCAACAACTTAGATTGTTTCAATATCAACATTTCTGTGAAAGCATCAAATGAAGGCATAACATAGGAACTCCACACTGTCAAACGATGAGTTTGGAAGCTAGACACAAATGTTGCATATTCTGGTGCAAGCTTGTCGAACAAGTTGAATATCAACTGAGCATCCTTTTTGTCAATTCCACAATCCTTAAGCGTTGCTCTTAGCTCATTTGCTTTGGTGACATAATCTTGGATTGTATCAAAACTCTTGGGATCCAAGTTGGTGAGCTCATTGTCAATCTTGTAACCTCCGATTTCATCAACTTGACCATACAATTTTTGAAACATATCCCAAGCATCTTTGATTGTAGTACACTTCTCAATATGAAAGATGAGGTCATTTGATACATACTTGCGCAAAGTTCCAAGAGCCATGCAATTCTTAGTGAGCCATTCTAATTGAGCATTAGGATCAGCCTTAGGATCAGGTGGTGTTGCTATTGTTCCATCTATGTAATGTGTGAGACCTTTTTCCATTAATTTGCTCCATACTTTAATTTTCCATGATGCATAATTATGTGGAGTTAAAGGTGGAAATTTATGAGGACTCATTGCAACAAAAATGAAAGAGCACAAGGAAAGAGAGGCACAATCACACAAGACACCCGCCCCCAAATTCACTCAATCAAAGAACACTCCCCCCCCCCAAAAAAGGTGATGATTTGGCACTTTATACTTAGTGCGTGTACAATGGGCCACTTGCAAAAATTGACAAAGTGGATTTCTGATTTCAATTTTACAATTGCTTCAATAAGGTCAAAAGAGACTCAAACTAATAGTGCAAGAGATCTAAACTAAGATCCAAGTAATTTATAAGTACCAAATAGGCCAAATAAGACCAATATCTGAAAGTACAATTTCCACTTAAAATCTTTGAAATTTGATCATAGATTATGAAATTAGATGAAAAAACATGCACTTTCAAAAAAAACGGCACCTGAAAAGGAGGTCGTATGAGCTCAAATGAGGCCTTTGAAGTTGCAGAATTGAGGATTGGACAGGTACAGCTGAGAGAATCTGAAAATTCCGAAAAACCTGTGCACCAAAACCAGAAAATAACCACACTACTGCGAAGAGCATGAAAAATTAGCCCAATTAAAAAAAAATTGCACCCAAAAAGGAGCAAAATTGAGCAAGTTATGGGCCTCCAAAGTTGACCCAAAAATCCAAACTGCTCAACGGAGAGGAGTCTAAAAATTTCCAAAGAAAATGCTGACTAGCGCTGACTGGGCAGAAGGTACGGATCCCAAAAACAATTTTCAATTTTTTTTTTGAAAAAAAATCCAAAAATTCCGTACCGTACTGCCCGAATTGGGCAGAAAATTTCCTCCACACCCAAAAATCGATTTTTGCCAAAATAGGTTGAATTTATACTCGATTTTTATGGAAACGGTCTCCCGGACGCAATGGTGAGGTAAAAAATGCTCTAAGATGCCTCAAAAGAACGTAGTCCCTCAAATCGGAAAATAGAAGCCTTCCACGATGTCTCCAAAAACCAATCAATGAAGCCCCAATGGCTCTGATACCATGTGAGATTTTGCCAAGATCAAGGGCACAATGAAAAACATAAAAAAAGAGACAATAGAATGACAATAACAAACTGTATTCTCATCAATATGCAAATGATCAACTGGATTAACCAATACAATGAATATAGGCCTTCTTATATAGGCAAGGCCATATGGATGTACAAGCACACAATTATGACATGTGGCTCAAGGAGAAACAAGGGTAGGTAAGAAATACTAGGGGTAGGTAGGAGAAATAATATAATATTCCACAAGAGGTGGATGACCCACCGAATGTGGAGTGTAACAACAAAACAAGACCACAAAAGGTGAAATTTCTCCTACAAGCTCTATCCCTATGTGCACACTTCCCTAAGTGTCTCAAATCCAAACTACGAAGAGACGCATTATCCTAAGTTAACTTAAGTAAAGTGTAATAATATCCATAATGAATATTTATTTACACCAACACCCCTTTTCAAAATTTTGCCGTACCGGGTTCTTCGAACCCGAACCGGTAACTTAGGTTTTTTGGTGCTTTAGTAGTTTGCCTAGCTACCATGAGAATGAAGAGGTAAGGAGATAGAGGATTGTCTTGTTGCAGCCTCTTGAAATTATAGAAAAGGGGGAAAGGAGCACCATTAATTAAAATAGGGGGAGAACAAAAACAATTCATGACTCAGCAATCCATTTCAAGCTAAATCCAAAGGCCATAAGAATGTTCTTGAGGAATGACCATTTGAAATTGTCATAGGCCTTGGACATATGGAGCTTGGCAAATGCAGGTTTATCTTTGGAATGAGACACAAAGTGAATGGTCTTAGTGGCTATAATTATACCATCAAAGATTTGGAGCCCCTTCACAAACTCCCTATCTTAGGAGAGATTATAGAAGCCAAATTCCAGTTTAGACAATCCGTAACGCCTTCACAAACCCCCTAGCTTAGGAGGGATGAGAGAAACCAAAATCTACTTCAGAGAATCCACGATGAGTTTAATGATGGTCTTAGAGCTAACATTGTAGAGAGCAATAGGGAAAAATAAATCAAAAGAATTTGCCCCCTCTTTAGGAATCAAGGTCACAGAGGTGGTGTTAATTACTTTAAGCATTTGCTTATTAGGTTGAGATTTGTGAATCACATCTAAAATATCTATTTACAACCTAACTATACCAATTACAAAAGTAAACAAAAATACGAGTATAGAACAATTGTGCCTTTACAACAGTATATGGAAGATATGTCGTAGTGCTCTCTCCCTGGCCTTGTTAGCTTCCTCAAGAGAAGCTATCACTCATTGTAGTCTATAGAAGACATCCTTGTAGGAAGCCTCCATGTGGTGAAGTGCAATGAGTACTCGGTGTTGTTGTCAAACCGTAGTGGGCTTGGCTGGATTCTTTGTTGCCCACATTGTTGGTGTCTCCATGCCTGACCACCCATGAGATATGAAACATCGAAAGAAGTCTCCCTCACACTCCAGTTACATGATTGCCAAAATTCGCTCAACCTTTGTAGCCACTAGGGGATTGTGGACAATGTCCATTTGGTGGGACAACTTTGCGACCTCATTCACACCAAGAACATGTCTCGCAACTCACCCAAGTATTGTTGCATGGTGCCAATTATGTTATACGAATCTGGTTGGCTGATCTCAATATGTATCCTAGGAGTCTCATCCTCATTGGATGAAAAATCCTCCCTCTTTGGAATGTTTGCCTCATTAGGCTGCTGTGTGTTGTGACCTTTTTTCACACATCACTCCATTGCAAATGGGGACCCCCAGTTGTTTTTCGCTTTTTAGGGTTTTTGAGTCACCAATCTTTACAAGTCTAGAGATAGGGATTTTCAAGAATTTTTCTAAGTTAGGTCAATTGGACCAATGATGATCAAATTGGCATTTTTGACGTCATAGAAGTTCTAAGGCAAAGCCAAAGGACGAGAAACGCAATTGCTTGAGGTTAATTCTGACAACTTACAATTTTTGTGGAAATCTGCTTTTTTGCTTTTTGCTTTTTCATTTTTGGCACTCTGGGACCAATCGAGGAAGTAGCTTTTTTGTTTGCTTTTTCTGCTTTTTGCTTTTTTAGGCTTTCTGGAAAGTTGACGTAGGATTAGGTCACTCAGGTTATGACAATGAGGTTCTTGTTTTTGAAATGAAAAGTTTGTATCTCCAAGATGAAAAAGCAAGAAAATTCTCAGACAAGAAGTTCATTTGAAGAAAGGCGTTGATCTAGAAGTTCCAAAATGAACATGCTAGAAATCCATGGTGGTGAGCAAGAAAATTTACGAAGTGTTCAAGCAAGAATGAGGAAATATCCTTGTTCAATGGTGAAGGCCGCTCTATCAAGACTAGATCATCCTTAGAAAGACATGAACTCCTACCTAGGAATCAAGGAAATTCCTTGATCAAAGCCCACCTTGACACATGAAGAAGTTCCTTGATCAACACCCAAGTCTGCCTAGGAAAGGAAGTGTTGTGACCTTTTCACACATCACCCCATTGCAAATGGGGACCCCCCTATTTTTTTAAGGGTTTTGCCTTGGCATCGCAACTGCTAAGTCTAGTTTTTTTTGCAATGAGGACTTAAGAGTTTTTGAGAAGTCATCCAGGTCAAATAGGGAATTCATGCTCAGAATTGTGTCTGGACATTGTCAAGGTGCTTAGAAGGCCCAAAGGACGAAGATCGCAATTGCTTAGGGTCAATTCTGACACCTTATTTTAAAGGAATTCAACTTTTTTGCTTCTTTTGCTTTTTCTGCTTTTTTGATTTTTGGCACCAATTCGGGAAGCAACTTTTTTGGCCTGCTTTTTGCTTTTTTGCTTTTTTCTGCTTTTTTGAAAGTAGACCTAGGATTGGGCCCCACAAGTCATGGGGACAACGTTCATGTCTTCAGAATCAAAAGTTTGTATCTCCATGTCTAAAAAGTAGGGTAAAATCTCCAGGCTAGGGTTTTGTTCCAGATATTTCAGATAGGCAACATGGTGGATCAAACATCAACATGGTGATAGGGAGATTGAGTGAGAAGTTGCTCAATAGGTCTAAATCGGTTTAATCTAGCAAGTGGACCCAAAGGATATGTTTTTCTTTTGTGTTCAATTTGTGTTTGTAAGATCAACCTTCAACACCCACACCTCTTCTCAACCAATCACCCTATTGTGTTGCTACACTCCCTTGCTCAAGCTTATATTCCACATTGTTGCTCAAATCCTCCACCATAGGTCCACACCCCAAAATTTTGTCTTAACTGTCAAAATTGATTGAAATAGGCCCATTGTGTGTCTTTCAACTGTTTTTCACAAGTTTAGAAGGTTCATACACCCTTGGGCCAATCGGGTTCAACTTTTGGTGAAAACAAGGCTAAAAGGCTACTAGCCCGTGGAGGCCTAATTGGGTGAATTTTGCTTGCACAGGGAAACGATGTCCATAACCATCATGAAACATGACTTGGAAGGTGTCAACAATGTCCAAGCTCAAAGATTATTATTTTTTTGGCTCTTGAGAAGGTGGTTTAATGACTGTCCATATTTTTAGGCAAGAAAGGATGGTTTTGAGAGGGTTTTGCTCTAGTAACATAGGAGCTCACTCTTACACCACAAACCAAGCCTCCAAACTCTTGTAGAACCTCTGCCACATCATTTTGAACTATTCTCCAACTCTGCCCTGCATGACATTACACCAAACACTTGCCATACAACAATAAAATGACTGTTAAAAGCACTGTCACTGTCAAATCACTGTTTTATCTGCACTTTGCAAGGTTAGATCTTCATGGAAAACTTCACCAATGCATATATCAACCCCCAAGCAACTTTGTTAGCACTTGTCACAAGATGCCAAAGCATGAATATTTTTATAAAGCAAACTTGGATTTAAAAAGGCATTAAATTCCCAAAACTGGGTACTTGCTGCCAGCCACAACTCACATTTTCAAGATGAAAAACACACTGTTTGGAGCTCTAAATACATCTACAACTGCAAGAAGACTAGTGCAGACCTCTGCCTCAAGTGTGCTCACTCAAATTGGTCTTTGAGCACAAACAAGTTTGGTCTTATTCACATTGCTAGCCAAATCCATCTCCAACTTGCCTAGCATATGCTCAAGAGCACTTCCTTTGCACAACCCTGGCCAAAATATTGAATATTTACACTGTACATGTGCAATACAACTTGTCTAAGTCCACCCATGGGAGCCCAAACCTGGATTTAGACAAGTTGATGCATTTTGGAGGCCAAAACCCTTGACAGGGCAGTCAAAGAGCAAAAATGAAACTTTTTTTTACAACCAACTTTCAAATGCAAAACCCGCAATCTAATTACATGAAGAGCATTTAATATACATCAAAATCACTGTCCCAGAGGTACAATACAGAAATGAGAAGTCCCAGTACGGATTGCTATACAAATGGAGTGCAAAACATGAGAAAAGATATAAAATTGCTGCTCTCTCAATTGATTTATGTTAGAAAGTACAAAAGCCAACCCTATACCAAGAAGAGGGAGGCATATAAATAGCATTTTGAGGTGGTTATCAAGTCCTGTACAGACATAAGGCATTTTTGTCTTCTTTTTACAAAAAGTGTCCAGAATGACAACTTTTACAAGCAAGAATGACAACTTTTGTTGCTCCAAGTGGCAATTTGAGCAACCTAACTCAACCAACCTTCCAAAATCACCTAGGAATGACTAAAAACACTTTCTAAACATGTTTCAATGCTTTCAAAAGCATGGCTAAGCCTATAAGGCAATTTTCCACTTTTTAGCCTTATTTGGCTAGGAGCACAAAACTGACAACTCAAACCTTAAGAAGCAAAACTTGATCTCTCAAGCACAAAATGAGATCAAACACTTATGAAATAACTAAACACAACCTATAACAACATTCAAAACCTATTATAAGACTCACAAACACTTGAGCATGAAAAATACCAAAAATGGAGAGTATAAGCAAAACTAGGTGCTCCTGCACCACATGGCATATCAAACTTGAAGATGGCGATGGGAGCAAGTTTGAAGGATGGCAGATCAACTTCCGAGTGCGCCTTGGACTGTCCGATCAACTGCAAAGTCTGCCCAAGGGGAGCTATTCGATCAAATACCAAGTCCGTTTTGGACTGTCCGATCAATTGCCAAGTCCCCCAAGGGGAGATGTCTGATCAACTGCCAAGTCCCCCAAGGGGAGATGTTTGATCAACTGTGAAGTCCGCCTTGGACTATTCGAAGAGACTACTAAAATTATCACCCAAGGTTTGGACATGTCCAATCAGTTGTGAAATCCGCCTAGCCATTTTGCACAATGTCTGACACAAGTTGAAGTCTGCCAAGGAAAAAGTCAGAAAAATGGCTAAGTGTTGAGACCAAGGGGAAAAAAAAATTCAGAAAATTGGCTAAATGTTGATACCTTGGAGAATAAAATTTTAAAATTTGGTTAAGTGTCAAGGAAATTCCCTAAGCAAGAAGCAAATCTGCCCAAGGAAGCTGAAGGAAAATTTGGCCAAAGTGTTGGTGGATTGAAAGAAAAGTTGAAAATGTCCAATCTATGATGAATTTTGCTCAAGAAATGGCCAATTTAAAGTCTGCCCAACTATGTAAGAAAGTGGCAAGGTATCTGCAAAGTTTGCCCCAAGCTTGGCAAAGCTATGATAAAGTCCGTGAAGGAAAGAGTCAAAAAAATGTCCAAACACTTGTCAAGTCCGCCCCACCCAAGGAGAGAGAGTAAGGTTGAATGGCAAGACAAACCCAAAGTCTGTCCAGCTAAGGAAGGTGTCCAAATATTCATGAGGTTCGCCTATGGTTGGAAGACTATGAAGTTTGGCATGGACACAAAGATGATCAAGTTTGCTGAAGAGAAGGAAAACATGGCTTGAAGAGGTTAAAGTCCACCCAACACTGAGAGAAGTTGGCCAATCAACCTACACATGACTAGACATCTACAAAGTTCGCCTAGGGGAAATTGAAGGTAGCAAGGTAAAATGGCACAAAGTATGTCCAAACATGTTGAAAGTCCGCCATGACTAGAGAATGATGGCAAGATGACCAATTCGGCCTAGCAAGAGACCAAATTCGCCATGAAAGAGGAAAATGGCTAGAGGAACAGACAAATTGGACAAGAAGCATGAGATCCACCATTGAAAAATCAATCAAGATTGAAAGGGTTGGAAAATAAAGCTCGACACGTAAAATATTTCACTGACAACCACCATCCTGATGTGTTGCATAAATTGTTGTCGTGGTGGATGAACCCTCCCGGTTCTAAATATAAACTTTGTAGGCTGAACACTTAGTCACATACTTGACTCCCATATTCTTGATATCTTCAACAGTCATCACTCTCCCATCTGACATTGACCTAGTTAGGGAAGCAATAGTGTCATTATTTACTAACTTCTTAACCGTATCTTGTTCATGCACAAACCAATTAGAGCCCTAATATATCTCTTGTAATCTTATGATGTTTATCCAGATACATAACATATTCATGAATTTGACTAAAAATAATTCTTACCCAAATTATCTCATAGGTGAAATTAGGAAATCCTCTCCAAATATCTAACCCAAATGCCAAAATGTTCTTGTACTTATTTAAAAGTCAAGTTATTTTCATTAATCTTGTCCCAATCACCATAGAACTTAGAATGACTCACCTCTTCCATGTCGAAATGAATGTATGCCCTTATATCTTTGGTGTAAACATACTAGCTTGACACCCATAGAGAATTATTTTCAAAGGAAAAATAAATTCAACACAGAGGAATTTTCAAAAAAAAAATTCAACACTTGAAATTTTTTGAACACATGAATTTCTAAAGACTCTTTGCCAACACATTCACCTACCCAAGGAAGGAAAGAAATGTCCAAAGTCGGACCTAAGTGTTGGAATTTGCCAAGAGAGAATAAAATAAAAAATGGCTGTGTGGAATTTTCCACAACAAAAGAATCAAATTTTGACTGTGTTGCAAAGAAAACAGGAAGAAAGAAGAAGAATAAAGAGGAAAAGTAAAGAGGAAATGAATAAAATCCTTTTCCAAGGGTGGAGTTTGTCCTACTTAGCACAAGCCAAATTCAGAATTGAAGGCAAATCCACATGCAAAGTTCGTCCGAGCATAGAGATGGCCAAAACCTTGGCTAGGTGTTGGGAAGGTTCACACGAAGGTGTCACAAAATGAAATTGAATAGCCAAAATTTGGCTAAGTATGGGAAATACTTGAATAGAAAAAATTCCAAATTCCTGCATTGTGGCGAAGGCCTAGGGGATTTCTTCTCCAAATTTAGGGCACATTAAAGAATTTCAAGGCATCAAGAAAGAAGAGTCTTCAGAATTGGTGAAAATATAGAAAAAAATTCCAGACTTCTTGGAGGATTTTATTTACAATCCCAGACCTATTGAAGCAATCAGGGCAACTTCTTGAAGGATTTCATCTCCTAAAGAATTAAAGACAAGCTCCCAATCAGAATCAGGTGGTGGCAAGAAGAATATTCCAAACAAATTTCCATACAGACAATTTCTCGACACAAATTGGAGAATTCAGGGAGGACATTCAACAATCAGATTGTTCCAAGTCAACATGTCCAAGTTCAATGAACTAGACTTACCCAGAAGCTTCTAGAAGGCGTACTTCACAATGCAACAACCTTCTATTTTATTATTGGTTTATATTTAGCAAGAAGGACAAGTGTCCTCAAATGTATTTTTCTCATTGGTTGAGGGGTATCTAGTTGTAGCAAACCCCAATTAGGGTTTTATTTTGTAATCTCGGTCGTTGATTTGAAATCAATCCTGGCCATTGAATTGTAATTGGGGAACCTATAAATTGAGCTCGCCCCTCATTTCTAAATCATGGGAGCATGTTGCAAGACATGTTGAGATAAGTAAATTGTTGTTTACGACTGCCAAAGTAATAAGTAATGTATTGTTCAAATTGATGGTGATTACTTCTCTTATTTTGGAGTTTGCATGGTTCTTATCCCTCATCATGTTTAGATTTTATTCATGTATGTTAGACAAATGCAAGATCTGATAAGTATTGATTTATGGTGAATCTTCCGCTCATACTTTTGATGAACATATGATTTTTGTTCATTGTGTAAAGTTAGTCTGAGCTTACTTTGTGGATGCTTAACTTTTGTTTGGATGAATATTGTTTGATTTGATGGTAGTTATTCATGACGTGAAAATCATAAGCACATCCCTTGAAGATTGCACCCACTTTGTGTAGTTGTCCTAGTGTGGTGAAGCAAAGCGTGGTTATTGGTTTCACTGAGTCAATACTGTCTCTTGAAATAGATTAAAACTTCTAAACCCTTATCTCCTTTTTAGTTTTCTTTAAGTCCATGATCCTAGACCCAAACGATAGAGCTTCATTGTCTAGATTATCATTGTGAATTGAACGAGCCAAGCGTAAGTCCCCCTTGTATTTCAGCATACATAACCATGGTAGCTATCCAACACAAAGTCGCTTGTTCGCACATATAAACCTTGGAGTCGTCGTGTGGTCTTTCTTGCAATCTTGGCACACGTAGTGATTTTGTTCAAGAGGGGGTAGAGTATGCTTGGATATTTTATTTTAATGTTCGGTGAATGATAAAACGTGAACCAACATAAATTGGTGCTAGATGGAAGGCTGGACATTAAGTCATTTATTTTCACAAGTGGAGGAATTCAGTTGGATGGAACCGATATGAACTTTGAAATGCCAAATCAAAGATATGTTAGATCTCTTTTATGTCTAAAAATCCCCAAAAAGTGAAAAGTTGAAAAATTGAAAAATTAAAAAAAATAAAATAAAAGAAATAGAAAATCAAATATCAAAAAGGATTTCTCAATGGATGGGTGGCCGTTTCATATTTCTTGTTGTCGGGACAGTTTCCTTGTGGACATCACTCAGATTCAGGAAGATTTGAATGCACAACTACACCCCAAGAATTTGTCACGATTTGCCTTACTTGGGAGGTGCCAAATTCATGAAACGACCAAGCATGATGAGATGAATTGCTTGACATTCTTGTCAAGGATAGAATTGGTTCTACAAGGAAAAATCTTCTTTTGGGATGTTTTGAAACCAAAATTGTGCATAAAGCCTCACAATGAGGACAATGGAAATGATCTGTTTTCAAGATTCAGGTTGAGAATTCAAAATCAAATAGAGGTGGGCAATCAACGACTTGAAGGCGTGTTGCTTCCTCGTTGATGTCGCATTCACTTGTTTTATATGTGAAGAGGCCATCAATCAAGCTAGATGTCAGTTGGGATTATCAGATTTGCCAAGGAAATGCATCTGGAATGAGCATCTTAGCCCTGCAGAACAAAGCATTGCAACATCATCAGGTTGTGAAGGAATAAAATTGGAAGAAGATATTGAATCAAACATTCAAGTAGATGAAGATTGTTCCTACATCACACTAGAACGAGAGGCCATTGGAGTAAAGATCAAAGAAGCAATGGAATACCTCCAAGCAAGGAGAACCACACAAGGCAGCTGTCAGCATATGGAAGCAAATGAATATATGGAATTGCAAGTTAATGAAGATCATCAGGAGCCAAAAATGGAGGACTTAGCTCAAAATAGAGATGGTGTCAGAGGTTCCAGTGCACTTCAAGAAGGAATAGTCCTTGATGAAAAAGTCCAATCATGCATGAACAAGATGGAAGAAATGATAAGAGGCAAGATGGAATGTTTGACGATCAATGGGCTACCAAGATGGAAGCAGAATATGAAATGCAATTCACATCGGCGCTTGATCCAACAATCATAGTCATGGAGGAATTGCTAGATGAAGTTGAAACAAATGGAACACTACCCGATGAACAAATAACTATGACAAAGACAGAAAATGAAGAACAATTCGGGTTGGGGCTTCATCCATTGTTAGCGGTTCAAAAGGAGCCAACACATGAAATGTTCCAAATTTCCAAATTCCCCTTTGAATCCAATTACTGCCACACTCCACCCAGTTTGGGATGTGATGTCGATCTGCATGTTTTAGATGCAAGTGGTATGGTTCACCATCAACTTCGACTTCCTGATGAAGCAATGGACGACGAGCAAGAATACTTGTCTGCGAATGAGGACAACCATGTTGTATCTTTCCCTACTATTG
This sequence comes from Cryptomeria japonica, assembly GCF_030272615.1. NCBI lineage: Eukaryota > Viridiplantae > Streptophyta > Pinopsida > Cupressales > Cupressaceae > Cryptomeria > Cryptomeria japonica. The sequence continues at coordinate 805,885,299 of NC_081409.1, forward strand.
ACTACAAGCTGGAATATCATTTTGATTATGGAGATTTAGGAAAGAAAACTTGCTTATGGATCAATCATGGTCCGAACGAGTTGCCCCAGCTACTAATCTTTCTTGAAGTTTTGCTTGAGTCTCAGGTTTGTACTTTGAACGAATATTTTTCCTAGTTTAAAGATAAGTTTGCAAAACTTCGGACTGTGACCGCTGCTTTGCTGTTGCTATACATCTCGAGAAATCATGCTAGGAGTTGTATATACTTAGGTATTTTGAGTGTTGTTCGCTCAATTTTTTTGTTTTTGTTTAGAGTTTTCTGTCATGGTTTTTGTCAGTTTGCTTTGTTTGCTTTAGATTAGTTGTTTTGCTTTCAATAAAGGGATCCCATTTGTAAAGGGTGTTGTATCTTAAGAAGTCTAGCGTCTGTGCTAAACTATGTTCAGTCCATTTCTTGGATAATTATTTATGAAGTACTTTTGAATCCAAGGTTGTTCTTTTTCGGCTTCATCATTTGCTTAGAACTTGTACTTGACTTGGAAGGGGATCATTTATTGTGTCTCGACGACAATATCCTATGCTTATTATATTCTTACATGATCAATTAATTGCTCTGGGTCATTAAGGTTTGCAGGAAAAGTCATGGTAGGTGAAAAATCTCAAGTCTTGCTTCAACGCCATTCTCATTCTCAAACCCACATGTGAACTTCAGTGTTTAAAAGCTAAGAAAATCAAAAGAAAAGAAAATGAAATAAAAAGTATCAAAGTACTTGGATTTGGGAACATGTGAGTAACTCCGTTGGGGCTATGGACGCCTGACTGGCAGTGGAGTAGTATTCGTGAGATCACAACGATAACCTTGTCAGGGCTATAGACTCTCGTTGGCAGCAAGGCTCTATCCAAGATGCTTTTGGAGTTAAGATACTAACATAGCTCACCATGACAGATTCTCAAAGTCTTACTTTTCCTTTAAGTTGGAATTAACACAATTGTACACACTTGGGTAATCTGAGATGAAGTGCCTTGATCCAATCTGAGATTCTGCTTCCTTTTTGAGTATGTTTTCTAGTCATTTGATGGACTGGAGGTAATTTTCCAAAGTTTCTATGTATAGATAGGTTTTATCTTTGAAATGTTTAGGAACATTTATTTGGGTTGGCATTAGATGTTGTGAATTTTTCACACATCACCCCATTGCAAATGGGGACCCCCTTTTGTTCAAGGGTTTTGCCTTGGCATCACAACTGCTAAGTCCAGTTTTTTTGCAATGAGGAATTAGAGCTTTTGAGTAGTCATCCAGGTCAAATAGGGAATTCATGCTCATAATTGTGTCTGGACATTGTCAAGGTGCTCAGAAGGTGCGAAGTATGAAGATCACAGTTGTTTAGGGTCAATTCTGACACCTTCCTATTTTTAAGGAATTCTATTTTTTTGCTTTTTCGATTTTTGGCACTTTGGGACCAATCTGGGAAGCAATTTTTTTGGCCTTATTTTTTCTTTTCTTTTTTGAAAGTAGACCTAGGATTGGGTCCCACAAGTCATGGGGACAGCGTGCACGTTCGTCTTGAAGTGGAGGCTTAGCAGAGTCGTCCAGAGTTTTGTTTGTAGCTTGTTTGCTTAGTTTTGTATTTTGTATCCCCTGGCTCAATCAAACTCCCTTCCCTTAATGTAAGCTTGGTCTTGTGTCAAGGCCTTAGGTTCTTGCGTCAGTCTTTGATGAGTTCCTCGTAATATGTTGGTGATGTACATCAACAATGCATCATTCACTCGCTTGAAATGAGATTTCTTCTGAAATTGCAATTGCGGGTAACAATCATGTACATTAATATCATTTTCACCATTACCCACTGTGCTTCTACAAATTAATCCTCTGTACCTATAACTTTTGGCAAGTAGCTAAATAACATAAGAATTCATATAGAAAGATTTTGTTCTTTCCAAGTTTCTTAGTTGTTCATCTATAGTATCACTGATTATTTTCACCCAATTGATCATCTTGACACCGGTAGTGATTTCATCAATGAAATAATACATCCAGGTTTCAGATGGTGCACCTTGAGAGCTGCCCATGACTCTCTTGAGCAGCAAGATGATATCTACATTGTCCTCTTTAAAATCTGTACGAAGAAGTTTCTTTGGCATCTTGGTGTGGCGAGGCCTTGGTTTCTACAACCATAGCCTATTGATATTTGCTGCACAAGGTTCAAGTTGTGGTTGGTAAAGCCTTGTAGTCTCTTCTTTCGTTTTGAACATGGTTGCATGGTAATTAGGAATCCCGAATGCTTCTTTGATAACAACTTCTCTGAGGTAGGCTAGTGTTCTTCCATCAGATGCCACAATCCGCCTTTCCTAGGCATTGCAGTGTCTGGCACATTCTACAGTTAATTCATTACATTGAATTGCTGGTGGAAATCCAGCTGCTTGAACAATACCGTTCCTCATCATCCTCCAAGCGATTGCTGTAGGTAGTGTTGGTGTGCGTTTTATCACCCACCAAACACACAAGAAAATGCCCAAGGACACTCTATCCTCTCTTGAACAAAATCACTACGTATGCCAAGATTGCGTGAAGACCATACGACGACTCCAAGGTTCATATGTGAGAACTAGTAGCTTTACATTGGTTATAGCTTCCTTGGTGATGTTTGCTGAAATACAAGGGGGACTTGCGCTCAACTGATATCATTCACAAGTTAGGACTTAGACGGATTTGACAATGGATTTCATCTTTTTCTCTAGGATTTTCAATTTTGGATTTCAAAAGAAACTGAAAAAGGGGGTAGGGATTTAGAAGTTCTAATCTATTCCTAAGAATTCAAGAGAAGGTGTTGACCAAGGCAACATGAACCTTACTTTGGCTTGCCAATTTAAACAACTCAACAAAGCTGGTGCAATCTTCAAGGGTTTGTGCTTGTGATTTTCATATCCAATGTAAATACCATCAATTCGAACAATATCTACCTAGATTGAAGTTAAGCATCCACAAAAACGAGCTCAGACTAACTTTGCACGATAAATAGAAGTCATCTACTTATCAAAAGTATGAGCAAATAGTTTTTACCATTAATCAACACTTATCAAATCTTGTATTCATCTAATAACTTAAAACAAATTCTACTCTTTTTTTGGAAGAAGATAGAAACCGTGCGAACCACTTAGACAATATATATTTCAAAGCCCATAAGCACATAAGAAACTTTTATTATCAAAGCAGTCAATTGCAACAATTTCACAAAACCTCACACTCTCAAATGAGAGGAGGGAGTCTTATATAGGCACTAGAAAAGAAATGAACTATCGAGATCAAACAAAGATCAAGGGCCCAAATTAAAGTATCAAAACCCTATTTAGGGTTTCCAAACCATCAAACTTAAGCAAATAAAAAACAAGACAAGTGTCAGTCGATGCTATTTTTGAGGAGGATGCACCCACTTTCCTTTTTTGAGGCGGCATATCAATGAACTTGGACACAAGATTATAGACCTCTTCCATGGTGACATGTGGCAAGTTGCCAATTTTGTTCCCAACAATGTCCAAATCATCAACACACGTGGCCAAAACACTCTCCCAATCAGCAACCTGTGGTAGAAAATTCCCATCAATGAACAAGAAACTTGATACTTTGGCCAAATTTTTCTTGAGAATTGGCCATGCAAATTCAAAGAAATTTTCCTGAATTTTGATCTTCAATTTCTCTGCCTGCATATCATTTTCTCTCACTAAATCCTACTTAAGCACCTCGGTTGCCACAAGGAAAACCTTGTCCTTTTTTTCTCTGACCATCTTTTATACCTCAGCACACTCGACCTCTATTCTTTTTAGGGACTCAACTCTGGTCATCAGCGCGAAATACCAAGTGTTGAAATCATAAACATTTCCCTCCTGAATCACACCTCCATCGACCAAATCTTGTTTGGGAAGTCCCCTCATCGCCTTCAAGCATGAAATTATTCTGTTTTGGATATTTTGAAGATCTTCGCATGTTTTGGACATGTCCTAGATTCTACATAGAAAAGAAGATGTGGATTCATACGCTGACATCAAGTTCTCAACTAGTATGGTAGACTGCTTTGTTGTTTATGAAATCCACCCTTTGGCCTCTCCAAATGTAGTTTTCATATCCTCGAAATCTCTAATAGATTCCCGTGGAAGGGCTAAAGGTGGGGGAATTGGCGCCTCCTTTCGATCAATGGGATTGATCAAGTGTTGGACATACGTCCTCAATTGTTCATCTTCAGCTTTCATTTTAATCTAGCTAAGAGGCTTGCTGTGTCTTCCTCTTGGTGTATTTCTTCAAGCGCCTTAGCCTTCATTCTGTCTCTCAACCAATCAAGAATGATTATTTGCTCAATGCCATTATCATCAAGTTCATCCTCTATTCCCTTGAGCGTTGAAATCATGCCATCCAAAAACTCTCCTTCAGGTTCAGTGTTCTCCAACTCTACAACCTTTGGGCAAGTGGGTTCCAAATTCGGCTCTTCAAAGATATGAGAAGGAATTCCCATCTCATTTTCTGGGTTATGTTCATCCATCAAAGGCCTGTCTGGAGCTATAGATGAGGTGCTAATGGTAGATTGAGCCTGATTTGGCTTCTGTCATTTGTTTACAATCTCCTCATTAGCAACCTTCTTCCCTCTTGCCTTCTCTGAACTTCCTGTTGTTTCTTTTCTTTTCCTTGAACCCAAACTTTCAGGACCCATAGGATTATGAGACATTGTATCATGGTTTGAGGAAAAAGACTCATCTGCTTCCATCAAATCATACGTGAGGGGCACATTTCTCGCCTTGAGCTCATTGGTTCTTTGGGCAGTCCACCATTTGGAATACTCAATCACTGGCCTCATCAAATTGCCTAAGTTTGCCCTCTCAGAATTTGACCAATCTATTGGGGAAAGAGGCTCATTCTTTAAATCTGCATAATGTGGTTGCACATATTTATCATCTTCTTCAATTCCTTCTCCTATCTTTGAAGAGCAGAATTTGGAGAGTTGGAGAACACTGAGCCCGAAGGAGAGTTTTTGGATGTCACGATTTCAGTGCTCAAGGGAATAGAGGATGATCCTAATGATAATGGCATGGAGCAATAAACCATTCCTGATTGGTCGAGAGACATAGTGAAGGCTAAGGTGCTTGTAGAAATACACTAAGAAGAAGACACAACATGCCTCTTAGCTAGATTAAACAAGACAATGGACAGAAAATCAGCAAAGAAGTTTTTCTTGATTCAGAGAAATAATGTAGGGTTTAGATCCATTTAGGTGGCGGTTTCAAAGGTCGACCAAGCGTAGGAGGATATTACTCCTAAAGAGTATGAGATAACGACCATTGACTTGGGCTGAACAACTAAAGTACAAGAGGTCCAAGAGTTCGATGGTTCTGTCAAGACTATCATGGAGAGATTAAATAAGGAAATTGGAAAGAACGAAAAACTGAAAGCTGAAAATGAACAATTGAGGAGGTACGTTCAGCACCTGATTAATCCCATTGATCGAGAGGAGGCGCCAGTTTCCCCATCTTTAGCCCTTCCACAGGAATCTATTAGAGATTTCGAGGATATGAAAACTACAAGTGGAGAGGCTAAAGGATGGATTTCAGACACAACAGAGCAGGCTGCCATACTAGTTGATAACTTGATGTCAGTGTATGAATCCACATCTTATTTTCTATGTAGAATCCAAGACATGTTCGAAACATGAGAACATCTTCAAAATATCTAAAACAAAATAATTCCATGCTTGAAGGCAATGAGGGGACTTCCCAAACGGGATTTGGTCGATGGAGGTGTGATTCAGGTAGAAGATGTTTATGATTTCAACAATTGGTATTTCGCGTTGACAACCAGAGTTGAGTCCCTAAATAGAATAGAGGACGATTGTGCTGAGGTAGAAAAGGTGGTAAAAGGAATTCAGGGCAAGGTTTTCCTTGTGGCAGCTGAGGCGCTTAAGCAGGATTTAGTAAGAGAAAATGATATGCAGACAAAGAAATTGAAGATCGAAATTCAGGAAAATTTCTTTGAATTTGCGTGGCCAATTCTCAAGAAAAAATTGGCCAAAGTATCAAGTTTCTTGTTCATTGATGAGAATTTTCTAGCACAAGCTGTTGATTGGGAGAGTGCTTTGGCCACGTGTGTTGATGATTTGGACATGGTTGAGTGCAAAATTGGCAACTTGCCACATGTCACCATGGAAGAGGTCCATCCTCTTTCACCCAAGTTCACTGAATATGCCGACTCCGGAAAAGAAAGTGGGCACATCCTCCTTGAAAGTAGCATCGAGTGACACTTGTTTTGTTTTTATTTGCTTAAAATTGATGGATCTTGGAAACCCTAATTAGGGTTTTGATACTTTAATATGGGCCTTTGATCTTTGTTTGATCTCAGCCGCTCATTTCTTTTCTAGTGCCTATACAAGACTCCCTCTTCTCATTTGAGAGTGTGAAGTTTTGTGAAATTGTTGCAATTGACTGCTTTGATGATAAAGTTTCTTATGTGTTTATGGGCTTTGAAATATATATTGTCTAAGTGGTTTGTGTGGTTTCTATCTTCTTCAACAAATAGATTAGAATTTGTTTTAAGTTATTAGATGAATACAAGATTTGATAAGTGTTGATTAATGGTGAAATCTATTTGCTCATACTTTTGATAAGTAGATGGCTTCTATTTATCGCGCAAAGTTAGTCTGAGCTCGTTTTTGTGGATGCTTAACTTCAATCTAGGTAGATATTGTTCGAATTGATGGTATTTACATTGGATACGAAAATCACAAGCACAAACCCTTGAAGATTGCACTTGCTTTGTTGAGTTATTTAAATTGGCAAGCCAATGTAGGGTTCATTTTGCCTTGGTCAACATCGTCTCTTGAATTCTTAGGAATAGATTAGAACTTCTAAATCCCTACCCCCCTTTTCAGTTTCTTTTGAAATCCAAAATTGAAAATCCTAAAAAAAAAGATGAAATCCATTTTTAAATCCGTCTAAGTCCTAACTTGTGAAGGATATCAGTTGAGCGTAAGTCCCCCTTGTATTTCAGCAAACATCACCAAGGAAGCTATATCCAACATAAAGCTGCTAGTTCACACCTATAAACCTCGGAGTTGCTGTATGGTCTTCATGCAATCTTGGCATACATAGTGATTTTGTTCAAGAGAGGGTAGAGTGTCCTTGGTCATTTTATTTTGTGTTCGGTGGGTGATAAAACGCACACCAACAAGTAGGCACTTATCTTATCCATACATTCTTCTTTTGAAGTCCTTGAAGTCAACATGACCGAGGTTGGTGTGTCCAACCTTCTTCCACTTTGAAGTGATATTAGATTTTGGCTGTGCTCCCTTGCTGGTGAATTTCCTTTGAACTTTCCTTGAAAGTCCTCTTTGAGTGGTCATCTATTGCCTGAAAAAGACAAAAAAATTAATTTAACATTTCTTTCAACATGTGAATTCTGTGTTTGTTGAGAATTTTATTCTTGATTTCAAACTTTGTTGTCTCAACTTTGCACCTTCAGCCTGTTATAATTCTAAAATTCTATGAAGAAACCAGACTATGAATGAAAAGAATCTTCTGAATACGCAGTAAAATTTGTGAAAATCAGCCTTGGAAACAAAAAATGAATGGAAAAATTCAGTCCACAACTCGAACTTTGTACTGAGAATTATACTTTTAGTTTTGAAAATTGTTGGAAAATCTGAAAATAGATGGAAAATCTGCCTTTATTTCTGAAAGAAGATGAAATCCTTCAAAAAATTGATCCAATTCCTTCACAAAATCAAGGAATTCTCTTGTTGTTGCTGTTTAAATGCCTTCTTTCTTTTTGAAATTAGAGAGAAGGCTCTTAAATTTTGAATTTAGAAGAAGTGAGTGAAATGATATGCCAAGTTGAATTAATATAAGGCTTAGGAGTTCAAACTTTTTAGCATCCTTTTGTTTTTTTGTAGATTCAATGAAATTAGTCTCTTTCACATTCGATGAACTTAGTCTCTTTCACACATCTTCTTCCTTGTTTTTCTCTCTTAAAGATGGCAACTTTATTTTTCTAGAACATTTCAAAGAATATTCTCTTTTTCTTCGTTAGCGTAATTTCATACTTTGCAAATTTTCTTCTTATCTTGATCCACCTTGGGTGGACTTTGCATGAGATTAAGGAATTTTCGCCTTTTTGAGGGTAGACTTTGCATGAGATGAAGGAATTTTCGTCTTCTTGAGGGTGGACTTTGCATTCTGTAAATTCTTCACCAAGGAGGTGGACTTCATGATTGAACAAGGATTTTCCTCATCCTCCTAGGCGGACTTCACTTCTTGGTTGGAAATTTCTCATGTTGCCATACTTAGCCAAATTCTTTCTGTCTCCTTCGGCGGGCTTGGTGCTTGGAGAGGGAAAATCCTCATTGGAAGGGGCGGACTTACTATGACTTAAAGGAATCTTCCAAATGCTAGGTGGTGGACTTCATGATGCCACAAGGAATTTCTTACAAGCATGGGTGGACTTCATCATGCATCAAGAAACTTTTCCTAATCTTCAGGGCAAATTTCACATTGCAACAAGGAATTTCCTTCCTTAACTAGGCAGACTTGGGCTTTGATCAAGGAATTTCCTTGATTCCTAGGTAGGAGTTGATGTCTTTCTAGGGATTATCTAGTCTTGATAGGGCGGACTTTACCATTGAACAAGGATATTTCCTCATTCTTGCTTGAACACTTAGTAAATTTTCTTGCTTGATATCAACACCTTTCTTCAAATGAACTTCTTGTTTGGAGAATTTTCTTGCTTTTTCATCTTGGAGATACAAACTTCTCATTTCGAAAACAAGAACCTCATTGTCATGACTTGAGTGATCTAATCCTAGCTTAACATTCTAGAAAAGCCTAAAGAAAGCAAAAAACAAAAACCAAAAAAAGCAGGTGAAAAATTTGCTTCCACGATTGGTCCCAAAGTGCTGAAAATGAAAAAAGCAAAATGCAAATTTACTCAAAAATAGGAAGTTGTCAGAATTGACCTCAAACAGTTGCTTTTTTCGTCCTTTGGCTTTGCCTTATTACTTTTGTGATGTCAAAAATGCCCATTTGGTCATGACTGGTCCAACTGACTTGAGGACGTAGAAAAACTATTTAAAATCGTTATCTCTAGTCTTGCAAAGATTGGTGACTGAGATAGAGTAGCCTTCCTCAACCCTATCCTTTTTTTTTTTTTTTAATCAAGTGGAATCCCACGTTCCCGCATCATTCGAGCATTAAAGAATTCAACGTAATTCCACCTTGTGATCCCAACAATATCACATCATATACAACTGAGTCTATCCAAGAGCACGTCAAGACCTGACAATCAAGAAGATTGGAGTCATCCCACTTGATCACGCAACTTAGCATTTGGGAGTCTTTTTTCAAGAGAGGATAAAATACAGTATTTTATTTTGTGCTGCATAGTGCATAAAAACGCCATCAACAGTCTCTTTTTTCTTCCAATAGTAGCAAATGTGATAATCGTATCTGAACTCTCTCTTCCGGGTCTAGGTAGTCTTGCATGAACTTCAATGTTGGAATCCTCAGTTGGATTGGAAAAATAGGGTCTTGCCTATGAACTAAATGATATGGGGAGGTCCCTAAAGATTTCTTGGCCCATGTTTTGTGTGCCCAAAGTGCAAACTTGAATTGAGTATGCCAATCTCTTGAGTTTTTATCCAAAAGTCTTTTTATTACACTGAGCAAGTTCCTATTGGTGGATTCTGCTAAGCCATTAACCTGGGGATAGTAGTTTGACAAAATTTTTAATGTAATCCCATGATTAAATGCCCAATTAGAAAATTTCAAAGAAGTAAATGCAAAACCATTGTCACAAACTTGGTGATAACGTTTTCTTCAAAAAATTTGATTACGACTTCAGTTGTTGAAAATTTTAAAGCTTGGGCCACAAACCATATAGTAAAATAATCAGTGATGGTTAGAATGTACTTGTGCTACGTGGAGGAAGGTGGATTTATCATACCAATAAAGTCGAGTCCCCACATCGCGAATGGTCGTACTTCTGTAATTGGTTGAAGTGGCATGGCAAGATTCTTTTAACGGATATTAGTGTTGGTGTCGATTTTATCATCTACCAAACATTAGAATAAAGTACCCAAAGATAATTTATCCTCTCTTGAAAAATCACCGCTTATGCTAAGATTGCTAGAATATCATATGGTGATTCCAAGGTTTCTTTTGTCAGGTCTTGAGGTTTAGATAAGCTCAATGGGCATTGTGATATGCTGGTAATACACAAAGGGACTTACACTTGGATCATTCTATTCACAATGAAGGTTTAGACAATGAAGCTCTATCATTCGGGACTTGGATCATGGAAAACTGAAAAGGAGACAAGGGTTTAGAAGTTCTAATCTATTCCTATGAATTCAAGAGACGGTATTGATTCGGTGAACTCAGTAAATCACACTTTGCTTCGCCTCACTTAAGACAACTACACAAAGTGGATGCAATCTTCAAGGGATGTGCTCATGATCGGAAGTTAAGCATACACAAAGGAAAGCTCAGACTAACTTTGCACAGTGAATGAAAATCATCCTTTTACCAAAAGTATGAGTAGAGATTCACTACAAATCAATACTTATCAGATCTTGCATTCGATCTAACATACATGAAATAAAATCTAAACTAATGTGTTGAGGAAATCGAAAACCTTGCTAATCATTCAGATAAAAGAGATTACAAGGCCTTAAGAGAAAGCACACAAGTAATGTATTATCCAAAAATGACCTTCTTGCAACAATATTTCAAAAACCTCACACCCTCCAAATGAGAGGAGGCAACCTTATATAGGAGTCCAAAATTTTTGAATGGCCGAGATCGAACAGTGATCAAGGGTCCAAATTGAAAGATAAAACCCTAATTAGGGTTTGTAATGGCTAACTACCCCTCGACCAATGAGAAAATTACATTTGGGGACACTTGTGCTTCTTGCTAAATATGAACTAACAATTAAAATAGAAGGTTGTTGCATTCTGAAGTATGCCCTCTAGAAGCTTCTGTGGATAAGTTAGGTTGATTGAACCTGGACATGCTGACTTGGAACAATCTGATTGGTTGGAAGATGACAAGGTGCCACCTCAGCGTGTTGGATGTCTTCTCTGAATTCTCCAATTTGTGCGAAGAAATTGTTTAAGTATGGAAATTTGTTTCTTCTTGTCACCATCTGATTCTGATTGGGAGCTTATCTTTAATTCTCCAGGAGATGAAATCCTTCAAGAAGTAGAAAATTTATTTTCATCAAGTCCGAGGACTTTTCTTTTTTGATGCCTCGAGATTCTTTCAAGTGCCTTGAATTTGTAGAAGAATTCCTTTATGCTTTTGCCATAATGGAGGAATTCGGAATGTCTTCTATGAAATAATTTTCCCATAGCTAGCCAAATTTTGGCCATCTTTATGCTCCAACAAACCTTGCTCGTGGTCCTGTCTTCAATTCTGAATTTGGCTTGAAACTCCAGTTGTGTTTTCTGCGATGATCCCGCCTTCAGCTGCCATCCATGATCTGCAAAACCAAAAGAAAATTAAATTAGAATCCTCATTTTGAGCGTGAATTTTGATGGTTTGATGGCAGAGTGTGCTCTGATTCTCCAATTCCTCAGAACTTTTAGTCTTTAACAAGCTGTAATCATTTAGAAATCTGAGAAATAAGAAAAACTCTGAGAAACTCAATCTGATTTAAAGGTTTGTGACTGAGATTTGTGTTTGATTAATCTGAAAATGAATAACTTAGTCCCAAAATTTGTGAAATGAATGTCAAAATCAGATTTGGATATAGGGAAATGTCTGAAAAATAAACTAAGTTGTGAAAACCAACTCCATTTTCCATGAAAATTTCATCAAAATTTGAAAATTAGATTGAAAAACTGAACCAATCTGCCTTGAATACCCCTGCCACCTTCAAAATTTTGGATAGGAAAGAGGTTGAAGCAAAGTTTTAAAACTCGGACTCGCCTCGTACTCGGTAAACCAAAAATTTGGACTCGGACTTGAGCTCGTGAAAGATTCGCGAAAGACTCGGCAAAAAAAGAAATTGTAGTTTTACAAAAAAAACATAAAGAAATTAATGCATTTAGAGAACATAAGAGCCATAACTGAAACATTACACGTCATATGATCTACAAACATGCAATATTTGAAATTTCATCATTCATACTCTAGTTTCAACTTTCAACTCTAAAATGTATAATAGCAACATAAGTTTATAAATGTTTACAAAATTACATATAATGATATGTACAACTCCAAATGTGAAAAACAACAATCAACAAACTAAAGAGAAGACTACATCTTCCTCTTTGTATTTCTCCTCCTTCACACCCTACAAATCTGTCATAACCAAGCAAGAATGCCAAATGAGGGCAAAAAAAAAAAACAAACCCACTTTTAAAGCTTGCATGACGTTTTTTCTGGGTCTTGTCGAGTCCAATCTGAAAGACTCGCAAGTCCGTGCAAAAGACTCGTGTGAGTCCTTGAAAAAGACTCACGAGTGTTTTAGATGGACTCGCCAAGACTCGCGAGTCCTTGGCGAGTCGACTCGCGGCTCCCATGGACTCGCGAGTCCGTGGCGAGTCCACGAGTCTTAAAACACTGGGTTGAAGGAATGCTTGATCTGAAGATCTTCACTACTTCCTCTTGCGAATGCCTCAGAAAATTTCTTCGAATTGTTCTTGAAGTCTCAGAAAATATGTGAATTTGCTCTTCAAAACAGTCAAGAATCTTCCTCAAAAATGTATGAACTTGTGAAAAATGTTGGAAATCTCAGACTTAAACTTAAAATCTCCTTCGAAATTACTTCAATCTACAAAATTCTTCAAAATACTCTCAACCTGCACAATACTTCTCTCAAAATGCCTCTCAGCTTGTTCTTGAAATTCGAACTTCATATGATGAATTGAGAGAATGAAAGGCATTTGTATTAGTTCGAATTTCATAAAGGGTCTTCAAAATTTGTTTCTAATTCGCTCTTCATTCATCGAACTTGGACATTCAGTCTTTAATCTTTCAAAGGAAGTTTCTATATTTAAACTCGGTGAACTGTCATACCTTTGGCAAGTTCGAACTCCCAATTTCAGTTCAAAATGAAAGTTTCTAAATTGGTTTTCAGTTGAGTTTAGTCCTTCAAGAAATTTCTAATTTCGAATCGAGTCTGAGTTTATTTCAATAAGAAACTTTCTATTTTCAGTTTGAGTTCATGAATTGAACTCCATCTTTCTTTCTTTTTCCAAATTTTGAAACTCTCTAAAACTTTCTTCCTTCCCTTAGTTCGAACTTAGGCAGATTTTCTTGACAGTAAGGGGGATTTTGTCAATCTTTTCCATATAAGGGCGCACTTGGTTAGATTTGTGCACCATTCTTGCTATTACTTCACACCCTAAGGCGGACTTCATCAAACCTTTGCACATTGCCAAGGAGACTTCATGAAACTTGTGCACCATCTCTCATGTTTGACCTCAGCTTGTTGTGTTAAGCGGACTTCCTTAATTTGTTGCACTTTGTTGATTAGTCCTAGGCAGACTTCCTTCATCTTATGCACTTGGACTTGTAGGAGGGCGGACTTGGTTGATTCCATGCTCCTCATGTTTACTGCTTCTTTCACCTCTTGGGCGGACTTAGACATGCTCTTGCACTTCTTTCCTTGCACTTCACAAGGCGGATTTGAGGGGAGTTGAGAACCTTTATAACATGACAAACTTGATGAAATTTATGCACCTTCTTCATGGGCGGGGTTCAAGAGACTCATGCATCTTATACTCAATCAAGGGTGGAGTTCATTGGCTTTGTGCACCACATCATGGGCGGACTTCCTTGCTTCCATGACTCAGCTAAGTCTTTTTCGGAGCGGACTTAATGACATTTATGCACCAAGGAGGGCAAACTTCATTGAGTTTGGAACCATAGACTGGCAAGTTGGGCGGACTTCACTAACTTCATGCCACGTTGCTTGAGGGCTGAGTTTATCATGTTTGAGCACCAAGAATGCGGACTTCACCACTTTCATGCACCTTCCACCATGAATGGGTGGACTTTGTCAACTTCATGACCCATTTTTCATCACCTCCAAGGCGGACTTCATGAATTTCATGCACCACGAAATCAAAACTTCGAATCTCCATAACTAGTGCAATTCTTGCTGGATCATCTTGAAATTTGAAAACTATACTTCATCCATCCATTGAATTCCTCATGATCCCTAAAATTTAGGAAATTGGCTTTTTGATCAAAACTTGATTTTGGAGGAATTTGACGATTGTTTTTAGTGCATCTTAGTGTTGATAGTGCAAACCCTAGATTCCCTTTCCAAAAATAGAAAAAAGCAAGCATCCCAAAAAAAATAGGAAAAACTTTCTAAAAATATCCACTTCGGGGATCGTGCTCAAAATGCCAAAAACGAAACTAACTAAAAAATAGGAAAAAGCGAAAAGCAAAACTTTCTAAAAATAGAAAGTTGTCTCAATTGATCCAATTCAATTGCAATCTTCATCCTTCGGGATTTCTAGGCACATTGAAGACGTCTAGACTCTGTTCTAACTTAGCTTGCACAAACTGACTCATGACTTTCAGATTTCAGACCATTCAAAACTGACAAACTTTGGCAATGCCGATGCAGGAAGGTCACAATGCCCTAACAAAAACCCTAGAAAGTAGGAAGGTCAATGGGGTGATGTGTGAAAAAGGTCACAACAAGTAGCTACTTGGCAAGTGTGACAAGTTTTGACATGCTCATACGTGTCTTCAAAAATCGTGGGCCAGTAATATCCTGCCCTTAGGATCTAGTGAGCTGTTGCCAAACTCCCTTCCTGACCTGTTCCGAATTTGGAATGAAAGTGCTCCAAATCTGCTTAGCTTCATTTTTTCCAACACATCTTAAATATATTCCTTCATGGTTCTTTTTGTATAGTACTAATCCTTAGAGCTTATATCGTTGACTTCTCATTCTAAAAGCTCTTTTCTGCACAACATTCATATGTGGAGGACACTTATGGTTTAGCAAGTAATACACAATGTCATAGTACCATTCATATGAGGAGATATCAGTCAATGTGTAGGTCTGTTGTATCAGTCCTAGTCCTTCAGTGACAATTGTTTGGGTCAAGGCTTGTCCACGAACTAGCTTCATTGGTTGTATCTCGATGTTGTATTCTTGAGAGTGGCGACCCACTTTCCTCTTCTCTCTCCTAGTTCATTTTGCATTAGGAGTGTTTTCATTGCTGCATCACGAACTATGGCATTCACTTCACTTCTCAGGATGTAATGCCTGAACTTCTTGATAGCTTTCACCAAAGTGTATGCTTGTTTCTCAACGTTTGAGTATCTTAGCTCTGCATCTTTCAAAGGTGCACTCATGAAGGCAATTGGATGCTCATCTCTCTCTTATGTTGTTTGAGTGAGAAACGCTGCACATGTGTGCTCTGAGGCAAAATAATATAAGTAGAATGATTTGGAGTAGTTAGGATTGATGAGCACAGGAGCATCTGCGATTGCTTGTTTCTCAACATTTGAGTATCTTAGCTCTGCATCTTTCAAAGGTGCACTCATGAAGGCAATTGGATGCTCATCTCTCTCTTATGTTGTTTGAGTGAGAAACGCTGCACATGTGTGCTCTGAGGCAAAATAATATAAGTAGAATGATTTGGAGTAGTCAGGATTGATGAGCACAGGAGCATCTGCGATTGCTTGTTTCATCTCCTCGAATGCCTTCCTTATTGGAGGTGTCCATTCTATCTTCAAACTTCATCATGTCATTCTTTGGTTTCACTATCTCGGCAAAAATTATTTTGCCGAGAAAATATTTAAGCTCTTTTTGACTTGCTGGAAGATCGATCCTTGAAATAGCCTCAGCATGATCAGGCTCAATTGATATTCCGTTTTCCAGAGATCATGTGGCCAAAGAGTTTTCCTTCAGTGACGCCAAACATGCACTTTTTTGGGTTTAACAATATTCCATTTCTTCTGGATCTTTTGAATATTTTTCTCAGGTCTTCGATATGGTCTTCTCGTTTCTTTGAAAACACTGTGAGCTTGTCCATGTATATAATGATACATTTTCCAATCAAGTCTTGCAAAGCAATATCCATGGCTCTCTAGAAAGTGGCTCCTGCATTATTTAAGCCAAAAGGCATTCTTCTATAAATGAATGTTCCCCACTTGGTTGTGAAGGCCGTCTTCAGCCTATCTTTGTGTTCTACCATCACTTGATTTTATCCTAAATATCCATCCAAAAAGGAAATCATATGGGATCCATTGACAATTTGTAGTACTTCATCTAATGACGACAGTGGATAGTTATCCTTCTCCTCGGTTAAGATTTCAAAAATCAACACAATATTATCTTGCCATTTTTCTTTCTTACTAGCACTAGATTGGTGACGCACGTGGAGTGCCTTATTGGGAAAATGATTCTTGCGGATAGCAGTTTTTTGACTTCTTGGCAAATTAATGGTTCCAACAATGGATTGACTGGTCTTTGCCTTTGTCTAAAAGGATTGCTTTCTAGTTGAAGTGGAATTGTATGTGTGATGAGAGAAGTGTCATAAGTGTTTAAATCATCATATCCCCATGCTTTAACGTTAGGGAATTATCTCATGTTTCTAAGGATCCCTTTTCTTTCTTCGTAGGTGCATACCTTCCCTATTAAAACATTTCTTATGTGCTCATCCGTTCCTAAATTCACAGTGTTACACTTCCTTCGTAACTTTGGTATTTAAGAGCACTTATTTTCAAAAATTCTTTCTAGTTGCACCATAGCCTTGGGGATGGTATTTGACTTTAAGTTCATTATCCCTTTTGTATCAAATTTTGTTTCTTTAGTTTCTCCTTCGTCGATGATTTGAGCAACAAAGACATTTGAGTTTGTCAAAAAATCAAGTATATGTCTGACATCTTCAAATACTTGAAAATTGGTGATATTGCCAAGGATTGAAGGTATTGATATCAGCTCGATTGTAAATTTCTTCATGCTGTCCATAACAAGCATATCACAACGAACCAATTGAGACTATTTGTACGAATTTGGGAACCTTGGAGTCGTCTTTTTGATAACATAGTTCAGTTGTTTAGCACATAGAAGATTTTGATCAATAGAGAATAGGATATCTCTGGGTATTTTATTCTGAGTTGAGAGTGCATAAAAATCACACCAAAATTGTGGTCCTAAAGGTGTGGTATCTCTTGTGACCTGCTCTCTGGGATCCTCCAATTGTAGTCCCTCGGGTGGTGGCCCCTCTGGCAATGGTCCCTCTAGCTAGGAATGTACAATCACGAACTTTGGCTCTACTCTTGGAACTGCCTCGTTTGGCTGTACAACTGACTTTGGTTCCCTTGGCTGAATTGCCTCAAGTGCCAAGGGTTCCAGGTTCTTGTCCAAGAGACTCGGTGATGGTGGTCGTTGAGTGTCGGCTAGTATCGCGAGCATACCCAATCAACCATCAATCTTCTTCCCCTCAACTTTCCCATGCGTTCTTGCTACTGCCACTGCCACTTGATTGCTACAACGATCAATGGTACTGCAATTGGAACTATTCATGCCTTAGATGATGGTGATACTCAAGCTACAAGTGAGAATGTGATTGGCGGGTTTATGTTGGGCGAAGATGAGATTGTCATCGTGGCAGTGGGTCTTGTTGATATCTCCACTTTGGATGGTATGGCCAATAATGTAGTCTCTCATAGTGGTGTTTGCACTAGTGATTTGATTGCCTTCACCTCAACTTGTGAGTAGGCATTCGTTGCTATGACAACCTGCTCAAGAGTGGCAATCTCGGGAGTGGTTGCCCCTTTGTGGATGATATTAAATCAATTGCCTCATAGTTGCCACTCTCCACTAACCGCTCTCGTTTCCTCTTTCTTGGTGGCTTTGCTCTCGGTTGATCAACCTCCTCACCACTTGCGTGGACCCCTAGATTGCTCCAACAAAATGTCATTAGCCACGTGGGATCCAACTGTCCTGCTAGTTGCAATCTCCCTATGTGTTAGGGGGTACATGCATGTGTATGGCGTCCGACAACTCAATGGCATCTTGGATTTATGTAGAATGCTTTGTGTCTTAGGCACAAGAATTTGTGTATCCTCTCTGACAACACTCTTGCCCAGATGTAGACCTTTCCTACAATCAAGCCTATCATAAAATTTGTCATCCAAAATGCTATATCTGATGGTTGGCTAGCTTTCGTAAAATTGCACTTTATAAGGTCCAACACCCATCTCCACTTGGCCGTGGCAAGGAAATTCTTCTTAAGACCTCTATTCCTTGGACTCCAGATACTATCAATTTCCTACTACGTCAAATCCTATCTGCATACTTGCATGATAAATGCCTCCTTATGTTGACAAATAACTTCTATAGGTTTCCCCTCTAAGCTCCCTATCGAGGGTATGTAGAACACTTGTGAAATATGAGAGTCTATAAGTGCTGGTAAACTGGAATCCCTTGTAATCTTGGTGGACTTGCAAGTCACCCTGTTTTATCGCACAACCATTGCTTGTAAGTACTGTTCAAAGTCCCTCAAATAAAAAGCAGAAGTTCTGCTGTTTTATCAACCTAAGCATGATGAAGTGCAATCTATAGTACATGATCATCTTGTGTATTTTGCCAACAACTACGACACTCACTTCTTGTGAGGCTCTCCTAGACAATTGAATTTGCTGTAACAATAATATCACCCTTTGCCTTCCCTATGTTCTTGTTGTGATTTGAGGCCTATAAAGTCTGTTTCCCTTACTGTTATTGGCATCCATACTCTTGAGTGAAATTGATGAGTTTGCTTGCCTAGATTTAAATTTATAATAATGTGAGAAATAATTATTCACACCTTTCAACTGTCTTCGTACCACTTGTAGGTTTTCTTCTTTAGAAAACTTGTTCTTATGCACTGTTCGCATAATTGTACTCTTGTAAAACCTAGAACTTTTGTAAATTTTCCTATTGCAGTATGGTTTCCTCACCATCCATACTATGGTTTCACCTCATGATTGCTGGTTCGTACGGTACAATATGATGCATCAACTTTCTCATTGTGTCCTTCCTTCTCGATGTTGTACATGTTTTTTGCTACTGGCATCCATACTCTTGAGTGAAATTGATGAGTTTGCTTTCCTAGATTTAAATTTATGGTACTTGTGCGAGAAACATTAATGCACACTTATCAATTGTCTTTGTACCTGTTGTAGTTTTTCTTTAGAAAACTTGTTTTTGTGCACTGTCTGCATAATTGTACTCTCATCATACGGACTAGAAGTTTCGTAACTTTTCTTGTTGCAGTATGGTTTCCTCATCATATTGTGGTTTCACCTCATGATTGCTGGGTCATATGGTACCATATGATGCATCGCCTTTCTCATCGTGTCCTTCCTTCCCAATGCTATATATGTTTTCTACTTGCATCTTGTTGTATGACATCTCCAATTTGTATGACCTCACCTCTTGCTAATACTTGGTCTCTTTCTAAGCTCTAAGCTATAGGATGCCTCTCATACGATGTTCTTTGCTTTGTTGTATGGCTGTTGACTACTGCCATACATGACCTTTCTCCAATTGGGCCATGTGATTTCTCTTACTTCATCGTATGGAAGGTTGCCGTACACTACAGGGTGATTGATTTTGTTGTATGACTTTGGCCTTTGTCTATTTATGTCACCATACAACCTACTTTCGAAGAAAGTTTGTTGGTTTCTTGTCCTACAAACTAAGTTAGCCATTTATTCTTTTTCGTATTATATGGTTTTTCGATGCCTACTCCCTTCGTCGTATGCCCTAAATCCCTTCAATCGACCATATAGTATAATATTCTTTAATGATCTGCTGAACTTGTTTGCCTTCCTTAGCAATTTCGCACTCTTCACCAATCTTTGCAAAACGTCTTAGTTACTCTCTCCAATTTTACTCTTGGTCTTGGTCTTGCTTTTGATAGGATACAATGACTCAATTTTTTAATTTATAAATGTCTTGTTTTACATTTTTTCTCTCGATGAGTATTTACATTATATATTTAATCATTCTCACTTTAAAATGAAATAATACTTTTTTTTTTTGCAAAACTATGCCTGGTAAACTATTTAATGTTTTGGTGACGTGGACACGACATGTCCTTCGGCTCCATGTGAAACGCTTTTAACCCAGAGCTATGAACCGGTGAGGCCACAAATGGGGGACCTCATCCCCACACTTCACTTGATCAAACCTGCGAGCAGAACAACCTAGCAAAAGCACAAGGCATGCGAGCTCAATGGCCCAGCAGGGATTTGAACCTTGCTGGCCGCTTCACCAACAAAGTGTTTTAACTACGACACATGTCTGAAGACAAAGCGAAATGATACTAACTTTTGACACTTGACTATATATTTTTTTCCTTGCTTTTTTGCTTTTTTGCTTTTCCTTTTCTCAAAAAATCTTTATTATAATTTTTCTCCCTTTTAACACTTAATAAATTTTATCTTAATTTTCTCCATTTTTTTCGTTTTAAATTTTTTCTCACCTTGGAATCTTTTTCCCATTTTCTCTTTTTGCGTGTTTTTACTTTTTCTTTTACTTCCGTGTCAAATCACCAAAAGCAAGACGTATACAACCATTTAATACATTCTTGCTGACAACAAGTAAAATCCTCTAGATCAAAAATATTGTCTATCATCATACATTTTTTGACGTTGCTGCAAGCATCTAGTAATCTTGGTCCTTGCCGTTGGTTCCATAGGACAATATCTCCCTACACAACTGGAGTTCCAGTGGGTTTGTTTACCACTCACTAGATTTTGGTTGAAGGGTAGGGGTAGGGGTGGTGGTGGTATCAATGATCATTTCGTTATACCTAGATCTTTCTACTATTATCATTGGAGGTTCCATTAGTATCAATGATCATTTAATTATACCCATATCTTTCTACTATTTATCATTGGAGGTGCCATTAGTATCGGTCTAAGCTTTGGTCCTTCTGCTTCTTTGGCAAACTTAGACCATTCCACCTCTTTCTGGCTCTCCCTTGGCTTTGTATTTGCATTGATTTATTTGGGTCACAGGCACTTTATTATAGCTTCCCTACTATCTCCACATGGATCAATTGTTGAAAGGAATTAATCATAAGAGATGAGAGGTTGATATGATGGAGGGGAATGGTGTAAAGCCCTTACTAGGTACGCCACCTCATGATGATGGTTGAGGACCATCGGTTAAGGACCACACGAGGCCAGAGAGGATAAGGTTAAGGATACTTGGGGCACCTCATCATGTCTTCCAGCCCTCGTTATGGTTGAGTTTCCATGTAATTGTTGATATTGGTTTATAGTTTATACATATCCTAACCCTAGAATTGGATGTATTTCATGAGTTATATCTACATTGTTGTCCAATCTCATTGCGGTTTTCGAAAAATAGGCTTATCTCATCTAATTTTTAAATGAAGATTATATCCCTAACTATGTTTGCTGTTGTTTCATTCTTGATTTATGAATTTAGGGCAAAGTTTAAGGTGATCCCAACGAGTGGACATTACAGCCCCTTGACATTCGCCAAATTTAAACATTATTTTAATTCCTGTTTTTTATACTTAACTATTCCTTAATGAAATTACAGATACCTTCCCTTTTAAATATAAGCACTACATTTAATTATTTTGGAGGACTTTACTCTTAGCCATTGCTGCCCAATGTTTCATTTTGTAGTTAATTATTTGTTTACTTGGTGCTTTAATTTTTTTAATTTTTGTGGGGGCATTACATTGGACACCCCAGTTCAAATCCTTGGGCCACCCTTTGTTGTGTCCTCTTGGGTCTTAGTGGCAACCTCTTGTTGCCCATTTGAGTAGCTGCCAACTTTTTGCCACCGGGCCTCTTTGTGCTCCTTCATGCTTCTTTGCTGCTTCTTTTGTACTTCTGTTGGTTGTTCATCTCTCTTGAGCACCCTATTTGTTCTTCCGCTATTTTAAGAAGTGTGCACCTACTCATCCTAGCAAGGAAGTTGCCCTTGGCATTTTGGCCAACATATTTGATCTAAGATGCTATGGCCAAAGAATAAATTGGGACAATAAGAGACAAGGAAGAGGTAGGAAACAATTAAAAGAGTGTAAAGTGAAATGAAGGAGAATAAAAGGTAAAATGATGTATGCTAGTACATTGAGAAAAGATAAAAGTATACATGAAAAAAATGAAGAAATTGAAAAAGGAGAATGAAAATTGTGCACGAAAGAGAGTGAGTTGAAGATGGGAGAAACTAGGAAAATTATATTAAGTATTAACAATGAGAGAGGACAAAGGAGCGACATGGGAGGGTAGAGGAAAAAAGGAAAAAATATGGGCAACATCTGTGGGCCCATGTAAAAGCTCTAATCCTCAAGAGCCAAGCACCCGATGATTTCTTTTCACAAGCAAGGAAGAAGCATTCTTCAAATTCAAATATTTCAAAGCTCTTGTGGATATTAAACTTGAAGGGAAGATAAAATGCCTTTGGATAGACAATGGAGGCAAGTATGTTAGTAGAGAGTTTTGATTATTTCTTATTGATCGTTAAATCACATGCAATACTCCATATGATGGTTTGATTGTAGGAAAAATCAGATGTTTCTCATTTTTGAATTTTAGGATTCAATGACTAGGCCCATATTTTGGAGAAGATCCGTCACTAGCTAGAACCTAAGAGCCATTATTTGTGTATTTTATTTATCTCTCACTTGTTACATTTTTATACTTCTGAATTGCGAAGGTTCTCTTTGGGTGGGTTTTATGTGTCTACCTGGTCCTTGGATGAATTCAATTGTACATGTTTCCATTAAATCCCTTTAGTTCCTCATTGATTATTTTTTGCTGCCCTCTTTTTTGGCAATTTCTCTTGATTTTAAGTTTGAGGCGCTCTTTGGTTGTCATCAATTTTGGTCAATTTTAGAGGTTTTTGAACCATTGATTGTGGAGCAGTATAGACTTTGCCATTGATTAAAGTTTGCCCAAGGATGCTATTTTGTTTCATGAAAAATGAAGTTTTATTATGAGTATATGGTGCTATGTAGTTTTTTGGTTAATTTTAATGTAAATAATAATTTTTTCAGGCACAAAATTTCATAAAAAATTAGAATATTTTTGTTGTTGAATCAAGTACAGGTTTGCACTGTACAAAATTCAGCTTTTTTGCAAGTTGTGGCTATGTCCTAGGTGGCTGTCCCTGTGTTGTCCTTGTTTCCTTTTTGTAGTCTTGCTTCGAGGTGCCAACCAGACATCTTAGCTGCCTTTTTCAAACCACTTGTGGCTAATTCTTTTTTCATCTTCTCCTAGGACACTGTTATCCTTGTTTTAAGTTCCTGCTATTGTCTATGACCCCTATTGATGACCTGTTTTTAGTGCTTGCTACTTGCTCTTTGTTCCAGATTTCCCTTGGTTTGTAGGTCATGGCAATTACAGGTTTCTTTACTGGACTCAGACCTGCCTTGATTGTCTTGCATCATGGTATACACATCTACCCTGCATCGCAGTGCCTGCCTTAACAAAGTTGGGTCTCTTCTGACCTCTCTATGTTCAAGCTTCTGAGCACACTCAATCAACATAACTACATTGTTGAAGACAGTGGTGTGGGTCCACTTTTGTAGGAGCTAATTCACAATGTTTGTCTTTGTTTTTGATGAGGATAAAATTTGCAACTTTTAGAAAGTTGATAAAATTTGGAAAAAAATTGTGACAAAGAATATGAATTTGTCTGTGTAATTAAGCCGAGAGGCTTCTTACAATGGCAACAAAAGTATTAGTTAACATTTAGATTTTTGAGTAAAATTGATGGCCATTTGCATGTCTTGTAAAATGAGTAGTTGAAGTAGTGAAAGTGGTGGAGGTGAGTACTGAAAGAATTTGAGCATGAGCTCAACAGCCTGACACCACCATGAGGTTTTGCAAATTGAAGTAGTATTCTTAATTTTGATTTCCATTACAAATAATTTTTTAAAAAAATTACAATTATTTTTATGACTCTTTTCATAATAGGTATCTCTTGGCTTCTTATACATAAATTTTTAGTTACTTTTATTTTCAAAGCTAGAAATAAATGGATAATAAAGTTAAAATAGATAAATATTATACTTCTGTATGTTATACTTATGTACATTCTGTTGTTGTTTCTTCAATTTCGTGTAATTCATATTTTTAGGAATTTGGAAATCGTAACAGAAAATTATAAGCTAAAAGAGGGTTAAAAATTTGATAATTTCTTGGGAACATAGTATTGGTATTTGGTACCATTGTTTGTGCCATAGAAGCAATTATTTTTTTCGGGAATTTCTTCAGCATGCGAAAGGATAATATTTTCAATTTCTTGGGATATTATTGAGAAAAAAGTGGGAAAATGCCAAGAACCCAAAAGCATAGAAAAAATTTAAAAGTGGGAAAAATAGCGGATTTTATTACATTTAGATAAATAAAGTGAAAATAAATGAATTTACCCTATGAATCTTGAAAATTTGTTTTTTCTCATTAATTTTGAGATTGCTGATTATAGATAATTGAATAGTTATCTTGACATGGGGGGGGTGTGTGGGTTCACACTGTTATACAAATTGTATTTGAAAAAATAATTATAAAAAGATGTAGAAGAATTACAATTTTGAATTTACAAATGAAACTTTGGCCAATTATTAAAAATACTTAATACTACTAAATTTGAAGTGAAAATTTAAGAATTTAACATTGAAGTTTGAACAATGAAAATGTCGAATTCAAAATTTATGATGATTATAATGAGTAATGATGTCAAAATAACAAAATGGAGTGAAGTGAAGCCTCTAATCATCGTCAAACACTTCATAACTACAATTGCTGGGCTCCACATGGTCAAGGTCCTCGAAACTAATACCAGTCAGCCCTACCTCTGTAACTACAGGTTGCTCATCAATCTGTGCTAGCTCCTCTAGACCTACATCCCATCATGTCGCTGGACTCTTTTTGTACAAAAGTGTCTTGCAATAAATGAGACACAAAGCACTATCTACAACCCCAAGCTTTTTTGCTCTCCTAAAGGTAAGTTTGTTCCACTTAAGAGAGTGGATGAAGCTATAAGCTGACTAGTTCCTCTCAATAGTTGAAGAACTAGAAAATTGAGATAGTAATTGAATGGCTAGAGTGGTAGTCAAAGAAATCAGTCCATGGCAATTTCACCACAAAATTGGGTCCTCCTATGCTATAGTTGCCATATCCATCTTGGCCACCTTAGAATAACCCCTAAGAGTGTCAAATTTTGTCCACTCACTATGAATGATGCTGGCATATATAGGATCATACCTCTTTTTGATGGCCCTAAAGAATCCTACCTTCACCTCAGCATCCTGTATGGGTGTAAATCCAACAGGAGGCCTTTGCTTTTACCATGTGGGGTTCGATGCATAGGTGGCCATGTGCAAGGGAGTGTTGAACTTATCCCATCTTCGATGAATGATTGGCTTATTGTGCTCATTGTAGAATGCTAATGTGGGGTATTCCTATCGCACGGCAACCCTCCTTTGGTCAAGCATAGTATCAATGCACACACAAACCTCCCCAGGCTAGGTACATCGACATTCTTTGTCATTCTCCCGATCATGTCATAGTGAATATAATAACAGCACTCACGTCATATCAGAAATTCATAAATGGATCAAGAGAATTGTCCAACCGATAAGACACATTACCAACAATCTTTAGATGACATGCGCCTACCACGAAAGAGATATTTATCATAGACAGTTGGGCTGATTATGAATAGCAACAGCCATGTTGTAATGGACACCCTAGAATGCCCAAAAACTAAACCAACTGCTGATAGGAATTTAGTCAAACAGTTTGCATCCAACTCCTTATTTCTCCGTTTAATGTTTAAATCCCCTTATAGCTTCGGAAATGAAATGTTTGTTTGTTTTGAAGTCTTTGCATAGATTTGAAATCACATAACATGAACTAGAAGGAAATTACAATAATATGCAACATGAAGATTGAACTACTGCTGATATGATATTATTTCCAGAATTAATAAAATCAAATACATAGCAGATTTTTTCAACTCACTAAATACTCCAACATTTTTGACATAATGTTCCAACAATGACTTCCCATCTTGCTGCTACAGTAACATGAATAGTGCTGTGCTACAATAAAGTGAATAGTGCCGCACTAGTGCTGCGCCTGCGCTACAGTATTAATTAGTCTTCAATCAGTCCAATATCTTCATAAAATCATCCCTTCAGAATGGCATAAGCATTGGACAAGAAGTGAAGAAGGTATGAGCAAAAACACCACATCTTCTTGTAGCTAGAGATGCACCCAATCTGCCTGTTAATGAAGCTGATAGCAATGGATTCCAAAGGCCAAACCCCAAGGGAATGACATCTAGAATGTCACAAGAGAGGATAGACGTCCTCTAATGCCAAGAACGGATCTGCAAGTCACATATCAATTTCTTCTCATATTCAACATGCTGAATGAAGCCACAAAAGCTTCCTTTTATTCTTTCTCCAAGGTACGACCCAACTCACTTGAGCAATGTGGGATAAAAGATGTGCAATATAAAACATATTAAAATATTCACTTATGTCTCCCTTGGGTGCCCTTTTGATTTGCACACATCCTCATAAAATAAATATTAAAGTAACACTTTAATATTTTACAATTAAATTAAATGTTACTTTAATAACACTTCAGGCATTAAAATATATTAGCAGATAGGGAGAGAACAACTATTAGGGCACCCTATTACAGAGTGAAAGGGAGAGAACGGCTAAGGGCACCCTGTTGCAATTTCCCTTCCAACCCCTACGTTGAGGGACTGTTAATAAACATAAGGATTTCTAGCCATGGATGTGTGGTGGAGGACTGCATGGAGGGAGAACATCTGTCTTAGGGAACCTTACCATGACTCCTTACTCCATATCTTCTATGACTGAGATTCACATACAAATCAGATTTGCTGTGTAATGATGAATATATAATTTCCTTGCTCTAACCCTAGCTTTATTCACGAATGATGTCTGCAATATTACCTAACCATAATGCTTCATATATATATATATATATATATATATATATATATCATGATGTGATTGCAGGATTGAAAATCCCAGCATCACATTATTAAAGAGTTTTATTCGGTATGATGTAACCCTAACCCTAATATGTTGCAATTATGATTTTAGGGCAAATTCTAGGGCAAATTAGGAAGGGGACATTACATTCTAATATCTAACTACCTAGAAAACTAGAGCAATCATGGAGGCTACATATTGGGTGATGGAAACTTGATTATAAGCTCCTCCTTTTGTTGAAGGCCGCTGCAGAAGTCCTAATGCATCTGAGTGTGCTTTCCCAGCCTCCTTGCTACTACATGCACCAATAACAAGGAATTTTCCTACAAAGGACTGTGACTCTCAGATCGCCCCAAAAATATTTTCAGCTCTCCTCTTGACATGCTGCTTTGCCTTCCTTTCTTCCTGTCTTGCCTGACTGCTATCCTCTCCCTCCTCTGTGTCCATTTCTGTCCATCTTTCCTGGCATGGTAGGCAACTCACTCCTTCATGACACCCATCCTTTCATTTATTTGCCTTTTCCCTTTGTTATGATTTCTTTAGACAGCTATTCTGAGTTTGGTGTTGAACTGATGGGATAAATCGACTCTTTCACTTAACATTTATTTTGTTATTTATATTTATATTTTATTTTATCACTGGTTTTAATATTCAAATAAAATATTCAATTTATTGGGTCTTTAATTTGATGGTATTAAAGATTAGCAGGGAGAGTAGGTTAGAGGCTAATGATTTTAATTAGGCCTATGCAATTAAGCTCACATTAAGCTACTACCTGACTATCCTGATTTTGGATTTAAATCGTACTATTGAGCTAATTATGAGTTAAATATAATCCCTTGATTTTGTTTACCTTATATATGTCTGGGGTATGGGTGTAACAAATGACAAAATTTTCTGGTTTCAATGACTATACATGCTCCTTACTAACAAACACAAGTACATGTGAAGTGTTTATTGTTAGTCAAAGCTCCGAATGAGGCTCAAATAATTCAATGTACATGAATACATAGGTAGTTTTAGTCAGGCATTGAGAGTCTCTTTGACAGTTCCTTGCACACAGTTGATCAAAAGAGCATCAATAATTGTTAGTCATAAAGGTAAACATATCATTTAATTGCAATGTAACATTAGAAATCGTGGATATTAGAATCTTAACACATGGTCATAATCATCACAATGAACAAGTCATTAAAATACGAATAGATATTAAAATAATTAGGATTATAACAATTAATATCCGAGTCATTATCAACTACAAAAATCGTCAAAATGCAAGTAGATATTAAACTAATAAAGTCTCCACCTTGGTCCAAATTACATCCAGACTTCAGTGTCTAATAAGAACGCTGAGTTTGTGGGGACATGATAAATCCATGCCACTGTAGTGGGTTGGTCACACTGGTGGGAATTAGTGGAGCCACAAGGCTGAGCGAGAGGAAGTTGGGAATTTGAGTGGAAATGGTGTGTGAGAGAAGTGCCACTTAGTTGATTAGAAAAAAAGGTGTTTTTAACACCAATTTAATATACATTAAAATAATAATAATAATGAAATAAAATCAAATATTTGAAACATAATTTTGGCGCCTAGTTTTGGGCCAACTTATATTAAATAAATAAAATAAATATTCTCTTAGTAGGTTGGCCTCTTTCGGCCCTAGCGCAATATCCCATTCTACTATTTATATAAGTTTGAAGGTTGGGTGCCAATGGCTGGAAAAATTGATTGCAATTTTGGGAGTTTTCTTGAACTGGTTGCTGGGATGAAAAGCCCAATAACTTGCAAGGTTTAGATGCAAACCCTAGCCTTTCTGATCATATGCCACTCAAATCTGCAATTACAAACCTTATTATCCTTGCTAATTTGAAGCAGATCTGTCCTACAGGTGGTCCACTATTTGGTGGGTCTGCAAATAGGGCGATTACAGTCAAGAAACTCAATTTACTTGCCTGAGCTTACCTTGCTGCTGTTAGAATATTATGAAGTGTGCTGGGCAAATTTTCGTAGGTTTATAAGGAATAACATTGGAGGCTAGGTAACTGCAACAGTTTGAAGTAGGGTGCACTAGTTTCACCAGCTGGCCTTGGGAATCATTGCCATATTTCAGATCAAGGGGAGGGTGCTGATCATCTGCAATAGACGATGTTAAGTGTGAAATCAGATCCAATCCTACAATGTTGAGGTGATTAGGGTACTATTGGCTAAGGGTTTCATGCTTCAACTCTCTAGCAACTTGAAGATAGACTCCAACCATTGAATTCAGATCCCATACACCTCCAACAAGACAAACACCAGCCACAGAGCAGATCTGGATCTGAGCTTGAGGAGGCTTGGCACTTGGGACAGCATAGGGACATCACTTGCAGGTATCATATATTGCCTAGTAACAATATTTATAAATTTGTAGCAAATATGGGTCTATCCCAACTGCCCATTGATTTTTAATAATTGATTTGTATCAAGGTTGTACTGAAATTTCTATTTGGAATAAAATTGTTTTTGAAGTTGGAGGAATTTGAATGCTATTATTTGCAGCATTAATACTGTTATGAAAATTTGTTGGAAATTATAGTTTGAAAAATGGTTGATCAGCTAAAAGAAACCCTAAGCGTAACAGTGGTATCAAAGCCACTTTTTCCTACTAGCTTGTGGATGTGTGTGATGCAGGTTCATGCAAGAAAGTGAGGGAAATCAGGTACTTACGAATGGAAAAGAGGAAAGAAGAAACTATAGGTGAAAAATGAGGAAATCAACATCCAGGAAGTCATTAGGCATGAGAATTCAAAATAGAGAGCTTGCCGGAAAATTTTAGTGCACCATGAGGGAGTTTATTGCAGAGATTGTGAGGATTTGAGAGGAATGAACCAACTATGGAGTGTTGGAAGGTCAAATCCCAATGGTATTGAAGGAAGTCACTCAACTAATGATGGAGTTTTGGTCAATCCACCAACTAAGACAATTAGAACCGAATTTTTGCAAAGAGAGGAAGAGGACCTGTTTGATGAAGAGGTGCAAGTACCACCTAGATCTGATGATGAGATGACAATATATCATGCTGATCATAGTGCTCTAAGCCTAGCCATCTTCCGTGACATGTCATTCATGGAGTATTTTAACATGAAAACAAGAAATGATTATCATTGGGGAAGAAGATATCGTGATTAGTCCATGAGGGATATACAATGGTTGAGAAAGATCATTATACCCACCTATGATGGTTTAATGGGGTTACAACTAGCGCTTGGTTGCAAAAATTGGGAGAAGCAATCAAGTGTAAAACACTTCGCCTAGAGGTGTGGTTCATGAGTGGTGGTAACTATTGTTGCGTGTTTTGTGATACTCGCCAACACAGAATAAAATACCAAGTATTCTATCCGCTTCAACAAGGAAACATCATATGCTAAACCATGTGATCAAATAAGGCAACCCTAAGGTTTACAATGTGAACAATTTGACTTTATGACGAATAAACTCAATGAATGATGTAATTTTGTTGCTATCACAAAGGGACTTACGCTTTCATTGGAACAAGAATACCAAAGTAACTTGAACTTCAAATAAAAATCAAAAGGTTTAAGGGTTAGAGAATCTAATCTAAACCTAAGGACAATGATGATAATGGATGATGCTTTGATAGATGGATTCCACAAATCAAGCTTTGCTTCGTCATGAGGAAACAACTACACAAAACTGATGCAATCTCCAAAGGTAACGAAAGATTTTCATATCATAAACATTCATCCAAATACCCAATATTGGTGTAATCCAAATGAACATCCACAATAGAACTAGTGCTAAATTAGGTTCAGACTAACCATACACTGCAATTTGCAATCAACAAACTAAAAATTGCATGAATCGGAATTCCATCAAACATCTTCACATTTCTCCATTACGATCAATGAACTTTAACTAAAACTTTGAGAGTAGAAACCATGCAAAATGTTGAAACAATACACAAAAAATCCACCATCTCTTCAATGAAAATTATGTATTTATTTCATCATAGTCATGACAACAATTTCTAATCTTCGCTTCCTACTATTACTTCTACTTCCAAGTTCTAACTTCTCTATCCTACTAAACTTTACAAATGAGAAGAGCAAGCCTCATATAGTGCTCCTAATTACAAATGAAGGGCCTAGATTGATTCTAAATCAATGACCAGGATAATTCTATAAAATCTTAAAGTGACATAGTTATAACTAACATCTCCTTACATTCAATTCCATCCAATGGGAAAATTACAAGTTCTTGAATGTACGCCCTTTTGAGAACGGACCAATGATAATTTTCATATAGCCACAATGGCACAATTTACAAGGAATAGATAATGATACTTCGTCCAATGCATCCACATGTCCACTTGTTGATGAGTTAGGTTCGATGAATCTAGACACGATCTTTAATTATTTGATTGGTTGATGATGAGTAGACACCACCTCAACATGGATATCTTGTAAATTTAATCCTTATCACAAAGAAGTTCTTGATACTCAACTCTATCTACTTTTTTTGACTGATTGTGATGGTTCATATTCCCAAATTGCATTATCTTGATCATTATTCTCTATATCTCCATCAAATGAGTCTCTAACTTTGATTCACTCTTCCAAAATTATCTTCTTTGCAATTTCCTTGTCCATGGACTTCATTGTGCATTTCATCTCCACCTTCATAGTAATTCTTCATGATGTCTTGGATATCATCTTCATCTACTTGTAGGGTTCTTCTTAATTAACACTCAGCTTCCTCCTCTTTCATATTTCATCTTCATCATTTGCCATCTTCTTCTTGATATGTTGGATGTTCTTGACCTTGGTCTTGGAAATCCAAGGTCGTTGTAGAATCCTCCATTTGTAATGTTCTTCGTTATCGCTTTCTTGAACATGTCTTATTTTTCCTCGCATTGTTGAGACTTCTTCTATCAGCTCCTTGCATGTCTTGATCTTTTCATGTTGTTGAGGTATCTTCTCTCCATTGTTTGTAGTTGTATCCTTCATTTTGTCATCTTGAATGTTTTGAATTTTGCATTATTTAAAGCTCTTCATCTCATTTATCTCCCTTGCAATCACATGAAAATAAATTTTGTATTATGATGGTGAATAAAGTGCAATATACTTTTAATGATAAGAGTGAAAGTTTATGATCTTAAACTCTAAATTTATCCTGTTTGAAAAAGTTAAACAAACCTTCAGGGGAAGATGATGAAATACATTTCATTATGACCAGCAATTCATAACAATGCTTCATGAATTCTTCCACAAATCTGGAAAATAACTCAAAAGTTCTGGAAATCATGTTTGTAAATCTAGAATATGTTACTTTCAGATTGGAGAATCCTAGAAATGAAGGTGCAAATCTGAAAATGATGCTTATTTTGCCGATTGAAAATGGTTCAGGTCTGAAGGAAAATGAATTTGTTCCTCTTCAACAAACACAATCAGAAATCTGATCTTTGTTTCACCTTGCTCACAGTTTGATCCAACCCCTTTTCATCTAACTCGCACCTCACCTTTTCTCCTCTTGCTATCTGCTATGAAGTTGAGAATCTGATTCGCATCCTCATTGGACAAGTTCTGGAGTTTACCTCTGGTCTGCTCTTTGGATTAGCATATGCAACACTGAAATTTGTTTTCTCCTTCTGGAATTTGTCTCCTCTGCTATGGATTTGCTGTTCTGCTTCTGAATTTAATTTGTAATTGAGTTTGGATGGTGAAGAAATGTCCTTTAATTCTTGTTTTTTATATGCGTTACCAGTTCCTAAGCAAGGGTCGGCTCTATTTGAAAAGGCTACACATTTCAATCTTGTCTTGATTTTAATTTTGCTTGAATTCTAATCTGGTTGGTTCCTTTGATCTTAAATTCTTTTCATCTGGCTCATATGTTTGTGAAACTTCAAACATCAAGGTCGGCTGCATACGTTTCACCTTTCATTTTGTTTGAACCCACACGTTTCATGAATTTGATTTGAAATTGAGTTTGGATGGTGGAAAAATATCCTTTAATTCTTGTTTTTAAATGTGTTCGTAGTTCCTAAGCAAGGGTTGGCTCTATTTGAAAAGTCTACACATTTCAAGCTTGTCTTGATTTTAATTTTACTTGAATTATAATCTGGTTGGTTACTTTGATCTTTAACACTTTTCATCTTGCTCATACATTTGTGAAGCTTCAAACATCTAGGTCGGTTTCATACGTTTCACCTTTTATTTTGTTTGAACCCACACATTTCATGAAGGGGTTTAAATTACACGTTTCATCCTATGCTTGGAATGAAGTTGGCCTTGTATGTTTCTTCTTAATGTTTTCTTGCACTCACACGTTTTCCTTTGCTTTACATGCTTGTGAAGGGGTATTTTCAAATTTGGCTTGGTTTATTAGGCCTTAACTCTCCCCTAGCAGTATTTACATGTGTCCACAGACAAGTTGAGCGCAAATCATAGGTGTGCATGGACAACTAGGGTGGGATTAAGGGGTATTCCGGGACTAGAGTGCGGATGTGAGGATGAATTCCAAATTAATGAGTGTTGGAGAGGTTTAGTCCTGAACTACTAGGTGCTAAACAAGGTTTGACAAGGAATTCCTAAGCACAAATCTAACTTGTGCATGGACAAGTGAATGTTATGATGAATTGCCAAAAAAAATTAAAACTTGAATGTGGATCCATGCTTGAACCTTGGAATTTGATTTTAATTTTGGAATTCTACACTTGAACTAAGGATTGATCATTTTAATTTTGAATTCCATGTTTCACCTTAGGATTTTTAAATGCATTTTGTGAATTTCCACACTCAACCATGGAATTTAATCTTTGAATCTAAGAATTCTCTATTTAGCTTAGAATTTTAACATTTCATCTTGAAATTCCATATTTCAAACAAGGTTTGAAAATTACGCTTTGTCAAAGGATTTTTCACAAAATTTTCTTGATTTTCCTCTCCTGTCAAGGTTGGAATATCTGACCTTGAGAAGGAATTTTTGTTGTCTTGGTATCACATCCTTGGAATTTTCCTCATTTTTCCATACTTGGCATTTTCCAAATTTTCACACTCTTGTCAATTTGTTTTGACAACATTTTACAAGATTTCTTGCATTTTTGACAACTTTGACAACATTGATAACATTGACAACTTTTTGCATTTTTCGCCCTATATTTACAATCTCGAAGTTCATTCATGGATTTAAGACTTGATCACACCCTAAGGACAAAACTTTGCACTTTAAGACATTTCAAGTGTTGATCAGACTTGTAAGACATCACTTTCTAAAGGCTAAAAGATAAAAAATATTGCCAAGCTAAAACAAAACTAAGCAAACACTAATCTAAGATGCAAAAAATGTGAGGATCTTGTTGATGGGTGTTTAATGACCACACCAACACACAACAAAGTTTCCAAAGGACACTCAATTCTCTCTTGAGCAAAGACTCCTCGTATGCTAAGATCGTAGAGGCGACTCCAAGGTTCCTATGCGAACTTGCGACTTTATGATGAATATAGCTTATTTGGTATGATGTGTGCTGGTAATCCAAGGGGGACTTACGCTTTTATTGTTCTTCGATTACAATGAGGACATGGAATGATGCACTCTCCAAGCATGTATGGTATGAAAGATATAGCAATGAAGGTTCTCTTTTTTGGATTTTGGATCACAAAATTAAAAAAAAATGGAAAAAGAGGATCGGGTTAGGAATTCTACTCTACTCCTAATAATTCAAGAGACTGTGAATGATTGGGTGAGATCAAACCACACTTAGGTTCGCCAAAAGAAACAACTGGACAAAGTGGGTGCAATCTTCAAGGGTTGTGCTTATGTTTTACATACCTTAAAAAATTACCATCAGAATGAACAATATTTATCTAAGGTTAGAAGTTAAACATGCACAAAACAAGCTCAAACTAACCTTACACAATGAAACAAATTCATCCATTCATCAAAGGTATGAGCAAAGGATTTCACCACTAATCAAAACTATCAGATGTTTCATTCACTACACAACTTTGAAAGAAACAAACTCTACTGTACTTTGAAGGATAGGAAACCATGCAACTTCAAGATAACACAATTATTCACCAACGAACCAATGAATGAATTATTATTATCTTGAGAGTATCTTAACAACAATTTCACAATATCTCTCCTTATTACAAATGAGGGGGGTAAATCCCTTTATATAGGCCTTCAAAAGGTAATTGGAGAAAACCCTAATTAGGGTTTCAAAGTAAATGACCACCTTTTATTCAAAAAGAACTAGAGTAAGGAACTAATAACTAGTCAACTAAGCATTAAACAACTAGTCTCTAGAAGTGTCTCTTATCTCTCTCTTTGTTGGAAAATTCAATGAACCTAGACACCACTATCTCGAGTTCATCTACAGAGACACTTGGCGTAGTCTCATGCTTGTACTCCATGATTGTTGTATCCTTTCACACTGGCTGAGAGTCTTATCCCTTGCTGGCTTGAGTATCTAAATCTTGTTCATGAAATTGATGAATATGGAAATGTCATCCAAGCGACTCTCCGAGATGGAACTCATGTCCATGAAAAGGTGTTCCCTTGACCTTGCTCTTCTAATTATTTGTAGTTATCTCCTTATCTCCCATTTCTTGCGCAAACGATGCCTCTGTTGAGGAGAGGATTTCCATCTGAATTTCTTTGAGTATCCTCCTTAGTTGGGCTGATTCTTCATTTGATTTCTCAAAGACTTCCTTTCTTGATATCACTGCCCAATACCATTTGGAGAATTCATATGCTTCCTTTTCCTTGATCATTGTCTCAAGGAATCTCCATCAATGCTCCTAGGTGTGGAATAGTCTTGTCTTGGTAGATATGAGTGTCTTCTCAAGCGTGATCAATATCTTGGATTAAACTGAGGATGGCCAAAATCTTGTTATACATCTGCACTAAGTCCTCAATGAATGTATCTGCCTCTTTGTGAACTTTCTTCAATCGGTATTTAGTTCCCTGAGCAATCACCTTCATTTCTTCAAGGCCTTGAATTAATTTCCTTGGAAGGGCAGTGGGTGGAACAAATGTCTCATTTTCTTGCCTAACTAGCTTCATTAGGCGTTGCACATATCCATCTAAGGCTTTATGGTCAGTCATTAGCTTTTTATACTTTTCTTCCAATTTCTTGATTTGATCTTTCAATGCTTGAGTGGAATCATCAAAATCTTCAATGACTTGGGCTTTTGAAGTAGGTCCTAAATCAATCTCTGTTACATCATATTCCTCTGGAGTGATCTCATCCCTTGTCTTGTCTACTCTAGGAATAACATGTCGAATCCTGGACCTTGATTTTCCTCTTATCATCCAGGAGATCTTCTTGGCTGTCTTCTTTTCTTCTGGCTTATTTATCCAATCGAGGAGTTCTCCAAATTTTGTTGCTGGATCACCATACCTTTAGCCACATTGGTACTTTTGACAGCTGACTATGCACTTCCATTTGTTCTTGCTGTCCTAGCAAAGTTTCATTCAAAAGAAAATCTTTGCTGGGGAGGGAAAAATTGGGATCCACTTTTGTTGTCATATCATGCTGGTCAAAGAAATCCATGATGTCAAAATCTTTATCTTGATGAGATTCCTGTTCAAGATTTTCTTGTTGGGGAGGTTCCATGGAAGCATTTCCACTTTGCTTCTCAGGTACACTAGACAAAATCTCCATTTGGCTTTCATTCCTGGGATGAGATATCCTTTCTCGTGTAAATAAGTCTACTTCTACGCTTGGAGAATTGTTTGGTGATGGTTGAGGTGTCACTGTCTTCTGCTTCTTCGAGTTTGGTCCTTTGCTTGGTGCATTTTGCTTCTTTGCCTTCCTTGAACTTGGACTTTTGGCAATCTTTTCGCCTTTTCTTTGACTATTATCTTCTTGTTGGCCTTGTTCATACTCATTTGTACCATCTTATGTTTCCTCAGTAATTCCATCCTAAGTGGATTGTGATTCAGGATTGCCCATCAAATCATATGTCAATTGAGTAGGGCTTGGAATCTGCTAACCTACCTATCAATTCAGATCTTGGTTCTTTTAGTGACCTGTCTTGTTAAAGTGTTAAAGATCGGATATGCCTGGATTAGTCCAATTTAATGGAAAAATGGGCTTGTTCTTTTCCTTCTCAAAGTTTGGGTGCACTCTATTTTCATCCTCTCCTAATTGATCAGACACTGAAAAGAGTTCACACGTTTGCAATAGATTCGACAATGGTCTAGAAAACATTCTTCTTCTAATCTCAAAATCATATCTAGTGTTTGCCTAGTAATCTTCTAGGTGTGCTGTATGCCGGCGTCTCCAACCATGTGCAGTCTGGATCCTGTTATATGGATCAAAGTTTGCCCTTGCTATGTATCTGGTGAGCTTGTAGAACTGCTACTCCTTAGCTGACTTTTCCATTGCTGAAAGTGACAGACACTTCATTTGCATCTCCCATGATGAAGGGAAATTGTAATCCTTGCTTTTTCTTCTTCTTCTAAATTTTGTCATATATTGTCAATTGCCTTGTTACATTCCGTAGGATTATTTTATCTATTGGGTCCCTTGGTAGCCAAAGAGGATTGCCATCAAACCCTTGGACTCTGATATATGTGAACCTAGGAAATTGGATGAACCATGCACCGTACTTTTCCACCAATTTTCTAGCCTTTGAGGATAACCTTTTATGAAAACCTCCTTGCAGACTCCGAACAATATGCATTGAAAATGCATCGTTCACTCTCTTGTAATGA
The DNA here is from genome assembly GCF_030272615.1 of Cryptomeria japonica. Lineage (NCBI taxonomy): Eukaryota > Viridiplantae > Streptophyta > Pinopsida > Cupressales > Cupressaceae > Cryptomeria > Cryptomeria japonica. The sequence goes on from NC_081409.1 coordinate 805,923,018, forward strand.
TTGATGTTGGTCAGTTGTAATTGAGGAAAGCATTCATATATTTTGAACTTTCCTTCACCTTGTCCAATCGGTCCTTGGCATATGAGTCCATTGTTGCAAGGTTTGTGCCCTTGGTCTCCTTGTGCTGTGCAGTGCAGCGGTTGGGTTTGTGACATGGCTTAACCACCTCCTGTGGATTCTATAAGTCTAGTGGTTGTTTCGGGCATTAACAGGTTGATCTTTTGGTGGATCGACAACCGCATTTGTAACAAGTGGTTTCAGAGCTTGGTCACAGGTTCAAACCCCTTGCTTGCATTGGGGGGGGATTGTTGCAATGTGTCCACCCTTGGTCTCCTTGTGTTGTGCAGCGCAACGCTCGGGTTTGTGACATGGCTTAACCGCCTCCTGTGGATTCTATAAGTCTAGTTGTTGTATCGAGCATTAAGAGGTCGATCTTTTGGTGCAACGACGACCGCACTTGTAACATCCATCATACTTCTGAATTCTGGCAATCAAGTAGATTAAGTATGAAGGCATGTAGAAAGAACGAGTTTGTTCCAAGTTCCTCAACTACTCATCCAAATTGTCACTTATCAATTTGGACTACTCTATAGCTCTGATTCCTTGTATAACTTCTACAATGTAGAAGACATCCATGGTTCATAGGCATAGGCATGTTGACTTCCCATGAGTCTCTAGCTACACATTCATCTGCCCCTGTGTGGTAGAACTTCAATGCTTTCTCTTTATTATTATACTTAATAGAACGGTATGTGGTGATTCCAAATGCCTTTGAGATTGCTCTTGGAGTGAGGTTAGCCAGTAACTTGCCATCAGGAGTTGGGATCGTTCTTCTCTCTGGATTGTAGTTTTTTGCACATTCAACGATCAATTTTGGACATTGGATGGAAGGAGGAAATCCAGCTGCATGGACGATTCCACTCTTGACCATTGTTCGCGCCATTGCTGAAGGAACTACGCCATCATGCCTGAACATCCTTCACCTGAAATCTTCTAAGTCGAATCTCCCAAAGTTGATGTTGGCAACAGTTCCCCACTTTGATTGGATTTTGGATTCGGGAAGAAATCCTTTCGTCTCCTTCTTGATCAGTGCCTGCTTATACTTAGCTGCGATCTTGACTTCCACCATTTAGTTTCCTGGAATTCCAAGGATAGATGATGTTAAAATTATTTCCTTTTTAAACTTGAAAATTTTATCAATCCAGATTAATTCTTTAACAACTAATGAAAAGACCCGAAATCTAATTGTATAGAATTTCTGATTGTTGACTATATATCTAATCAGAAGAATACTGTTTTCAACAAAAAATGCCACAAAAAAGTGCTTTAAAATATAATTCCTCTAGGAAAATGAACTAAATGGAACTCTTGTCAAACTAATTGTGTGAAGATAGTGCCATACGAGAACACAAATTTAAGACATACGGTTATCCATACAGAATTTGAACTGGAATAAGAAATTTTTACAATTCACCCGCAGAAATATAAAGTGCAAGAAATGAAATGGATCAAGAGAGGAAAATGACCCTTCCTTTCCAATCAGGGCTGATCAGTAACTCAAAACTTCAAATCTGATTTAGGAAAAAAATGCTCACAATGTCTTGATTGTGTTGAAGGATTGAACCAAATAATCGGTCTTCTAGCTTTCTAGAAAGGTCACTATTCCAAATTTTCTTTTTCTTTTTTGAGAGGTATGAAGTTAGAGATAGTTCAATTGATTTCTTGTTTTTGATGTCTACTAATTGACATAATGTTTAACACTCTGAATTTGAATCATTTCCAACAAATGATTTACATAATTTTACTTCTGCATTGTGTAACATAAGCATATGTGCATGAAATATTATAAAAATCCATCATGCATGCTATAAATAACTAAGGTGCCGTTAGAGACTTGATGTATGGCTGAAATGGACTTCTTGCATGGAGACCACCATGAATGTGTCATTCAATCCTTTAAGTGATGCAAATATTTCAAAGTCCTGAACTGGCTGCTGGAGAACAAAAGCTTCTCCAATTGTTGGTTCTAACACGTATTTGTGATCTTCACAAAGGTATGCAGGAAGCTTTTTTTTGGGGAAAAGATGTATTCTTCATGGATAAGTTGCCGGAAGAGTTTGTTTTAATATGAACACGTAGTGACAGTATGCCATTTGGCTTCCGTAATGTTGTGTAGGTCACAAAGATGCAACACTTGTAGGCAAAGCTATTGTTTTGCTCTCTTAAATAAAGTACAATCATATATGTTGTGTAGGCTGTGTTAATGACGTGAGCAATGAAATTTCGAAATTTTACTTGTTTGTTTCGTATATTGGCTATATGTGTTTCTAAAGAATTAATGTTTGCTTGAGTGAGGTTTGATGTAATTTGGAATACTGATAATTTTAGATATATCGGATATATGGTTTGTTGCTTCATTCATTATTACATTGCTTGTGTACCATTATTTTGTTTGAGACGGTGTAAGAACAGGATTTGCACATGGTATTTACAAGAGTAGTAGTTCCTATATATTTATCTATTTTCACCCAATCTAAATATCATGATAGTATATAGTTAGCCTCATATTCTTTGTTTTATTTGTCTATTAGAAAAGATAGTGCAAGATAGTGGTACGATTACAGTTCACTTTGTAAATTGATTAAGCTTCCATTATTTTCAGGCGAAGAAAGCACAAGAGAAATGAAGGGTCTCGGAAATGGGTTATTCTATATTCAGGCATGGAAGATGATGGTCTTTCATCAAGAGGTCCAATGTTAAATATATGAAATCTCTTTTGATTTATTCCAATTTATTCCTATATTTTAATTGGTTCATTAAAATCTTCATTTCAATGTTTTTAATCTGATAATGGACAATGTAATCTTATTAGACATGCCACCATTTCGAGTCTTATGTTTTTCATCATTTTTTAGTACTTGCGGTTAGACTAGTACTATCTAAAAGAATATTTTTAGGCAAATTTTTACGTACATTAACATTATCTTTAGTATGTTTAAAAATTCTTTTCAAATTTATTTTACACATCCAATAAACAAATATTTAACAAATTATTCACAATATATATTTAGATTTTTTAAAGTTTTATATTATATAAAAAAATAAAAAAATAAAAATTAACAGTATTATTTTAGTTATCCTTGTGCAATTTAATAATATAAAAGTTTGATAATAAAATAATGTTATTATTAATAATATAATACTAATATTTTAAATAGTAAATTAATAAATAACAACATAATAATATTAAATATTTTAAAATTTATACAATTATTATAGTATAATTATAATATAATAATTAAAAATACAACAATTTAAGAATACTAATATTTATTTATATTAGTGTAAACCTAATCTTAAAACTAATCATATCTCTAATTGAACCTTAACATATTTAACCTAAGTCTAACCTATGACCAACTTAAAGACTCTTAATGATATTAAATTTTGTGATGAACTAGACATGAAATCTGTACAAACTATTCACTAATTTATGTATATAAAATGTGACATTTTGATTTCTATAAGCTCTTTTTAATCCTCTCTTAATACTTTTATCTAAACTCCTAAATTTACTTTACTCCATTTTCCCATAAATTTTTAATTTTTAAAATGTGTAATTATTATGAACTTTAAATAATTAATATTTTTATATATACATTATTTGTAACATTTGATCTACAATATTTAATCTTAATTTTTTTATATATACATTATTTTAATATTTTTTATGGGAGTTAGGTTATGCTATTAATATGTAGCAATTTTAACTAATGTGTTGTAAATAACAATTTCTTTTAATGAATTAGGTTATGTTGCTGAATATGTGGCAACTTTAACTGTTTTATACGATCATTTTTTTAATATGGTTAAATTTTGTTTCAATATATATTTCTTGTAGTATCTTATATATATTTGTAAAAATATGGGCATGCTAGTATAATAATATTAAAATTATTTATTTTAGTTAGATTAGGATATTATTTTAAAATAGATTTAATGCAATTCTTATTAAATAATAATATAATAATATAAAAAACTTAATGGTTTTGATTAAAAAGTAGCGTTAACTAGGGCGTTGACCCTTTAACATAGTGACAGACTATCAACAACACTTTAATAACAACCAAAAATCAAAATAGCTAACATGGGAGCAAGCCTCGAATAAACAAGGTTGGATAAGAGAAAGAGAAAGCTTGTCTAACTTTCAACAACCCAAACCTCAAGGAGGGGAAGGGACACCCAAGCCTTGACAAGGAGGGGTTTGGGGGTGAGGGGTGGAGAGGACTTCCCCTTTCGATTGCGACAAACTACAGTCCAGGTGATATTGCCATTGGGACCATCAAGAGAATGATTAAGCGGTAAGGACCCTGCTCGAATACCATCAATAGAGCTAATAGAGTGCAGCTGTAGGACAAAAGCTGGCTACTGCAGAACAACAGGTGATTGTTGCAAAGGAGTGACATCAGGAGTAGAACTAGTAGGAGTAGAGAGAAGCTGCAAGTTAGAGGCGAGAGGAGTTGAAACTACCAGGGCTGGAGGAGTCACTACATAATTGACTGCAACATCAACAACAATAAGAGGCACCTTAACCTCTTGAGAGGAGCCATTTGAATCAAGATCAATGACATGGATGGTCAAGTAATTAGCAGTAGCATCTTTCCACCTGGTAGCAACACCTTTGTGGCGTGAAATAGAGTAGTCCGAAGCAAGATGACTTGTAGAAAAACTTTTGCAACAGTGAAAGGGGAGGTCTTCAAAATCCAATGATTGTGTCCAATGTCGATCCCCAACCATGAGAACCACATCTCGTAGGAGAGGCGAGGAGATGTCAATATCAACTAAGATACAAACAAAGGTAGTGTGGTCCATTGAAGACGTAGCATCATCAACCTTTAAGAAATGACCAATAGAGTGACCGATAGCCTCATAGCAAGAATGCTCTCAAAAATGAAGGGGGAGATTTGGAAAGCGAACCCAAATTGGACACACATTAAGCAGTTCAGTGTGAGGGTTAAAAGTAGCCCAAGGCTTAATAGAGAGGGATTGCACTCCCCAAACCCACAACTTGCCCAAAACCAAATCTCGATTAGTCGAAGATGTAAAAGAAGCAATGAAAAAGCTTTTAGCACAAGGAAAAAACACAATATTATGAGCTACCAAAGGCCTCCAAGAGTCACTCACCCAACGGTGGAGGTCTGGTAGTGAAGGCCATTGTCATATCCCCCTTCTAAATTTAACAATTTACTATTTATAGTGAGCCTAGTTATCTAAAATAGTCAATCACAACCTTCAAATAAACTGGAAAACTCTAGTCGCCAAAAGGAATTCTTCAAATCTGAATAAATGGAAATTAATTTGAAGTGTTTCTAATAATAAAAAAAGGGGCATGAGTTTGGAAATAGAAAGTTTAGTTTGTGAAGGGAAATAGAAGAAGTTAAATAAAGAGAAATGGATTTTGGAATGAAATGTTGAAAGGTGGTTGACAAATGGTAAGTGAATGTTTTAAATTTGAATTACAAACATATTTCCCTCCTAGGCGTTGGATTTGGGCACCAAGTTTGAATTCAAAATTATTCTGGGGTTTAAGTATCGTTTTGGTTACAGTTTCGTTCATTCTATCTTATCATTTTTAATAGGGTTTTGTTGTTCTTCTTTAGAGGCTGAGAAACCATTGAAGGAGTGATCTTTCAGGCTGATAAACCAGGGGGATAGAGGCTTGCAGGAAGTGTGTTTACAAGTATCCAGTGGCAATCACATTTAGGGGTTGTAGTGTGTTCAAAGAGACTTTATGTGTGTTGTTTTGACAAGGGTTGTAAAAGATAGTGTGTGGTAGTTTTTTAGTCCATTTTCAGATATGTATTGCTGGTAATAACAACGTATATTGCTGTTCTTGGCTGTGTTAGGCATTTATTTCATGCATCTTTCTATTGTGGCAAAGTGTGAGGAGTTTCGAGAGTATTTTGGATTTTATAGTAGATTTGTGAAGCTTTGAGCTCCATTTTTGGAGTCTATTTTGTAATGGTTCATTGCAGATTTGTAGACTATCATAAACAAATATTTGCATGCTGTTATAATGCCAAAATATTTGTAGAATCTTCTTCTTATGTTTTTATGAGGGTTTTAAGTGTTTATAAGTTCATTGGTGCAATTTTCGGCATACCCAATTTCACTGCTTGGTTGCAAATCGTAAATTTGAGTTGGATTATTAGAATTTTGTAAATCTGATATAAAATTGCAGCAAGGGTTATTATAGTGGTATCAAAGCTAAGATCTTGCCAGCTTGTAGGGTTTTGAGTTGCAAATAATGGGGGGAATTTTCAATTACTTCATGAGAAGTAGCTCTAGAGGGAAGAAGTCAATTCTCAACATAAAGACAACCAAGGCCATGGTCCTACCTGATAATGAAGGAGAAGGAGCTACCCCCATCATCTCAATAGAAATATCCTTGATTGAAATAGCTACCGAATGGTACGAGGATTATATTAAACAATCTGATGCTTTCAAAGCAATTGTTGCATTTGAGAAAATTATAGATATTAATGAAAAGGATCTAAAGAGAAGAGAACAAATGAAAAGACATTATCCTACAACTATACTGAATACAAGCACAATTATTACAAAGATGAAAGAAAACACTAGAAGTGAACTTAGAAGAAAAATGCTATGTTTTACATGCAAGGAACATTGGGAAGCAAGTCATGGATGTGGGAACAATAAAGAAGCGAAGGGAGAAGCATGTATGAATGAGATGGTGGAACCAGAAAGGATGATGGATACATCATTACAAGACCAAGATAAGAAAGAAGAATCAAAATCGAAGCTTGAATATTTTCATAAAAAATGCATATCAGAATCAAAACAACTTACTGAGCAGGAGCCAAAGAATGAACAATCAAATTTGGAAATATGAGACATCATGAACAAGGCTGAAATTACCAAAAATAATATTTTAGTTATTATAATATTAAAATTATTTATTTTAGTTTTGTTATGGTTATTCTCATGTAATTCAATACTCTATCACTTATAAGTGGAATAAAATTAGAAAACACTACAATATATCTTACTATTATCTAATACAATCTCATTTTTTAAAATCAAAATTAAAATCAAATTACAATACATTTATTCGAAGTTACAATTGTAATTCAAATCACATTGACTATTTCTATTTCTAAATCATAACGACAATCTTACGATTTACGAATAGACTAATGATCAACTAATTCAAAATATCATTCTTATTTATTCAGATAATAATAGTTACATTTATTAATTCTATTACAATATTAAAACGACAAGTGCTCGCCACAACATGGCATTTGTTTTTTCATGAAATGATCAAATGTCTAACTTATATATATTATTTAACATTTAAGATTTACTTTTTGTTCTAGAAGTACGAAATGTTGTGTTGCCTAAGTAACTCTTCCAAACATCAAACAAAGGTTCTTGCTGCCTTGTTTAACTAGAAACAAAATTGTTTGTTTTTTTCCTTATACCACCTTAATTATGAAAAAATTCAAATGGCAACAAATCAACTTTAAACCATTATATTTACTGTAAAAATAACATAAATTGTTTAATAGAAATTAGCATATATGTACGAAGAGGACAGGCTACTGTTTGAGTTATCACATCATTAGTATGTTTATATGTTATTAGGTTAATGTTGTTGGGTCTGTTAAATAAATAAATTTTAGTATATCAGTTGGGTACTTATAGGAAAAATGAGGCTTTATAGAAGCCATTAAATATCGTTTGTAATCAATAAACTCCAGTAGAAACAATATACATTATTTTTATTGCGTTCAATCATGGTGTAGTTTGTTAATCTTTGTGCTCACCATTTCAATTGTAGCCTCATTTTGAGTATTTAGTGATTTATGAAAATTAGGATATTAATCAATTAAGGTGGATGTCCAATTTCAATTTTGATTTTTGCACACTCAATTTATTATAATCTATTGTGCCCCTTTATGAGGTATGCATGTAGATTGCTGTGTTTAAGAGTTAATAGAGCAGTATGGTCATCCACAATGTTTCAAAATGGTTTGTATCGAAGTCATGCCATAGAGCATACTAGAAGGAGAATTGACAAGGGAGATGGTAACATGAAGAATATTAGAAGGTAGTGGAGTGACCAATGGTGGTAGCAAAAAAAGAGTAATATCATGGGTCGTGTTTGACAATATTTTAACAGTAATATTATGGTGGGATTTTAGATAGTAGTTGAAATTTGCCACTTCACGCCACATTTATGGGGGTTAAATGAAGTTATACGAACACAAAATTTTATAGGTAAGTGGCCCTTGTTAGTTTTCTAAAAAATATGATTTGTTTATTGTTTAGTATTAAAAAAAGTTTACAATCAACATGGATATGTTATAGTAGGAAAAACTAATGGCATTGACTCAGGGTCCTACTATCATTGTTCTTGCTCCTATTCCAATTAATGATTCTCTTTCAGCTTTTGTTTCTATTTCAGCCCCTATTTTCATTCCTGCATCTCCTTTGGTTCCTATGTCTCTCTCCCTTTCTGTGTTTGTGATGGGTATAACTAAGAATGACATGGTTTCATTGCGGATTTTGGGTTGAAACTTTAATTTGTGCTACCCAAATTTGGGTGCGGGTCTGCTTAGGGAGGCATGGCCTTTTCTTCTTTAGTTGTATTTCAACAAGCCACAGATTAAAATGGGCTTTTCTATATGCTAGGTTCACTTGAGGTATCTTCATAGGTGGAAACACTAGTTCCTACCTCTCCTGCTCAAGTGCCTTTTTTGCTTGGTGCCACTCTTGGCCGGCCTAGAACTTCCAACTTTGGAAGTTATGTGTTATCGGTCTAGTCCGTCCTTTTACAGGTGCTCCTGGCTATGCTCAGGTGACCATAACTTGACTTGTTCAACCTTTATGTAAGTCCTATCCTCTTTGTTGTGGATGTGTTAAAAATGTAGATTTCTACTAGCTTAGAGCTCTTGTGTTTCGTTTTTCAACCTCTACCCCTCTTTGCCCTACGTACACGACTAGGTTTAAGATTCTTGGAAGCCCTTGTGGTTGGTAAGATAGATCTTTTCCCCCTAGCAAAAGGTTTTTTCATTCCTTCTTTTTGTGACATTCAAGGTTGAACACTTGGTGTTGGGTTAGCTTTGGGCTTCGGGAGAGTACTCCCTCTCAGTCAAACCTTGGTCTTATTTTTTTAACCCTCTTATTTGTTGACACACCCAAGAGCTTGTGCACCTCCACCAAACAATGAGAAGCAACCACAAGCTATTCACTAATCAATGTACACAATGCATTGAAGAGTATGCGATGTTTATAAATGTACATACCACATGCTTATAAAGTAGAATTCAGGAGAGTAGTGTACAGACGAGGACATATGACCCAATTAGCAAGAAGAGTAGGTATATAATCACTCTGGCACAAATAATAATATACCTAACTTGATAGTTAATATACAACTATGCATCTAGAAGAATACCTATACGTAAGTAAACTTAAGAAATTGTTTGTACAACCTAAATGCATACACTAACACCCCCTTTAAGTGAATCTTAGGGAGAGATATGCAAGAGTTGCAATTAGTGAATGAAAATGAAACATGAGAAGCATTATGGGTCTGACCACATCGCCGTATTAGGTACCTGATGTGTAGTGAATGTCAAACTGTGTAGTGCCTTGAATGTACCTCAAGATGCGCTTGGCTGCCTTCCAATGACTTATGAGGATCTTGAGAGAAACAAGAGACAAGATCAACTCCAAAGGAAATATCAGGATGACTATGTGTCAAGTACAAAAGGTTGCCAACAAAATGTTGATACAAGGTAGCATTAATTGATGGAGTAGTGCAACTGGTGGACAACATGACACTTGACTGAAAAGGAATAGGAGTTGACTTGCAATAATCTATCTCAAAATTTTGAAGCAAATCAAGAGCATACTTCTTCTAAAAGATAGAAATACCAATAGAAGACTAATGATCATGGAGACCAAGAAAGTAATGCTAAAGACCAAGGCCAGTCATATCAAAACGCTCCATCAAAGCTTGATGAGTATCCTCAATTATGGCAGGAGAACTCTGAGTGAGATTTTAGTTATCCACGTAGAGGACATGAACGAGAAGATCCTCCACATGCCTTCGAATGTAAACTCTAGGATCAAAGTGACATCTAGTGAATTCGAAAGCAAGAAAAAAATTGTCCATCTTCTCATACCAAGCTCCAGGAGCTTGTTTGAGACCATACAATGAACGACGTAGCCTAAAAACAAGTGAAGAATCCCGTACAAAGCCTGCTAGATGCTCCATATAGATCTCCTCATGAAGATCACCATGCAAGAAAGAAATCTTCACATCCATCTGATACACTAACCGACCTTGAGTGCAACAAAAGGAAGTACATGACAAATTGATGGGATGGGGTTAGGGATAGACTAGCCTAGTCTATGCTCTTGGATCCTTTCCTGGGATCACCTGGTATTCTCTACACACCCTAGGGTCTCTAGGAATTCCCTTTGCTTGAGGAATCCACTGACCATGCCCAATCCACCCACCAATGAGTTGCAATACTGCTCCTAGGGTCTCACCTACTCATGAGACTCAAAACCCCTTACTATGGCTAATAAGGGCTAATCTTGTTCCACACCTTCCAAGGTCTTAGCAAGGTTGTTTCAAGTCTATCTCATGGTCTATCCACCCATTTATGTGCCCCCTAGAGGTTTCAAGATTCTAACCCCTTACCGGTTTCACAAATTTGGGTTTTTGCCTTCAAATAGGGCTACAAGGATTAGGACCAATTAGGCCTCCTACCCGGTCTTCTAGGGCTCCCTCTCACAAACGATGCACACACAACCCAAACTCCCAAAATGGACTGCCATTCAATTGGCAAGGGCTCAAGGATTTTCTAGGTTTTGGGCCTCCAAGTGGCCGTACACTGCCTAGGGCGAATTTTTGGGGTTTTCAAGGGTTTTGTGAGGGTTTCTAGGGTCTGCCTGGGTAACAGTGAGTGTTTTGAGTTTTAGCCACCTTGTTTGGATTGGTGGAGGCTCCTCCTTCACACCAATGATGCTTCACTCACTCCTCTGCACCTCCTCCAAAGGATGCACTATCCACTAACCAACCTTGCTCTCCAAGACCTCTGCAATTTGACCTCTCCTAACCGGGCACTGTCCAGTCTCGCCTAGGAGTGGGTCTTTGCTTGGCCTTCCTGCATTTTCAAGGGCCTTGCCTGCTTGGGACTATAGTACATGGTCTTCACATTCATTCTCCATGGTTTCATGGTGGTTCCACAACGGGGAATGGAGTTAAGACTTCATTTGCTCAAACCAGTCCAAAACTAGACAGTGAGACTGCAACTTACAAATTATTTACAAACACACTCAACCGGTAAACAAAAAGCTAATCTAGTCACTCACAATGAAGATATATACACCAAAGAAGACATTTCACACAGGTTTGCTTGCAAATCAATCCAATAGTTTGCTTGGTAACTTCATTCAAACTGACTGGTAACCCAAAAACAGTCACAGTCAAGCTTTTTCTTCCTTGGCCGTACAATGTCTGACATCCAACCCTTTAACTTAGGGTTTGCAACATCTTATACTGCCCATACCTCCGTTGGTGTGCCACATTTGTCCACGCCAACCTAAGGATTTTGACATCATGGTGGAAAAGTTGCTTGACAACTTTTAAAAGTTGTCATGCAACTTGCAACTTTTGAGCAACTTTCCCAATGTTGCTCTTCATGACTCCTAGACCCACAATGGGCCAACCTAAGGACACCACCATGATATGAAGGACCCCTAAACACCTCCAGGACACACATACCCTCCATTTTCAAGAAAATCACAATCTTGACTTATGACCCCTAAGATCTCCTCTAAGACCCTACCTAGGACCTATGAGCACATGGCTCATTATTTTATGTACAATGGCTTCTAAAGAAGCATAACACCAACAAGAAAAAGAAAGAGAAAGAGTCTGGAAGGGTGTTCCTGCACGACAAATGGAATCCATCTTGGCTATAGGAGCAAAAGTCTCAGAATAGTCAATATCCTCAACTCGAGAAAATCCCTTAGCCATTAGATGAGTCTTATACTTATCAATAGAACCATCAGGTGAAAATTTGGTACGACACACTCACTAGCACCAAACCAACTTTCTACGCTTAGGAAGAGGAACCAAATCCCAAATATGATTATTCATCAAAGAAGAATAATCCTTTATCATAGCACTGTCCCATTTTAGAACACCTAAAGCATCAGAAAACTTCTAAGGATCAATAGAAACTGCATAACTTAAAATATTGATACCTAAAGTGCGAGAATGAGTGCAACGTGTAGCATTAGAATCACCAACAAGAGGACTAACATCCTCAAGAATTGTACGAGCCCATAAAGGTTGATTGGGTGTAGGTGGAGTAGGAGAATATGGATTGATGCCAACAACAAGATCAATACCATCCTCATCATAAATACCATCATCATCTACAAGAGCATCATCATCGTCATCCTCTTGATGCAAGACATCCTCAAAAGAATAACTGAGAAGGGAGGGATGGAGAGACGTGTGATGAGAATCCTTTGGAGTGAAAGAGTCATCATATTGAAAATCATGACAAAAATATACCTCTCGAATGTCAGGATAAACAAACAATAACCCTTCACATTCTCACAATAGCCAATAAAGATGAACCGCTAACTTTTAATCTCCATTGCCTTATGCCTACCATCTGGAATGAATTTCCACGCATCACTGCCAAATAATTTGAGGTAGGAAACCTTGGGCTTGACTTCAGACCAAGCCTCCTCGGGTGTGATATTTTGCATTGCCCTGTGAGGCATACAGTTCTCAATTTAGTTGGCACAATTGATAGCCTTTGTCCAAAATGTTGGAGCCATGTACCAAGACTCTAGCATACAATAGGCCATCTCCCTCAAGGTTCTGTTCTTCCACTTGGCCACACCATTTTGCTGAGGAGTGTATGGAACTATGTGTTGATGAAGAATACCTCGAGCATGACATAAGTTCTAAAATGCCTGATTGACATACTCCCCCCAATTATCTATGTGAATCATTTGAAGGGAACTTCTTGACTGCTTCTCCACAAATGCAAGGTTATGAAATGTCCAAGAAACTCATCCTTGTACTTCAAAAAGTACACCCATGTGTGCCTAGAAAAGTCATCAATGAAGGTGAGCACATACTTGGCCCTCGAAAATGAAGGAGTGGGGAATGAAATGAGGTCACTATGCACCAATTCAAGGGGAGTTGAAGCTTGTGTGGCCACACCATTAGGAAATTGATCCCCATGATGTTTTCCAAGAGCACAACCCTAACAAACTCCATTTGAACAAGATATCTTAGGTAGACCAATCACCAAGTTCTGTGTGCTCATCTGCTGGAGATATATGTATTTCAGGTGCCTAAACCATTCATGCCAAAGCTTGGTCATAGAATTTGCATGAACAATAAGACATGATCTTGATGAAGAGTCAAAACCATCAAACCTATGCAAATAGGCTGCATGATCAACTATACCTATAGCAATGACCTCCTCGAGATGCTGCATCTCTCAAATAGTCACATTTGTAGGAGAGAACTCAACAAGTCTTCCATCACCATGATGTCAAATTTGATAGATGGAAAGTAGATTCTGTGAAATATCAGGGTCAAGAAGAATATCCTCAATGCCATCATGTTGCATCAAAACTAAGCTTGTCCCCAAAACTAGAATATGAGAATAGTTCACAACAACAATATGTGAAGGACTATCATAATGAGAATCAAGAATATCAATAGTATGAGTCATGTGATGAGAAGCACCAAAATCAAGAATCTAACTAGAACTGGTAGAGGACAAAGCCCTAGCTGAAAGAGCTTGCTCTTTTCCCAAGGAAGAAGACCTAGGCACGACAATATTGTGATTCCTCCAATGCCGCTAGCCATATAGAAGAACGTGCATCAATATGTCTTGGTTTGCTACAAAAGGAACAATTCTCCTTCTTGCTAGACTTAGAAGATGATTCTCTTGAGTTAGGAGGAGGAGCAATCTTCTGATCATACTTCACCTTAGGCTTGGAGGGAGGCTCACTTGTTGTAGACGAATCTGTCTTGGGCTTCTTATTGTTACCCTTGCTCTAGGAAGATTGATCCATCAAAGCATGGCTTTTAGGAAGAGCATCCATTTGAGCCAACTTGGCTTGCTCCCTAGTCAAACGATCATAAAAGACCTCAAAAGAAGGCATCTTATGGCCTTCTCCCACAACATCCATGGTAGAATAGAAGGTAGAGGCAAACACTTGGAAATGGCCTTTGAGAGGAAGATAAATTGCTTATCATCTTTCTCTTGACCACATCCTTTCAACTATGACAAAATCAGTTTGAACTGTGCAAGGTAATCTTGAATAGTGGGAAATGCATTTAGAGTGAGAGAGGTGAGATCGACTTCAAGTTGCAAGATCTTGAATTGATTGATCTTACCATACAACTTTGCAAGCTTATCCCGCACCTCTTTAGGTGTGTCACACTCAGCAATAAGAAACAACAAGTTATTAGACACATGAAGCCCTATGAGACCTTTCGCCTCATCCATTTTGTTTAGATGAGAGAACTTGTCAAATTCTTTAGTGAACTCGGGTTGGGTGGCATCCCACATTTGCCAAAAACCTCGGGATTGCGACAATTGGGCCATCTTTAGATTCCATGTGTGATAATTGTGTGGTGTGAGTGGCTCAATGCTTGGGTACATGATTTACAAGGGCACACACAAAGGACTAAAAAGCACTATATACACCCACCAAAATGGATATAAAACAAATTTACAAATTCCAAAACACCGATTTTGCCAAAAGAGTAACAATAACAACTTGCAACTTCAAGCTATAAAAGATGGCATAAAATGACAATTTTTTAGAAAGTACATCCACCATGGCATAGTTTGTAGAAGTAGCTTTACAACGATATCTTGTTCATTGGAAAAGGATCCCATATGCAAAAGTTTAAGAGTTTGAAAAAATGGCCTATTTTAGGCACTTTTGGGCATCACAATAGCCCCTGTTCGCTCTCCATGTGACCATGAGACCACCTCCAAAAACTAAAAAGCCCTTGCCAAAACAATAGAATGCAATCAAATCTCAAATCTTAGGGAAAATCATTGAGCGGGAAGGGGGTACAGTAATAGAAGCTCTGATACCATGTCGATGCGCCCAAGAGGTTATGTTGCAAGCCAAAACACAAAACCTGGACCAAACAATGAGAAGCAACCAAAATCTATTCACGAGTCAATGCACACAATGCATTGATGAGTATGAGATGTTCACAAATGTACAAACCTCATGCTTATAAAGTAGAATTTGGGAGAGTAGCGTACAAACAACGAGGACAGATGTTCCAATGAGCAAGAAGAATAGGTATAATCACTCTAGCACAAAAAATAATATACCTAACTTGATTGCTAATATACAACTATGCATCTAGAAGATTATCCATCCCTAAGTAAGCTAAATATGTACACAAACGTTATCAAACAACTCAAATTTCTTGTGTCAAATTTTGAATCATTGAAATCAATGTTGGACAGTGGAGACAATTATGGATAAACATGTTTCCAAATCTGAACAATGTTTTTTTTTATGGGTGAGGTTTGAAATTTCTTTAGTCCTTGAAATTTGTTTCTAAGAATTTGATCAATTAAGTCTTATGATAGTTTTTTAAATTGTAAAAATTCTTCAATCTTTGCAACTAAAATTTAGTTCAGAATTTATGTTTGTATATTAACACTCAAATCTAGACAACATTTTTTTAAATTATAAAAAATTGTATCCATCTGTAGTACCCCTACCCTAATCAATCTCTAACCTGGGTTTAATCTTGATTAGTTTATCTTAATATTATGTTATAGTCAGATGTTGATTTAACGCATAGCTGTTGATGTGGGTTTCACACTAGTTGTATGCAAGTTGTTAGTGTTCCTATTCCGTGGTATTAATATTGAGCTAATGCTTTCATTAAGTTTCTATATGTATGCATGTATGACTCTTGGTTGCAGGAAATTTCAGGTACAACGCCGCATGAGTGCGAGGTTCGTCTTCACCTGGATTTGCAGGTTTGAGTGTACCTCTTTAATCCTTAGAGTTGGATTAGGTGGTCGTAAGACCCTAGTTGACCTTAGTCGTGCTCAAGTGAGCATCGTCAGTTGTCGTCGGTTATCCCTTTTTGTTTGGGTTTGCGAGTCGTCTGTTTGGTTGACCTTCTCGGTTTGCGTGCTTGGTGTGCATGGTTAAATTGATTAATTAGTCCTTAGTAATTATTTTGATTAAATATGTATTTGTGCATTAGAGTTTAATGGGCTAAAGTAATCGGGATTTCGTTATGCGATTTTCGTTGTTATGAATTGCTTATTTTAAATTGGAAGTAAGTTCGATTAATGACTGATTTTGAATATGAAATGCATTTTATATATGTTGTTGAAAAAGAAAGTTTTGTATTTTATCGCAATAGATTGATTGTATTCTGTGGCTTTTGAAATTAGAAAGGCTAAATTTAATTAAATGAGGAAATCGATTTTGGATTTGAAAAACAAGTTAATGTGTTGCTATAGTTAGAAAAGTATTAATTTGGAGAGTTATTTTTAAACAAAAAATTTTTAATTCCAAAAATGGAATTTTTGGTCAACTCTTCCATATAACCCAAAATTTGGGGAAAATTTGAGGATGGACATTTTTGGAGAATTTTTGGTTGGAAAAGATTTTGGAGATGAAATTTGAGGGTTTTGGATGGAGAAGGAGGGTTTTGGTAGCTGGAGATTGGAACTCTTCAGCAGATCTTGCCAAGAACGCGAGATCAGGTAGGATCTAATTCTCCATCTTAGTTATTGTTTAAAATGGAAATGGGGGTTTGAATGTTTTCATGCTATCTTGGTTCCAGATTCTCCATTGAATGCCATGCTTATGAACTGATTTAGTAAATTAGTTAGCTTGGCTGGAAATGTATTTGAGGTGTTGTTAATCGCTCTATCCTTTTTGGGTGTTTGAAACCCTTGGGTGTTTGTAAAGGATGAAAAACCATCAAGAAAATATGATATCAAACGCAGTTCTTATTAAACTGAATTTATATTGAATCGAAATTCATTATCAAGCTTTGTAGTGGGCGTTTTGTTTTAGAAGTTCGAACTGTGTTTTAAAGGGAAAGGAAAACATTTATTTTTATATCGAACTGGGCGTTTGTGACCATTTCCGAACTGTGTGTTATAAAAATTTATACATTTTTGTGCTGGGCGTTTTTGTTGTGTTCAAACCTGTGCGTTGTATTATTTTAAATGAAAGTGTGCTGGGCGGAGGTTTTATGTAAGACGAAGCCTTGGTTTGGGGTTGGAGGGTGGGGAGCGGAGCTCCCCCGCTCCTCCTCCCCTCCCCCGCTCGCTTCCCCGTTGTTCTCCCCCGCTCGCTTGTGTAGATAGCTGTGGCCGCGGCACTGCAGTGGCCGCAGGGACCGCGGTGGCCGCAGGGCGCCGCGGACCTGCGAGCACCGCAGTGGCGCCGCTTGCACTTTTCCCGCGGCTAGGGTTTGGGCGCCATCCATCCCTGTTGGGAGGTGGGCCCCGCCCTCGTTGTTTTTAAAATGTTTTTTTTTTATTAGTTTTTAAAAATGGTTTTTTTTAATGTATTTTTTTATCACTCAAAAAAAAATGCATATGATATTAATATCATTTTAATGAAAGTTATTATTTAATGTTAAGTTTAATTAGCTTCTTAATTATGATTAAGGGGGCATATCATGATAAAGGTTAATTTGGTATTGATTAATTTTCATAATGGAGTTTATAGGTTAATCATTATTCAATGTCATCTCATGACTTATGTTCCCTTCCTAATTAAGTTCCAAAACTGATAATTTCGCAACCGAATATCATTGATTTCATTCTGATTGATCTTGGATTAATAAATCTAGATCTTACCTTCTAGCTGATTAGAGCATTTGGCTAATTAAGGTAGTATCTTTTAAAAACAAAATAGAGAATAATATGTTATTGAAAAATTGTTAAAATGCGATGTAATTACTAATTGATGATGTTAAATATTATCGTAGAACATATCATTTGAGTAATTGAGAAGTAAGTGAGATTTTTATCGTTGGGTATTTGAATTTAAACGATATGCTTTGGAAATGATTATCTCCATTTAGATTCTCTTTCTACATTTTTATTTCCGTAATCCGTATAATGCATCTGGGCTTGAGAAATAATATGAAACTGTAGAGTTCGGTTTTAGACCAATATGTTAATGATGTTTTGTTGGAGATTAAATATCTTATTTATTTGATTAATGGTTGTCTGAGTTTAATTAATATGAATTGGTTTGGAAACTCATTATGGCTTATATGTATGTTCTATGCTTTGAACCTTAAAGAGTTAGAAAACCAAGAACAACTTATCCCTTGATGAGGTAGATAACTGTAATCGGATTTAGATCTTGTAGAAAACCTGATCGACTTTTAATGTTTAGATCAATTCGGAAAGATTGTATCTGTTGGATTATTGCCTATGCGAGTTTAATTGCTGTATTCGCTTTTGCTTATGAAATGGCAAGTTTTGCTTTGTTTGGTAGGACCCTGTCGTATGGAATGATTTGGGGTACCTGTTTCAGTCCTCTGTTTTGAGTTGACTGTTGTTTTGTGGTGTCGTCGTAGTTGGTCATATCCTCTTTGTGTGAGTCGAATGATGATTCATGGTTGACCTTAGTTTGTCAGGTCTCTAGTTAGAGTACCGTCAGTAAGTGTTCATCTTTGAGTCGTGTTTGACCAAATGGTTGTCCTCTTCTTCTTGAACTCCGTTCGTCTGACCATGTGTATTCCCTGGTTTTGAGTTCGTCTCAGTTTAGTCTAGTGTCGTATGGGAAAGTGGCTTTCGATTGGGGGCCGCGCCCAAAGTGGCTGCTGGGTAACCCGTCGAAAGTGAGTCTAATAAGTGATAACCTTTAAGTAGATTAGAATGTAATTTCTAAGTAAGATAAATGTGCCTCACACATGGGACGAGTGCTATCATAGACTCGACATGCTGTGAGAAGGCCTGAAATGACAAACCACCATCTTTGTCTTCACGAGAGGATGTGTGGGTCCACATGAGGCTTGGATGGGCCGGAAGCTCGGATTAGGTTGCCAGGGTAACCCAGTGTATGGGGCCGGGACCTATGAAGACTTGCCATGGTATCCATACCAAGTTGTGTGATGACACTTGTCCCTATGTTCGCTAGTGTGTTGTCGTTTTGTCCTGTTAGGAGTACCTTTGTGGGTCGTCCTTTTGTCTCTGCCCTTGTAAGTATTGGTTTCATGTTAGACCTTGGGTGGTGATGGCTCAGTTTTATGGATGCTCTCTTGGACCTTTGTATTAGCTTTGATTATGTTCAGCTGGATCCTGTTCTTTTCAGGGATCGTTATGTATTATTTGACCGATGTGGTCGTTTGTATATTGTTTATGTATCGCCTTGATGGCCAGATTGTAATGGTGTAACCTCTTGTATTCTTGACTTTATTAATTATCAGAGGGGTCTTGCAGTTGAGCAGACCCGGAGATGTAGCCCTTTAGGGGTGAACTCCGAGATCATTATGGTGTTATGTGATGTATTCTCTTATGTTTCCTTTATTCAGCTTTGTCATGTATGATTAGCTTATGTTAGAATGGTTAAGTGGATAAATGGAATTAACTTTAAATGCTTTTATTCAGTCCTTTCTTGAATGCCATGTTGATCGAATGCATAAGTAGTTTAGATGAGATTTAGCGTAGATGCTAGTATGCAATCGTCTTTTGAAATGCAATAAGTTGGAGTATGAATGAATGTATCTTAGAGTAATGAAATATACTCAGTTGTTGTTAAGGAAATTAAGTATGCTTGAAAAGATCTCTTATGTTTAGGATGAAATTCTAGTGTGTTAGAATATTAGATGTATGGCTTGTAATTTTAAATGAAAAGCTTGATTGAAGATTATGAATAGATCTTAATGGATGAATCTTTGCTTGTGATTTATATTTCCATCTTCTGAAAGAAATTATCCTGAATATGAATTATCTCGTTGTTAAGATAATCAGCTTACTAGATTAATTGTGTGAGTTAAGTGAATTGTGAAATTTAAGTAATCTCGTTGGGAAACTCTTTAGGTGTTAGTTGAAGTCTTCCGCTATGTAATCTGAATCTTTGATATCTCGTTGTATCTTAATGTGGTGTAACTAAAAAAAAAAAATTATTGCACCCTATTCTTGTGTTATGGCTTAATCCCTTCGGGGTTTCCTGGCGGGGCATTACATTTGGTATCAGAGCCCATGTTGCAAACATTGGGATCTCTGGTGTCGCGTGTGCCTTCTATTTGTGTGAGGTGTATCGACCTTATGTGTATGCTTGTCTTCCTTTTGCATGTGAGTGATTGAGCAGACCTTAGCTTGCGTGTAACGTGTGTGTGTTCACACCTTGTTTTCGCCTTCTTGATGTTGGCATTTGAGTGTTTATATGTGCATTGTGTGCTTATTGATGTCTTGGTCTACGATTACTCTTATACTGAAAGAGAGTCGTATGTACCTTCCCTTATTGAGTGTTGTACTCTTTAGACTAATCCATTTGGGTTGGTCCGTGCTTGTCTTGAATCTGAAAGTGCGAATTGTGTTTGTTTAAGATTATGATCTAGCTTAATGTTGTCCACTTGAAGGACTAATATGGCAATTATTGAATGTTTATTTTGTAGAAAATTAAAAGATTATCACCATTCCTCTCTCTCTCTCTCTAGAAATTTAAATTGATTAGGATATGAGTAATTATCTTTGATTCGAGTTTTTCCTGTTTGCAAGAGAGAAAAGGGTGTGACTTCTTGAACCCTTGTGTGAGCATTATGTCGCTTATGTTTTTAGATTATTAAAGGGGTTATGGGTTTAAAACTTTATTTTGGCTATTGGGAGAAAACTGTATGTGTATGTTTAAAGAATTCTCCATGTGTATGTTGTAGGAGTAGCATGATTAAATTCTACCTTAGTAAGGTGCATTGCTATGCGAATAGTTGAATTATGTGAAACTGCTTGGTTTGTAGAAGAAGTATTAAAAGGAGCATGTTATTGTAGCTTCAAGAGAGTATTAATGTGTTCCCCGAAAGATTGTTTTATGTGTTTCATTAAACCAGCTTGATTGAAGATTTATTTTAGCAAATGCTCCATTGAACTCGCTTTTGGGTATATGTAATTACCTTAATGTGGTTAGAAAGTGCGAATGAAAAGCTTGTTTGATGTGCACGCATTAATATGTTTTAATTGGGTAATAGCTCTTTGCTTATCTTTGATCGTAATGTGATCTTTTCTAAAAGGTTGCAAATTATGGCATGTGTCTATATTGTATTATTATAAGTGAGTGTTCTTAAGAGGTCTTGCATTATCAAAAAAATTGCCTCTCTCGATCTCGGTTTTGTTGGAAAACTAGAACCTCCTGTTGCAACCATAATTATTGGAAATGTTTTGTTAGGCTGATTGTCATCCTTCAAAACGGTAGCGAAATGGAAAACCATGTAATTAATTGATAGGCTTATAGTGAGAAATTTTATAATGTAGCGTGATCTTGTTTGATCTTGCGTTTTTTGTAGGAAATAGTTTGGTTATCAAACTCTCTTTCCCTTCTCTTAGCCTAATCCTAAGATTTTTAGAAAAGATATTAAAGAGTACATTGATTTAAATAGAATGTTTATAAAACATGTGAAATTGTATGTTTGCTTTTGGCTTCATAGTGATAGATGAAAGTCTTAAGCTTTAGAAATGAATTTGCTTAGCTAGTAATTTAGTTATGAATGCTTAGTGAGATTCGAGAAAGATATAGGAATGATGTTATTTCCTTATGCAATTGTGAATTGTTAATAATTTCAGTACTTGAAGCTAGAGTAAACTTGATTCAGTTATTTATGTAGAAGCATAATTGAAATCTTCCTTGTTTAGATGTTAGCGTACTGAAAAGTACTCCTCGTAAATGTGACTAAACCAGTGCTGGTGTAATTGTGTGTGTTGTAAGAAACCAGTGCTTATCTTGTGTGCCCATGGATTGGTGAAGTAATCAGCCATGGAGGATATGTTGTTTATGAGTATGGGAGACCATACTGTTTATGTGATGTTGCTTATTTGTTTCCCTGCTGAGTACCAAACCTCGGGTTGTGGGTAACTTAGTATGTTAAGGGGTAGTATTCGAAGTAACCGTTCCTTGAATATTATGGATTGGCGTACGAGTAATGTCGGCGCGAAGCGACGTTAACTTCTCTACTTCGAGGAATGATATAGTTGTACTACTAAACTGTATCAAGGTGTACTCAATACTTTCCCTTTGATGAATCTATTTATAGGTTTATATGTGATAGCCTGTTCTTCTCCTTTATTTGAGCATATGGATGGTGATTCTTGTGTATAGTGATGGTGTGATTTGGAGGATCCTTTGCCTTGTCTTCATGAAAGGTAGGTTTATTCACATGTGCTGCCAATTAGTATGTGTTGGTGGGCATGTGGGTGGACCATAGTCATGTATACCGCTGACTTACGGCGAGTATCCTTCTAGATACGTCGCTATGCGGGATGTGACCTGCGCGTGCTTTTTCCGTGAGGTGCACTACCATGCGGGATACGTCCATTGTGTGTTTTCTCCACTTGGGGTATTGGCATGCCACGTGATGCGGGGTGATGTCGAGGTGCACACCGCCATGCCATGTGGGTAGTGTGACTATGTCGCACCACATGATGAGCTACTGCAATAGCTAGTCAGTTGTTCCTTCCTTCCTCGTTGGTGGCTAGATGTTAGTCACATAGTGATGTTATGTGCAGTTGTGATATTCTTTATATTTCTTTGGGGATCAGCAATTTATTTTACTTTGACTTTGAAGGTTTGGCCACGATCTTGTGATCTTTTGCACTTTTGATTTGGTGTTGAAAATTCCGGATTATTTTCTTACCTTACTGTTGGAATTGAGGATTTATTATCTTTATTCATCTGTACTTTGGTGGCTAAACTGGTTTATCCTTATTGTTTTCGGATGCTGGTCGTGTGTCGAGATGTGAAATTCCTCTCCAAGGACGTATGATACGGAATTGGTAGAGTGTGTGCGAGGAAGTAGATGTAGGGAACCTTGAGGATGGGGGTATGTGAGGCTGTGATGTAGCTAGTACCCACTACCTACCTATGTGTGGTGACTATCTCTTGGAGGCTAACCACCTTGCTCAACAAGGGATAGTCGCAAAGGTCTTGTATGGAAGGTAGCACCGCTATGGTGTGCCTAGCACCATCGAGCCCTTGAGTGAGATATTGGATATTTATGATCATATTGTTGTTCTGAGATCAGGCATAGAGATGCTGATCGTGCATGTTGCCTTGGACCGAGCATTAGACATGCTCACATGTGGCCTTTTCTGTTATGCATTCCAGTTATGTGGATGGTTATTGCTTGTATCATGGAGTAAATTGTGTTAACTTGTCACTATGTTATGGGACATAGTCTTTGGAAAGGTTTTCTTATGCCTGGCAAGTGTAAACAATTGAGTTATTTTGTTGCTCTTATTTCATGAAAGTTAATTTGGCTTTAGAAATTGATATTTTAAGCTAGTTCTATGTTATAAATTTTATGATAAAGATGGATTGGTAAAAGGAAATTGATCTTGATGGCATGTTTTCTTGGCATGTTTGATAGATGATTATGGTAATTGTTGTTTACCTCTTTGTAATGCTTTAATTTGGTGTAATGGAAGGAAGAAAATTCTTGTTTCTCTGCTATGATTGTGGATAATTCCTAGAATATTTTAAGGAATGTATGGTTTTAGATGTATCTTGCCAATGGATAATGACATTTGTAAAGGATTTTGCAATAATATTTCATTTATTTATGGAAAGATTTCTATGTGCAATTTGATCTTTGTTGAATGAGTTCAGGGCTGATGCGTACGACATGTTCTCCATCTAGCCTTACGACTTCCAGGAGTAAGTCGGAACCTAGGGGGGGAGAATGTAGTACCCCTACCCTAATCAATCTCTAACCTGGGTTTAATCTTGATTAGTTTATCTTAATATTATGTTATAGTCAGATGTTGATTTAACGCATAGCTGTTGATGTGGGTTTCACACTAGTTGTATGCAAGTTGTTAGTGTACCTATTCCGTGGTATTAATATTGAGCTAACGCTTTCATTAAGTTTCTATATGTATGCATGTATGACTCTTGGTTGCAGGAAATTTCAGGTACAACGCCGCATGAGTGCGAGGTTCGTCTTCACCTAGATTTGCAGGTTTGAGTGTACCTCTTTAATCCTTAGAGTTGGATTAGGTGGTCGTAAGACTCTAGTCGACCTTAGTTGTGCTTAAGTGAGCACCGTCAGTCGTCGTCGGTTATCCCTTTTTGTTTGGGTTTGCGAGTCGTCTGTTTGGTTGACCTTCTCGATTTGCATGCTTGGTGTGCATGGTTAAATTGATTAATTAGTCCTTAGTAATTATTTTGATTAAATATGTATTTGTGCATTAGAGTTTAATGGGCTAAAGTAATCGAGATTTCGTTATGCGATTTTCGTTGTTATGAATTGCTTATTTTAAATTGGAAGTAAGTTCGATTAATGACTGATTTTGAATATGAAATGCATTTTATATATGCTGTTGAAAAAGAAAGTTTTGTATTTTATCGCAATAGATTGATTGTATTCTGTGGCTTTTGAAATTAGAAAGGCTAAATTTAATTAAATGAGGAAATCGATTTTGGATTTGAAAAGCAAGTTAATGTGTTGCTATAGTTAGAAAAGTATTAATTTGGAGAGTTATTTTTAAACAAAAAATTTTTAATTCCAAAAATGGAATTTTTGGTCAACTCTTCCATATAACCCAAAATTTGGGGAAAATTTGAGGATGGACATTTTTGGAGAAGTTTTGGTTGGAAAAGATTTTGGAGATGAAATTTGAGGGTTTTGGATGGAGAAGGAGGGTTTTGGTAGCTGGAGATTGGAACTCTTCAGCAGATCTTGCCAAGAACGCGAGATCAGGTAGGATCTAATTCTCCATCTTAGTTATTGTTTAAAATGGAAATGGGGGTTTGAATGTTTTCATGCTATCTTGGTTCTAGATTCTCCATTGAATGCCATGCTTATGAACTGATTTAGTAAATTAGTTAGTTTGGCTGGAAATGTATTTGAGGTGTTGTTAATCCCTCTATCCTTTTTGGGCGTTTGAAACCCTTGGGTGTTTGTAAAGGATGAAAAACCATCAAGAAAATATGATATCAAATGCAGTTCTTATTAAATTGAATTTATATTGAATCGAAATTCATTATCAAGCTTTGTAGTGGGCGTTTTGTTTTAGAAGTTCGAACTGTGTTTTAAAGGGAAAGGAAAACATTTATTTTTATATCGAACTGGGCGTTTGTGACCATTTCCGAACTGTGTTATAAAAATTTATACATTTTTGTGTTGGGCGTTTTTGTTGTGTTCGAACCTGTGCGTTGTATTATTTTAAATGAAAGTGTGTTGGGCGGAGGTTTTATGTAAGACGAAGCCTTGGTTTGGGGTTGGAGGGCGGGGAGCGGAGCTCCCCCGCTCCTCCTCCCCTCCCCCGCTCACTTCCCCGTTGTTCTCCCCCGCTCGCTTGTGTAGATAGCTGTGGCCGCAGCACTGCGGTGGCCGCAGGGGCCGCGGTGGCCGCAGGGCGCCGCGGACCTATGGGCACCGCAGTGGCGCCGCCCGCACTTTTCCCACGGCTAGGGTTTGGGCGCTAGCCATCCCTGTTGGGAAGTGGGCCCCGCCCTCGTTGTTTTAATTTATAGTTTAATTTGTTTTATAAAAAATGTTTCAATGATATTTAATTAGTTTAAAATGAAGTGTCCTTAAAATATAAATGACTAAATATTTCATACTAGTGGTTCAAATTGGCTTTAATCAAAACAAGTTAAAAAAGTTGAAATAGTTTGTTTATAATTGAACACTAATACTTTGTGTACTGTGTTAGCTATCGTAGCATGTGAGTGAAAACTCACTAATTTTTAGATATGGAAACCGTTATTTGTTGGGTCCATTGGGATTCATTCTTCTAGACACAGTGCATAAAACATTTGATGTTGTTGGTTAAGTATGAGACATAACACTTGTTGAAATCAATTTTCAATTATATAATTGTTTTATGCAACATTAGAAAATGGATTTAATTATTAATTCCACACGAGGGCTACCGAACATGACAAAGACGACTACTTTGAGACAATATGAAGAGTCACAAGTTGGGTGCTAATTTCTAGATTTTGCTTGTCCAAGGAAGGTGAAATATTAGTAGATTATTTGTGGTTTTCTTGTTTCATTAAAAGACTTGGAATAGTGGCTTGATATGGTTTGTTTTTGGAGTAAGGAGGTGTCATTAAAATATTGTTAAAATTTTTCTATAGGTAAAGCCTAGAGTGGAGACACCTAAATTAGCTCTCTTTGTAATATTGATGTTTTTGATTAAATAAGCAACAAAACAAGGGTGTTGGCCCTTATACAAACAACCCATAGGCGAAACAAGAAAGGCAACAAAAACAATGGTGTTAACCCAAAACAAACTCAAGCCAGACAGACGTTTAACAACAAGACAAAACCATTGTTAAAGGCATGCCAAACTAGTAAAATCTCAAAAGGATTCAACTCAAGAGTGAGGAGAAACACTTGAAACTTGATAAGAGAAATTTGGTGTGGGGGAAGACTTCCTTTTCTGCTTGCAACAAACAACAGTCCAGACAATGCTTTCATTAGGAACATCATAAGAAGGATCAAGCTAGGAGGATGCCTCAATGAATTTGCCCGCAACTGGAGCACGTTCTTGCTGCGGAACAACATCTGGAATGGATTCACCAGGAGTAGACTATTGCTGCAAAACATGAGCAACCAGAGAAGAAGTTACAAGGCTAGAAAAGGCTCTACTAGAATCAACCTGGGGCTAGTATAGACCACATCACCAGTTAGAGGCACAACCTCATCCCAGGAGGGTTCCTTCTCCTCATGTGAGGAGACATTATCATCAAAATCAGAAGCAATGACAGTCAAGTGATCACTAGTAGTGTCTTTCCACCAAGAAGGAACACCATTATGGCGAGGGAGAGAGTAATCCGAAGCTAAATGACCCATTGAGAAGCATTTGCGATATCGAAAGGGGAGGACCTCATAATCCAACGATTGAGTCCATGGCCTATGCCCAACCATGAGCACCAGATCCTCGAAAGTGGCATAGAGATGTCAATGCTGATTACAATGTGAGCAAAGGTAGAATGACCGATGAAGGACGTTATGCGAACTTGAATAATGATGTTATGTGAACTTGATTTATGATCGTTTTTATATTCATTATTGTTTTGCATATATGTTTTAGATTTCTAGTGATTATAATTTGTTGTTGCTACTCTCTTGCAAAACCCACCTTTCATACTTTGTTTTTCATGTTTCATTAAGATGTTTATTGATGTGTTGGGTTTTATAAGTCAAAATATCACCACATTCTATTTTTTGAATGGTGTCTTCCTAATCCACAAGGAAAATTGTTTATCATTATGGTAGTTTGTGTCCATAGTTAAAAATGTATGTAGAAGAAAATGAATGTGTGTAATATATTTCAGATGACGATGAAGTGCCCTTAAAATATCATGTGCATCCATCTAAGTGGTGAGCATCAATATGGGCAATAAAAGTGTTTTAGCTTGAAGCAAACAAAAATATTGTGTGACTAGCAATAATCATGACAACACACACAAAAATATATGACTCAGGTACTCATTAGTGGAAGAAGTCATTATTCCATGCAACAAGGAAACTATTGATGATACAAAATTCAAAATTGTGCCACTAAAGGACACTTGAAATGTTTGAAACCTAAAAAATGTGCAACAAAGATATTACTAAGCTCAAGTAGTGATAGAATTGGATGAATTGTAGTTTATTGCCATTAGAAGATTATCTAATCATGTGATTAGGCATGTTATTGGTAATGACCATTGAACTACATATTAAGAGTGATCGAGGTGGACAAAACATAAACATTGCACGAAGAGAGATCAAAGTGTCATATATCAAAATATTGCATGATACAAACTTTCATTAGTGGTACAATAAAATAAATCAAGTAACATGCTTAAAAACATTGACAAAACAAACGAATTTGAGACATAATAATAAATCACATGATTAAGGCTTTTGTTAGTGACACAACTCAATAAATCATGCAATAGACATATAAGGATTGGCAAATAAGAAGATTTTTTGTTGCAATTTAGGGTTTTGTTAGCCTAAACAATTGGTGTGGCCTCTTCAAGCCTTGAGGTTTTTACTCTTGTTTCTTCTATTCTGCAACAACAGTCTACTCCTTGTGAGTTTGTTCTAGGTGTTGTTTTGCAACAATAGACTACTCCAGGTGTTGACAAACAATCTAAGGGGATTTCCTCGGTTGATCCTACTTGCAATGATGTCAAGTTGTAGGTAATTTTTCCCTCTTGAGTTGGGATCCTAGCTTTCTGCTATTGTGTTGTTGATGGTTTTGGTAGGCCTTTTAACAATGGTTTGATGACCTAATGTTAATGGTCTGTTTGAGTTGAGGTTGTATAGGTTCAACACCCTTGTTTTTCTACCTTTCTTTTATGTCGGCTATGGGTTGTTTGTATATAGGGTCAACACCCTTGTTCAGTTGCTTTTAATTTAATAAAAATATATAACACAAAATTTCAATACTTGACCTTTGCAATGTAAAACAACAAAATGGTGAGAGCTTTGCTTCCTTTCTCGAAAGATGGAGAAGTCGCACTATTCATTTCTCATAGGCTACACCAAAAAAATAACTTGTTAATATTTTCATCATAATCCTTACCATATAGATGACTTTTTATTTACAAGTTCATTGTTTCCCAACCTTTGACAATATTATTGACAAAGGAGTCACCATAGAGAAAGATCTTGTCTCCAAGGGATTGATTAGGATCTACCAAAGGGATAAAGATAATCTATCCAAACTAATGATATCAATATTTTGGCCCAAGAATAAAATTATTATAAGTGATGAGGTTAGTAATTCTAAATTTGTCCAAATTGTACCAACAATGTAAAATCAAGCAAAACTTAATCTACAAAATATACTACAAAAACTCCTATCTCTATACCACGAGGACAATAAAGAACCCTAAAAATCAAAGACATAAATATCTAGGGGAATCTATAGAAATAATATTCCAAAAACTCATCAATGCAAACATGATTAGATATCCATATACTATATCCTTCGATTGAAAAAAAACATAACACACATGGTATAGAGAAAATGAGTATTGTAAATACTATTGTGTTATAGGTCATACCTTTTCCAAGTGTGTACATCTTATAGTGGGAGGTTCCTCAACCTTTTTAGGTAATAAGAAATTGGGTATTTTTAGCACCCTTTTCCTAGGTATGACCAAATTCAACTCTTGATATCAAATAACAATCCATCCCAAAATACTTGAACAAACAATGTCAATGTCACAACCTTCTCATATGACTTGGTAGTTGGTTATATTGAATAATTCTATCCACAAGTAAACAATATCACAATCAAAATTCCTAATTAAGTCATGACTACTAGGCATGCTTAGATTACCATATGAGAGATGCCCTAATCCTCTTTAGAAGCCACCTAATATGACTTCCTTGAGCATCTCAGGAAGATTTTAACATAGATTTCTGTCTTAGAGCTCTTAGATCATAACCTCTTTATTAGGACATATTTGACCATGCCTTGAAAGAGTTACCAGTCCTTGTGATGTCAATCTTGATCAATTCTAACCCTCGTAGATCGCTTGTCTTTTTTATATTATGTTGTATTCACTCTAAATGGCATATATTCTATTGAACCATTCCATACCAAGGCTCTCCATATAGAGGTTATTATTAGCAAACATCAAGTAAAATGACTCCTTTAGATGACATGTTTTGTTTGAATATATATCCATACAAGATAATATAACAATTGGGTTATTAAAATGATAACATGTAACCCCATAAGAAAATAACTATTAGAGCATACAATGACATAGAAATAGAACCCTAATTCATTATTTGGCCTTTAGTGCAAATGAGTATAGTACTATAAAACACCTTGTTTCACGTTCTTGACAATGAGCTAGCATATAATATCCTTCTTGACAACTGTGTGTATACACCTAAAAATGGTCTGAAGATAGTTAATTAAATATGCAGTTATTTGATTAATTCCCCTTCCCAATTAATTGAATTCACAAACAATTTAATTAATTTCTCTATTCATCTACTAGTAAATAAATCTAAATGATTTATTTATATAGTTCATCTCACATCCCCCTTTGATTAATTAATTCTAAATTAATTAATGTCTCCCCATATTAATCAATTCTTCTAATCCCTAATTAAGATTAACAAACTCAAGTTTGTTGATATTAATTACCATTTTCCAATTATTTGAATTTATAAATTCAAATGAGCACATGGCTCCTAACTTTAACCACCCAACCTAATCATCCCCTAACTTAACCCATTCAATCTAATCTTGGGTCTAACTAACCCTATCCTATCTTGCACATTCTAACCTCCTTATCCTAACCTCCCATGGCGTGGATATTCTCTCCTTGAGACACATGGCACTTTTGGCACATGTCTCCTCCCTTGGACACATGCCCTCTCATGAGCAAGGCTCCTTGACACTTGTCACCACAGAGATGACAAGTGTCCCTTCCTCCAACCTCTTCTCCAACTTCCTCAATCTTGGCCCTTGATATCTTCAGATCAAATCTGGACCGTCGATTCCTGCCACCTCAGCTTTGGCCTTGGAATTCCTATAAATACCCCTCATTTTGGAGCAATATGGATCCCATCTCATATCAATTTAGGCATTGTTACTATAGGAAATTTGCATTTCAATTATCTAGTAATTAGCTTTTGGATTAATCATAGCATGTTAATCTAGTTTCTTGAATCATGCATTTCATATCATCTCCATAGTTAATCATGATCAAATAGATACTCAACTCTTGAGTTGTCACTTTGGAGGTCATTGCTTCGCTGAGAGCCCATCAATCCAACACCTTCAAGGTCCTCAAGAATAGAGGAAAATGGGACATTTCAAGGAAGGCTTATGGTTTGCATCTTTAATTTAGTTTTGAAATTAAGCTTTTCAATTGCATCTTATTGTCTCATTATATGTATGCCTATCTTATACCACACTTTTAGCATCACACTATGCATCCTAGGCAATCCAATCCACATGTCATAAATGTATCAAATTTTTGTACAATGATGTAGAAGTTGAACTATTATTGTCAATCCTAATTTATTTCAATATTATATATTATTGGAAGGTCCTTATAATAATTCATATCATTACCCTAGTGCATATATAATCATTCCTTCACCATCATTATTGTTTTCATCCTATCTCGATCCAAATACTTTGCAATCGACATCATCCACAAAACCCAATTCCCAAATTAAGGTCAAGATCATAGATAAAGGGTGTAGGGAGTATGAGCCACATTATGCCTTTCATGCGGGACAACTTCCTTTTTCTCCAAGGTCGTATGTTAAACCACAAAATCATAAACATAAATATCCAAAACTTGTCTAATATTGAAAAAAGAAACTTTGTACACAATGGATTCCTTGATGACAAGATCATAGATAACGACATAGCTTCCTAATTATAAAATAAAAATAAGAAAAACAATTTTTACCATGCTTCATTCAATAAACCTCGAAAGGAAGCTAAGGTGTGGAAAACACTGAACTTAACACTAATTTAGTGGGCGATATAATGCATTTTTTTTCAAATCTTAAAAGGTTACATAATAATAAACACATATAGAAGGAGATATACAACATGCAAATTGATAAAAAATAAACATAAGATATACCATGGGGAAAACCCTTTTAGGAGAAAGCCCCACACTCCAAAAGCCGCCCAATATACTATTCAAAAATCGACAACATAATACAATATAGCTGTAGAGGAATCTTCTCACAAAAGTATCACCAATAAGAGATCCAGAGAAAACTCAGTAGCTATAAGACTCTTAAATATGACCTCCATCTCAGACAGCTAATATATAAGATATACAATACATGAAATTTTTAAACAATATTACAAAACTATGAGCTAAAATCATCCAAAAAAGTGGTGCCCAACTTATCTCCAATCCAAGATGTCCTATGATGTGTCAACACACACACACACACTAACATGCGTAGTTCCCTTTTACAACTCATTTATGTGTCAAACACCTTTTTATATTTTCTATTTCAGGAGACCCAACTATCAAAGGTGATAACTTTTGAACTAGGTGTCTGATTGACAAACTGTTTGAAGTGCTCAAAAGTTTGTAACGTGCTCTATCAAGTTGTAACAAACTGCACTAGATATGTGAAACTTTTGTTCACAAATTTCAAAAACAAAAACTTTAGTATCTTTAAATCTAGACTTGATCTTGCAATAAAAATTTATCGACAATGTGCTTATCTAGCCAATCCGTGACTTTGGAAAAAAATTTGGACTAATTTTTGCTCAAATAAAATCTTACCATAAATATTAAGCTTATGTAAATGCAAGGTTGGGACACCATTTTTCATAACATTCTCCCATTTGTCAAACACCTTGCAAGAGCAAAGGGGGTATCTAGTACATAATTTAATTGCTAGGGCAATGAGGCCCATATACTTCGAACACCATGTGAACCTCTCTGCGCTCACCAGTTTTGTCAATTCATTTATAAAATTTGTTGAAGTATCATCATTCTCCAATTTTACGTTCCCATCCTCTACCATATCTCGAACAAAATGAAATTAACTATCAATGTCCTTTGTTTTGGCATGGAATGTTGGATTATTTGCTAAGAAGATGCCACTTTGATTATCACAACAAATAGTAATCAATGATGTATCAAACCTAACATTTGAACATAATCATCTAAGGCAAATGGCTTTTTTACAACCATGAGTAGCTACCATATACTTTGCCTCTTTCGTGGACAAAGCGACTACAACTTGCCGCTTACTCATCCAACTAATAGAACCACCAGACATAGTTAAGAAATAACCATTGGTGGATCGTCTATTATCAATATCACCTACCCAATCTGATTCCAAATATCCATAGATACTTACAAAATTTCAAAGTCTAGTAAGATAACCGTGATAGCACAAGGAATACTCTAAAGTCCCCCTTAAATATATGAAGACTTTCCTAACTACATCCCTATGCACCCATCTAGGATTAACCATATATCGACTTAGGACTCCCACTACTTGGGTAATGTCTAGTCCTATATAGTCCATAACATACATAAGACTACTAACAATAATCATGTGTGGTACACTAGCCATGTCCTCAGCCTTAGTAGGAGGTTTTGGAAACTTTCACAAATAACTTTGTTCCTAGTGCAACCTGAACTAGATCTAAAAGTTATCATGTTGAATCTATCCAACTCCGAATTCACATACTTACTTTGACTTAACTAAATATTTTTTGTTAGCTTTGCTTCTTCTTATCTCCATTCCGAGAATGTACCTAGTTGCACCTCAATCTTTCATCTCAAATTGTATTGATAATTGAGACTTCAAATTAGAAATAAAACATTTGTTGCCAAATAATAACATATCATCCACATATAATGCAATAATGAGAATGAAAACATTATCATTTCATTTTTTTGATCGGTAAAGAATATATTTTTATTTAATTGAGATATAAGCATTACAACTTCGGAAAGATAATGAACTATCAAAAAACTCCCAAAATAAGACATCCATGACACTGCCATCACCACCCTCCCAAAAATTGGATTTCAAAACCAGTAACAAGCACCCACACATCCACCCCATACTTAAAAGTACGAAAAAACTTATTACATCGTGCCTGTCAAATAATAAGCATTTCAACTTGAAGTTTAAAGTTCAACAGTAAAATTAACTGAAAAAGAGAGCAAAGAAAAATGGCACCTATGGGTACCGTGCCTATAATAACCTATTCATGATTCCTCCTTCACGCCTCTTGCAGCCGAGGCACTCGATTCACCAGCCACCCAATTACGGTGAGAGCCTCCTCTTTTGGCATGTTTTCGCCTCCTTCTTCCTTCTACCATCTTACTCGCAACACCTTGTCGACTCAGAGAAACCACCCCGCCATCCCGTCCACCTTCTGCATCATCTCCTGCCTGTTTAGCTAGTTCTGCGGATAGTCTCCTTGTTATCCGCATCCTAGGGCTCGCTTTTTCCACCGCTCTCCTGCCACCCTCCTTCTTGATCACATCTTCTATGTCCATAATCTGGACGAAGATTAAAAGCCCCTACCAGCCTCTCTTTGTGTCATCCTTGAAACACAATTTAACTTCCTCATGGCGTCGAAGCAACTGAATGCGTGAGTGACGCACACTCATCTCGTCATTTTCCTCTGGGATACCTTCTGCAAGATTAAATCCCCATCCCGGTACCGCCCACACCAGCAGGGGTTCCAAATTTAACAAATATTCCCCTGGAATTAGTCTCTGCAACACTTTTTGCACCTCTTCAATCGTGTGTCCCAACTCTAGACCCCAAGCCATGAGCAATCAGTGAAGCCATTACGAAATTGGCATTTAAAGCATGGCTCTCCAACATCACCGCCAATTCAGAGCATGTCGCAATAACTGCTCATTAGCTCACACTTGCACAGGAAAAAAGCCAGCTTCGAACAAGGGATTTAAATTTAATGTCGTACCAACTTGGCAATGCATCTTAACTCCATTTAATAGTTTCATTTTTGTCATTCCACCACCTCACCTCCCCTGACTCAAGGCCACATGCTTCATTTGACAACTCATCTGCAAGAGTATTTCCCTCTCTTTTCACATGTGAGATGCAATAATTATTGAACATTTTTAGTTTTCCACTTATTATATTTACATATTTGTTTAATTTCCAACACAAAGAGTGTCCTTTAACCAAAGCCTGGACAACAATTTGGGAATCACCCTTTAAATGCAATTTTGACACCTTCAGATTAGCTGCTAAATCAACTGCAAGTAGAGCCGCCTGAACTTCTGCCTCATTATTAGTGTTGTCTTGAAGTCTTCTAGCCCCCTTACAGACGACCTTTTCTTCATCATCACAAGCCACACATCCCACTCCCGAGATCCATGGATTGCCTTTTGATGCTCCATCAAAATTTATTTTCACCCACCCCTTCTCTAGTTCTGACCATTTAATTGTCTCTCTATCCAAACGGTCACTAGCAGGATTAACCCTGGGGATCCCATGAACGGGTAACCATTATCATTTTTAAAGTAAACACAATGATCAGATTTAGACCCCAAAAATCCCAAATTCAACACATTTGATAAAGGGTACTCACCTTATATACCCAAACACAGAGCATAAACAAAGAAAATAGACAGTGAAATGCAAGAAAGAAATACTTGTTTTTTATTATCTTAATGAAATGAAATTACAACATTCATAAAATAACATGCAATAGCCACATGGGCATTGCCATTACAATAATCTGCAAGCTAGAGCTACGATTTGCACTACTGGAATTGTCCCCTTGTAAACCTCATTTGCCTTATTTATATTGTGAAGTTTAACCGCCTAGAATGTTCCAGAAAGTGTAACTCCCCCTTTTGAGGCCAACCACTTTTGTATCCCATTTTCCTATATTGGAATATGCCAAAAATATGCCCAAAATGGGTTTTGAATTTTTTTCCCTAAAGTAGCACAACTTCCAAAGGCCATATCTTTTAATTCGATTATTGGATTTTCAGTTATCATACATCATCGAAAAGCTTGTGAAGAGATCTACACCATGCTTTTGTCAAATCTATAAGATCCATACTTTTCATCTCGATTTGAGACTTCTAATACCCTAAAAAATGCATTTTAAGTTTTATTGGAGAAATTTCCTAGAAAAGTCAAGAATAACTTCCAAATGCCACAAGATATTGGGATAATGCCTTCACCGTTAGCTCCAACTTATTGTCTAGGAGGTGTATGTAAGATTTTGTGCAAAACTGACAACTTATTGAAAAGAGTAATCTTGCCAAAAATTACCCTTATTAACAAATAAACAATATTTTATTTGGGTGATGAAGGATTTCTCTTACACCCCGAATGCTCCTGCATCAACATCTGTATAAAAATTTTGGTACCACATCCTAGGACATTATTTCGGACCATACAAAGTATTTTTGATCTTGCAAACCAAAATTTCTTTATGTTTCACTACAAAATGCTCTGACTATGACATATAAATCTATTCTTCCAAATCACCTTGAAGATTTTTGTCTTCACATCCATTTTCTTGATTTCCCAATCATGAAATGTAGCAAGTGATAACAAGAACCAAATGGGTGTCAACTTTGCAATGATAGAGAATATTTATCTATAATATATTTCCTCAACTTCGGAATACCCCTTCACAACCATGTTTTATGTTTTTCAACACTACCATCAAGACCCAAATTTTCCTTGAACACCCATTTGCATCTCACGAGCTTACATCCTTCACATGAAGGTACCAGATCCCAAGTATTCTTCTTCTTCAGAGATGCCATCGCATCATTCATGTCTTCTATCTAAGAATCTGTATCACTCATACCCATAACCTCTCTATTAGTCCTAGGCTCATCAGTGTTAGAAATCAAGGAAAAAATACAATTGGAATCTAATAATGAATAGCCAAATCTATTTGGTTGCTATCAGATTCTTGTAGACCTCCTCAAAGACTGAGGTTGCGGCTCTTCATCTTGCTCTAAACTTTTAGAGTTGCTAGAGCTCGCTTGATCATTAGGTCTTCCAGGAGCTCATAGTGCTTGTACTTTTTAGAATAGATCACATTTGAATTTGGTGTTTTAAAAAGAACCCTTTTGTTTACCATGTCTTGTGTGCTTGCACACTTAGTGTTTAAGTTATAATCCAAGGTGTTGAGAAAGTATCCTTTCATGTCACCTTCGTGGATCATGGGTGTAAGAGAAATCACAATATCTAATTTTTCTTCTTAAAAGGCTTGCCTTTGGAGAAGTGATTACATGAAGGGGAATGATCTAAAATGGTATTTACTTTGGGATGCTATATAAAAAGAGAAAAAGAAAAAGTCAGAGCTTAAAAATGCGATTACGTGCTTATGGTGTCAATTCAAAGATGGTATAAGGCCATGTTGGGTTGACAAGAGAATTAAGTGTCGCATCAATGGATGTGCATATGTAGATGTCCCCAAATTGTGATTGGATACCTTGTTTTAGTAGCCTACCCTTTTTGATTGAGTGTTTGTGGCGATCTCAGTGCAAGGGATGCATATCGCTCCCTGAAGTTACTCAACATTTATACTTCCTTGTGTTGAGACAAAAAAATTCAGGTTGTATAGGCTAATTGTAGCTTCCAAAAATAGGGTGATTGGGTTATGCCTCTAGTCTTGGGGCCCCTAATTGTACTTCTCTTGCAAAATAAAGAGTGTAAAGCACCCCTTAAGGTGTGGCACATTTGAGTTGATGAAGTACTATGTGTGGGCCTGATTTCCCTACAATAGGTCTTGACTTTTTGGTTGTTAAGAGTGCTTGAAGTGTCTTTTATTTTACTAAACAAATGGAAATTTGGTCTTCTGAGAAGCCTCGACGATGGCCTTCTTTTGTTCAATAATCAATAACCATAGTGTCTTTGTTTTTGAAGTGTCTTCTTTCCACCTTGATTATGAAACATTCAAATTGGGTCACGATTTCAACATTCCAGACACGTTTAGGCAAACATTCACTAGACCTGTGTTTACAACAAGGTTTTTCTTGGCTTTCATGTTTTAGAGGTCTTAGAATTGTTGTCTATTGAATTTGACTTGGTTTTCTGAGGTATTGGACTAGTACCTAGGTGCCTACACTTAGGTTGGCTGATGTTGTGTTCATTTGACATATTTCTTGCCTTCCTGCATTTTTGTCACTTTATGTTGCATATTTGAAGCCTAGTACCAGATATTTTTTATTTGTTCTGGCATATCTATTTCAGGAGGGTTTTGAGATTTCTAGTTGTTTCCAAAGGATTCGTGATTGGTCAACCATCAATATGACAATAACTTTTGATCCATTTCTAGTCATCTCATTCAAAGTCTTGTCCAAATAAATCTTTCAAGAAACCAAAAGTTGTCTTTTGTCCTTATAATCTTGTGTCAACCTTGGCATCACTAGGTGGTATTTTTGCTTAAGTCTATCATCTTCAAGTAGGAGATAATCTTATTCTCTTGAGTTGGATTAGCTTACCTTGGAATTGATCATCTTCTTCGGAGCCACATCCTTCTTGAATTATGGATATGTGGCTATATATCATAGTCCTAATCTGATCTTGTCATCATTGGAGTCTAACCTTAGGACCTTGAGGACAACTTTTTGAATTTAATTCTCAATATTAGTCATCTCCTTAGACTATTTTGCATCATCACCCTTGTTCTCTTGCCATTTAATTGCATAGGTAACCAATTTCCTTTGTATGGTTGAAACTAGAGCCTAAAAACTTAAAACAGAAGCTTAGGAAGCTTAAGATTGTCATAACAGGAGTCATTTTTATTATGATGATGATGAGTTTTTCAACTAAAGATCCTTTGCATATTGAAGGTATGCCAATGGTTTTGATGAACCCCCAATATAGGAAGAAATCCAATACGACATAGCTGATCATAAATTCAATAGGATGTTTGATGTTGTGTTAAGTCAAGATCCACATCATTATTTTCTAATACTTGCCAAAAAAGGTGACAAATTTCCTCCGAAGTTTTATGTGTCTCAACTTAAGGATTCCAATAATAATGATGCTGGTGCTAGTGGACATGGATTTGGAGCCATACTCGTGCTTGAGTCACCTTAGTCTCTCTTTCAAAAGTTATCTGTCCCCATTCAAGATGCGCGTTAACACTCTTCGTATGAATGGTCAAAAGAGAAACCAATCAAATATTAATGGTCAAACTCATAGTCATGCTTCTACCGAACATCAAAATGGCCAAACTAATTATGAAAACTACACTTTTGCTTTCAATATCGATTATGCCCATGATTAAAAAACTCAAACCAACATTGTCAACATTGTTAGCAATACTAGCACTATGTCCCTTCACCACCACCACTTGGTGGTCAATATCATAACTACGTTCCACACACACACACACACACACATACACACACACACGCGCGCGCGCACGCACGCATTGTTAGCAATACTAGCACTATGTCCCTTCACCACCACCACTTGGTGGTCAATATCATAACTACGTTCCACACACACACGCACGCACGCATGCACGCACACACACACACGCACACACGCACGCACACACGCACACACGCACACGCACACACGCACAGGCACACGCACACGCACACGCACACGCACACGCACACGCACACACACACACATCTCATGCTTCTATCGAACATCAGAATGGCCAAACTAATTATGAAAAGTACACTATGTCACTCACACACACACACACACCCGCACACACACACGCACACACACACACACACATCAAAATGGCCAAACTAATTATGAAAAGTACACTACGTCACACACACACACACCCGCACACGCACGGCACACGCAGGCACACACACACACACACATCATGCTTCTACCGAACATCAAAATGGCCAAACTAATTATGAAAAGCACACTACGTCACACACACACACACACACACACACACACACACACACACACACACACACACACACACACGCGCGCACACACACGCACACACGCACACACGCACACACACACACACACAGAGACAGGGATGCTTTTGCTTTCAATATCGATTATGCCCATGATTAAAAAACTCAAACCAACATTGTTAGCAATACTAGCACTGCTAGCACTATGTCCCTTCAGTGGTCAATATCACACACACACACACACACACACACACACACAGATGCTTTCAATATCGATTATGCCCATGATTAAAAAACTCAAACCAACATTGTTAGCAATACTAGCACTATGTCCCTTCAGTGGTCAATATCTCACACACACACACACACACACACACACACACACACACACACACACACACACACACACACACACACACACACACACACATACACACACACACACACACACTTTCAATATCGATTATGCCCATGATTAAAAAACTCAAACCAACATTGTCAACATTGTTAGCAATACTAGCACTATGTCCCTTCAGTGGTCAATATCACACTCACTCACTCACTCTCTCTCTCTCTCTCTCTCTCTCACACACACACACACACACACACACACACACACACATTCAATATCAATTATGCCCATGATTAAAAAACTCAAACCAACATTGTCAACATTGTTAGCAATACTAGCACTATGTCCCTTCAGTGGTCAATATCACACTCACTCACTCACTCTCTCTCTCTCTCTCTCTCTCTCTCTCTCTCTCTCTCTCTCTCTCACACACACACACACACACACACACACAGCCGGGGTCACACACCCAAAATTGTATTCCTCCTCGTCCATCCAATGTCTTAGACATAGGGGTCACACACAAGGGGGCATTTATCAAACTTTCAATAAACTAAAATTGTTGTCCTTCATCTTCCCAAATTTATTGTTGTCATTTTTTGTCATTAACTTCTCATTTATGCTTATAAATCTTCTTTAATAGTTTTTGGGATTTTTTCCTCTTGTTTAAGATTTCTAAATAATTTAGAATTTTAAATTTTATTAGGAAATGAGGAAGATATTATAGATTTATTGAAATTACATTTTGAATTCTTCTTTGAACCTATTTTCTAGGCAATCATATAGTGCTCCACGTGAATACATGAATTATTCTTCAATTTACTTGAAAAAATAATTTTTTATTATCATGATAATATTCAATGCTTGTTAAGAGAATTAGTAACACTTGAATTAACCTTCCTGGAGAAAGACAATGTGGTGTAAGAGATCCCTAGAGTAGCTTTGATATTCATGTGTGTTGTAGAATAGACCCTCATATATATTATCTATTTTTCTCTTTTGCATATAGCCATGAAAATTTCCCTGGATTGATAATTAAATGACAAGGATTATAATGACCCCATGACGCCCATTATTAGGGATAGGTGTCATTAGGGATTTGAGAAAATATGTTTGGCAGCCTTATAGGTTTAGAAGTTCCTTAAGAAACATTTCTCTCAAAACCCCTCCAAAACAATAGATCCAAAGTAAAATGTTATTGCATGCAAAACCCTTGCTATTTCTTATACAATCTCTTCAACTAGAGGACCATGGCTCTAAGTCCTATCAAAGAAGATTTCATTGAAGAAGAAGAAAACATTAATGGATTGTTGCTTGCAATAGGTGATAAGTACAATGAAGAAATATTTTCTTTATTAAAGAAGCTTTCATGGAAGATTATTATTTGGACACCTTCAAAATCCAATAGGAGGGTTGCCCAATCAAATATTTGAAGAACAAGGAGTTGGCTCTAGTCATGCATGCACCAAATTGTAAGGAAGGGTTGAAATATCTCTCTAATTAGCCCATGCCTCTACTAGAATAAAAAAAATATGGAGAAGGTTTCAATTTCAAAGGAAGGTGAAGAATTAGATTTGAAAATTTTGGCCTTCTTCTTCTTATGGTTTTTCTCTTTTTGCAAAAAAATGAATGCATGAACCAATATTTTGAGAAAGGGAAGATATTTTCACAACCAATTAGTGGTTTTATCTAACCTATCTCTACATCATTAAGAAGAGTAGGTTAGGGCAGACTTTTTTCTAAAGATAAGCACTTTGCACATGTTATTTTTTATTCTCTAAGGCTATAAACATGCACATTTCTATACAATTTATTGCTTCCAAGATTTATTGCAAATATTTTATCACTTAAGGTATCTTAGATGGTTGGTTATTGCAAATTTGGGCTCTAGTTCCAAAACTAAAACTTCAAAAAAATAAAAGAACTGATAGTATTGAAGAAAATATAGTTGTTATTTAGTATAAAATATAATATTAGGACTCCCAAAATTTGAATGACTCTTTTCATGCATCATAGAAAATATGGACTAAAAATAGTGCATGATGGTTGCATGGAAAACTAAGGTAGAATTAGGCATCTTCTTTGTTATTTCTCTTATTTAAATATAGTTTTGTTTAATTTTTTCACTTTACTAAAATTTAATAAAAATGTCTAAGAACAACTTCAAAGATCTATGGAGTGGTTCAAAGCATTCTAGAGCAGTTTGAAGTATCTATAATAAAAGTGAAGAAATTCACTCTAGAAGCTCACTATGAAGTGCAAGAGGACCTGCAACATTTTATATGTGGGAGGGATGATGAGACAATACATTGTTTCATCTTTAGCCAAATCAAATAATCTCTTCTTCTTAATAAATTGGCGTTGAAGTGTATTTGAGTAATGATTGAAAGTTCCTTAGCTTGTTTAAGGTAGAGTGTAAAGTAAATGTTTATTTTATTTGT
Source organism: Cryptomeria japonica (assembly GCF_030272615.1). Classification (NCBI taxonomy): domain Eukaryota; kingdom Viridiplantae; phylum Streptophyta; class Pinopsida; order Cupressales; family Cupressaceae; genus Cryptomeria; species Cryptomeria japonica. The sequence goes on from NC_081409.1 coordinate 805,965,471, forward strand.
CGTACTTAGTGTGATCTAAATTAATTCTAATATTTCTCCTTGAGTGTGTGTAAGATGCTACAATAGAGGTGAATAGATTATTGAATAACTCATGTCAAGAAGAAGGCTCCAAAGACACTTGCAGTAGAGAGCTCTAGAGACAATAGTAGCAAAGAACTCTAGAGAGATTTAGAAGGATTTGAAAACATTGTGAGAAGATAAAGAAGATTCCTCTAGACTACTGACACATTCCAAAATTATTGCAATCTCTAGTCATTCACAAATCGATGGGCAAAGTAGCTATTTCATGCAAACTTTAGAGATCCCTTGCACCACGTTGTCTTTCTCCACCAAGGTTAACTTGAGTTTTACTATATCTCTTAACAAGCAAGGCATTTTCTTCATGATAATGAACAAATTTTTCAATTAAAATTAATAAAAAATCCTTCTTTCGTGTGGAGCACTAGAGGATTGCCAAGAAAAAAGGTACGTAGAAAAAAGATCAAATTTTATCCTTATACGTCTCTACCATGTCATTGATTAGACTAACCCTATTATATAATATCTCATCAAATTTGATAGGAACCATTAATGTTCTCAAATATTTACACAAATTGTCCTTTATATTTTTATTGGTCACACAAATCCTTTGCCTATGTGTCACCAAGTGCTTCTAAAAATTATATTGTCTCAAATAATAAATTAATTATTTTAAAATAGTGTTGCATATCAATGACTTAGGTTAATATTTAGATGACAAACAATTGAGACCTTAATTTACATGATGTTGTGTACCTTATGTTTCAGTGCTTTATTATTCATAATAAGAATTGAACACGTCACTCTCACATTACTGAAAAAATAATGAATATTTATTGAATAATTTTCTAGATAATACATAGAAGGATCACCAACTATATTGTCTCATGCCATATATATTTTATATCATTTACTACTGTGTTTCATTTGTACTATTAGGCTTCCTTTCATATTTCGTTAAAAACACTACCTTTATTTTAAATGCCAAGGTACAATGGATAAATATGCATGATCACTTCAAAATTTAACCATTTAGTGTTTTTAGTGAGAAATAGACATTTCATTCACCAATTTTTTTTAGTGTCCTTAAAAAATATCGAGCTTCACCACATAAATAAAGTATATCCTACCATCCTCACCTTAGACTAAATGACATTAGTATTTATGAGAAATGTGCACACATCACCACTTGTCCACACATATCCTTTTAAGTTGCTATGCTTAAAAGTCAAGCTAAAAAAAGCCCCTAACCTTCTATTTGTTAATTCTTAATTTGGGAAATGAATACATCACCTTTTTTGAGCCATACTATGTAGGAAAGAAATAATAAATGGGACCATTCTCTCTTTCACTATCTTGACATGCAATAATTTACCATTAGTCTTTAGACATGCACAAATTATGATATATCCTCAACTAAACCTTATAAACTTTCCAACTTTGACCATGTGGTAATTTTTCTTGGTCCACACAACATAGACCCATAGAATGCATCTATATAATCACTAATGGACCAACAAATCAAAATGTTTATTTTACTTTGTGAACATACCATTTACCATTGCCACCGAATCCAAGCAGGGTTGAAGCATCAAAGTTTGTCCCATTTATAGGAGATTTCACAAAAAAAGTCTCAAGGAGAAACAAATCATCAAACACCTTTTAATAATCATTTGAAGGTATATGAGTTGCCATGTGTCAGTAGGGCTGAATTAAGCTTCTAACAAAGGTGAGGGGGTTCAAGTGAAGTTTCTTTTTACTAATTTTAATGTGTTTTAATCTAAGATGCACATGCGAAATGACATTAAAATGTTCAAGTTCTTAATTCAAATCCTGTTATAACTCTTATGTGGCCCTTAAACTTTTGATTCTAAGGCCCTTTTCAATAAAAAATTAATTTAGGGTCACAAATATTTTATTTTTTCCATTTTCTAATGAACATAGGTTTTTTTACCAAACATAAAGGTCACTATTCAACATGTGAAAAAATATAAAAAGGTAAACAATTTTTTTTAAAATGCACGCTTTCTATATTGTTGTCCTTGTTTCAACAATAAATATTCTTTAACAAAAAATATTTGTCTAAATTATAAATAATCTTAATTCAAAATTTAATATTAAATAAATATGAAAAAAAAATATACCATGCCTATTTATCAATGTTGATTATAAATTGATATAAATTCTAGATCCAATGAAATATTAATTGTTAAAAACACTATAAAATGTAAGAAACACGTTATTAACAAACATTTAAAAAATAAAATAAATTATTTTTAAAAATTAAAAAAATATTTAGAATCTACATACAAATTCTCAAAAGTTCCTTGTTTACATTGTCTTCAAATTCTTAGCTTGTTGTAAGTGACATAATGTGAAAATTTGACTAAAATGCTAATTTTAGTATCCTACTTCGTCCAAAAAATAGAACACACCTTTATTTTTCCACCCTACATCTTAATATATTGGATGGTTCAACCTTATCACCAAAGATCATTGGCTAGGGATGAAATACATAAGCCAAGTATTTAGCCTATTTGTTTTGCTATTTTGTTGTCATCTATCAAAGCTCTTTGGGCCAACCTTAATAATGCATCTTTGTTAAACAAAACTAAGCCCACATAAGAACAAATCATGACCACTTGAAAAACTATTACCACCGATCAAGATGTGGGCCCAAACAAGTACCCACACATCTTCCTCTAAAATAATAAATTATTAATACCCTTGTCTAATTATCTAAAAGGTTGCATTGCATACAAGTAAAACGGTATAATGAAGGCTTAAACTATTGAAATTTCATCATAGGGATAAATAATATCCATGGTTGTATACAATTAGTGCACCAAGATGGAAGAATTGATACTTGCTCACTACAAAGATAAAAAAATGCCTACTTAAGTTATACATGTCTTCCTACCTAAGCCACAAAAAAAAAAGAACAAAGTGCATTAGACATACATAAGACTTAGGCATTTCTAAGAACTAGGAACTTATGAGTCTCAACCAAATTAGAGGTAAATTAAACCATGGGCAAGTGATACTATATAGGGTATACTTGAGATAGTTTAGTACAAATAAAGAGTGAAATCGTAATTTTAATTTTCTTTAATTAGTTATCAATAGAGAAGACCACATTGATGCACTAAAATAATACTAGAGCTTGTAAAAAGTATTGCCAACATAGTGGAGTTTCTAAATTTTTTAGATGTGTCATCAAATAGGTTCCTAATGTTAGCATTGCATTATGTGTTGTCATTGATGTCAAATCCTTTGGTCCGGATTAAGTCTGGATGTGGTATGGTGAGTAGGAGTATTTGATCTAGGTATGTTATGCGGTTGGAGGTTTCTTGGTTTCATCAGACGCGTTTTGGTATCTCAAAAGATGTTTCTCTGTATTATCTTTGGGTGCGGATTGGTCTGGAGCTCGAGGCCTTAGACTAGATATTGAGATTGTATAGCGTGCAGATGTGTTTTAGGTCCACCTTTGGTGTTGTATGTAGTGTGTTGATATATTTGATGAGGAACGATGTGATATGGTCCACTTCTCATTTCTTACCACATCGAAATGTGTAGTGGAGACCTATTTTATATCTCTATCTCGGCCAACATTGATTATTATGATTTCCGGAGATAATATTTATAGGAGTTTGATTTGATGATCTGATATATGGCTTTTTATTTGAAGACAAGCGATATTGAAAGAATCCAGTGATTGTGTGAGTTTAGTGTTGTAGATTCTACCAAAAGCAATTTCGACAGTGCAGATTGTGTTTTATTGTTGTGGATTCTTTTTGTCTTTCTTTCTTCTTCAACAATGAGCCCATCTGCAGTGAGCCCATCAACAGTGAGCACATTGACAGTGAACCACTCTTTGTAAAAAATCACCTTAACCAGTGTCACCTTAACTGGTGTTTATTCATTGAGAATTAACATTTTTCTTGGTTTTTCCCTTCTTGGGTTTTTCACGTAAATTCTTGTGCTTCTTGTGTTTGATCTGTTTCTTGCATGCATTTTCAAATTTTGTTAATTATGTTTATTATTCTGAATATGTCCATTAAGGTTAAAAATAAAAGTTTATTGTCAATTGATTCACCCCCTCTCAGTTGCCCAAATATTGTGAGCTATTTTGAGAAGGTTGATACCGCGATGAACGAGATCATAGAACTTGGAGGTAATTTGAGTGATGAAGATGTGATTGACAAAATTTTGATGATATTATCGGTAAGCTACAATGACATGATCTCGACAATTGAAGGAACTTATGATCCAAAGAAATTCACCAGAGAGCAACTGTTTAGTACCTTGATTGCAGTTGAAGTAAGGAAATTTGAAAAGGACAAAGACAAGTCAGAGACTGTGTTCAAGGCATCTGAAGATAGTTTGGATGATGAGGAAAGCCCAAATGAGGTAGAACACAACTTTGTGAGAAAATTGAAGAAAGTCACAGACAAATACAAAGTTATGTTATCCCTTAAATGTTTAAGATGTGATAAGATTTGTCATATTGCAACTAGATGTCCAAAAAAGGGAAACAGACAAAATTTTAAGGAAAACAAGGGAAATTTCAATAATAAGACATATTATGTTGAGGATGATATTGGTATATCAGATGATGAATCAAACTATGAGGATGGTAATTGCTTGTTTTTGGTAGAAAAGGATGTTCCTAAGTTTGATATCTCTAAGATTGTTGCTAGCACATTTCATGCTAGAAGAGATAAGAATAAATGATTGATTTACAGTGAATGTTCAAATCATATGACCGGTGACAAAAGTAAATTCATAAAACTTGAAAGATATGATGGAGGTTTGGTTAGATTTTAAGATGATCAGACAACACGAATTATTGGTATTGGTTCAATTACTTTTGATGGAAAATATAACACTGGCAATATTTATTATGTGAAGGGTTTGCATCATATTCTCTTGATTGTTGGATAGATGTGCGAAAATAGATACAATATTGTTTTTCAGGACATTGGATGTGAGATTCAGAAGGATTCCAGAATGGTTATTGCAGTTGGAAGGAGAACAAATGGAAATATGTACTAGTTGGAAGGAGCTACAAAACATTGCTTGATATCACAACTTGTTGACAGTTGGCTATGGCACTGGAGGATGTGTCATATCAACTTTGATAACTTGATATAAATCAGTTCAAGGAGTGCAGTAAGAGATCTCCCCAAATTGACTAGACCAAAGAACAACATCTGCATAGAATGTCAAATAGGAAAGCATACCAGAATCACATTCAGAGGAAAGGAGTACTTATCCACCAGATTACTAGATTTGATTCACACAGATCTTTGTGGTCCGACCCGAACAAAGAGCTTGCAAGGTGAGAGGTATTTCATGTTATTGGTTGATGATTATTCTAGAATGACCCGGGTTGCATTTTTGAGAGAAAAACTTGAAGCATTAGAAAAATCAAGTGTTTGAATTCATCTCGAATGAGTTCAATGACTTCTGTGAAAAGCATGGCATCAAAAGATAGTTACCTGCCCCTCGGACACCTCAGAAAAATGGTGTAGTTGAAATAATGAACCAGACTATACAAGAAGTAGCTAGAACCATGATAAATGGAGCAGAGTTACCGAAAATCTATTGGAAAGAAGCAATTCATACAACAACATACATGCTTAAAAAAATTCTGTATCGGAGGAAGTATGGTAAGACAATTTATGAATTGTGGTATGGAAGAACTCGGACAGTGAAATATTTCTCAGTCTTTGGAAGCAAGTGCTATATTCAAAGAGACGAGGATAATCTTGAAAAGTTTGACAACAGAGAAGATGAAGGAATATTCTTGGGTTATTTGATGAAGAGCAAAGCATATTGATGTTTCAACAAAAGATTGAATAAGATTGTTGAAAGTGCAAGTGTAAAAGTTGATGAGAATACTTCAGAGGAGTTAGAGATAGCAGTAGGATATGACTCTGATGAATCTGAAGAAAAGGAATGGAAGGAAGAAACCAAGAGTGAAGAAAAGAATGATCAAGATGCTCTGACATCTGCATCCAAGACTCCAAGGTATGTTAAGAAGAATCATTCAGAAGATCAAATCAACAGAGATGAGAGAAAAGGTGTTATCACAAGGAGCAAAGCAACACAAGAACATGTCTTGTTGTGTTTTCTATATGATCTACTGAGACAAAGATAAGAGAGGAAGCTTGTAGTGATCAGAATTGGCTGAAGGCTATGAAAGAGGAACTACATTAGATTGAGAAAAACCAGACATGGGAACTAGTCAGCAGATCAGAAGACAAGAATGCGATTGGTACTAAATGGGTATTCTAGAACAAGTTGGATGAAGATGGAAAGGTTGTAAGGAATAAAGAAAGGTTGGTTTGCAAAGGATACACTCATATTGAAGGAATTGAATTTGATGAGACTTATGCCTTGGTTTCAAGAATGGAGGCAATCTAGATGTTCCTAGCGTTTGCATTATTCAAGGACTTCAAAGTTTATCAGATGGATGTGAAATCAACATTTCTGAATGGAGAATTGAAATAAGAGGTTTACATTGAACAACCGAAAGGATTCAAGTTGAAGGATGATCCAAACATTGCTTGCGGATTGAAAAAGGCTTTATATGGACTGAAACAAGCTCCTAGAGCTTGCTATGGAAGGTTAGACAAATATCTAAATGATCAAGGATTTTAAAAGGGTTTAGGGGACAACAACTTGTACTTCAAGACATATTCAGGTAAAATTCTAATTGTGGTAGTATATGTTGATGATATAATCTTTGGATGAAATGAAGACATGTGAAGAGGATTTTCTATTGAGATGTAGAAAGAATTTGAAATGTCTATGATCAGTGAGTTGAATTTTTTCCTTGGATTGCAAGTTAATCAAAATGATAAATGAATTTTCTTTTCTCAGTCTAAGTATGTCAAAGAACTGTTGAATTTTTTTGGGTTGGAGAATTCTAAACCGGTATGTACACCTATGACTATCATATGCAAGTTAACTAAAGATGATAAATAACCAAAGTCATATGCAAGTCGGTACATGCCAATGATTAGAGGACTCTTATATCTGTCTGCTACCAGACCAGATATCATGTATGTAGTATGTTTATCAACACGGTTTCAACAAGAACCTAAAAAATCACATGTTGTGGCAGTAAAGAGGATTTTCAGATATCTCGAAGGTACAAAAGAATTTGGTTTGTGGTATCCCAGGAACTCAGATTTTAACCTCACAAGTTACACAGATGCAGACTGGGCTGGAAGTGTTGATGACAGAAAAAGCACAAGTGGAGGGGCATTCTTCCTTCGCTCCCTGTTAGTTGACTGGTCAAGTAAGAAGCAAGATTTTGTGTCCTTATCTATGACAAAAGTAGAGCACATTGCAACATCTTCATGTTGTACTCAAATTTTATGGATGAGGAAGACTTTGAAGGACATTCGTGTAAAGTTTGATGACCCCATTCCAATCATGTGTGATAATACTAGTGGAATACATATTTCAAAGAATCCAATACAACATTCTAGAGCAAAGCATATATCTATCAGGTATCACTTCTTGAGGGAAAAAGTTATAGATAATGAGGTTAGATTGGAATATGTGCCCACAAAGAGCATATTGTAAAGATACTTTTGAGTATCTCCAACATAAGTTAGGGTTATTACCCCCTACCAGTTTCAACTAATATGCATTTCAGGTGTGCATTGGTCCAGTGACCAACATGTATATTCTCTTCTGGGCTAATGCTAGTGTACTTCATCTCAGGGGGAGCAAGAGTGAGTTTTTTCAGGGGGAGTTTTTTCCACCTTTGTCATTGTTGTCAAAAGGGGGAGAGAGTGATGGTTGAGAGAGAAGGTTGTGCAATGAAGATATTTTTCCTTTCGTGATATTATTGTTTTTGTTGTTGATGGATGTTGCCATCAATGACAAAGGGGGAGATTGTTAGCATTGCATTATGTGTTGTCATTGATGTCAAATCCTTTGGTCCGGATTAATTTCGGATGTGGTATGGTGAGAAGGAGTATTTGATCTAGGTATGTTGTGCAGTTGGAAATTTCTTGGTTTCACTGGATGTGTTTTGGTATCTCAGAAGATGCTTCTCTGTATTATCTTTAGGTCCGGATTGGTCCAAAGCTTGAGGCCTTAGACTGGCTATTGAGGTTGTATAGCGTGTGGATGCATTTTAGGTCTGACTTTGGTGCTATATGTAGCATGTTGATATGTTCAATGAGGAACGATGCGATATGGTCCACTTCTCATTTCTTACCACCACCAGAATGTTTAGTGGAGACCTATTTTAGATCTCTGTCTCAACCGACATTGATTATTATGATTTCCAAAGGCAATATTTATAGGAGTTTGATTTGATGATCCAATGTATGGCTTTTTATGTTGAAGACATGTGAGATTGAAAGAATCCAGTGATTGTGTGAGTTTAATATTGTGGATTTCTATTGGAAGCAGTTCTAACAATGCAAACTATATTTTATTGTGGTGGATTCTCTATTTTTCTTTCTTCTTCGACAGTGAGCCCATCTGCAATGAGCATATTGGCAGTGAGCCTTTCAGGGCAGTGAGCCACTCTTTGTAAAAAATCACCTTAACAAGTGTTTATTCATTGAGAATTAACATTCTCTGTGGTTTTTCCCTTCTTGGGTTTTCCACGTAAATTATGGTGTTTCTTGTGTGTGTGATCTATTTCTTGCATGCATTTTCAAATTTTATTAATTCTGTTTAATATTTTGAGTCTGTGCATTAAGGTTGAAAAGGAAAATTTATTGTCAACTAATTCACCCCCCCCCCCCCCCACCACCCACTCCACCTCTCAGTTTCCCGAATAATCAACACCTAATACCTGGGAAACTTGGGATCTTGTTGTGATCACAGGAATGATTAAAATGAGGTGAAAATAGATCTAAAACATAGTAAGGGAGTGAACATGAAAATGGGTGTAGAAGTAGGTAATTGTTTACCTAACAATATAAGAAGCTAATGAACCATTTTCATAATACATACCATCATCATGTATAAAACAAGGTAGTTCACATTAATCACTACCACCAGACTCATAAGAAAAAAAACATCAAAGGGATGCATGTTTGAGGGTGAAGAAATAGTTCAATTATTACATATAGAAAGAGAAATGGATACCAAGTGAAGGTTTTATAACCTCATATAAAACATCATTTAGACTAGATGTATGACTGTAAGATATAAATATATTGTCATCATCCACCACACAAGGGGTATATAATAAAATAATAAATAATGTATACAAATGAATTAAAATCGTCTAAGATGGATGGAAAGTAGTAATAAGGTGCATGAATTAGGAGAGGCTAGATATTCATAAAAATAACTAACGCATGGAACATGAAATATTGTCAATACAAAAAGTATGCCATACCATCAACGATTAAAGGATACAAATTAATAAAACATGAAAACACCTTATAATCCTTGCTATGTGCACAAAGTTAATCTCAAGACCAAGGCTCATAAGGATTTGTGATAAATGATCTTAACAATAATACATAATAAAATAGAGGGTGGATATGTAAGACATAGATATTAAATAATGAAGACCCAAATCATAATCAAAATATAATAGTGAAGATATTCAATGGTGGATCCAAAAGCTAATAAAACTTAAAATAAAAGATTTATAATTAGAAATATATAAGTAATTGATCAAGCATAATAGAGAAGTATACAACCCTATGGGGTGTAAGAATGCCAATTTTTCAACTTATATATTAAAAATATAAATTCCTATAACTAACCTAGGTAAATCAATTAAAGCATAATGAATAAAAAAATATAACCTAGGATTGATAATGCTTCTAAATTAAATAGTTAAAATCATTAAAAAGAACATTAATACTTAGCTCTTGGTTTGATGAAATTAGATTATAACACATATTAATTATTGATTCACTAATGTGTCAAAAAAATATAAGTTGATCACCTCAAGAGATGTAAAACTAATGTTTGTTGTTATGTTTTAGTTCTACTCAGATATCTAAAACTTACATGCATATTTGAACTCCATAGATTTTGATGTTGATAACTTGCTTACCTTAATGTGTAAAACCCATGTCTAAAATGGGCTAAGTGACATACATTCTTATGAAGCTTACTACGCTAGAATTATTCTCCTTTGCTCAAATCCTATTGTTGACCGAATGATTTGGTATGTTGATTTATTGAAGACAAGATAAATCACGTAGTATGCCTAGAATGTTGATGTTATGCACTTATGATGATGTAATGTGTAGTGAAGAGCTCATGCCTTCTATCAAATGGATCTTAGATGATTCACAAATAGAGTAGGATTTTCACATTTATGTAATGTCCTAGCATGCGATTCAAATATTTGTGCTTTAGTGAAACTTATAATGAATAGTTGAAAATATGATCATGGATCCAATTTTGAAATTAAAGTTAAAATTTTTAGGGGTGAAATTTGTTTGCAAAAATGAATTGAGGCTATTTCCACACCACTAAAATGATCTAAGGTGACAAAAAACTAAGATAGAAAATTAGATCTAGATACATGGGATGCGTGAAGGAGTTAGGTTAGGATCAAATTATTTGCCTTCTACTAAATAATACACCATTTAAAACAAGAGTCATTCTATAATCAAAAGAAAACATTGATTAATTCCTGAATATACATAAATTGAAAATTATTTGTTAGATAAAAATATGCATTGTTTTTTTTCAATGAATTCTAGAATGTAAGATATTGAAAGTGTGTTAAATGAGAGACTAAAACTCTTTTTGATAAATAAATTTTAACAAGATCTATCTTTATGAAAGGGATAAAATTACATAACCTTATTTTTTATACTACCTTGTGTACACATTATAGATAAGTATTTGCATTATTTAATTTTTATCCTATTTGGTGTACCAATTGGTTGTTATTTTGAATCCATTTTCCAGTTGCTACTATAAATTGATTTAGTCTAAACTAGTCTACATCTTGAGGTCATTTTCAAATTGATACTATGTCATATAGGGCAAGCTAGTCACCAACATCAAAATTTAAAATTCTTGCCCAAAAGCCAACCCTTTTAGAATCTAGTTATAATCTCATTAGGCGACATGCCAAAGCCTATAAACCGTATGACATGGACATGTGTGTAAAGGTATTCCTAGGCCAATTGAATCCAACTGGAAATTATAGGACCATCCAAAGGAAAAATCTGATTGACAAGTAATAAAAAGCTATATTGTTGCATTGCATTGATTCACTAACTCAACAAAACATCATACTTTGCATTCACATTTGCATGCTTGGAGTGTTTTTGATAACTACTTTTATTGGAGCTTGACTAATATTGAGATAATTAAGCGGACTTCCCTTAATCTTGAATCAAGTCTTACTATATTTCTAATCACAACACATTTAGATGAAATTTCAAAATTAATAATTAACTAAGTTGGACCACCTACACTAGATCATGCAGTACAACCTCATCAAAGACCAAGTTGTATGATGTGACCTAGCCTATGAATCCAAGACCCTTTACACCTCTTGATCACATCTTTGTGATCATTGATTTGCATACCAATTTTGGATTGTGATCCTCTATTGCAACACTTTATCTAATCAACCAGGGGAAGAGCACTAGTTATTGCCCACATGTTCCGATTATTGTTCACTCCTTGCTTATCCAACCCCCCAATTACTAACTTTAAAGAAACAAAAAAAAATGATAACTAAAGGCCCATTGATAAATTTCACATGTACCAATAGCCCCCCACTTTACCCCTAGTAGTTAGAATTTTTGGAATTTAATTGGAGGAGTTGTGCAACCTTATTGGTACCCATAGCGCACGACTACTAGGGCATTTGTGCATAAATATTGACCATTTTTGAGGTGGTTGTAGTGCATGGTTATTGGGGCATCTTTAAGTGGGTATCAGGTGACACTTTGAAATGACCACTTTTTTATCCTTGCACACATAATGGAACCCATAGTGTGTGTCGTTACTACCTAAAATCCAAAACAATAACTATAAGCAGTTAAGTCGCATACGGAGACAACCAATACAAATTTGTCAAAATTTGATGTATCGTTTGTGATATGTGGATGTGTGAAGCTAGCTATAATGACTAGTGGTAAGCTTCCCCTACAACATCAATCATTTATCAAGCCTAATCTCTTTCTAAGTACTTCAATTACTCAATCTTTTTATTAAACCTAATTCATTACTGATTATATTTAAATACAAATAAACAGATATAAACTTTAATCTACAATATCACTAACCCTAAACAAAAAAGACTAAGACAATCTTGAAATTGATAAAAACATGGATGTATAATATATTATGAAACAAACTACTATAATACTACTACACCTTCATAAGTCGTAACCTTATCTTCCTAAATGGTTAAATACTGAACACAAAGCATGTCAATTGGGTATTTTAGTTAATTGCTGCAAGTAATTCCTAGAGAGGACTATTAACTAATGTTTCTTTATTGGTATTTCCTTCATCTACCAAAGCCCATTTTTTGGGATGTTTACAGGAGTGTTCAAAGAACTGGTATAGGGACGGTCTCGATTCATTGCAAATAAATTAGAATGAATCTCGACCGCCCCTTCACTAATAATGTAACTTCGTATTCTTTAACTATATATAACAAGTCTATGAAATGACTCTTCGATTTGACTGATAAATATCACAAATATCAATGTTACAGGTGTTAAATATCTGTAGGCTTTGTACGTTGTGAATGTGAAATTGAGCGTTTATTCAGAGTCACGGGACCATCTGACAGTCATTGGCTCTTCACTGCTCTTATTTAATGATTTTTTGGCTTATCATGAACAGTCTGTGTCAAATTAATCCTTCGTACTTTTGGGTCCATAGATGTTGTATTCTTGGGTGAGGTAATATAAGTCGCAGTAAGAATTGCAGGGCATTCATATGGGAGGAATGAAGACTGAGTTCATGTATGTCACGATTCAACTAAAAATATGTTGTTTGAGAGGGCTAATTGAAGAATGTGACATTTACTGTGCATTGATTGCAAGTTTGGAAGTTAATTGCAGATGATTTCTGTTTCTGAGTTTTTACTTTTCAAATTACACTCTGTGATTCATTATCAGAATGTAGGAATGCATAAAAAGAACTTGGATGTTCCTCGGATGTTTCTTCATCATCTCCAACCTGTTGGATTCAGCCTTGGAATGAAGGATGGATCACTTATTTTCTTGAGGCTATAACAGTCTTCTTCCAATCAAAGGCCTTGCTAATGGAGGAAGTTGGCACTGATCTTATAAAGGAGGTAATGTGAGTTAGATGATCTATTGGTTCTTGGTTAAAACAGAGTTTTCAATATTTAATGGAGGATCTATGATTTATATCATTACTTTTCATTTCCATGGTGCTGAATATGAACAAGTTATCTTCCAACCCAAGTACTTATCTATGTAGGAAGTTTGTCACAAGCTTAAGTAATCTGAGTGATGCTTACATTCTACTTCTTACACAAGGCTTTTGCAACATTCATTAGTACCATTTTGAATTATGACTTCAGTTTTGGATACATTGATGTTCGAAAACTTACTCCTCTCCTACAGGGTGGAATCCTTAGGAGATAAGGTGTGTGTCTCATAATTTTAGTACAGTCAGGTGGAGAATAGTCTTATATGCTGTAAGCTACCCTACAAGTGTGAGGACTCGGGACAGTTAGATGCAGAGGACTCCACAAGCTGTGAGAATTTAAAGGGTCTTTCCTTCACTTCGTTTTGGACATTGCCTTTGTGGGGTATTGCCACCAGTCTAGCAATGATGATTGCCTGCCACTTCCAACTAAAAGCCATGTTGTAGGAAGCTGGAATAACCTTGCATTGAAAGTTACAATAATAAGTAATCCTTATTCCATTGATGCTCAACTCCATCTTCTTCCTACCAAAGGCCTATTTGGGAAGTGGGTACCACTCTCAATCTGTTAACTAATTCATGCTTCATCAATGCTCATATTCCACTACCAACTAATAACATCATCTTTGTACATAGGTCTGCACCAACCTTGCAAAGGGTATATGATCATTGTAGCTCTCAACATTGTTGTTTAACTTCTTGTCCCACAAAAAGACTTTAACCTGATGAGGAAGTTAGCCCGCACGATTACCGATCTATTATCCATATTCTAAAGAGATTATGTAGACAAATGCTCATGATTTGTCTTTGTCTCTCACTATTTTTTGAACCAAAGACCTTGTAAATATGATTTGGTAGGAATCCTGAGGTAACAAATTTTAGCAGGTATAGAGGGTCAAGATTTGTTATAGGCTTATTATAGAATTTATAAGGTACATAGGATCAATATTTGCTACAGGCTTATTATACAATTGTAAGGTACACCATAGATTCTGCCTTTGGATTACCTACTAGATGTTCCAAATTTCATGGCTTGCCGGTCCGGTAGGGGGTCATTTTAATGACATGTTAGGGGGTAGAAGTGGAAAAGGCGCCTAAAATTATAGAGGGCCTTGCTAGTCAGAAGATTGTTTGGGGGAATGAACTCTAATATTAGACTAGATTTTGCAAACCTGGTCCTAATTTTCTGATTCTTAAGCTTGAATCTCAAGAGCCATTTTATCAGTATCAGTAAATCCATGGCTAGGAAAACCCAAATCAAGGGACTGAATGCAGATACACACAAACCCACCTCAGTAAAGCTAGATACCATCTTTGAAGATGAACAAGCAGTCTCAAGACCTAAAGGCTTTAAAATAAGGCTTGGAGGAAGAAAAGTATTTGGAAGGCGTTGGAAGATCTGGATTCCTAAGCTGAAGTTGAGAAGAATAGTATCTCCTTTTAAGGCTTTAAAGAGCCTTCGTGATGCCTATGTAAGAGTGATGCTGTCCTTGGAATCTAAAGGAGGATTTATGTGTAATACATTAATGCTTGGAAACCAGGTGGTGCATCCAGTAGTCATGCCTGGAAGAAGCATTCATCGCCATAATCAGGAGCATGAGCTTCGCATGGCTGCCCTCCGAGCTCCAAATTTTATTGTGTGAGGCTTTTCTTGGTGTTTTTCTGCTCTGCACTATTGTTATTATGGGATTTTTTAACTCTTATCTGATGTGAATGTTTATTTTGTCTATGATACACTTCATTTCCTGTGCAGTTCAGTAAGATTTTTTATGCTACGGCCATAAGCCTGCAATTAGCTGAGCAAAGTTATGAGATTGTAGTAGGATGAATTTGGCAGCGAAAATTTTAAATAGAGTTTTTGGTATTTTCTTTTCTCATAAAACTCTGTATTTCATGTCTCGACATTTTAGTTGATAGGCTTGTTCTTTCCTCCAAAGGGATTTTATTTGGTAGAGTACCGTAATGCACATCACTTACTACTTTTAAGTAATTTACTACAGATTAATTAATTAATTTTCTTTTTTTAATTTTGGCCATAGAATTTTGGTGCACATGGATACAATTTTTTTTAAAAAAATTGTACAATATTGGGGGAGAGGGACTAGTAGTTGGATACAAATATGTTGGAAGATTAGATGTATAAGCACAAGTGAGTGTATTAACAATTGGAACTTGTACAACTACTACTAGTAGTCCCTCTCCCCTATCTTATATATAACATTTTGGTAATATGCATTCTTTGTTTATGTCGCCCTTCTATTAAAGTTTGTTCTCCTTTTTCTACTATGAAGGTGGTCTATACCAAGAATATAGACACAATAAGCAATCAAAATGTAATTTCCATGCTATTGATGGACAAATATCTATATCAAAAACAAATATCTACAAAGTTTGTATGGTCACTATCCTATCATATATTTGGGGACACATTTCCTCATTTTTTTGAATGTTATGGTTTTTCTTGTTCCTAATAAAACGAAAGAAAGAAAAGAAAGAAAATTTCTTTTATAGTCCACGATGTTAGGCGATCTGTATAAGGAAAAAATTATTTAAAGCTTTAATCCATTTAAATGAAGGAATTATAGAAAAAAAGTCTAGAATATTTCAAAGACCACACACAAAACCCCAAAGCCATGCAAAATCACAGAAGCAAATCAAAGCCATATTTGATACGCAATTATTTATAACAAACAATAGTTATCTAAATTTGGGTATGATATGATGTGAGTGTAAAATTCTTTTTTAAAAGTTTCAAAAGTAACATGTGGCACTTGGCAATAGATGTGTAAAATATTTTATATAAATGTTTAGAATTGAAATTTAGTAGTTTTATAAGGTATGCACATTTTACAATGTAGTATTGTTATAACTTTTTTACCAAAAAATTGTTCATATATAATTTGATATAATATATTGTACATCATATCAACATTTTAAAAGTATTACACTTTCAGGAGGGTTATAGTTTAGAGAAAGTTGTATTAGTGAAAAATTATGCTTTTTTATTTTCTGGTGAAACCAATTTTATTATTGAAGGATTGATAATTCAAAGATATGGCCCACTATCAATTGCCCTCTAAACCTAGTCAAAGCATAAATTCTATTCTTATATTTGAAGATTTGACCATTTATAAGTACAATGGTTGCTTACATTGTTCATATTTGATTGCCCAATAGACCCCTTATTTAGATGTATTTTCCATCTCTTTAGCTATGAAAATAATTCCCCTTCTTGGTCACACTCCTAAATCAACACGTGCTAGAAAGACCAATACCCTGATTGATGCAGGAGCATTTGAGTAGTTCATCCAGTTGGAGCAGTTAGCAGTGGAATTGCTTAGAGATTGTTGTGTTTCTTCATGTTTGAGAACTTAGAGTTGCGGATTTGGATTTAGCAACTGGAGATTGTTGTCTTAAACATATTCGAGATTCATGGTATTTGGTTTTGATTCCGGTATTGGTCCAGTGTTGGTGTGTTCTTACCGGTTGGTCTTGCAGTGAGTGGAGCAAAGAAGAATTGGATTGCGGATGGTTTCCGTAACTTGCAGGTCATATGAGAGTGTTGTTTTGGACCTGACCAATGTTCTCGGAGGTCCGCGCGAAGTTTTATGCATTATTGGAGGTGTTCATGGTGATTTGGGCTGACATATTATTGTTTGTACGTTTCATTATGAACTGGTGGATCTTTGGTTGACTTGATCGAGTTGTTGTTGCTTGCGGATGGTATAAAGAGGAAGATAGGCGATTGATTTGAGAGACACAGGTCTGACGAATAAATAATTCATAACATATGTAGTTTTTGGAGAGATTCTGGTCTGGGGGGACTGAAGTCTTGAGGGACTGAGGTTTAGATCAGTGCAGACTGTTACCGAAGGCCGAATTGTTGAGAAAAAGATTTGCGGATCATAGATTTAAGCTACAAGAATTGTTTTGTAATCCTGGACTGCAGTCCAACATCTAAATCCTGCGGGCATATGCAATTCATTAAATTTTTTACTCTTTTTTGTTTTCCCCAGTTATACCTTGTGTTGTATCAACTGGTTACTGGTATCTTTCATGGTGTTTATGTTATAGGCTGCAAGGCGAGGCTGTCCTTCATTGGATCTCCCTACCTTGACTGCATCAAGTGGTATCAGAGCTGGTTACAAACTTGTTGATGGAGGAAGAGCTAGTTGGAATCGGTTGGATGAAAAGAACTTGAGGCATCTTGAAGACTTGTTCAAATCACCGAGCATTGAGGTAGTGCAAGGCTTGCAAGCAAACCGCTGAACCTAGGAACATGATCTTGAGGCAGTTGATAGGTGGACTTGAATAGATTGCTGATTGAGGCTAGCTACAAGGTTGTCTGGTATATCGTCGAGGAGAGGCAACTAGAAATTGTAGTCAGACCACCAAACTTGAGGTAGTTGCAAGTAATTGTGAACTGATCGCCGAACAGATTTGATATAGCATTGGTTATCAAGTGATGGGACTCACTTTTCAATTAACCCCGAGAGTTTAATGCAAGAGCATATGAGTAGTTCATTTGGTTGAAGCAATTAGTAGTGGAGTCACTTGGAGATTGTTGCGTTTCTTCATGTTTGAGAACTTAGAGTTGCGGATTTGGATTTAGCACCTAGAGATCGTTGTCTTAATCATATTCGAGATTCATGGCATTTGGATTTGATTCCGATGAGATATTGATTCTGGTGTTGGTGTGTTCTTACCGGTTGGTCTTACAATGAGTGGAGTGAAGAAGAATTAGGTTGCAGATGGTTTGGACAATAACTTGCAGATCATATGGGAGTGTTGTTTTGGACTTAACCGATGTTCTCAAAGGTCTGCGCGAAGTTCTATGCATTATTGGAGGTGTTCATGGTGATTTGGGCCGACATATTATTGTTTGCATGTTTCATTATGAACCGGTGAATCTTTGGTTGACTTGATTGAGTTGTTGTTGCTTGTGGATGGTATAAAGAGGAAGATAGGCGATTGATTTGAGAGATAGAGGTCCAACGAAGAAAGGATTCATAATAGATGTAGTTTCCAGAGAGATTCCGGTCCGGAGGGACTAAAGTCCAGATGGACTGAGGTCCGGATCAGTGCAGACAGTGCAGATTGTTATCGGAGGCCGAATTGTTGAGAAAAAGATTTGTGGATCATAGATTTGAGTTGCAAGAATTGTTTTGTAATCCTGGACTGTTGTCCAACATGTAAAGCCTGCAGGCATATTTAATTCATTAAATTATTTACTCTTTTCTGTTTTCCCTGATTATAACTTGTGTTGAGTCAACCGGTTACCGGTATCTTTCATGGTGTTTATGTTATAGGCTTCAAGGCGGGGTTGTCCTTCATTGGATCTCCCTATCTTGACTGCATCACTGATAAAAGCAATGTTAAAGACCTTAACTTCAACATTGCTAATTTAGAGTAGAGGACACCCTTTAATAGATTTTGACTTTGAGGCACTAGATGAGGTAAATAATTTGAATTTGAACTTCATGTTGGCAATATTACATTATTTTTTTAAATATAAAATATATATTGTAATTATGCTTTTCCTTTGCGGAGTCCATTATAAGCAAGACATTTATAAATGGATAAAAGCCAATTGGGAGAGCCAAGATTATGGAATTGAATCTACAAGAGATTTGATGAAAGGCTACATTTTTGTATCTCCTAGTCTACAAAATATACCCAAACAACCTTATAGTATGTCAAATGGGTTATTTATGGACATGTTTATTACCTTTAGGCATAACACTTTGAGTTCCATCCTCAAGGTTTTTCCTATTCCAAATCTCATATTGACACACTCATCCTTTATGGATTTAGCCTTTCATTCATTTTTGAATGATATAGCAACACAATTAGGTGGGGTTATATGGTGTAAACCTAGTTCAAACAAGTTTGCAATCTTCCTTTTGTAGGCAAGGATGTGTGTGAAAATAATGGATTTGCCTAACCATGTGTCGACACCATTAAGTTGATTAGTCTAAATTTTAAAGCTAAACAATGTTGATATAACTTAATAAGCCTAATTATTAATTCTATTATCAAAATGAAGGACATATTATTAATAATTTTTCTATTCACAATCCTAAGCATCTTCCATTTCCATTTGCCAACAAACCCTTTGTCTCATCCCTTTCTATAGTCACGAGTCTACTATATGAGCTTCTCTGTTAGACAGTTCAAATAACTAAAAGACAACTAAGAGTGGGGGGCGGGGGGGTGAATAGCAGTTAAACTAATTAAGCATAAACAATAATCACAAAATAAATACCATCCACATGACACGAAGATTTATACGTGGAAAACCTGGTAAAGGGAAAAACCACGGTAGAAGCCTACCCACAGTTAGATAATACTTCTACAGTAAGTATGTGAATTACAATTGAGGGGCCTGCACTTGCAGGAAGGCCAACAACCTAGAGTGCACTACTCATCACAAAAGGAGTCTCACTGACTACATAGAAATCTAGACTACAATCCGGAGAAGTGTTGAACTGCAAAAGATAGTATCTCCTATGCCTGAGTACATTTTCGGTTAAGCTCAATATCGGATGACTAAATTCTCTTACATAAATCCAATTCGATCTCCAATGATCGATCAATCCTCTTCCGGAATGATATTACATTATTCGCCCATTACATCCCTTGACCATGACCTCTAACATAACCATGATGATCTGCAATGAGATCTTACATCTATATATATAAACCCTCAACCATAAACAATTAGGTTGGCCACCAAATATCAAACCAATTACATAACTACAAACCATGTTGGCCTTAGACCAAACAAATAATATCCAACACATAAGACATCCCGGAAATGCATCGAGAGGTCCAATCCAAATGTTACATTACAGCCAATCCATAACTTAGATCAACGGGGACCCAGTATAGGTCCACACGCTACAACAACGATCTCCATCCGCAAAGTCTCGAACATGATCACCATCAACATCTTGAAACTCCACCAGAAGCTGCACCAACACCACTTATGCAATTCATCAAAGATCTTCATCAAAAGCTTTGCTGGTGAAACCCTCACCGGAACCAAAAACCAAGCTTCTAAGCAAACATGATAACATCCGATCACCAGACCAAAACCAACTTATTGAATATGAACATGAGTATCATGAAAAAGCCAAATCCATAACCAAATCATATCAGAGCCTACCGGATCATGCCAGATCCAAATAAACTAGAAACCACTCAACCTACCGAGACCAGAAGGGTGTCGGTAAAGCATCCAATCAACTAGTGTTGTCATCAATGACAAAACATCAATGCAACACATAATCAATTCCACCAAATGGCCAATAATCTCCCCCTTTGGCATTGATGGCGACACTAGATGTGAAAAACATATAAATACCAAGAAATGCCAAAACAAGTCTCCTCCAATGGAAGACAACCAACAATCTCCCACATACAGCTATGAAATAAAGACCAAACTCCCCTTGTGAATAATATCTTTGTAAAGATTTGAATTTCTCCCTATCAATATCTCTCCCCCTTTCTTTTTCTTTTTCACATAAATATCACTCCCCCTTTCTTTTTCTTTTTCACTTTCTTTTTCTTTTTCACATAAATATCACTCCCCCTTTGACATCAATGCCATAAATTTGACAAAAATATCAAAGAAAAAACATAAACCACTGAATCACAAAGGTGATTACTCCCCCTGAGTAGTAGCATCCCCACATCAGTGCTGGAATGAATAGTATCTCTGATAATGCATACCAAACTGATTCCGAACCACATCAATCAAGTCTCTACTGGAGCGGCAAAAAATCCCAATCTATCTCTCAGGTACTCAAATGATTCCTTGGGCAAAGGTTTAGTGAAAATATCTGCAATCTTCTCTTTAGTGTTCACATAAACCAATCTAACTTCATTTGCTTCCACCTTTTCCTTCAAAAAGTTATACTTGATAGATATGTGCTTTGTCTTAGAATGAAATACCAGATTCTTTGATATATCAATAGTAGCAGAGTTATCACAGTGAATAACTACAAGTGCTTCACAATCCACCTTTATATCCTTCAACATTTGCTTCATCCATAAAACCTGTGTACAGTTAGTAGCAGCAACAACATACTCAACTTCAACAGTAGATAAAGAAGTACATGATTGTTTCTTGCTGATCCATGAAACCAACTTCTTTCCAAGAAAGAAAGCTCCACCGGAAGTACTTTTCCGGTCATCAACATATCCAGCCCAATCAACATCTGTATATGCACATAAAGTAAAGTTATCATCCTTAGGGTACCACAAACCATATTCTGATGTACCTTGCAAGTATCTAAAAATCATTTTCACGACACTCTCATGATTCTCTCTAGGATCACTCTGAAATCTTGAAACAATACAAATAGCATTCATCATGTTAGGCCTAGTCTGAGTCAAATAAAGCAAACCTCCAATCATAGATTTGTATCTTATAGGATTTACCGGTGCAGAAACATCTTTTCTTGTCAATTTCTCACTTGTAACCATAGGAGTACTTACCGGTTTAGAATTTCCCATACCAAATTTCTTCAACAATTCCTTAGCATACTTAGTTTGACAGATAAAAATACCTTTGTCAGCCTGAGTAATCTGTAAACCTAAGAAAAATTTCATCTCACCAATCATAGACATCTCAAATTTTGTCTCCATATTCTTAGAAAATTCTTTGCATAACTTATTTTCACCTCCAAAACTAATGTCATCGAAAAATACTTCAATAATCAATATATCATCATTAGTGATCTTATAATATAAATTACTATTAGCACTACCCTTTGTAAAACCAAGCTTCAAAAGATATTTATCCAACCTTACATACCAAGCTCTAGGTGCTTGTTTCAATCCATATAAAGCTTTCCTCAACCTGCAAACCATGTTTGTATCATCTGATAGTGAAAAACCATTAGGTTGATCAATATAAACTGATGAATAATGATGAACAACAAATACCCCAATAGGTACTGAGAGGGGAGGGGGGGTGAATCAATACAAATAAAAACTCTCAATGACTTATCTAGCTAAAGCATTACCAACTAGTTATCATCATTACTCTACTTAACCATGACAATACCAGTCTAACACAGTAAGACATCAGACACCATAAACTGATAAGTCTAAATACATCAAATACGATCAATATACAACATCAACTTTCACCCATAAACATATGCATATGGTACGCTAGTAATACCATAACCTATTAACTCTGCATGCATGATCTTTCAACCAAATACTTCATAAACATCACATGAAAAATGCATAACACATGACACAAATTTTTCACATGGAAACCCAAATGGGAAAAACCACGGTGCGAATGAATACCCACAAACTTGTTTTGAACTCTTTTGAAGCTCGCCCTGTTAGGAGCCTAGTCCAGTTAAAGACTTTACAATAAGGTTATGTTAGGAACCAATCCTATTAGAGATCACCTAGTTAAGAGATGGCTATATACCTCGTTAAAGGTTGAAACCCTGTTAAAGGTTACCTCGCTAGAGGATTTAAAGAACTCAATGATTTTGAGTCACCTGATTACAGGTTTTACAATAAGCCTGTTAAAGCTATCCGGTAAAAGGATTTTCCAACTGTTGCAATGGTTAAAAGACAACAGGTAAAACTATGATCTAATAACAGCACTGCATGCCTAGGCAGATCCTTTTCTTATCCTCTACTCTGTAATCACACTCTACAGTTTCCCTCTTTACTAGTCTGACAAGTATCAAGTATCTCTTCACTTGGATACACACACAACATTTGCCAACAACTTTTCAATACAAACATCATCGACCTTATAGGTAACAGAAAGGTCGGTGGCATAAACCCTAAACCTTAAACATCTTAGGTTTACCACACAGGCGGTCTCATCCTGACCGTCCAAACATATTGCATAGAGAATTTACAATTTCAAACAGATAACAAGTCAATCTACACCGTTCATTCATCACCTCTCATGGGAATCAGTAACCCATCATGTTTTCTTCTTATGCCACTAAGAAGAATAGTCATTCCCGAGGTAGACTTCAAACGCGGTCAATCTTCTCATGCCTCAATCCTTTATGCTCTCAAAGCTGATGTGACACCTCGATCACAGAGTATCATTAGTTCATCACACAAGATGGATCGACAAGCCAATAACCATAGAGCTGAGACTACTAACCGGTAATCACACTTAGTGAAACCCCGACACCGGTTCATTGAATCTCCTCATACCTCTTCATACCGGTTCACTCGAACTTATTGACATCAATGACAACATACCGGTTCATCATATGCCAATGATATCCAACATAAACTTCCTCATCAAGATCCCCATTCAAAAATGCACATTTAACATCCATCTGATAAACCTTGTAGTTTTTATAACCAGCATAGGCAAGAAATAATCTTACAGCTTCAATCCTAGCTACAGGTGCAAAAGTTTGTCCATAATCAATTCCTTCCTTCTGAGAATATCCTTTACAAACCAATCTAGCCTTATTCCTTATAACTTGATCATCCTCATTCAATTTAATTTTAAAAACCCATTTAGTTCCAATAACATTCTTATTTTTAGGCCGGGGAACCAAATTCCATGTGTTATTTTTCTCAATCTGATCCAATTCTTCTTCCGTAGCTTTCAACCAACATTCATCTTTACATACCTCAATTACTAATACCAATTCAACTTGTGAAATTAAACATACCTCATTAGTTGTCACTCTTCTTCTTGTCATCACTCCATTGCTCTTATCCCCAATGATCTAATCTTCTGAATGATTCAATCTCACATACCTAGGAGTCCTTTGATTCTTTGTTCCTCTTCCCTATTCTTCAGCTACTGTAGAATTCTCTAATACTTCCGAAGTAACTGGTTCAACATTTTGTTCCGGTAAAGGTTCTACCAGTTTAGATATAATCATTTCCACTGCCGGTTCCTTCTCATAAACTCCGATTCGACTTTTGTTCAGCTCATCTACTTTGACATTAGCACTCTCCACAATTCTCTGCAATCTCTTGTTATAACATCTATATGCCTTGCTTTCATTAGAATAACCAATAAATATGTCGGTTTCTCCTTTGATATGTACTCTGTTGAATGTATAAACTGTTGTACTCACTGCTTCTCTCCAATAGATATGAGTTAGACTAGCTTCCATCATCATTGTTCTAGAAGCATCCAAGATAGTTATGTTCTTCCTTTCCACAACTCCATTTTGTTGAGGTGTCCGAGAATAAAAAAATTGTCTTCTTATACCATGCTTCTCACAAAAGTTATTAAACTCACTGGATGTGAATTATCCACCATGATCTGACCTCAAACATTTAATCTTCAATCTTGTCTCAGTTTCCGCTTTAGCCTTAAAGATTTTAAACTTTTCAAATACTTCAAATTTTTCTTTTAGAAAAGTAACCCACATCATTCTAGAATAATCATCAATGATTAGCATGAAATATCTATCACCTTGAAAACTTTTAACTCTAGCAGGGCCACACAAATCAGTATGAATAAGATCAAAAACATCATTTGATTTATATTGTATACTCCTAAAAGAGGTTTTGACCTGTTTACCCATTTGACATTCTTTACATACCAGATTATAGGGCTTCATAATCTTAGGTATATCCCTAACTGCCTTAGTTGAACTGATCTTCACAATGCGATCAAAATTCACATGACACATTTTTTTATGCCATAGCCAACTCTCATCAATTTGTGTAATCAAACATGTCTTCTCACCGGAATTAAAATGAAATGTGTTACCTTTTGTCTGTGTACCGGTTGCAATCTCCAAACCAGATCCGTTAATGATTTTGCATTTTCCATCCTTGAACTGTAATTGAAACACCTTATCTACCAATTGTCCTACACTCAAAAGATTATGTCTTAAACCTTCAACATAATAAACATTGTCAGTATTGTTCTTACCATCCAATGATATAGTTCCTTTTCCTTTGATCATACATGCTTTGTCATCTCCAAATCTAACTAGACTGCCATCAAATTCTTGCAAAGACATAAACTTCCCTTCATCTCTAGTCATATAATGTGAACAACCATTGTCAATTACCCATTCATCGTTTTCTTCAATTTTAGCAGCAAGTGCCTTCTCTTTAGGTACATTCTCTTCCAGTGCCAAATCATCTTCCTTGATAGCCAGGAACACCCATTCCTTCCCATTGTCGGAACCATTAGCAAAGTCTTTTGCCGGTTCATAATCAGAATCAGTAATGCCTTCCTCATCTGCTATGTAGCATGATTTGTCTATGTTTTTCCTGTACTTATACTTGTTCTAATATCTAGGGTTACGCTTAAATGATATTCTAACTCTTTCTTCAAATCTTGAATTCCTTTCAGGACATCTAGATGCGAAATGACCAATCTTATTACATGCAAAACATTTAAAAGGTGCTTTTCCTTCATACTTACTTCCTACCGGCCCTTTAGGTACTCTTCTAGCAAATAGTGCTTCAAGTTTCTCAAACTCATCATCTTCTCTCTTCATATATTCCAATTCCTTTGCATACAAATCTTTCCAATCTTGCTTACCGGTTGCAGATGTAGATGCATGAAAAACAGGTTCAAACTTCACAGCTCCAGAAGATCCAAATTCTCCAAGCTCAAAAGCAGATAGTTTCCCAACCAAAGTATCTCTGTTGACAGATGTATTAACCATTGTTATCAATTCATTAATAACAATAGCCTTCATTTTGTAAGCCGCTGGTAGGGCTCTCTGAACTTTAGAAACAATTTCATCTTCGCTCAGAGTTCCACCACAACATTGAATTCTCATAACAGTCTCATTTACCTTTTCCATGAATGCAGTAATCCTTTCATCTTCTTCCATCTTCAGGTTTTCATATCTCACTTGGTAACCATCAAGTTCAACAATCTTCACTATAAGGTCACCTTCATTAAGAGTCTCCAACTTATCCCATATAGCCTTTCCAGATGATTTGGCGGTTAATCCCATTATTTGCTGATCAGAAAGTGTATACGAGGGCTTCTCTTACTCTACAATCATTCTCAAGCTCCTTATTTAGGTTTGCTGGAGGAGGATTGCCAGATCCCAGATTATAAGGTGTGACACCATTCTATGTGATCTCCCAAATCTCCTTGCCAAGACATCTCAGATGAGTCTCCATCCAAATATTCCATACTTGTAATTTGTTCCATCGAGCCTAGGAATCTCTCCGAATGATAGCTCCAGAAGAATTGTATGAACTTGAACTGTTAGTTGC
Organism: Cryptomeria japonica; assembly: GCF_030272615.1. NCBI lineage: Eukaryota > Viridiplantae > Streptophyta > Pinopsida > Cupressales > Cupressaceae > Cryptomeria > Cryptomeria japonica. The sequence continues at coordinate 805,992,090 of NC_081409.1, forward strand.
CATAAGATCTTCCTCAAGCAGTTAAGCTTTCTGTAGAGAGGACTAAAGCTTTGATACCAATTGTTAGATAGTTCAAATAACCGGAAGACAACTGCGAGGGGGAGGAGGGGTGAATCAGTTGTCTCAGATTACCAGAACCATTAACAATTAAAACTTTAATACCGAAACCCAAAAAATTAATACCGAAATAGCACTTAAACCAATTAAGCATAAACAATAATCACAGAATAAATACCATCCACATGACACCAAGATTTATACGTGGAAAACCCGGTAAAGAGAAAACCCACGGTGGGAAGCCTACCCACAGTCAGATAATACTTTTGTAGTAAGTATGTGAATTATAATTGAGGAGCCTATACTTGCAGGAAGCCCAATAGCCTAGAGTTCACTGCTCATCACAAAAAGAGCCTCATAGATTACAAAGAAATCCAGACTACAATCCAAAGAAGTGTTGAACTGCAAAAGATAGCATCTCCTATGCCTGAGTACAGTTTTGGTTAAGCTCAATACCGGAGGACAAAATCCTCTTACATAAACCCAATTCGATCTCCAATGATCGACCAAATCCTCTACCTGAATGATATTACATTATTCGCACATTACATCCCTTGACCATGAACTCTAACATAACTATGATGATCTACAATGAGATCTTACATCTATATATATAAACCCTCAACCATAAAAAATTGGGTCAGCCACTAGATATCAAACCAATTACATAATTACAAACCATGTCGGCCTTAGGCCAAAAAAATAATATCCAACATATAAGACATCCCGAAAATGCATTGAGAGGTCCAATCCATGTGTTACATTAAAGCCAGTCCATAACCTAGATCAACCGGGATCCAGTATAGGTCCACATGCTAGAGCAATGATCTCCATCCGCCAAGTCTTGAACATGATCACCATCAACATCCTGAAACTCCACCAGAAGTTGCACCAACACCACTTATGCAATTCATCAAAAACTATGCCGATGAAACCCTCACCGGAACCAGAAACCAAGCTTCTAAGCAAACAGGATAGCATCTGATCACCAGACCAAAACCAACTTACTGAATATGAACATGAGTATCATGAACAAGCCAAATCCATAACCAAATCATACTGAAGCCTACCAAATCATGTCAGATCCAAATCAACCAGAAACCACTCAACCTACTGGGACCAGAAGGGTGCAAGTAAAGCATCCAAACAACTAGTGTTGGCATCAATGACAAAACATCAATGCAACACATAATCAATTCCACCAAATGGCCAACACTTCTCCTCCTATCAACCATTTTGTTTTCATTCTTTGTGTCTCAACACTCCTTTGAAAAGGTTATCTTCTCAACCTCATCCTAAGTTGATACCCTAGCCCTAAGCACCTCTTATTGAGATGCCAATTGTAGAGGGAAAAATCTTAGCAAATAATGTGCAATGAAATAGGAGTGGGGATAACTAGGTAGATCCTATCAACAACATAAGATTTAGTTATGAGCTAAAGAGGACTACTCTAGTTTGCTAACATATGCCCCGAACGATTGAGATTAGGCTTGCTAATCTATCTCTAAACTAACTAATCAAATAATTTAAACTATTACAATTGCCAATTTGAAATAAAATTATATAAAAGGACAAACATTTAAATCTAGCAATTAGGAACAATGATTTTCTTAAAAACAATAAACTAGAAAAAAAACAATATTCAATATAAGAAAACAAATTCTTCCTAATGCAAGAAATAAACTACTCTCCTTCCTATGAAGGATCTATCATAACTACATGATAAATATTAACTTTTTTCAAGCATGAGATCTCATTTAGTTGTTATGTATGTAAGAAAGAGGAATGATTGTCTAACCCATTCAAAAAAGAAGCAATCCACAATTTTATACAAAACCTAACTCTAGGAAAGACATGAGGATGAATTGAAGAGAGAGTGGAGATAAAGTGGGACTATAATGGGATTGTTTTGAATACAATTTCGTAGCATAAGGGTGTAGTTTTGGAGTCTTATGGAATGGGGGTTGTACATGTTTTTTATAATAGATGAGGAGGTGAGGTAACTTTTTTTGGGTTGATTAAGTGTCCCAATGGATAAATCTAATTAGACTTGCACAAATTTTCATGATTTGACCATGAATTTAGGAAAAGTTTGAGGTAAGACCATGGATCAAGCATGCACCAAAGGAATGTTTGAAACAAACTAGAATGAGGGCTTAACTAGCTTAATGGATTAAAATATGTTACACTTTGATTATTTGATTAATTTTAACCAAATATGGCATTTAAGATTAGCAATGTAATCATGGGCTCATCTTTTTTAGTATCATATTTGTCCTTGAGGTATGACCATTTCACTATAACAAGGGATAAAGTATGTAAAGTACCTAGAGAAGAAACACAATACTAAGGGAAAGGGAACCATACCTACACTTGTCAATGATGATCAACAAGATACATCGATCTACAATCATGATGGAAAATGGAACATCTACCACTTTAGCACTTGAAAAAGTAAAGACACAAGCATAAGACACTTAAAGAAATAAAATAAATTAGAAAGGAAATAAAATCATGTCACAAGTATGTACCTACACTTGAGAAATAAAATCTTATTTCACAACATACATACCTATGAACTCACCTTGCCAAAAATGAGGAGGAAGTACATAAGGATGGTATCCTACTCTATTACCAACAAAGAGGAGATGCTCAAAGTGCAAGGTTATGTAGTATGGTATTCAACAAAGCATCGACTCAAGTGTTTTGGAATTGACAAATTTGGGTCATTCATAAGTCAACAAAGTGAGAGAGGAGTTGTCAAGCCTCATGAAAGTGAAGGGACAACACTAGACCATGCGTACCTCCCAAGCATTAAAGAACTAGGAAACCACCAAGAGCAAGTTGGTATTAAACTAGACGTAGGAGCTTCCTAACTCAAGAGATAAGACACTAATAATAGTATGGTAATATATGTAATTGTTGGTTTTAATTGTTAGAAAGAAACCAACCATGATGAGTTCATTTCCCTAAGAGTCATTAATAATTCATGAATAAATAAATGACCATAAATTTAGGCTATGTGAGGAGGTTTTGGATGAACTATCTTACAAGGGCTATTAAAGTTGCCACAAAAGAGACTCTAGGATCTTGGAAAAAATGCTAAGATTAGGGTTGTAAAACATGCCAAGGCTCTAAGCCTTGGTAGGTAAAGTGGAGGCACCATAAACCACTAAATAAGGCCTTAAGAAAGCCAAGGTGAAGATGATGGATTTAATAGGGGATTTGGTGAACTTTAAGGATGGTTAACCAACTCACATGAGCTTAGAAATCGTCCTATGGTCCAAACAAAAATGATCTAAAATAGCTTCTCCAAATGCCAAAAAGGTTGCTTGTAAATCAAATATAAAAAGAGGAGTTAGAAAACCACAATAAATGAAAATGAGAGTTAACACAAGCCTTATAGGAAACCGAAATGCCCTCAAGGGTGACAAGACTAATGGGGGGTTGAAGAATGTCAAAGATGTCAAAAGATAAACATCAAGATGCCCTTGAGGATCATCTACTATTCAAGAGTGAGAATGGGAAGAAAGGTTGTGAGATAACATCAAAGGGTTGAAATAATGAAAGATCCACCAAAAGGGATAGGGAATGATGGATAGGTAAATATGAGAGCATTAGTTTGTCGAAAGTCTCTAAGCATCTTGAAATAGTGTCATCAACACGTAAAAAAGGTTGGGCATGCAAAACAAGGTGGAAGTCTTGACAACCAACTGGTGATGTGAAAGAAGCCCAATTGATTCTTGTAAGAATAATATATTTAGATGTCGAAAATGATCAACAAATAAACCTTCATCTTTAAATGAGATTAGAGAGGCTTTAAAAAGACAAGATGAAATAGACCTTACCAATATATCAATATTCTTTTCATAACTTGAAATAAAGAGCAAAAGGGTAGACAACAAAAGGGCAAAAATAAAAGGGATGTGCCTAATCTGACTCCAAAATGGCAGACTTCCCTTCATGTTATATAGACAGTGGAAAAACAGTGGAGGTGGCCATTTTTGCCGAGATATATTATTTTTTATTTACCTTCATGTTATGCATGAATCATGTCGTTTTTGAAGAAAAAAAAATAAAGAGAAAAAGGACGGAGCCCACTTGAAAGGAGTGACAACCTTCAAATAGAATGAAAAGGTGACTTTCATCCTCCTTTGAACCATCATTTTAATCCTCATTTGAACCGTCAATTTATAAAGAAGGGGAGCTTGGAGCTTTGAGCTTAAAGCAATCCAACAGAGCCATTACAAGATTGTCGAGTGACTACGATGAGCAAATCCATGAACCTACTTTACTTGTAGATTACTCATTCTTATCTTGCAATATTAGAAAGAGGTTATTTTAATCTAAAGTGTACAATTCCAATGACATTATTGCCTAATCTTCATGCCAGAATGATCTCGACAGGTCCACAATCATTTTGGTCGGCTTTGTAGGGCGGAAAGTAGATATATAGTTTTAGAGTGACCCTACAGCACAGGATCATAGGTTTTAAAATGTCGTGCGGTCTACAGAAATACCAAATCACATGTTTTCTGTTAAGGCAGACTAGGGTAAGGGGATAGGGAAGCCAAGCCAAGTCCCTGAGGAGCCCCAGCACACTAAGTAGACTAGCTTGCAGATGATTTTGCAGGGATATTTGTTAGAATATGTGCTACTTAGAGACCTGTGCAATATGTGGATATAGGCACGAGGAGGTTGAATGAAAGAAGAGATTCGAAAGAGAAGGTATAGGCTAATCTTCTTACAAAATGGTATTCTAAAAAATCTTTCAAATTTGTAAAATAAAAAATTTTGTTTTCGAATTTTTTGTAGTTTAACAGTAATGGAGATGAATGATAAGAGATTTCCACAATCTATAAAATAGATAGAAAGTTGTTTCTAGATTAAATTGTGTACAAGCTTTTTGAATCAATGTTTCGGATCACACTCTATGATCATCATAATAAATAGAGCCAAAAGAATCATAATGAAGACTTAACTCCTGAAAAAATTACAAAAATCTATCGTGTTTACTGATTTTTGGAAACTATACATGTTGTTTTGTGTGGAGTTTAGCTGCTTCCTAACCTAAACGAGAACAATGATTGGTAGTCGTTCTAATATGTCCATTCTTTGAACTCTAGGTGATCATGAAGGGACCAAACCACTTGATATAAGTGTTGCCTCTTTCGGATGCTCCTTGTCATGAACATGAATCAAGTCTTCTACATGAAAGGGATGATGCCTTACTATATATTTTTGGGTATGTAATGTGTGCTTCAAAACATCAATTGGCAAGTTGTTCTTCTTGATCCCTATAACATATGAACTCCTTTTTGTTAAAATGAAGACTGTAAGTTATGATCAAAGTGAAAACATTGAGAATACCAATGAATCCCATCCTAAGAGTAATATACAAGGGAGAATAGGGTTGCCCTTGTTGGGACCCAATCTAACAAATGAAAATCTATTGTACCCCTGCAACTTTCTCACAAGCTTCCCATTTTCATCCTTCCTTCATACTTCCCTTTTTAGCATTTCCTTCATTCCTTTAAAATGCCTCACTCACTCTTCTAAATTCTCTATGATACAATTACTAATTGGATTTGACCTCTTAGAGATACACAAACATTTTCATCTTGCTTATTATATGTAGTTGCTTATCTCAACAATTTGAATCCACAAATAAATGTTGGCAGAGGATGAAGAAAGTGAAGATGATGTACATGAATGTTGTGGTTGAAACCTAGTTATTGTTAGTTTATGTGCAAGATGCAAGGCTACTTGTTTGAATAACATAATAACATTTACTATCCTAGGTCATCTAATGATGGATCCAAGGATGATTCAATTGTTGGTTACAATGTTGGCACATTAATTGGATTTGACTCATAGAATAATCTTGCAAAGTCTTGCCAAGGTTATTATAGTGCATCATAAAAAAGTGTTATATATTCAAGGTTAATTTTTTAATATAGTTAGTTGCTAAGCCCATTTTAACACAAGTGTCTGAAATTGTGACAAGGCATCAAGTGATGCAAGTTTGGTTTATAAGGGGATGTGATACATATTATAACTTATAGGAAGATTATTCAATGGACACAATGCATGTAAGTGGATGTCTCCACGATAGTTTGTAACTACTCAAGGGGTGCTTGAATTTGGTCGTGGTCCTCTCTTGCAACTTTTTTTTGGAGTGAATGTAATAGGGATTAAATGAATGTTTGACAGCTTCTAATTCATTGCAAAGTATTTTTTAATTGTCTTTACTCTATCTAAATCTCATATGGATAGTTATAACATTGAGATTGGATCATAAGTTTGTCCATTTACATAAAGTGTTATATTTGATTTGTATGCATACACACATCTAGTTCCATTTTTATCTATAGGTTTATCATCTTCTTCCTAGCTTGATTGGTGAAGGTCCAAAAATTTCTCAAGTGGATTGTGAGTAGATTAGGTGTCTTATATGCTTTCATAATTCAAAATCATAACTTAGGGAACATTTGAAGTGACTACACAATGCATAGATTGTTAAAGAATCATGTTATTCATTCCTACACCTTGTAGTGATATATGAAATGTTGAGTGAATTTAATTGTAGGGATATTATATTATAATAATCTTTAGATGCATATGCAAGGGTGTAGTTATTTACTTAATCATATGTTTTATAAGATACTAGTTAGTCTTTAACCTAACAACAATCATTAGGGTTACGCATATTACTCTTTAGTAAGATTATTATGTAGCTATCAGATCAATGGAATCTAGAAGAAAATTAGGCAATTTCTCTAGTTAGATGTTAAAGGGAAGAAGAAAAGGTATTGAGTGAAATGAGATTGGTGTTGTTTAAGTAAAATGGGATGGTGGAGAGGTAAATATAAGAGAATCAGTTTTTTGCAAGTCTCTAAGCATCTTGAAAGAGTGTCACCAACACATAGGAAAGGTTGAGCATGCAAAACAAAGTAGGGGTCTAGACAATCAACTGATAACATGAAAGAGACTCAAATGATTCTTGATAAACCTACAAGAAACAAGAAATTAAGAATAATAGATATAGATGTCTAAAATGACTAACAAATATAAACCTTACTCTCTAAATGAGATTATAAAAGCCTAAAAAAGACTGAATCATTCAAATATGAAATATAATTTTTTTATAATTGGACCCACTTAAGGGGGTGACAATCTTCAAATAGAATGTTAAGGTGATTTTCATCCTCATTTGAACCATTATTTTCATCTTCATTTGAACTAGATAAAAAATTTAAAAAGGGAAGCTTGAAGATTTGAGCTTAAAGCAATCCAACACAGCCATTATAAACATATCGAGTGACTCCGATGAGCAAGTCCATGGACCTACTTTTCGTAAAGATTACGCATTCTTATCTTTATAAGCTTAGAGAGAGATTATTTTAATCTCAAATTTAGAATTCCGATGACATTATTGCCTGATCTTCATGCCAAAATGATCTCGACAGGTCCACAATCATTTTGGTCGGTTTTGTAGGGTAGAAAGTAGATTATAGATTTAGAGTGACCCTAGGCGACCCCTCGACACAAGACCATATGTTTTTATTTTAAAATGTCATGCGGTCTACAGATATATCAGTTCACATGTTTTCTGCAGTGGCAGACTAGGGTAAGGGGATAGGGAAGCCATAGGCCAATCCAAGTCTCCGAGGAGCCCTATCACACTAAGTAGACTAGCTAGCAGGTGATTTTGCAGAGATATTTGTGAGAATATGTGCTACTTAGAGACCTGTGCAATCTGTGGATATATAGGCATGAGGAGGTTAGATAGAAAGAAGAGATTACCAAAAGATGATCAAGTGAGAATAATGATTAGTTCATTAAATTTTAAGTTTTGATTTGTTTAAGTGATTAATTTAAAAATTATATTAATTTTTTTAATGAAACTTATTTATTCATTTAAGTGATTCATTAAAAATCAAAGTAGTTTTTCAAGTAGGTCTCGTCTAGCTTTTCCAATGATTCATCTATTTGTTTAAGTGGCTTATTTGAATTGTACTGGCTTGGTCAATAAGACCTACTAATGAACCACCCAAATAAATCAAAATTTCAAATATACCATTTAAACTTACAATGACCACCTTGAAACTAAACATCAGAGGTATGTAGAGATTGATGCAGAGAGGTGCTTCAAAGCTTAACTAGATTGACTACTGGCACCAAGGGTGAGCAACAATTAGGTAGTGATTTCTCTAGCACTGCCAACACCAGAGTTATCACCTCCCCAAGTTATGGTTAAGCAATAAATTCTATGTTTATGCACATTTAATTCACTTCTCATTGGTGGAGGTTGCATAGCGACAAGTGGAGCTAGCCAATGCAACTGTGCACAAAAGGCAAGGATCAACAAACTACAGTAGATTTTGGAACGACGTCATCAATAGAAGAAGCAATAGGAAGCAGACGAGGGGGTGCCCATGGTTACAAGCAGGTCCTAATCTCTGGCGAGGTGAGATGTGTAGAGGGTTATAGGTTGACACAAATATATATATATATATATATATATATATATTGATGCCCTCCTAAATGGCACAAGGTTAGTCTATGATCAAAGAACACAAAAACACACAAAACATTAGTGTTAGTCAATCAGAAACTAAACATATGAAGACATTCCAAGAGAGACACAAAGAGACATGCTAATATATCTAATAAGTAAAACAAAGATCATGAGACATCTCCAACTGCCTCTTAGCATGGCCTTAGCTTCTTCTCCCTTGTTCCTCTCCTCTCCAAGTTCCAAAATAGTGTAGCTCTCAGCAGCTTTTTGCACTATGGATGCTTATGGAGGATTGAGATTTGTAGTATAGCTCCAAATATGAAATAAAAAGCTATTTTTATGCTAAAATGATATATTTTAACCAAAAAGACAAGATTTAGTTATGCTATGCTAAATGCTCTCTAAAATGTCTATAGTCTAAATGCTTACAAGTTTTCAGGATCTGGATTATAAAGGAATGGGCTCTATTTATAGGAAAAATGGAGCAATGGATGGCCAGGATTGAATGATTTAATCAAGGGTCAAGCTTGAAAGTTGGGGATCCATGTGCATAATTGGCACTAATGAAATGATGACAAATGTCAACATAGGGTTGGGTTGAAAGAAGAGGTTGGAGGCATTAAAGGCCTGAGAAGACCTCATGGTTATCTAAAGGCTAAGGGTCAAGCCTAAATTAAGATTATCCATTGGATTAAGAGTTAATCCAAGGATAAACCTTTGTGCAAATGATTAAGAGATAATCATGGTCAAAGCATTAAAGGCTTGATGAGACCCTTGGGTTGGGTAGAGGTTGAGTCAAAACAAATGTTTTAACCATGTGGAAGGGTTTGGGTTAACCATTAATGGTTTTTGGAGACTTTGTGGATTAAGTGGTTGAAAGTTGGAAGCCTTCAATGGTTATCAAAGACTTTGAGGAATTAAGTGGTTGAAGGTTGAAAGCCTTTAATGGTTATCAAAGACTTTTAGACTTTGAGAAGTGACTCCATTTTGCTTAGGAATGTGACAATATTTAGGGGATGGATTAGGCTAATTAGGAAGGGGTTAGAAGAATCTAGAAGGGGATTAGATTTTTGCAAGTGGATTTGGTGGGTGAGGGAAAATAGGATTTTATTTAAAATAAAAATTCATTTATTTCAATAAATATGTGCAAGTTGCATTTGTAGGAAAATGCAAGTGGGGTGGGGATAATGATTTAAATAAATGTTTTATTTAATTTATTTAAAAGAGGAAAAGGGGATTTTAATTAAATAAATTGATTTTATTTATTTAATTGATTGTAATTGGATTTTAATGAATTAATTAAAATAAATTGAGTAATTTATTTAATTAATAGAAGAATGTTTGGGGATGAATTAATTAAATATTAATTTAATTAATTGGTGGCTAGTGGATTTTTAATCAAATAAATACGAAATATTCATTTAATTAAAATGGACAGATTTATGTGACTACATTTGCCCCTCTTTGAGATGGTGCAGTTTATCGCATCGTTTCAAAGAAAGAAAAACTGGTGTGAAGAAATGCCCCATAAAATGTAAATTTAATGGGTGGTATGCCCCCTCGAGAGATGGGTCGAAAATTTTTGAAAAATCGGGCGATCTCTCGAAAAAGAATAAAAATTGGCAGGGTGGTAGAAGAGAAGAAGTTAGGCATACTAGAGAAAAATAGAAGAAAATGGGGGAAACATGGAGAAATGGGGGCTCGGGAAGTTCACGGGGACCACGACGATGAGCGGGGCGAAGTTACGGTGACGGCGGGGGGTATAAATGGGGTGAAAGGGGGGGAAATAGGATCATTTGTGACCGCGACCAGTTGAAAATGAGAGCTCTGACAGTGACATTTGTAGGAGCAAGGAGGAGCTACGATGCTGATTCTGATTACCGAGCACCGATTCGAGCGAGTCTGACGGTTCCAGCGCCCAACCGACTATGGACCAACGGTACGCAAATTCAAAAACTTACTTTTTATGCATTTTTGATAGGTTTTTAGCTGAGTCCAAGTCAAGTCGGAGCAAGAGCGCTGGAACTATGGTTTTAGCGCTTTTGCTCCATGAATTAGCGCTTTTGTGCCGCAATAGCGCTATTGTGGTCTGGTTTGAGCGCTTTTGTATGCATTAGCGCTAATGTAGGCAAGTTTTAGCGCACTTGACAAAGTAGCACTATGGTAGGGTTAATTGAGCGCTATTGATGTGTAATAGCGCTATTGTATAGCGGGTTTAGTGCTTTTATTTTTTTAGCGCTTTTGTAGAGCTTTTTGAGCGCTATTGCGAGGGTTGTAGCGCTATTGTGTAGAATGAGCGCTATTGAAGATAAAATAACGCTTTTGCCTTAGGATAACAAGATGCCCCAGTTTTGGACAAAATAAATCTCCTGATGCCAATGATTGATGGATGGCGAGGTGAAGTGGGAGTTGTTTTGAACCATAGCAGCCCGATGAGACTTAGGTCATTTGTTAGAATAAATGCCTGTTGAAGTCTAGGCGGCCATGATTGCTTACCTGTTGAGACCCAAAGATACTTGATCAAAGTATCTGATGATAGTCTAGGTTTAAACTTAAGAAAAATTGATAACAAAACAACTGATGGTGATTTGATGAATGTCGATGTGCAGGAGGATCTGCGCGTGTTGCAGTTACGCGAGCGCCACCCTGCGACACAGGGGTTGCGGGATCGATTGACGCAGATAGAGATAGACTATATTGCAGCTACTGGCCTGTACGAGGTGATGCACATGCCCGTGATTCGGATGAATCACGGCCTGATTACAGCCTTGCCAGAGCGATGGCACAGTGAGACGTGCACGTTTCATCTAGCCCAGGGAGAGATGACGGTGACTTTAGAGGACGTGTGGCGTATCCTTCGGATTCTGATTCGGGGGGAGCTGGTGACATATGATAGATCCTGGGGGATGGTGTCTTGTCAGAGGATTTTTGAGGAGGATGTATACATTGATGATGGCTCAATCGCATGGGAGGATATAGCGACACTATATGAGCCCCTTCCAGCAGTGTTGTCAGGGATCGTGGGAGGTTTTCTGTGTCCAGACAGGCGGTCACATGGATTGGTGGTGGGATGGGGACAGGTTATAGAGATGATGATGACTGAGGGGACCCGATTTGCCTGGGGGCCGTGCGTGTTAGTGCACATGTATCAGGAGCTACATGAGGTAGTGTACCGGGGGAGAGGTTCTCTTGCAGTGGGCATGACGCTGCTGCATGTGTGGGCATGGGAGCACTTACCAGTGACTCGACCAGTGAGTCTCAGATTCCGAGCCGTGGACCAGCCATACATGTTTATGTACAGTGGCATGATGAGTCAGCCCCACTTGGGGAAGTTAGAGTGGTGGCGGCGGGCATTGGATGACCTGGATGCAGTGATCTGGCGGCCATACTTGGAGTGTGAGCCATGGGAGGATGATGTGGAGGCACTACCATATTGCTTCATGACCCGATTCCTCATTGGGAGGACCTCTTATCATGTGGAGAGACAGGTGCCGGGACGGGTGATGAGGCAGTTTGGATGGCAGCAGTGACTGCCTAGCGGATCAGGGGAGTATGCACGAGTGATCCGAGAGCGGTATGCATGGGATCCAGTGCTACCGTATGATCAGGCACTGGCAGAGTTTCAGACACTGCAGACGAGGCCATGGGACCTACGACCGAGGGTCGTTGATGCAGGGGTGACAGCAGAGTATACACAGTATCGGGCGGCGCACCCGATCCTACGGATATCAGACCCGGCAGAGCTGATCCCAGCTTTTGAGGATGAGAGGGGACGGGGACGAGGACGGAGAGCAGGAGGTCGAGGAGGAGGAGGAGGAGGAAGAGGAGGTGGAGATGGAGGTGACGGAGGAGATGTAGGTGGCAGAGATGGAGGTGGCGGAGGAGGAGGTGGGTTGGGGAGGCCGAGGCAACAGAGAGGGAGAGGTGGACTACCTCTTCAGATATCACAGGGACCTTTGATGCAGGGAGGAGTGCAGCTGAGTGGGAGGGGGATGGAGAGAGAGATCCTGATGGATACAGGTGCAGGGGAGGGTGGTGCAGGGGAGGGACCTAGTGGAGGGGGTGATACAGGTGCGACAGCCATGGACATGGGGGAGGGAGCTACTGGGGATCTGCGGGAGAATATGATAGGTTATTTGCAGACCTGGGTGGAGAGATTAGAGGAGGAGATAGCAGCTAGGGATGTGTAGCTATTTGCACATGAGTCAGAGCTGACAGTGGTGCTGCGGGAGAGAGATACTGCGGTGGAGAGATTGGTGGAGCTGCAGGAGAGAGTCCGAGCGGGAGTAGGAGCACAGGGTCCTACAGGGGATGTTATGAGGCAGTTTGGGCGAGCACAGGCTGAGACAGAGTACTGGCGAGGTTTATATGAGCAGGTGGTGCCACTCAGTCAGCGAGCTCTCAGTTATACCCAGATGCGGCAGACGAGATCCGAGCGATCACAGAGGATGCAGAGCAGTGGGGGAGTGATGGGTCCTTTGAGGCGGGATAGATCAGGAGATGCAGGAGGGAGTGGGGGTTCGATGAGGCCTCCACGGAGAGATGGATCAGGTGGGGCAGGTACCAGCGGTGGAGCAGGTAGGGGTGGGGGTGGTACAACATCTGGCCAGAGCGGCATTTGAGAGAGCATTTTTGCATATATGTATTGTATCATTGTCTATTTTTGGACTGTATCTTGGATGGCTCTTGGTAGCCGATTTTTGTAGACTTCATTGTACTCTGATATATGAGATGATATATATGAGGAGATCCCATGTTGTGATGAGATGCATTTGATTATGTATGGATGTTTATGCATGATGATGATTTATTGCTTAGATGTATATGTGTACATGTATGCATTTGATGAGATGTTTCTTTTATGCATGTTTTTATGATGATTTATGATGTTGTATACTGACATATGAATGCAGGTTTATATATATATGATGTATTTGATTTGTGATGTAATGCTTTATGTATGGAATGCCATGATGATATATGCTTATGCTTTGATGGATGAACAGGAGTTTATGGTGTTTCCTATTGCGATGCAATGATAAGATGATTTATGTGACGATGTTAATGTAATGGTTAGATGAATGATTTTATGTATGGATATGCATCTAGATGTGTTTTTAGATGAATGTAATATGGAGAAACAAAATGTAAAGTACAAATGTTTATATGATGATGTGTTTTAAATGAATGCATATGGATAAACAAATGTAAAGTACAAATGTTTATATGATGATGCCTAAATGAATGCAGATGGATAAACAAATGTAAAGTACAAATGTTTATATGATAATGTGTAGAATGAATGCATACGGATAAACAAATGTAAAGTACAAGTGTTTATATGATAATGTGTTTTAAATGAATGCATACGTAAAATGGATATATGAAATGGTATGAACCAATGTTTTGTAAACAAATGGTCTTATGAATCTAAAATGCGTTTAAAATATGTTTGTAAGTACAAATGATAATGGGATGATACTATAACTAATGAGTATAATAATTGCACCTTAATGTAATGATAATGAATGCAATGTGAATGAATCTTACAATGAGCATAAGAAGATACTATGCAATGTGATACGATAGAGAAATGAATGTAAATGATAAATGATGAAAAGTTTAATAAAATGATAATGGATAATTTACACTGGATGAAACGCTTAGTAAAGGAGTTAAAACAACCAAAGACAAGTTAATCTCATGAATGAATCTAATAATTTATGATTGATGAAATGATGAAAATGAGTTTGTTAATGAAAACTAATGTCAATAATGAACTATATGCAATGTGTAAGTTTAAAAATGACATGAATGGTCGCAATGCAAGATGCACCTAAATGCAATGATGATACGACCATGAGGAATGCAAGGTTTTTAAGACTTTGCATGATGCATTGATGATGTATCAGAGTACTCGGTCGTGATTTGTATCCAAGACCAGCTTTATTGGTCATTTTTGCATGTAAAAGCCTACATATGAATGAATGAATGGAGGGGTGATATGCAACGGAATGCAAGATAGAAACAGATGAGGTGAAATGACGATCCATAGTGCTCTATTTTCATCATTGAGCTTTAAAATGTTGGAAGAGAATACAAGCATCTTGACACAATGATTCAAGATGACCTGAGTATTTCTTTCATGGATTTTAATATAGCAAGTTAATACAAACAACTTGATATAAGGGTCAAGTCGACCAGAGTATTGCTTGCGGAACAGACAAGGATTATCTCCTTTCATGCATGACTTGGATCGTCCTCCTTGATCTTAGGCTGATCAGATCCTGAGACAAGTTCATACCATACTAAGAAAATAAAACCTTTATCCAATTTGGAGGAAGAGGAACCAAAGAATGAGCATTGTACCTGCAACCAAACAGTATATATACATAAAGAATAAAGAATAAGGATCCTTGGAAATGGTTCATGTCCATATGGTCGAGATATACGCTATAGTCAGCAAGCCGTAGTGATCTATGACTGCATTTTTGTCTATGATCACATAGCTTAGTGAACTTCCCACGTAGACACCATTAGTACATGCCCCAGAACTTCATCGGAAATAATGCGCAAACGATACAAAACAATGTTAAAAGATTCCGATACAGATAAACAAACGATTGTACTCACAAATCAACCAAGTATTTGATAGCCTAACAGAATTTTCTTGTCAAAGAAAATGTCATCTTGTCTTTGTTTTGGTAAGGAAGGATGCATTCTTGTTTTAAAGACAGTTTTGGATTTGTTGATGTTGATTGTGTGGTTAATTGGTAAATGGTCATTGTGTGAGTAGTTTGTCAATGTTTGTTTTGGTATCTGCATAGATGGGTATGTGCAAGGTGTTGCCATGTTTTTGTGTGATTTTTGATGTTTTCTGATGTTTTTGGATTTTGTATTGTTTTTGAATATTTTTGGTATTTTCTAATGATTGCCTGAACGAAGAGCGTAATGACATATAAGACAATGTAGAATCCACTTCCATCATGAGGGTAAGGGTATTGCCCCCAGTTTGTAGACCTGACTATGAAAAGGTGGGATGCTAGACGCATGGAGTACTTTCTTAATTGCAGATCAAATAACAAGCCATGGTTTGGATGGATGGATGTGTGTGTGCATGAATGTGATCGCAACGAGCCTGAAAGATACTGGAGCCATTGCCTTTACGAGTGGCGCTTGTTTGCCAGGTTTTCACCATCGCACTTACCCAAGGTGCCACCGGAGTGGTTGTTCACCGTTTGGATGCATGATTTTTCTTTACTTTTTTGAATGTTTTTGTATTTTCTTCAGGACATTTTCTGAATGTTTTTGGTATTTTTCTGATATGTAGGGGAGCCTGATGCTCTGTACACCTTAGGTATAAAATATTTTGAGGTGCATGCTATTGATTGGATCTGCAAGCAGTTCTCCTTCTGAAGTAGCCAACTGATATGCCCCGGACCCGAATACAGCAGTGACAACATATGGGCCCAGCCAGTTTGATTCAAACTTGCCTTGATGTTCTCTGTTTGGTTGGTTGCGAGGATTTTCTCGAAGAACAAGATCACCTACCTCAAATGTACGAGATCTAACTTGGTGATTGTAGCTTCTGCTCATGCGCTGCTGATAGGCTTTGAGGTGATTGTATGCAGCTTGTCGCTTCTCATCTAGTAACTCTAAGTCCTGAAGATGGGATACTTTGTATGCTTGATCATCGATGAGATTGTGCAATGAAACTCGTAACGATGGTATTTCAACCTCAATAGGTAAGATAGCTTCAGCACCATAGACCAATGAATAAGGAGTTGCACCTGTAGGGGTTCGAATACTAGTTCGATATGCCCATAGCGCTGGATTCAATTGAACATGCCAATCACGGTCGGCATCATTGACTGTCTTCTTTAGGATCCTCAGTATGTTTTTATTGGATGCTTCAGCCTGACCATTGCCTTGTGGGTAATAGGGAGTAGAAAAGCGGTGTTGGATATGAAATTTCTCACAAAGCTCACGGACATCCTGATTTTTGAAAGGAAGACCGTTATCTGTGACAATGGACATGGGCACACCATACCGGCAGATGATGTAGTTGAGAATGAATGAGGCGATCTGCTTGCCGGTGACTTGGGTAAGTGGAATAGCTTCGATCCACTTGGTGAAATATTCGGTGGCGCTAATGATAAATTTATGGCCATTGGATGAAGATGGGTGAATTTTACCCACAAGGTCAAGGCCCCATTGACAAAAAGGCCATGGTGTTGTGATTGGTTGCAGTTCCTGTGCTGGTGCATGTATCAGGTCCCTGTGAATTTGACATTTCTTGCATTTCCTGACAAAGTAGTAGGAATCCTTTTCCATAGATGGCCAATAGTATCCAGCTCGCATGAGTTTCTTGGCTAGTGATGGACCACTGGAGTGAGTCCCGCAAATTCCTTCATGTACCTCTTCCAAAGCTTTTGTTATCTCATCTTGTTCCAGACATCGAAGGAGAGTACCATCAAGACTACGTCGGTATAGGGTTTCGGCAATAATGGTATATCGAGCAGTTTGGCGAATGAAGGTTTTACGTTGGTTATTTGATTGGTTGGGAGGAAGGGTATGATCGCGGAGATAGGTGTAGAATTCACCATACCATGGGGATTCAGAACCGACAAGGCGACATATCATTTCGGATTCGGGGATATCATAAGCGGGGATCCAAAGTTGTTCTACCAAGAACTCGTAGCGTGTTGAATTCTGTGGAAGATCTAGGAGAGATGCGATGGTAGCCATAGCGTCAGCAGCTCGATTCTGATCTCTCGGTATCTGCTCAAAAGTGATAGTAGTAAATGATGTCTTTAGATTGTCCACCATTTGCTTGTATGGCATGAGTTTATCATCTTTGGTCTGATACTCATCAGTTGCTTGTCGAATGACCAGTTGCGAGTCGCCATATACTTGTAGGTCTTTTAATTTCCATTGTATGGTGAGCCTTAGTCCTGTGATCAAAGCCTCATATTCTGTTATGTTGTTTGTGCATGGAAATGTGAGCCTGTAAGACTTCGGGATGCTATCACCTTGAGGTGTGATAAACAGAATGCCTGCCCCCGAGCCATGCCTAGTGTATGAACCATCAAAATATAGTTTCCATGGTTGTGCTGCTGTGATCATGAATATCTCTTCATCTGGAAAATTGGAAATGAGAGGATGATCGCCTATGAGTGGTGCATCGGCCAACTGATCTGCAATAACCTGACCTTTGATAGCTTTACGATCTACATACTCAATGTCAAATTCACTTAGAATCATCACCCATTTGGCCAAACGACCTGTCAATGCTGCTTTGCTGAGTAAGTACTTGAGTGGATCAATCTTTGCAATGAGTTGTACCTTGTGTGTCAACAGATAGTGCCGCAATTTAGTGGCTGCTAAGATCACTGCTAGGAAAGCTCGCTCAATAGGTGTGTAATTGAGTTCATAGCCAACTAGTGTGCGAGAGATGTAGTAAACAACACATTCTTTGCCTTCTGCATTATGTTGTGCCAGTAGTACACCCAATGCCGTACTTGTTGCCAAGATATAAAGTAACAATGGTCTACTTGGATCTAGTGGCATCAGCAATGGTGGATTCATGAGATAGTCTTTAAGTGTCTGAAATGCTTGCTGGCATTTGTCATCCCACTAAAAGCGAATGTTCTTGTGTAGCAGGTGTGTGAATGGGTGACACTTATCAGCCAATTGTGCAATGAATCTTCGGATGGATTGAAGCCGCCCTTGTAATGTCCTTAGCTGACTGATATTCTTTGGAGGTGGCATGTCCATAATTGCTTTTACCTTTGCTGGATCGACCTCAATGCCTTTGCTTGAGACAATGTATCCTAGAAGTTTCCCGGAGGTCACTCCAAAGACACATTTCTTTGGGTTGAGTCGAACATGGTATTGTTCCAGTCTATCAAAGATTTTATCTAAGATGTGAAGATGTCCTTCTCTAGTAAGTGATTTTGCTAGTAAATCATCCACATAATCTTCCATCATAGTATGCATCATGTCATGGAAGATTGTGGTCATTGCTCTTTGATAGGTCGCTCCTGCATTCTTTAGACCAAAAGGCATTACATTCCAGCAGTATGTGCCCCATGGACATGTGAAGGCTATCTTATGTTGGTCCTCTGGTGCGATCTTTATTTGATTGTATCCTGAAAAGCCATCCATGAGTGAAAGCATGGCATGTCCCGCTGTTAGATCCACTATGATGTCGATATTTGGTAGGGGGAAGTCATCCTTAGGACAAGCCTTATTTAGATCTCTGAAGTCGGTACAAATGCGGATGCCCCCTTTTGGTTTGCCAACTGGCACGATGTTGGAGATCCATTCTGCATAATCAATTGGTCTAATGAAACCAACATCCAGGAGTTTCTTGAGTTCTATTTTGACTAGCACTGCAATCTGGGGATGCATCTTACGAAGCTTCTGCTTGACAGGTTTGGCTCCTTCTGCTACGGTGAGGTGATGCATGACTAAATCAGGATCAAGGCCAGGCATGTCCACATATGACCATGCAAAGTTGATCTGAAGCTGCTGGAAGAACTCTATAAATTTAGGCTGTTCCTCTGGAGTGAGAAGGGATGCCAGATGTATAATATGAGGATTTTCAAGAGTCCCCACATTGTATTCATTGGTTTCCTCGATAAGAATCGTTGATCATTCCTGTTGTGTACTAGCAGGGAGAATGTCAAACCCTTCATCCTCAGGTGCCTCAGAGAGGTTTTCACCGTTGGATACGCTCTTTCTTTTTACTGTTGTCGGATCAAGCAGTGCCACAGTGTGGTTTTCATTGGAAGATCCATGTTTTAATGTTATATTTTTGCAGCTGAAGGGTTTGGCATCCGCCCTGAAGTATGCTGCGCTATTAAGTTGAATGGCGAATCCAGCTTTGTGATCCCCGCTTGGTAGATTATCCCTTAATTCCAAAAAGTCAATGATAGCCTCATCATTTTGGAAGAGGTCAAGACATGGGGGATTTTGTTGGTTCCATTCGATGAGTTCAGGATGGATAATGGGCATTACTTCATCGATTAGATTAAGTGTGGGAGATGTATCAGTGAGGGTTAAGACGTTATGGTGAAGGTCGTTAATGGTACTCTCCTTGTCAGAATCAGGCGTAGGATGAGACATAGGGTCTGTGGAAGATGTTTCCAGCTTAGGTACCCAAGTGGTCTTTATCTGTGCTTCTCCGTAAACAGGGATGTCTTTGCGTGGCGGAGGTGGTGATGTGTCTTCCTCATCTGAAGTGTTAAGCTGTACAAAATCAAATTCCCACTCATGTGAGTCGGTCTCTGAATCACTTTCCAGCATCCGATTGCTATACCATACTGGGATGTCGCTGGAGTTGAATACTGCAGGCGTGATTAGTTTATGTACCTTTGTGGTGATCGGTGCTGCAGGAACCGTGATGGGATTTACAGGATTTGTCACTAGAAGTATCGACAATGTTGATTTAGTGGCTTCTGTTGGAACAGCTGGTGCCATAGATGCTGCTGCGGGTTCCAATATAGTTGCTGCTATGAATGGTTTTATTGATGTGATGACTGCTGTGGATGGGATTACTGGTTCGATTGGTGGTATGTTTGGCACTGGTGATGGTTGCGGTGGGGTTGTGAGCCTCGATGGGGCAGTGGCAATATTGCTTGATGATGCTTTGATTATGAAAGGTGTCCTCTTTGCAGTAGGTGGGCAAAATGGTTTGCTAGGTTTTCCTTTGAATCTAAGTTTAGGAAGGATCTCTTTTTCAAAGCCTAGGCCAGTATTACCTTTGGGCTTGAACTCTGGCAGCAGCGGTTCATGTCGTCCTTGTTTGCAGGATCCCAAAGCACTCTGACCATCATACCCCATTCTTTGCATAATGAGGAGGCCTTTACCATACTGTTATGTAGGAAGTGTAACTTGCGGTTTGTCAGTGGTGATGGGATCTTTATAGATCCATTCCGCTAGGTCCTCATCTTGTGTCTCTTCCTCTTGACTTTTTCCAAGGATGAAAGGCGTTAAGGCACATGCAGGCGTGATTAGTGGTTGCTGGAGTAACTGCTGTGGTTTACCATGTGTTCTAGGAGAAGTAGGCATTTGTCCCACACAAAAGAGCTGACTCAAGTTATATTCCCCGGGACCTTCCTCTGCGAATTTCATCTTAAGCTTTTCTTGCTTGGGTATAGGGGTGTTTGAACTGGCAAGAGAGGCGGGATTTACATATGATGTGGAGGAAATGGCTTCCCTATTATTAGGAACAGTAATTTCTGGTTGATGGCTGATATTATGGCAAAAAGCAAAGGGATTTGCATCGCCCAGGATTGTGATCTCTGTACCGTTATATGGGAACTTGATACATTGATGGTAGGTAGATGGAACAGCTTGCATGGCATGTATCCAAGGTCTCCCTAATAATAGATTATATGGCAGAGGAAGGTCCAGAACCTGACAGATGATGTGCTTTACCACAGGGCCCACTCGGATTGGTAGTACCACAGCTCCTTTGGATGAACGCTCTGCATCATCATAGGCCTTGATGGTGATCTTCTTGCGAGGATCTACTGATTCTATTGCATATCCCAATGCTGAGACCAACTGTAGTGTGCAAATGTTTAGGCCTACTCCATTATCGATCAAGACTCGCTTGATCCTGTGTTGGTTGACAAAGCCTTCAATGTGTAGCGAAGCATTATGAGGTTGTTGGAAGGAAGAGTTGTCACTTTCGGAAAAAGTGAGACAAGGGGATGACTTTAGATTTCCAACCATGGCTTGAAATTGGTCTGTGTTCAGGTTTGCAGGGACTGACGCCTCTTGGAGTGCTTGATCCAAGATAGTTTGATGAGATGGTGATAGGCGCAATAGCTCTAAAATGGATATAAGCGCAGGCATTTTATCTAAGTGTTCCACAAGATTGTACTGCTTTGGGATGGAGGTGGTGCCCTGTGGAGCTGCCTTGATGGTGACCTTGCCACGACGTGTAACAACATTGCAATTGGAGGTGGGATTTTTGAAGGTTATGGTTGCAATTTGTTCATTGGCATCATACAGATGATTGACAGTGTAATTATACGTAGCTTGCGTATAATTAGTGGTATCAGGACCTCGTCTGGAAGTGGAAGGACCCCTTTGATCTTGCGATGGAAGTGGATTCTTGAACATCTGATGATCATTATTGGTTGTTTTTGGGTCATGCCCTTCAATTTCAATTTCTCCTCGGTCAATAAGATCCTGAATGAGATCTTTCAATCGGTGACAATTACTTGTCTTGTGTCCTCTTCCTTGATGGAACTCACAATGTTCAGTATCTCTCCACCATGCCGGTTTGACCTGAGGCTCATAGTTTGATAGCTTAGGTAGAGTGACCAAATTTTGAGAGAGGAGTTGTCGCAACACTGTTTCAATGGGTTCCCCTAAGGGAGTGTATGTGCGTTTTTGTTTTTGTGGATGAGGTCTTGGTTCATCATGAGATGTGATGCGACCTTGATTAGGAGGAACATTTGTGTTATTCTGAGGTGGAGGATTTTGTCCTGCAAACCGAACCACAGGTTGTGCATTTTGGATAGTCCAAGCATCCACAACTCCATCGTTGACGATATTCTTGTTTTTGTTCTAGAAGTTCGGTTTATCACTATTGAAGCGCGGGCGAGGACCATCTTTTGGTTCATTAAAGATTTTGATGAGTCCTTTCTTGATGAGTGCCCTTTCACATTTTATACCTTTGGTGATCATATTGTTAAAAGAATCCGTGTCTTTGACATCCAGGTGAAATTCCATTTCTTCGTTTAAGTTGGAAATGAAAATTTCCACTAGTTCTCGTTCAGGTAACTGAAGAGAATGTCTGTTAGACATTTGGCGCCATCGTTGCAGGAATACTGAGAATAATTCACCTGGTTTTTGTTTGGTGTTGCACAGATCAGCCATGGTGATGTCGCGTTCAATATTATAAGAGTAATGAGATAGGAACTTCTGGATGAGTTCCTCAAATGTTCTAATGCCACCTGGTAGTTGGGAAAACCATGATGTGGTTGTTCCTCCCAAGCTTTGGGGAAAGAGGCGCATTAGGTATGGGTCTTCATATGCCACTTCAAGACAAGCGGAATGAAATTCTCTGACATGATCACGAGGATCTCCCTTTCCTCTATATTTTTCGAATTTTGGTGTTTCGAACCCGCGTGGAAAGGGTGGCATATAAAGATTCCTATCAAAAGGATAGGGACAGATGTCGTTAAGTGAGAATTGATTGGTCTTAACACCACTATGAAGTTGTTGTGCGAGATTCTCGACTTGTTGCCGCAACATCTCCATTTCATTTGGAGGAGGAGGTGGTGGATTACCTCGAGGAATGTTATATCTGATGTGATTTCTACCTCTTTCCTCCTCATGGCGACTTTGTCTTTCTGATGCTTGTCTTAATTGGGCAAGATCAAAGTCAAAGGGGAGTTTGGCTCCTTCTTGAGCGAGTTTTAAGAAGTGAGCATCCGCATTGCTCCTAAGTATTTCATCAAACAATCTGTTAAAGTGAGGGTTATGCTGAACCCTTTCGATTGTTGAAGGAGTGGGAGTACTTGGGTTTTCATCATTTATATTTCCTCCAAGTGCTTCTTGAAATTCATTGAGGTTGTCCTCTTCTTCCTCAATTTCTATTTCTCGTTGCCTTGATCGTGATCGGGTTTGAGCCATTTTGTTTACAAGTTTTTGTTGAAGTTGGTCAAAGATGATGATGAGTTGTTTGATGAACGATTGATGGTTGGTGGATTGTGTTGTATGGGGATCTCTTAGCACTCCAAGGTAGATGTAACCGAAATTCTTTCTTTGAATTGCTTGCTTGTTTTGAGGAATTTGGATGTGATAAGGTGTAGAGAAATCTGAGATGTGTTACAGATTTTGACTACCTAGTAATGAGAGGATTCACTCATGAACTAGTTTTAACCTGCGTAGATGTGTCTCTTAGGATGAGCTTATCCTAGATGTAGAAACAATCTAAAAAGTGATGTGATGTGTTTGATTTCAAGCAATATCTAAAAGAGAACTTGAGACAAGAACCTCTTAATGTTTTGAGAGTTGGGACGGATTGATGATGAAGTGATGATGTATGAGTGAGATGATGGATGAAAATGTTTTCAACTTCAATAAAAACTTTGTGTTACAAATGGGACAAACTCTATCTCTTCCCTTTCAGGTGTTGGAGGTATTTCTCGAGCTGTGTTGTAGGTGATGCAGATGTTGGGGAAAAAGTGGGGATTAATCTTTCCTCCTTGATTTTTGTGATAACTCAGAGCTCTATATTGCATAAAAGCTCTGCGGTTCAATGATTTTGAATCAAACTCGTTTGTTTTACTTTGAAGGTATAGACGCATGCGATGTAAAAAGACTCTATGGGAGACAAAGATTTGTCGATTGATATAGAAGAATTTCCTCCTTTTGATCAAAGCCTTTGAGCTCAATGGTCTCCTTTTCAAGTTGATATTCTGATGACACTTCTTCTTTCGCAAGATGTGAAGAATGGTCATAAAAGTTGTGACTCTGTGTTGTTTGCACTTTGTTTTTGGTATTTTTGGTTGTTTTTGAGAAATGTTGGATGAATACTATGTTGTTTTTTTTTTTTTTTTTTTTGGGATTGATTTTCTGATTTTTCTTTGACAAGAAAACAAAGCAAGCACACAAACACAAGAATGTTGCCTCAAAGGCACAAATGAGTATGGGTCTAGATCAACCCAGTTCTTGGACTTGTTTTTGACCCTTCCTTTAGATGTATTTTAAGGTGTATTTCCAAAGCCTGAAGTCGGCTCAATTCACACTAGGTCTGTAAAATGAACACACTTCAAACACTTTTTATCCCTATGGTCAAATGGCCAGTTGTGATAAATTTAGCCCACATCTTGATATTTCTTCGACTTTGGTACTACATACCTTATGAATCCCGCCGTGGTAGGTAAGGATGTGATATACTAAGTCTTGCGCGAGCATAACAAATAGATGATCCCTATGATGGGGGAGTCACCACTTTTATCAAGCCACAAGTGACTTTTCAAAAAGCTATGTTTCTACTCAAGGAAATATGTATGGTGAGTATCTTGGGAGCAAAACCATCTATGCTCTTGCACTAAATTATATCTCAAATATCTTCAATCAATAGAACAGGTGGGCTACTACTTAAAGGTGTTTAGTCATGTTCGATGGCTTTGGACATAAGTTCATTCTGCAGTGACTCACTTAAGAGCCTTGTAACTGGTGGTGGGGCCCATTTGTCCTTTCGGCCAGTTACATTGTAAGAACAGCTATACCCAAGGCTACAGCTTTTGCTCTCACCTGATTTCTATAGCGGCTCGAAGGATTTACCGCTCGAGGTCGTTCCCAAGAGTATCGATCCCTTGGTAGGCCTCTCTTAAAAAGATAAAATGTGACCGTTACTAACACTTTTCTCTTGCACCTAGGACCACGAGAGCCAAGGGAGAGAATAGTGTGTGTTAGAAGTAGGTCCATTCGACTGAATTTTTGTACAAGCGTGCCAGATACGTAAAACACTTGTTCTTTTTAATCCAGCATTTGCAAAGATGTTTTAACTATTTGGAGATGTTGCTCCAACAGTCATGGTGTTCGTTTTAACTTCAAAGGCAATGTGTTTTATAATCTAGAATTTGGAAATCCTGGTCAACTTAATAAAAAACACGTTTTGCTTTGAAGGAAATTTTGTTTGCAAAAAAAACCAAAAAAAAACCAAGTGGTTTGTAAGTTTTTAACTGCACCAAAATTTGAAGTGTGGCTTGTGATTTTTAGATTTGATGCAAGAAAATGGAATTGTTTGGTTTTAAGCACCAAATAAAGTGTGTTTCCTAACTTGCAAGAAAACAAATGTTTGAAGTTGTTGTTCTTTTTACCTTGCAATAAAGAAAGATGAATTTTGTTTTAAGCACCAAAAACAAATTTGAGGTTCATTTTATGCACTCCAAAATGAGATGTGAGGTTTATTTTATCTTGTACAAGAAGGAAAAATGGATTCTTTTTAACCAACTTTTGAAAGAAAGTAAAAAAAGAAAGATTTTATGGCATCTAAACTAACTCCTTCCCCTGCACACAAAAAAGATTAGAACCTGCACACAGACAATGGTCAAATGTTAGTGTGGGCTTACACAAGCCTAAGTTCTGATGTTTGGTTACAAAGTGAATTAGACAACATTCTGCCGCAATAGCGCTATTCTGCTTTTTTGGGCAGAAGCGCTAATTCATACAATAGCGCTAGTCTGCGTCGCAGAAGCGCTAATTTACACAGTAGCGCTTAAACAATAGGAAAATCCGAGAGATCAAAAGCGCCAGAATAGTTGCAATAGCGCCAGAACTGTGACAAAAGCGCCAGAATAGAATCAGTAGCGCTAAAACATTTTCAATAGCGCTATTTTAGGGCAATAGCGCTAAAAGAAATTGTTTCGATAGCGCTAAAACGTGTTCAGTAGCGCCGAAGCGCGACCTGTGTGGCAGTTTCAACAAGCAAAAATGTTAATTTTCAAAAAAAAAGGATCAGAAGGTTGCGTGTTCGATTCACGTCGGGTTCACCAAATGATGCCCTCCTAAATGGCACAAGGTTAGTCTATGATCAAAGAACACAAAAACACACAAAACATTAGTGTTAGTCAATCAGAAACTAAACATATGAAGGCATTCCAAGAGAGACACAAAGAGACATGCTAATATATCTAATAAGTAAAACAAAGATCATGAGACATCTCCAACTGCCTCTTAGCATGGCCTTAGCTTCTTCTCCCTTGTTCCTCTCCTCTCCAAGTTCCAAAATAGTGTAGCTCTCAGTAGCTTTTTGCACTATGGGTGCTTATGGAGGATTGAGATTTGTAGTATAGCTCCAAATATGAAATAAAAAGCTATTTTTATGCTAAAATGATATATTTTAACCAAAAAGACAAGATTTAGTTATGCTATGCTAAATGCTCTCTAAAATGTCTATAGTCTAAATGCTTACAAGTTTTCAGGATCTAGATTATAAAGGAATGGGCTCTATTTATAGGAAAAATGGAGCAATGGATGGCCAGGATTGAATGATTTAATCAAGGGTCAAGTTTGAAAGTTGGGGATACATGTGCATAATTGGCACTAATGAAATGATGACAAATATCAACATAGGGTTGGGTTGAAAGAAGAGGTTGGAGGCATTAAAGGCCTGAGAAGACCTCATGGTTATCTAAAGGCTAAGGGTCAAGCCTAAATTAAGATTATCCACTGGATTAAGAGTTAATCCAAGGATAAACCTTTGTGCAAATGATTAAGAGATAATCATGGTCAAAGCATTAAAGGCTTGATGAGACCCTTGGGTTGGGTAGAGGTTGAGTCAAAACAAATGTTTTAACCATGTGGAAGGGTTTGGGTTAACCATTAATGGTTTTTGGAGACTTTGAGGATTAAGTGGTTGAAAGTTGGAAGCCTTCAATGGTTATCAAAGACTTTGAGGAATTAAGTGGTTGAAGGTTGAAAGCCTTTAATGGTTATCAAAGACTTTTAGACTTTGAGAAGTGACTCCATTTTGCTTAGGAATGTGACAATATTTAGGGGATGGATTAGGCTAATTAGGAAGGGGTTAGAAGAATCTAGAAGGGGATTAGATTTTTGCAAGTGGATTTGGTGGGTGAGGGAAAATAGGATTTTATTTAAAATAAAAATTCATTTATTTCAATAAATATGTGCAAGTTGCATTTGTAGGAAAATGCAAGTGGGGTGGGGATAATGATTTAAATAAATGTTTTATTTAATTTATTTAAAAGAGGAAAAGGGGATTTTAATTAAATAAATTGATTTTATTTATTTAATTGATTGTAATTGGATTTTAATGAATTAATTAAAATAAATTGAGTAATTTATTTAATTAATAGAAGAATGTTTGGGGATGAATTAATTAAATATTAATTTAATTAATTGGTGGCTAGTGGATTTTTAATCAAATAAATACGAAATATTCATTTAATTAAAATGGACAGATTTATGTGACTATATATATATATATATATTGTGTGTGTGTGTGTGTGTGTGTGTGTGTGTGTGTGTGTGTGTGTGTGTGTGTGTGTGTGACATACATTTTTTTGGGCATGCATGCTCATAATTCAAATGCCGCAACAACCCATCTATTGCACTCGTAAAGGAGGAAAAACACACTCTAGCCCCTCCCACACACACATATATATGAGATTTTTTGGTTGTATTGTATGATATTTGGGATGTTTTGTGATTAGGTATGGAAATTGAAAGCTAAGTACATTTTGATAAAAAAATTATGAGCATGTAAATTGAGTGAATATGGATACTGTAGAGCTTAGTTGAGAAGTAGAGATCTTTTTTAGAGTTAAATAAGTGGGCTCAAGAATAAAATGTCGAGGTAGAACTTATTAACCAAGTGCTTAAGGGCATTTCTCATAGGCGATGAGAGATGCTAGACACCATTCTTGAACTCTAGGTGATCATGAATGGACTAAACCACTTGACATGAGCTTTGCCTCTTTGGATAGTCCTTGTCACGAATAAGAATCAAGTTATCTATATTAAAGGGATGAGGCTTGACTAACTTTTCAAATTGTTGATATTAGTTGTTTGGGCATGGGAGGTTGTGCTTCAAAGCATCAAGTTGCTCTTATAATTGATCCTTATGACATGTAAACTCATCTTTGTTATAATGAACATTATAAGTTATAACCAAAGTGAAAAGATTGAGAAAACCAAATGAATCCCATCCTAAGAACAACAGACAAGGGAGTATAGAATTGCCCTTGTTGGTATCTAATCTAACAAATGCAAATTTATTGTACACCTTCACTTTTCTCACAAACATCCCATTTTCATCGTTCCTTAATACTTCCATCTTTTGAATTTCCTTCATTCCTTTTGAATGCCTCCCTCACTCTTCTAAATTATCTAGGATGCAATTACTAGTTGGATTTGCCCCTTAGAGCTTTTAATGGTGAAAAATTAGGGTTTCACCATGGAATGTAGTAAAACTACTAATTTTGCTTAATTATCATTACATTAGGGAGAGATAGGAATTTGATAGATTTGATCTTGAGAGATCAAGATTTTGATTAGATTCCAAGCCTCCTAAATGGGGGTCTTCTTTCCCTAAGATTGAATTGTATTTTTGAATTGTAAAGAATTAGGGAAAATAGTGATTTGTTGAGGAGATTGAGCATAAATAGTGAGTTGCAATCATTGTACAAAGCCACAAACTTGAATCTAGTCAAATGAATATAATTCAGATCTACTCCCAAAATTCGACCTAAATTGTCGAGACCGTGGTGGTGGTCACCTTGGTCTTCCTAACTTTTCATCGTCCAAAGGGGAACCTGTTCATCTTTATGAATCCTATCATTCCTCCAAAAAGCAACTATGTTCATATTCTTGAACACAGTGAAAAGGGGAAAATTATTGGAAATAGGGGTTTGCCTAAGTCAAACCCCGGTTGAAGAATTAACCTTGAATGAATAAGTGCAAATACTATAATAAATACTAGAAATATATACCTCAAATATGCAATTGTTGATTATGATGCTTTTTTCTTTGAATGTAATCACATATGTTGTATGAAATGACATGAATGTGACAAAACCCTAATCACACACACATGCTTGCATATTAATGATGTAATTTTGCTTCACAATGGTTCAATGGTGAATATGTAGCCTTGAAGATCTCTGAAAATGCTTGATAATGAATTCTTCATGGATGCTAGGAATTGATTGCTTAGGTTTGATAGATTTCTTGTAGTCTAAGAACATATAGATAAAATTAGGTTGATCAAATTTCTTTATATAGGGGTGTCCATGTAAATTACCAATCAGGCCGACCTCCAATGATCATGTGGAGCCACGAAGATAAATTTTCACTGAAGAGATATGACTCCTACCATTTTTCAAATTTGGGCCCCATTGAGAGGGACCAAAATAAGCCTTAGGGGAAAGGGGTACCTCACCAGGGAATTCATCAATGGGTGTTCATGGCATCACAACTGGGGAATAGGCACAAAACGAACCTAGACAGGTGATGAGAATAGGACATGCTAAAGTAGGGGCACAAACATGAGGTGTAAATTGGCCTGATGATAATTTATGATGCCACATTTAGCCCCCACTTTAACGGGAGTATGAGCCTATGCAAATAATTGTGGTAAAGTAGATGAAAAAGATGAAAGAGAGGATCAATTAGGAGCATAATCACAAGGAGTATAAGACATCACTAATTTTTTTGAGGAACCAAGCCCCCAATCTTAGGATCTTAACTCACTTAATCACATGCAAGGGAACACAAAAAAAGACAAAAAGAAAAAGGCAAACAAGAAAAAACAAAGGCAAAAGGAAAAAGACACTCAACACGCAAAAGCTATAATCCAAAAAGAAGACCTCAAGTCAACTAGCTGAAGAGACCTCGCTATCAAAATGTCTCAACCACTAATATCATTCTTTAAAATGCCATCTCAAGAACACTAGTGATCACATAAAAAGAGCAAGAGAACACATCATCCATGAACTAAAAATAGTAAAGCTATGAGCTCATGAAAAGAAAGGGGGAAGCATGGATACACATTCTAGTTGTGGTTTTCTATGTGATCTATGTTAGACAGGAGAGTAGGAATAGTCTAGTTGTGTTTTGCTAGTTCCACTCATCCTCGTGTGTGCGTGCAAGTGATGTCTAGTTTTAGGTGTTAAGCATCCCACATAAGCGTTTGTTTTCTCTAGTTTTGAGCATGCAACAACCTGTGTAAGACATGAAATGAAAATGCAAATGTCTGTCTAGTATCGGGAACATCTCATGTAAGAGTTTTTTTTCTCTGGTTTCAAGAATGTGTAACTCTGAGAAAGAAAAATATATGCGAGGTTTCGAGGAAATCTTGTGTAAAAGTTCATTTGCTCTGGTTTTGAGAATGTGCACCCCGTATAAGACATATATAAATGTTGTGTGTTGAACATCTAGAATACCAAGAGGGGAGGGGTGAATTGATATTCCCTTGAATTTATTAAAACATTTAAACAACCATCCACATAACATAACTTAAGTGCCCAATTGAAATGAACAATAAGCAAAACACAATACAATAGACAACACCAGGATTTATACATAAAAAACCCAAGACGGGAAAAACCACATAGATGATTATCTCTCAATATTATGTAATCGGTTACAGAATACAGGGTGGTTCACTACCAGAGGGCTCACTACCCAAAATAAGATGGCTTATTTCCGGAGGATGGATTACAACCAATATTACAAATTTTGAACTATCAGGATTGTATTTATCATATGCATGAGATATAGTTCCATCGAAGTACATCATCACTTTGACATGCACTATAGATCGCAGAGTATGATAAAAATATGATGATTCTATCCTTCGAAAAGCAACTGTATATATACCATTCTGAACTTCTTCTTCAATTCATCTCAATCGAAGATAGGTTAGACCAAAACATCCTTCACATGCTACTGCTCAAATTTTCTTACCATACAAGAGAAGTCACCCAAATCAGAAAAGAACTTCTCCTTGATCCAAGGGATGGGAGGGATCACCAAAACTAACATGTTGTTGATAATTTTGTAAAGGACCTGATCAAGACCTTCACACCGCACTATGTCGGTAAGCAAGGTATCCTATTATCAGACCCATGATTGTTCCACAATAAAACATTATCATCTGAAATCTTGGATAGAGATTTTATACCAAATAAAAAACATGTTCTCAAAATCTTGTGGGAATATCTGGTAGCACAGAATAATGAAACCTTAGATAGAGAGAAAAAATAGGATAAGATTCTTGCCCCCCAAGCATAGAGGAAAGGATGAATTATTTTTCTACCCCAAGATGCTTGTAATTGAAAAAACATCACCTCTTATGAAAAAGATCCCCCAATGAAGTTAGCTACTAGTTTCATAGGGTGAGGAGCAACATAGAGGGTGAATGGAGTGCTAAGGCACTACCTCTTCACCAAGGAAGAGCGAAAGATTGATTGTAAGAGCTATGCGATCTCTATCATATAGGTCTTGAACAAGCATTTTGAATGCTTTACAATGTTTGAGAGAATGAGAATAACTATGATTAAAAAGACAATGTTCATCACCTTCCTTATGCTTATAATTATAATTAACTCTAATGAAAGGAAAAACAACATTCTTATCATACTTCAGTCTCCAAAAGATTCTAGTAGCTAATTTATTTTTGTCATCAATGGGATTAGATCTTGTCACTTGAGATGCAGGACAAGATTTGTTAGAAGAAGATGGATTGTCATATATGGTTTTAATAGTTCCATTATTAGCTATTTCTTGCACACTTTTTTGAAATTATGGACAATCATTAGCATGATGGTCACAAGTTTGATGATATGAACAAAAAAGAGTGTTTGAGGAAGAAGAACCCTCAGATGGATGATAGATTCAATGTCCTGTAAGATAATCCTTAAATTTTTGAATTCTAAGTAGATCATCCATAGGTGAATGATGATGATGTCCTAGACCTTTGGTACTAGTTTGGGTAGGAGGGTTTATAGGGACTTGGATTCCTTGTTCAAATTTTCCAAGTCCTTGTCCTCTAAAACCTTGTTTTGATATTATTTTATAGTCACTCCTATAACAATGTTTTAATTGAGAAGAATAAGGAGTATTATAGTGAGTTTCTTTACAATTTATAATGTAAGTATATCTAGAAGGAGCAAAGGGAAAAATAGATGAAGAAGGAATATCTTGTGTAGGGAGATTCTCCTTTTTATCATCATGCATATTCTCTTTGATAGGTTGGGAAAGAAGATACTTATCATCTAATGCCTCATCTTTACTCAATGTTATGTGGGGAGATAGATAATGAATGAAATACATAACATCGTCTTCTCTACAAATGTTTTGATGGTTAAGATAGCCTCTAGGAGAATAAGGGGGATCTAGAGAGATTGAAACAACACTTGCCCCTCTTGTGCTATGTCTATGAGAAGAAAATGGTGTCATGTTTCTCTTCAATGCTTGTTATCCATTAGAGAGATCATTGATAAGAGTTTTATCTCTTTCTTCATTCACATTAGATACCCTAGGAGAGGTATAAGTATTCGATTTTTCATTAACATCTCAAGGATTATGATCTACAAAAGCTTTTATACAATCTGCATATGTAATGCATTTTCCTAAAAATATCACCATTAAAAAACTCGCATCATAGATAAAAGCTTTGATATTTAATTGATTAATAGGAAGCAACTTGGGAATTCTAAAAATGCAATATGCCATGTAGTGCTATGAACGAAAAGAAGCAAAGTGAAGTGAAAGAAACCATTATCCAACACATGATTATGATAAATATAAGTGAAAAACAATAAAATCATATGTGAAATGAAAAAAATTTAGATCTATTAAGTACCATTATGAATGTCTAAGATAAGATCTGAAAATGAAAGTTATAAATTATGCAAACCACAAATCAAATTAACCAAAATAAATTAAGGTTTTTATGAATTTAACCTCTAAATTTATGTAATTTGATTAAAAATAAGATCTATGAATGAAAATTTGAAAATTATAATTCTCACAAATCGCATTTGAGAACACAAATCAGAAATAAGGGTGTAAGGAGTCAGGTTCACCAAAATGTAATGGTAAAAAATTAGGGTTTCACCATGGAATGTAGTAAAACCACTAATTTTGATTAATTACCATTACATTAGGGAGAGAAAGGAATTTGAAAGATTTGATATTGAGAGACCAAGATTAAGATCAAATTCCAGGCCTCCTAAATGGGGTTCTTCTTTCCCTAAGATTGAATTGTATTTTTGAATTGTAAAGAATTAGGGAAAAATAGTGAATTGTTGAGGAGATTAGGCATAAATAGTGAGCTATAGTTGTCGTACGAAGCCACAAACCTGGATCTGGTCAAAGGAATATGATTCATATTTGCTCCCCAATATTTGGCTTGAAATGTTAGGACCATGGGGGTGGTTGCCTTGGTCCTCCTAACTTTTCATTGTCCAAAGGGGAACCTATTCGTCTCTATGAATCTCGTCGTTCCTTTGAAACACAACTCTGTACCTATTCCTGCACATAGTGAAAAGGGGAAAATTGTTGGTAATAGGGGTTTGCCTAAGTCAAAAAATGGTTTAGGAATTAACCTCGAATGAATAAATGCTAATATTGAAATAAAAACTAGATAGATATACCTCAGATCTACAATTGTTGATAATGCTTCTTTGTTCTTTGAATGAAATGACATGAACGTGACAAAACCCTAATCACACACACATTCTTACATATGAATGATGTAATTTTGCTCCACAATGGTTGAATGATGAAATATGCAGCCTTGGAGATCTCTAAAAATGCTTGATAATGAATGCTTCACATATGAAAGGATGCTAGGAATTGATTGTTTGTATTCGATAGATTTCTTGTAGTCTTAGAATAGTTAGATGAAATTAGGTTTTTTCAAATTTCTTTATATAAGGGTGTCTAGGTAAATTACCAATTAGGTTGACCTCCAATGATCATGCAGAGCCACAAAGATAAATTCCCACTATAGAGATATGACTCCTACCCTAATTCAAATTTGCACCCCATTGAGAGGGAACATGGTGTTGGGTGCCATGGTCCTTATCCAAAAGGGACCACAATAATCCTCAGGGGAAAGGGGTGTGTGTGTGAAAATTGGACCTGTATCTGTATCTGAAATACACAACACTTCAATTAAGTCATTAGATGCATGGTTAGTAAATCAATAATCAATGAATAATAAACCATTACAAAGACCCATTGCCTTCTAAAAGATGTGAGTATAAGATTGCTCTCAGATTTGTATAAGGAATACTAGTGACTAGACAACAACTAAATGAAGGATTTAATCTATATGAGCATGATATTAAGCTAAATGAATGCAAGATGGATGAAAGATTCAAGCAATATGGAGTAACTGATATGCAATATCTCAATGCAAATTCTCAATGAACCTAGAGCAAAAATAACATAATAACAATATATTCTCCAGGATCTTTGATTAGGAGATGAGAGCCTGAATTTATAGAAAATTCAGAAAGAAACCAAAGGCTGAGATCAAATGATGATGAGCGGTCAAGATTTTCCAAGAGGAAGCACAATCCAGGTGAATTGATGTGATTGGATGCTTTAGTTTTAAAGGAAATTGAACTAAAATTAAGATAAAATCAGAAAAAACTGATTTATTCTCTATTTCATTCAATTTTAATATTTAATTGTTTTAATTGCTTTCTTTGAGATTATTTATCAATTTTTAATTTGTTTTTCAAGATTATCTCCATTTGATTTCTTTTCTCAAATTTTAATTCTTTTTTTCAAATTAATTCCTCTTTTTGATGATTTAATGGCAAATTGATTTATTTAATTAAATATGCTAGGATATTCAATAAAATAAATAGGATAATTGTTTAAAAATGATTTACTTGGAATGATCAATTAATTAAATAAATATTTAATTAATATTGGTTGATTAATTTTCCATGTGACATTTGATGATTAAAGAATTAATTGTGTGCTCAAGATTGATTTAATTGCCTTTGGTTAGGACCTTGGTGACGAAATCAAGATTAGGGGCTCATGGTTTAGATGACCATTTTTAGGGTATTAGATTTTCCCCTCTTTGAATTAATGTGCGAGCAGCGCGTTGGTTCAAAGAAAATTTGATGTCTAGGAGATACTAGTTTTGAACTTGATTGATCATGAACTAGATGAAGAGCGAGGTGTTTAGCTTGATTTGAAGTGATGAAGTTGAAAAGAGTTGATTAAAGCGACATCAATCTCGAATTGAACTAGGAACGATAGAGAGAAAAGATACGAAACTTGAACTTGATTGATCAAGAAGTGGATCTTACTGATCTAGAACTTGATTGAACTAGACACAGTGAGCGAAGATAAAATCGATCTTGAAGTTGATGGATCAAGATACGATGAGGGAAGATAAACTATCCAACTTGATTCAATGCGATGAAACCGAACACCTACTTAGATTGAGTGTGTGATCGAAGATACTCTTTAAACCCTTGATTGAATTTAAATGAATAATCAACTTGATGAAAAGCAATGAAACTGATTAACATTAAGAGACTGATTCAGACAAAGACAATATCAGCTTGATTTGAAGCGATGAAACTGATATTCCCCTAGAGATTGATTTGATGAAGCTTATCTACATGAAGATTTGAAAATTTTCTAAACATTTGAAGATGTGAGGTCATAGGGTCATGAGTATGCCCCCTCGAGAGAGAAATCGAAAGATAGCAAGGGTACATGATTATAGGCAATTGTTTTAGTGAGGATAATGATTTGAGCACAAAAAATGATTCAGAGGAATTTTTAAAAATTTGGCGTTGATTGATGAGAAATTAAGCACGAAGTTGATTTATAGAATAAAATTGAGATTCAATGTTGATTCATTAGAAAATTGAGCGCGAATTGAAGAAAGAGAATGAGTAGTTGATGAAAAGCGCTAAGTGGTCCAAATTTTGGAAATTGACTAGCAGAATGATCTTGAATTTCAATTTCGATCCCAAAAATGGAATCAAGACGGGCAAATTAGCTAAGGGTACAATTTTCATATCCATCGGAGCAAGTTGGAAAATTAGGTTTTCGGCTATATATGGGGTAAAAGTGTCATTTTCAATTCATTTTAACCCTCCAAGTTTGAAAATTCAAAAAGCCTTATGTGAAGAAAAATGGTGGTTCCCACTCATGTGCATCGATTCGAGTGCCAAAGATGACATAATCGACCTCAGAACTATGAGCTAGCAGTAAGTGATCTATCTTAAGCCCATTATTCATTTCAATTTTGAATTTTTTGTTGAATTTTTAAAATTTTTTACATGTTGAAGTCGGGCATTTTCATTTTGTCGTGCGAGACAGGATCCTGTCTCGTACAACAAACTGATCAAGTTTGTTTTGCTGTTTAAGTCTACTAGTTTTGTCGTATGAGACCTACCCTTCTGTCGTACGATAGAATTCAAAAGAGCCCATTTTATCGTTTAGGGGCTAGTCATGTGTTGTATCAGCCTGTTTTGTCATATGAGACCAATTCCTGACTCGTATGAGTTGTTGCCTCTATGATGTTTTTTCGTTTGAAAAATAGTGAGCATTTTTGAAGGTGTAAACTTGAAATTTTGATTTTGCAATTAATGTAGTTGGATTTGCATGATGTTTTGCTTCCTTTATAGGATACTTTGGAATGTGTCCTGATGATCTTTTGTTTGATTTTTGCAAGTTGGATTGTCCCATGTATTATTCAGATGTGTATATCCACCTACGATGGAATTGGTGCAACAACTATCAGATATAGATCGGGCGCATATTGATGCGTGTGGATTGAATCATCTTCTTGGGTTGCTTGATATCCATGTAAATCATGGTATGCTGACTGCATTATTGGAGAGGTTCCATTCAGAGCATAATACATTTCATTTGCCAGTTGGGGAGATGACCATCAGTCCCGAGGATGTATACCGGATTCTTCGTATCCCTTTTGTTGGGGATAAGGTAGATTATGATTCAGCACAACATCCTGGCCTTCTAGCCCTGAGGCAGGTATTTCATGATGCAGACATCCTGACACAGTCCATTAGTTGGGATGAGATGATGACCAGATACAGTGAGGTCTTTCCACTGGCTTGCATCTTGGCAGGTTTTATCGGTTGTTTTCTTATGCCAGATAGGGGACAATAGGGGTTTTTATGCGGATGGGGTAGGATGTTGGAGAGACTTGTGGAGAACCCCCAGAGGTTAGGATGGTGTTCTTGCATATTGGCACACATGTATCATGAGATGCATGAGATCATCTACCAGGAGGGGAAGAGCATGGCTGCCGAAGTTTTGATTTTGTAGGTATGGGCCTGGGAGCATCTCCCAGTATGCAGGATGATTGTTGATGAGGCCAGAGATCCACAACAACCCATTGTTTATAGATATGTGACGCAACCCCATCTAGGAAAGACCAATTATTGGAGACGGTAGCTGGACGATCTGATAGCTGTCACATGGAGACCTTACAAGGGTCTAGAGCCTTGGGATGATTGGAGAGTTGTTCATAGAGACCTCTTCATGACATGGCCTCTCATAGGTAGATCACAGACAATGGTCGAGTGATTTATTGTCACTCGAGTGATGAGGCAGTGTGGTAGACCTTAGGGGATCTTGCAGGAGTTTATTGCATATGCACGTTATGCCGATAAGGAGAGGCAGGGATGGGGACCTAGGCTATCATATGCCTTGAGCATGCAGGAGCTGACTAGGTTATAGTGGCTCAGATGGGATTACCTAGATGATATTGCAGATGCAGGGGTATTGCCCCAGTATAGGGATTGGTTCCAGCAGCATCCATTCATGAGATTCATGGATCTAGATGAGTAGGCACCTCGCGTAGAGGAGGTTGAGGATGATGCCCCTGCGCAGGCACATGGACAAGGACAGAGGTAGGGACAGAGAGCCAAGGCTCCAAGGCGGGCAGGTGGTGATCCTAGTGCTAGTAGCATCAGGGTACCAACTGGTGGTAGATAGTAGAGAGGAGAGGGCGAATCCCTAGGGACGGTTGGAGTGAGGCTAAGTGGAGTGAGGGTGTCGGAGGGTGGAGGAGAGGAGGAGAGAGTTGCTCCGAGATAGGTCAAGCAGAGGAGAGAGGAGAAGGGTAGAGCTGGAGGCAGAGATGGAGAAGGCGATGGAGGTGGAGGTAGAGAGCTTGCGAGGGACCAGGGGGCCGACACAGCGCAGTCGATGAGAGCATGCCTAGCCAGTTTGTAGTCACAACTGATAGTGGCATAGACATAGCTGGCAGAGCGAGACCGACTGCTAGTAGAGCTTAGAGTAGAGAGAGATCGTCAGGTCGCGGCGATGAGGGCAGAGCGAGAGACTCTGTAGTAGGAGGTTCTTCATGAAATGAGTCAGGCAGCTTATTATGTTGCGGCTTACAACATAGTAGTTCTAGTAGCACATCAGGTTGTACCGTACTCTCAGTATATGGCATGATCGGGGGGAGCTCGGGCACCTAGGCAGGATCCGGGTTAGCAGGATCCACCTTCTCCACCACCTAGCAATGAAGGAGATGCAGAGAGCTAGATTTTCTTTTTGTAGCTCTGACAATTTTTTGTAGACACACCCATTTTTTGTAGTCCTTACGATTCTTGCTCCGATGGGAGTTTGTATATGTCAGTTGACATTATTTTGTACCCCAAGATATTGATTATTATATATACGAGATCTTGATTTGACTTTATTGTACTTGTGTCAATCAATTTATGAGATGCTTGTCTATATGCTTTATTCTATATGTATGCATATCTATTTAGTATGGATGTATGTAAGGCAAATGAATATGGATGTTTGTTTTTGTTTCTTTTCATATGCAAATAAAATGAATGAAATTGAGTAATGAGGAGAATGAGTAACTAGTAATGCAAATTTGTTTCATTTTTCAATGCGATAAGATGAATACAAATGAATGTATGAATCCGTATAAAACGCTTATGTATGCAGCTAAACATGTCAATACACAAGTACTCGATCGAAGAAACGATGAAGAAGAGACCACTTAGATAAGAAATGATGAAGCTTCAAACTCTCATTCAGAAGATAATCAGATCATTGTTACCATACTGAAATCACTCTAAATTCACAAAGTGCAGAATGAAATGCAACTTAAACCTAGTCACTGGATTTGAAATGCTGAATTTTCATCATTGAGCATTTTACAACCATAACAGGCAAATTAGAGTTCCTTGCTTTTCATGTGCAATATTAATTATCTCGTCCGGAGTGACCCTTTTTCGTTCATATCCTTGGACAGATTTTGCAGGGACCTGGATTGCATGATAAATAAATTCCCTCAAAACAGACAAAGAAATGATGGTAACCTCCCTATAGCATTCAAATAAATGGAGTCGAGGTATGTGTGACGATTTCACCTTAATGTGAAGGCTATTATCACAGACACCCAATGAATTAGATGTTTCCAGATCATCAGAATCATTCCTACAAGCAAAAATAAAGAAAATATTATGCCCCCAATCCTTGCTCCTCTTAGTCAAGATAGATTTCCTTGAGTTACTTAGAGGGATAATAATCGAAAACCAATATAAAAGACAACACACAAAGAAAATTTCATGCATAGCTCAAATTGTTTAGTGATTGTTTTCAGTAATATTGTTTTGCTTGTTTACTCAGTGATAAAAGTCTATAGTAGTTAGTAGTCAGGTGACTGACTCAGAGTGGATGATTGGGTACCACTGACTGAAAGATGACTTGGTTGATACTGCTTAGGATATGTAAATTGCTCAGTAGATTACCCTAAGACTAGGACATTGATCAGTTTCAAGCCACAAGGGTTCCAAAAGAACCAGGATGTCACGAAAGTGACTAAAAGATATGTACGAGCTAAAGCAAAGATGCAACACTTCAGTATAAGAAATAAGACTACCCTGGACAAAATCCAATAGCCATACTGATCTATGTCATTGTTTTGATTTGATCATTGGTAGGAATGTCTGGTTTCAAAGAGTAAGTACCCTGTATAAGACTGATCTGTCTGGTTTCGAGTGTACCCTTCCTTGTATAAGATATGTTGATGTTTGATAGAGTTTGATAGATTGATTAACAAGACATGCAATAAGTATGATTACATACTTTGAGAGTTTGTCCGTGTTTGATTTGGTTTGAAGGATAGTTTATGCTTTCTTGCTTTGATTTTTCAGTTTTTAATTTAATGAGTTTTTTTTTTTAAGGATTTTGTTCAGGACATTTTATGATTTTTAGGAATTTGTTTAGGATATTTTATGACTTTTTAAAGGATTTTCTCAGCTATTCCCCCAGTATATGGACCTATATGACATGATAACCTGCAGAATACATGTGGAGACAATGAATTTCAATATGATCTATATTAATGCAATATGCGTGATGAAGATACATTTCCTATTCGAACAAGGATAACCGTGTTTGTTTAGCACTTTGTAATACACCAATTGAATTGGAGGTACAAAACATTTCATAGATAAGCTGTCAATCAATCCTTAAGGTCCCTTGGAACATCCAACTTAAGGTCCCTTGGAACATCCAAATTAACACACTTAGTGGCTAGGATTTACAAATGGAGACACATAAAACTTCCCCATTGGTTCTTGAAACTTTGATCTTCTTTTGCCCATGTGAGTGAAAATGAGTTAATTCCCGCTTGTGTGTTCACTAAAGATCCTTAGCATCCTATATGAATAGCTACATGGATTATTCTAACTTCAAAAGCATCCCGAATAGAGCCTCACTGCCAGCAAGCTTTTAGAGCTCCGACGAGGTTATAGATTGTAATTTCTCAAATATTGCTCCATTGCCAGTAGGCGTTCATAGCCCTGATGGAGTTACTCACATGTTCCCATAGTAAAGCTTTTTATCGCACTTGTATGTGTGATATTTCAATTATATATCATTTCTCTTTTGCCTTGAGATGAATATTTGGCATAACACTTTTTTTTCTTTTTTCTTGCCTTGACTTGTAAGTAATGAAACCTACTTGGGTGTGACAATTACAGTGGTTCTTTTTTCACTAGTCATATGATCAACTAGGTGTCTAGAATGAAGTAGAGATTTTATTAATGTGTTTCAGATATAACAATTGATAGATTTTGGGTTAACAAGTCTCAAATAGTGAAATCACTACCCAACCATAAGTAAAGCGTCATCATAGGGTAATGTTGAAAATGAATGACCTCAAGGACTTCATGTCTGAATATCTAAGAAAGGAGACAACCCTTGTTTCTCTTGAATGTAAACAAATGATAAAATTGGACAATTGCTTTGTTTTATTGATGCTGCTATATGCAAATGCAGAAATTTTGCGAATGCGATGCATTTAAAAAGAAACTATATGTGATGCAGTGCTTTGAATAAAATGATATGCAATGCAAAAAGAAAAACCCAAACTAACCCATCCCTTAGATATAGTATCATTTAAGGTGCATGTTTTTTCATAGGGTTAGGGAGTTTTGTGTAGTTAGCTCATTGGTCTAGCATAAAGATGTCTTTCCAAGAAGGACTCAGCTAAGTGTACATGTCCAACATCTCCAATGTTGATTTCCTTAGTTTTTGGATTTTGCGATGAAACTAGGGTAAAGTCTTATGTAAAGGATCAGATAAGGGGTATGGGAAGATGAAAAAGAGGTGTTGGATAATGGATTAGATATTGAAAGTTTGGTGCATGAGCAAATGGAAACCTTTGCGGGATCACCATTGGCACACATCTTGAGGGATGGTGGATTGATGGAGGAAAAGTGGATCTCATATTTTGAGATTTGGATGGAGGAACAACCAAGGATTTTGGGACATAAGGATCCAAAATAGATGAAGGAAGTGATGGAGAAATAGATTTGGAAGGTTTGGATGGAGGAACAACAATCTTAGCTGTTGATTTGGATTTTTATTTAGACTGTTGTGCTTCAAGGAGATGCTTAGGGATCCACATGGTTTTTGACTTTTCATGCTTTTGCAGTTTCTTGGAAGGCATTGCTTCTACAAGTACCTTAGGAACCCATATAGCTTTTGATTTTGCTGTCTTTTTCTCAGTGGGCCTTTGTGTCCTTTTAGATGGATGGAAGGTATGCAAAGATGTAAGCCTTTGTTGATCCTGCATAAGGGATGGAGGGATATAGGGTCCTAAAATGGATGGAAAAGATAAAGGGGAAGGCGTGTACTTGGATTTTGGTTTAGTAGGGATACCATCAACTTGAGGAATGTCACTGAGGCCATGACCCTAAATATTATCTTTGACATGGAGGGGTTCTTTCTTGTGAAGGTCTACCCCTTTGCGTTTATAAATATTTTGACTTGTAGGATCATGAGAGGGCTTTGTAGGCATGATGGATCCTTGAGGCGAATGTGGAGGATTATGACAAGGAGATAAAGGCATACTTTGATCTTGACATGGAAGAGGACCATTGGATAGAGTATTTGACTCTTCATTTTGAATAGGTTCATTTGAAAAGGTAGAAGAGACATCATGATCTTTCTTAGGAAGTATGCTCTGTTCTTGAGATGGAAGGGAATCATCTTGGAAGAAATGGAAAGGTATAAGGGAATCCTCATGGGATTCTGGGGAGAGGGGATCTTTTTCAACCATTGGATGGGATGGCCCTTGAGATAACCTTGGAGGATCAACATGAGAAGTTTCATCATTAGGTTCATTATTTGAGGGATATGATATGTATTGCTGTTGAGAAGCCTTAGGAGATGGAGGCATCATGGAAGAGATGAAGCCCACATATGGAGCCTTGCTAGACATAGGTTCATGATTTTGATTATGCTTAGAAGTAGTTCCTTCTTTTTCTTTAGGTGATTCATTAGGATCTTCAATTTTAATGACACCATTATCAATGAGATCTTGAATCTTACGTTTTAATCCATACACATTGAAATCTTATGTTTGTTATGCCGATGATATGCATAGTAATTACTCAAAACTTCACATCCCCATGTGGTCTTTTTAGGCAATATGATAAGATTATGCTCAAGTAGCTCTTCCAAAGTTGACTCAATAGATTGCCCCAAAGGTGTAAACTGTCTATCTAGGGAATATATGGCTTTTTGTCTTGGTGAAGGTGTCTTGTGATCTTGTATGAGATTTGACTTTTGATTTTCGATTACTTTCTGTTCCATCTTATGTAATTGTTTTTGTATTTCTTGAAGTCTAGTGTTCTTAATATCATGAATTTTCATCTCAACAGGAGTCATTGAATCTTTTCGTTGAGCTTGAATGTCGTATATTTCTCTCTTGAGAACTTGAATTTGTTGAGCCAAGGTAGTCATGGGCTTCTTCCTTTTATCAGAATTTTTAGAAGAGCTTCTGGTTTGAATAGGCATTTAGAACCAATAGGACCGAGAGGTATATGTGATGTAGAAGTCAAGATCAAATTTGGAGCTAGTTGTTCATTTAATGTATCGATTGAGAAAAAGAAACTAGGATTTAGTCTGGTTTTAGAAAAGATCTATTCTGTGTAAGATGTTTATCTAAATTGATTTGAGAGAAGTGACTAAGACTCAGTCTGGTTTCAGGAACGATCTACCCTGTATAAGACATTATCTAAGTGACTTATGTTTGATAAGTAGTTAATTGAACTAGCTGAAAGATGATCAACCAAATCATGCAACACAAATGGTAGAGGGACACTGTCTTGATTTGTTTATGCTCAGGATGATGATAACCAGTATTATGCTCGATGTAGACTGTTTTAGACAAGTTTGACTGTTGTGGACTGACAAAATCAGAGATTTGTAGACATGTTTTACAGGACCAGCTGATAGTATGCTAGCTTCAGGATAATGACAATAGTGTTTCATACGAGTTGTTGCCTAGTATCGTACGATAGATGGGTAATGTCTGAAATGACATACTGTTAAGTGCAAAAGTTTATCATATGACACATGATGCAAGGTAAAATGACAATTCTCAGAACTAGATGATAGAGAATCAGAGCTCGTATGACACAAGATGAAGGCTCAAACGACAAACTATTAGGACTGATGGAATATCATACGACATAGAATATGAACTAGGATGATAAATAAGAAGACTCGTACGATTGTTTTCTGGACAGAGGCAAAATTATGAGTTTTTAATGACAGAGTATGACCAGATTTGAGATGGACTTAGTTTTTTATCGCTGACTGATGATGACTAGTTTTTGACATTGGTAGAGTTTATCACTGAGTTATTTGGTATTGTTTTCTCCATTTTTGGTATTCCAGTTTTAGTTTCAGGGATGAAAACACAAAAAGCACATAATACGAATAATAACTCCAATCACAACATGCAAACCCTATGGAAGTTGGCTTAGAGAAGAAAACCTTTGCTTGTTGACTTAGGTACACACCCAATAGATAATCAGAATATGGCTACTGAGTCTCATGCAATGGATTCTCAACGTCGTATTAGCCAACTCCAAATGCTAATGGGGGCACGATATGGCAAGTGTCTTGGGAGAGTTACTATCTCTCTTGCATAAAGATTATT
This sequence comes from Cryptomeria japonica, assembly GCF_030272615.1. Lineage (NCBI taxonomy): Eukaryota > Viridiplantae > Streptophyta > Pinopsida > Cupressales > Cupressaceae > Cryptomeria > Cryptomeria japonica. Next base: position 806,036,666 of record NC_081409.1, read on the forward strand.
AACCTTTCGGAGGTGAACCGGGTAGCTTCTAATTTGAATTGGAACTAGTAAGGGGTTTGTTCGACGCGTTGAGGTATAAACTCAATTAAGAGGTATCCCAGCCTTGAAAACCAAGGTTTAATATACCCGAAGGTACAAAGGAGAGCTATTCCAGAGCACTGTTGTTGACTTGATTTTCATCAAATCACATTTTTTTTTATAGTGGGTTGGAGTACTTGGCGTTTAGCCATTCCCACTTGGGTCGTTCCCCTCTCACTGACCATAATGGCTATAAATTTATTAGCTCCTTGGGAGGGTAGGCCTGCTAAAGATATGCAAATCTCAAACTTAAAGAAAATGCCTCAAGGGTTGAGATTTCTGATTGTCTATACAGACAAGAGCATACTCTCCTACCTCTCAAAATTCTCTTAAAACACAAAATACAGATTTGTTCTTTAACCAGATAGCAAGTTAGGTGCCTAAAAAATGAATTTAAGGAATAAACGATGTTAGGTTGATTCTCTTTAGGCAACCTGCAAAAATAACACATCAGTAGTCATGTTGTTTTATTCTTTGACATAAGTATGTTTGATTGGTAAATTCTTTGACAAGCGTTTTGCAAGAAACTGGTTAGGCCGTAAAAATCTCAGGCAGACAGAAGACAATTCAGGGTTAGCGTCAGTGTAATCAAAATTGGATAGAAAACCTAAAGAATGAAACTTGTTTTAACCCAACAGAATACAACATCGTACGATAATTATCGTTGAGTAAAATGACAGAAGCCTTTTATCGTACAAGTTATAACTAAGCATTAAATGACAGAAGACAAAATCATATATTCAGAACAATATTTCGTACGAGTCCATTTACTAGTTCATACGATAAAACAGAGACTTCGACTGAATGTCGTACAATACAGTAATACCACTCGTATGATATTTCACATAGATTGTACGAATGAAACTTGCAGGATAAAAAAAATGATTTTGAGGCCGAAGTATTGAATTCTGGGCCCCACGGTGGGTGCCAAAAATGTGTGTGTGAGAAGTGGACCTGTATCTGTATCTGAAATACACAACACTTCAATTAAGTCATTAGATGGATGGTTAGTAAATCAATAATCAACGAATAATAAACCATTACAAAGCGACCATTACCTTCTAAAAGATGTGAGTATAAGATTGCTCTCAGATTTGTATAAGCAATACCAGTGACTAGACAACAACTAAACAAAGGATTTAATCTATATGAGCATGATATTAAGCTAAATGGATGCAAGATGGATGTAAGATTCAAGCAATATGAAGTCAAGCAATATGGAGTAACTAATATGAAATATCTCAATGCAAATTCTCAATGAACCTAGAGCAAAAACAACATAATTACAATATATTCTCCAGGATCTTTGATTAGGAGATGAGAGCCTGAATTTATAGAAAATTCAGAAAGAAACCAAAGGCTGAGATCAAATGATGATGAGTGGTCAAGATTTTCCAAGAGGAAGCACTATCCAGGTGAATTGATGTGATTGGATGCTTTTCTCAGTTTTAAAGGAAATTGAACTAAAATTAAGATAAAATTAGAAAAAACTGATTTATCCTCTATTTCATTCAATTTTAATATTTAATTATTTTAATTGCTTTCTTTGAGATTATTTGTCAATTTATAATTTGTTTTTCAAGGTTATCTCCATTTGATTTCTTTTCTCAATTTTTAATTCCTTTAAAAAAAAATTAATTCCTCTTTTTTATGATTTAATGACAAATTGATTTATTTAATTAAATATGCTAGGATATTCAATAAAATAAATAGGATAATTGTTTAAAAATGATTTTCTTGGAATGATCAATTAATTAAATAAATATTTAATTAATATTGGTTGATTAATTTGTCATGTGACATTTGATGATTAAAGAATTAATTGTGTGCTCAAGATTGATTTAATTGCCTTTGGTTAGGACCTTGATGATGAAATCAAGATTAGGGGCTCATGGTTTAGATGACCATTTTTAGGGTATTACAAGGGGTGGCTCACCAGGGAATCCATCAACGGGTGTTCATGGCATTAGAATTGGAGAATAGGCACAAAATGAACCTAGGCAGGTGATGAGAATAGGACACGCTAAAGTAGGGGCACAAACATGAGGTGTAAATTAGTAGAGTGATAATTTACGATGCTACAGAGCTACACAAACATATTCATCTTGCTAAAATGTAGTTGCTTATCTCAATGGTATGAATCCACAAATGGATTTATCAAGATAAAGAAAGTGAAGATGAACATGAACTTTGTGGTTGAAACCTATTTGTTGTTAGTTCATGTGTAAGATGCTAGACTACTTGTTTTAATAGAATAATGACATTTTACTATCCTAGGTTATCTAATGATGGATCCAAGGATGATTTAATTGTTGGTTATAATGTTGGTACATTAATTAGATTTGACTTGTAGAAGAATCTTGCAAAATCTTGTCAACGTTGTCATGGAGCATCATAAAAATGTGATATGTGTGTGTGTGTGTGTGTGTGTGTGTGTGTGTGTGTGTAAGGTTAATTTATAAAAGTTGGCTGCTAAGCCAATTTTTAGGCCACATAATCATCTCAAATTGTTAAATAGCATCAAGTGATACACATTTAGTTTTTAAGGGAATGCGATACATATTATTACTTATAGGAAGATTATTCAATGGACACAATGCATGTAAGTGGATGTCTCCATGATAGTTTGGGTTAATTTTATAAGAGTTGGTTGCTAAGCCAAATTTTAGGCCACAAAATTGTCTCAAATTGTTACATTGCATCAAGTGATATAGGTTTAGTTTGTAAGGGGATGGGATACATTTTATAACTTATAGGAAGATTATTCAATGGACACAATGCATGTAAGTGGATATCTCCATGATAGTTTGTAACTACTCAAGAGGGTTCTTGAATTTGGTCATGGTCCTGACTTTCCACATTTGTTGGATTGAATGCAATAGGTGTTAAATGAATGTTTGACAACTTCTAGTCCATTGCAAAGTATTGTGTAATTTTGTTTCCTCTATTTCATGTAGGTAGTTATAACATTGAGATTGGATTATTAATTTTGCCCATTTACATAGTGTTATATTTGACTTGTGCATATCTATAGGTTTATCCTCTTTTTCCTAGCCCAATGGATTAGGCAAAATTATAATTGGTGAAGGTCCCAACATTTCTAAGGTGGATTATCTTTGTACTTATCGGTTTATGAGTAAATTAGATCTTACATGCTTTCAAAATTCAAATTATAACTTAGGGAACATTTTAAGTGACTACAAATTACATAGATTGTTGTAAAATCATGTTTTTCATTCCTACACCTTGTAGTGATGTATGCAATGTTGAGTGAATTTACTTGTAGGATATAATATTGTAGTATAGCATTGTAAATTATCACCGAGCTAATTTACACCTCATGTTTGTGCCCCTACTTTGGCATGTCCTATCCTCATCACCTATCTAGGTTTATTTGTGCTTATTCTTTGGTTTTGATTCCATGTACACCCATTGTTGGACTTCCTAGAGGGGTATCCTTCTACCTAGGGATTAATTATGGTCCCATTCTACGAAGAACCAGGCCACCCAGTGACTTGATCCCTCTTAGTTGGACCCAATTTTGAAATGGGGCAAGGGTCCTATCTCTCTGACATGAATTCAAATTTGTAGCTCTGCATGACCATTGGAGGCCGACCTAATTGGTAAATTATCTAAATACCCATATATAAAGACATTTGATGAATGCATTATGTCATGCTCTGTAAAGTGTACCTGTACCTGCAAACACAATGCACTCTATAAATCATTACAAGCATGGTTAGAAGATTTAAATCAAAAACCATAGCTAATCGACTTATTGCCTCCTAGTAAATGCGAGTATGAAAAATGCTCTCAGATCTGATTATGCATATTCCAGTGACTTGACTACACTTAGATGGAGGATTTGAAAGATGAAAATGCATGATCTTAGCAAGAATAGCATGATTAAGCTACATGAATGATTGATCTAGAATGATTAAGCTAAGATTTAAGCATGATAACAATGCTTGAAATGATAAGCTATAAACTAGATGCCTATAGTAATAATGCATAAGATGAGAATGAGATGGGATCCGTATTGCTGAAAATGAGGTCTATTTATAGGATTTTCCAAGGCTAGGGGTGATGTGGCAAGAATCAATGGTCAAGATTGTTCTGAAGATATCAATGGTTAAATTGGAGGAGGATGGCAAAGGGGGTTGGATTAAAGGGAAAATTTGTCATCTCTATGTTGACACATGTCAAGAGGCTTCTAGAAGGGGTAGGATGAAAGGGAACACTTAGTGACAAGTGTCACAAGGCTCTAGAAGATGTTGGATGAAAGGGGACATGGTGGTAGGTAGAATGGGTTAAGTTTAGGAATGGTTAGGTTTAGGAGTGGTAGAAGTTAGGAGACTTTGAATTTAAGAATTCAAATAATGGGAAAAGGCTAATTAATATCAACAACTCATGATTGATTTGTTTTAATTAATTAAAGGATTTAGAAGAAATGAATTTGGATGGAGGTAATTAATTAATTTGAATTAATTAATTAAAGGGGTGAAATGAAATGAATCTATTAAATAAATCCTTAGATTTATTAATAAGTAGATGAAAGGGGAAATTTAATCAAATTTCTTACTAAATTCAATTAAATTGGGGAGGAGAGATTAATTAAATAATTGCTTATTTAATTAATTATCTTCAAACCATTTTTAGGTGTATACATTTTGCCCCTCTTTGAAGCGAGGTGTGATGACGTGTTGATTCAAAGAATAATCTCATTTTGATGATGGTATTGATTTGATAGGATGCCCCAACTCTTGATTGCTAAATCACGGTATGATGATGCCCCCTCGGGAGATCAATTGAGATAATTGATCTTTGGAGTTTTGCGAGATTAATATCTTGATAGATTTGATTTGATTTCTGCAACTGTGTTTGATGAAAATGCGAGTTCTTCGATTAGCTTGATTGCTTAGATTGGTAAGATTGAAAAATCTTGTTTGATTAGATTCAGTCTGGTTTCAAGAAGGATACATCCTGTATAAGACAGCGATGAACAAAGCGTATGGTTTTAGGAAGGATTCATCCTGTATAAGACATGATCAGAACATCTAGTTTCAGGAAGGATACATCCTGTATAAGACATGAATCAGAATCAGATCGTCTAGTTTCAAGAAGGATTCATCCTGTATAAGATATGATAGAATGATTAGGTTTGATGGATTGATTTAATTTGATAAGGTATTGACTTTTTGTTGATATCAAGTTGCAAAAATATTTGGATATGCTGATTGTTGATTCTTTTGAGGAAGATAGCATAAGATTTTCGCTGGGTTGATAATATCATGAGAAAGATGAGAGTTATTCTGATTGCGTATACACTTGTGATGATACTTTGATGATTCTTGTGATAGATTTAACCTTGGATAAAAGGATCTTGTATGATCCCATGCAAGAATGAAATGCAAGCTAAAATGCAAATGAAATGCAACAAAATGCAAACTATGACCGGACTATTCACTGAATTATTTTGTGTTTTTGTCATCATTGAGCTTTTTGAAATGTGGGAAGTGAGTGCAAACATCGATGGTATAATTAAACCATGATGGCCTAAGCACTTCTTTCCTGGATTTTGATATAGCAAGTTAGCACAAGCATCGAGGTACAATTGAACCGAGATGACCTGAGTGTTGCTTGCGTAAAACAGGTAGTATTAATCATTTCAATATGCAAATCGGAAATGTCTTCAATGATACTTCGATGATCATGTCTCGAGACAAATTTGCACATATGAATGATTAATTTTCAGACAACAGACAATAAAAATATCATGTTCCTTCCTTGTTCCTCTAGTCAAAGACATTCTGGAGTCACTCAGAAATCATGATAGCGAAAATCAATATAAAAAATTTGAACAATCATGTTACAATCATTATCCAAAAAGATATTATCCGCTGAAAAGTGCGTGATGTGCTTTGATTGACTTCACGACAGCTTGATAGTTGATAGTTTGATCTCATGTTCAATGTTGGATGTGTCTTAGTTTTCGCTTGATAAGAGTTGTCTAATTGTTTGTTCTACTTGTTTGGTTTAGCTCAAAATGATCAAGAGTTTTTGCCCCCAGCTAAGTGTAGGGTTTTGCCCCAAGCCTAGAAACAAAGTTGTAATGATATATCCAATGGTCCAAACCATGGCAAGAAGCCACCTGGGATGCTTGCGTATGTATAAAGGCTTATGATGCATATGGATAGCATTGATGGAAAAATGAATGAATGCAAGCGGGAAGACACATGAACTAATAAATGGAAGAGCCAGTCGACAGATAGCGCATGTTTGCCAGGTTTTCACCATCTGTTTATATTGCACTTTTTCTCATATTTGATTTTTTTGGATTTTTTCTTTTTCACTATTTTTGATTTTTTCTGATTTTTCAATGTTTTTGATTTTTTGGATTTTTTACTATTTTTTATTTTTTTAATTTTTCATTGTTTTTTATTTTTTTGATTTTTTACTGTTTTTGATTTTTTTGATTTTTCATTGTTTTTGATTTTTTTGATTTTTCAGACATAGAATTTCTTTAGGTGCATGCTATTGATGGGTTCTTCAAGTTGATCTCCGTCCTGTGTTGATAGCTGATATGCTCCTGTTCCAAATACTTTTGTGATCACAAATGTACCTAACCAGTTTGGTTCAAATTTTCCTTTCTTTTCTCGATCTGCCTAGTTGCGTGGATTTTCTTTTAGCACTATTTCTCCAACTTGAAAGACTCATGGTTTAACCTTGTGATTATAGCTCCGACACATTCTATGCTGATATACCTTTATATGATCAAAGGCATTTTGTCTTCATTCATGGATCAGTTCTAACTCTTGTAGTCTAGATACTCTTTATTCTTCATCTGGGATGAGACCTTTTAGTGATACACATGGAGAAGGTATCTCTACTTCGATTGGCAATATGGCTTTTGATCCATATACAAGAGAGAAAGGTGTGGCACCTGTTAGTGTGCGGGTACTGGTGCGGTAGGCCCATAGAGCAGGGTTCAGTTGAATATGCCAATCTTTCCTAACATCATTCATTGTCTTTTTGAGGATTTTCAGAATAGTTTTGTTAGATGCTTCTGCCTGCCCATTTCCCTGTGGATAGTATGGTGTGGAGAATTTGTGTTGGATTTTGAACTTCTCACATAGCTCTTGTATATCTTGATTTTTGAATGGTCGCCCATTATCAATGATAATGGTCATTGGTATTCCATAGCGACAGATGATATAGTTCAAGATAAATGCAGCAATTTGTTTTCCTGTGATGTTGATGAGAGGTACCGCTTCAATCCATTTTGTGAAATATTCAGTAGCTACAAGAATGAATTTGTGTCCATTAGATGAGGAAGGATTTATCTTTCCTACTAGATCAAGTCCCCATTGACAAAAAGGCCAAGATATTGCTAAAGTATGTAGTTCTTGTGTTGGTGCATAGATCAAGTTCCCATGGATTTTACATTGTTTGCATGTTCTTGCTATTTTAAAAAAATCTCATTCCATAGTCGGCCAATAATAGCCCAAGCGTATGAGTTTTTTCAAAAGGGTAAGACCACTTGAATGAGTGCCACAAATGCCATTATGGACTTCGTGTTTAAGGCCTTCTCAGATTCTTCTTGTTCGAGACATCTTAAGAGAGTACCGTCTAGACCTCATTTAAACAGGGTATCTGCGACGAGAGTAAAATGAGAGGATTGGCGAATAAAGTTTCTCTTTTGGTTTTTTGATAAGTCTGGAGGTAAGATATTATCTTTCAGGTATGTGTAAGTTTGATCATAGCGAGAGGAATTGTGTCCAATAAGTTGACAGATGGTTTGGGAATCAGGAGAATTATAGGCGGGATGAAACAACTCTTCAACCAGGAATTCATAAAGTTGTTGATTTTCCTATGTCTGCAATAGAGAAGCAAGTGTAGACATGGCATCTGCTGCTTTGTTGTCATTTCTGAGGATCTGTTCAAAAGTTATTTCTACAAAGTACTTCTTGATATCATCCACCATCTTTTTGTAAGGCATGAGTTTGTCATCTTTTGTTTGATAGTCATCATTGATTTGATTAATGACAAGTTGAGAGTCTCCAAAGACCTAAAGTTGTGTTATTTTCCATTCTACAACCATTTTGATACCTGTTACCATTGCTTCATACTCTGCTATATTGTTTATACACAGAAAGCTTAATTTGTATGCTTTTGGTATTGTATGACCTTGTGGTGTGATAAATAGAATTCCTGCTCCTGATCTATGTTGTGTTCCTTTATTGATGTCTGCTCCTGGATTGATATTCGGGTGATGTATTGTAGATATGGATCGAACCCTGGAATGCCTGTATATGAACAGGTAAAATTGACTTGCCATCTTTTGAATGGTTTCAAGTATTTTTGTACTTCATTTTTTGATAGAGAAGTTGTTGGAAGTAGATCAGTTGTGCCAATGATAGTTGCCTTTGCTAGTGCTATTAGGATAGATAACTTCTCTTGATAAAATTCAAGTAAGGTGTCAAATCTCCCATCTTCCGGTGCCTCGAGGAGGTTTTCACCGTTAGATGCGTCCTTTATTTTCACTTTCTCTCGGTCCAATGTTGCCAATGAATGGTTTTCAGCATTAGACCTGATGTTGTTTTCTTTATGTTCAATTTTGCGACTAGGAGATTTGGCACCCACTTGACTCAAAGATATGTTAGCAAAATCCCTGGTAAAAGTTGTTGCGGGTTTGATTTAATCAAGATATAAGGATATGGCATGGTCATTCAGAAAGTTATCAATAGCAGCATGTCCTTTATTTTCCTAGTCCATAGGTTCAGGATAGCTTAAGGATAAAGGCTCTTTAGGTTGAATAGTTTTAAAGATATTAGGGGTCCTGATAGAGATGTCAGAGCTTTCAGTATGTATTTCCATGTCTAGAACGATACTCTCGTTAGAATGACCTCGTATAAGAAAATATTGATCGTCCTCGATTAAGTCCATGCCAGTCGCATGTGATTCTGATTCAATTAGGCTAGTTCCTAACGTTTGTTCTGCATACGTGTGGACTACATCGACTACTATATCTTCTTCTTCATCCCTCTCAATTTGAAGTTGCTCTTGTATGTTTGTCCATGATAGAAAATATTGTTCGGTCCCTTGATCTCTTAGTTGTATTTGTTTTTCCATGTTTGACAAAATTGATTTGAATGATTGTTCCTTGCTTGAAGATGCTTCCTCTCTATTATGTGAAATGATGACCTCTTGAGCTGATTTCTGATTATTACAACACTACAATGAATTTGAGTCTGCTGATATTGTGATTTCCTATCCATTATAGGGAAATTTTAAGCACTGATTACATGTTGATGTAATAGCTTGTATGTCCTGAATCCATGGTCTCCCCAAGAGTATATTGTATGGTAGGTCTACGTCTAGAACTTGGCATGCTGTATCTTTTTGCAAGGGTCCCACTCTGATAGGTAATATCACTATTCCCTTGGAGTAATGTTCTTCTTCACTAGATGCTTTGATTTTTATCCTTTTCTGGGGATCAACTGCATCTTTTGAATATCCGAAGGCACGGACAAGATTCATCGAGCAAATGTTCAAGCCAACTCCCCCATCTATTAGGACACGTTTAACAAGTGTTCTATGAATGAGGATTTCAATTTGCAAGGAAGCATTATGGGGATTTTGCAATGAAGTAATGCTTGGATATGAAGGAGATGAGCTTTGAATAGGATCCTCTGAAATACGTTTGATGGCCATTATGGATATCCCTTGGGGAACTTCATCTTTGGATGTATTATTTGGCAAGGATGCTATGGAAGGTTCTTGCAAGCTTTAAGGAGGTGTAGGAATAGATGCCTTTGGATAATCAATTTGCTTATGGATGGATGGATCATTGTTAGACATAGGTGCACAATTTTGATCTTCTTTAGCCAAATCCTTTAGGGATCTCTTTAAGAGGTGCATAAAAGAGCCACCTTTCTTTTGAGTTGTATTTGAATCTTTGTGAGGTTTTAACATAATTTGATTTTGAACTTGTTTGATTGCTCTGATATGTTGGTTTTTCATGTTTTCTTCTTGTGTTTTGCTTTGGTATGTCATGTTGATATGTTTTTCAGCTATTTCCAATGTTTTTGTTTCTATTTCATGGGTTTGATTGTCTAAAAGGTTGTTTTGGGTAAGTGATCAATAGTCAATTTCGAGGCAATAGAGTGATATGACACTAAAAGAGAATTCAAGTGTTTAAAAGTTTGCAAGTTTTTTGATCTTCGGTTTAAGAGTGCAATGGTGATGATTGATAAGAACCAAGTCCAGTAGGAACAATATATCCTATGATGTGGGACAAGGTTATCCTGACTAAACATTTCAGTTTTGTGATAAAGGATGATTGATCCTGATGAGAAACTATGTTTGATTGATCAGTTTACCAAAGGGGGTGATAATGCACTTTGAGATGTTTAGATCTTGAACTTGTTGGGGGTGAGCACTTTGAAAATCTTGGGGTGTTTATCTTCTAGAGTCTGATTTTGACGGATGATAACTTGACCAAGAAAACCAAGCAGACAATCTAAGAACAGATTGACAGATAATAGGTGTTTATGCTTACTGCAAATTGATCAGACAGAAATGATAAATCTGAAATAGGCATGTAAGACATAGTTCTAGACTGACAGATGCAGAGTTTCGTACGATAGATTATGCAGCATAGAACGACAAGAGATACAAAACAGAACGACAGACTAGTGACTTCATGTGTAAAGTAGTATTTCATACGACATAGAACCTTGACTCATACAATCAAAGATCAAGCAGTACGACAGAATATCTTGACTTGTACGACATAATATCTTGACTCGTACAACATGTATTTTAACAAGTGTAAAAAGTGTTTGTTTGTTTGAGTTTTGATCACTGAATTTTGATGTTTTACTTTGGTTTTCCAGTTTTAATTGTCTGATTTTTCAATTTAGGGATGAATACACAACAAACACATGATGTGATACATGACTCAATCAAGCTAAACCCTAAGGAAACTGGATGAGAATGAAAACCTTTGCTTGCTGACTTAGGTACACACCCAATAGCTAATCAGAAAATGACTGTTGAGTCTCATGCAATGGATTCTCAACGCCGTATTATCTGACTCCAAACACTAATGGGGGCACGATATGACAAGTGTCTTGGGAGAGTTACTATCTCTCTTGCACAAAGATTATCACCCTTTCGGAGGTGAATCAGGTAGCTTCTATTTTAACCGGTACTAGTAAGGGATCCGTTTGGCATGTCAGGGTATAAACACAATTAAGAGGTCTCCCAGCCTTGAAAACCAAGGTTTGATATACCCGAAGGTACAGAGGAGAGCTATTCTCGAGCACTATCGCTGCTTTGATTTTCATCAAAAACACATTTATTTTATAATGAGTTGGATAACTTGGCGTTAGTCTTTCCCACTTAGGTCGTTCCCCTCTCACCGGCCTTAAGGGCTAAGAGTTAATAACTCCCCGGGAGGGCAGGCCTACTAAAGAGATGCACTAATGAAAGCAAAAGATGAGTCTATCTTTCTAATCAGCTAAGAAAGGTGAGAGCATAGTCGCCTATCATCAAAGACACATAAGACATGATAGTTCATTTTTTAGCCCAAATTGAAGTGTGCCTAAAATTTTTAAAGAATACACAAAGTTTTTGTTGAATCCTTAGGCAACCTGCAAAATGGATCCATTAGTAGTCATGATTGTGCTTTGAATTATGTCTTTGACAAACGTATCTTCGTAAATCATCCTACATAAAAGAGTTAGGCTGCCAAAAATCTCACAGACAGAACAAGATTAGCATTAGTGATTCAAACTATGAAATTTAAAAAAAAAAAACTATATGAAATTTTATCCTAACTTCAAATAGGCATAACTTTCTGCTCGAGACTCGAAATTACAAGCCGTTTAACTCGTTGGAAAGGTCTCCAAGAGAATTTCAAGGGATAAAATTGACCAGAAGGCCTTAAAAAATGCAAATTACCAACGTATAGACAAACTTGAAAATTCTAACTTGCAGTTTATCAAAAAAATCAGAGATGCAGAAACTCGTACGGCATGATTTACCAGTTAGTACGACACAAATTTAGATTTCGCATAGGAATAAAAGCAGACCGGTATGACATAAGATTTTGAAGCCATAAATTCATACGAAACAAAATTAGCTCTAGTACGACAGTGAAAATCAACTCGTACGACATATGATTTACTAGCAAATGAATTTATACCTCATACAACAAGGAAAATGGGATCGTATGAGTCAGGATGAAGTGTCATCCTAGGCTAAAAGGGAGTTCGTATGAGCTAAAAAGGCAACTCATATGAATATCTGAACCAGAGCCAGACAAAGATGAAGTTTGCTAAAGATTAAGAGGCCGAAAATGATGATTTCTGCCCCACGGTGGGTGCCAAAATGTCATGCTATGTGAAGTGTACCTGTACCTGCAAACAAAATGCACTCAATAAATCATTACAAGCATGGTTAGAAGATTTAAATAAAAAACCTTAGCTAATCGACTTATTGCCTCCTAGTAAATGCGAGTATGAAAAATGCTCTCAGATCTAATTATTCATATTCTAGTGATTTGACTACACTTAGATGGAGGACTTGAAAGATGAAAATGCATGATCTTAGCAAGAATAGCATGATTAAGCTACATGAATGATTGATCTAGCACAATTAATCTAAGATTTAAGTATGATAACAATGCTTGAAATGATAAGCTATAAACTAGATGCCTATAGTAACAATGCATAAGATGAGAATGAGATGAGATCCATGTTGCTCAAAATGAGGTCTATTTATAGGATTTTCCAAGGCTAGGGGTGATGTGGCAAGAATCAATGGTCAAGATTGATATGAAGATATCAATGGTTAAATTGGAGGAGGATGGCAAAGGGGGCTGGATTAAAGGGAACATATGTCATCTCTATGGTGACACGTGTTAAGAGGCTTCTAGAAGGGGTAGGATGAAAGGGAACACTTAGTGACAAGTGTCACAAGGCTCTAGAAGATGTTGGATGAAAGGGGACATGGTGGTAGGTAGAATGGGTTAAGTTTAGGAATGGTTAGTTTTAGGAGTGGTAGAAGTTAGGAGAATTTGAATTTAAGAATTCAAATAATGGGAAAAGGCTAATTAATCTCAACAACTCATGATTGATTTGTTTTAATTAATTAAAGGATTTAGAAGAAATGAATTTGGATGGAGGGAATTAATTAATTTGAATTAATTAATTAAAGGGGTGAAATGAAATGAACCTATTAAATAAATCCTTACATTTATTAATAAATAGATGAAAGGGGAAATTTAATCAAATTGCTTAGTAAATTCAATTAAATTGGGGAGGAAATATTAATTAAATAATTGCTTATTTAATTAATTATCTTCAGACCATTTTTAGGTGTATACACATTCTAATCTAAGACTTTGAGCTATCATTCCATCAATAAGCATTCTTGCATCCGTGAAGCATTCATCATCAAGTATTTTCAAAGATATTCAAGGTTCCATATTCTTCATTCAACCATTGTAGAGCAAAATTACATCATTCATATGCAAACATATGTGTGTGATTAGGGTTTTGTCATGTTCATGCCATTTAATTAAACATATATGATTACATTCAAGAAGCAAAACATCATTATCAATAATTATAGATCTAACATATATTCTTCTATTATTTATTTCAGTATCTACATTATTTCATTCAAGTTTAATTCTTAAACGGAGGTTTGACTTAGGCAAACCCCTATTCCCAACAATTTTCCCTCTCTTTCTATGTGTAGGAAATAGGTATAGATATGTAACTTTTAGGATCAACATTATTCGCAAAGACGAACATGTTACCTTTTGGACGATGAAAATTTCGGCGGACCAAGGCAACCACGACCACAATCCTGACAATTCAAGTCGACCTTCTGGGAATAGATCTAAACCTTCATTTATTGATCAGATCAAGGTTTGTGGCTTCATGCAATAATTTTAGATCACTGTTTATGCCCAATCTATTCAATATTCATCCATTTACCCTAATTTTAAAATCCTCAACAATTTCAATTCAATTCAAGGGAAATAAGAGCCCCACCAAAAGGGCCTGAAATCATATCATAATTTAGGCCTATTGGGATTAGATCTATTTGTAGACATATAAATCTGACCACTTTCCTAAGAGAATATTTAATATTCATTTTAACCTCATTCTTCTATTTAATTAAATTCTTCACATTCATCTATTTAATTATATGAATTACTCAACTTATTCAATTAAATTAACCTAAGTTTTTCTAACCTTTAATTAAATAAATCACTTTATTTAATTAATTCTCCTTTCTCCCCTTTTAATTAAATTTATATTTAATTAAATTGATCCTTGCAAGTAAATAAATCTAATTTATTTATTTAAATCCTCCACTTGTATTTATGCAAGTTGCTTCTATTTTTGTTGAAATAAAGATTTATTTTAATTAAAATTCTCCTCCATCCACTTGCATTTTCCCACATCTCCCACTTGCCTCCTTAACCCCCTTTTAGATTCTTCTAATCACTTCTAATTTAGCCCAATCCATCTCCTAAATATTGACACATCCCTAAGAAAAGGGAAGTGACTTCTCAAACCCTCAAAGTCTTCAATAACAATTAAAGGCTTTATGTCCTCAACAAATTAACCCTCAAAGTCTTCCAAACCATTAAAATCTCTTACATAACCATTAATGGTTAACTCAACCTTCTTGCATGATTAGAGACTTTATCTCTAACTCAACCCTCATCTAACCCAAGGGTCTGATAAAAAATTCATGGCTTTGACCTTGGTTATCCCTTTAACCCTTGCACAAGAGTTTATCCCTTAGACAAAATCTTTATCCAATGGATGACCCTAACCTAACCTTAACCCTTACCTCCTAAGGTAACCATCATGTCTTCTCAAGAATTTAATGCTTCTTTCATATCCTCTCAAGCAACCTCTCGTTGACAATTGTCACCATTTCATTGGTGAGAATTATGAACATGGATTGATAACTTTCAATCTTGGTCCTTGTTAAGATTATCCAATCTTGACCACCCATTGCCCCATTTTTCCTATAAATAGAGCTCTCATTCTCTCATTTTCATATATCCAAGTTTCATGCATCTAATTTATAGTCATTTTACTAAGCATCAAGCCCCTCTTTGTTAAAACACATTAAACATTTAGAAGCATTTCATTGTCATAAGCATATCCATGTTAGACTAGTATATATTGTTAGGATAGGATTACTAATATTTATCATAGCATCATATTTATACTACTTTAAATCGTTCTAGTTTTAAATATCATCACAAAACTAAGTTGAAGAAGAGACAACCTAGTTCTAAGACACTTACAGAAAGGAATAAGTTTATCTACATCAATTGCCAACTCTTTGCATCACATCACGCATTCTTGTGTCACATGCGATTGTATATCCAAGGCAAAACAAACGAGTTTGACAAAGAACCTTTGAGAAGTAGAGCTTATATTTAGAAAGTGGCATTCAACCAACGCTTAAATCGTGGAGGAAGGATCAACCCCACTTTATTCCCATAGTTTTTTATCACATATAACGAAGCTCGACCCGAACCACTAACACCACCCAGAACTCCCATAGAAAATGAAGAATTCATCACAGTGGAAATTTACTAAATGCCTGCTGTCACTTTCTCTCAGAGAAACAAACAAAGAAAATCACAACCATAATCAAGTATGGGTCATAGATTATCCAACCCTTTTGACGAGTCTGCTAATATGGGAGATACAAAGATCACCAAAGAGCTTCTCCAAGAGTGTCAAGAAAATGCCTCATTCCAAAGGCTCATGGAAAGACTTATTGAAGCAGAGAAGGAAAAATATATACTTATGCTAACTAGAAAAGGAGCTAGACTTCCTAAAGATTTCGACACCAAAAACTTAAGGAATGTAGATGAACGAATTTTTAGAACAAGGTCTAGAAATTAACCCTATCAAGACCAACAAAGAGAAGAAGAAACATAGGACCCAAAAATCATACATGAACAAAATAACACCCCTGAACACAACCATGCCCAAACTCAGGATAATCTTAATGAAAGGGAGGAATATCTCCCTCAACGTACAAATTCACCTATGGTCGTTCTTACACAACAAATCCAAATGCTGCAAAGGAAAATGTAGGACATGCAACAAGGGACCACAGTGCGATACTCCTTGGACGAGATTTGTCTTTATCCTTTTGATAGGAGATTAAACATGGTACCTTTTCCCCTAAATTCAAATATACCAAAGTATGACAAGTACGATGGTAAAAGTGATCCACGTGATCATGTTCGTGAGTTTTGTACCATAAGACTAGAGTTTTATCACGATGACACTTACTTAATGAGGATATTCCCAAGAAGTTTGGGAGGGCAAACAATGGAGTTGTTGTCTAAACTTACACCTCCCATCAGATCATTTTATGAGTCGGTAAATAAATTTATCACACAATACTCCTATAATATTCAACACGCAATCACCATGTTGGATGTATGTAACACCAAACAAAAGAACAATGAGACATTCATGGTGTTTCTTCAGTGTTGGAGATGCATGGTTTGAAGATATCCTCGAGACGTGCCTGAAAAGGAAAAGATGGAGATCTTTATCGATAATCTAAATAGTGAGATGAGTTATCATATCAAACTCCAATGCATACCATGTTTTGCCAAGTTGATAGAAAATGAAATCCAAGTAGAGGAAGCTTGCACCAAGAAAGGAACATTAAAGTTCTTTAAGGAATGAGCTAACTCATCAAACACTCTTCCCTTTAACAATCAAAACAACAACAACACTTTAGAGAAATCCAGTTTTTGAACAAAAAACAAAAACATTGTTAATGATGGAGCAGTTGATGCTAATGATATGAAGTCCAAACAACCAGTATTAGCTTTATCAGGTAATCCACAATCTAACAAAAATAAAAAAAGTGCTAATCAAGGCACTAACACTTATCCCCAAAATACCAATCAAGGACCTTCAATTTTAAACACCAACAACAATAATCAAGGCAACAACACTAACCGAAAGAATAATACAAACCAAAGAGGTAACACTAACACTTTCCCGAATAGACGTATCTATACACGCTTAGGGAAAACCTTAGAATCAGCATTTCGAGAACTCCTAGTGAGCAAAATGATCACATTACTAGCTATAAACAACTTTGAACCCCAGGTCAAACCACCTTGGTGGAATGACTCACATTTTTGTGGTTTTCATTGAAACAAAGGACATCACACAAATGATTGCATGAGGCTTAATAATAGCGTTCAGGATATGATCGATAGAGGTGATTTAACAGTTGATGGTCTCAAAACAAACGATGACCATGACGCCTTTAAAAATCCTCTTCCAAATTACAACAAGGGAGGAGCTTCATCATCAAATGATATAGGAGGAGCTTGTATAAATTACTTGTACAATAACACCATCAATTTGTTGGCATTTGATGATGTTTTGATTGTCATTGATGGACACACACTTTCTTTATGTATGAGTTATGCTCAACCGATAATTGTTCCAACCGATATTACGTAATATAGTCTTTAGACTATCGATGTTTTGCAGAAGATGTTTACCGGTCACAAATTGACTAAAGACCTCAAGCGGTACGGAGAACCCAAGCGGTATGAAGACCTCAAGCAGTTCGAGGATCTCAAGCGGTATGAAGGAACAAAGCGGTAGTTAACATTTTCCAGTCTTCATCTTTGACAATCGGTAATCGGTATATTGTATGAACCGGTATTACTCTGTGATGAGTTACCAATCGGTATTTCTGTGATGAGTTATCGTCCACTGACACTTTGGCGGTGATTTTGTGCCATGTTACCAAGTGTGTCTAGATGCATTGAACCTAGGAACTTGTAGTTTAATCCTATTGGACCAACATCAAATCAGTTTCCTTTATAAGGACATCATGTCTAGGGTTTGCATGTGTGAGAGATGTATGATGTATGAGAAGGTTATGTGTGATCTTTGT
Source organism: Cryptomeria japonica (assembly GCF_030272615.1). NCBI lineage: Eukaryota > Viridiplantae > Streptophyta > Pinopsida > Cupressales > Cupressaceae > Cryptomeria > Cryptomeria japonica. The sequence goes on from NC_081409.1 coordinate 806,054,738, forward strand.
AGAGAAGATTAGATCTGTGTGAAGAGTTAGAGTGTGGAGATATTGAAGACTAAAGTAATGCTGAAATGCATTAACAATGAGCTATCAAGGATCTAACCAAGCATACTGTGCTAGTATCTAGATCACTTGTTGATTACTCACATCTTCGACAAGTCTGAAACCCTTAACCGGGTAGGCTTAGCAAAGCCTTTGTAAATCCTCTAACAAGGTGGTTCACAACTGTGGATCTGAAATCCTCTCACAAGGTAGTCTTTAACAGGACTTATCTCCTAACAGAGATCTAGATTCCTAACAGGATCTGTTTTGGTGAAGAACATTGTATGACCTTAACCACCCTGACCTTAACTGATCTGGTTTCTATTCTGCAGATAGTTACTTGTGAGTTTTTGCTCACCGTGGTTTTTCCCATTTGGGATTCCACGTCAAATATCTTGTGTTATAATGATTGTGCTCTTGTGGGTGAATGTTTTATTTGCTATTTGGTTTGTAATTATCTTAACCGGTTTATTAGTGAATCTGTTATATCGGTTATTTGCTAAACTATTTAAGAGTTTAAGTACATTATTTTTTGGTATACTAATTCACCCCCCCTCTTAGTATTCATCAATTGGTATGAGAGCCAACCTTTCTATAAGTCTAACCACTTGGAAGGAGATATGGGGGAATACACTATGAGGGAACTTACTCATCATCTCACTCAGACTGAGAGAGCCTACGATGAACTCAAAGTCAAGTATAAAGCCTGTTTGGCCAAGAGAAGAGAGCATGCTGAGAAACTGATGGAACTTACTGAAAATAGCTCTTCTGATGAAGTTGACATGGATGCCCTAGTTGAAGAAGTTGAAAAACTGAATGAATCTAAAGCCAACCTGAGAAAGGAGTTGGAAGCACTGACTATCAGAATGTGTCAAGAGATTGAGAACCAAAGAAAAGCTGAAGATCTGGTAAAAGACAAATATCATGAGATATCCAAGCTAAAGCAAGAAATTAGTGCCCTTACTGTTCATCTCCAAGAGAGTAAACTGGAAAAAGAAGAAATGCAAGGTGAACTAAACATGGCTATTTCTGAGAATTCAACCTTGAAGGAATCCAATGTTTCTATTTCCAAGGAACTTACTGAGTCAAAGGAGATACTTGCCAAATTCAATCAGAGTACTACTAAGCTCGAGCAAAAGCTTGAATCGGCAAAACCGGTAAACAATACCACTGGACTTGGTTTCTCTGGGTATGAGGAAGGTGAGACCTCTGGAACAAAAGCTGAAGCATCAAAGAAGCAACCAACATCCACGGATAAAGGTAAGCAAAAGTTTAAACCTGTTTGCTTCAATTGTCTCAAGGAAGGACATACTGCTAATGTGTGTAGAAGCAAGGCCTACAATAATTTTCCTTATTTTCTAAACAATAATCCTAGATCCAATAGATTCAATGGAAACTGCTATGCATGCAACAAGTTTGGGCATAGAGCATTTGAATGCAGGTCTATTTTGCACAACACTGGGAGATACCCTCCAAGGACTCAAGGAGTTATCCCAGAACCCTTTGTGATCCGGAATCCCAACCAGTATAATACCTATGACCATCGGTCAGGTGGCTATCAAGCGGCAACTGGTTGGAGAGCAACTTGTTTGATCTGTCATGGTAGCGGTCACACTGTTGCAACATGCAAAAGGAAGAATGGTAGTATGAATAATGGACCATGGAGAACACCTGGTATGGTATGCTATCATTGCAACAAATCGGGACACATTGCTAGAATTTGTAGAGTGAGAAAGAACCCATCAGATGATATACCAATCACTCCAGAAGGGAAGATTGATGTTGAAACCGTTCAAGCGGGAATGAATAAAACTTGGAAAAAGAAACCTGAAGAAGTGTCACAGGATGAACGGGTTTCTGCACCTAGTGTGGAAGTCTCTGAACCGACAAATTGAGCTTCATAAAAGCTTAGGGGGAGCATATCGGTAAAATATTTGAACCCCCAATTTATATTGGTAAAGACCTTAATCGGTATACGTTACCTATGAATCGACAGAAGACTTGAAGTGGTAAAAGGCAAAATTAGGGTTTGTACCCTAACAGTGATGCATTTATTATGGTAGGTGAAAGATTGTTTAAAAGGGAATTTTGTCGTCATTTTCACTTATCTTTTTTTGAGCGTAGAATTTTCAAGAGAAGAGCGACAAAGAGCTATTCATCTAGCGATTCAAAGTGAATTCAAAAATCTTGCAGAGGAATCTAGTGATCATTTTCAATCTATCAGTGAAGAACACTAAGCGGTAATTGAGCAACCGAAGTGGTGTATTGTGGGAGACATTGCTAAACCCTATATTTTGGTTTGTGAAGGTATTTCTCAAATTTCTTTGTTATCATGACATTTGCATTGCACTCTAGTTCTAGTGCACATGTAGATTCAACTGAATTTATTCAAAAGAAGATGAAATACAATGCCCTATCCTAGATACCCGCCGGAGTTATAGTTGAGGAAGATATTTCAGGATATATTGATTGTAAATTGGAAGACCTAGGATCCCTAGTGATTCATTCCCAGCTAGGTCTGTTGTGTGGGGATGACAAGAAAATCAAACCTGAATATAGAATCCTAGAGAAGATGAAACTGCACAATGCAGTGTATTTTCTGGAAGAATTCATAGATCACATTCGCATCATCCTTAGCAGAATGCATGGTGATAAAATGTATCTTGAGCGGACACATGACATCACACCAGAAGCAATTCATGTCGTCACTGGTTTCTATAACATTGCAGAGGTGCCAGCTCTAAGGAAGGTCACCAATACTAAAATGACTAAGCTCATCGGTTCTTTGAGTGACCAACGGGTGATGACCGTCAACACCATCAAAGATGATTTGGTGAAGTATGCTTGCATGGTGATTGGTTACCGAATATTCTATGCCAACAGAATGAACTCTATCCCTACTGCTGCAGTGAATGCCACTTACCAAATGATCAAAGAAGGCACTACGTTTGACTTATGTACCTGTTTGTAGAAGCAACTGCTATTGAACCTGAAGTCCATCAAATAGGACAATGCTCTAAGGTTCAGGTTTGGACAACTTTTGGTCAGCCTATTCTTCTACTTTCAAGGCTATTTCCCTGGAGTAGGTGATGTTCAATGGTCTGCTGACCAACTAGTCTTAAAGCAAATTAGGGAAAGTCTTCAAGGAATGGGAACTAGATATCCTGAGGTTCTTAATAAATATTTTGATGAATTCAAGCGAAAATGAGCTAGAGAATGAGGATATGGTGATATTGTGAAGAAATATGAAGATGACATTTGCTTCACAATAAGGATTGATGACTGCATAATGGAAGCAGTGGAACCGAGAAAGGAAGCAGTTGAACCAATGGGGTATGAAGTGATGTATGATATGTTGGTAGGGTATGCCTCTACCCTGCTTGCCTCACCATTAGATGCGAAGAAAAAGAGAATCGATACCTACTTGGAGAGGGTAACACTGGTTGAAGAACCAAAATAGAAAAAGGATAAAGCACTACCATCGGTATCTGCACCAGTTACCTCTGCCAGTCCAAAAGTGACCAAGCGGTCACCTGCTAAGAAGAAACTGGAGCTTATTCTTGCTAAAGTCTTTGAGAGGAAGTGGAAAACCAAAACCAACTCACCAGAGTCAGAGGATACTGAACTGGAAATCCAACCAAAGAAGACAAGTAAAACAAGAAAGAAAGCCAAGTCTACCGATAATGTTCTTGCAACCTCTACACTGGTAAATATAGATATTTCTTCTTATAAGCCGATGACACATTGTTAGAGGACTTTAAAGAATATAAAGAGGAAAGTGCTTGATGATTTAAAAGAGTATTTTGATGATTTCACTGATAATGAGAAAGAAGAAGTAGAGTAGGAAGTTATCAAATATTTGTGTGTTAATGATCAGTTGCCATTTGAAATCAGATCGGTTACAATAGATTCTTTGTAAAATTCTTTAGATAATAAATGGCGCATTTCCATTGAAAAGGAACAAGAAATAAGGGAGAGAGTCTTTGCACAATACTTTCCCGATTCCTCTAATTCTGAATTATTTGAGATAATGAATAAGAACAAAGGCCTCTTCTTCATGAGAAGAAGAAGACTCAGGCTACTGGAAGGTAAAGCTTCTGAAATGGAGAAGGACACACATTTACATGCCAAAGCTTCTTTCCGGTTACACCAAGTGTCTGAGGCCAATCTAAAGGCTGAACAAGCACCTGATCTAACATCAGGCAAACCAGATGAAGCATTTGAAAGTGAAGGGGAAAGAGTGATAGAGTAAAATGATCCCATTGATATGGATGCATTAGATGTTGAGGATGTCACTTCGGACACAGAGAAAGAGAAACAAGACAAGGAAAAAGCTGAAAAAGATAAGCAGGACAAAGAACAAATGAAGAAAGAGCAAGCGGAAAAAACAAAGAAAGAGGAAGACAAGAGGAAAGAGGAAGAGAAAAAGAAAGAGGAAGACAAGAGGAAAGAGGATGAGAAAAAGAAAGAGTAGGAGAAGAGGAAACAAGAAGAAGAGAAGAGAAAAGAAGAGGAGAAGATAAAAGAAGAGGAGAAGAGGAAAAGAAAAGAGCAGTAGAGGAGAAGGAAGCAGAGAAAACCAAACAAGTGGAGACTCCCAAGGAAATCGGTGGTCAAGCCAAATCAGTTAACACCACTAGTCCGATTGACCTTCAATCCACAGATGAGTTCGAGCTGCTACGAGGCATCAAACTAGCACAAGAAAGACTAGAAGAGTTGCAGAGGAAGAAGGAAAGGGATGTCATATAGATTGTGGTTGACACCCTTACCAGTCTGATTCCCGATACTAACCTCCCCAGTACCGATTACTGTCTGTCCAAGCTGAAACTTCTTTGTACCATAGTGGAGGACTAGGTACAATGCTTGGAAGATGTTGTCGCAGCCACTGCTAAGAAGAACCATAAAAAGGCACTCAACACTGCCTTAGCCAAGAAACTGAATGAGCTTCGGTCACAACTTCTAAAGCAACAGAAGGATATCATGGGTGCTATGAATGAGGGCAAATTACTGTTGAGTAAAATCTGCCAACCCCATCTATTTTGTGATGATGTGCTTAAGAAGAAAGATAAACTCCAATCGGAGTTCCAGGCATACATCAGCACCTTCAAGATGCCATATGATTCATTTACTACATATGGGCAAACGATTCATCATTATCAGCTGCAGACTGCCAGGGTGGAATCATAAATCTACAACCGGACAAAAGATTTGCAGGACCTTCAACTGGTCTTATTACCCAGACTACAAATTCTTCAGAAATGTTTTCTCAATCTGGAAGCCATCACGGTAACTCAAGAGATGAGTACCATTGATGCTATGGAAGAACTGGTATTCTAGATGCAGACAGAAAGTGAGGTTGCTACCTCATTACTTGAGTCATGGACATTGGCCATGAAAACTTTTATGCAGGATTTTAAATTTGTTTTTGATAAGTTTTATTCCTTATTGTCATAAATATTTACTCTATTTTTATATATAAGGAAACATGGGTTATTCTGCATTACTCTGTCATTGTTGGCAAAGGGGGAGTAGTATTTAAAATTTTGGTGAATGTTACCATTTCATGTATACTTTCATGTTACCACTTTGGGGGAGTAGTATACATTGTAATTTCTGCAAAAAGGATAGTGTATATGCTTAGGGTGAGTAATTTTGGTTATGACATATTTTTGTTGTAAAAACACTTAGATGTAAAAATTTTCCTAAGTGTTGCCATCAATGCCAAAGGGGGAGATTGTTGGCATTTTGATGATGTTTTGATTGTCATTGATGGACACACACTTTCTTGATGTATGAGTTATGCTCAAGCGGTAATTGTTCCAACCAGTATTATGTATTATAGTCTTTAGACTATTGGTGTTTTGTAGAAGATGTTTACCGGTCACAAATTGACTGAAGACCTCAAGCGATATGGAGAACCCAAGCGGTATGAAGACCTCAAGCGGTTTGAGGATCTCAAGCGGTTTGAAGGAACAAAGTGGTAGTTAACATTTTCCAGTCTTCATATTTGACAACCGGTAATCGGTATATTGTATGAACCAGTATTACTCTGTGATCAGTTACCAACCGGTATTTCTGTGATGAGTTATCATCCACCGACACTTTGGCGGTGATTTTGTGTCGTGTTACCAAATGTGTCTATATGCACTGAACCTAGGAACTTGTAGTTTAATTTTATTGGACTGACATGAAATCAATTTCCTTTATAAGGACATCATGTCTAGGGTTTGCATGTGTGAGAGATGTATGATGTTTGAGAAGGTTATGTGTGATCTTTGCAAAGAAGATTAGGTCTATGTGAAGAGTTAGAGTGTGGAGATATTGAAGACTGAAGTAATGCTGAAATGCATTAACAATGAGCTATCAAGGATCTAACCAAGCATACTGTGCTAGTATCTAGATCACTCACTTGTTGATTACTCACATCTTCGACAAGTCTGAAACCCTTAATCGGGTAGGCTTAGAAAAGCCTTTGAAAATCCTCTAACAAGGTGGTTCACAACTGTGGATCTAAAATCCTCTCACAAGGTAGTCTTTAACAGAACTTATCTCCTAACAGAGATCTAGATTCCTAATAGGATCTGTTCTGGTGAAGAACATTGTATGACCTTAACTGGTCTGACTTTAGTCGGTCCGGTTTCTATTCTGCAGATAGTTACTTGTGAGTTTTTGCTCACCGTGGTTTTTCCCATTTGGGATTCCATGTCAAATATCTTGTGTTATGGTGATTGTGCTCTTGTGGGTGAATTCTTTATTTTCTATTTGGTTTGCATTTATCTTAACCGGTTTATTAGTGAATTTGTTATATCAGTTATCTACTAAACTGTTTAAGAGTTTAAGTATAATATTTTTTGGTATACTAATTCACCCCCCCCTCTTAGTATTCATCACAAACACATATCGATAGCTGACGACCAAATAAATGTCATAAAAATAAAGGACAACCAAGACCGTGTGTCAATCAATGTGACAACCAGAGCTCAAAAATATGTCTTGAAAGGGCATACGTCAACATCCACCACTATCCACAAGACTCAATATAATTTGGTTGATCAACTGCGGAGAACTCCTACCCAAATATCCATACTCAAGTTACTCAAACTCTCACCAAAACATAAGGATATCTTAGAACAAGCACTGGTTGAAAAAACGTTCCTCAAAATTTGGGCATTGATAAATTTCAAGCCATGGTGGCTCATATGGAAGTGCCTCATAACTTCACCTTTTCCGAACATGATAATGTCTCTTTGAGTCATCCACATAACACTCCACTTCATATCGAAGTCTTAGTCTATAAACATTGAGTTAAAAGAGTGTTAATAGATTTAGGAGTTGGTCTCAATATCTGTACTTTAAAGCTTATTTGTGCATTGGGCTTCTCTGAGCAGTCTATTGATCCAAACAAGAAGATCACCATCAAGGCCTATGATGATGAAGAAAATCATCCAAAGGAACATTGATACTATCTATTAAGGTAAGACCGATACAAAGGGACACTATGTGCCAAGTCTTAGACATAGACTTAACATACAATATTCTATTGGGTCATCTTTGGATACATGAAATGCAAGTAGTGCCTTCAACATACCATCAGTGTGTCGAATTCTCGTATAATGGATAGGAAATTTCCATATCTTCCAATAATAACCCTTTTCAACATTGCAATGCTATGGGGGAAATCAAGATAGCTTGGTTCCACGCAACAAGGAAGCTCCAGCTTCCTCAACATTAGATCATCATCAAGAAAAACTCAAGTCTTTATCCATGTACTTCAAACAAAAGATGAAAATCAAAGATCATGGCATCGGAGAATACTCTTTTGAACCCATGTGTCTATCGAAATCACCAACATTGCCAAAATATCATGGACAACCTTTTGCATCGACACATCAAGCAACACAGCCCATCACCAAGTTTGATGGAAAATTTATCCAATTGGGCACACTAGTGAATGAATCAGAAGAGAAAGACATCCTTAGTTGGCTATACAAGGATGAGGAAGAGGTCAAAGCTGCTACTCTGGAGGTGGCTATACCAACACAATAATATGGAAAAGGATTCCAAATCATGCAATGGATGGGATACAACGACAAAGGACCTATAGGCAAGCATCAAGAAGGCATTACAAAACTACTAGGATTTTCACAAGACAAAACAGGACTAGGATATGGACACAGCATACCACCTAGGCAAAAACAAAATAAATATCAGAAACCTCAGTGGAAAGTAAAGAAGAAATACAATGAGAACTCATGGCAAGAGGCACTACACCAAGCAACAGAAACAACAAGGAAAGAGAGAGAACACTAGGAAAAAGAGAAATGACAAGAGGAACTGGCCATTCAAAGGGGATAAGCATCTTATAAAAAAGTGCATCATGTATAGGAACTTATTCAAAACAAGGTAGAGTCACCACCCGAAGAAATCAATAATCTCCAAGGAGAAACAATGTATGAACAAATGCAAAGGGTACAAGAAGAATCTGATTCTGAATCAGAAAAAAATACAAGACTGGTATCAATTATCAGTGATCTTTTCTCACCCAACAATGTACATGTTAGCAACAGTGAGAGACTGTGGGACAATACTTCTGAAATTGATTTTAATGACTATGAATGGGGTAGTTGTTCAAATATTATTGAGGATGTCAAGGAAGGTAATATCCAATCACACACACCCCTTTCTCAGGAGGGAGAAGGCGCAGAGTCTCGATCACTTGAATTCAGACCATGACATATCTACGAGGCTAAGGAAAATGAGCAACAACACTATGAACAAGTCTACATTGAAGATGATACCATCAAAGACCTTGACAATATCATTAACCTAACCAACATCCCAAACAACTATAATGATACCTCTATCATGACACTTACCACAGCCGATCTTGACCCACCAAATGACTCTCTACCGCTTGTATTTCCTGATCTCATAGACTGGGAAGAACCTGAACACCATGATATACCCATTTTCCTAGATGATGAATCTATTGTCCATTATCTATGTATAGTCAACCCAGAAACATGCTCTACTAGCAAACAAAATAATGATATCTTCAATTAGGGGAGTGACAAGTTTCTGAGTCACAAAAATAAGAGAAATGAAGGATCTAATCCTAAAAACCAGTCAATGGCAGTGTTAGATCACAAAAAAAGTAAAAATAAAGGATGCATTTGCAGGTTAAAACCTTTTTAAGGCACCTAAATATGGGCAACTTGACACTCTTCCTGAACACTACCAAGAGAGGTCACCCATATTAATTGAACCCACTCAATCAGTAAATGTCGGTACAAAAACAACAGTCAAAGCCATACACCTAGTAGAATCGTTGACAGAAGAAGAGCGACCGGACTTTGTAAAATTCTTTAAAGAAAAGAAAATCAATTTTTCTTGGTCCTATGCAAATATGCCTAGAATAGATCTGAACCTGATCATGCATCATTTATCCATCGCTGCAGGAGCTAAGCCCGAAAAACAAAAGTTAAGAAAGATGAACTCGCATGTGGCATTATTGGTCAAAGCTGAACTAAAGAAGTTGTTAGACGTCGGATTCATTCGACCTATAGACTATGCGGAATGGATTTGAAACATTGTCCCAGTTTGAAAACCTGATGGAAGCATCAGAATATGCACAGATTTTAGAGACATCAACAAAACTTGTCCAAAGGATGACTTTCCTTTGCCCAAGATCGACATAATTGTGGATTTAAGAGTGGGACATACAATGTTATCATTAATGGACAGTTTCTCTGGCTATAATCAAATCAAAATTACCCTAGAGGATCAAGATAAAATTGCGTTCACCTGTCCATGGGGAATCTATTGTTGGAATGTCATACCTTTTGGCTTACAAAATACTGGGGCAACTTATCAACGCACCATGACGATAATCTTCCATGATATGATGCATACATTCATGGAGGACAATGTGGATGATTTACTGACTAAATCATACACCCGGGCAAAACATCTGGACATATTAGATAAAATATTTCAAAGATTAGAACAGTGCAAGGTCAGACTCAACCCTAAGAAGTGTGTCTTTGGGGTCACATCAGGCAAACTATTAGGCTACATTGTATCTGCAAAGGGCATTGAAGTAGATCCAACGAAGGTACAGGCAATCATGGAGATGCCACCTCCCAGGAACATTAGTTAGCTTAGATCTCTACAAGGACGACTATAGTCTATCAGGAAATTCATAGCCCAACTAGCAGATAAAAGTCTATCATTCAATCATCTGCTACATAAGAACATACCTTTCAGATGGGAAGCCAAGTGTGTAGAATCACTCTATCAACTCAAGAAATATCTAATGAATCCACTAGTTCTGGTACCACCAATAGTAGGGAAGCTACTCATTCTTTACATATCAACAATGAAAGTATCATTGGGGGCACTGCTAGCACAAGAAGATTAGGAAGGAAAGGAATGAGCTATATATTACATTAGCAGAACATTAAATGGATATGAACTAAATTACACATTCATTAAGAAGGCTTGTTTAGGTGTGGTATTCGCCTCTCAAAAGTTCCACCACTACATGCTAGCTCACACAATCAAGCTAGTATAAAAAATTGATCCTCTCAAGTATTTACTCAGCAAAGAAAATCTTACAGGCCGACTGGATAAATGGGTCACGATTCTTAGTGAGTTTGATATCCAATACACAGAGCATCAGGCTATCAAAGGACATGTAATTGTAGATCAGCTAGCTGAAGTACCACTACCAGATAAACAACCAATGCAGGTAGAATTTCCAGACATGGATGTCCTCACTGTGACACCCAAGCAATGGACCTTGTACTTTGATGATTCCTATACCCAACATGGATCGGGTGCCGACATCTTGTTTGTCACTCCAAAAGGGCACACAATTCCACGATCTTATAGACTGATGTTTCCATACACCAACAACATCGCTGTATATGAAGCCCTTGTCACAAGAATCAAAATGGCTTTGGAATGGAGAATCACATAATTGAGAGTCTATGGGGATTCTCAATTAGTCATCAATCAAATAAAGGATGAATATCATACAAAGGATGATAAACTAATGCCCTATAAGATAATGGTGGATGATTTCAAACAGTACTTTGTACATATCACCTTTGAGCAAATACCAAGGTTGGACAACAGAGCGGCCGATGTAATGGCCACTATCACTTCACTGCTACAAATTCCAGAGCAACAAAGTCATTATGAGTTATTGGCAGAGCAACTATTTTCCCTAGCTTATGACAATTTTGCATCCCACGTCATCTATGCGTTAACTGGTTCAGACTACCCTCTATACGAGACAATCTATGAATATCTTAAGAACAATACCCTACCACTCGACGTATCTCATAACCAAAAATGTAGCTTTATCTAGCAAGCCTCCTGTTATACCTTAACTGCTGACATGCTTTACCGTTGAGGTCTAGATGGTACTCTTCTTCGTTGTCTTGATCATAATGAATCTGACTTTTCCTCACACGAGCTTCACGAGGGTATCTGTGGCATGCATTGAAGTGGTCCTACTCTCACAAAAAAACTTTTGAGAATGGGATATTACTGGACGACAATGGAGAAAGACTTATTAATTCACAAAGAAATGTCCTAAGTGCCAAATTCATGGCAATCTTATCCATGCACCAGCACAGGAGTTGCAGCCATTTACAACATCTTGGCCTTTCTGTCAGTGGGGACTTGATTTAGTAGGGAAATCCATCCTTCTCTTCAAATGGACACAAGTTCATTATCACTACAACAGAGTTTCACAAAATGGATTGAAGCAGTCCCAATGACCATAGTAACTAGAAAACATATTGCCTCATTTATTCTCAATTATCTAATTTGCAAATACGACATTCCAAGTTCCATCATCACAGACAATGGGCGTCCTTTCAAAAATAAAGAAGTATGAGAGCTATGTGAAAGATTCAAAATCCAACATCTATTCTCTACACCTTACTACCCATAGGGGAATGGTCAAGCAGAAGCATCAAATAAAACAATCTTGAAAATCCTCAAGAAAACAGTAAATAATGCGGGTAATGATTGGCATGTACAACTCAATCTGGCACTCTGGGAATACAGGACTAGCATTCAAACACCTACATGGGCTACACCATATTGATTGGTGTACAGATCAGAAGCAATTCTACCTCTTGAGGTAGAAATTCCGTCACTCAGAGTATCTTTGAAAGGCCTCATACCGGATGAGGAGTATTGAGTCAACAAATTGCATGAACTAGAGCTTCTAGATAAAAAAAAGACAACATGCCTATGACCATCTCAAGGCATACCAGCAGTGAATGTGCAGAAGTTACAATCACAGAGTCATCCCTAGGGATTTCAAAGTCAGTGATCTTGTACTAAAGGAAAATCCCAGAAATCAACAGGATCGAGAAAAGAAGGGGAAGTTTGAACCTAACTGGTTGGGTCCTTTTGTCATCCTATCAGCCTATGGATTAGACACCTATCAATTAACAAACTCAAAAGGGGATGTGCTCGACAAACCAACCAACAAAATCCATCTGAAGAAATTCTACACTTGAATCGTCCAATGCACGGAAAAGGCAAAAAAAAATAAAAATCTGAAAAAAAAAAAAAAAAGTGCAATAAAACCAAGTAGTGAAAACCTGGCAATAGGCATTATTTGCAAGAAACCAGCTCCTCTATCTATCAGTACTCATATCTTTGAACCATCCAAGTCTCAGCTAATGGTCATCGCCCCAAACACTTATTCACATAGCATTATCTCAGACATACTTAGTGTAGTCACTGTCCTTGATTATCTGAAGACCAGTTCATCATATCCCACCATGGCTTGGTGATCACCATGTATATCGACATTGATAGATATCTGTAGCTAGAGGCAATGTTCCTCTCAACTTAACTATTCCAATAACAAACAAAAAGCTCGCAACATGCTAAGGAAACAATGTCAACAACTGCTCATAAGGCTAGAAAACAAGACCATTATCCAACTACAACTTTAACACACAGATGATGGATGATTTTATGAATTATAATTTGTTTACATCTAGCATGAGGTTTTAACTATTTTGTATCTCAAAATTTTGAATCATTGGATCTCCTGAGCTACTCGAGGATGCATCGAGCTAGAGAAAGCAATGAAAGAATTTGATATATTTTTTTTAGTTTTCTGTCTACGACGCAATCATTTGTACGGTGCAAAATTTGTCTCAAGACATGATTGAAAACATATCATTGAAGACATTGTTCCACTTTGTGCATACAAATGGTTAACTCTTGTGTGTTTTATGCAAGCAACACTCAGGTCGTCTTGGTTCAATTATACCTCGATGCTTGTGACGTCTTGCAATATCAAAATCCATGTAAGTTTCACCCAAGTCATTATTGTTCAATTATACCATTATGCTTGTATAAACTTCCAACATATCAAAAGCTCAATGATGACAAACAAAAACAGAGCACCCACCAAAGTGACTAAACAAGAATGACAACGATGGAATATAAGTGATCATTAGTGGCATATCATTTTAATCTTGCATTTTAGTGGCATATCATTTTAAATCTTGCATTTTAGTTGCATATCATACATTTTCAAGATACATCTCACATCATTATCAATATCATACCTTTTCAAGATACATCCCACATCATTATCATACATCTCATTTTCAAGATACATCTCATAACTCAAAGTAATCAATACAACTACATCATCACATTCTCATCTCGGCATATATCGAACATCATCATAAAAAACAAGAACATCATTATCTAAGCATCACATCATCATCATAAGAACATCATATAATTGCATATCATCAATCATCATGTGGATAAGAGAAAACCAGTGCCATATATATATCTGAAAAATGGTCGTAATGTACAATGGATGTCATGTCTGTCAAAATACAATAAAAATGATCAAAATAGAACATAGACAAGTCTCTCAGGTATGACTATCTCCTGACGATGATGGTCTCATAGCAGATGTCCCAGGCCCTTGATCTCCACCAGGTGGATCACATCGAGCAGGCCCCGTAATACCTCTACTCTTTGTCCTCGTATGACTACGAGCAGAATGATTGGCTGCATAGCTAGGAGCTCTGTGATCTCTAGGGGACACCTCCTCATATAGACGCCTATAGTACTCGGCCTCCTTGGCCATGTACCATATCTCCCTCAGTGTGTCCCACACTAGGGCACCACCTATTGCTCTATCCAATCTCTCCGCAAGATCCTCTGCTCGGCCCCAATGCTCTCTCTCTGTATCCCGCTCTGCCATAATCTACGTAATCTGGAATTGTTGTGCTAGCACCTGTGCCTGTAGCTCCTGCACTGTGACCTATAGGGCTCTAATATGTGAATCATGTCGATGGGTGGGTACCCTAATTTGAATGGGTACCTATGTCGTGGTCCCACCTATACTTGTCCCAGTTTGAGGCATCAGTGGAGGTTGAAAATCAGATCTCCTCCTCTAAGCAGGTCGCCTAACATCCTCTATACCACCCACCACTGCTTACACTGCACCTACCCTACCAGCACCACCAACACCAAGAAGGAGCCCTCTTCCTCTCCCTCCATCACCTCCTCATCCTCTATCTTCTCCTCTATCTCTCCCACCATCTCCCCCTCATCCTCTATCTCTCCCTCTATCAAATCCTCTCCCTCCTCTGCCCCTATGTCACCATATCCTCCAAAACCAATCCCCATCCCATAGCTAGTCCCTTCAACCTACGATCGGGACACATAAATCCACCAATAAAACCTGTTAGTATAGAAGGCAATCGAGCATAATTAGGATCCATGAACTCCTGCCAGAGGATCTCATATCCACAGATCTGATCATCCTAGAAGATGTGACAGAGAGCCTCTATCCCACCCTCCTCAATCTTCTCATATGGCAGCAAGCCCCAACTATAGGAATCTGTAGCATGCGATATCAGTCCTCTGGTGTGACTGTTATCTCGCTTGTAGCCAAGTGGAAGGTGTTCGTGTCACTGTGCCACCTCTCTGCCAAAGCTGTCAACAAACCCCGATTAATGATACACCGAGGCATGTCTAGTAAGGAAGATAAGTTGCATCTCTCAATCACATCTCTATCAACCTTTGGAAAACATGGAATCAATGACCACGATCTTGGAAATCGCTCTCGTGACTGAAGTACGCTAAGATGTGCCTATAAAACAACAAATGTCCATCATCAGTTCCCACATCTATCTGATATATCCAATCAAAACAAAATCAACTTGAAATAACAAAGCATCAAATCAAGACCCATATCAAAAATCAATGACCCATATCAACAATCAAAGACCCATATCGAAAATCAATGACCCATATCGACAATCAAAGACCCATATCGAAAATCATTGAACCATATCAAAAACAACATCAAAGATCCATATTGACAACCAAAGACCCATATCGAAAAATCAATGACCCATATCGCCAACAACATCAAAGACCCATATCAAAAATTAAAGATCCATATCAAAAATCCAAGACCCATATCAAAAATCAAAGCATCAAATCGCAAGCAACATCAAATATCCATAACGTAAGCATCATATCTAAAGCAATATCAAAGATCCATATCACAAACCTCATATCGTAAGCATCAAATCAGGAATCGTCTCAGACATCAAGAATAGGAACTCATATCAGACATCAAATTCATATCACAAGGCAAAAATCACAGATCCACATCAAAAGAAAATCAAGATCCTCATTCAAACAATCAATCAACTTAGGCACTCCATATTGAAAGCAAATTTTAATAGACTACAAAAATCAGACATCATCAAAACAGGAAAACCATTGGCTCATGACCCATCTCAAAGCACTCAGCAGGCACCTATCCACCCCTAAGCCATCTACCTCATCTATTCAACCCGCGATGCATTCTTCCAAGTCTTTTTCACTCATTTTGAACCCTACATGCTAAAATAGGTCTCCTATGCGCTAAACTACTACTTATGCGCTATCCTTTTCCTCCAATGCACTAAAAACTTTAACCTACACGCTAAATCCCCTGACGCGTTAACCGGTTCTGCCACTACGCTACCTTGCTAGCCCTATGTGCTAATTTACTAGACGCGCTACTCTATCTACCTTGTGCGCTAACATGTCAACCCTATGCACGAAAATAATATACACACTAACCTAACCTATTTATGCGCTGCAAAAAGCTGCTTGGACGCTAACCTAGCTAGGGTAACCCTATGCGCTATCTTTCCTATCGTATGCGCTAAAACTAAAATGACAAAACCAAAAAAATAAAAAACGTGGCAAGTTTTAGATCACTTACAGGTGGGCCATATGCAGCAAGCCTCCGGTATCGATGAACGTTCTCAAATTGGTGCGAAGCATATGGAACCGACATTTTCGTTAGAGCTCAAGTATCACAATCACAAGGAGACAAATGTGCAAATGATAAGAATCCAATCACTTTTTACCTTTTTATAGGGTAGAAGTCAACAAGGTTAATAAGTGGGGCATGTATTTTCCTCACTTTTTCATTTTTAATCTTATCAACATCATTTTCGGGAGATTAATCATTAAAATGCATTCAACACAGTTAAAATATTCAAAATGCAATTAATTCAAAATGCTCAATCAACAAATTTTTCAAAATCCTTGATTCATCTCTTGAGGGGGCATCATCAATATCATTCATCAAATATAGGGCATCATATCAACATCTTGACACACAACATCATATCGATCAAATTTTGACAGCATATCTGATAAATTTTCTTTGAATCAACATGTGCACACATGTTACTTCAAAGAGGGGCAAAATGTAGACGTATAAATCTGACCACTTTCCTAAATGAATATTTAATATTCATTTTAACCTCATTCCTCTATTTAATTAAATTCTTCAAATTCATCTATTTAATTAAACGAATTACTCAATTTATTCAATTAAATTCACCTAAGATTTTTCTAACCTTTAATTAAATAAATCACTTTATTTAATTAATTCCCCTTTCTCCCCTTTTAATTAAATTTACATTTAATTAAATTGATCCTTGCAAGTAAATAAATCTAATTTATTTAATTAAATCCTCCACTTGTATTTATGCAAGTTGCTTCTATTTTTGTTAAAATAAAGTAATTTATTTTAATTAAAATTCTCCTCCATCCACTTGCATTTTCCTACATCTCCCACTTGCCTCCTTAACCCCCTTCTAGATTCTTCTAATCACTTCTAATTTAGCCTAATCCATCTCCTAAATATTGTCACATCCCTAAGCAAAGGGAAGTCACTTCTCAAACCCTCAAAGTCTTCAATAACCATTAAAGGCTTTATGTCCTCAACAAGTTAACCCTCAAAGTCTTCCAAACCATTAAAATCTCTTACATAACCATTAATGGTTAACTCAACCTTCTTGCATGATTAGGGACTTTCTCTCTAACTCAATCCTCATCTAACCCAAGGGTCTCATCAAGCATTCATGGTTTTGACCTTGGTTATCCCTTTAACCCTTGCACAAGAGTTTATCCCTTGGACAAAATCTTTATCCAATGGATGACCCTAACCTAACCTTAACCCTTACCTCTTGAGGTAACCATCATGTCTTCTCAAGTATTTAATTCTTCTTTCATCTTCTCTCAAGCAACCTCTTGTTGACAATTGTCACCATTTAATTGGCGATAATTATGAACATGGATTGTTAACTTTCAATCTTGGCCCTTGTTAAGATTATCCAATCTTGACCATCCATTGCCCTATTTTTCCTATAAATAGAGCTCTCATTCTCTCATTTTCATATATCCAAGTTTCATGCATCTAATTTATAGTCATTTTACTAAGCATCAAGCTTCTCTTTGTTAAAACACATTAAACATTTAGAAGCATTTCATTATCATAAGCATATCCATGTTAGACTAGTATATATTGTTAGGATAGGATTACTAATCTTTATCATAGCATCATATTCATACTAGTTTAAATCATTCTAGATTCAAATATCATATATGTTGTAGGAATGCATTCATACTTGTAAGAAAACATCACTCATTGTTGGAGTTGTCATTCCTAAGTCACTTTGCTCAGTGATCTGAGAGCATATACATTGACTTCAGGGATCCTGTGAGATAGAGAACAATGGAACACTCCTTGGGAAGTTGAGCTATTCAATATAGCTCCCATAACTTGCACCAAGAGTCCCATTGGTGTGTGGACACTTTGAAATTAGACACTTATGTTTCTGTCATCCATATTTCCCGTACACACTATCAAATTCCTATCTTTCCCTAATTTGTAATGGTCCGTAAACAAAATTAGTGGTTTTATCTCGCTAAATGGTGGAAATGTTAATTTTCCCATATTACATGTAGCAATGTTTAGATGCATATGCAACGATGTAGTTATCTACTTAATCATGTGTTTTATAAGAAACAATTTAATCTGTGTCCTAACAACAAATATTTGGGCTACGCATACAATGAGTATAGTTCTTGCTAGTTTTGTCATTTATATAGTTTATATGATAAGTAGTTTATTAAGAATATCTATAGGATCACTCTCCCAAGTCTAGTTGAGTCCAAAATGAAGGAGAGAATGATACTTTAGTAATTGGGCTTTAATAATCCACAATCTATTGATGAGCCCATGCCTTACCCTCCTAAAAAAAGGTCCTTGGCCCTAAGGATAGGATGATACTCTAAGATTGTGGAGCTATGATTTTAGGACCCAATAGAATGCCATTGTTAGGGATATAATATATTGGCTCTTATTTTGAAGAGATTTCCAACAGTCATTCAAATTTTTGGTAGTTTTATTCTTTTGTTTGTGTTTTAAGTTGGTAACCATTCAAATTATGTCGATAGAAAGGTGTTGTTGTTGAGGAAAATGTGTAGGTTCTAAATGAAATTAATTAGACTATATTGATGAGCTAAATCTATATTAGTTTTTTCCTTGGAGGTCAAGTATGCTCCAAGGATTTCCTCTTTTCAGAGAGGTGGTGACTTTTTTGTCCAAAATAAATTTTGTTGCTTGTACATTCTATTTGTTGCTGGTGTGTGTTGGTTAATAGATTTGTCACCTAACTCTATATTCTCACGCCCATGAAGATGACAAATGTAACCATAGTTGAATCAGTCCAACAAACTATTAACTGACTGTTTCTCTGCATATTTTACAAGGTGGCAGCTACCTTCTAATGATATTCAATGAATAAGTAAACAACTCATATGCTTTTAACCAGAAAGCAAATAAGGAAAGAGATTTTAACCAAAAAGATTTGTAAAGGCATTCACAATACTAACCACTATTTTTAGGATTTTTTAGATTTTCAAATAAAAAGCTACTATGAAACACCATTCACAAATAATATTCAACAATAACTGAAATTTCAAATTGTTGGAAGTGGAATTACTCTGAGAGGGGGGGGTGGGGGGTGGGGCATGAATCAAAGTAATGTATAAATTCAAAATTTTGACTTGAAATGCAGATTTAAACTATTGGCCTCAAACAATGAGAGTGGTTTGCTTATACAAAGTGAACACTGAAACTTAGCAAAAAGATATGCAACTTGAATGACATCAAAAACTCATATTAAAATCATGATATGACATTGTTCAGTTAATGTTGAATGAATAATCTTGTTATGCTTTCTGAAACAAAACTTCAAACTCAGAAAATGAAGGTTTAACTTGCTCTATGACAAATTTCTTTAACATTCATACATTGAACTTTGAATGACATATTTGAACAAATGATATTTTGGACCTTTTGAATAAAATGACACATTAACATGTAACAAAATGAAAGACGAATAACATCACATAACACAATGATTTCTTGAGTGGAAAAACTCTCACGGGGTATTAAAAAACACTCGTAAAAATTCCCTTTTATTAATCCAAAGAGCACCAACTCTGTTACAATGGTGGAGCAACAACTCAACACCACTTTCTAAAGCACCAACTTCACAGGAGCACCAACCCCTTTCAATGTTTCTCAATAAACAATGTATACTATCAAGGTTTTGTATCTAAAATTTTCTTTTGCAATCACAACATCTTAATAATACACATCTAAACACACACACACACACACACACACACACACACACACACACACACACACACACAGAGTATCATATATCATGTGTTAGGCCTTTTTTCTGCGAGTGTTGCTCAGTTGCTTGAGGCAATCATTCACTTGAGTCACCAGAGCGGATGGTAACAGATGATCATTAATAGTTAATTAATTACAATCTCTTGAAACGATCCAGTATGGCATCCTAGACATGGATAATTGACGGACTCTCCTGATAATCATTGTACTCGCCTATCATGAGATGAAGAGACACTTTTGGTAGGATAACATATCTCCTAGCTGCGGTTTTTATATTTTAATCCCTGAAACGAGTGGCATAGTCAGTCATTAAAAGCCTTATATATCTAGAGGCAGTATTTCCACTCCAACATTGCACTCTGTCTTCAACAATGGATTCTGGTATTTTCTTGTGTCTCAATAAATGAGAGATGCCCTTTGTTGGAGAGATCTCTAAGAAGCATTCGATGGTTATTCTAAGATCAAAGGATGATTTGGTCATCCATGAGACCAAGAGAATTTTGGGTGATGAGCTCCTGAACATAGAGCATAGGAAATGCGTTAATAGTGACATCCCTATTGGTTTTGCAGCCATTATAGTCATAATGGGAGAGTATAAGGTAATTGCAACTTCATTATGCAAGCTAATCTTTAACAACAAATACTTGGTTAATCTTCAAATGGCCATTAATTGTGTAGACAACAAACTCCTTATCCCCTACCCGGAAGACTATGTTAGGGTCTTAGAGGCTATCGATAAGGGTGAATCACTCATAATAGACTTCAAGAGACCCATTCTCATGATCAAGGATCAGAAATCCTTTTTACAATGGAAACCAAATATAAGGAGGAATATAATATTCCTCAAGCAATGGTTTGGTGTGGTAAAAGAGCCAAAAGGAGAATGGTGGGTAGATTATATGATCGATGAGGGTTGGGTACCGATGCAGGCCAAAAACCCCAACATCGTGGGTGTTGCAGAGACACAGGCTTCAGGAATAGAAGTCGTAGATGAAAATGAAGAATAAGGGTATCCTCATATCAAGGTTTTTTGCAACCGAGGATGGCTCTAGCTTTGGGATATGCCTGTATAGTTAGCTATGTCATATATAGGCATGGCATACTTAAACCGTACTGGCTCGAACCATAATAGTATAAGTTGGTATAGTTATGTTTATAGTTTATAAACTATATGCCAATCCCCGGTTGTGTTTTCATTTCAATAATGGGGATGCCCTGTTATGTCCTCGGTTATTCTCTCTCTGAACTTCTTCATCCTCTAAATACACATAAGCATACTTATAATGATGTTGATACTGTTTTCATTTGGATAACTAAGGATAATGATATTGATAATGTTTTCATTTACGATATATATATATATATATATAGTTTTAGTTTCTGTCATAATCACAGCCTTTCCTTTCACACACCTTGCATTAATACATATTCTCTAATGGTAGTATTCATGTATTAGCATATAATTATAACTTATCACATATGTTTCTTTCTATGTGGCCCTCCATGGCTATAATTTCTCTCAGTATGCAGGCATAGTAAGTACCATTGTGCTATAGACTGTAACGTGGAATTAGCCTACATGGTTTGTTTTTTCGTTGAATCATCTCTCTTAAGATACTCCACTGATTATATTTTTTAAGTGGCAAATAAGGTACTAACATTGAAAACAAGATAGATGGAAGTTGTTGGTTTTGAGATGTGCAAGTTGTAGGTAGTAAAGCTTTATAAGGTTGGTAGTGCCAGAGTTGGAGGGGCCGAGGGAGACAACCTATCTTGATACAAGTTACTTCATTATATCACATATATATTTTCATGTATCAACAACCCAAAAAGGGCAATTGTATGTATGGTTTCAACATATTATGTAAAGAAGAATATCCCTGAATGCTTCTCTATTGTTCGCAAGGAGGGATAAGAGGATGCTTTGTAATCTCTTAAGTTTTCATTTTTGAGGCTAGATTGGAGGTTTTCTCTACCCAACTCTTTCCTACCAGCGCCCCTAGTGAGATGGGTTGTATTAGGTCTTTAAAAATTAATAAAATGATTTGGCTATGGTTGTTTACCAATAAAAAAAATAGTATACATCAGAATAATTTGCATTAAAGCCCATTACAAAATGTATTGTTTATGCCAATACCAGATTAAAAATCTTTTGTAACTTGCAAGTATTCTCTGTGTAAAACCAAAGAAATAATACAATCTCAGTACATCTATTTATGCATCACAAAGATATCCTCTTCATAAGACTTTTCATAGATTTTGCAAACAACTTGGAACCGAATAATGGCTTATAGCTATGCATTTATACAATGTGAAAAACTGAAACCCTTATTGGAAAAATAAATTCTTTAAGAAAACCCTCGAGTTAGGGTTTGAAACTCAAACTGAAAAATACAATTGCACAAGAATCATTTTCTTTTCTTTTTCAAAATAAACAACTGGAATTTCTTTCTTTTTCAAAATTTTCAAAAACCATAAAATAGATTCTTTAGTTTTATTTCCCAACAAAAGTTCTTTCCTTCATTTACTATCAAATAAACCAAATCAAATCTCTACAATAATAACCTATTCGAAGAGTTGAAAGAACAATTTTTTTCCTTTCCCTTTTCACCTTTGATTTTCACTTCAAAAAAAAAAGAATATTCAGATATTACCTTCATGGTGGTTTGAAACCAAAACAAAATCCCATGAAATCCTCCAGATTTACCTCCGCTTCCAGCTCAAGTGAAGTCCACCAAACAATTCTCCATAGCTCACATTCCATCATACCTCACATTTGAACTAAGATTCTCAACCAAACTCCTCAAACCTATAACAGTCTTTTTGTCATGGCGGATAGGGTTTAAGTTTGTAATGTGACATGAAAAAACACAAAAAAACTTTACCCTACTTTCCTTTACCACTGAACCCTGAATGAAAATGTATAAACATTTCAATTCCGTGAATAAAAAACATAATGATATTGAAATTCAAAACCACCAACATCATAATGATTTACTCAAGTGCCAAATCACAGCTGATGTGTACTGTCAAAGTAGTCATCATTCTAGCGTTTGATTATCCAAGTCACCAAGTTCACAATGTCACTGCCAATGTATAATATATCACTGTTGCTGGCAAAGTTCATGTAACACATGTAAACAATATAACCTGATGCCAATCAAATATATATCAACTGTCCAAAGTGAAGTCGATGCCAACAACAAGTGAACTCGATATCATATGATAATGCATTTTCCAATGCCAACATATAAGTCGACACTAATACATTTAGTTTGAGCCTGATACCATATGATATGCTCAACTAAGTGCTATGTGAAATGCACTTTGAGAACAATAAAATGTGGCCATGTAAAATCAAAGGACCCAATAACACTTATGAAAAGTGTACAATATGCTAAGTGTTAGCATCATCAAGTAAGCTCAAACAAAATATGTATTGTGTCAACAATATTCCCTTTATACCAAATGTAAATGATATGTCAGTGGAAGTCATGTAAATTATAACAAGATATACCTTAATA
The DNA here is from genome assembly GCF_030272615.1 of Cryptomeria japonica. NCBI lineage: Eukaryota > Viridiplantae > Streptophyta > Pinopsida > Cupressales > Cupressaceae > Cryptomeria > Cryptomeria japonica. The sequence goes on from NC_081409.1 coordinate 806,078,372, forward strand.
CTGAAATGTCATCACCTGTATGTCTCACCATAAAACCAAGTAAAACTAAAAGCCAATCATACAAAATGAGTACCAATTTGTTATTAGTATCAAATCAATATAGTGACCAAACATATGAATTATATCACCTGTGAAGATCAACACCATTACTCTATGAGCATGATAGCTTTCTGTTTGCACATGGAGCCAACAAGATCAGTGCCACGACAATGTAAATCTAAAATTAAATCAACATCATAATGTCATCCATGAACAAAACATTGAATGCCAAAGACTAAGATAAGGATGCCAAAACTGAATATGCCATATGCCAAGATCAATGTGCCAACCAAACAATAGTTTTTACATCAAGGACAAATAACACAAAAAAGAAGTCAATACAAATCATCCACCACTTCAATATAAATTTATCAACTGACATCCATTTCAATTTCAAAGAATAGAAAAGAATTCACACACCATAATTCAAAGGTTACAAATATATGAAAGACACAAGTAGTTCTTCTATATTAAAATAGCAGATAACTACATGCATAAAAGTTTTTTCTCTTATGAGAAAAACAATGCTTGCCCAAAAGATCCCTTCAAAATAACTAATCTACCTACTTATAGCTACTATCCTCCTATCTTTTTCGTTTCCAAGAAACAGTTACTAAAGATAACGGTCTTGAAGATGACCATTTCAAAACAAAAACTCTATAGAGTAACACCAAAATAAAAACCAATTTACAATAGATAAGACTATAAGATCACCAGTATTAGACTCCATGATCAGGTATCGGGTTTAGCTCTGCAATCCGTCTGTCAATCTCATCTGCCTTTTCTTCTTCTTTGATTAGCGTCAACAAGATATCTTCAAATTATTCCCAATCAAAAATAGTAGCTTGAAAAAAGTCAGACAAGTTCAACAGAATATGCCATTGCACTAGGTTGGTATCGGGCTACATCACGGGACATCTTCCAGCTCGGAGCACCATTTCGTCGAAGTTAATTATCCGAGTTTCTTCCTGCTGCTAGCTCATTTTGGAATCGTTGTTCATGGTTTTCTACTTGTTCTGCAATCTTATCTAATATGGTGAGGACCCTCCTATATTCACTAAAATCAGTTCGTGCTTTCCATGCAAAATAGTGTAACTATCGGACTATATCCTCCTACTCTTTCTTTGGCCAATTCAAATTTGGGTTATGAAAAGGCAGTTCACCATCATGAGGCAAGACCATTTTGATACATGAAAAATTGATGACAATTTCCTCCTTAATTATCTTTGATGTTTTTTGCAAGAATGACAACATCAAATGAAGTAATGCATGCCGCCACCCTTTTTTCATATTTGGATTTCTTAATGACCATTAATGATGGTACTTCACAATTCTTCCCTTGATTTGTTCCCTAAAACTAATGCATAGTGTGGCAATCGACGAGGTGGGAGGAGGGACAACAAGAAGCCGTTATTCTTATCAATCTGACAATCCCATTTAATTTTGTCGATGCCCAAGCAAGGCCTTATCTGTACCATTACTTGTGCTGCCACCCCAAGGTACTAAAAACACTTGAAATTATTATACCAAATGCCTTTACTTAGAACCAATAGTGTCCTTTAAATTCTTTAGAGAGTTGGACATTCACCACAACACAAGGAGTGTCAGAAAGTCGAGAGATCGAGCAATTTCACAACCGTCAAAGTCCTTTCGAAAGCAACTACAAGTTCGTCTTACTAAATGGGTCGACTATATGCAGACTTCCCTAAGTTGGTTGGACGATTGGGCAATTTTAAAAGCTAAGAATCCCATGACAAAAGTTAGGAAATCTGAAAAGGCCACGACAAGAGTGAATGAGAGAAAAAGTGGAGGAGAATGGATTTTTTTTTTTTAAGTTTAAATTTTTTATAGATAACACATAGGCTCTAAATGGGGACTAGGAATAGCAGGACGTAGAGAACTCCAAAACTCAGACCAATGTATGTAAAATGGGCAACAAAGTTAGGCATAACAGAAGGATAGGGCACTGCTTAGTAGGAGGGTAGAGGGGCGAATGGGCAAAATACAAGGCCAACAAGCCAAAGACCGAAAGCAAAACAAATTACGCCTACAACAAACCAAAAGGAACCTAAATATGTACACGGCCATAAGGGCCTTATGATGAAAGAGGACAATATTATTCAAGTGAAACCATTTATGGGTTGAGAGAAATATATACCTATGCGAAAAAGAGGATTTGGGATTCATGACATAACATGAGATGAATTACATCAGATGACGATTTCCAGACTAGACTTCCAATTACAGCTACACAAAAGTTGGTAGGTGTATTCATGCCCAAACAACCATTCTTCATGATAGGCTTCTGGAACCAGACCTTTAACTTCTCTATGACTTGCTTGAGGTAACTGACAATAAATATTTTGAGAAGATTTAACTAGTGCATCTTGCTTCTGATCGTACATCTCCCAACTTGATTTAAAGGTATCAGCATAACTATCATGACCCTGTATGTGGACTTCACATGATGACAACTCAAAAATTTCAATAGTCGAGTATTTATCCATACTTTCATTAATAGACAAATGATCATCGACAAGGGTCCTAGTTTAAAGACTCGGGAACTGAACATCTCTACTTCCAACCTCTACATGATAGAATAAAGAAATAAATTCATCATCATCAGATCTATCCTCAAGGATACTCTTTTCAGGGTCATTTGAGATATGGAGGAAAGGCCATTGTTCTATCGGTTGAGGGTTCGCACTTCAAAAAGAGGACTATCCCTTGTCTGCACATCCTCAAAGGATTTTGCAAGGTAATACAGGGGATTCAAAGGGTTCCATTTAATCTCCATCCCTTGTGTAGGGGACTGCTCTCTTGAAAGTGAAAGGGAATATTCTTTGAATACTTCATTTTGTATAGAGCTGAATAAGTTGATAGAAGGACCTTTAGATAGAGGATCCTTTTTGGGTAGGACATGACTCATGCGAGCAGTACATGATGATATCTAATTTTCATGTTCTAAAAGCATAGGATCAAACCTCAGGAGGATTTCATCCTCTCAGACATGCAGAAGCCCATCTTGGAGAATGGCTTAAGGCAATTTCTCTTTCTTTCCAATCTCACCAACAATACTTATGAACCTTTCTGCTTCAATCTTAGTGATGTGACCTTTATCGTCAACTACACCACATCAAAAGTCACTCTCAAAACCTTGACAAAGCCAACTTGAAACATAAGCCCTTTTAAATTTCCTGATGTCACTTCCCCTTCAAAGAAATCTGGTAATAGTTCTTGAAGATTTACTTTACATTTTCCTCTAGATGTACTTTCCTCTGGGGTTGCCTATGTCAGTCCCATAACATGGGCATTTCATGCGAAATAGTTTCAGCAACTCTTCCTTCTTCTCAGATGTTGACCATGTATTAAACTAAAAACCCCTTTTCTAGATGGGGACCAACATAGTTGCCAACCTTCTTATCAAAAGACGTTTAAAGTATTTTCCAGGGCACACTAAATTTCTAAATTTTCCCCAGCAAAGTCATCAAAAATCCGTTGGTTAACAAATTTGTCACCTAACTCTATATTCTCACGCCCACAAAGATGACAAATGTAACCACAGTTGAATCAGTCTAACAAACTATTAACTGATTGATTCTCTCCTTATTTTACAAGGTGGCAACTACCTTCTAATGATATTCAATCAAGTAAAAAAATCATATGCTTTTAACCAGAAAGCAAATAAGGAAAGAGCTTTAACCAAAAAGCTTTGTAAAGGCATTCACAATACCAACCACTATTTTTTAGGATTTTTCATATTTTCAAATAAAAAGCTACTATGAAACACCATTCACAGATAATATTCCACAATAACTAAAATTTCAAATCATCCACCACTTCAATATAAATTTATCAGTTGACATCCATTTCAAAGAATAGAAAAGCATTCACACACCATAATTCAAAGATTACAAATATATTAAAGCCACCAGTAGTTCTTCTATATTAAAATAGCAGATAAGCACATGCATAAAAGTTTTTTCTCTTATGATAAAAACAAAGTTTGCCCAAAAGATCCCTTCTAAATAACTAATCTACCTACTTATAGTTACTATGCTCCTGTCTTTTCTGTTTCCAAGAAATGGTTACGAAAGATAACAGTCTTGAAGATGACTGTTTAAAAAAAAAAGCTCTATAGAGAAACACCAAAATAAAAATCACTTTACAATAGATAAGACTATTAGATTACCAAGCTTAGACTCCATCATCAAGTATTGGGTTCAACTCCGCAATCTGTATGGTGATCTCATCTGTCTTTTCTTCTTCTTCGATTAGCGTCAACAAGATATCTTTGAATTTTTCCCAATAAAAAACAATAGCTCGAAAAAAGTCAAACAAGTTCAATAGAATATGCCACTGCACTAGGTTGGTATTGGGCTGCATCGCGGGACCTCTTCCAGCTGGGAGCACCATTTTGTCAAAGTTAATTATCTGGGTTTCTTCTTGTTGCTAGATCATTTTGCAAAAGTTGTTCGTGGTTACCCTCCTATATTCACTGAAATCAGTTCGTGCTTTGCATGGAAAAGACAGTAACTGCCAGACAATATCCTCCTACTCTTTCTCTAGCCAATTCAAATCTGGGTTATGAAGAGGTAGTTCACCATCATGAGGCAAGACCATTTTGATACATGCAAAAATGACGACAATTTCCTCCTTATCTATCTTTAATGTTTTCTACAAGAATGACAACATCAAATGAAGTAATGCATGCCACCACCCTTTTTCGCATTTGGATTGCTTAATGGCCATTAATGAGGGTACTTCACAAATCTTCCCTTGATTTGTTCCCTAAAAATAATGCATGACGTGGAAATTGATGAGGTGGGAGGAGGGACAATAAGAAGACATTACTTTGATCAATTTGATAGTCCCATTTAATTTCATCGTGCCCAAGCAAGGCCTTATCTATACCATCACTTGTGCTGCGGTATCAAAACCACTTGAAATTATTACACCAAATGTTTTTACTTAGAACCAACAATGTCTTTAAATTCTTGAGAGAGCTATACATTCACCACAACATGAGGAGTGTCAGAAAGTCGAGAGATCAGGCAATTTCACAACCATCAAACTTCTTTTGAAATAAACCGCAAGTCCGACTTCCTAAAGGGGCCGATGATATGTAGACTTCCCTAAGTTGGTTAGATGATCGGGTGGTTGTAGAAGCTAAAAATCCTGCGACAGAAGTTGGGGAATCTGAAAAGGCCGCGACAAGAGCAAATGAGAGAGAAAGCGGAGGGGAACGACCTTTCTTTTTTTAAAAGTTTAAATTTTTTATAGGTAATAGTGTGCTAAGAGCACATCTTAAGATTGTAGTACACGTCCATGTGCAACATCACATAATAAATAAAATATTATAATTATAAACATTATTATGCAAGGCGTACAACACCTCATTTCCCAACATTTTCCCACTTGTTGTATACACTACATAAGGGTCAATCAATGAAATACATCATCATAGCCATACATGTAACCACATGAATCTCCAACATACTTCATGCTTTGTCAAGATACCTACAATAAAACCAAGTGACCACCATCTCAGGCAATAAATCCTTTGATCCTCACACATGCCACCTATGAAAGAAAAGGAACAAGCCAAGGTGAAGATGCACCAATCCATGAACACAAGCATATAATCCAATGTGATAAAAAAGGCTCCAAGTTGTTATCTTAAAGTAAAAAAACCACATGATCGAAAATGACATTCACAACATATGTCGATACTTCCAACCATCCATGCTTCCTAGGTATAAATAACATCAATAAATTCATGCCAACATCATATCAACCCATATCATAATCAAGGTCCCTGTATCAAAACTTGTCAATAAAGTACATACATATCCATGGGTAATAAAAAAATTGAAATGAAGCTCAAAGCATATAAAGTCTACCAATAATTACTCATCTCAAGGTGTGATCAAAATAAAATATGTAGTACCAAGAATAATCACAATGATCCACACATGCAACTCACATAGCTACATACTCTCCCACAATATGTCACCATCCTCCCAAACCATGAGAGAAAACATATAATGAAGAGAGATAACTTGTAAACCATAACATGTCCTTCTACCAACACCTAAATCAAGCAACATTGTGTCAAGTATGATCTCCTTCAAAACACTCCAAATGAAAAGTCATAACAACACCAATAACCTTGTTCAATCTTTTAGCTCAAACAAACATATATTAGGCAATGCCAACATGGATGTAAGCCTCCCATAAGAAATAAGATCAAACTCATAAAACCATTCCCAATTAAGGAAAAACGTGCACTAAATGGTCTACTAATATCCTCGTAATGATATCATAATATCAAACCATATGCATGCAAGGAGATATTAAATGCCAATATCTCTTAAATGAACCCTCTAGAACTAAACATCTCCATAGCTCAAGATCCATATCTCTGAAAGATAAGCATAAACATAAAGCACCTAAAAGGAACAATGGAAAATAACTCTCAAGTAATAGACCACTAAGTAGATCAAGAGTGGAGAATGAAAATGTTCATCAAGATATCCAAGTCACCATGACTCATCCAAGAACAATCTCCTCTCAACTCCATACTAGGTGAGTGCTCCTCAGACTTCTTGTTGAAACAACTAATTGTCTCAACACATGCCTCTAATCACAAGAGAATAATAGAATCACCAAGCTCTCCATGTATCCATGAGCATATACAATTGATGAATCCATACCAAATTCCAAATGAATAATAGAACCATCATGAAGTAACCAAGAAAATGATCATACACTCAATACAAAGAAAACCACCAAGATCAATTCCAAATCTCCAACCTCAAGAACCAAGAACATAAACATGGCAACATGATCTAACCATCTCCTCCTAGGAGATCACATGCTCCATATGAACAAATCAAATAACCATATCTCTTATTAATGCTATTAGATTTCCACAATCCAGAAGCTCTAAAATAATTATAACTATATCTTGCCAAAAATCTAAACTGGTAATCAAGAGTATACCATGACATAATAGCAACCATGATAACATGTCAAATGAAAGCATAAATTAGACCTCAACCAAATACTTCAAGAGTCCTCCATGGCTTGAAATGTCAACTATCCTCAATCATCATGAAGATAACCATCTACCACTAGTGAACCTGACAATGTGAAAGACCCTTCCACAACAACATGATCTAAGGACTCCTCCAAACATCTGCACACTAAGAAGATCATCCACCATCCAATGGTGAATACACATCACTTCCAACAATTCCCACTAAACTGTAATATTGAGTCACTCATGGCATCGTGACAACCATCTCCTAAATGAAGAACATCCAAGTCTACACACATACAACTAAAAAGTCAATAACATCAAGTGTAACCATGAACTCCAAGCCAAGAAGATACATAGAATTTGCAACAACCACCGATCAAGAATCAGTCCTACACCACCAATACAACATTGTCAAAATCTCTCATTCAAAAGTGTAACCAATTAATAACCAAGCTATCATGATATTGTGATAAACCACATGCTACAATTCTCAACACCAATTATGCAAGTATTATAAACATAATCCATCCTCTCATCTCAATACAAATATAGCGATTCACTAATGACCACAAACATGGACAACTAATAAGTATGCACCACAATGAATCAAACTTGGTGGATATAGATAGTCCACATCCAAGTCATCCCACAACAATCAATATGTTCTGCATACCTATCAATCACATAACATGCAGATCCAATCACTAAACATTTAAACTCATCATCACATTAGTACATTCAAAACTAATATATCAAAGAGAATAATGATGTAGACCAAATTACTCAAACACCAAATCAACATCCGATCTGATTTTTCAATCATGTCTTTATCTAGGTACCATAGTCAAGAAACCAAATAAGCATCAACGAGATAATCAACAACCTCCTAGAATCAAACCAAATCACCACAAACATGACTATGTTGTGTCAATACAAAACACGTACCCATATAACCATGACACCATAATCATCACCAACATTGTACCTACATCCAACTATCACCCACATGAGACTCCTTGTTTCAAACCATGTCCTCAAATTGAGAACAACTTATGCACTTATCACCATCAAATTCCAACTATAAAAAACACATGTAAACTTGTACCAAGGAGCACCAAATCAGATAATTAGTTGTAGCATCATAAATATCTCATAAAAGCATACACTCCCTCAAGGTTTCACCTCTTGAAATGTCTATATGCTCACACAATCATACCCTAAATCATAGGAACCTAAAAGTGACAAATTAAGTACACACCTCTCCATACTCATCAAACTAATAAAATAATAGCACCACAATATAGTAGACTAAACATGCTCTCCAGCACCTATTCGAAATTGAAAATATGGTTTTGTATGTAAAAGTTATGACCAAAGTTGTGTAATAGAGAATATCGTACTTCTAGGTTATATAAACATGACAAAACAACAAATTAGGGAACTAAACTTGTACCATGATGTAGTTCTCAAACCCAAATTTCCAATGAGTATAAGAAGTCAAAAATCCGACTCTCCAGGTGAAAGTTATGCTCCATCAAATAATAATATTCAATATCCTTATATGGAAATAATTTTTAGATTTTAAATATTCAAATTTTCTCTCTGTTTCACCAAGGATAACATCTTTCTCAGTGATAATTAAATTTAATGTTTTATATTTAATAAAATAAATGTTTTTAATATACATAGGGAATTTCTTTTCTTTTCTTGTGGCGACATTTGTTTTAATGGTGGGCTAGGGTGGCAGGCCCCCTCGATCGAGAAACTCCTTGGGCTAGGTAAACCTTTACCGGGTAGCCCCCAACCGAGGACCCTACATAGATGAGCTGATAGGGTCAACCTTATCAGTACTGCCACAGGCAGAGATAAAGGAGGGTACAAAATGCCCATAAATTAATTTTTCCTTTTTTTTTTCTTTCAAAACAATAAAAATGACCATCCAATATTTTTTGATTTTTTTAATTTTGTAGGAACAAGATATTTTTAATCCAGACAAATTGATTTTTGTTTTGCAAACCTAGAAATAAATTTGATGGTCTTCGTGGTTGTTCGGCTAATTTTTTTTTGCCGTTTTTACAACTTTTTCAAAAGGGGTCAAATTTTATATCAAAATTCATCACTAAAACAACCTGGATCCAATGGTGAGGTGCATTTTTTCCCAAGAGATCTTTTTACAAACTCCCCCCAAAAATTCTCATTTAAATTCACATCCAAAGGAAACCCATTTGACCCAATCTTTTCCAAACCTCAAATCTAAAGATAACCCATCATAGCAATAAACACAAATGTTATAGATCTATAATAAATCAACTTGCACGTGTGTTCCAAACCTTTTAATCTATCAATCCTTTCATGCATAGCCATGGCTTCCACTTTGCACCCCTTTCACTCAAGATAGGGTTATAACTCTAAATCAACTATGAAAGCTCTAACACCACTTTTTAGGAAATGATGATTTAAACCCACATACATTTAATCCATTTCCTAGATAACCCATGAGAGAAAAGCGTGCATAAAAGCTTTCAAAATTACCATAATGCAAATATCAAAGGGACAAGCCATAAGATAACATAAGATATACCCTAGGAAAACCCTCATGAAGAAAAAAACTAGCCTCCAAAAGCATCCATACTCCATCATATTAATCAGCCATAAAGATATACAAAGCACTTATGGAATTACAATGAATACTCTTGAAACATCAAGCCCTCCATTGCATTCCCATGTGTCCTAGCACAAATCCACACATCCCATGTCATGCTCCACAAATGCAATCCTCCAAAGGACTCAATACAATGACAACCCAAAACCACAAGCCAACCTTAACCATGAAACATTTGCTTGCTTTTATAGCTCATACAAATACTAGTGGTAAAGTAAAACCATGTGCTCACAAATAACCCTTGGCCCCACATTTAATATTGGGTACTAAGTTTTCTCTTTTTAAATATCCTTCCCCAATATTAAATAATTACAATGTTACAATACAACATCACAATGGCCTCAAGAATATTTCAAAGGAATCTCTACATGTTTCAGTCTAATGTGCAACGTCACATAATAAAATATATATTAAAATTATAAACTTGTGGCTATCTTTGATGAGGAATTTGCAAGCAATGTAGACCCATTTGATATTGTTGAATAATTCATAACCATCAACAAACAAGTTAGAGAGTGTTGGTGTGAAAATAATATTTTTAAATTTAATAAATTTTTAGCCACCTAGTTAGTGAGTTCTATTCACACCTTGCTAGATAAGCTTACTTAGAGACTTTTTTATTTTTGTCTTATGCTATGTGTATATGACACATGTTCCCACACTTTTATTTTTCACATACAAGGTAGTCACTTACCCCAAAGTTATATTATTTCCTAATTCTTTCATTTACATACAAGGACTTCTATGTAGACATCATTTACATTTTTATGATTATATATATTATATCCTTTTATCTTTGTGGAAATATGGTTTTGTAGGGATCTTGTGATCTTGTGAGTCTCTTTGTGACTTCAACATGGTATAAAATCTTTGAATCCACAAACCCCTTCTCTTGTTTGGTGCATTTTCATTAACTATTTCTTAAATACCAAAGTGAGTTCTTCACCACTTTCAAGACTCTTAAAGAAATTGTTGAGAAATAATCTAATTTTTCGATTAGGAGGATCTACATTGATAATGGGGGAATATGTAAACTAGACATTTACATATTTTTGCATGGAGCATGGTATTTAACATCAATTTATGATTTAATATACCCCTCAACATAATGGTTTTGTTATAAAGAAAAGGATATTGCAAGAGATGAATTGTATGATTTAATCTTATTGAATTGTTAGAAAAATAGAATCTAGCTTAAGAATGCAAACAAGGAACCATTTCCAAAATTTTTCATTGGGGAACAACCAATTAAGCTCAAATTCAGTCACATAGGAGAGCTCAACATTGTGATTGATTGGTCCCTTTTGAATGTTGATTAGATATGATAAGAATATGTAATGACTGGGTAAAATGGTACAAAATTGAGAATATTCAATATAAATAGACATAAAAAAACTAGAAGTAAACAAAAAAGTACATGTCTATAAATGAGATGAAAAAGGAACTTGACACTAAAATTTGAGCCTAAAAATGTCAAATCAATGTGCGAGGTTGCCTATTCCTCAAGGTGTTTCCATCACCTAATAATTTAGATTTTGTATCAAGATGCTCTACAAATTGCACTCTCTGAAATTCAACCAAAAAGTGTCGGATGGGTGTTCTAGTTGACATAGTACATGAGTTGTTGCCTATTCAAAATCTAGAATTGTAGGTCTCAATCTAATCTCTATAAATCTACAACTTTCAACTATCAAATATGAAACCTACACACAAAAAAGAGGGAAAATGTTATGTTGTATAGGAGTTTTCCTAAGTCAAACCCTAGGTAGGAATAAACCTCCACTACAACAATGATTGATTAGAAGAGAGCTTACCCCTAGTAAGGCAGAGGATAAATCTAAAATGAAATGTTGAATTGACAAGATTATACCTTTTGATTAATAATAGTCCACTAGTCCATTAGGACTATAGAACAAGGTATCATAGTCCACTAAAAAAAGAATAAACTAAGGATGCTTCAAGAATTCATAGGCCCAAGACATTGGATTAGGTTATCTAATGAGCACATGACAATAGTTTGGATTAGATATGGCCAAAAATATGCTTAAAGTGACCTAGAAAAGGCACACTAAATAAATGCCCAAAAAGGAGTGTGTACTTGTAAGGGGTTGCAATTTACGAAACTGTATTTAGCCCCCGTTTTAGTAGGAGTATAATCTTATGCTCATAGTCAAAATAAAGTAGAGATGAAGAGATAGAGCAACTAAGATAAAGATAAACTAGGTATAGGATGACACTAAGTTAAGGGATGAGTAAATCCCCAATCATAGGATCCTATCAATCCATGTAAAAATCCTCAAATATACACAAAACAAACAACATTAGTAGTAAAGAAAACAAAATGTTCCAGGTCAACTAGTTGAAGAGACCTCAATTTAAAAAATGTCTCAACCACTAATATCATTCTCAACATGTTATTACAAGAGCACAATCAAACTTATAGAAAGAACAAAGATGTACACCAATTAATGAGAGAAGGCATGAATTCCACTAGCCAAAAAGGTGTGTTATGTTGGGTGATTCATGTTAGAGAAGGGGTGATCAAACATAAATGGCAAAGTATGCTAGTTGATTCATGCTAAAGAAAATTAGAAAGAAAAATATCTATTGTCTAGATAATCTAAAAATGCGACTGCAAATGGGTGTTGCAATGCGCATCAACATATGAGACTACAAAATAGGTATTGCAATGGCACCAATTACTGGCAAGGAGGCCTTATATGGCCCCTCTTAAGATGCCAACATATTGTCATGTTAATATCTTAAGGAAGATATAGATCCACATCAAAGAAAAAGCACCTTTAACACCAAGGAGATATCCTCAACAAAAATGCATGCATTCCAAGATAGGAATTAGACCCATTAAAGGATGCAATTTTTTAAGCATGGAAGAGATAGTTTTAAAGGAGATATCTAGCAAAAAGTGTAAAGGGGTCCTTATGAAAGATGCATGACTATCAAAGGGGGAGGAAGAGATCTTTTCCTAAAGATATCTACCTCCACAAAGAGAGGGGATGTTTAATAAATAATATTGAGAAAATAGGCGTTGTACACCTTGCATAATAATTCTTATAATTGTAATATTTTATTTATTATGTCAGTTGCACATGGACCTGTAATGTGTATAGATTCTTTTAGAATATTCTCAAGGCCACATGATGAGTTGTATTGTAAGATTGGGATATATTATATTGTATTTATTTAATATGGGAAAAAGTAAATTAATAAAGTACCCAATATTAGATGTGGGGTCAATGGTTAGCTAGCCCATGGTTTTAATACATGGTTTGGATGTAATACCACTTGGTGGTTTTTTCGGAGGTTGTGTCTATAAAATAAACCACAAGGGTAGTTGTTTAAGTTAATCATGTAGCATTTATGGACATTGGAAGCATGACATAGGATGTGTGGTTTCATGCTTGTTTATATGGATTGCTTGATGGTGGTTTGTGGTTCAAAGGCTTCCATGGATGTAATGTAATGTTACATTGTTGATTAATACATGGTGGATGAGTACTTTTGGAGGTTGGTTTTTTTCCTTCATGAGGCTTTTCCTAGGGCATTTCTTGTGCTACTCTTTGATGGGTATGTTGTTTATTATTTGCATATGGATTCTAAGCACTTATTTGGTTTGATTTATCATTTGGGTTATGTGAAAATTGTCTATATGAGGCTGTAAGTTTCCTTTCACATGGTATCAGAGCCATGGTTATGGTTGTATAACATTAAGAGTTGAATCTATGGAATGCATGAATGAATGAAAGACATGGCAAGCTATGAGGGTTTCACAGGTTGTTTTTTTGTAGATATGAATGTTTTTGGTTGTTGTTATGATGTGTTGTTGCTAGATTTGGGGTTTGAAAAATGATGGGCCAAATGAGTTTAATATGCATCTAAATGAGGTTTTGGGGGGGAGTTTGTAGAAATAGCCTCTTGGGAAAAAATAGACCTCACCATTGGATCTAGGTTGGCCAAGAAATAAAGATAGATATAAAATTTGTCTATGTTTGAAAAAGTTGAAAAAATTGCATAAATGTTTTTAAATTGCATAAAATTTAATAAATGTTTTTAAAAAAAATTAAAATCCACTTCAAAATATAATATGTTAAATTTAATATATGGTTGGGTTCGGGATCCACCATAATATATTTATTTTTCAAAATTGAAAATCAATTGTTAAGGCATATTGGAAAAATATTTGGATTCCATGCTTGCATTTATAGCCTAGTAGGCAGGCTAGGGACCTAGCTTGATTGGCAAGAGCTTCCAATGGTGAAGCACGAGGTCATGAGGTCTAGTCTCCCCCTAGACCACATGGTATTGGAGGATGTGTCATGCCAGAGTCACCGATCACATTAAAACATTTACCTGATGCACTATAGTTTATAGGGGGATGTTATACCCGTTTCCTGCAGTCTAAAAAAAAAAGCCTAGTAGGCAATTTTTTTACATGGAGCATAACGTGGGCGTATGGTGTCATATTTTTTACTACTTGTAATCATTGGAAAGGTGACTTAGAGTACTACATTGTGGTATGATCATTTTTTTCCAATTTTCTATTTTGACAGTGAAATGTTAGCTAGAAGTCACATGTACTTTTATGGCTTTGAGAGGTCATAACTTGAGCAAACAAAGTCATATTTTGGACTTCCAATAGTCGATAGAAAACTCATTTAAAGAAATATATAGTGGATAAGGTTTAACATGATTTATTTGTTCATATTTTTATCTAACCTGTTTATGGGTTCTTCTAAATATGGTGACATTATGAGTTTTTGACATGTTGCATATTAGAGATTTAGAGTTTATCTTGTATACTTAGTGTTGTATCTCAAATTGCTATCATGTTGACATGGATATTAGTTTTGGTTTGGGTATGTATGTTGCATTGTTGGGTCTACAAGTTGTGAAGTGTTCTAGGTGGTCTATACTTACAAGTTGCATTTATGGATTCGATATAAATTGTCTATGTTCATAGACCTTTCATTGTTGATGCATATTCAGATTGGTGACTTCGTTTAGTCACTTGGTTTGTTGATTTGATGTCATGTTCAGGAGGAGAGATGTTGTTACCAAGTACATACATGGTGGAGGACCTATGTTGTTAACTATGTAATGCTTAAACGTTGGACACATTGGGAGTTAGATGCTTGTTTTAGTGGAGGTGATAATGGTATCATAGATGTGTAGTGTCCTAAATTGTACTCACCCACAATTTTTTCCTCACCTAGGCTTCACTTTGACATTCCAATTTCCAAGGCCTAATTGCAATGTTGATTTTGCTCACACCATCCATCTATTTAGCATTTTCATCAATTTCCCTATTTTACCCAATATACGGAACCCTAATTTCCTGGACCAGGATGTACCACGCCCTGGTCCCAAATCAAGTTCAGGTTGAACCACGCCATAGGCCTCTTAATTAGGCCCCAAATTGAACCCTCATAACGGTCATCATTGATGAGCGAGAATTTGGATCATGTTTCAGTCATTTGCAAAAAAATTAATCAGATTTTTGAGAGTCAAATATAAAAGGAGGTCTACCCCTCTCATTTGAAAACCTAATGGATCTAACTAATCAATTTGAATTGAAATCAAGATCGTTAGCAAATTCAAGTGAGAAAGCAACCAGTCATGTTCATCAAGCCTTGAAGTAGAAGTGATGTCAAGTTCAAGCATTGAAGATGACATTCATGATCAATGTTTTATGAAGACATCCTACATAAAACCCTAAAAGATTTGTGTGAAGACAAGCAAAAAATCATTAATGTAAACATTGTGGTTTCAAGCATTACATTTCAGTTTCAATTTTTCCTTCAAAATAAAATTACTTTATTTTAGTCTTTCATTACATTTATCAATTCAATTTCATGGTTAATTCCAAAATTGGGGTTTGACCTAAGGCAAAAACCTATTCCCAACATGTGATACCCTTTATTTCTATGTACAAGAAACAAGTGGAGAGTTGTACTTAGGAATTTTGGCAGAGTCGATAGTGATGAATAGGTTCAATTTTTGACGACACAAAATTTGGAGAACCAGGGTGGATTTGTGCTAAATGGTCTTGAAAAATCAGCTCAATCTTTTGAGAACAAATTCTACACATCTCCTTTTTCCCAAATCAAAGTTAGTGGCTCAATGGGGCATTTTTACCTTACTGTTTATGTCAATTTACTTCAATAATTTATGGTTTACCCTAATTTCACAATTACATTACAATTCAACTTAAGAAAGAGGCTAATCATGTTGGAGATTGTTGGTCATTGTTGCTGCTAGGATACATTGTGGTCATTGATTTCAACATATTCTTATGATTTGCTCCGGTGATTGTTGATTGAGAAGATCTTATTTGATCTGGTTTTGCAGTTTGTTTATTTGATCAGTGCTTTGTAGAGTTCAGTATTTCCTTCGGTATATTCCGATGTGATCAAATCTTGAGTTGATATTTTGGGAGATTGTTTGGAATGCTCTTGTGTATCTTCATTTTAGATAGATCATGATTTGGTGCTCTGCAAGTTATCTTTCTTCGTGATAGTTGTTGATTGGTTGTAGTCTTGAGTTTTCAGACATTGATAGATAAAGATTTGATAAGTGGTGTTGGTGCAACTATTTTTGATGATTCTAACGGGCTTGTTGGTGTTTTCTAGTCATTTCCTATTTGTTCTAGTGTTCCGCATTGATCATTGTGTGAGTTTTTGATGGTTTCTATGAACCAATGATGATTTTTCGTGTTATGCGGTATTTTTAGTGGTGTAATTTTGTAATTGTGAGTTGAGGGTTTAGCTGACCTTGTTGTTGAGGTTAATGATTTATATATATAGATGATATATTCATGTAATTTAGGTGTAGAGGTTGTATTTGCATTATCAGAGAGTAGTGCATGTGCGATCAAGTGATTCATCTTTTAGTGTTGTGATTAAGGAGAGATTGAAGTTGTTGAACAGACAACTATGCTTAACTGGAACTATAATCAGGCATTTGGAGATGCTATTCTTTCAGTTCATTTCTTTCGGATTGTAGTTAGAATCTTTTTGTAAGTCAGTGAGAGTTCTCTAAGGGTTGTAGCCTTTTGGGTCATTATGATTTGAGCAGTGAGCTCTAGGAAGTGTGTCTGAATGCATGTGCATTCTCCATTGTAATATTTCACATACTTATGTAGAGTATCATCTTACTGTGGGTAGGTTCCCACTGTGGTTTTCCCCTTAATCAGGTTTTCCACATCAAAATATTGGTGTTGTGTGTTGTGCTATTAATTTTCTTATCTTTATTATTACTACAGTTTATCAGATTTGTATTTGTGATTAAGTTTGTACATCCGGTGAAGACTGATTCACCCTCCCTCCCCTCTCAGTATTTCTTCCTTGTTGCCTCCAACAATTGGTATCAGAGCTAGATCCTCTGGAAGAAGCTTAACCGATTGAGGAGATCCAGGATGGTAGCTATAGGTGTTATCTTTAAGAAGGACAGTCTGAGGTTTGATGGAAGTAACTATGCTATAGGGAAGAACTAGATGGAAGTGCACTCAAAATTTATTGGAGAAGATTACTAGAATATTACAAACAATTCCTATTCTTCTCCTCCGAATGGACCAGTTACTGTTGATGAGATCAAGGAAGTTGAACATAATATTAGAGCGAAGGAAGCATTGCTTAGTGTCCTAACTGATTCTGAGATGACAAATGTAATGGGACTTCAGACTGCACATGAGATCTGGGAGAAGCTTGAAATCATGTATGAAGGTGCTAAACAAGTGAAAGTTGCTAAGTTATAGAGTTTGAAAGGAAATTATGAGACATTGAAGATGGGAGAAGATGAGAACATACACTCTTTCATGGATAAGGTGAATGACCTTGTCCTTGGTATCAAATGTGTCAGTGGAACCCTCGAAGAAGATGAAATAGTTGCTAAGGTGATGAGATCTTTGCTTCCTTCTTATAAACATAAGGTTGCTGCTATTGATGAAATCCAGAGTGTGACTACAGTGACAAGAGATATGCTGGTTGGAAAGATTGTTGTATTTGAGCTGAGTGAATTTGGAGAATCACATGAAAATTCTGAAACAACATTTAGAGCACCAACATCTACATCTGTATTCGAAAAATAGAAGTATGATCTTGATGAGTGCAAAATATCCAGATATGAAAGGGAGAGAAGAGAGATGGAAGAGAAAGAAAAGGAACTAGATGATCTTGAAGCATTGATTGCCCAGAGATTGCCTAAAGAAGATGGTAAGTATGATCAAAAATTGTCTTTGAAATGTTTCTCTTGCAATAAGATATGACATTTTTCTTCTAGATGTCCTGAGAGAATGGCTAAGATTGACAGGCATGATAAGTTTGATAAGCATGATGATAGGAATGATAGATATGAGAAGCATGATAAGACTTACAAGTCTAGCGAGAAGTATAAGAATTAGAAGAAGTATTATTATGCTATTGATGAAGGTGTTACAGATGAAGAATCAAAAGGAGATGAAGTTGTATTTCTTTCCATTAAGGAAGATGGACCTGTACCTATTGATTAAACTAGCTACATGATTGAGGAGAAAGCTTTAGCTACTAAAGTTGAAGAGAAAGATGAATGGGTGATTGACATTGGTTATTCACATCATATGACTGGTGATAAAAGAAAATTTGTGAGTATGGAAAGGTATGATGGTGGAATAGTAAGATTCAGAGATGAAAAAGCCTATGTGATTCGTGCAAGAGGTTCTATTTCTTTTGATGGTAAGCATAACACTGACGATGTCTTATATGTTGAAGATTTGAAGCATAATCTTTTGAGTGTTGGACAGATGGTTGATAAAGGTTATAATCTACAATTCAAGAATGGAAAATGCAAAATACTAAATACCTCTGGTATAGAGATTGCATTTGGAACTAAGACTGAAGGTAACATTTTTCATTTGAATGTCAGTGAGAAAATTTGTTTGATTGCTCAGATAGATGAGAGTTGGTTGTGGCATAGGAGAATGTGTCATGTGAACTTTGATTCAATGATTAAGATCTGTTCTACACAAGTTGTTAGAGATCTACCTAAGATTGTTAAACCTGCTAATCCTGTATGTAAGAAATGTTAGCTGGGTAGGAAAACAAGAATCTCTTTCAAGAGCAAGTAGTATACATTTGATGGATTGCTAGATCTTGTGCATATTGACCTGTGTGGACCTATAAATATTAGAAGTATGCAGGGTGATAGATATTTAATGTTGCCAATTAATGATTATTCCAGGATGATGTGTGTTGCCTTTTTGAAGGAGAAATCAGAAACATTGGACAAGTTCAAGAAAGTTCAAGATATTCAAAGCAAAGGTGGAGACTGAGTTTGGACCAAAGGAAAAATGTTTGAGATATAATAGAGGTGGAGAATTATGTTCTGGTGAGTTCAATTCATTCTATGAGAAGCATGGAATTAGAAGACAATTATCTGCTCCTAAAATCCCTCAGTAGAATGAAGTTGTTGAAAGGAAGAATAGAACTATCTTGGATGTTGCAAGGACTATACTAATTGAAGGGAATGTTCTGAAGATCTACCAGAGAGAAGCTATTAGCACTGTTGTTTACACATTCAACAGAGTTGATATTAAAGGTGATACCGATAAGAATCCTTATGAGTTATGGTTTGGTCATGTTCCTACTGTGAGATATTTCAGAGTATTTGAAAGAAAATGTTATATCAAGAGAGATCAGGATATTGGAAAGTTTGATGCTAGAAGTGATGAAGGAATTTTCTTGGGATATTCTACAAAGAGAAAAGCCTACCAGTGCTACAATAAAAGACTCAGAAAGATAGTAGAAAGTGAAAATGTGAAGGTGGATGAGAACCTTGGAAAAGAGATCAGAGCATGTGGTTATGATGATGGTTAAAATGTTGTTTTAGCCCCTACTCAAACTGAAGTACCTAAGCAGACTGATGTAGTAGAGACAGTTAACCCGAATGTTGTTGCTGTTGGTGAAGAGGTGCGGGAACCTAAAAATCAGAACAATCAGAAGACTTTGAGGTATGCAAGATTGAATCAATTTGAAAATCAGATTATTAGTGATAAGAATAAAGGTGTGATGACTAGAAGAAGGTTAGCTGCGGAAGAACTATGTTTGATTTCTAAAGTTGAACCTAAAGATGTTGTGGAAGCTTGTAAAGATGAAAATCGGATGAGAGCTATAGAAGAAGAATAAGATCAGATTGAAAAAAATAACACTTGGGAGCTTGTGCGTAGACCTAAGGATAAGAATGTTATTGGTACTAAATGGGTATTTAGAAATAAAATGAATGAAGCTGGTGAAGTTGTTATAAATAAAGCTAGACTGGTTTGTAAAGGATATTTACAAAAAGAAGGAATTGATTATGAGGAGGCTTTTTCTCTAGTGGCCAGACTTGAAGCTGTTAGACTGTTGCTTGCATATGATGCTTATAAAGATTTCAAGGTATATTAGATGGATGTCAAATCTGCCTTTTTGAATGGTGATCTTGAGGAAGAAGTATGCATTGAGAAACCTGATGGATTTTCATTATCAGATGATGGATACATGGTATGTAAACTGGGTAAATCTCTTTATGGATTGAAGCAAGCCCCTATAGCATGGCATGCTAGACTAGATAAATATTTGTTGAAATTGGGATTCAATAAAGGTGCTGTTGATAGTAATCTGTACTTTAAGATAGAGAATGATAAATTCCTAATTTTTGAAGTCTTTGTTGATGGTATTATCTTTGGAGGAGATGATGACTTGAGTATAAAGTTTGTCGGTGATATGCAAAAAGAATTTGAGATGTCTATGATTGGTAAGATGAAATTTTTCTTAGGTTTGCAGATTTTATAGACTAGAAAAGGTATATTTATATCTCAAACTAAGTATGTGAAGGAATTGCTAAATAAGTTTGGGTTAGATGACTCCAAACCAGTTGGAACTCCTATGGTGACTGGTCGTAAATTGTCTAAGAATAATGAATCTCTGAAAGCTAATTAGAGCTTGTATAGATCTATGGTTGGTGGACTGCTATATCTTACTCAGACTAGACTAAACATTATGCATACTGTGTGTAGGGATGCTAGATATCAAGCTGATCCAAAAGAGAGTCATATCACTATTGTGTGAAGGATATTCAGATACCTGAAGGGAACTGTGGATTATGGTTTGTGGTATCTGAGGAATGATTATTTCATGTTATGTGTTTACACTGATGCTAATTGGGCTAGTGATGTTGATGACTGGAAGAGAACTATCGGTAGAGCATTATTTTTAGGTAAGAAATTGGTTTCATGGGCTAGTAAGAAACAAGATTCAATGTCCTTATCTACTGCTAAAGTTGAGTGCATTGTTGTTGCTAGTAACTACACTCAGGTAGTTTGGATGAAGAAAATGTTGAAGGATATCAGATTTATTTATGATGAGCCTAGTGTTATATACTATGATAATTCTAGTGCTATTAACATGTCAAATAATTTGGTGCAACATTTAAAGAATAAGCATGTGTCAATCAAATATCATTACTTGAGAGAGCAAGTCAGTGAATAGAAGGTGAAGCAGGAGTATGTATCTACAAAGGAACAAATAGTTGATATTTTCACTAAGCCTTTGCCTGTAGATACATTTGTCTATTTGAGAAACAAGTTAGGGGTATCTACCTCTCCTGATGAGAACGAGATGCATTGAGTTGCATCAATCCGGTGGATTTTGGAGCGTTATCATTTTTATCCAGATTGATGAGTTGGTGTTGCTCCTCTGGTGGAGTAGTCTGTGTTTAGGGGGAGAAATTTCCAAGATTCCTGGTTCATGTTTGTGTTTTGGAGAGAGAGAGTTTGGTTTTTTTTTTTGAGATCTTTGGCATTCCTGTCAAAGGGGGAGAGACATCACGTGAAGAACTGCTTTTTATGTCTTCATCTTAGGGGGAGTTTGCTGGAGATATCTTTGTTCTTTGTATTGATTGTTTTTCACATTCATGTGCTGCCATCAATGCCAAAGGGGGGAATATTGGAGATTGTTGGTCAATTTTGTTGCTAGGATATGTTGTTTTCATTGATGTCAACATATTCCTATGATTTGCTCTGGTGATTGCTGATTGAGAAGATCTTATTTGATCCAATTTTGCACTTTTATTTTGCAGTTTGTTTATTTGATCAATGCTTTGCAGAGTTCAATATTTCCTCCAATATATTCCAGTGTGATCAAGTCTTGAGCTGAGATTTTGGGAGATCATTTGGAATTATCTTGTGTATCTTCATTTCAGATAAATCATGATTTGGTGCCCCACAAGCTATCTTTCTTCATGACAGTTTCTGATTGGTTGCGTTCTTGAGTTTTTAGATGTTGACAGATGAAGATTTGATAAGTGGTGTTGGTGCAACTATTTGTGATGATTCTAACATTCTTCTCGGTGTTTCCTAGTCGTGTCTTATTTGTTCTAGTGTTTTGCATTGATCGTTGTGAGATATTTTGATGGTTTTTATGAATCAGTGATGATTTTCATGTTATGCGATATTTCTGGTGGTGTAGCGCATTGCAGTTGTTCTTGGCGTGATTTTTGGTGGAGTTAAGCATTTGGAAATTTGAATTAGGTCCATGTTATGTCATGTAAATCATTATATTGGTTTGGTGGTTGATCTTTGTACTATGTGTTATAATTTTCTAATTTTGAGTTGAGGGTTTCACTGACCTTGTTGCTGAGTGGACAACTGTGCTTAACCAAAACTATAATCAGGCATTTGGAGATGCTATTCTTTCAATTCATTTCTTCTTGATTGTAGTCTGAATCTTGTTCTAAGTCAGTGAGACTTCCTTGAGGGTAGTAGCCTTTTGGGTCATTATCTTTTGAGTAGTGAGCTCTAGGCAGTGTGCCTGAATGCATGTGTATTCCCCATTGTAATATTTCACATTCTACTGCAGAGTGTCATCTTACTGTGGGTAGGTTCCCACAGTGGTTTTTCCCTTAACTGGGCTTTCCACGTCAAAATCTTGGTGTTGTGTGTTGTTCTATTAATTTGCCTATCTTTATTATTAGTGCAGTTTATTAGATCTATATTTGTGATTAAGTTTGTAGATCCGGTGAAGACTGATTCACCCCCCCCTCTCAGTCTTCCTTAATTGTTGCTACCAACAAATCATTCCTAGCTAGTTGAATCCAATCAAAATCTCAATCTCTTTCCCATTAGGATTGAGCCTTGGGTTCAAACGTCTTTCAATTTAATATGTGTTAATTGGCCTAGTTAGTGGTTTTACTTAGTGAAACCCTAATTCTCAATTGTCACCCCTTTACAAGATGTTCCCTATTTTTAGGGACTTTGGTTGACATGATTGGATTTGTAGGTACTTTATTGGTTGTGATGTTTTTGGATTCTTGATTAGTTATGATAGTGTATATTCTTGTTTGAGGATCATGATTACTTTGGCTTTTGGGAGGACATGCTATGCATTGTTGAGTTCTTTGACTGTGTAAGGGCCTTGGTTTATTCTCATGTAGAGGATTCTTTTCTCATGATGTCATGGATAACTTGTTTATACATTTTTAATGGGAGTTTTTGATAGTGATAATGTGGTGGTGTAGGATTGGTTCTTGATGGTTTCTTTGACAATTTTCTATCTTCTTGGCTTAGAGATCTTGGTTTACTTGATGATATTAACATTTTAGCTATATGTGTATAGACTTGGATGATCTTCATTCAGGAGATGGTTGTCACAATGCTATGTAGATCTTGATATCATGGTTCAGTGGGAGCTTGTGGCAATGATGTGTATTTACCATTGGATGGTGGATGATGTTAGAGGAGTCCTTAGATCATGTTGTTGTAGAAGGTTCTCTCACAGTTACAGGTACACTTGCAAGAGATGGTGATATTCATGAATTTGAAGATGTGTACATCTTGGAGAATTCATGAAGTCCTTCATTGAGGTGTGGTTTATGCTTTCATTTGACATGTTATCCTTATTTGATAAGATGGTTTATATTATCTCATGGCATACTCTTGATTGCTAGCTTAGAGTTTTGACATGATATGGTTATTTGATAAGTTCATATGGAGCATGTTATCTCTTAGGAGGAGATGGTTAGATCACATTGTCATGTTTATGTCCTTGATTCTATAGTTGGAGATTTGACATTGATCTTGGTGGTTCTTTGCATATTAAGTACATGATCATTTTCTTGGTTACTTCATGATGACATGCTATGTTGCATTTTAATTTTGGCATTGATTGATTGGTTATAGGTGCTCATGGATACATGGAAACAAAGGTGATGTTGTTATTATCTTGTGATTAGAGACGTGTTGATATAGTTGATGGTTTCAGTAGGAATTCCAAGGAGCATTCACCTGGTATGGACTTTAGAGGAGATTATTCTTAGTGTGAGTCATGATGAATTGGATAGCTTGATGAGAATTATCTTTCCCCACTCTTGGTCTACTCTGTAATTTATTTCTTGAGAGGTATTTCACATTGTTCCTTTTAGGTGCATTATATTTATGCTTATCTTTCATAGATATTGTTATTTCTAGAGGATTTAGTTTGAGAGATGTTTGGAATTGGTTATGTCCTTGTGCATTTGAGTTTAGGAGATGGTTTATTGGGCTTATTCCTCAAAATTGGGAATGGTATTGGTTTGATATTCTTGGTTATGAGAGGCTTGCATCCATGTTGATTATATGATATGTGTGTGTGTGTGTGTGTGTGTGTGTGTGTGTGTGTGTGTGTGTGTGTGTGTGTGTTTTGTCTAAGAGAGTGAATGGTTTTAGGTGTTGATGCTATTCTCTTTAGGGTTTTATGGAGGAGATAATACTTGAAACAATTGGCATTTGGAGGTGTATGTAGAAGGACATACTATAGGTTTTGATTTTCATTGTTTCTCTCTTTGGTCTTGGTTATCTTCCTGGATGTTATGTTTCACATTACATTGGATTTGAGGTTGTTTGGAGAAATGTGACCACTAGCTTATGTTCATGTGTTGTCATGTGGGAGATGACGTGGAGGTTCATTTTATCTATTTTCATTGTTGGTTGTGGAGAACACGGGGGAGTTATGGAGACTTGTGGTGAGAGTTATACTTGTAGGTTACTGGTTTACTATTATGCATATTATTATGGATGTTCTCGATACTACATGGTTATGGTAACACTTTCAATGTTATCTTGTTAGTGGATTCATTTTTAGGTTTGACATTGCCTATGCAGTTGGATTTTATAGGTGCGTATGTGATAGGTATGAAACTTGGAGCTTATGGTTGCATGTTATGGATTGTATATGTTGATGATATGAGATTCACTTGATATATTTTGTATACCTTGGAGGTATGGATAGTTGGATGTGTTAGAATTTATTTTGGATGTTATTCTAGCTATGGTTATTGGTCCTTGATAGCTACAAATTCATTTTGATGCCTTTGGATTAAGTGTTTGTATTTGGGATATGAGTTGAGGCATAATTTAGTTTTATTTTTAATAGATTGAGCGACTTTCTCTTTGGATAGCCTCTTATCTATGTCAAGTGGTAGTGGCATGTTGGAGGGTGATAGAATTCATGTATGAGATGGTGGTCATTGTTGACTTGATGATGATTGTAATATATTCATCATATGTTGCAATTGATAAAAACACATACATACACATGTTTATATTGTCTACTGGTATAACTTCAAGTTGTTTATACTATAACCGATATGCTAGAGGTTATACTAAGAGGTTTATCTCTAACCGGTACTTTGTGTCAATCGGTATATGCATAGAAGACAACCAGTGAATACACATTAGTCGGCATCAAGATGAAGATCAAGAGGAGATTATATTCAGGAGATTCAAGGACAACGATTCATATATTTAAACCCAACCAGTATTAATTGTTCCAACTAGTATTTGTTTATTTTGTGATGAGTTACTACCATCGATTGCTTGGCGGTGTTTTTGTGATGAGTTGTGATCACTTGTCCAGATATACTACACCTAGGAAATTGTGTTATGATTTCTTAAGGCCGACATGAAATCATAATGTCTATATATTGACATCACAATGAATTATTTGATATAAGTGAAAGTGTTATGTTGTGTGTGAAAGTCAAAAGAGTTAAGTTGCAGAGTATGCAGAAGAGCAGTGTTGGATATGTTTAGAAGGATCTGATCAAGCAAGTATTGTGCTACTCAGATAGATCAAAACAATCTTGTTGTTTTCTAACAATTACAACAGAATCAAATCCCCTAACCAGGTAAGCTCTAACAAGATTTAATGTATAAATCCTCTAACAGGGTGATCCATTAGTTTGGATTCAGAAATCCTTCACCAAGGTTACTCCTAATAGGGTACTACCTTTAATAGGGTATAAGCTTATAATCAAGCTTTGGGATCACTAACAAGATTCACTCCTAGCAAGGCACTTTGTAGACCTTAACTGGTCAGTTATCTATTACTGCAAATAGTTAACTTGTGAGTTCCATCTCACCGTGGTTTTTACTTATTTGGGTTTTCCACGTACAAACACATGTGTTATGGTGGATGTTTTTATTTTTGTGGATGTTGTTATATCATTTTGGATTGCATGCATTGTGTTTAAAAGTTTTGTTAAGTTCATCTACCGGTTAGTGTTTGAAGTAGTTTTATTTTTGGTGTCACTGATTCACCCCCCAACCTCTCAGTGTTTTTTAATTTCATCAGTCACTTTGTTTCTTGTTGGAGGTATCTTGATGGAGCACATGGAGAACTTTGATTCCTTGATGGTATATGTGGCTAGAGGGATTGTTCCCTTGTTCATGTTTGAGGTTACTTGTTGCCCATTATGCAATGCATATATCAAGTGGAAAAATATGGGAAAATATGTGTTGTACACCTTGAATAATAATGTTTATAATTGTTAAATTTTATTTATTATGTGAATTACACATGGACGTGTAACGTGTAGAGATTCCTTTGGAACATTCTCAAGGCCACTTGATGAGTTGTATTGTAACATTGGAATATATCATATTGTATTTTCCTAATATTGGGGAAAGTAAATTATTAAAGTACCCAATATTAGATGTGGGGTCAATGGTTAGTAGGTAGCCCATGGTTTTAATACATGGTTTTGATGTAATACCACTTGGTGATTTTGTGGGAGCTTGTGTCTATAAATGCAGCCACAAGGGTAGTTATTTGAGTTAACCAAATTAGCATTTGTGGAGGTTAGAAGCATGGCATGGGATGTATAGTTACATGCTTGTTCGCATGGATTTCTTGATGGCAGATTGTGGTTCAAAGGCTTCCATAGATGTATTGTAATGTTGCACTATTGATTAATACATGGTGGATGGATGTTTTTTGGTGGTTCGGTATTATCTTGTCTCATTCTTTGATGAGTATTGTTTCTATTCTTTACTTATAGATTATAAGTGTTTGTTTTCTTTAATTTATCATTTGGGTTATGTGAAAATTGTCTATATGAGGCTGCAAGTTTCCTTTCAAATATGACATTTTCAACATTAAGAAAGGATAAGGAGATTAAGATACACACCTTACAAATTGCTAGTAGAGGGGATTCTTGATGAAGGATTCCACACATTCAACACCAAGGAGAGATAATTTAAAAGATATATGCTTACAAAAAAGGAAGTGGTCCTCAATTTTATGTAGGAAAGACAAATCATTAAAAAATATACAACTCAACAAAGGGAAAGTGAATTCGAAGGAAGGATGAATGTTTGAAAACTATTCTTGCTCTCTAATATAGAGACAAGAATAATTAGGCTATTTTACTGCTATCCAAGTATGATTGCACAGGAAATAATACCACCACTAATGAGAATGAACCCCCAAAAGATAACCTACTAATGTCACGAAGTGACGAGCAACATAATAGAAAATAAATGTTATTTAGAAGGGACGTGACAAAGGTGCCACTCAATGTTACTTGTCATTTGAATGACACCAAAATTGATGAATTGTTGAATTTTACACTCCAAATATTGACATTCATTAGTGGAATGACCATTCATTTGATGATACACACAAATGAAGAATTTTTTGACTTTGTTTACATTTTCTCCTTCATTTTGGCCAAGAGAGAGTAATCAATTTGGCTTGAAGAAGGTTAAAAAATATTCTTTTTTAGATGAAAATCTAGGAGAAAAATACAATGGGGAAGGGGATTTCGACAAAGGACGGGATTGGAAACCTGAACCTTCTTTAGAAAAGTGTAATGTAGATTTCTCATAAGCCTCAATAGTTTGTTGCGTACATCCTAAACTATGTCCATTGCATCCATGTTTAGAATTAAATGTAGGATTCTTAGTGGGTGTTGAAATGTCAGGAAGAGAGGGTTCACTCTTAATTTCAATTGGGGGGGTTTAAGTAAAAAGTTCCCCAATAATCTTCAATATATGTGTTAGAAGAAGAAGAGATTGGAATGGATTTTGAGGAAGCTTGGACAATTGACTCACTTGGCTCCTTTGAGGCTTCAATTTTAAATTTGGGGACTTTATATTCTCCACAAAAGGAGGGTGTAAAGTCTAAAGGACCCCAAGTTTTCTCTAAGAAAACATCATTAATAGGATATTGTGTTGTAGAAGGAATCATAATGTTAAGGTAATATATAGATCCTACCTTATTTTGGACAATACTATATGGATTTTTATCACCTTCTAGAGTGTACATCTCATTATTGTAAATGAATTTGAGATTGTGATGAAGAGTAGAAGAGACTGCTTGCATAATATGAAGCCATGGTCTACCTAGAAGAAGTTTGTATGCAAGAGTATTGGGCATGAAATGAATAGGTATGGGTAGGATAACCTCACTTACTGTAATAGGAAATGTAATTGTACCTAATGACTATCTACCAAGATTATCAAATCCATGGATACAAAGAGAATTAGGTTGAATAAGGAAGGTATCCAGTTTGATCATATGTAATAAGTCAATGCTATAAAAATTAAGATATGAGCCATTATCAACTAGGGTAACTCATGTTGTTTGAAAATAATATCTAGCTCCGTTTCATTTATATGATTAAGGAAGGCTACTACATCATTTGGTCTAGCCAAAGGTGAGAAAACTGCCTTCTGTAAGGATTCTTTGAGCTCCCATGTTATGTAGATGAAGTTTGAATTAAATACAAAAGGGAGATCTTAGCTAGAGTAGCATGAAGTTTCTCATCAAGATCATACTCCTTTCCAACATGTGAAAGACAAGGGGATAGATGAAGCAAATACTAAGTAGGAAAAACATTTAAATCTTGCTTGTTGTTTTGTGTGTTATATGTGTGATATATTGCATGATAATCAAGTTGTTGATTGATCCTATCACTTTGAGTGAGTTATTTTACATAATTCAAGAAGTAGTTGGGAAGTCTAGTTATATTATTAATACCTTTAACAACAATCATATGTTTGTTTTGAGGTTGAGGGGCATTGACGAAGATGGATAATTTTTTTAGGTTTTACATGACTAGAAACATGTATAGCATTGAATTGATTGGGCTCTTTATTCACTAAAGATTCATCTTTGGGAGGGAGAGCATTGAAAACACAGCTAGTGATATCCTCCTCTTGCACCCAAATATCCCCATGAATAAGGTCAATTTTGGGAGAGGGAAAATCATGATTCAAAAATACTTCATCTATAGAAGATATGCCATTAAAGTGAACAATAGATAATCTATAATGAAGGGAACTCTTAACAAGATAATCCTATTGCACTAAAATATCCTCATGGTGGGATTAGTTTTTGGAGAAGAACAAGCATTCTTTATCAATCCTCATCCTTAGAAAGAAGA
This sequence comes from Cryptomeria japonica, assembly GCF_030272615.1. Taxonomy (NCBI): domain Eukaryota; kingdom Viridiplantae; phylum Streptophyta; class Pinopsida; order Cupressales; family Cupressaceae; genus Cryptomeria; species Cryptomeria japonica. The sequence goes on from NC_081409.1 coordinate 806,107,846, forward strand.
GAATTGAGAAAGGTGCTAGCATTATCATCCTCTTACCTCAAAATGTCCTTATATTTATGAGTGTCTTTGGGATAGGGATGGAGGATCATAAGAAGAGTTAAGAAACTATCACATCCATGAAATGGATTCATCGTGAAAACAACTAATAAAGCATATAATTAGACATTCAAAGAGACAATTTTTCTTTCTAAATAATAACAATGAGATATCAATGATGTGAAATGAAAACATGTAAGCAATATATTATAGGAATGAATGCACCTAAATCTAAAAATTTCATGCAAAAATTAGTTCTGAAACTAAAAAACCAGAAAATGTGCAAGTGTAAGATATGTTGGGTTCACCAAAATGAAATATTGGTGAACTATCTCTCTAATGCATGAAATATAAGTGCATAAATGATATAATTTAGAAATGATTAAAAATATGAACCAATTCAGTGCATATAAATCAAAGATAAAAATTAGAAGTAATACAATCATAAGATATGTTAGGTTCACCAAAATGAAATGTAGCCTAAGAATGCAAGCTAGGAACCATTTCCAAACTCTTTCATTAGGGAACAACCAATTAGGCTCAACTTTAGTCCTACAGGAGAGATAAACATTGTGACTAATTGTTCCTTTTTGAATGTTGATTGGATATGATAAGAATATGTAATAAGTAGGTAAAATGGTGTAAAATTGGCAATATTCAACATAAGTAGATAGAAATAGAACTCAAAGTCAACACTAAAGTACAAATATAGAAATAAGATGGAGAAAGGAACCTGTCATTCATATTTGATCCTGAAAATGCTAGACCAGTGTGCTAAGCACCCTAGGCCTAAAGGTGTTTCTATTAACTAACACTTCAAATTTTGCATCAGGAAGCTTTGTAGATTGCACTCTCCAAAATTCAGCAAAAAAGTGTCATAGAGTGTGCTAACTAACATAGTCCATGACTTTTTGCCTGTTCAAAATTTAGAATTGTAGGTCTTAGTATGATCTCTATAAATATGCAATCATTGACTTTCAGATCTAAAACCTACACATCAAAAGGAGGGAAAAAGTTGTACTATGTAGGAGTTTTCCTAAATCAAAGACCGAGTAAGAATTAACCTCCACTACATAATGTTGGTATTATGGATGTGTTGCATTAGTTTTGTCATTGATGTCAACACTTATCCTTCTGGAGATCTTTGGTTATGTTGAACCGACGCATTATGTTCACTGGCAAGTTCAGTGACTTATGCACAATCATCGGTATATTATTCATCGATAGGTTATATTGTTCACCAACATTGAGGATGACTTGTTATCATCTGGAGATCACTTGGTTATGTTGAAGACATGGTTTGGATACTTGGTTTTGGTATTTTGGTTATTGGTCTAATTGGGTTGACATATTTGTTGTTACCCAAAAATTGGTCTAGGTTATTCACCGACATGTATTATCTATTCCAGATCAACATGACACATTATGGAGATGACTTATTGATTAGATATTGTTGTAAATGTTTTGAGTCAACATGATGCATCACATCTTGACTTATTTGTAATTGATTTAATTGTAATATTCCTAGTGAGTCGACCTACACATTTGGTCTTAGGTATTGGTATATATGTAAGATCTCAATTGATGAGATAGATGTAGTAGCAGAAGAGGAATGCAACGGTACATGGTATATGGTATTATAACATGGTATGTATGAATATTGAAGATCATATGAGAAGACGATAGAGAAGGTTCAAGGAAGGTTTGAAGGTGATTATCAAAGCTTAACCGATACTAAATCCAGCATTGGAGATGCTACTTTGAGCAGTACCTTATCATTGGATTTAGCCATCCAATTGTAGTCAGTGTGACTCCTATTTTGTGATTGAGCAGTGAGCTCTAGGCAGTTGGCCTTTCTGCATGTACAGACCCCATTTGTATACACATATTAGATGCAGTAGTATCATCTGATTGTGGGTAAGGTTTACCACCGTGGTTTTTCCCCTTATAGGGTTTCCACATATAAATCTTTGTGTTATGTGTTGCGGATGTTGTTTCTCTTTCAGTTTCATGCATTAAGTTTCACCGATATTAATATTAATTGTTAATCTGTTAACTGACATTATGTTTGGTTTATCAGTATTATGTATCAAGTTTGATTAAGTTATATTTGGGTTGAAATTCATAGTCAACTGATTCACGCCCCCCTCTCAATTGCATCTCGGGTCCTAACAATTGGTATCAGAGCTAAATCCTCTTTTTGTAGAAGTCTAACATCTTGAGGAGATTCTATGGCAACCAACTTTTTTAGGAAGAATAGTCTAAAACTTTATGGAACTACCTATGGTATATGGAAGATTAGAATGGAGACACATCTAAATTGTATTGGAAGAGACATACAGGATGAAACAAAGAATGACTATGTTGGTTCTACACCGAATAAACCTAATCCACTAACATTGGGTAAGGATCAAGAGAATGATTGCAAAGCAAGAGAAGCACTTTTAAGTGCATTGTCAGATCAACAAATCATGGGATTATAAGATCGATCTACCACTAAAGCTATTTGGGATAAATTGGAGACATTGAATGAAGGAGATACCACTATCAATATTGCAAAACTGGAATGCTTCCAGGTTAGGTATGAAAATCTGAAAATGGAAGAAGATGAAAGAATTTTTGCTTTTATGGAAAGGGTTAATGAAATTGTTTTGGGAATACAATGTTGTGGAGGATCCTTAAGTGAAGGTGCAATTGTTTCTAAAGTTTTAAGAGCTTTTCTAGCGGCATATAAAATGAAAGTAACTGCTATTAATGAGTTGAGAACAATGCCTAATACATCAATATCTAGAGATACCTTGGTTGGAAAACTTTCAACATTTGAGCTTGAAGAATTTGGTCCTGTTGCTACAATTAAGACAGATTTAGCCTTCAAAGCATCATCATCTACATCATCATCATCATCATCTGACAAATCTGATTGGAAAACACTTAATGCAAAAGAACTTGAAGATATCATAAGGGAAAATGAAAAACTGGAAGAACTTGAAGCACTATTTGCAAGAAAAATGCCTAAAGGTCCTATTGGAAGTAAGTATGAATGTAAAGCACCATTTAAATATTTTAACTACAATAAAGTTGGTCATATGGCATTTAGATGTCCTGATAGACATGCAAGATTGAGAGAAGAAGCTAAAAGAACATATAAGCCTAACCCTGAATATCAAAGATACAGATTTAAGAAGAACAGAGATAAATCATGTTACTATGTTGATGAAGGAGTTACTGATGATTTTGATGAGGAACCGACAGACAATGGATGGGATTTTGTTGCAATAAAAGAAGATCAACCGACACCTACTGTTCCACCGGTAGAGAAGGCCCTATAAGCTAAAATTGAAGAAAAAGATGAATGAATTATAGATTCCAGATGCTCACATCATATGACTGGTGATAAAAGTAAATTATTATCTTTTCAGGAATACAATGGAGGTCTAGTAAAATTTGGGGATGATAAAGCTTGTTTGATCAAAGGAAAAGGCATTATATCTTTTGATGGTAAGCACAATACTGACAACGTTTACTATGTTGAAGGTTTGAAGCATAATCTTTTGAGTGTTGGTCAATTATTTGAAAATGGATTTTAGTTATAGTTCAAGAATGCTAAATGCAAAATCATGAACAAAACTGGTTTGGAAATTGCAACCAGTAATCAGACTAGAGGTAATATCTTTCATTTGAATAACAATGAAAAGACATGCTTAATTGCACATATTGATGAAAGTTGGTTATGGCATAAGAGACTTTGTCATGTGAATTTTAATTGTATTATAAAGATCAGTTCAACTAAGGCAGTAAGGGATCAACCTAAGATTGTGAAACCTCATAATCTGGTATGTAAGGAATGTGAAATGGGAAAGCAAGTTAGAACAACTTTTAAGAGTATTTTTGAGAAATCCAATACTGTTCTTGATTTAATTCATACTCACTTGTGTAGTCTAGCAAGAACAAGAAGTATACAGGGAGATAGATACTTTATGCTAATTATTGATGATTATTCTAGAATGTGTTGGGTTACTTTTCTTAGGGAGAAATCATAATCTTTTGGGAAATTCAAGTTATTCAAGGCAATGGTAGAGAATGGAACCGGTAAGAAAATCAAATATTTGAGATCAGATCAAGGAGGTGAATTACATCTAAGGAGTTTAATACATTTTGTGAAGTGAATGGAATCAAAAGACAACTATCAGCTCCTCAGACACCTCGGCAGAATGGAATTGTGGAAAGAAAGAACAAAACTATTCTGGATGTAGCTAGAAGCATGATATTGGAAGCAAATCTACCTCATGTGTACTGGAGAGAAGAAGTGAATACAACAATTTACACTTTCAATAGAGTTCACATCAAAGGTGAAACTGGTAAGACCCCTTATGAACTATGGTTTGGTAATACTCCTACTCTTAAATATTTTAGAATATTTGGAAGCAAATGTTTTATTAGGAGAGATGAGTATATTGGTAAATTTGATCCTAGAAGTGATGAAGGAATATTTCTTGGCTATTTATCTAAGAGCAAGGCATATAGATGTTTTAATAAAAGATTGCAGAAAATCATTGAGAGTGCAAATGTGAAGATAGATGAACAATTTAGAGGAAATTCAAGGTCTATAGATTCTGAACCGGCAGTTAAGATGATCATAAATGAACCAATACAGAGTGCACTGGTACTAAATGTGGATCCAGTCACACCGGCATCATCAAAGAATTCCATAATGACTGAAGAACAACAACAAATGAATAAACCCAGGTATGTAAGACTGAATCACTTTGAAAGTCAGATAATTGGGAATAAGTATCAAGGTGTAATGACAAGAGGAAGAATGACAAATGAAGAGGTATATTTAATTTCTCAAATTGAACCAGCATATGTTATTGAGGTATGTGAAGACAAATTTTGGATTAAAGCTATGGAAGATGAATTAGAACAAATTGAAAAGAATAATACATGGACATTGGTTCCCCGACCTAAATACAAAAATGTAATTGGAACTAAATGGGTATTTAGAAATAAACTTAATGAAGATGGTAAGGTAATAAGAAACAAAGCAAGATTAGTGTGTAAAGGATATTCACATAAACAGGGAATTGATTACAATGAAACCTTTGCACCAATAGCTAGAATTGAGGCAGTCAAATTATTTCTTGCATTTGCAACACATAAGAACTATAAAGTATATCAAATGGATGTAAAATGTGCATTTCTGAATGGTGATCTTGAAGAGGAAGTTTACATTGAACAACCTGATGGATTTTCATTGACAAATAATGAAGATATGGTTTACAGATTAAGGAAAGCTTTGTATGGATTGAAGCAAGCTCCTAGAGCTTGCTATGCTAGATTGACAAATATCTTTTGAAGCTTGGTTACACTAAAGGTAATGCTGACATCAACTTATATTTCAAAGTGACTAATGAGAACATCTTGGCTATTGAAGTTTTTGTTGATGATATCATTTTTGGAGGAGAAGATGGATTGTGTAAAGACTTTGCTAATAAGATGTAGGAAGAATTTGAAATGTCTATGATTGGGGAGATAAAATTCTTTTTAGGATTGCAGATTTCACAGACTGATAAAGCTATATTCATATGTCAAACAAAGTACATGAAGGAATTACTGAAGAAATTTGGTGTGGAAAACTCTAAACTGGGAAGTACTCTTATGACTACAACTGACAAATTGACATTGAAGGATGATTCAACTCTTATTAATCTGACAAGATACAAATCTATGATTGGAGGTTTATTATATTTGACACAAACAAGACCTGATATAATGAATGTAGTATGTATTGTTTCAAGATTTCAGAGTAACCCTAATGAAAATCATGAATTAGCAGTGAAAAGGATTTTCCGGTATCTAGAAGGCACAACAAATCTTGGTTTATGGTATCCTAAAGATGAAAATTTTGATTTATGTGCATACACCGATGCAAATTGGGTAGGAGATGTAGATGACAGAAAGGGCACCATTAGCTGAGCTTTCTTTCTTGGTTGCAAATTGATTTCATGGTTGAGCAAGAAACAAAGTTGTACATCATTATCAACAGTAGAATCAGAATATGTTGCAGCAACAACTAATTGTACTTAGGTATTATGGATTAAGCAAATGTTGAAGGACATAAAGGTAAAATGCAAAGAAGCTATAATCATTTATTGTGACAATTCAGCAACAATTGATATATCGAAGAATCCGGTACTTCATTCTAAGACTAAACATGTTTCTATCAAATATAATTTTCTGAAAGAGAATGTTGAAGCAAAGGAAGTGAGATTGGTTTATGTGAATACTAAAGAGTAGATTGCAGATATCTTTACTAAGCCTTTGCCTAAGGAAACTTTTGAATATCTCAGAGAGAAGCTTGGGGTAATACCCTCACCGGTAGAGACTTAGACAATTGAAGATTAGCATTAAACCGACAAAAATTAACAGAGAAACCTTTTTCCGGCTTTGATGGAGGTGAGATACTTCTCAGGGAGAGTAGTTAGTTATAACAATTGGTTATTGTAATTGGATATATGAGTTGGTTGTATGATCTGATATTTGTATTGCTTTGGAATTTGATGTCAAAGGGGGGAGATATCTATGGAAAAACTTTGTATTTAGGAAACATTATCCTAGGGGGAGCAATTATTCATTGGGGGAGAGATATATACTCTCTGCATTTTTATTTTTATTTCTGGTATTGATCTATTATGGAGATTGTTGGTTTTTTATTTTTGACATTCTATTTTTGGCACTTAGATGTTTTTCCATCTTGTGTTGCCATCAATTCCAAACGGGGAGATTGTTGGTATTATGGATGTGTTGCATTAGTTTTGTCATTGATGTCAACACTTATCCTTCTGGAGATCTTTGGTTATTTTGAACTGACACATTATGTTCATCGGCAAGTTCAGTGACTTATGCACAGTCACCGGTATATTGTTCACTGATAGGTTATATTTTTCACCGGCGGGTTATATTGTTCACCGGTTCTGAGGATGACTTGTTATCATCTAGAGATCACTTCGTTATGTCGAAGACATGGTTTGGATATTTGGTTTTGGTATTTTGGTTATTGGTCTAATCAGGTTGACATATTTGTTGTTACCGATAAATTGGTCTAGGTTATTCACCGACATGCATTATCTATTCCAGATTAGCACGACACGTTATGGAGATGACTTATTGATTAGATATTGTTGTAAATGTATTGAGCTGACATGATGCATCACATCTTGACTTATTTGTAATTGATTTAATTGTAATATTCCTAGTAAGCTGACCTACACATTTGGTCTTAGGTTTTGGTATATATGTAAGATCTCAATTGATGAGATAGATGTAGTAGCAGGGGAGGAATGTAACAGTACATGGTATATGGTATTATAACATGGTATGTGCAAATATTAAAGATCATATGAGCAGACCATAGAGAAGGTTCAAGGAAGATTTGAAGGTGATTATCAGAGCGTAATCGGTACTGAATCCAACATTGGAGATGCTACTTTGAGAAGTACATTATCATTGGATTTAACCATCCAATTGTAGTCAGTGTGACTCCTATTTTGTGATTGAGCAGTGAGCTCTAGGTGGTTGGCCTTTCTGCATGTATAGACCCCATTTGTATACACATACTATCTGTAGTAGTATCATCTGATTGTGGGTAAGGTTTCCCACCATGGTTTTTCCCCTTACAGGGTTTCAACATACAAATCTTTGTGTTATGTATTGTTGATGTTGTTTCTATTTTTGTTTCATGCATTAAGTTTCATCGGTATTAATATTAACTGTTAATCTATTAACCAACATTAAGTTTGGTTTACTTGTATTATGTATCAAGTTTGATTAAGTTATATTTGGGTTGAAATTCATAGTCAACTGATTCACCCCTAGTGCAGGAGCACCTAAGGGTTGAAATGCCCTTGACCAATTTTGACTTTTGAGACCCTCCCGTGGTCATGTAGATATTTGTTTGGTTGTTTTCTTTGCAGTTTTTGAGTTTTTATGCTATCCCGCAGACCCGATAGGAAAGTGCTAGCCAATAACAAGTGAGCAAGTCCTGCGGTTTCCAAAAGGATCAGACAACTGTCACTAGACCACGATGAGAAAATGATCGAACATTATTTGCCACGACTTGGTGACCATCAGAACCAATAGGAAAGTGCTAGCCGATAACAAGTGAGCAAGTTCTGCGGCTTCCAAAGGGATTGGATGACTATCGCTAGACTGCGACGGGAAAATGATCAAAGATTATCTATCGTGACTTGGTGAACATGGTGGGACCCAGCAAAAAAGAAGAGCATTTTGAGAAGAGATGTCAGGGTAAAGCCCCCAGAACCAATCAGTGAATGCCACATGGCAAAGCACAAAAGAGAGATCAACAAATTAGACGATTGGATTAGCTTTTTGGTTATCTTCCCGAAGACCGATAGAAACACCCAACAAGCGGAGAAAGGCATCGGCTATCAGAGGAAGGGATTTCTTGCTATTCCGACGTTCGATGGAGAAAGTGCAAAAGGTGAACATTGTCATCAGTCATCAGAAGTAAAGTTCTGAAGACTTCCCGATGAATCGATAGGAAGTGCAGAGCGTAGAAAGTTGACATTGGTAGTTGGAAGCCAGGTTTTGTGGCTAGACCGATTGACCATTTTGTAACTAGTTTTCGGTGTGAAACTGTTCGTGTTTCACGACGGACGGAATGTTTAAAAGACCCAATGGGCATCTGTAAAGGGTTGGATGTTGGTTGTTGAAAGATTGAAGCACTAAAAGAAATACATATAGTCTATATTCTAGTTTTGTATCGTTGTACTATTTATTTTGATTAAATTTTTCATTACAGTTTTGTAATTCAAGTTCCTTTTTGTTGTTCATTTCTATTTTTATCTCACTATGTAAATATGGCTCTCTCTTGAACCTCCACCGTGGGATCCATGCAGCTATTGGAGTTATTCAAGAAGAGCCAAAAAAAAATGTATAGTAGAAGTAGAGTAGTAGTAAGAGGAAGCCAGGAAATGACAATCGCCATTTCTGCATACTGAACCTAGGCAAGCTTGATGGTAGTCTGGCTAGGTTTTAGTAATTGATTGAGATAATTTGCAAGGGAAGGAAATTGTTGAGAACTGGAAGAAGATCCAGAAGGCTACAAGCCTGAGATTGAAACATTGAGTAATCAAGAGGAAAGTTTGCTAAACCAAACAAGATTGGTGGTTTTGCAAAGAGTCAAGAATGAGTTTGTCCTTCACCCCTGCAAGGATATAGTGAGTGAGCTTACTTTGTGAGCTTGAGGTTGGTGTTAAGAAAACAAATGGAAGGGAAGCACCTAGAAGTCTAGAAGAGTAGACTTGGAACCCGGGAAGGGATAGAAACAAAGCATCAAGAAATTTAATTGATGGTTAAATAGGTAGCCTCCCCATCATATTGGTATCAGAGCGAGTTTAGACTTGGGAAGAAAGTAGTTGATGACTGATACTGAATCAGTAGGAGATAATAGTCACAAAATGGTGACTAATGCAGAGTTAGCCAAGAAGGTAGAAGATCAGGAGGAAGACAATAGACTCCTGAGAGAAAGTTTAGCACAACTAGAGAGTAAACTAGAAACAGTTGAGGATAAAACTGAGAAAGTAACAATCCAGGTCAATGAGGGGAAGGGTAAAGAATCAGTAGAAGAGGATATGATACCAGAACCAGACCTTGTTCTACCTGAAGAACCTTTCCTGAAAGCAATTAAAGCTTTAGGAGGAAAATCTTTAGAAGGAGAGCCACTTTTTCATGGGAAAATGGAGCCTGAAGTAGTTATTGAATGGATTGAAGGAATGGAGAATTACTTTGAGTGTGATGGAATCAGTGAAGCCCAAAAGGTGAAGGTAGCTAAGTCTAGATTGAGAGGAGAAGCCTTAACTTGGTGGAAATTTGTCCAAGAAGAGAGGAAAAAAGAGGGTAAGAACCCCATTGCTACCTAGAAGGGCATGTTAGCCAAGGTGAAAGAGACATACATCCCTGAAGATTATGAGATCCAGTTGCATAAGAGAAGACAAAACTTGAGGCAAAGAGACTTGGATGTGAGCAGCTACACTGAGGGATTTTAGAAGTTGTGTATGAGATCCAAGGTGGTAGAGGATGAGAGCATCAAGGTAGCCAGATACTTGAATGGCTTGAGATGGAATATTCAAGAGGATTTGAGTTTGTTAAGTCCTAACACCATGCATAAGTGCTATCAGTTGGCACTAAAGGTGGAGGAAAAGAGCAAAAAGAAGAAATAATAAAGCAATAGAGGAAGAGGCAGAGGAAAAGATGGTAGAGGCCAAAGAGGCAGTTTTGGTGGAAGAGGAATAGATCAAAGGTCCCAAGGAGAGCCCAAACTTATAGAGGAAAGTGAGGATTCACATAGCAAGAGCAACTATAGAGGAAGGGGATCATCTAGTAACCTAGGAAGAGGTAGATCTAGTGGACTGAGAAGAGGGTCCTACTTCTCCACCATGAAGTGTTACAATTGCCAAAAGTTGGGTCACCCTGCCTATAGATGTCCTGAGAAAGCCTCTTCATCTCAAGGAAGTGAAAGAAGAGTGGCATATGCACAAGAAGATGCAGAAAACAGCTAGACACAAGATGTGAGCTTAGCTTTTGAAGATGGAGAAAATTTAATGATGAGAAGAGCCTTGATTAAGGAGCCAATCAAAGAAGAATCAACTCAAAGAAGAGCTTTGTTTAGAATAAAATGCAAGGTTCTTGGTAAGGTTTGTAGAGTCGTGATAGACTCAAGGTCTACTGACAACATTATGTCAGAGGAAGCAGTAAGTACATTGAAGTTAAAAAGAATTCCACATAGTAATCCATATAGGGTCACTTGGCTCAACAAGGAGCAACATGTGGTAGTGAATGAACAAACATGGGTTGAGTTCAACATAGGTAGTTATAAGGATAAAGTCTTGTGTGACATACTGCCTATGGATGCTTGCCATCTACTTCTTGGTAGACCATGGCAGTTTGATAGAAAGGCCATTCACAACGGAGAGGAGAACTTTTATTCTTTTCAAAAGGATGGAGTTACATACCACATTCAATCCCTAATTGATGAAGGAGAGAGCAGCAAAACTAAAGGCCCAAATGTGTCATTGGTGAGTGAAAAAGAGTTCATTAACACTCTCAAGGAGGGAGAAGGAGTGGGAATTGTTCTTATAGTAAAACCAAAGGAAGCAAAGCAAGAAAAGAAGGTTCAAATACCTCATGAAGTACAACAAATTCTAGACAACTTAAAAACAATCATAAGTGATGGAGCACCAACAACCCTACCTCCCATTAGAGCCATAAGCCATCAGATTGATTTTATTCCTAGAGCATCATTACCCAACAAAGAAACCTATAAGATGACTCCCGAACAAAACAAGGAAGTGGCTAGACAAATCCAAGAATTGTTGGGCCAAGGATTGATAAAGAAGAGTATAAGTCCTTGTGTTGTACCTTTAGTGTTAGCACCCAAGAAAGGAGGAACATGGAGGCCATGCACATATTCAAGAGTCATAAATAGAATCACTATCAGGTACAAATTTCCTATCCCAAGAATTGAAGACTTTATGGATTGCTTGGGAGGTGCAAAGTATTTCACTAAGATTGATCTCAAGAGTGGATACCACTAGATCAGAATAAAAGAAGGCGATGAATGGAAAACAACCTTCAAAACCAATGAAGGACTTTATCAGTGACTTGTTATGCCATTCGGTCTTAGTAATGCTCCTAGTACATTCATGAGACTCATGAATGAAGTGCTTAAATATTTTACTGGTAAATTTGTTGTTGTATACTTAGATGACATCTTGACTTTTAGTAGAATTAAAGAGGAGCATCTAGATCATCTTAGTATTGTATTGCAAAAATTGTATGATGAGTAACTAACAATAAACTTGGAGAAGTGTGAGTTTATGAAGTAGGAACTTGTCTATCTCGGATTTGTAGTTTCAGGAGGAGATTTGAAGATGGACACATAAAAGGTGGAAGCCATCAAAAATTGGCCAACACCAAAGACAATGAGTGCATTGAGAAGTTTTCATGGTTTGGCACAGTTCTACAGGAAGTTTATCAGACGATTCAATGAGCTTTGTGCACCCATGTTGGATACCATCAAAGAAGGAGTTAAGACTAAGTTTCAGTGGACCAATGCAACTAACAAAGGGTTTGAACTTTTGAAACAAAAGGTAGCTACACAACCAGTACTCATTCTTCCTAGTTTTGACAAGTTGTTCACAATTGAATTTGATGCCAGTAATATAGCAGTTGGTGTTGTTTTGAGTCAAGAGAATAGACCTGTAGCTTTCTTTAGTGAGAAGCTCAATGATGCTAAGAAGAAGTATTCATCCTATGATCTCAAGCTGTATGCTCTTGTTCAAGCTCTTAGGAAGTGGAGGCACCACTTGTTACCTAAGAAGTTTGTTGTTTACATAGATAATCAAGCTTTAAGTTTTCTGAATTCACAAGATAAGTTGAGTCATATGCATGTTAAATGGGCTGAGTATTTGCAGTCTTATACTTTTTCTATTAAGCATAAGAAAGGACAGTGTAATAGAGTAGCAGATGCTTTCAGTAGAAGGCTACTAACAGTGCAAGAAGTGCAAATTCAGAGTATTGGAGTTGATTACTTCAAGGATTTGTACCCCAATGAATATTTTACAACCATTTACAAGGCTTGTCAAGAGTTTTAGAATCACTTTCATAGTGAATATGTCGACTTTACTTTGCAGAATGGTTTGTTATTTAAAGGTGGACATTTGTGTGTTCCCAAAGGATCGATGAGGGAAAATCTGATCCAATAAAAGAATAATGGATGTTTGAGTGATCATTTTGGCCTTAATAAGACATTGGAACTTGTGCAAAGGTTCTACTATTGGCCCGAAATGTAGAGCGATGTCAGAAGGTATGTTGAGCAGTGTATGGTTTGTTAGAAAGCTAAAGGCACAACTACTAATGTTGGTCTTTATCAGCCATTACCTATTCCTACAAGGCCATAAGAATGTGTGAGTATGGATTTTTTGGTTGGATTACCTAAAACAAAGCTTGGTTGTGATAGCATTTTTATTGTTGTTGACAGATTCAGTAAAATGGCACATTTTGTTCCTTGTAAAACTACTCATGATGCTAGTCACATTGCACACTTATTTTTCAAAGAGGTTATAAGAATCCACGGTTTGTCGGATAGTATTATTTCAGATAGAGATGTCAAATTCCTTGGATATTTTTGGAAAACTCTTTGGAAAAGACTGGGAAGTAATTTGTCTTTTGGTTCAGCCTATCATCCCCAAACAGATGGTCAAATAGAGGTGGTTAATAGGACACTTGGAAACCTTTTAAGGTGTTTGACCAAGAGTATGGATAGAGTTGGGATTAGGTTCTTCACCAGGCAGAGTTTGCGTACAATGACAGTGTCAACAGGTCTACTGGGAAGAGTCCTTTTGAGATAGTGTATGGTATGCACCCACGAGGTATTATGGAATTACGAGACCTTGGTAATCTGTCACACACAAATGGTCAAGTTGATTATGTTTCTCAATCTATGAAGGAGGTCCATGACCAAGTTCGGCGAACTCTCCAAGATTCTTCACAAAAAGTTAAAGCTAGAGTTGATGCTACACGATGAGATGTGCAATTTTCAGTTGGAGATTTGGTGATGGTACATTTGAACAAGGCTTGACTTTAGAAATAGATTCCCAGCAAGCTACAAATGAGGAGAATAGGCCCATGTAAATTTTTAGCCAAGTATGGCTCTAATGCCTATAAGATTGATATGCCATCTGATATTGCTTTATCTCCCATTTTCAATATTGCAGATTTAGTTGTCTATAAGGGACAACTTCCCACGGAGGATGAGCAAGTTTCAGATGTTCAATAGTCACTTTCCGATGTGCCATTACTTTCTTCTTCCATGCCTTAGGCTAAGAAAGTGTTAGATTCCCGCGTTCTCAAGAAGACTAAACAATAGGTCTACATGGAACATTTGGTGAAATGGATGCATAAACCTGATTTTGAAGCGACTTGGGTCCCTAAATCAAACTTTGTGAAGTCAGGAATTGATCTTTCCTTGTTGCCGAGCACAGTCACTTGACTTCTTTTTTGGGGGGGGAGTATGGTGCAGGAGCACCTAAGGGTTGAAATGCCCTTGACCAATTTTGCCTTTTGAGACCCTCCCGTGGTCATGTAGATATTTGTTTGGTTGTTTTCTTTGTAGTTTTGAGTTTTTATGCTATCTCGCAGACTCGATAGGAAAGTGCTAGCCAATAACAAGTGAGCAAGTCCTGCGGTTTCCAAAAGGATCGGATGACTATCGCTAGCCCGCGATGAGAAATTGATCAAAGATTATCTGCCATGACTTGGCGACCATCGAACCCGATAGGAAAGTGCTAGCCGATAACAAGTGAGCAAGTCTCGCGGCTTCCAAAAGGATCAAATGACTATCGCTAGACCGTGACGGGAAAATGATCGAAGATTATCTACCGTGACTTGGCGACCATGGTGGGACCCAACAAAAAAGAAGAGCATTCTGGGCGGTTAGAGAGGCCGTGTTGAGATGTCAGGGTAGAGCCCCCACAACCAATCAATGAATGCCACATGGTGAAGCACAAAAGAGAGATTGAGTAGATTGGATGATTGGATGATCTTTTCAGTTATCTTCCTGAAGACTGATAGAAATACCCAACAAACGGAGAAAGGCATCGGCTATCGGATGAAGGGATTTCTTGCTATTCTGATGCCCGATGGAGAAAGTGTGAAAGGTGAACATTGTCATTGGTCATTGGAAGTAAAGTTGTGAAGACTTCTCGATGACCCTATGACCCGATAGGAAGTGTGGAGCACAGAAAGTCGACATTGGCAGTTGGAAGGCAGGTTTTGTGGCTACGCCGATGGACCGTTTTGTAACTGTTTTTCAATGTAAAACTGTTTGTGTTTTACAATGGATGGAATGTTTAAAAGACCCAAAGGGCATCTATAAAGGGTTGGATGTTGGTTGTTGAAAGGTTGAAGAACTAAAAGAAATACGTACAGTCTGTTTTCTGGTTTTCTATCGTTGTACTATTTATTTTGATTAAATTTTTCATTACAGTTCTATAATTAAAGTTCCTTTTTGTTGTTCATTTCTATTTTGATCTCACTATGTAAATATGGCTCTGTCTTGAACCTCCACCATGGGATCCATGCGGCTATTGGAGTTATTCAGGAAGAGCCAGAAAAAATGTACAGTAGAAGTAGTAGTAGGAAGCTAGGAAATGACAATCGTCATTTCTGCATACTGAACCTAGGTGAGCTTGATGGTAGTCTAGCTAGGTTTTAGTAATTGATTGAGATAACTTTCAGGGGAAGGAAATTATTGAGAACTGGAAGAAGATCCAGAAGGCTACAAGCCTAAGATTGAAACATTGAGTAATCAAGAGGAAAGTTTGCTAAACCAAACAAGATGGGTGGTTTTGCAAAGAGTCAAGAATGAGTGTGTCCTTCACCCCTGCAAGGATATAGTGAGCGAGATTACTTTATGAGCTTGAGGTTGGTGTTAAGCAAACAAATGGTAGGGAAGCACCTAGAAGTCTAGAAGAGTAGACTTGGAACCCGGGAAGGGATAGAAACAAAGCATCAAGAAATTTAATTGATGGTTAAATAGGTAGCCTCCCCATCAACCCCCCCCCCCCCTCTCAGTTGCCTCTCAGGTCCTAACACATAACTGATTGATTAGAAGAGAGCTTACCCTAGTAGGGAAAAAGGCTGAATCTAAAATGAAATGTTGAATTGACAAGATTATACCTCTTGATTGATAATGGTGGCAATGAAATTCTCTTTAGATAATTCCTCCAAGTGTTGATACAATAACATAATAAATCATAACAATATTGATCATGAAAATGTACTAGAAGATAGCTTGTTGTAGCTTGATGCTCCTTGTACTTAGATCTTCTTTTGAAGGAATTATCAATGCTTGTGAATGAAAGTGGTAGATGTGAAACATGATCAAATTTTTAGAGATGATGCATGTATATAGGGTTCTCAACATATTTTCATATTAAAGTGATACTTTCAACAATCATATCAATTTATTGTGATCAAATCACAAATGGTAGTAATTGACTCTTCAACATGTTCAAATTTGGACCACTTTTGGAGGGACTATGGTTCTATGCACCCTAGTCTACCTAGAAAAGAGAAAACTAAGAGTAATTCAAGTGTGCATAGGCCTAGGACTTTGGATCAAGTCACCTGATGAGTATATGATGACAATTTGGATGAGATAAGGCCAACAATGACCTAGAAAGAGGCATGCTATAGAAAGGGACCAAAAAAGAGTGTGAAATTATGAGGGGTTACAATTTATGACACTACACTTATAATAGGGAACCTACCCTTGAATGGTGTATGATTCAATTTGGAATAGACACTACCTTTCCTTGGCTATAAGACTACAAGTTTGTCAAAAGATTTTATCTTCTGATAGATTCTAGTACTATTCAATGTGGTTATTATGTAGCTACCGGGTCAATGAAATCCATAGAAAATCAAATCATTTCTCTAGTCAGATGGTAAAGTGAAGAAGAAAAGATGTTCAATGAAATGGGATTGGTGTTGTTTAAGTAATTTATGTAAGGTGTCCTTGGTCTTAAAGACCTTTGATTGCATGGTATTTATTTAGAATTTAAAAAGAATGTAAAATATTTTGAGGGTAATGAACCCTAGAAAAATCTTGCAGGGAATAATATTCAATTGGTCCATCCTAATCATGTTAAAGGTTGGAACGGATTGAACATCTATAATTCCTTAAATTGGTAAATACTTTGTGGTTCCCTCAGTTCAAGTATGTTCAAGAGTATATTGAAAGCTTGGGAATCGATAAAAGATAAAGTGGTTGGTTGTGAATTCTACGACAATGATGGTAGAATAATGACCAATCTAAAAGAAAGTTGTTGAGTTTGGATTCAAGATTATTAACCAGTTTCTTGGTGAGAATTTAGAGTTCTAAAGAGACTTGGTATTTTTTGGCAATTTTTTGTGCCAACCTTAACAAGGAACAGGCAAAAAAGGGTTTCGTAGGATAAGGTCCCACGTGATAAGAAATAACAAAACAAAGGACATTTTTCCTTATCCCGCAGGGCTAAAACTGGAGACAGATGATGCCGCGAGATAAGAGAACAAAGGGATAATGACTTCCTTATCTCGCAGGATAAGGAAATAAAAGAAAACTCAATGAGTCTTATCCCGCAGGGTAAAAATGAGGCCACGAGAGACCCGTGAGGTAAGAAACAAAGTAGAAACAAAGAAATCCTTATCCCGTGGTGTTAGGGTTGCAAGCAGATCCGAAGCAAATATGAACTAACAATTATATGTAGATTTAAATACAAAAGATAAAGAAATAAAACAGGACACAGATAACATAGAGATTTAACGTGGTTCACCCAGAATGGGTTACGTCCACCATACACAGCCGTCCAATCTTTCTTATTATCCATCAAAAATTAGTACATCAACCTTACAATGCCTTAAGCATCCCAGCCGCTTATAACATGCATTTTTAGGGCAACAAACAAAGTTGGCCTTTTTAGGGTTTTATTACAATGTCAGTTTTCATCAACAAAAAATGGCAAGGATACGTGCTGAGTGTACAGTACTTTGTTGATCAGTCGCCACATATCAACACACAGAATAGAATAGAGAGTGAAAAGGAGTTGTGGGATAAG
Source organism: Cryptomeria japonica (assembly GCF_030272615.1). NCBI lineage: Eukaryota > Viridiplantae > Streptophyta > Pinopsida > Cupressales > Cupressaceae > Cryptomeria > Cryptomeria japonica. The sequence goes on from NC_081409.1 coordinate 806,125,563, forward strand.
AAAACAAGGAAGAGCAAACAAGGAACGCTTATCCCGCGAGGTGAGGCCGAGTGAAGAAAAATGTCGCAGGATAAGCAAATCAAGGCATAAAACAACAAACACTTATCCCACAAGGTAAATAGGAAGTGCAAAAGGACCCACGGGATAAGAAGACAAAGCAAATGCAAAGGGGATGGTTGTTCCCCCTTATCCTATGCGGAATGCAAGGTCATTTAGCTATCAAACATAGTAAGTGAAGCATGGACTCAGAGTGCCACATCGGACATATGAGGTTGTTAGACATCTGAGGCTATCAGATCTTCATAAAGGCCTGATCTGACGACCATGTTTTAATCTTTCATTGGGCCTGTTGGATGCTTACATGGAGAGATCTCGTGTGTCCATCTTTGTGCGAATCTCTCAGATCGGTAGTGGACATTTGATTTTCTCTATGTCGTTAAGTTTTGAATGCTCTATGTAGGGTGGTTGTCGACCCGATGGTCAAGGACGTTCTTTGCTCAGTTGGCGCTCGATTTCAGACCTGATCTCACTCCAGCTGCTAGAATTCTCCATCATAACTCTAGACATGATGCTTGCAGCCGATTCTAGATGCCACCCATACCTCTTCAATGCAGTTCAGAGACTTTTTGGCTCTACAGGTACACAAAGATGCATTCAGATGTAGGGTTTTCCCTGATTTGTAGAGATTTTTGTTTCTCTAGAGGTAGAGGACGTCTTCCAGAGGGTATTCCAGCATGCTTTTAGATCTGTCGATCTAATCTTCTCCTACCCTCTTAGATTTTGTAACCCAATCAGGATTAGGGTCTTCATCAGTTGTAACCATCTCAGTTATGCTTGAGCTATAAAGGCAATTTTGTGACCTATTTACAGGGGCTTCCCTTCTTTTTCTCTTACAATAGTCTATGACTTCTGCGACTATTAAAAATTACTTGGCCTTTGCATTAATAAGATTTTGCTTGTCTTACCTAGCTCTAGTTTATGCAAATGTGTGTATTTTCTTACCTGTTTGTATGAATGCATCTCTTTCTTATTTTCTCAGCATGAGTGATAGTGTTGACTCCTCTTAGGGTGGCATCTGAGAACATTGTTTGTTTCTCTACCATGATTAAGAATTCCAACCTTGAATTAGTCTTAGAAAGCTAGACTTAGATAGGAATTAGTGTATCCTTTGGGCAGAATTATTGATGTTCTGTGCAGTTACAGGTGGGGGATAGATCAACTTTTAGTCTAGGTGCAAACCTTATTTCCCTTCTTTCATGCAACCCTTTTCTCTCTCTCCCTCCCTTTTCCCTATCTGAACATAACTAGTTTTATCAGTGTTGGGTTGGTCCAATACCTGCGTCAAATTGGAAAGAAAGTCGACCTTCTCCAGAGACTCAACCTCACATTTAGCAAGGTCCCACACTTGGGAGGTTGTTTCGATTTTCCACAAGGTTGATGATCAAGGTTTCTTGGGCCATCAAGGGTGCAAACTTTTGTGACAACAATGTTCTTATAGTGTCCCCCTCTTTTTCTACTTCTAATAACAACCCTGGGGATTATTAGGTTAATCAATGAGAACACCCTCCTCTAGGCTCAAGTGGTTAAAATTAATATTGATGGTGCTTCAAAAACAATTTTGCAAATACTAATGTTGATGAATACTAAGAGGGAGGGGTGAATTAGTATGCCAAAAATATTTGCACTTAAACACTTTGCAAGACTAACAGTAAACCGGTAAAACAATTTAACAAACAAACCGGTTAACAAACATACAAACCAAATAGCTAATAATGCATTCACCCACAGAAGCACAAACAACATAACACAATAGATTTTGACATGGAATCCCAAATGGGAAAAACCACGGTGAGATGAAACTCACAAGTAACTATCTGCAAAATAGGAACCAGACCAGTTAAGGTCTTACGATGTTCTTTACCAGAACAGATCCTGTTAGGAATCTCAATCTCTGTTAGGAGATAAGTCCGATTAAAGACTACCTTGCTAGAGGATTTCAAATCCACAGATGTGAACCACCTTGTTAGAGGATTTACAAAAGGCTTTTGGGCCTACCTAGTTAAGGGCTACAAACTTGTCAAAGATGTGAGTAATCAACAAGCGTTTGATCTATCTAATAGCACAAACTGTTCGGTTAGATCCTTGATAGCTCGTTCTTAATGCACTCTTGCATTACTTCAGTCTTCTACACATTCATTTTCTTTCCAACTCCTCAACCACCTTAAACCCTAGCAATAATATAAACTTTTGTTGCGACCTCATCAACAACATAAAACCCTAAACATGATGTCCTTATAAAGGAACTTGATTTCATGTTGGTCCAATAGGATTACATTACAATTTCCTAGGTTCAATGAACCTGGACCAACTTGGTAACATGACACAAAAAGCACCATTAATGTGTCGGCACTGTCAAACAATCGATGGATGGTAACTCATCACAAAATGTCGGTTAGTAACTCATCACAGAGTATTACCGGTTCATACAAAATGTCGGTTGTCGGTTTGACAAAAATGAAGACTGGTAAAAATGTGTTATGCTGCTTTGGTCCTTCGTACCGCTTGGGATCCACGAACTGCTTGGGGTCAACATGCCACTTCAGACCGGGAAACGCATTCTTCAAAACAACAATAGTCTAAAGACTATAATTCAACATAACAGTTGGAACAAATACCAATTGTGCTCTAACTCATACATATAAAGGGGATCTCAATGCAAGTGTGTGTCCATCAATGACAATCACAACATAACATAAAAAATGCCAACAATCTCCCTCTTTGGCATCGATGGCAACACTTAGGAAAATTTTTTTTTGACATCTAAGTGTTTTACAACAAAATCATGCCATTAGCAAAATTGCTCCCCCTAAGCATATACACTATCCCTTGTCAATACAATGGATAACAATTTTGCATAAAGAGCATAAACATTGAGATATTCAGAGCATATAATCAAAATTTTGACTACCAGATACTTCTCCAAATAGAATTCTTCTCCCCCTTTGCCAACAATGACAAAGCACAGCTGAACAACCCTGTTTTCATTTTATATTAAAAATAATAAAAGTTTATGACAACAAGGAATGATACTTGTCAAAAATAGATTTAAAGTCCTACAAGAATTGTTTCATCGACAAAGACCAGGACTCAAGTAGGGAGGTGGCTACTTCTTGCTCTGTCTGCATCTGGGAGACCTGTTCTTTCATGGCATCAATTGTGCTCATCTCCTGTGTAACAGTTAAGGCATCCAGGTTCAGATAACACTTCTGAAGAATTTGCAACCGTGGGAGTAGAACCAGTTGTAGCTCCTGCAAATCTCTAGATTGAGTGCTGATCTCTTCCTCCATCTTTACTAACTGGATGTGAAACCAGTGAATGGTTTGCCCATAAGTTGTAAAGGAATCATAAGGTGGCTTGAATGTGCTCAAATAGGACTGCAAGTCCTTTTCAAGTTTTTGCTTTTGAGCTAGCACATCATCATAGAATAGATGGGGTTGGCAGATCTTGCTAAGTAGCAGATTCCCCTCATCTAGAGCGTCCCTTATATCCTTTTGTTCTTTCTTCAGTTCATCCCGGAGCTCATTTAATTTCTTCACCAGAGCTATATTAAGAGCTTTTTGATGCTCCTTCTTGACATTGGCCTCTGCTACCTCTTCAAGGCTCTGCACCTGATCATCCACTATTGTGCATAGGAGCTTGAGCTTAGCAAGTGATGAATCAATGTTGGGAAGGTTTGTGTCAGGTATCAAACTGGTAAGCGTATCCACAACCGCTTGAATTACATCCTGCTCCTTCTTTCATCGAATGATTTTAAGGCGCTTTTGAGCTACCTTGATGCTCTGCATTAGCTCTGTTTCACTTGCAGACTGGAGATCAATAGGACTGGTGAGATCAGCTGATTTAGCTTGACTCTCGGTTGCCTTCAGAGTCTCCATCAGGGTGCTCTTCTCTGCTTCTCCTGTCTTGTCCTCTTCCACTTTCTTCTTCTCCACTTCTCTCCTCTTCTTCGCTTCCTTGTCCTCCTCATCCTTTTTCTTTTCTGCTTCCTTCTTCTTCTCCTGTTCCTTATCTTCCTCTTCCTTCTTCTTCCTTTCTGCTTCCTTCTTCTTCTTTTCTTCTTCTTGCTTCTTTTTCTCTTCTTCATCCTTCTTCTTCATCTCTTTTCTGCTTCTCTTCTTCATCCTCTTTCTTCTTCTCCTCTTCATCTTTCTTCTTCTTCTCTTCTTCATCCTTTTTCTTCTGCTTTGCCTCTTCCTTTGCCGCTTCCTGTCTGTCCTTGGCTTGCTTATCAACCTATTTAGCCTGTTGCTCCTACCCTGTTGCCTCAGATGGTGTTTCCTAAGTAACATCCTCAATGTCCAGAGCATCGACATCAATGGTGTTGATCGGTTCAACAACCGGATTTCCTTCATCATCAAATACTTCGTCTGGTTTAGATATAACCAGTTCTTTTTCAGCTTGCCAGATGGCTAGACGCGCTTTGTGAGTCTGGACAGCAGTTCTCATATATAGATGAGTGTCTTTTTTGAAATCATCAACTCTACCTTCTAACAGCCAGAGTCTTCTTCTTCTAGTGAAGAAGAGTCCTTTATTTTGGTCAATAACATCAAACAATTTAGAATTTGACAAGTCGGGAAAGTACTGTGCAAAAAATTTCTCCCTGATTTCCTGTTCCTTTTCTATGGCAATGCACCATCTATTATCTAATGACATATATAAAGAATCTAGTGTCTGAGACTTAATCTCTGAGGGCGACCGATCATTAGCACATAAATACTGAATTATTTCTTTTTCAACCGGTTCCTTTTCATCATCATTAAAGTTGTCAAAACACTTAATTAAGTCATTTAGCACTTTCCTTCTAATATTCTTTATTGTTCTTTGACAATGTGTCAAAGGTTTGTAGGAAGAGATATCTATATTTACCAGTGCAGAAGATGTCAGTTCAATCTTTGTTTTCCTGTTTGCTTGGCATGTTTTCTTTAGCTTTTCCTCAGACACAGTTTCTTCTGAGTTTGGAGAGGTATTCCTTGTCATCCTCTTTCTCTTGAACACTTTAGCCAGTGCAGCTTCCGGTTTCTTCTTGGCTAGTGACCGCTTGGTCACTTTTGGAGTTGCAGTAGTAATCGGTGCAGACGCTACAGACACTGCCTTTACCTTCTTTACTGCTGGTTCTTTTTCTTTCATTGCTGGTGGTTCCTCAACCGATGCTATCCTCTCTAGGTAGGTGCTGGTTCTCTTCGCCTTAGGATCAAGAGGTGAGGCAATAAGGGTAGAGGCATACCCTTCCAGCATATCGTACATCACCTCATAGCCCATTGGCTCCACATCTTCCTGTCTAGGCTCAACAACCTCCATTATGCATTGATCCACCTTGATGGTGAAACAGATATCGTCCTCATATTTCTTGACGATGTTACCTGATATCCTCACTCTTTGGCTCATTTTCCTTTTGAATTCATCAAAATACTTGTTCAAAACATCAGGGTAGCCCGTTCCAATTGCTTCAATGCTTTCCTTAATTTGCTTGGTCACCAATTGGTCACTAGACCATTGGACATCTCCTACTCCTGGAAAGTAGCCTTGGAAATAGAAGAACAACCCAACCAGTAGTTGTCCAAACTTGAACCTAAGTGCATTATCCTGTTTGATCGATTTTAGATTCAACAGGAGTTGTCTCTGCATACCGATGCACAGATCAAATGATGCATCCTCCTTTATCATCCGGTAAGCAACATTTACCGCTGCAGCAGATACAGAGTTAATTCTGATGGCTGAGAATGTCCGGTATCCAATCACCATACATGCATACTTAACCAGATCATCCTTGATAGAATTTACTGTCATGCCTTGTGAGTCGCTCACTGAACCGGTGAGCTTGGACATTTCAGTTTTGCTTACCGTCCTGAGGGCTGGCACTTCCCCTATGTTGTAGAATACGATGACTGTATGAATTGCTTGCGGCATGATGTCATGTGTTCTCTCCAGGTACATATTATCACCATGGACTCTGCTCAAAATGATCCTTATATGATCCTCTGTGAAATCTTCCAGGAAGTAAACAACATTATGGAGCTTTTTCTTCTCCAAAATATTAAACTCCGGTTTGATCTTCTTGTCTTTTCCACAAAAAAAGCCTAACTGGGTGTGGATAGCTAGAGACCCTAGGTCTTCTATCTTGCAATCTATGTAGTCAGAAATTCCCTCTTCTACTATCACACTAGCCGGAACTTGTGATAGGGCATTATACTTGGACTTCCTTTGAATAAAACTTGCAGACTCGATAGATGCACTAGAACTGGTATGAGATGCGGAAGCCATGATATAAATCTTAAGAACTCGAGAAATACCTTTTGAAACATGTGAAATTAGGGCTTGTCGATTCTCCTTCACTTCACACTCCGTCGGTTGCTGAATCACCACTTTGTGTTCTCCACTTGACCATTTCCAGTTTGAATTTGAATCTCCTTCTCGGTTTCTCAATTTCTCAAAATTTCTACTAAAATCACCTTTCGTCGCTCTGCTCTTAGAAAAAACTTTTCTGTGCTCAAAAACTGATAGTGAGAAATGATTTGAAAAATGCTTTTAAACATATTCCTCACCTACCATCATTAATGCTCCTCCATTAGGGTGTAAACCCTAATTTGCCTTTTTACCGTTTCCGGTCTTTTGCCAAACGACATGTATCATATACCAGTTAAGGACTTTTGCCGATGTAAACCGGGGGTTCGAAACATTTCGCCGTTTGCTCCCCCTAAGCTTTTTGAAGCTTAGTCCGGTTCTGTGATTTCCACACTAGGTGCAGAAACCGGTTCCTCTTGTAACATCGTTGGTTTCTCCTTCAAGATTTTGTTCATGTCTTCTTGAACAGTGTCAACATCAATGTTTCCTTCCAGAGTGACTGGTATATCATCATATATGTTCCTTCTTGATCTACAGAATCTGGCAATGTGACCCAGTTTGTTGAAGTGACAGCAGACCAATCCAAGTGCTCTCCAAGGTCCATTGTTCAGGTTTCCATTCTTCCTTCTACATGTTGCAGCAGTGTGACCATGACCATGATAGATCATACAATTTTCTCTCCATCCAGTTGCCGCTTGATAACCACCACTTCTTGGCTGATGATTGAAGGCATTAAACCAGTTGTGATTCCCGTTCACAAAAGGTTCAGGACCAGTTCCTTGGGTCCTCTGAGGATATCTTCTAGTGTTATTCATAATAGACCTGCATTCAGATGCTCTATGCCCATACTTGTTGCATGCATAACAGTTACCATCAAATCTATAGGATCTAGGCTTATCATTTAGAAAATAAGGAAAATTGTTGTAAGCCTTACTCCTACATACATTTGCAGTATGTCCTACTTTAAGACAATTAAAGCAAACAGGTTTAAAATTTTGCTTACCTTTATCCTTTGATGTCGGTTGTTTCTTTGATATTCCAGCATTTGTACCAAAGGTCTCACCTTCCTCATGATCGAAATAACCAAGTCCATTGGTATTCTTGACCGGTTTGGTAGATTCAAGCTTTTGCTCTAGCTCGATAGTGCTCTTGTTGAACTTAGCAAGTATTTCCTTTGACTCAAAGAGTTCTTTGGAAATAGCAGCATTTGTTTCCAACAGGTTTTCATTCTCAGAGATGACAGTGTTCAGTTCTCCTTGCATGTCTTCCTTTTCCACTTTGCTTTCATGGAGTTGAGCATTTAGGGCACTCATCTCTTGTTTCAGCTTGGAGATCTCATGATCTCTTTCTTTCACCAGATCTTCAGCTTTCCTCTGGTTCTCAAGCTCTTGACACATCCAGATAGTCAGTCCTTCCAACTCCTTTCTCAGGTTGGAGTTTGATTCATTCAACTTATTTACTTCAACAATTAGGGCTTCCATGTCAGCTTCATCTGAAGAACTATTTTTAGATAGCTCCATTAGTTTTTCTGCATGTTCTCTCCTTTTTTCTTGAGATGCCTTGTATTTGACCATAAGATCATCATAGGCTTGCTCAGACCGAGTGAGCCGGTGGGTAAGTTCCCTCAAAGTGTATTCCCCCATATCTCTTTCCAAGTGGTTAAAATTATAGAAAGGTTGGCTCTGATACCAATTGATGAATACTAAGAGGGGGTGGAGTGAATTAGTATGCCAAAAATCTTTGCACTTAAACACTTTGCAAGACTAACAGTAAACTGGTAAAATAGTTTAACAGACAAACTGGTTAACAAACATGCAAACCAAATAGCTAATAATGCATTCACCCACAGAAGCACAAACACCATAACATAATAGATTTTGACGTGGAAACCCAAATGGGAAAAACTACGGTGAGATGAAACTCACAAGTAACTATCTGCAAAATAGGAACCAGACCGGTTAAGGTCTTACAATGTTCTTTACTAGAACAGATCCTGTTAGGAATCTCAATCTCTGTTAGGAGATAAGTCCGATTAAAGACTACCTTGCTAGAGGATTTCAGATCCACAGCTGTGAAACGCCTTGTTAGAGGATTACAAAAGGCTTTTGGGCCTACCCAGTTAAGGGCTACAGACTTGTCAAAGATGTGAGTAAACAACAAGCGTTTGATCTATCTAATAGCATAGACTGCTCGGTTAGATCCTCGATAGCTCGTTCTTAATGCACTCCTGCATTACTTCAGTCTTCTACACATTCATACTCTTTCCAACTCCTCAACCACCTTAAACCCTAGCAATAATATAAACTTTTGCTGCGACCTCATCAACAACATAAAAACCTAAACATGATGTCCTTATAAGGGAACCTGATTTCATGTCGGTCCAATAGGATTGCATTACAATTTCCTAGGTTCAATGAATCTAGACCAACTTGGTAACACGACACAAAAAGCACCGTTAATGTGTCGGCACCGTCAAACAATCGGTGGATGGTAACTCATCACAAAATGCTGGTTGGTAACTCATCACAGAGTATTACCGGTTCATACAAAATGCCGGTTGCCGGTTTGACAAAAATGAAGACTGGTAAAAATGTGTTATGCCATTTTGGTCCTTCGTATCGCTTGGGATCCACGAACCGCTTGAGGTCAACATGTCGCTTCAGACCGGGAAGCACATTCTTCAAAACAACAATAGTCTAAAGACTATAATTCAACATACCAGTTGGAACAAATACCGGTTGTGCTCTAACTCATACATATAAAGGGGATCTCAATGCAAGTGTGTGTCCATCAATGACAATCACAACATAAACATAAAAAATGCCAATAAATGTGAGAGGTGTTTTTCATAATCATTATGGAAAATTTAAGTTTTATTTTGTAGGTAAGATTGGTGTTGGTTCTAATAATTTTGTGAAAGCTATGACCATTCACCAAGCTCTTTTATATACTAAACAAAGACATTTTATTGATGTTATTTTTAAATCAAATTCTAAAATCTCAGTTGATCATTTCAAAGAAAATCCTCCTCTCATTTCAAGACGTGACAATTGAATGAATGTAAGAAAGACATCAACATCCTCATTCATGGTTTCATTATTGTTAAGTGGAACCATACTAGAAGAGAAAGCAATCATGTTGCTTATTGTTTTGGCTAAATCAACTTTTAACTAAAATAACATTAAGATTAAAACTAAAAATGACCAAAATTGCCCTTATCTAAGATATGAATAGAAACTTCATTGATTTTGTGAATGCTAATTACAATGCCTCTTTGAATTCATCATTCTTCCTATCATATTTCTTGTTAGTGTGTAGATTCTTTTGGTATTCTTTCTATTTATTCCACCATGGATAACCTTATTATAACGATTTTTAAATAGTTCTTTATGTTGATTCAATTCTTTTAACATATAGGTAAATATTATTTCTATTACTAAACACATGTACAATCTTGAAGGAAATACGTGTGCATAACGTATGTATAGTGTTTGGAGGTTTGCTTTTCTCTTGTTGATTGTCTATATATGACCCATTTAGATTTTCTTGATTCTTTGAAACTGATGTGCCATATGTTTATCTTTAAGATAAACAAACTTACTTTATAATTATTATTTTTAAACATTTTTTTAAGCCTTTACATTTAAAAAATCTCTTAAATAATAATCAAAACCAATTTCTAGAAATAAATATAAATGTAATTAGATAAAACTCAATATTATGTACCAGTGTTGAATAGTATTTGTACACTTATTATTCAATAAAAAAAATGACTTACTCCAATTACAAGAATAAAAGCTACCAATAGCTAACAAAAAAAAAACTCTTTTAAGAAAAGTTGTGTTCCTTATATGTACTCACTATTCATTAAAAACAAGATCAAAACAAACATTCAACTACTCGATCCTCTTCCCTATACAATATTATGTACCATGTTCAATAGTATTTGTAGACTTGTTATTCGATGAAAAAATGACTTACTCTTTTCTTATATTGAACGGAACAATTACAAGAATAAAAACTACCAATAGATAACAAAAACAACTAACTGTTAAAAAAAATTGTGTTTATTATATCCTCACTATTTCGTTAAAAACAAGGTCGAAGTGAATGCTCAACTACTCTATTAATTATAAAATACTCCTATTCACTAAAAAAAAAAAAGAAGATACAAGATCACTTCGAAGAGTCACAACAACAGTATCTAAAAAACAAATAAACAACAATAACAATCGTTAAACAGTGAGAGCAACACCAATAAGAACGATCCTCTCTCCTATCTAATTTTCACCCTTACAAATAGAAATAAATAGAAATAGCGACACATACAATCTAATTAGACAGTACACCGAACTTTCCTGCAAAACTAATGCCGACCATGGGATACGATTTCAATGCATTTATATCGGGCACCAGATTGGTTGGCAGTTACCAGTTGGGTTCGGTGCTAGTCACAAATACTTTGACCAACCTTGCGGAAAAACAGGCCCGAAGCATTCATTGCCATTAAAGAACCCTCTGTAAAGTTGTATTCATGGCCGTTTAAACACCAACTTTTAACATGCATTCACATCTCTGAACATCAAGATAGCCAGCATCTTTACCAGCGCCATTCATTGAACAAATCCACATCACTGTATTTCTCCTCTGTTTTACTCTCTTTGGATTGAATTGCACCGCCCTTTCTTTGGTGGACCTCTTCAGCCTATATATATACATTTGACAGGCTTCCCCAAACACCCATTCATTCATTTGTTCCTCTGTTTGTTCTCTGTTTGAAGAAGATGGCTAAGGTTGTGGACTTGGATTTGGAATTGAAAGTCGCTCCCAAAAAGCTGTGGGAAGGTGTCAGGGAATCTACAACACTTTTTCCCAAGATCCTGCCTTCTCTCTTCAAGAGCATTGAAACAGTGGAAGGAGATGGGAAAAGTGTGGGCACTGTGAGGCACATCAAGTATGGAGATGGCATGGCAGGAGTGACATTTGGCAAGGAGAAGGTTGTTGCAGTGGATGAGCAGAACATGTGTGTCACTGTCTCTCTTGTAGAGGGTGAGCTTCTGGGGTACTATAAGGTGTTTAAGCCTACTCTGAAGGTGCTGCCAGGAAGTGATGCCAATTCATGCCTTGTGAAATGGAGTGTTGAGTATGAACCTGCTGCTGCTGAGGTCCCTCCTCCTGATATGGTCAAGGAAAGTGCTGTCAAGACTTTCAAGGCCCTTGAAGGCTACCTTCTGACTGCTTGAGTTAGGAGAGCTTTTTACTTGTTGATATGTACTAGAATAAAGGAACGGGTGTGCTGATTGTTGAACCAATTTAAGGTTGGGTTTGCAAGAATCAGTTTAGAGAGATGGGTAGCCTGTAATTTGGTGAGAGATAAGATTATCTATGAGTATTGTTGTTGGTATTCTGTATCTACACTTTGAATGGTAATGGTCTTAAATTTTATTTCTATTTAAATAAGCACACATCATGGTGACATTTGTGGACTTTTGATCATTTCTATTGAAAAAGCTCTAAAACGCAGGTCAAATGATGAATTGGTGATCCACAAAATAGAGATCTAAATGCTGTGCTAGCTCTTGAATGATAGGGCACATTTTCATACTCAGGTTTTGAGTGATGTCTTGTATGAATAAAATTGTAGCTCAGATAAGTTTTCTGGAAGTAACCAATCAACCCATTTACATTTACATGTTTTCTAACAATTTATTTTTTGTATTTTTAAGGTGTAGGCATACTTTATTTAAATATGATATACATTTATGGTCAAATGATCAAAAGATCACTTCATTCCTATCATAAAATGGTAAATAGTTGTTCCACTTTTACTTATTAAAGTTTATTTTTGAGCATTGAATTGGGTAATGTTTATGAAAAACCATGTAGACAAAATTTAAGCTTAAATTTATAAGCTATACTTCATCATTAATCAAATTTGATCAACAAGCCTATGTGATTAATATCATTGGTATAGAAGTACATGCAAGAAAAATATATGATCAAATGATCACCTCATCCTTATTATAAAATGGTAAATAGTTGTCTCGCTTTTATTTGTCAAAGTTTACTTTTGAGCAATGAATTGGGTAATGTAACTTATGAAGAGCTATGTAGACAAGTTTTCTTTTGAGCATTGAATAGGGTAATGTTTATGAACAACCACATAGACAAGAATTAAGTTTAAATTTATAATTTATTGTTCATTATTAACCAAATCAGATCATGCCCTTGGTATAAAAGTACATGTAAGAAAAATAAAGGAAAAAAATATAAATCACAATTGAAAATTTATACCTTTAAAATTGATGTTGAATTTGGAATTTGAAAATGAACATTGAGGTAAAGAGATACTTTGATGACTTGTAAGGAAGAGAAGTTTCTATTTTTTCATATGGCTACTAAATAGGCCTACACATCTTTGATCTTCATAATGAATAAGATCTTGTAAAGAAATGTGATTTCTAGGAAGAGATAGTAAAATCTTTCATGAATTTCATAATTCATAGGACACTTAAATTACAAACTCCTCCTCTAATTCTATTTTATTGTTGCAAAGTGTTTAGATTTAGATTCATCAATCTCTTAAAATAAAGTTTGGTGTACTTTATGCCAAGTTGATGAGAGCATACTTGCAATTAGCTCAAAGAAAATCTCAATTTAAAAGGTTGGTGTACTTGAGAAAAATCTATTTCCTATATGAATAGTGCTTAAACTAGTGTTACATTTTTGTGACAACTTCTGTATGAATATGGTGCTCCAAGTAGAGATGCATTTTTTACGAGAATGATTCTATTGATTTTGTTGAAGTTGATTTTATGCAAGTGAGAGGAAAACAATGTTAGATCTCTAAAAAATGCTTTAAATTTTTATCTAAGAAATAGTGATATACTAAGATAAATAAATCTCAATAATAAGATTGACAAAAATATAAAAACAAAAAGACTTGCATATTAAAACATGAGTTATTACTATTTTTTTTTTAAAATGTACTAATATGATTAAGTCCACTTACTTTAAGAAAAAATACAAAGATAAGTAACTAATAAGAAACTTAATTTAATCTAATAGTTTACTTTGCATAAAAAAAAAAAAATTGATAAAGAAATGTAACTGAATAAAATCAAATGATTTTGTTATTTAAACTATGAAAGAAAAAAAGGAGAAAATGTTGGAATATCTAATATTGTGTGTCCAAATTTAAAATTGGAGTTGTCTTTACTTTTAATTCAGAATTGTATAAAAAAATTTTTATAGATGTCCTCTCTTTAAAGGTCACTGCAATTATGCCAAGTCTATCTACATTCCTTTAACTTCTAAGAGTAACCAAGTTTTTATAATTTATACTATTTTAAAATTTCCCTCAACAACTCTCTAGAAAAAATAGTGTGAAGGAGAATTTCACATATATTATAATCTCATTTGTTAAAAGGTGAAAATAGAGAGTACCATTATGCTACAATGTTTTCATTAACACAACTCACATTATGTGAATAGTCTATTAGTTTGATAAAATAATTGTTTTGTGTTTTATTTTTTATTTCTTATATCTGTTAGTGTTTCTATATATTCTTTGAAGTTAATTGTTTGTATAGGAAAGAATAAATATACAACAACATTCAAAATCTACTACAAGTGACCACAAATGGAATGTGAAGTATAAGGTTGACTATGCCTAGTAGGAATAGTCATATTTTCTAAGGGGCATGCCCCAAATTGTATGTATATGTATAAGATACTATGATGATGTAATAAGTAAGAAGAAAAAAAAGATAGGAAGGAAATATATTAAGTGTGGAAGATCTTGTATATGATATTATATGCAGTAAGAGATATTTATATAAAAAGGAAGTTGATGGTTATGATGTGTGTAGATGTTTAATTATTGTATGGCATATTATTAATCATAATCAAGATACCACATGTTAGTATTTTATACCATAGATCCTCTAATCATCCTCCTCTTGTAGTTATCGAGGTACCAATACAACATTTAAGATTCATAAGACTCAAAACTCTTATTTATGCTCCCACTCTTCTTACTGACATATGATTCCATTATAAAAACCCTAATAAATAGTACAGAATAGATTAGAGCAATAAGTAAAATTTGTAAAGAAATGCATTAAGGAGGATGCTATACGAAAGACAAAAAAATTATGATCAGCAACAGATTCTCTTAAGTCTTAGCCTTGTGAGAGGGGCTAGGAACCTAGGGGATGGCAAATGGATGGAGGAGATCTTTGTGACCACTCAAAGTAGGCCTCTTATAAGAACAATGAGATCCATAAATGGGTCAATGAAACACCAAATCATAAACACCTATGGTCAAAGGGGATAATAAAATATTAAGAGATGTTAGAGAAGAATTACAATTGACAACATAGTTGTACATGGAAATTAGGTGACAAAGATAGACCCAAGAACATCAAGAAAGATATTGAAAAAGAATGGAGAAGATAAGGATGGAGTTAGAGTACACCAAGAAGGTTGTTGTTGAAGATGAGTTAGAGCACGCCAAAGATGGTGCTACCAAAAAGGAAAAAAAAAACATGTCATAAGGGTTGTTGCTAAGATAGAATAAGAGTGTGTCAAGGGCCATGACGTAACAAAGATATGCATATTTTTTGGAGAAGAAAGATACAAAAGAGTGTGCCACACTGGCTACAAATGATAAGAACAAAACATAATTATATGATCTAATTTTAAAGAAAAACAATTTACATCTTGACAAATCAACATAAATGCTAATAGATCTACTAGAACACAAAAAAAGGGTTATCCCAAAAAAAATTGGAAATAAAGTTGTGGTAGCATCAAGGCTCCAACTCTTCTTGTACTAACTTGAACACGGCAAATGAAACCTTGAACTTATTCAATATTTAGATCACCATTGATAAAACGTTTAACAAATTCTTAAACTCTCTAGAAAACTTGCAACGTTTAAGATATCATTCAACATATTTAGAACAATTAGTTAATAAAATAAAGAAAAGAAGAAATGTCAATACATGAATAAAACAAAACATAACATGTTAAAACTTAGATAATAAGACAACCAAAATAAACATAAAAAATGGAACATCCTCAATAACTAATGATGTGTCTAACGAATGAAAAGTCATCTCTGAAGATAAAATAACATTTGCCAAGAAGTTCATTGTTGTGATGCCAATTCATGCCTTGTGAAGCAGTGTGTTGAATTTGTGCCTAGTAGTGTTGATGTCCCTCCTAAAATGGTAAAGGAAAGTTAACCTGCCACCTTCTAAAAACTTTTTGAATCAACAAAGCTTTCCCATGTGTATATGCACTAGACTAAAAGTTCAAATAGAGTATTTAGATTTTTTGAGTAGGTTTTTGCATGAATAGTTTAGTCATTTAAATTATGTGTCTTCAATAGTTTCCACTATTTCATGCACTAAAGGAGTTTATCAAGATTGTGTACTTGCTAGACATAGTCACCATCCCTTTAAAGCCTCTCATGCTACAACACCTCTTGTGTTGGTTCATAATGACTTGATATCATTTTCAAATCCTTCATTTTAAGGGCTAAGTATGTGGTCACCTTTATTAATGACTTCTCCTTATACACATAGGTGTACTTTCTAAAGTACAAGAAAGAGGTTTCACCACTTTCGAGATCTTCAATGTGTTTGTGAAGAAGCAAACAAATCAAGTTCCATTTGACAAGTATCCATAGATCATGGAAGAGTGTGAACCAAATATTTTAGGAATTTTATGACAAACATGAAAATTCAATTCTACTTCAACAAAAAAATTAAGTATGAAAGTTATCATGATATCCAACAAATATTTATCATTGAACAACGAAATACAAAATATCGACAAATTTAACTCCCATTTGCCATGTGTACTCCCGCCAGGGGAAAGGACCTAGTACCTAAACATGTTCCAATGGTTGTGATAACAATTGTTGATTTAATACCCACACTTGTTGATTTAATGTCCCTTGTTTTTTTAGAACATTGCACCAATAGTTGTGACTTTAAAGTTTTTATTGCTGATGATGACTACCCATAATTGAATGAAAGGTATCCCTTAGTTCTAAAAAGCAACCAATCATCTAATAACACATTAGCTACACAAGTATAACTCTCTCTTTTGCACAACCATCAATCTCACTTTTTTGGGGCTGTTTCAGACACCTTGGCTAAAAGCATGCTGATCTGGCATCATATTTGATGATGTGGCCCTAAAACCTTAGTTATAAGTAGGGGACTTGCCAAGTAAGCCGCTGTAAAAAATTTGGGGTGAATTGAAATTTCCACATAGGATTTTGATAAGCACAAAGTTAGGGTGCTCAACTACTGGGTCCTCTCCCCTATCTCAAAGAAAGAATACATATTTAGACAATCAGCCATAAATCTCTTAAATTTAGAAGCCCTTTCTTATATAAAAAAATGAAAAAAATGATACTTGAAACAAAGTTTTAATTAGTCAAATTTAGAATAAATGACAAATAAGTGTTCGACGAAAAAAAATTACCTTCTAACTTTTCTTAAACCTTTTTCAATATAACTATTGCGTACACATCTTTTTGAGAAAATTTCTTGTCAAATTAAGGTAACTGATACTCTAAGGCTTTACTCTGATATATTTCATCAGGGGACCTTTCTTTTCTCGTAGATCACATTATGCAAGAAGAATGTCAAGGTTAAGCAACAACAACAGCAGATTAAAGAACAAATTATGAATTTTTAGTCTGAGAGTAAGCTCAGTCCTTGTAAAGATGTAATAAATCTTTTATACTCATTATCATTTTCTTTTTGTCCTTGTAACTGGACTTCTCTTGATTCAACTATGTTCTTCAGCTACCTTTATAACTTCAATTTTATAATCTTTAATTGCTTTGTTCAATATTAAAAAAAAAATTGTCCCTACCTAATACCAAATAAAATGGAAAAATATAAAGACAGCTTATTTACAAATTTCTTCTTTTCCCATGAGCATAGAAAAGAGGTTCCCAGTTTTGTGGGTAGAAGATATAAAATTACTACCTAGGTAGACTTGTTACTTTTGACCACCATAATAACTTTCAAACCATTATGTACAAACTCTGACTGAGAGCTCTTCCTAACTGATGGATCGTAGAAAATGAGGCAGTTTGCCCGTTAAAACACGGTATATGCATTCAAGTTTGAAATGCAGTTGAAAGTCATGAACTGTCCAAGTCGACTGATAAATAGCTGAAATTTGTATGTCTTCAACCTGTGACTATGACCACAAGCTGACGAATGATCTGTAACATATTTTCTTTTCCAATATTCTTGTCTACCTACTAATATCCTATCAAATGCCATGAAAGCAGGATAGAAAATTCAAATCAGTAAGAATTGACTTAAGAGCTTGGATAGAAGATTGGTCAAAGCTGTACATTTTTTCAAATTCATTTCTGACATTAATCTAATGAGAATATTAGATCCATTCAGATACCTGATACCAGAAAAATATGAAAAATATGCAGCCCTTATCTTGTTCTTCTCCTCATAGGAGAAACTGGTGAAGTTCAATGTGAAATACTGAGCTTAAACAGATCTAGAGCACTACAACTGTTCCAAACTATTCCAAGAAAGAGAGTAGAGGCTTCAATAGGCATTTGATTCAGTGTATGCTCAAGAAAACTTCTAACTCAATTACAAAATTGGTCTAAACTAACCAGTTAAAAAACTTCAATCCTGTATGCACATATATCCAAAAATGTCCTATACCATCAATTGAACTTTCCTAAAGTAATGCTAGCTTAAGTCTGCCCAAACAAATTATGTTTAAAATCCAGATAAACAAAGTTGGAGCAGCCTAAGGATCTGAAATACTGATATGATGCCAAAACACAAAATATATAGGTAGTGGCACTACAAATGCCATTCAACTCAACCACCAAAATACAGAGATACCTAGAAGCATATGTGTTCTTGCAACTGAAATGATATTCTAGAAGAATATATAGTTTCAAGTGTTTAGCAAAAGTATATGAAAACCTCAATTTAGTTGAAACTTGAAAACAATTTGTTTAAAGTAGTTTCCATTCCTCCTAGATGTCATACCTAAAGATTGCACAATCCACCAGATGTCCAGACACCAAAGAATTTCATTCGTAGATAGAAGTAGCTATGCACTACATTACCAAAAACATAACAGTTCCGTCCATTTCTGGGAAGAAACTTGATTGAAAATGCTGACAGGAGTAAATTACCTATAATGGCACTATAACTGCCATTTAGCTCAAATAGCACAATAGAGAGACTTCTAGAAGCATGCATGTTCATGCAACTGACCTGGTATTCTAGAAATTTATAGTGTTAAGTGTTCAATAATGAATGCCAGAAATCTCCTGGATAATTAACACTTGAAAACAATTTGTTTAAGTTGGTGCTTATCCCTGCACAATAGCACAGCCAAAGAGTGTAGAAGTCAACAACTGTATGGAGAATCCCATACATGCATAGAAGTAGTTGTGCACTATTTTACCAGAAAGTTAGAAACATAATAGATCCTTCCATTCTTTACTGTGGGAAACAAGCTGCATTTTCCGTCTGAAATCACACTTCTGTTTAAACAGATTTACAAAACTGAAAAGATAGGAAGATGTCCCAAGACGCGTTGGGCTTTAAAAACACATTTTTATTGACACATTACATTTGCATTTATGACATGCCTGCAAATGCACAGTTCTTTGATAGAATAGGTCTCAATTATTATAGTTTTATTGTGTCACGTAAAAGGCATAGCAACGGGGTGAAATCGAACCAGTTACAGTGTGCTAACAAAAATATAATTTTGTCTATTTAAAAAATCTGCATGCCAAGGATCAATAACGTTTCATATCAAATGCTAAGATGGTGTTTACTTTTCATAAAAGCGAGCACACTACTCTGCCTCTTTTGGCAGAGCTTTAGCTGCTTTTTGTTTAAATTTCCTTTGCTTTCTGTAAGGAAAAGACTTCAATGGAATTTCAAATTTCTTTGTAAGTACCCCAAATTGGGTGATCCTGGCCTCGTCTCTAGAATGATAGGGTGCGCCAATAACCAGCTACAGAATCTCTACCATGATTGTAAGACTTTACTATTCAAACAAGTGTTTGACACTAACCAGATACATGATCTCTTTTGCAATGTTTCAGAGTCCATCTTTCCATGCTCTTAGAAATGAGGTTGTCAAACAAATAGCTCTTAAAAGCAAATGAAAGATTGGACAGCGGGGAAGAAGAGTGAAAACATGGTTGAATCAAAGCATGAGAAAATGCGAGTTGCCCTGTTTCTAGATGATGTTTGGGAAACAAGTCCAAACCTACTTGTTAGAGGAATTGTGTGCCTCACTTTGCACACCTCAACTCCAATTGCCATGTCTAAAAATCATAGTGTTCACTCACAGATGTGTGTTCCACCTCAATCAATCATTCAAATGCAAGACTTAAACGAGGATGATAGCTGGAGATTGTTTTCATGCATAAAAAAATCTACAATAATAGACTTTTGACTTGTGAAAATCAAAACATGTGCTTGACAACCATAATATACTTCCAAACCATGATGTATAAACTCTGACTTAGAGCTCTCCAGAGTCCACAACTCATAAATGGAAGAAAATAAGGTAGTTCGACTGTTTAAACACAGTATATGAAGTCAAGTTTTAAATCTTCAAAGTAGTTGATCATGAATTTTATGTCTTCAATCTGTGACAATGACCACATGCTGATGGATGATCTGTAACTTAATTTCTTTCCTAATTTTCTTGTCTAACGAGGACTCTCTGAAGCTATAAATTTATAGCGTTTCATATCAAAAGCTAAGATAGCATTTGTTGGCATTATGAGAACCGGCATGAAGACATAATGATATTGTATGTTGTCATTGATGTCAATATGTGACATAATGTGAACCGGCACATGTGATAGGCGAGTGATAGGTGAGGAGAGAGGAACCGGCATATGTATGAACCGGTTTATATGCCAAAGTAAAGCGGCATATTTGTTCAAGATAAATCGGCATGCAATTACGGGAACCGACACATGGAAGCATTGTGTTACTACTGGTTG
Source organism: Cryptomeria japonica (assembly GCF_030272615.1). NCBI lineage: Eukaryota > Viridiplantae > Streptophyta > Pinopsida > Cupressales > Cupressaceae > Cryptomeria > Cryptomeria japonica. The sequence continues at coordinate 806,146,018 of NC_081409.1, forward strand.
GTAGGTAGTTTCCACTTCAGGATTTCCGGTTGGAGTAACTCAAACCTGTGTGACTCAATCGGTGATCTTTGTGTGATGAGTTAGCAGAATAATGGAGAACAAATCGTGTTGCCACGTAAGCTCTGTGCGCGTGAAGGATCTTGCATGAAGAAGACTATTCCTATCTACCTCGAGAATGTGCGAAGTCTGTCAAATGGTGATAACGCATGATGGGTTATCAGCCGCCATGAAATCGGTGGAAAATGGACGATGGAGAATATCTTGAGATCGATTCAAGATTGTTGCATTTAATGCAGTATGATTCAACGGTCAGGATTGAACTGCTTGAATTGCTTAACCTAACAGGTTTAGGGTTTAGGGTTTTTGCTATCGACCTATCTATTTCCTATAAGGTCGATGTTGTGTTTCTTTCTAAAGTTGTTGGCAAAAGTTGTGAGTGTGTATCCAAGGGTAGTGATATGTGATTCTTGCCAGACCAAAGGAGATAAGAGATACCTGCAAAGTGAATGTGCAGAAGGAGAAGAGGAGCCAAAATGGATTTGCATTAGCATTGAGTGCTGTTATCAGATCATTGTAATTCTTGTTGATCTTTAACCACTTCAACAGTTGTGAAATCCCTTAACAGGGTAGCCTTAACTGGGCTTGATGCAAAATCCCTTAACATGCTTCATTCAAATCCCTTAATAGGGTAACTCGAGGTTAATGAGTTCTGAGAAGCTATAGAGCTCTGGAGATCCTTTAGCTATTGAGTTCTTGAAATCCTCTAACAAGGTAACCCTAACCGGGTATTATAGCCATCCCTTAACCGGGTGATCCCTAACAGGATTGGTTCCTAGCAGAACCTATTGTAATGTTTTTAACCGGACAAGGCTCCTAACAGAGCAGACTTCAAAAGAGTTCAAAAGCAACTTGTGGGTATTCATCTCCATCGTGGTTTTTCCCAGTTGGGTTTCCACGTGAAAAATATGTGTAATGCTTTTACCTTGTGATGCTTTGTTTTTACCTATTGAGCATATGATGGTTCTGTGTTTTATGCCTGTCTATAAAACATATTGAACTTGCTGTTATGAAGATCTGATGTTAGTTTACCTGTTCATACATGAGAGCGTAATGGTACTGTAGTATTGAGCTAAGAGGAAAGCTTAGTGAGTGACCGGTTTATGATTGTTTGAGATGTACTGGATATTACCGGTTGAACTCTGTTTTAACTAGTATCCCTATTTGTCAGTCATCTGGAGTATTTGCTGTCAAACCAGTTTTGGACTGTATTTGTGTTTGTACTGATTCACTCCCCCCCCCTCTCAGTACTGGCTTGGTACTAGTGGTTCATCATTGAGTTATCAGCATTTGCTTTTCATAAAAGCAAGCAGATTAGTTTGCCTCTTTTGCCAGAGCTTTAGATGCTTTTTGTTTAAATTCCCCTTGCTTTCTGTGAGGAAAAGGCTTACTGGAATTTCAATTTCTAAGGTACCTAAAAGTGGGCGATCCTGGCTTCATCTCTGGAATGATTGGTTGCGCCATTCAGGTGGCTGCAAATTAGATCATTCAATGCATCAATGTTGCCATCAGATGCAGGAAAGAGTTGGATGCCCTCAAAATTTGGCCTCTCAAAATTCAATCATTGAACATGGAAATGCAAGAATATCGAGAAGCTTTGAACTCTGGAAGAACAAGTACATCCCTTCACTGTTCTTTACCCTCAACGGTCAACAGCTGGTTGAATGAATTGAATGCTCTTCTAGAGGAAGCATCTGATTTGGTCAGACATTGCACTATACGGTCATATTGTCATCTTTTTTCTCGTTACAGAACAAGTACAAAGATTAGGAAACTCATTGCAAATGTGGAGAAACATGTAGCCTCCACGCCTTCAGTTGCTTTTCTGCACCAACTGCAACATCATATGGCCAATCGACAAGTGCTTGAGAAAATTAAAGAGATGAAGGATTCTCTTAATCTGCTTACTTCAGCATTTGCCGAAACATCTGGAGATTTTCAATTCAATTCTTCAGCCGCTCCCAACATGAAGAATATTGAGGAAGCACTTGTCATCGGACAAGATTCTGTATCCACCAGGCTTGAGGGGCTAATTGATTCAGAGCAGCACAAAAATATGTCTCGTTTCAGCATAGTTGGGAAGGGCGGCGTCGGTAAGACACAACTACTTAAACAAGTCTTCAATAGTAACCAGGTACAGAATCTCTTTTGCAATGACTTGATGCTCTGGCTTACTGTCTCACAGAGTCCATCTTTCCATGCTCTAAGAAATGAACTTGTGAAACAAATAGCTCTTATAAATGAAAGATTGGACAGCAAAGAAGAAGACTGTGTGAAAACATGGTTGAATCAAAGCATGAGAAAATACAAGTTTGCCCTGTTTTTAGATGATGTTTGGGAAACAAGTGCAACCTCGTTATTAGAGGAACTGTGTGTGATTAGAAACAATTTTGAAATATTGAAAAATATTTTCATATTTTTTTCTAGTTTTTTCTACATGTTAGTAATTGGGTTTTTTGAAGGCCTTTGGGGCATTTTCAGCCCTTGAAACTTTGCTCAGACCTTTAGAGCATGCTCTATTAGGACTTGGCTTTCAACTCTTGGAGACCTTTCCAACTAGTTAAATGGCTCGCAATTTCGAGTCCTAAGTGGAAAGTTAGGTCTAGTCAAAGTTAGGACAAAATTTGATATAGTTTTTTAGAAAATTTCGTAGTTTTTAATTTTATTATGTAATAAACAAATAAGATTGTTGAGTTTCGATTCTCAAGGGGTTTTGGTGACCCTTAGAATCTCATGAATTGTTATATGGTGGATTTTTGAATAGAATGAACTACTTTTTGACTTGCTTCAATTCTGTGTTTACCTTGTTTGTGTAAGCAAATCCACAATACCGCAGATTCTCACTTAGGTGTTGTCATCTGAATCCATAATTCGGATCAGTGGTATCAGAGCAAGTTCACTTTTGTATGTCATATCACACGTGATCAACATTTCAAAGATTGTGGTTGGAAACAAGAAATCCTTCAGACTATCTTCCTTTGAGATGCACACGATCGCAGATGGCTAAGTTGCAGACCGACAATGACATTAAAGCGTTGGTTGCAGATGCATTAACAAAACAACGTGAAGAAATGATAGAGCAGTTCAAGCAAATGTTGGAAAGTCGCGAGTCACAAGCAAACCCACCATTCACAAGGTATACACCATTCAAAGTGCAAGTGAATTTTGATATACCCACGTTTCAAGGAAAGATTGATGCGGATGTTGTTGATGATTGGGTTTCAAATTGGAAAGGTATTTCTCTGTCAACTAATTCTTAGATGAAGAGAAAATTACCTTCGCTCTTCTCAAAGCTGAAAATCATGTGAAAGATTCATGGGAAGCAAAGTTAGCATCCAAGGCAGTAGAAACTAGCAGTACTTTTATTTTTGATAAAACCCACATGGGGGGAATTCATGGAGAAAATAAAGGAAGAATATTTTCCTGTAGATACATATGAACATAAATATATGCAGTAGCAATTGCTTCGACAGAAAAAGGACCAAATTGTTTAGGAATATACTAATATGTTTCATGCTTTAGCAGCAAAACTTGGCATCAAAGTTTGTGAGAAGCATCGAGTTCTGAAATATCAAAGTGGGCTCCATAGGTATATCCAAACCGAAATGGAATTCTTGAACATAGAGACTTTACCTAGTGCATATAAATTTGCTACAAAAATTGAGGAGAAATTAAGGGAGGAGGGAAAACTTAGCAAGTAACAAATGGAAGGGTTAAGGTGGCAAAACTACATGGAAACAAACTTCCAAGGAATATTCTCCCAATTCACCATCGAAAAAGGCATGGGGTATGAAGAAGGAACAAGAGAACGATATGTGGTGTGAATTCCATAAAAGTCCCTCTCATAACATAAAAGATTGCATAATTATAAAAAGTTTAATGATGGAGATGCATGAGGACAAGGCAAAACCTAAGGTGGCAGAATCTTGCACAGAAGAAAGTCATGAATAGGTCATTGAGGATGATCCATATGCAACAGTAGCTACTACAAAGATATTGCTTCGGGAGGATGAGGAAAGATTGTTCCATTCACAAATGTGGGTCCGAGAAAAAGCCCTACACTTTATTGTTGATAGTGGAAGTCAAACGAACCTAATATCAGCAAAGATTGTGAAGATATTGAATCTGAAAACAACAACACACCCACAACCCTATTCAATGGGATGGCTAAGTCAAGGGAGAGATATTCAAGTGCACTAGCAGTGTCGCCTTTCATACTCTATAAAGTCCTTCAAAAATGAGGTAAGCAATGATGTAGCTCCTCTAGATGTTTGTGATGTTCTGTTGGGACAACCATATATGTACCAGCACCATGGTGTTTATGAGTCCAGACCTCACAACGTGACAATCAGATTGGGCAAGCAGAAATACCGAATACCAGAGGTAAGCCCTGCATACTCTACATCTTTGATTAGTACTAAGGAATGTAGGAGGTTGGTTGCCAGAACGAGAACATTCATATTATTGATAATTCGTTCTAAAGAAAAAAGGAAATAAATATATAATTCCCATGCCATCACAAACACCACAACACTGCAGAAAAGATCAATGGATCAGATTTTGATAAAATATGAGAATCTGTTTAAGTTACCAACTATGGTACCTTCACACTACCAAGTGAGACACACTATTGATTTGATACTGGGAACTCCATTGCCTAATGAACTAGTCTACCGTAGATCAGTATTAGAAAATAATGAAATTAAGAGGCAAATACAAGAATTGATTAAGAAAGGACATATTCGTCCAAGTGCACACCCTGTGGCAGTCCCATTGTTCTGGCAAAGAAAAAGGATGGAACTTGGAGACTTTGTATTGACTATAGGGCCTTGAACAAAATTATAGTAAAAAATAGGTATCCACTTCCCTGGATAGATGACCTTTTGGATCAGCTTAGAGGGGCCTGATTCTTCACAAAAATTGATTTGAAATCCGGATACCATCAAGGGGTATGTGCACAAAGATGGTGGTCAGAAAAGTGGACACCACCAAAAAAAAACATGGAAAAACAAGCAACGCGTACGTGATTTTAAAATTTGAAACTCCCGCGTACGCGCTTAGGTTTGTTCTTCCCGAGCCTAGAGAAGATAGCGCGTATGCGCTGCTTTTAGGAAAATGAGCGCGTACGCGCTACACCAAGGAAAATGAGCGCGTACGCGCTACGCCTAGGAAAATGAGTGAGTACGCTCTGCTCATAGGAAAATGAGCGCGTACGTGCTAATAATCCACATATAACTGCGTACACGGTGCCTGGTAAAAAAAGTAAAAAAAATAAAATTGGATCTCATTTACCCATGAATAGCGCATTTTTTACTTCATTTTTTCTCCATTTCCTCTTCTAAACCGTGAATGGGGCTCTAGATTTGTCCTCCAAGCTATGGATCAAGGTTAATTTTTGTTAATTTTTGTCTTTCTTTCCTGTTTGTTCAATTTGTTTTACATTTTGAATTTAATTTCATTAATTTTGATTAGGTTTTTTCATTTTTTTTTTCAAAAACCAGATTCTTCTAATCCGGAACAAGAACAACCAAATGCACCTCTTGAAAACCCACAAGAACAACTAAATGCACCTCCTGAAAACACACAAGAACAACCCCCAATTCCTCCTTTTGACTGCACACCCGAAACACAGGAGCAATTAATTAATCAGTTAGGACAAAATACATCTAAAATCAATAGACTGATTGTTAAATTGAAAACTTCTGAACTTGAGCATCATCAATTCCTCGCCACTAGCCTAGAAACATTAGCTAGTGGTGCCATAGCTGTTTCCACACAAATTACCAAATGGGGAAGCTTTATGGACAGGTGTCATCAATTCTATGTTGATGGGCTATCATACGATGGAGTAAAAAATAAAAATATTACTAAACAACAAATATGTGCCCTTTTCGTTGATCTCAAAACTGGTCAGTCATTACCTCTTAATGCAAAGAGGTTTCCCATACATTGGTGTACCCATGTACAGATGAAGAATATTTTTTGGTAGAGGTGGTGGATGGTCTTTGATGATCCACCTTGTAATAATTATGAGGTGCCATTATATTTTTTGAGAAAAGTATATTGTGAGTTTGTGCTCAATGTGCACCCAAACTATTTTGACATGAGAGAGTTCCATGGTAGAGGTGGTGGCTCTAGCCAAGATAGACTTGGAGCCTGTAGGCGATTACCTATGGAGAGTCGCTGCCCCCTAGCACCCAAACCCAAGGTGCATCAGGCTGTCCCAATAGAGCTGAAAGAGTCGATGGAGCTACAGACTCTTCAGGTGGCCACAACATTGACTGGTGCCATCATCCAACATGGGACGTCATTAGCACACCCTATTGTATTGGATGATGAGCCATTAGGTGGCGACGAAGAGCCCATCCAGCATATGTGTGTCAGTTGCTCGAGGATATGCTTGGGGATAGATGATGTAGCCGGTGCAGATGGATCCTCATCTCATCTGTGCATGATTTGCGGGAGTAGATGTCAGACCCACACGATTGAGGATCCATCTCATCTGTGCACGATTTGCAGGAGTAGATGTCAAGCCCACGTTGATTTAAATTGAGACAAATAATATGCATTTCAGGATGCAGTAGCGGTATCCCATACTCCTCCCCCAGTTACTATAGCTGCAACTTCGATGCCCGAGGTATAAATTTTGTAACATGTTAAAATAGAATAGTACACTTTGAATTCAAAAAAATACAAGATATACTAACTATCTTTAATGCTTGGTCTAATTTTTGGTTTTTAGGTGTTGACAGGGGATGAAATGTCCTAGATTGATGACATCATGCTCTCAGCGATTGGTTTTGGCCTATAAGGCTGTATGGTATCATATTTTGTACAACCCTTTTTATGTATTGTTTTGATGGAATATGCAAGTCATTTCATTTTAGATTTTTAAAATTATGTTTAATTTATTATCTGTACTAATATCTCATGTTAATTTTGTTTTTTTAGGGTACCCCCTCCGCGTCTAGGGCTCATCCTAAGAAAAAGAATTCCTCAAAGACGCCAAAACGTAGGAAGAAGGTAATTGAACACATTTTTAGTTGTATAATTGTTTGAAAATGTTGAAATCAAGTATTAGTTTGGGTTTGTAGATTGATTAGTGTTTTTTGTCTATTTTACATGTAAAACGGCCATTGAGCTATGTGGATTTGTTGAATGCACCTGATTCGCTCGTGGATCAAGAGAGGGCCGAGGTATGTATCTCTACTTTATTTTCTTGATTTCATGATTATATGCACGCATACATGTGAACTTGTGATATATTATAATCTTATAATTTTTTCATACAAAAAATATCCATACCTATTTCATCAATGGTGAACCCTCCTCCTTGCACTGGAGAAGCATCTTAGGATCCGATACACTTTTGTTTGATATGTAAAATTAACTGTTTTAAACCTTCAATACTTATTATTATATTAATTGTATTTAATCTTTGAACATTTTTTGTATAGTTAATAGCGTCAGTTTCTACATCGATGATGAGCCATCCTCAGTCCATTGGAGAAGCATCTCAGGCACAAGTATGTCATTGTTCTCTATATTATAGCTTTTAAGTGTTTTTGATATATTTATGTTAGTACATTATATTAATTGTACATTTAATCTACAATAGATCCCTTCGTGATACGACCATAACGTGGATCCATTTAAGTATGTCTTCAAGAAAACTCCTAAGAGTGACAAGGAGAGGAGAGTGAAGACATTAGCTCCTAGATCAGCCGATGAGGTAATGTACATTTCAATTACAAAGGAATTAAAGTTAAATGCATAGTTATGTTGTTAATTGTGAACTATTTTCTACAAAAGAATTCTAACTTGGCTTTTGAATTGTGGTTTTGCAGCCATCTATAGAGCCACGTACTACATCGAAGAGGCTTGATTTTGATGATCCACCACAAGTTTAGGATCATATAGTGTTAGTTTTGGTCATAGAATGACCAATACATGTAGATATATTCTACATTTTTATTGTATATCGATTTGGACATGACATATGCCACATTTTTGTAATATTTGTATTGACTTGGCAGACATGCCTGTTTTTATATATATAAATATCGATATTCGATTCAATAAATGTGTACTGAGTTCATTATTTTGTATTCGTTGTATTTTGTGGTTGTCCTTTTATAAATTCAAATGAATATTTGCATATGTAATCAACAATATGAATATACAGAACAAAAATATATGATATAAAACATTGCAATCGTGGAATATGATTTGATAAAATTTCTAAAATGTTGAATTAACCCTACAAAACTCCTTGTATTCAGTTCATTATTGTGTATTCGATATATTTGGTCAATATGAATATAAACAACAAAAATCGACAATATGAATATAAACAACAAAATGTGTTTGGTGTGAGAGCACCCTCACACTTGCAATGGTCAAATTTTGTCTGTCATGTGCACAAACTGACATGGCGAGTGCGTCTAGGTGGGAAGGTTTATGCTAGGCATGCCCTCGTTGTGCATCCCAAAGTGTTGGAACGTCGAGAGTCATACCATACCATGCGATCTCTCAAGTGCTCCGAGTCCAAAAAATTATCAAAATTTGACGGACTGTTTCTTCAAATCCAGGACACATATGGTCAATCCCTTTGAACCCATGGGGTCGTGTGAGGCTCCTCTACAATGGCCTGTCTCAGTTTTTGACGAGTCAGAGCCATTTTCAATTGGTAGCATTTTTTCGCCTGTTGCAAAAACCGTCAGTTGCATGCAATGCAAAGTTGCCAGATTGGCTAGAATTGATTCGGTTCGTCATGTACACAAACCGACATCGTGAGTGCATCCAGGTGGTAAGGTTTACGCTAGGCATACCCCTGTTGTGTATCCCAAAGCGTCGAAACGTCGAGAGTCATACTGTACCAGTGTGATCTCTCAAGTGCCTTGAGTCCAAAAACTTGTCAAAGTTTGATGGACTGTTTCTTCAAATCTAGGACACATATGGTTGATCCGTTTGAACCCGCGGGGTTGCGTGAGGCTCCTCTACAATGGCCTGTCTCAGTTTTTAACGATTTAGAGCCATTTTCAATTGGTAGCATTTTTTCGCCTGCTGCAAAAACTGTCAGTTGCATGCAATGCAAAGTTGCCTGATTGGCTAGAATTGATTCGGTTCATGGTGTACACAAATCAATGTCGCGAGTGCGTCCGAGTGGGCAAGTTTACGCTAGGAATGCCCCTGTCGTGCATCCCAAAGCGTTGGAACGTCGAGAGTCATACTGTACCAGTGCGATCTCTCAAGTGCCCCGAGTCCAAAAAATTATCAAAATTTGATGGATTCTTTCTTCAAATCCAGGACACATATGGTCAATCCGTTTGAATTCGTGGGGTTGCGTGAGGCTCCTCTACAATGGCCTGTCTTGGTTTTTGATGAGTCAGAGCCATTTTCAATTGGTAGCATTTTTTCGCCTGCTGCAAAAACCATCAGTTGCATGCAATGCAAAGTTGCTAGATTGGCTAGAATTGATTTGGTTCATTGTGTGCACAAACCGACATCACGAGCGTGTCTGGGTGGGCAGGTTTATGCTAGGCATGCCCTTGTCGTGCATCCCAAAGCGCCGAAACGTCGAGAGTCATACCGTACCGATGCGATCTCTCAAGTGCCCTGAGTCCAAAAAATTATCAAAATCTGACGAACTGTTTCTTCAAATCCAAGACACATATGGTCGATCTATTTGAACCCGTGGGGTTGTGTGAGGCTCCTCTACAATGGCCTGTCTCAGTTTTTGACAAGTTGGGGCCATTTTCAATTGGTAGTATTTTTTCGCTTGCTGCAAAAACCGTCAGTTGCATGCAATGCAAAGTTGCCAGATTGGCTAGAATTGATTCGATTTATCGTGTGCATAAACCAACATCGCGAGCACGTCTGGGTGGGCTAGTTTACACTAGGCATGCCCCTGTTGTGCATCCCAAAGTGTCGGAACATTGAGAGTCATACCGTACCGGTGCGATCTCTTAAGTGCCATGAGTCCAAAAAATTATCAAAATTTGATGGACTATTTCTTCAAATCTAGGATACATATGGTCGATCCGTTTGAACCCATGGGGTTGCGTGAGGCTCCTCTACAATGGTCTGTCTCAGTTTTTGACAAGTCAGAGCCATTTTCAATTGGTAGCATTTTTTTGCCTGCTACAAAAACCGTCAGTTGCATGCAATGCAAAGTTGCCAGATTGGCTAGAATTGATTCAATTCGTCATGTGCACAAACTGACATCGCGAGCGCGTCTGGGTGGGCAGGTTTACACTAGGCATGCCCCTATCGTGCATCCCAAAGTGCCAGAACATCGAGAGTCATACTGTACCGGTGCGATCTCTCAAGTGCTCCGAGTTCAAAAAATTGTCAAAATTTGACAGACTGTTTCTTCAAATCCAGGACACATATGGTCGATCCATTTGAACTTGTGGGGTTGCATGAGGCTCCTCTACAATGGCCTATCTCGGTTTTTGACGAGTCAGCCATTTTCAATTGGTAGCATTTTTCGCCTACTACAAAAACTGTCAGTTGCATGCAATGTAAAGTTGCCAGATGGGCTAGAATTGATTCGGTTTGTCGTGTACACAAACCAATGTCTAGAGTGCATCTGGGTGGGTAGGTTTACGCTAGACATACCCCTGTCATGCATCCCAAAGCGCCAGAACGTCGAGAGTCATACCGTACCGACGCAATGTAGAAGTTGCTTGACAACTTTTTGACAATTTTTTTGACAACAATGACAATTTTTGCTCAAATTGTATCCAGTCTCAATCTATGACCCCTATGACCCAATAATGACTCAAATAATTCTCCATGATTATACAAGAATCAATAATGCTCATGATTGACCAGGGACACATCACATATACTCAAAACATAGTCGCAAAACATTGACACACAAAATAGTCACAAAACATTGTCACATAGTATTCAAAAATTTGCCTCTAAATATGGTCAAATCAGCTCTTGGCTATTTGATTATACAAAAAAATGTCTTACAAATCATGTCATGGGCTTTTATACAAAATTTGGCATTACAATATGTGTGATTCAACTCATCGCCATTTTAATATACAAATCATCTCATGGGCTTTTATACACAATTTGACATTACAATATGTGTGATTCAGCTCATCGCCATTTTAATATACAAAATTTGGCATGTACATATGTACAAATTAGCTCATTGCCATTTAAATATACAAAATTATGCCCCTAAACATGTAAAAATCAGCTCATGGGCATTTATATATACAAAAAATGAATATAGAACAATTCGTCGGTGATTTATACAAAATTCTCAAAATCATTCTACTCTGAACCGTAGAATCAATCAAGTGAACCTTCAAGATCGGCTCTGACCCATATTGTGTCAAGTATTGCCTTATGGTCAGATTCACAAACTTTCCATAAAATATTGTTATGAGGTCTACCACAATACTTCATCAAATGAATATTTGTTGCAACAACAAGGTTAGAGAAATGAATAATATGTTTGTGTGTTTCAAAGTCCTCGAACAACCAAACATTAGAATTCTTGATAGGGTATCTCTGAAGCCATGTTCCTATCACGACAACAGACCCTATTGGGTACTCAATACCCTCTCTGTCAATGATTGTTGTTGTCAATTTTCTTTTAGGCTCAACACAATGACACAAATAGTAATATGTTTCTTCTTCATTGTTCTCTTCTGCAACAACTGCATACACATGACTTGCATTTTATAAAGTGTTAATTAATACCAAAAATAAAGTATGATGTACAACAAAATGAACCAAAAAGAATACTTGCAAAAAAATTAACTCAAAAAATCACCTGAATCCACTAGGTCGAATACATGGTCAAAATCCACTGATGTCTCCATTTGGCTCAATTGTAGTGCTTTGGGAATTTGATATGAATCAATGGGAACCAATGGTCTACAAGACCATTTGTCAACTCACTCTTGTGATTCACATTCTTTCCACAAATAATACATGCATGAAGAGCAAAAACATACCATCTGTCTCATATAAATTACCAGTGAACTTGAATTTGAACTCATAAATGAGTGCATGTCACTCGATCCTGAAACTGTACAACAATCTAGATAGTTTTTAATGTTAGATTCAGTGATCAACCAAAAATATCTACGAACCATTGATGTACCTGGATTACTTTGACCCATCGTAGACTTACACCATTGCATAATTGTTTCTGCATCTATCAACTCAACACCACCTTCATACTTCAATTCTTCTCTAGCTAGGGCTCTTTTCACACATCCTCTTGCACCATCGTGCTCTCCCTTACCATGTCCAACCTCAGTGAAATTCCAAAAATGTTGTACACCGCTTGTCATATGTATCCTTGTCAACCAATAAAACATCCTTGCATTCTTGAATTGTGCGGCGCAATTATCTGACCATATTAAGTGTCAGTTGTATCATATGTTCCTTTCCCTTAAACTATCATAGAAAACTTTAAAGCATCCTTGTACAAACTCCGATGAATGAGTATGATCATCACTTATGTAGAAGTGATACTCTCTTACAACCTTTCTATCCTCCTCTGTGCTATAAATGCATGCATGAATGCTATGTGTACAAAAATAGAAACTTGTGTAGAGTGATAATACACGGATTGCACTTCATTTTGAGGTTGTAGTGTATAATTTTCAGTGAAATCAACGAAAGAGACAATGGTGCCAAGAGAAAATGTGTCCTTACATAACTTGAATTGCTCATCTAACCATCGAGCTCTATGTGTATGCATTATGTACTCATAAACTAGTTTCTCTTGAAACATTTTCATAAATTGAGCTACACATAAATCATTTTTCACTAGCTCACATCTCTCCAAATCTTTTCCATCTTTAACTCCATATGTGACTGTCTTGTATTTTCTGAAAGAAACTAGTTTCGTACCAATTTCATGTGTGCTCCCCAAATTTACATATCTTGGTAAACATTGCAAATCACCACATATAGCACAAGAACCTTCCAAACAAGGCATCTTATAATAAATGCAACCATCATGTCTATTACATAGCACACTTGAAATAAATTCTCTTACTGACTTAGGAGGTGCTTGTATATTACATTCCTGCAAAACATCGTCAGTGTGCAAAGTAGAACAAATATGATGAAAAATATCATAATGCATGGAAAATTCAATATGCATCCTACAACAACACATGGTGCGTACATGATTAATCTTAATATAAAAAAAGGTTTTGCCATTTCAAAAAATCTTTGAGAAATTCTTATTTGAGGAAACTTTTATAAAATTTAGTTTGAGTCATATCCCAATAGTGTTTGGCATGTGGCTCACGATTTGTAGACCCAATTCACCTTCTCACAAAATCTCTTTGGTTGGGCGAAACAATTGTGTTGTCATGCCAAAATTTTTCAATTAATGTTTTTAGTGCATCAACAACAACCTTGTCTTTGCGTGGTAGTCTACCCGAGAATGCCCAAAGAGAATTATTGTTAGGTTCCTCTATTTTTTCCTGCCTCTTTAATGCTTTACTTAATGTTGTTCTACTAACGTTTAATGACTTGTTTTGCTTATCAAATGATCTTTTTTTATTTTCTTTCTCATTATGGTTGATGTAATGACACGTTGAGTAGCATTAGAATCTTTAGTACGTGATTTTGAACCAATAGTTTGATATGCATCAAATAGATTTCTCACAATAGTTCTTTCACTGTTACTTTCAGATGATCTTAGCCTATAACTTTCATTGTCTCTCTGAAATTCAAATTTTTAATCATTTGAACAATTAATTGACATCTTGCGGTTTGATTTAAGTTATTAAAATATTTTTGCCATATTCTTTTAACCATTCTCCTACAAGTTCGTTCATTCATTTTATTGGGCATTAACTTCAATATATTCTCATCAATGTCAATTAGATACTTTGGTTTCCTACGAATGATTCTAGGAGGTGTTAACATCGGTGCATTATGTACATTCAATTCATCAAGTAGAGAAGGTGTAATATGTTCATCATTTAATTGATTATTCAATGCGCTATCTTCTTCAATTGCATTAGGTTCAAATGGTAAATCAAATGTCTCTTCTTCAATTGCATTAGGTGCATTATATTCGTTTGGTAAATCGAATTGAGATGTTGAGGATGACATACCTTATTTTCCCATTGTTCTTATGTCACACAATTTCTTCATACGTTGCCTTTGTCTTTCCTTTTGAGCTTCTCATTGTTCCATCATTCCTCGCTTGTTATTTCCCATGGTTGATATCGGTTGTCCTAAATAGAATCATATTACATATATATGTAAACAAAAGTTCATAAACAAGCAAATAACCATATATATATGCATCTTATCACTATTTTTTGGAATCAAACTATTAAACAATCACAATACTATTGACAAAAACTAATAAGAACAATAATTCAATCATTTGAAATCATGCAAAAACAAAAAATTCACTTACTTCTATGTATAAAACAGTGATAGAAGTGCAGACACAGTGCCAGTGGGGCTTTCAATGACCTCAAAAACTTCTTTTGAGGCCGTTGAGGCTCTTGGGCAACTAAAACTATGTCTATAAAATGCGTACGCGCTGCTAGTCCATAAAATGTTGACATGCCCAACGATATTCTTTTTTCCCATTCTGGACTAATAAGTAGCGCGTACGCGCTCCTAAGCCTAAAAAATGTTATCGTGGGGTAACGAATAATGGGATCAGTACCCCATACGCGCTTACAAGTAATAAGTACCGCATACGCGCTCCTTTGCCTTAAAAAAGTTATGGCAGGGCAGTGAGCTAATAGTTTCAGTACCCCATACGCGCTATTGGTAGTAGAAAAGATGTGAATGAAAAGGGAGAGAGAGAGAGAGAGAGAGAGAGAGAGAGAGAGAGAGAGAGAGAGAGAGAGGGGGGGGGGGAGTAGGGTGAAGGGAGAGAGGAGGAGGGGTGGAAGGGAAGGAGGTAGGGAGAGAGGGAGAGCAGAGGGTGGGAGAGAAGAGGTGGGAGGGTGGGAGAGAAGAAGGGGTATGGAGGAAGGGAGAGGGAGAGTAGGGGGGAGAGTAGGGGGAGGGAGAGAGGAGGGGGGGTGGAAGGGAAGGAGGGAGGGAGAGAGGGAGAGAAGAGGGGGGAGGGTGGGAGAGAAGAAGGGGTATGTAGGAAGGGAGAGGGAGAGTAGGGGGGAGGGAGGGAGAGGAGAGGGGAGAGGGAGAGAGACGGAAGGAGGGAGAGAGAGAGAGGGGGGGGGAGGGAAGGTAGAAAGAGGGAGAGAGGTAGAGGGAGGGAGAGAGGGAGAGAAGAGGGGGAGGGAAGGAGGGAGAGGGAGAGAGAGGGAGAGGGAGAGAGAGAGGGAGAGGGAGAGAGAGGGGAAGGAAGTTAGAGAGAGGGAGAGAGGTAGAGGGAGGGAGGGAGAGGGAGAGGGAGAGGGAGAGAGAGGGGAAGGAAGGTAGAGAGAGGGAGAGAGGTAGAGGGAGGGAGGGAGAGAGGGAGAGAAGAGGGGGGAGGGTGCAAGGGAGGGAGAGAGAGAGAGAGAGAGAGGGAGAGGGAGAGGGAGAGGGAGAGGGAGAGAGAGAGAGAGAGAGAGAGAGAGAGAGAGAGAGAAGAGGGGGGAGGGTGGAAGAGAAGAAGGGGTATGGAGGAAGGGAGAGGGAGATTAGGGGGGATGGAGGGAGAGGAGAGGGGAGAGGGAGAGAGAGAAGGGGAGGGAGAGGGAGAGAGAGAGGGAAGGAGAGAGAGGGAGAGAGAGGGAGAGAGGGAGAGGGGGAGGGAAGGTAGAGAGAGGGAGAGGGAGGGAGAGGGAGAGAAGAGGGGGGAGGGAAGGAGGGAGAGGGACAGAGAAAGGACACAGGACACCATATGACTGATCTCGATTGTGACTATAGGAATTACAAAAGAAGAGAAAGAGGGTGGGAGAGAAGAAGAGAAAGAGGGATGGGGTATGGATGAAGGGAGAAGGGGAGAGAGCGAGAGAGAGAGGGATGGGGTATGGAGAGAGAGAGAGAGAGAGAGAGAGAGAGAGAGAGAGAGAGAGAGAGAGAGAGAGAGAAGAATGAGGGGGGAGGGAGGGAGAGGAAGAGATATCGAATCCAGGACACAATATGACCCTTAGAACACAATATGACCCCTAACAGGACACAATATGACCCTTAGAACACAATATGACCCCTAACAACATCTAAGGGGTCATAGGGTGTCCTAAGGGGTCATATGACACTATATTATCCCTTAGCACACCATAGGACCTATAACAACACCAAATGGTGTCCTAAGGGGTCATAGAACACCATAGGACCCTTTGGAACACCATATGGTGTTGTTATGAGTCATTGGTGTCCCGAGGGGTCTTAAGGGGTCACAAGACACCATATGACCTCATAGGAAACAATACGACCTCTAATGACACCTAAGGGGTCATATGGTGGGCTAATAAAATGATATATTAAATTTAAAGTTATGATTAGAACATCATACAACGAGACTCCAAGCAAACAAACAACGAGGCTTCGCTAAAAAGTAAGTGTAAGAGCTTGACCTAACCCTAAGAGTACTACCTAGGTTCTAAAACATATGATGCTATTAAATTTGCAAGGTTATAAGACTGATCTCGATTGTGACTATAGGAAGTACACACTTGATTTCTTTCATGGGTATGTACCGTTCCATGTTGTTTGACAAGTGATGATCATCATATACTACCACTGCCATGCATACAACAAACTTTAATTTCTTTAGGTGACAGGCGTTGTGTAACAACATGGGAACTCTCGCATACCCACCACTATCATTCTATAGGACATCATCTGTGTTACTCTCCCTCTTTCTCTTCCTACCTGTTGTTTCCTTCTGAAAAACATATTGCAGGTACTCTAACTCATCATGTTTCTTTGTTGACACTATTTTCCACATCTGCACTGCTCATTAAAAACACATTCGAGAAGAATATTGCTATAGGTTTCCTTGTTTGTCATGGTAATACACCCGTGGTTCAATTTCAAACCCTATTCCTCCTATTCAATATACACACACAAATCCATCAATCAATTTTCTTAGGAGAGCATACATGATAAAAACCAAAGAGGAAGTTGCAGACAAGAAATAAATTCACTTACTTCTATAGAAGTGCAGACACAGTTGCAGTGGGGTATGGAGGGAGGGAGGGAGAGAAGAAGAGAAAGAGGGATGGGGTATGGAGGAAGGGGGAAGGGGAGAGAGATAGAGAGAGAGAGAGGGATGGGGTATGGAGGAAGGGGGAAGGGGAGAGAGATAGAGAGAGAGAGAGGGATGGGGTATGGAGGAAGGGATAAGGGGAGAGAGGGAGGGATGGGGTATGGAGGAAGGGAGAGGGAGAGAGAGAGAGAGAGAGAGAGAGAGAGAGAGAGAGAGAGAGAGAGAGAGAGAGAGAGAGGGGGGGGGGGGGGAGAGAGAGAGAGGCACCTTGTATGCGTTTAAGAGGCAGAGACAATACACTTACATGTGTATATATATGTTTAATATATTATATATATATATACATATATATATATTATATATTATATGTATATATAGATTATATATACAATATCATATTATACACATATTATATATTACATATTACATATATTATATGTATATACACATATTATATATAGAATATCATATTATACAATAGCGCGTACACGCGGTTTATACTAAAAAAAGCGCGTACGTGCTGTTTATAGGAAAACGAGCACATACGCACTGCTTACACCATAAGTACCACATACACGATTTTGACTATTTAGGCTTGGAAATAGGCTTGGATGACAAAGCTACGGTTTGGAAGTTTGATTTCCCTCCATTTCTCTCATTTTTGACGTGTTTTATGCAAACAAAGAAAAGTGCTCCTCTGGTATGTAGAGCATTAGATACTTAGGGTATGTTATTGACAACAAGGGTGTCCATGTTGATCCTGAGAAGATACAAGTAATTATGGACTTTCCATCTCCTATTTATCTCACAGAGTTACGAAGTTTCCTTGGGTTGGCAAACTTTTATCGTAGATTTGTGTTGGGGTTTTCCCATTTGTCTTGGCCTTTAAATCAGTCATTGTGGGGGGGAACACAAGCAAATTTTAAATGGACAGGTTCTCAACAAGAAGCATTTGAGGAGTTAAAATGAAGGTTATGTTCTGCATGAGTTTTATCTCTTCCTGACCTACAACAATCATTTGAAATACAAACTAATGCATCAAAATATGCCCTAGGAGCAGTCCTCATGTAGCATGGTCACCGAGTTGCATATCATAGTGAGAATTTTTCTGATACAGTGCATCAGTATGCCACTTATGACAAGGAATCGTATGCTATCGTTCAAGCTTGTAAGTAGTGGAAATAATATATTTTGGGTAAGGAGAGTATCATCCACATAGACCACAAACCTCTTCAATTTTTGCAAACACAAGGGAAGATGCAGAATGATCGACATCAATGATGGTCAACCTATCTTCAACAATTTCATCTCAATATTCGCCACAAGAAGGGAAGCACTAACAAAGTAGTAGACTGTTTGAGCAGGCCTCCGATTGCAGCTATAAGTATGGTATTGGACTCATGTGGTCATCAAACTAAAGCCTAGGCTCGCTTGTATGAGAATGATGTTGATTTTGCAGATGTTTATAATCAATTGGTGAAGGGAAATCAAGTGAATGACTTCTATTTGCAGGATGGAATACTTTGTCACCCTGGCCAAATCTGTGTGCCCAATGTAGAACACAAAAAGTTGATATGGGAAGCTCACTATAGTAAGATTGCTAGTCATTTTGGCATAGGTAACACTGCTGCTATACTTCAGAGGTATTTTTATTGACCAAAGTTGAGAAATGATGTCATTTCATATATTCAAGCTTGTACTGTGTGTGCTATTGCTAAGCTTGCCAATTGTAAACTTGAACTATATTCACCACTTCCCGTTCCTGAAAAACCTTGGCATTCAGTTTCTTTGGACTTTATGTCTGGTCTTCCTGCCACCAAAAGAGGCCACAATTATGTGTAGGTTGTGGTAGATAGGTTCTCAAAAAGGGCAGTAATAGTGGCTTGTAAAAAGACAATTTCTGTAGAGGACACTGCAAAGCTTTTCTTTGAACACATTTGGGTTTATTTTGGTATGTCAAATATCATTATTTCAGATAGGGACAACAGGTTTCTTAGTAAGTTATGGTCTACATTATGGGAGAAGATGGACACAAAATTAACGAAGTCTACTGCTTTCCACACTCAAACAAATGGCCAAACAGAAGTAGTGAATCAGATGATCATTCACATCCTACGCATGTATCACTCAAAACATCCCCACACATGGGATGAAAGTCTTCCATATGTTCAACATAGCTACAACAGGGCAATTCATAGTTCGATTGGTCACAACCCATTTGAGGTTTGTCTTAGTTATCAACCACTTGCACCCATGGATGTTGCCATACCACTTATTCAACCTGATCTGGTTCCACGTGTTGATAAGGAGGAAGGTAAGGTAGGATAGTTCATTGATAGAAATTCATCATCTGCAACAACAAGTTCATGAAATCTTGGAGCATACCAATAAGAAATATAAGGAGAGACATGATGAGCATCGTACTCCCCATAATTTTCAAGTTGGGGACATGGTGTGGTTGCATATCCAAAAGGAATGATTGCAAGGTGCCAATAGGAAGCTTCGTCCTTTGTGTTATTGGCCATACAGAATCATCAAGCAAGTTGGTGATAATGCTTTTGAGCTCAGTTTAACCCCCTTTCTGGGTCTTCATCCAATCTTCAATGTGGAACTCTTGAAGCCATATTTTCCCCCACTATTAGATGTGGTAGAAACACTTTCCACTACAGAATTGAATCTAGATGCAGCTTCTCCATTGCAATGTGATTAGATTATGGACACTGTGGTGAAAACCCCCAAACAACAACAGATCTATTTGTACAAAGTAGTTTGAGCAAGGCAGATTGCTCAACAAGAAAAGTGGTTTACTCGGGAGAAGCTTCAACTTCGTTTTCCTCATACCATCCAGAGTTTTGATGCAATGAGTCACATTTCTTTACAAGGGGGAAGTGTTACATTGCTTTTCAAGGGGGAAGTAATGATCAGAAATAATTTTAAAATATCGAAAAATATTTTCATATTTTTTTCTAGTTTTTTCTACATATTAGTAATTGGGATTTTTGAAGGCCTTGAGGGCATTTTCAGCCCTTGAAACTTTGCTCAAACATTTAGAGCATGCTCTTTCAAGACTTGGCCTTCAACTCTTGGAGACCTTTCCAACGAGTTAAATGGCTCGCAATTCCAAGTCCTGAGTAGAAAGTTAGGTCTAGTCAAAATTAGGACAAAATTTGATATGGTTTTTTAGAAAATTTCGTAGTTTTTGATTTTATTATGTAATAAACAAATATGACTGTTGAGGTTCGATTCTCAAGGGGTTTTGGTGACCCTTAGAATTTCATGAATTGTTATATGTTGGATTTTCGAATAGAATGAACTAATTTTTGGCTTGCTTCAATTCCGTGTTTACCTTGTTTGTGTAAGCAAATCTACAATGCCGCAGGTTCTCACTTAGGTGTTGTCATCTGAATCCATAGTTCGGATCAGTGTGTGCCTCACTTTGCATACCTCAACTCTAGCATCATCATTGCCACTTCCAGAACTAAGTGTGTTCTCTCATAGATGGGTGTTCCACCTCAATCAATCATTCAAATGTAGGACTTGACCGAGGATGACAGTTGCAGATTGTTTTCTTCCCATGCTTTTCCACACAGTCATGAAATTTTGCCCATGGGCATTGACCAAGAAATAGCTAAGCATGTTTGCAAGGAGTGCAGAGGGCTTCCATCAGCTCTCAAAGTAATCAGACAAACAATGCCAGGCATAACTTAGTCAAATGAATAGGAATTTGCACTCCAGAGGTTGCAAAATGGTTCTTCACACTCGTTTTTAGGGAGGTTGAGATTAAGCTATGATGCTTTGGCTGACATCCCAGGCTATGAAACTTCCTTGTAGTTGTGCTTCCTCTGCCTCGTTGCTTTCTCAGAAGACAAGGTCATCCTGACTGAAGTAGCTACAAAGCATTGGATTGGAGAAGGAATGGTGACGAGGCCGAATCCTGTTCGAACCAGAGAGATATTTGTCAATTTGTTAGCCAATCGATGCCTTATTGAACCACTCCAGAAGGATCACAATGAAAAGCTGACCAATTTCAGGGTGCAGGATTTATTTCATGATTTAGCACACCAAATTGCTGAGAAAGAAGAAAAATGCTTTTTTCAAGCACACAAAAGTTTAGGAAAGTTTCCAGCTGATAACTATGGGGGAAACGTCAAAATTTCATTGATGGACAATGGTTTGACTAGGGTTCCAAGGGCATTCAAAGCTCCTTATATCCACACCTTGCTACTCCCTTGTAATACCTTTTTGACAACAATTCCTAAAGAGGTTATTGGGAGAATTACCGCTCTCAGGGTCCTAGATTTTTCACGGACAACCCTCCACTCATTGCCAAAAAATATGGGATGTTTGTAGCATTTAATCTTTCTTAGGTTATGCTCTGTTCCAATCAAGAAATTACCCAGCTCTGTAGCTGCTCTCAGAAATCTTCAAGTATTATATCTTTGTGGATCCGATATTACACATCTCCCATCCAGAATTTCTAAGCTCACTTCCCTAAAACTTTTGGATGTTAGTTCCTGTGAACATTTGCAGTGCATGCCTTATGGGATATCACAACTTACATCTCTGGAGTACCTAGATGCAAACAATTCTCCAAACATAGGGTGGAATAAGTGCATAAGAGATGGGCTTTCAATCAATGAGTTGGAGACCCTAAACCAACTCAAAAGGTTGGGGCTTAAAACTAATGGTGAAAGAATTCGAGGAGGAATATTGGGAACCATGAAACAGATGGAATCTCTACATTTGTCTCTAGAAGATATGGAAAGCCTGCCCCAAGACATGGCTGCCATGACAAAATTAAGGAAAGTCTGCCTTCTTGTCCTCAATTACTCCAAATAGAAAATTTAGTTCGTGAATTTCAACATCTAAGCTACATTAGATTGTTCAATTTTTGCATGTTGAAACAACTACCTACATTGCATATAATTCCAAATCTAAAGCACCTAGATATTGTTGCTTGCCTCGACATAGATAAGCTCCTAGAGGAATATGGCAAGGAGAGAGCATTTCCTAATTTGGAGGTGTTTTCAATGGTGGAGATGAATAAGTTAGAGCAACTACCACTTGTGGAAGGAGGAGCGTTGCCATCATTGAAAACATTGACAGTAATGAAGTGTGAGGCATTGCAGATGTTGCCACAGTGTTATTGGAATTTGAAGAGTGTAGAAAAGATAAGAGTGTATGGATGTTCAAAGGTTCAATTAGTCATGGCAGGGGGAGAAATTTTTATCAAGACAAAGGCCAAGGTGCAAACATTAAGATTATCCACTACACAAACTCAAGCATTGGAAGACGATTTCTTTGATATTCGTGGGGGTCACCATTTTTATTATGGTGAATTTTGGTGTAGTGACATGTTTCAGCTTTTGGATGATATTACTCATAATAGATATTATTGATTAGTTTAAAGATATAAAAATTTGTGATTTTTTAGGTTGGGTCTTATGGAGGGGCTTAAACTTCAAATTTTTGAAGCAGAAGGTGGTCTCACGAAGAAAAATAAAATTTGCTACAGTATTATTTGAAATCTTTTTCTAAAAAAATAGAACCTCCTACTTTTTAGGCTTATATATTTAAGCACGTGAAAATGCGCCAGGCTAGAAATTGTCCCACCACTCTAGAATGTAAGCTGCCACTTATCAATAATCCATGTTTAGATTTCTATTTAAAAACAAATAGATTGCACCAGAAAATTCATAAGACCAACAACTTTAAACTATTCATAAAAAATCTCAGCAACTCCAACTCTATTTTTTACTAAGCTCTCCTCCATAAGATGCTACCCTTAAAGAAAACAAAATGCTATTCACTTTACAATGATATACGTTATTGTTCTCTTGTTCATGAAGTGCAATTTTTAACGCAGATCAAAAATCACAAATTTATTTACAAAGTTTTATTTTAAATTGTAAAATATATCATGTAATATAAACGGTCAATTAACTTCGTTATTAGTGTCGAGAGGAACTGAGAATGTCACGAATGTGGGGAAGTTCTACAGGACATGACAACCAAAAAACTTGCTTTTGAATGGATAAGGCGCTTCATAAAGGACATAGTAATTGCAGTTCCTGAACAAGCAGCCTATTGGAGCTGCGAGCAGAGCACGTGCCAAGAGCGGCAGTAGAGAAAACACAGGGCCGACGACGGAGGGGTCGAGCAGCTTGCAAAGCCTGTGGCAAGGACAAAACCGCAACCCAGAAAGCAGCAAAAGAACAAGTCCAAGAACGGGCCAAAAGTCAGTCGCAAGCCAGTGCAAGGCAAGAAAAGGCCGAACGTTGCAACACGCCACAATTAAAACACCAGCAGAGGATCGGACATGAAGATCGTGGCGTGAAGCAAAATCGCGATTAGGGTTGGTATTTGAGGTGTGGCTTTGCAAATTTTGAGGGTTTTTAGAGCATTTTCTGCTTCAGCGGTCGGTACAACTCATGACCCTTATCTTGGTGCCAAGGTTTCAGACATTATAGGGTTTTTATGATGTGGGCAGTTGATAGACTGAAGGATCAAAGATTATTATGAACTTGGAGTTTTCTGTTATGCATTTCATGATATTTTAATTCAATTTCACAATTTAAGACTTTTATAAATAATAGCATATATGACGTCATAATCAAACTTTATTAGAAAAAACTAAAACCCCTTTTACAAGAATCTATCAAATATAAAAATGGCTCTGGTGAATGGGTTTCAATGGTCGAAAAGGTTCCAATGGCCGGGTGCAGGGCAAAGGTTGGGCCAGAGAGGTGTTTATCGATTGATCTCGGGGAGTAAACATCAAGGCTCTATTCGTACTGAACAATATGGGCAGAAGAGCAACCTATCAGGGGTTTCATGGGGGAGGCAATCTGGCCGAGGCAATGAGGCATTTAATGTAGGCAAGATACCAAATAAGCGCAAGATTCTCACAGGTGCTAATCGAATTCCGGTACACTGGAATGGACCTGTCTCTCTACAACAGAGTGAACAATCATTTAATCACTGGTTTCATAATGGTTACTACACTAGGGTTTCCTCACAGAATGACCTGCAATAATATTACTTGTTTTGGGGGCGACATCTTAGCCAAGGGAAGGAGGCATCTGTTGCAGGCAAAGAACCAAACAAACAAAGGACTATCATGGGAGCTAATATTTTCCAGTCACACTGGAAAGGACCTAAAGGTCAACATCAGAATGAGCAGTCATTTAAGGAGTATAGTAGCATTAAAAGAGTACTGTTTCAAAAGGGTTACCAAAGATTGGGCACGGAAGGATTTAGAAAGGGCTTTTTGAATGGGAAAGGCAAAAATAGAGAACAAAGGGAATTTCAACAAGGAAGGAAATAACAAAACCATGCAATAGCAAGAACTGAGACAAAAGTTAATTCTTGGAAGAAGAAAAACCTAGGTAGCAAGCTCTTTATTTTGCCCTAACGCAATAAACCCAACTTTGGATCGTTTGAGAGACTGTGCCTTTTTGGCCAAATGGTGTGGTATTGGAGGCAATCAACAGGAGATAAAGGATTGGTGGCGCAAGATGTTTTCAGATATGGTCAGCGTATGCCTTCTGCAAAATGATTTTTTTATGATAGAATGTGTAGATCAAAATCTTAAACATGCAATCATGTTCGGTAATCCTATCTTCTATCAAGGGTCGAGTTTTCATATGGTAAATTGGAAACCTGGTTTAGACCCTCTCGGCTATAGAATCAAAAAATGTCCAATGTGGTTGAGTCTTGTGGGGTTACCAACGAAATATTGGTGTAGAGAAGCCATTATAAAAATAGGTTATGCGTTAGGAGCTTTTCTAGGAATCGAGGAGGACTTCCTAACGGGAAAGTAGGAGATACGACAAACATTTATGTTGAAGTGGATATGGCCTTAGGGTTTTATGGAGAGCTAGAGATTGTTTCAAAGATAGGAAGATGGAAGCAAAAAGTCAAAAGACTAACTGAGAGAATCCTTGAACACTGCTTACTGAGAGAACAAATGACAATAGGTAGCTCAACATGTGGACAGAGAGGTTCATTATTCAAAGACCAGGTGAAACAAAAACTAATCTCAAAAGTATCGTTGAAAGATAAGGGTTTGGAAGTAAATGTGTCTCCTTTGAGAATTCTCCAAGAAAGTATGGATCCAGACCATCACACAGATAATAATCTGTAGGATAATGTCAATAAGTTACAAAAAAACATAATGGAAAAAGATCAAAAGGCCAAAAGAATGGGCAGAAAGATTGTTAGAGGTATGGCTAAAAAATCAAGATCTCAAGAAAGGGGTTTAACAGGGAAAACATAAACATGAATCAAAGAGGTAAGAACAAGAAAAGGAAAAGACCTATGGAATATACAAATAACAAGATGAAGGATTCCAATAAACTAATGAGATCGGCTGAACAAGCCCTCACTGACTTGTTAACGGACACAAAATGCTTGCAGGAAGAAATAACAAAATTGGAGCTATTGAATGAAGAGCAAAGGGAAGAAGTAGGTAGACTAGACCATGAGAAGGTAGGATTGCAGATTAGTCAATCCCATCATGAGGACAAACTAGTAGATGAGACAGATCAAGCAGTGGAGTCCCTTAAGGCTAGCATACAATCAGAACATTGTCTCAGTCAGGAAGTAGGGGATTTCAATTTGGGAACAGTAGTATTGAATCAAGAAGAAGCCTTTCAAGATGCTATGTACATAGCAAGTCAAATGAAAATTAATGATAGCATGCATAAACTATTAAGGGAATATATGGAGGATGAAGGTGAAGAAAATCAAACAATGGACATAATATTGACATCATTATTATCAGAGGCAAAAAAAAAGGAAAAGATTGGGAATCAAACAATTCTTAGCAGCTAAGTCAAAACCTGATTTTGGGTTGGATTTATCCAAGAAAGGCAGAAAATCACTAAAAGAATTGAGAAGCAGAGAGGGAGAAGAGGAGGGACAACTAAAAATCACCCAAATCCTAAAAGTAAGGAAGGGGTCTTCCCTTTCTGAACAACCATGAAAATTTTATCATGGAATGTTAGGGGCCTCAACGCCCCTAACAAGAGGAGTATGGTCAAAAGAAGACTCCTTTTGACCAATTCAGATATAATAATGCTGCAAGAAACCAAATTAAATCTACCACAATCTGAGTCATTTGGGGAAAGTTTAAGAAGTTTATATAGTGGATGCAAGGCAGTATCAATGCAAGCAGAAGGGGCTTCAGATGGTTTAACTATAATATGAAAACCAACAACATTATTGTTTGAAAAAATAGTAACAGAAAGAAATTGGATTATGGGAAGAGTTAAATGTTTATCATCACAATTGTCTTTTATCCTAATCAACGTCTATGGTCCAGTAATAGCCGTTGCAAAAAGGGATTTCTGGGAGCAGCTTGATGGAGCACTTGCTTCCATTCAAAATCAAAATGTTATCATTGGAGGAGACTTCAATGCAATAAGATAAACAAGTGAGAAAAGAGGTGGATTAAATAGATTGGGTAGAATAGAATCATACTTTAATAATTGGGTGGAAAGGAATGGTTTGATTGAAATTGAATCATGGGATAAAGTCTATACATGGACCAACAAAAGGCTTGGCTATAGCAACATAGCAGAGAAATTAGACAGATTTACCTGGTCTGGGGAATTGATTTCTTTTCCTTATACAATGGAATGTAAAGTATTACCATGTTTTGGCTCAGATCACTTTTCAATAATGTTTCAGACCATGGGAGATAATAGGTCTATTAAACCTCCATTTTGGTTGGAATATATGTGGTTTAAGGAGCCATTTAAAAAAAAATGATTGAACAATGGTGGAAAGAAGGTAATTTTGAGGGTTCCAATCTTTTCTACTTTGTTTCAAAGATGAAAATTATTAAAAAGAAGCTTTTAGAATGGAATTCGAAACACTTTAAAGACATTTTTCAAGTCAAAAAGAACATAGAAGATCAACTTGAAGACCTCAATGAAAAGGTGATCAAACATGGTATGCAACAAGCTGAATTTGTTAGAGAAAAGGAACTCTTAGCAGAATATGAGGATATAAGCAAATGAAGAATTTTTTTGGAAGCAAAAGTCTAGAGAGTTATGGCTACAAGAAAGAGACAAGAATACAAAATTCTTTCATAATGTAACAAAACAAAAAAGGGCTTTCAATAGAATCTCCAGATTGCAAGGACAAGGGAACTAGTGTTAGGGTTTCAAGCAGATCCAAAGCAAATATGAACTAACAATTATATGCAGATTTAAATACGAAAGATAAAGAAATAAAACAAGACACAGATAACACAGAGATTTAACGTGGTTCACCCAGAATGGGTTACGTCCACCATACACAGCCGTCCAATCTTTCTTATTATCCAACAAAAACAGGTACATCAACCTTACAATGCCTTAAGCATCCCAGCCGCTTATAACATGCATTTTTAGGGCAACAAACAAAGTCGACCTTTTTAGGGTTTTATTACAATGTCGGTTTTCATCAATGAAAAACGGCAAAAAAAAATTTCTCGGGGGCTGCTGCCCCCGAACCCCTACCTGGGGCCCAGCCCGGCCTCGGACCCTGGCGAGGATACGTGCTGAGTGTACAGTACTTTGCTGATCAGTCACCACATTTCAACAATCTCCCACTTGGAGACTGATCAGGCTCCACACCGAACAATCTCCCACTTGGAGACTAATACTACATGACACCACTGCACATGCAACATCCGCTGGATAAAACACGAGGACTTGACTGGTATAAATTCCACAATTATCAATCAAGAAGACCAACAGAAACTGAAGAAGAAATCAGCTTCTCCTATGGAACTGCCTTTGTGAACATATCGACAAGATTCGCACTTGTGTGGATCTTCTCAAGCCGTAACTGACCTTCCTCCAAAACAGTCCGGATGAAGTGGTACCTAAGCTGAATGTGCTTTGTCCTTGAATGAAAAACAGAGTGTCTGACCTAATTCCTTCAGAAAACATTGCAACCAAATCACCTCCTTGCTGGCTTCTGTAGCAGCAACATACTTAGCTTCAGTGGTTGAAAGTGCAACAACCTTTTGCAGCCTAGAAATCCAACTGACTGCAGTTCCCCCTATAGTAAAAACATACCCTGTAGTACTCCTCCGTGAATCAATATCACCCGCCAGATCAAAGTCAACAAATCCACTCAGAGCAGCATTAGATCCTTTGAAACATAATGCCTTCGTAGTAGTTCCTTTCAAATATCGAAGAATCCATTTCATAGCATTCCAATGTTCCATACCCGGATTACTCATAAACCTGCTCACAACTCCCACTGCATGTGCAATATCTGGCCTTGTGCATACTATTGCATACATTAGACTGCCAACAACTGATGAATACGGGATGTTAGACATTTTATTAACCTCTTCCTGTGCCTTTGGGCACATCTCCTTAGTCAATTTGAAATGACTAGCCAAAGGTGTACTAATTGCTTTTGCATCCTGCATGTTAAATCTTTTCAACAACTTCTTTATATACTCACTTTGGGACAAATTCAAGGTTCTATTTTTCCTGTCTCGTATAATCCTCATACCGAGAATTTGCTTAGCTGCACCCAAATCCTTCATAGCAAATGACTTGGCTAATTTCTGTTTAAGATCATTTATATGTTGCATGTTAGACCCATCAACAAGCATGTCATCAACATAAAGCAACAGGATAATATAACTGCCATTATCAAATCTCTTAAAATATACACAATGATCAGAATGACATCTATGATAACCATGTTCAGCCATGAAACTATCAAATTTTAAATACCATTGTCGAGGTGCTTGCTTTAGGCCATACAAACTTTTCTTCAACCTGCACACCAAGTTCTCCTTACCTTTGACCTCATATCCCTGTGGTTGCAACATGTAAATTTCCTCCTCCAAATCTCCATGGAGAAAAGTTGTTTTGACATCTAATTGTTCAAGATGTAAATCATCTGCAGCCACAAGACTAAGTACAGTTCTAATTGAAGTCATTTTTACAACTGGAGAAAATATTTCATCATAATCTATACCCTTTTTCTGTGCAAAACCTTTTACCACAAGTCTGGCCTTATATCTTTTCTGACCTCCTTCCTCCTCCTTCAGCCGATAAACCCATTTGTTAGGCAAGGCTCTTTTTTCTGCAGGTAAAGGGACTAAGTCCCAAGTCTTATTTTTCATCAAGGAGTCCATCTCCTCTTTCATGCCTAGCTCCCACTGTTGTTTGGCATCTACCTGCATTGCTTCTTCATATTCTTCTGGTTCACCAGAATCCGTTAATAAAATAGAATACAAAGAAGGAGAAAATCTTTCAGGGGGTCTACTTGTCCTCGTAGAACGTCTAACACTTGCAGGAGTTTGTGAGACAATCTGTTGTTGCTGAGCATCAGGTACCTGTGGCATTTCATTTTCAGGAATCTCATCCAACACCACATATTCTTGTTTGTTCTGTTCATGCTTCTTTTCCAGCATCTGTTCTTTATACATAACCTTCTCATTGAATATAACATCTCTACTTCTAATTATTTTCTTATTTTCTAAATTCCATAACCGATAGCCATATTAATCTATCCCATATCTAATGAAGGTACATTTATGAGATTTAGCATCAAGCTTGGTTCTATTTTCTTTATCAACATGGACCAAAGCTTCGCAACCAAAAGTTTTTAGAAAAAAATAATTTACCTTTTTACCAGTCCATGCCTCCTCTAGAATACCACCATCCAAAGGGGTTGAAGGTCCTCTATTTATCAAATAGACAACAGTATGTATAGCATCTGCCCAAAAATGTAAGGGCAATCCAGCGTGCAATCTCATGCTCCTCGCACGTTCCATGATAGTCCTATTCATTCTCTCTGACACACCATTTTCCTGTGGAGTTCCTAGAACTGTCTTCTGCTTTCGAATCCCATTTAAGGAACAGTAATTTTCAAATGCTTTGCTGCAATACTCACCTCCATTATCCGATCTGAGACACTTCAATTTTTTTCCTGTCTCATTCTCAACCAAAGCTTTCCATTTCTTAAAAGTTTCAAAAACATCTGATTTTTGCTTTAGGAAATATACCCATGTTTTTCTGGTTGAGTCATCAATAAAAATAACATAATAACAAGAGCCACCAAGAGATGATACCTGAGCCGGTCCCCATACATCTGAATGCACAAGCTCTAACTTCTCACTCTTCTTCTCTTTCCCAACCTTGAGAAATCTGACTCTTTTCTATTTACCATAAACACAGTTTTCACAGAACTCTAAATCAATCTTCTTTAGTCCTGGCAATAGATTTTTGGAGTGAAGGATTTTCATCCCTTTCTCACTCATGTGCCCAAGCCTATGGTGCCACATTATCGAATCTGTTCTTGCAACATTTATTGTTGTTGTCCCTGCAGTAACTTTATCTGTAGCAGCTAAGGTAGAGTAAGTGTTACCAGTACATAGATATAATGTGCATACCTTCGCACCTTTAGCTACTACTAATGATCCTTTAGTGACCTTCCACATATTGTCTGAGAAGGTAACTATGCAACCTTCACTACCTAGTTGCCCTGCAGAAATTAAATTTCTTCTTAAATTAGGAACATGTCTTACCTCCTGCAGAAACCAGTCATTACCATTCTGCAACTTGATCTTTATCTTTCCTTTTCCAACAATTTGACAGGGCTCATCATCACCCAAATATACCTGTCCAAAATCACCTTGAACATAATCTAGAAAATATTTTCTATGGGGTGTAACATGAAATGAAGCCCCAGAATCTATTACCCAAGAATCATTAACATTATCCAGACATAAGATTAAAGTATCTTGTAAAGTATTACTTGCAATATTAGCTTCCATACTGTCATTTTCATTTTTGTCTCCTTCTTTGTTTTTCCGAGACCAATAGTCTTTCTTTAGATGACCAGGCTTTCCACAATACCAGCAATCTTTCTTTCCTCTAGATTGAGAGCGTCCTTTCTTTGACTTCCCTCGTGACTTCTCATTCCTAGGGCCTTTTCCTCTTTCCTTTGATCTTCCTCTGTTCTCCACATTCAAAACACTACCCGATGATGTTGAAGTCTCACCTGTGCTTTTCCTTCGCATTTCCTCGCTTAGGATAACACCAACAATATCATCAAATACCAAAGTATTTTTACCAGAGGCAGAGTTACTTATAGCCATAACCAAGCTATTCCAGCTTTCTGGCAAAGAACATAAAATCAAGAGAGCCCTAACCTCTTCCGCAAAGGTAATTTTTTATCGAAGACAATTGACTGGTAATTGTATTAAATTCATTTAAGTGCTCCGTTACAGATCCTCCCTCACTCATTTTCAAATTAAACAAACGCTTCATAAGAAATACCTTATTCGAAGCCGAGGGTTTCTCATACAACTTAGCCAATGTTGCCATCAAATCTACAGTCGTTTTTGCTTCTGTTATATTGAATGCTACAGACGACGCAAGGCACAATCGAATGGATCCCCAGTGCCTTTCTATCTAAAATGTCCCACTCTTCATCTGATATTGTGGTCGGTTTCTTTGCCTTTCCTTCCAATGGCCGCCACAAATCCTTTTGATACAGGTAATCCTCCATTTGCATTTTCCATAACTGATAATTCTGGTCGTTAAACTTTTCGACCTTGAATTTGGAATCCTCCATTGCTCCCACTCAAATCTGAAAGTCCTGCCAATGTACAGAAAACCTCGCTAGATAACACAGAGATTTAACGTGGTTCACCTAGAATGGGTTACGTCCACCATACACAGCCGTCCAATCTTTCTTATTATCCAACAAAAATAGGTACATCAACCTTACAATGCCTTAAGCATCCCAGCCGCTTATAACATGCATTTTTAGGGCAACAAACAAAGTCGGCCTTTTTAGGGTTTTATTACAATGTCGGTTTTCATCAACGAAAGACGGCAAAAAAAAATTTCTCGAGGGCTGCCGCCCCCGAACCCCCACTTTTCTCGGGGGCTGCCGCCCTCGAACCCCTACCTAGGGCCCAGCCCGGCCCCGGACCCTAGCGAGGATACGTGCTGAGTGTACAGTACTTTGTTGATCAGTCGCCACATTTCAACAACTAGATAATAGATGATCTGGTTCTAATTAAGGATCAAATTGTCAACTTTTTCAGAAACTTACTGAATAATGAAGGGAGTTCAAACAGACTTGAAAAAAATAAATTCCTATATAACATTCCAAAGATAATCACTCCAGAACATAATAGAGAGCTTAACAAAAGCATAACTATGGATGAAACTGAGATAGCTCTCAATCAGCTCCCAGTAGAGAAGGCCCCTGGCCTAAACGAATTCCCAACAAGATTTTTTGAAAAGTGTTGGGGTATTATTGGGAGGATTTAGTGGATGCTTTAGAGGCAACAAGAAGGTCAGGTAAAATACTCAAAGAGATTAATAACACTTTCATAGCATTAGTACCAAAGAAGGATAAGGCTTTAAAGGTGCAGGATTTCAGACCAATCTCTCTTTGCAATACAATCTATAAGATTCTCTCAAAGGTGATGGCAAATAGGTTGAAACGTCTATTAAATTTGATAATATCGGAGGAGCAAACATGTTTTGTCCCAGGAAGATCCGTTTTAGATGGAGTTATAGTAGTACAAGAAGCAATACATACATTGCAAAATACTAAAAAGACTGACATGTTGATAAAATTAGACATTTCAAAAGCATATGATTGTGTATATTGGCATTTTTTGTGCAAAATGATGCAAGCTTTCGACTTTAATGGACAATAGATAAACTAGATATTTGAATGCATCTCCACTCCAAAGTTTTGAATTCTAGTGAATGGAAGTCCAGAAGGTTACTTCAACTCGTCCAAAGGGTTGAGGCAAGGGGATCCTTTGTCACCATTTTTCTACATTATTATGGTAGAAGCGTTGGGCAGAAAAATCAAGGCAGACAAAATCTTAAGGCAGATTGAAGGGATTATAGTGACCAGAAATTTCATTTCCACGCACCAACAGTTTGCTGATGACAATTTGTTGATGGAAGTAGCAAAAAGAAAGGAAGCAAGTAGATTTTATGAGATTCTCTGGTCATAAGAGAAAGCATTGGGTCAAGCAATTAATAGAGAAAAATCATAAGTCTTCTTTTTCTCAACGACACAAGACAAAGAAATCCAAATCAGCAATATCCTTAAATGCAAAAAGGGTTCCTTACCATGCACTTATTTGGGTATTCTTATAGATAAGGGACTAAGAAATTCAAAATTATTGGACTTGTTTAAGAGAAAAATGGACAAAAGGGTAAATTCTTGGAAAGGGAAATGCCTGTCATGGGCATGTAGACTAATCATGATACAAACAGTAATATCAACACTACCAATCTATCCCCTCTCATATTTGGCTTTAACAACAAGATGAATAAGGCCCTAATACAAAAAATGAGAAATTTATTTTGGCAAAATATGGAGGAGAAGAATAAGATAGCTCTCATTGTGTGGGATAAAATTTGTAAACCAAAGTAACTAGGAGGGATGAGGCTAAGAGATCAAGTGAAGTAAAATATAGCTTTGGGGGCAAAACTTGTATGGAGAATGATAAATGACCCACAATCGAGGTGGGTGAGGCTCATGCAGATCAAATACTTAGAAGGAAATGCATCCCAAGAAATAATTAGGATCAACAACTCCCCCAAGGGATCAAGAATATTGAATTTTATCCTAAAATATAAGTCTATAGTGGCAGAACATGCATCTTGGGACATTCATGATGGCAATTCATGCTTATTTTGGGAGGATTCTGTTGAAATGTGGCGACTGATCAGCAAAGTACTGTACACTCAGCACGTATCCTCGCATTGATGAAAACCGACATTGTAATAAAACCCTAAAAAAGGCCGACTTTGTTTGTTGCCCTAAAAACGCATGTTATAAGCGGCTAGGATGCTTAAGGCATGGTAAGGTTGATGTACTATTTTTTGCTGGATAATAAGAAAGATTGGACGGTTGTGTATGGTGGACGTAACCCATTCTGGGTGAACCACGTTAAATCTCTGTGTTATCTGTGTCCTGTTTTATTTCTTTATTTTTTGTATTTAAATCTGCATCTAATTGTTAGTTCATATTTGCTTCGGATCTGCTTGAAACCCTAACAGATTCATGGGGTGGTTATCTGAGTATAGATAGCCAAATATCTATTGAAACAAGGAAAAGGTGGCTCAAACAAAATGGGGGGAGAAGACAAAAGATTATGTCAATTTCTTAAAGGATGACCCAGCCTTTGGGTGGGAATGGAAAAATTTGGAAGGCCTTCCCATCCCGCAACAAGAAGCTAGACAGTTAAAAGAGGTACTTACAAATAGACAAGTTGTTTTTAGAAGAGGGAATGATAAACTAATATGGGTTGCTTCAAAGTATGGATAGTATAATGCTAAAGAGGGTATAATTTATTGGCTAACCAAGTACAAACAATTATTTAGGAATACCTCAGAAGCTATTTTGGAGTGGAAAAACAACACCAAAAGTAGGAGTATTTGCTTGGCTAGCAACAAGAAGAAAGATCCTAATAGCATAAAGGTTTAGAAAAATGGGATTTGAAGGCCCCTCAAGATGCATGTTATGTAAAAATCATGAAGAAAACAATGATCACCTACTTTTGAACTGCACCTACTCAACAAAATGTTGGAGATGGCTTTGTGCCAAGTTAGGATTTGTAACGAAATTGCCCAATGACATAATTTCTCTATTTCAAAGTTGGCCTATTAGAACCAAGGATGGGTTACTTAGTGGCTTATGGGAAATCAACCCTTCAACCATATTATGGGAAATATGGAAAGAAAGGAACAAGAGGATTTTTTACAACAAATCAAAACCAGTTGAATCAGTAATTAATATGATAGAAAGATCCATTGTGGAAACAATGAATAGAAAAATAGCACTAAGATTCAAGACTAAGGAGAATTTACTCAATGGGATGGAAAATGAGGTTTAATTGGGCTGGACTTAAAGTTCCCATGTTTTCAAGGGAAAGAGATAAGAAGAGAGAGAAAATAACATGGAAATCGCCTAAGAAAGCATGGATGAAATTGAACTTTGATGGGGCTTCAAGAGGTAATCTTGGTGCTTCTGGAGTAGGATGTATAATTAGGGACAAAAATGGTTCCATTAAAGGTAAGTTTGTTGTTCTCCTTCAAGAGGACACAAATAATATAGCTGAATTTACTGCCTTATACATAGGGTTGATTGAATGCCAAAAGAAATGAATCAAACAGGTAGAAATTGAAGGAGACTCGACTATCACTATCAATGCAGTGAGGATGTATGAAACTCCCAATTGGAGACTCAAAGACCTATTGGAAAAATTAATAACAATTCTTGGATATTTTGATTGTTTTACAATCAATCATGTATACAGGGAGGCAAACATGGAAGTAGGTGAGTTATCAAAGATCATAACTGAAGGTAAAGAGGTGAGGTGGTGGCATTAAAGCTAAGTTAGATGAATAAGGTTACATTAAAATCAGGAATAATCAAATACAATAAAGGCATTTTTCATAGGTTATGGGCCCTAAGGAAAACATTAAAGAGGGCAACAATCTTAGCAAGTGAGTTATATCTAGGGGACTAAATGAAAAGGTGATTGGATTAGAAATAAAAGGAGATCAATAAAAAGAGAATGATTGGATAGATAGTAGACCTGGAGAGATTTTGGCGGAACGGTTGAGGAAAGCTGATAGGACAAGCTGCCAGGTATAGCAATTATTTCACAGTAAGCTGATTATTAGAATCTAGGAGGTTATCAGGCAAATTTGATTGCTGCAATGGGTCCGCCTTATCGAATTACATGTTCCATATTAGGGGCCTTAAATTCATCACATAGAGATGCATCTTCTAGAGAGATTAAATTTATGGTAGTTTGAGAAGAGGGAAGGGTTGAACAAAACAAAGAAGCATAATGCAGAGAGAGGGAAGCACAAAGACAAGGCAAAGGTAGTATGGAGAAAGAGGGCGGGTACATGCCAAGGAAAATAAGAATGAAAGAATAGGAACACAGATAAGAAGAGAAAAATCCGTGCATTAGAAACTAGGCAGAAAAATGATATGAATCTAAAGCTTTTAAACTTGTTTAGTGAAAACTTGATCCTTTTTAGTGTTGACAGTATAGATAACTGTTATATTTATATGTGAGTTTTTTGGAATATTTTTTGATGATTACTGTAAAATCTAACTTCATCATGATTAATATACATCTTGGCTTTTGTCGTTTATTGACCAAAAATAAAAATATAAACGGTCAATTTAAGTTTTTATTTGCACAAATTGTACTTTAGTGTTCATTGTTATTTGTTTGTAAGTTATAATTAGATTCTTAATACATTTTGAGGGATGTAAGGCATAATTTAAGTGTCCATTTTCTTTTTTTCTCTATTGGAGTTCACTACAAGTCATGATAGAACTTAGGATTACCACATAAATACTAAAATTTGGGATAACAACTAAAATCTAAGGGAGTTTGTTAGATGTTGCATACAAAATGAGTTAAATTCACTAATGATTTAAAATATATATAGGAATAAGTTAGATGAAGTCATGGGGCTCGAAGGATTGCATGATTGCAATAATTTATTATTTTACATTGCATAGTACAAGACACCTAAGCAAGTATAGGACAAATTTGATGATTTCTATGATACCATTAAGAAGTTCTATGTTTTACAACAAGAGACATCATCACTCTCTAGACAATTTTGCTACTCTCTTGAAATAATGCATCAAATAATTTTTTTATAATCACAATCAAATGGTTGTAGATGTCATAAAATTGATATGAAAAAAATACATCTTCATGATTCTATCTAAGTTGAAAAGCACATTTTGTTCTAGAGAATTTTGCTAACCTACTTTCAT
Source organism: Cryptomeria japonica (assembly GCF_030272615.1). NCBI lineage: Eukaryota > Viridiplantae > Streptophyta > Pinopsida > Cupressales > Cupressaceae > Cryptomeria > Cryptomeria japonica. Next base: position 806,183,021 of record NC_081409.1, read on the forward strand.
CTATCAAATTTGGGATTAGCATGAAGGAAGCACAATTGAGTTTACCCTATATGATGTAGTCATTTGAGAACTATAGAAGCATAAGTTGGTTTTTGCTACAAGGTGTGTGTCATAGATCTCATTTGCACAAGTTTAATAGTATTCATAATACTTAAAAATTATCCGTTATTGCACTTTTAGACTCATTTAAGAGGATATTGTTCTTTGCCTCCTTATTCTATTACATCATTTCAACAATTAGCTAATGCTTTCATTCAACAGTTTCACAATAATATTGGTTCTAAAATTACTTTGTTTTGATTCATTGTAAGCAAGGAGTTAAAGAGAAAGTGACTGATTTTATTGGTAGATATAAACATCTTTATTCTCAAATTGCTTATCTTATGCCTAATCAAGATGCTCAAAGAATTTTTATTGCTAATTTTACAAAATGAAATTAGGGATAAGCTTCTATTTTCTGAGTTTACTTCCTTTACGCAATTGTGTACAGTGCTTCATAATTATCAGCTTCGAGTCAATTTAAATAATTTCCTTCAATGGCTCTGGTTGATAAGAATCAGAGTGCTCATCAATATTTTGTGAAGTTTAAACCAAACAACAAATATATCGAGATAAATGACAACATCAATACTCAAGTAGTAGCTATGAAATCAGGTGTGGCCCCTTTATCCAAATACTTTAGAAAGGAATTTACTCCTTTTTTTGAGTCTTTGCATAACATAAAGTTGAGATTGATAAATAATAAATAATGTGTGAAAGTTCCTCCCATCAAGCCAATTGATACCTCCAAATCTTTGCCATCTTATCATGATCACAAAACCTTTTGCCAATATCACCGTCAACCTGGTCATGATACTCAAGAAGTGTTATACTTTAAGGAGTAAGATTCGAGACTTCATTGATAACAATACCATATTCGTAGTTGGTGTGAATGAAAAATGAAATAAATCTGTAGCTCCTCCTAATCAAAATATCCAAATCTTCACCAATCCTTTGCCTTCCCATTCTACTAATGTGGTTGAGACTGAGTCTCTTGCCTTTTCTCCTGATGACCTTGGTGTTGAGTCTAATAATGTTGTGAACCTTGTTGACCAACCTCCACCTCCTAAGGACCTATGCATTACCTTTGATCCTAAAGAGACTATTGTTGCACCAGATGGCCCAATATATATCACTATGAATATAAAAGACAAACTCTCATGAGGAGTGCTCATTGATCCATTGTGTATGGTGAATGTGATTACTGAAGAATATCTTTATATTTTAAAATTACATAAAGTAACACATGATAATTATGATATTATGGTCAAGGTGTATGATGGTTTCTCTTGTCCTAGTATTAGCTCTATTAATCTTCCTGTCGAGGTTAGTACTAAGTGCTTGGATGTGACTTTTTCTATCATTCCCACATCAGACCAATTTGTGTGAAGTTGGGACATCCTTGGCTCTCTTCCATGAAAGTTATCCCTTCTACCATTCATAAATGTTTTAAATTCCCTCATAATGGCACTATCATAATAATTAATCATAGCATGTACCAACCCATGGTGAGACATCAAAATTTCACTCTTGATTACTTTTGGTCTAAACAACTTGAGCCTCTCAAGCCTCAAAGTGATGTCCTTTTTCTATGTTATCAAAAGTGGAGAAATGAGATGATCTTGTCCTTGAGTAAGCCTAGAGACCCTAGACCTATTCCTCCTCCTCATGATGGACCTGGTATCTTTCCCACACCTTCAATTCCTCCTATATATGCTGCAGTCTTGCCTCCTGCATCTTACAAAGGAAAGCGCTTGGTATCTCCTATTTCTCAACCTAGTAGACTGTCTCCCATTCCTCCTCCTTTAAAGGAAGAAAAGAAGCCTATGTCAATTGATCCTTAACTTTCACAACCTTTAGCTAAAATTAAAAGAAACTGTTGTGTGAGAAAATGCCAATGAATATGTCATGCTAAGGCTCATGAACTTGCTTCTCAAACCATTTCCTCCCCAAAGACACTAAATGTTTACATGCTCTCATTTGTCTAACTTTTGCCTAACCATAGGGAGGAAGTTCAACCTAAATCACCAAGATTAAAAATGCTTAAGAAAAGTCTTTCTTGAGTGTGACAATGATTTGTGCTATGATGCATGTCATGTTCAACATGGAAGTATGTTTCTCAGTGAGCATGACTTGTTTTGGTCACATAGTGTTTTAAATTTTCAATCATTGCACAAGGTTCAACAGTGAATGCAATGATAATTTTAAGCATAGTGGATGGCTAAGAGATGTCAACATGCTTGATAAGTGGCAATCCAACTATGTTATCAGATTGGTTTCAGTGCAGTCCAAGGAAAACCATGTTTATGACAAAGAAAAGCATTGGTTGATCTTGTCAGATGGCCTTCGGCCATAACATGTGGTTTGACCTTTAAGCCACAAGCAACTTGGGGTAGAGTAGACCTTTTTGACTTAGTGCCCAATGGAGTAGTAATCTTTTTCTTCTTGAATTGCTTGTTCATGGATAATTCTTGAGGCCCTACTTTTCTTAAAGTAGCTTTTTTCCATGAACATTATATTAGGTCTTGTACATAAGTAGAGTAATTTCCTTTCTGTTTGAGTTTCCATGTCTAGGTAACTTCCTTTTTGGTTTGCTCCACCTGAGATTCTGGATTCTCGCATCATTCCTGAGTAATGATCGTCCCCAACCAAAGTCACTGATAGTCCTAAAATGACTATGCAAAAGTATTCATGCCTTAGTCAAAATGTTGGTCATTTTGATTTTATCTTGCTCTCTGTCTTGTGTTTCAGGCTCAGGGTTTAGGGTTTATGCATTTTGATTAAGTCTTTTATAAAAACCCTAAGCCTGTTATAATTTGGTGTTACTTTTTCTCCACTTAAAGCCAAGGGTCTACTTACCGTTGGTGAGGCCATGTATTTCCTAGGCATTAAATTGTTTTTATGTTGGGCCCCTTAATATTTTCCTATGTATGCACTTTATTTTGTATCCTAGGTGGGTCCCCTTGTTAAATTTTTCACTGGGTGCCTTATTAATTTTCCTAAGTCAACCTTAATATTTTAGTCGATGTCTTTATGTTAACAGTCGAGCTACTAAAAGTTCCTACATTTTGCACGTGGTTTAATGGATGGAGATGCTTTAATTTCTACAAAAAGGTGCTCGATGTTTAACTAGCTGAAAACTGGTAGTTATCGTGGCCCGAAGGTAAAGATCGAGCAAATTTGACGACTCTCATAACCCCGTGATAGAAGATGCTCGAAGGTTATGGATTGCGATATCATGAGATGATGTCACGTGTCCTAGGCAGGCTGAGGTAAGTCGATGGTGGGGCCGCTGACGGTGGTGAGACGGTGGCCACTGACCGAGGTGAGGTGGAGGTGCCATGTCATAACTTTGATGGGCCCGCTTTCCACATGTGATGGTCAATGTCAGATTGACCAGTATGGATCGTGCGATGTGCCAACATGGAGGAAGATCAACAACCGAGATTCAAAATTCATTTCAAAATGAATTGGGGTTGTTTCTTCATGCACGTGAGCAGGTAATGGTGGACGGGGTCTGGTCTGCTAACAGAGGAAAAGAAGTCTTCTTATTTTAATTTACCAAAGGCAATTCGAGCATAAGTAGAGAAATTTTAAGAACAAAAGAAGATTGGAACTCGCAATGCAAAGTTAGGGTTTTCAGATGCGTTTAAAGCATTTTGGCATCTTGCAGCGGTTATTTCTTTGGGAAATGAACCCAGTATGTCATGAGCCCATATCAGATCTTTATCAGGCAACAACAAAAGGCATAAAGAATATCAGAGAGGCAGTTGGGATATTTTGTAGTAGAATCATGTATGACCTATCATTTTTGAATGACAAGTGTCTCCTCTGGCCCATAGCTTATTTGCTCCCTTGTTTCTATAAAAGGGATTTCAAGGCCATGAGATAGGGTTCCGAATTCTGGTTCCTTTGGGGTTCCTTTTCTGGTTCTAGTAGTGAGTCTAGGTGAAATGAGCAAGTTGTAAAGTCATTTACAAAGCAATGAAAAGCATTTAGTGTCAAGTTTTATGCAGGTTCTTGAAGGAGTTATAGGTTAATTATTTTGTGACAGAAAATAGTTGATCAAGTCAATAAAATATAATTCAAATCCATTTTTCTAGTGTATAATTCTATCATATTTTGAATGAGTAGAATCAAGGGTTTTTTTATTCATTGCATTGTTGTGGTGTATGTATTATCTGTTCATGCTTCGATCTAAGGGGTCGATTAAATGCTTGAGTGGAATTGTAGAGTGGTAGGGCTTACGCAGGGACTTCGTTAAGTAGTTTGGGTTGGGATTGTAGATGAGATATATTGTAAGGAAATAGTATCTTAGATCCTATGCTATTAGATAAAATTCTGTCATATTTTCATTTTACATCTTGTAAATTCAAGTACCAAATGGAGTAAGGCACTGATCACAACTTGTAACCGTCTTTAATGTCATTTTTCTGTTCAAACTCATTGACAACTTGCTATAATTTGCTAAATTTCAAAATATATTTTAGTTTTTATCTGTTATTGCATGTTTTATCCATCTCATGCTCCAATTAGGTTGAGGATCACTAAAGGATTTGCCATCCTTGAGCATTCTCCCTGTTGTTGAGCCTGTATATGAGATTATTTGCTTTGTTTTAGTGAATATGTGAGTATGGTGTAGAGATCATGAATTCACTAAGGGATCACCCTCTCAGGCTTTGCAGAGCCCAAAGTGTAGAAGGATTTACAGAATCCTTGTCAGTTGGTCCAAGTTATTGAGGATTTTAATAGTTGGAGTTGGCTTCTCCATAGATATTTGAAGAATCAACTTGGTTTTTGCCTCTTGTAGTGTAAACCCATTTGGGAACCAAAAAAAATGGCGACTCTACTGGCAAGAAGTCAGTAAAAAACTTATCAAAGACCTCTAGTAAAAGTCTACCGAGATATTATCCTAGAGATTCTAGTGCCTTATAGAGTCATGAGCTTGTTAAGTCCATCCCTTGTCAGTTGAGTCAATTCTCATAAATGTTGCCTGATAATCTATTGTAATTCATCTTTCAATGTAAGTTTTATCTATTTTGTCCATGTTTGATTATTATTTCAATACCTCACAAGTTGTGAGTGACGACTCTGAGATCTCTGCACTAGTGTGCACTATTTGAAGAAGAACTAAGAAGAACTAAAGGATTTGCAGTAGAGATGAAGTAGATTTGAGCTCTTATAATGAAGTACCCTGACAAGTTGAGGAAGGAATCTATATGATGCCATATTTTTGGATAGGGAGGTGTTGCAGTGCTGGTTTTTTTAAACAAATTTGACCTATGAAGAAATCTCAGTTGTTCAAATATTTGTCTTCTGTAAAGAGGTGGTGACTCTACCAAAGAACCTAATGAAGATGTGAAGTTAGCTTCAGATCTACCAGTATTTCCAACCAGAAAGCTAATTTGCAGCCACTACAACATTTCCAGGTATTTTGATTTTCATGAGTAAAATGTATTTTCATGAAAGTCATTTGTAGAAAATGTTTCCCTATTAAGAAAACTAAGCACTAAGAAAGGGAATGGTGGTAATTTTTCTACATACTTCTAAGGCATGATTTTCATATTGTGTATTAAGTTGATGAAGTATGTCTGAGTTATACATTGTAATATCTTAAGATTGTGATAGAAGCAAGAGGTAGGGAAATGAGTGAGAAGATGTATAATCTGCCTGTATTCCCCTATGAAATATCAAATGCCAGTATGCAAGAAATGCAACCCTTGTCAAGTCATTGTAGAATTTTCTCTATTGAAAGATATAAACCATTAAGTTTTAATGGTATTCAAGGTTTCCCAAACCCTGTTCCTACTAAGGTTAGGGAACATTTACCAGAGTTCAGTGGGAAAAGATCAGAATCAGCACGCTAGCATCTGTTGGAGTTTTCTGGTTTGATGGGAGATTTTGAGATAGGTCATGAAGATGTTCTCATGAAGATTTTTGTTCAATCTTTGAAGGAAGATGCTAGAGATTGGTTCTCATATTTGCCAGCATGTTCTATCTTTTCATGGGATGAACTAAGTGCAACTTTCATGGAACAATTTGTTGAAAGAGTTAATCCAAGTTCAGTTATAAAAGGATTCATGGGTATTCAAAAGGAAAAAGATGAGCTAGTCCCTACTTTCAATCTCATATTTGCAAGAGCATTGGATGACATTCCTAGCAGTTATAGACCAAATGGTGTAGTGTGTTTGGTTTTTTACTTAGTTGCATTTGATGAGGGAATGAGCTATTTACTGAGAGACAAGGATCCTAAAACCTTGCATCGGGCTTATAAGACAACAAGAGAAACTTGAAATATGGAATCCCTAGGGGTTATCCATATGCAAGTGTTTGTTGTCCTAAGACACCAGATGTTGAAGAAAGGTGTAAGCCAAGAGGTGAAGAACAATGTCAAAGCATTTACATCTCTGTTGATCACACTAACCATGTTATGACCTATGATTCAGACAAAAATGTGAGCGAAGAACTTGTCCCAGACAATGGTTATTCCTCATGTTAGTGAAGAGAATGTTAGTGAGAAATTATATGACACAACTGATATAGAGATGGAAATAATTTTAGTCACTACAACATTTGATAGAACTATTAGTTGTTCCAGTAAGGATGCCACACAAAAGGTCCATATGCAGTCTTATGGTTTAGATGAATCTAATATCTTGTATGAAGAAGAGTTGGAAAGTTATACATCTGATGAAGATAATGCTAGTGTGCAAGATTTTGATGACATAGACTCATTCTCACATGAATCTGTTGTGTGTGATGCTGGGAACTTGAATAATGAGATGCAACCATTTTTGGTTGATGGTGCTATTGAGCTAGAAAGTTGCATGGTGTGTTCCAATGGAGAAAGCATGCTTCAGCCTGTGCCTATACCGCATGAACTTATCCAAAATAATGTGTATGAAGAGTTAGTTAAGGCATGCATGCTTGAAATTAATATTACAAGTAGGTGTGCACGAGTTGTCCCATTACAAACAACTCTTCATGCAATGGATCAGATTGTTTCTCAGTGTTCTTATCAACAAAATATCCCTGGAATGGCCAGTATGGTTGAGAAAGTTGAAGTTCAAAAGGGTCAGAATAGTCATGATAATTTTGCTGGAGTTTGTGAAAATCATGACATTGAGTATCCATATTATGAAAACTATAATGCTAAGAGTTGTTCTAGTTCAGATTTTGATTCTTTTGTTCCTGGTGAAAATGAATTTAGTATTGAGATTGCCAATGGTTTTAGTGAAACCTTTAATGCACTTTTTAATGAGGATGCAGATATGGATCAACTAGTGCTTTGCCATAATGTTTATGAGAAGGGATTACATATGGTTTCTAATCCTTCATATGAGGAGACATTTGAGAGTCTAAACATCTTAGATGTTGCATCATTTTTTGAAGCAAATGATTGCAATGACCAGGACGTGATTTTTGATTTGATGTTGTTTGATGGAGATGAATTTTGTCCTATTGCTGATATGAATGATATCAAATGGGACTCAAGGCAAGTGGTTGAAGTTTTTCCTCAGTTTGATGATTTGCAGTTGTATGAGAGGATCAATTGTGATCCTTTTCCTCCTCTTGATAATAGTTTTTTATTTCTGGACAGTGGGAGGTTGGATTATTTTGAGAGTTCTTCTTTTGATAAGAAAACTAATGATTTGAATGAGGCCTACATTCCCCACTGTATATCAAAATATGAGCTTTTGCTTTTCCAGCAAGGAAATGTCTTTCTTGAGTGTGATAGTGATTTGTTCTATGATGCATGTTGTGTTCAACATGTGTTTTTCAGTGAGCATGACTTGTTCTGGTCACACAGTGTTTTGAATTTTTAATCATTGCACAAGTTTCAGAGGTTCAACAATGAATGCAATGATAATTTTAAGCATAGTGGCTGTTTAAGAGATGTCAGAATGCTTGATCAGTGGCAATCCAACTATGTTATCGGATTGGTTTCAGTGCAGTCCAAGGAAAACCATGTTTATGACAGAGGAAAGCATTGGTTGATCTTGTCAGATGGCCTTGGGCCATCACATGTGGTTTGACCTTTAAGCCACAAGCAGCTTGGGGTAGAGTAGGCCTTTTTGACTCAATGCCTAATGGAGTAGTAATCTTTTTCTTCTTAAATTGCTTGTTCATGGACAATGCTTAAGGCCCTACTTTTCTTAAAGTAGCTCTTTTCCATGAACATTAGATTAGGTCTTGTACATAAGTATAGTAATTTCTTTTCTGTTTGAGTTGCCCTGTGCATGTAACTTCCTTTTTGGTCTGCTCCACCTGAGATTCTGGATTCTCACATCATTCCTGAGTAATGATCGTCCCCAACCAGAGCCACTGATAGTCCTAAAATGACTGTGCAAAAATATTCATGCCTTAGTCAAAATATTGGTCATTTTGATTTTATCTTGCTCTTTGTCTTGTGTTTCAAGTTCAGGGTTTAGGGTTTATGCATTTTAATTAAGTCTGTAATAAAAAACCCAAGCCTGTTATAATTTGGTGTTACTTTTTCTCCACTTAAAGCCAAGGGTCTGCTTATCATTGGTGGGACCATGTATTTCTTAGGCATTAAATTGTTTTTATGTCGGACCCCTATTAATATTTAACTATGTCTACACTTTATTCTTCATCCTAGGCGTGTCCCCTTTTTAAATTTTTCAGTGGGCGCCTTATTAATTTTCCTAAGTCAGCCTTAATATTTCAGCCGATGTCTTTATGTTAACAGTTGAGCTACTAAAAGTTCCTGCATTTTGCACGTGGTTTAATGGATGGAGATGCTTTAATTTCTGCAAAAAGGTGCTCGATGTTTAACTGGCTAAACACAGGTGGTTACCGTGGTCGGGAGGTAAAGATCGAGTAGATTTCACGACTCTCGTAACCCCATGATCGAAGATGCTCAAAGGTTATGGATCGTGACATCACGAGACGATGCCACGTGTCCTAGGTGGGTCAAGGTAAGTCGATGGTGGGGCCGCTGATAGTGGTGAGACGGTGGCCGCTGACCGAGGTGAGGTGAAGGGTGAGTTGGAGGTGTCACGTCATAACTTTGACGGGCCCGCTTGCCACATGTGATGGTCAATGTTAGATTAACCAGTATGGATCGTGCGATGGACCAATATGGAGGAAGATCGATGACTTAGATTCAAAATTTATTGCAAAATGAATTGGCGTTGTTTCTTCGCGTGCACGAGTAGGTTATGGTGGACGGGGTCTAGTTTTCTAACAGAGGAATAATGAAAGAGAGAAGTCTTCTTATTTTAATTTACTAGAGGTATTTCTAGCATGAGCAAAGAAATTTTAAGAACCAAAGAAGATTGGAACGAGCTCTCGTAGTGCAAAGTTAAGGTTTTTTTGGTGCGTTTAAAGCATTTTGGCATCTTGCAGTGGTTATTTCTTTGGGAAATGAACCTAGTATGTCATGAGCCCATATCAGATCTTTATCAAGCAACAAAAAAAGGCATAACGACTATTAGAGAGGCAGTTGGGATATTTTGTAGCAGAATCATGTATGATTGATCATTTTTGAATGACAGGTGTCTCCTCTGGCTCGTAGCTTATTTTCTCCCTTGTTTCTATAAAAGAGATTTGAAGGCCATGAGGCAAGGTTCCAAATTCTGGTTCCTTGGAGGTTCCTTTTCCGGTTCCACTAATGAGTCTAGGTGAAATGAGCAAGTTGTAAAGCCATTTACAGAGCAATGAAAAATATTTAGTGTCAAGGTTTGTGTAGGTTCTTGAAGGAGTTATATGTAAATTGTTTTGTGATAGAAAATAGCTGATCAAGTCAATAAAATATAATTCAAATCCATTTCTCCAATGCATAATTCTCTCATATTTTGAATGAGTAGAATCAAGGGTTTTTTTATTCGTTGCACTGTTGTGGTGTATGTATTTTATGTTCATGCTTCGATCTAAGGGGTCAATTAAATGCTTGAGTGGAATTGCAGAGTGGTAGGGCTTATGCAATGATTTTGATAAGTAGTTTGGGTCGGGGTTGCAGATGAGATATATTGTAAGGCAATATTATCTTAGATCCTGTGATATTAGAAAAACATTTGTCATATTTTCATTTTACATCTTGTAAATTCAGGTACCCAATGGAGTAAGGTACTGATCACAACTTGTAACTTTCTTTAATGTCGGTTTTGTGTTAAAAATCACCAACAACTTGCTATAATTTGCTGAATATCAGTGTATATTTCAGTTTTTATCTGTTATTATGTGTTTTACCCATCTCATGCTCCAATTAGGTTGAGAATCACTGAAGGATTTGTCATCCTTGAGCATTCTCCCTATTGTTGAGCCTGTATATGAGATTATTTGCTTTGTTTTAGTGAATTTGTGAGTATGGCGCAGAGATCATGAATTCACTAAGGGATCACCCTCCCGGAATTTGCAGAGCTCAAAGTGTAGAAGGATTTACAGAATCCTTGTCAGTTGGTCCAAGTTCTTGAGGATTTTAATAGTTGGAGTTGGCTTCTCCATAGATATTTGAAGAATCAACTTGGTTTTTGCCTCTTGCAATGTAAACCCATTTGGGAACCAACAAGCTCCTAGTGACAAACAAAGTGACTCATCATTAGGGCATGGTCCTTTATTATAACTTGTAGTAGCTCCATGTATTGTGCTTAAATTTTCTCCTCTTGTATCTTGTCCACCTTACCAAAACAATGTTCAACAAGATTGGGAGGTGGATGTTTTTCTTGATTAGCATCATTCGTGTTGTAGGTTCTCTCTCCTCTCTTACTTAAATGCAATGTGTTTTCCTCGTTATGTGTTTTTGTGCTATTTTAGGTTCTCTTTAGATGACACTTGTTACTTCATTGGTGCAAGGTAATAAAGAGGTTGAATCCATTGTGATATTATTCTATTTGTATCTCCATTCTTCTATTTGTTGCCCCTTGTGTTTTCTACTTAGGGATGATGCAAAGCATTGAGATCTCTTTTGGTCTCTTCCATGTTGACTCAAAAAGACACATGTTCCCTTCTTACATTGTGCTTGTGGTTCCACTACCTTTGGGGGATGAGGTCAGTTCAATACAAATATTCATGATATACAATATTTAGCATAAGAACATATTGACCCAGAGTTGGTGGACCCCTTATATGTTTTTATGTTTTGTGGTCATTATCCTTTGATTTGTCCTTTCTAGGGGGCATCTCATTCATAGGGGGCTTCACTGGATAGGCAATATTATATCATGTACATTCATATTGGGGGGTTTAATATACCAAAAATGAGGGTACAATATATTGCCTATCGATGAAAATAGGGGTTTTTTTAATTCTGGCTATGAAAAAAAAGCAATATTTGGTGAAAACATGGGGCTTTTAATTCAACCCGTGTATTGGGAGGGGATGACAAAAAAAGAGTTTAGGGCAATATTTTTTGAAAATGAGGAGATTATTTAGTATGCCATGAATGCATGTGCTATAACCCAGGTTCATTAAGTGAAGCCTCTGTGATCTCATTGTGGTAACACGATTGTCTTTTGTGTGCATACTACCTTAAAGAAATTGCTCCCAATATACTTCACTCAATCTTACACTTTATGCACATATCATGACATGTTTTGATACTCAAGCTACTTTGCAAACTAAGCCTTTTGCTTTGTAATTTAGTATTTTTCTTTTTTATGACTCATAATAAGAAAATCTTACTACGCTAGCAACCATGATTCTCTCTTTCTTATGATGTCCCTTTTATCTTGATATCGGAGTAGTAAGATCCCTTAGTCCCTAAGGGCTTAGTGTGTCTTGTCTCTTTGATGTCTTGATGAAAGTTTTCAATGCAGACCTTAGTACTTTATCGTGAGTATGCTTAGTCTCATATTCTCGCTAAAGTGGGAGATAAATGTAGTGTCTTGAATTGTACTCGCCTACAATTTTTGTACTCACTTAGGCCTCACTTTGACATTTTATCCTCTAAGGCTCGACGGAAGCATTGATTTTTCTTACACGTTCAATTCGTGTCACATTTTCACCTCTATACCAGTTTGACCCTCTTGTTTATAACCCTCACTTGTAGGACTAGGGCATATGACCAAGTTGTAGGACCATAGCGTCCATGCCTTGGGCCTAATTAGGACTAGAGTGTATATGCCCTGTGCTCCTCGATTGGGTACTCCTCTTAATGGTCACATTTTGAGAGTGGGAAATTAGATCCAATGTCGACATAGGTTGGAAATTTAATTCAAATTTTGACAAGTATAAAAGGAGGTCTACCCCTCTCATTTGAAACCTAATTAATCCTAATTTGAATTCCTAATCGATTCAAGAGAGAAAAATTGAGATCATACATTCAAGTGAGAAAGCAATCAGTCTTGTATCTAGCATTAGAGTAGAAGTGAAGTCAAGATTCAAGCATTGGAGATGGCATTCATGTTCTATGTTTTATGAAGACAAACTACATGAAACCCTAATTCTTTGGTGCAAAGAAAAAAAACTTCATTAAAGATATATCATTAGTGTTTTAGTCATTTTTAGCCTTCCCTTGAAAAGGAAAGTATTTTACTACAATAAATACTTCATTTACATTTTCAATTCAATTTCATGGTAAATTCCAAAATCAGGGTTTGACCTAAGGCAAACCTCTATTCCCAACAATTTTCCTTCTTTTTGTTTGTAGGAAACATGTATAGAGATATGTTCGAGAGGATAAACATGATTCATAGAGACGAACAAGTTCAGCTTTTGACCGCAATAAATTCGAAGGACCATGGCGAATTGATACTTCCTGGTCTTAAAAAAATAGGCTGAACTTCTGGGATCAAATCTGAATCAGCTCCTTTTGCTCAGATCTAGATTGGTGTCTCTGTACGACATTTGTAGCTCACTATTTCTATCATATTACTTCAATGATTCATTATCTTGCCCTAATCTTCAACAAATTTAAATCAACTCAAATTAAGGAGGACAGTCCCCCATTAAGGAGTTCTGGAATTTGATCAAAATCTAGATCTATCAAGGCTAGATCTATTTGATTCTACTCCTCCTTAATGCAATGGTTAATTAGGCTTGGTAGTGGTTTTATTATCTTAATTTAACCCTAATTTTAACTAATTTTCTACTATTACACTTTGAAATGTTAATAAAACTTGTATTATCACACATAATAAGAATTCCCTCCTCATATTTCACCTTAATATCACTAAGATTTTGTTTTATCCACATGACTTGAGTGCAGAAGATGTTGTTGCAATGTATTCTACCTCTGCAATAGACAATAACATTGAATCTTGTTTCTTACTTAACCAAGAGATCAATCTATCTCCCAAGAAAAATTCTTGACCAATTGTACTTCTCTTGTCATCAACACATATAACCGAATCAACATTTGTATATATTTTTTAGAGTGAAATCATCATCCTTCTTAAACTGTAATCCATAATCTGAAGTCCCTTTCAAATGTCTAAATATCCTCTTTATTGTTTCATCATGAGATTGCTTAGGATTAGATTGATATTTAGCAACCAAATAGACAACCTACATAATATACGATCTTCAAGAAGTCAAATACAACTTAATCCTTCAATCATAGATCTATGCCTTTTTTTATCAACATCCAAAGATCCATCATCATTGTTTAACTTACAACCAATAGCCATAGGGGTAGCAACCGGTTTAGAATTCATCATCTCAAACTTCTTCAACGTCTTTATGATATACTTGATCTGAGAACTAAAAATGTCTTTTTCTAATTGAGTAACTTGAAGACCAAGGAAAAATGATAGCTCAACTATCATAGACATCTCAAATTCCTTCTTCATCTCTTCTGCAAACTTCTTACATACATCATCATCTCTTCCAAATATGATATCATCAACATACACAACAAGAATCAACAATTTATCACCTTCAATTTTGAAATAAAGATTGCTATTTATTTTGCCACAAAAAATACCTATCCAACCTTGCATATCAAGCTTTAGGAGTTTTCTTGATTTCATAAAGTGCTTTCTTAAGTCTACAAACCATATCTAGATCTTCAGACAACTTGAATCCATCTAGTTGTTTAATGCATACTTCTTTTTCAAGTTCTCCATTCAAGAATGCTGACTTGTTTTCCTCACATATTTTGTTGGTGTCTTAGGAGTCTGTTCAGATTCCTTTTCTTCTGCAACCACTAAAAAAATCTCTATCTCTATTTCAAATTCAGGTATAGTCTCAATCTAATTCCATTCTGATGCAGGAGCATCCCCAGTCAATCAACAATTTTGCATCAACCCATAATTTTTGTTTCTACTCAATTTTGTGTTTCTTCTGGCATTCTCCAAACATTGTTCCTTTTTCTTTGTGGATCAGATACATGGCTTCTAGATGCGTTCTTATTCTGTATTCCATATTTTTAGTTCATTTAGATCTTTTTCTTGCATGTCGCTTTCGGATTATCTATTTCTTGGTTCCCAAAGCAGTTTTGAGCTTAACGACTAGTTGGAGATTTCTTCTCTTGCAGAGTGATTTCTTGGTTTGTGGATCTAATTGGCCTCATGCTCAATGTTTTTATGCCCTTGGCCGACCTTCCTTGGTGGTCCGCACTTCATTATTGTCTTTGGCGGAGGAGATCTTCACGCTTTGAGTCTGACCTATTTTACATGTTTCATTTTCCTATCTTGGAGAATGTAATCTTTTGTGGCCGACTTGGATTTGTTTCGGATGCCATATATATTGTTTTATTTGATCTTTAGGGGGGAAGAGAAGATAGATGATAATTTAGATTCATGATTTGTATTTTGAACTGCTTTGGAGGTCCGAATGGATTATTTTCTAGAATGTAAGCTGTAATAAGGCCTATAAGCCTGTATGTTTTCCCGCATGTTGTCAGCTAATTTATAATGAATCTATGATATTGCGGATGTTTATTTTTGCATTTTATACCTTCTGAGCTTTTTCTTCTGTTGTGTTACTCTTGCTGCATGATCCAGATTGTTCTCTTTGAGGGCCTCTAGAACATGGTTGTGTCACATTCTGAACACTAACTATGACTTTTGCATTCTCCACAATCTTGTTTAGACTCTTGTTGTAACATAACAATCTCAATCTTTGTTTCAGATTTAAGTATAGTCTCATTCTAATTCCATTCTAAACTATGACATTTTCACTCTCCATAATCTTATTTAGACTCTTGTTATAATAGAATAATCTCTATCTTTCTTTCAGATTCAAGTAGACTCTCAATCTGATTCCATTCTTTACTAACTTCGACATTCGCACTCTCCACAATCTTGTTTAAACTCTTATTGTAATGGTGATATACCTTACTCCTTATAGAATATCTGTTGGCAATATGTTGGATTTGATTAACTTTTGTCATTGATGTCAAAACTGTATCTCGGTTGGATATAATTCTGCTATCCCGGTTAGACTTGGTGTTTGTCTTGGTTTTGGATGTGATTATGATCCGTTATGATCAGATCCTTGGATTCAGTTTTGGATGGTTATTCAGGTTGGCTACATGCTTGTCATATTCAGTTGGTTCATGATTTGGTGCTCCCGAAGCTATCGTTTATGTTCCTAGTTGATATTTCTTGGTACCGGTTATCTTTATCGATTGGCAATACTTGATGATTTGGTTAAGTGATTTTGGTCCAACTTATGGAAATGATTGCTAACATGCTGAAGGTTCTTCTTGATCGTGTCCCAGTTGTTTGATGGCTTCGCAATGACTGGTGTGCTAATTTGATGGTCCTATTTGGATCCGGTTATATATTTTGTGTTATTATACTAAGGGTTTCTACCGGTTGGTGAAACATATTGCATATTGGTCTTAGCATGATTTTTTGGTAGATGTAATTGTTTGGGAATTTGAATTAGGTCATGCAGCATCATAAATTGTACACCCTTGCTAAGGTGGTACAATTCCACGCTTGGTTTAGCATCCTCCTTAGTGTGTTTTGCATCCTGCATTTCTAATATCCTTTAAGCATTTAATTAATTAATTTAATTAAATCTAAATTCATATTTCATCACTACACACATTATAAAGTTGGGTCCTTTACCCTGAGCGTGCCCCTTTTCATTTTATTCTTCAATAAATCATTAAATCATAAACCCTAATTATGTCCTATTTTGACCTTTAAGGCCCAATTTCGCATATCAAAACTGATGCTCTGCAAAATGGACAATGATTAGACTAGAACTTGTGGTTGTATAACACACAAAAATGCAAGAAATTGTTAGTGTTAATCAACCAAAAACTAATCTAAGAAGGCATATCAAAAGAGACACTAAAAACATGAAGAAATATTTAACTATGAAAGTAAATATAACAAGACATCTCCAAATGCCTTCTAACATGCTCTTAGTTCCTTCTCCTTTGTTCCTCTCCTCTCCAAGTTCCAAATTAGTGTAGCTCTCAGTAACTTTTTGCACTATGGATGCTTATGGAGGTTCAAGATTGAAATATTTACTCTAAAATACTATGCAAATGTGAACAAAAGCTAATATTAGATGCTATAATGCTAAAATGATTTATTTTAGGCCAAAATAACAATACATTAGTGATTTATGATAAATGCTCTCTAAAATTCACTATAACTTAGATGCATACAAGTTTCAAGATCTGGATTATGAAGAAATGGGCTCTATTTATAGGAAAAATGGAGCAATGGATGGTTGAGATTGACTAATCTCAACAAGGGCCAGGATTGAATGATATTCAATCCTTGTTATGGCTTTCAACCCAATCCTAGGATGACAAGTGTCCATATGAGATAGGTTGAGAGGAGAGGGAATAAGCATTAAATGTTTGACATGACCTGAGAGTTAACTTGGGAGTCAAGGTCAAGGTTGGGTTGAGTGAATAAATTCTTTATTCAAAGAATAAAGCCTTTATCCAATGGATAAACTCATGTGCAAGGGTTAAAGGGATAACCATGGTCAAAGCAATAAATGCTTGAGGAGACACATGAGTCACATGAGGGTTGAGTTAGGGGTTAACCATAAATGGTCATGTAAGAGCCATAAGTGGTTTTGAAGACTTTAGAGGTTAGCTTGTTGGACACACAAAACATTAAATACTTTTCAAAGACTTTGAAGTCTTTGAGAAGTGACTCTAAGTTGCTTGGGAATGTGAGAATAATTAGGGGATGGATTAGGTTAATTAGGAAGGGGTTAGAAGAATCTAGAAGGGGGTTTAGGAGTGCAAGTGGATTTGGTGGGTGAGGGAAAATAGGATTTTAATTAAAATAAATTTAATTTATTTCAACTTGTGGTTACAACTTGCATTTGTAGGAAAATGCAAGTGGGGGGGCGGGGGGAGATAAACGATTTAAATAAATGTTTTATTTAATTTATTTAAAAGAGGAAAAGGGGATTAAATGAAATAAATATGATTTATTCATTTAATTGATTTGTGAATTTGGTATAGTGAATTAATTAAAATAAATTGAATAATTTATTTAATTAATAAGAGAATGTTTGAAGATGAATTAATTAAATATTAATTTAATTAACTGATGGCTAGTGGGGTTTTAATCAAATAAATAGCAAATATTCATTTAATTAAACTGGGCAGATTTATGTGACTACAAAAGCATCTCAAGATCACCTGTAACTTTGGGCTTCTGTCTAATATCATCATATCTAATGGCCCTGAAAATTTGGTGAAAAGTTGGTTGGACTGGGTGCACTTTGCACCTGGTCCCCGACATCTTTCCCAAAATTTTGGGAGCATAATTCTATGATATTATAATGCTTAACCTCAAGAAATTGGTGGGAAATTAAAATCCTAGGTCGACCTAAATATGAAATTAAGATCTAGGGTTTCATACACGAGCTCTCTTTCTTCTTTTTAAGGTATCTAGAAAAAAAGGCCTTTTGGATCGAATACACAGAGCCTTATATGCAGTGAAAGAGCAGATCTTCTGGAGTCTTTAACAACATTCAAAAAAACCTATCAAGCATTCATCATACATTCTTTCATCAATTGCGGGCTTTTGAAGATGTAGGAAAGCAATAGGAGATCACCAACTGAAGATTGACTTGTACCTTTCCCTTGGGGTTGGGTATGGTTTCAAGTTGTTTCCATGTCTTTGTATGAGCTTCATTACATCAATTTGATTTACATTCATGTTTTAGATCACTTTACATTGTTGATTTCGGTTATTTTTTTAATCAATTACAAGCATTTAGGGTTTACTCTTTAGGGTTACTCTAGATTGTTTGCATTCATCTTAGGATCTTGCACACACACAAGATTCTTGCACACACTATTTTACTATACAAATCAGCTATTTGTTGAGGTGGAAATCACTGAAACAAGGGTTTGACTAAGGCAAAACCCTACATAGCCACCCAAAACCCTATTTTCAGCTACGGGTATAGATTCAGGATCCGAGTGTTGCTGCAAATTTCAGGATCGATAGAGCACACAGACTTAGTTCTAGGAACCAATTCTCAACAGAAACCCCTGGGACAGGGGTGTGGTGCCTTGGTCCTCCCTAGGACAGGAGCGTGGCACCTTGGTCCTCCCAGATTTTGGCAAGTTTTAGCAGAACAACAGTTTGCAGTCTTCAGATCCTAGACCGTCAGTCACAACTTCTAGTCTGCAGAACCAGGATAGGGGCATAGCACTCCTATCCCATACATTTTGACTTATATTTATGGCATAGGTGCACCTCTGAATTTTTCTCCTAATTGTGTATACTTGCATTCTAGGTTAATTATTCAAATCTGCACTTTTCTTTTCTCCTATCTCTCATTTACAACAAAGAAATAGAAACCCTAAGAGGTAATCCATGGCTCTCTCTTCCTTACAAGAAGTAGTTGAAGTGTGTTACCTCCCTAGGCTCTTTTGTATTCCATGAGTGTGTACATGAGAGTGGGATTAGGGTTTGTTTTCTTAGTCTCACTTTTTCTCCTATACATCTTTGGTGAGCCCGACATGAATTCAATCTCATTTTCATTACATTTCAATGTTAGATCTAGACTTAACATCTTTTGTTAGCTTTATAAACATAAAATTCCAAAAAAAAGTGAAAAATTCAAGAAAAAAAAAGATTTCCCTTTATTTGCTTGCATTGTGTGTTTAAATTTCATTTCAAAATGTTAGATTTTGATTTGCAAGATGTATATACTTTTGATGATGTATGCAATTATCCTGATTATGAGTTTAGTAAGGATGAATTAGATGAATATCTATATGAGTTTTTGAACCCTAAGCCTTCTAAACCCTCATTTTATCAAAAACTAATCAACCTTGTTACTATACCATTTTACGGTGATGAGAAAGATAAGTTGAATGATTCCTCTCATGGGTACATTCCTATCAACTCCTCCACTAAATCTTGAAACATGGTTGCCTACAACAATTCCCTTTATATGGATATGTCTCCTTTTGAATCAAAAGATGAACCTTTCAATCGATATGACGATGCCTTATTGGATGATGCCCTTGATGACTTTATGACTCTTTCCAAATCTTCAAACAAAAACAATACATCAGAAAAGATTAATCAACATGATAAATGCGAATGAACATAGCAAGCCTCTTTTTGTAGTCCAAGGTGCTTATCCCTCTTCAACTTCCCAACTTCCCAACCAATCCATTTTCACTGTTCAAGGTGGATATAGTCATGATTCCCTTAGTACTCCTCATAAACTTGTCATTACTATGCAAGGAAGAAATCCCACTAAGAGTCCTTATAGTTATGCGAAACAACTAACAAAGGAGAGTCATCATGCAGTTGCCCACACTTATAACACAAGAAACAATAGGAAACCTAATCCTCCTATGTTATTCCCACTTCTCTTCCTGATCCTCAACCTATTCTTCATCAATCACCTCACATTTTACAAACTCTTGGTAAAGAATATGATCTTATTGAATAACTCAAAGCTACTCCTGCAAAGATATCCCTTTGGGATTTGATTCAAACTTCTTCAACCCATCATGGAATGTTACAAGATGCCTTGAAAACTTTGAATGTCCCACCCACAGTGACATCCAATAATATGGCTTTGTTGATTGATTCTATCACATCTCCTAAGGCTTAAATTGTGTTTACCCAAGATGAGTTACCCACTAGTGAGATCCAACATCGATATGATCATTTAATGATTGTGGTTATCATAAATGATAGTGCAATAAGATGAACACTAGTGGACAATGGTTCTGGCCTTAATGTTTGTACCATTAACTTGTTGCATAAAATCAATGTCAATACATCTCTCATTAAGCTCGATTCTCTCACTATCTGAGGCTTCGATAATGTTGCTAAATCTTCATTAGGTATCATCACCTTACTTGTTAAGGTAGGTCATGTTACTTTTCCCACACCTATTCATGTCATGCTTGGAAATCTGACATATAATTTGTTATTAGGGAGACATTGGATTCGTAGCATGCAAGTTGTCCCCTCTACATTGCATAGGAAAGTTAAATTCATTTACAACAATAAAACATATACCTTGCTAGGTGATACTAATCTCTAGGCTTGTCTCCAAACATCAACATCCAAATCCTCTTCAATTGGTTCTTCCCCAACTATCTTAGATGATTCTTCCAAAACTTCTACTCCTACTAGTATGTCTATTTCCTCAAGTCTATCTCCTACCTCTTGTTCATCTCCCAATTATTCCTCAAATGAACCTAAGGTTCGTGAAGAAAAGCCTTCTCAACTTGATTCTACCACTGAAGATGTCTTCTCTCCTGAAAAGATTCTTGCAGAAGATGACTAGAGATCCCTTGAATTTAATCCTACTTTCATAGGAGAATATAAAATTCCCCCTAGAGAACCCAAGGTTGAAAAGAAGAAAGAAGAAGAAGAACCTAAAAAGCAATCCACTTTACCCAAGCCATTGAGTAATAACTTTGTGCCATCTTCTCAGACTTCGTCTCCCTTGGTTTCTAATTTAGAGGATTTTGATCCTTTACTTTATGAAAACCCTCCTTCTCTTTCAGAATTGGCTAACCTTTATGGTCTTGTCTTTCACATCTTAGCTAAGTGTAGATATAATGGTAATGGATGTAGTGCCCAAGAACAAGGGATAAAAGTTTCCTTGGAAAATAACTTCTGTGATACAACATTCGGACTTGGCTATGATCCTTTTGAGCATACTAAAGCTTCTATGAGACCATCTATTAATGTTAATGTCATTTCTACTTCCCTCTCAACAAAATATCCAAAATATATTGACTACGATTCTTCTAGTGTCTCTGCTTTGGATGTCTTTCCCACTGTTGACTCCTTGGTTGAATTCTTAGGAGCCTATGACAACCTTCTTCGATATCACCATAATCGTGGCTTTCCCTATTGTTTAAATACAAAAGCTTACTTTGGGAAAGAAAGAAATAATGATGAGATAGTTAAAGAATTTCCTCAGTTGAAAGACGCTCCCCAACAAAGTAATCTCCTCATAAGTGACACTATTGATATCAGGATGGATCCTTGTATTGAAGACAAAGTCATTAAGATAGAAAAATGTCTTGATGAAGAGGAACAAAAACAATATTATGAATTGTTACAAGAATTCCCTAAAATATTTGCTTGGATATATTCTGACATGCCCAACATTGATCCTAAGATTGTCACTCATAACATTGTCTTAGTTCCTGATGCTAAACCTGTGAAGCAAAAGATTCGAAAGATGAAACCTAAAGTAGTATTGCTTGTTAAGACTGAGATTGAAAAGTGATTGGATGCTGGATTCATCTGTCCTATCGATTATTCCCCATGGATTTCAAACATTGTGTCTGTGGCTAAATCTGATAATAAGATTAAAATGTGTACGGATTTTTGAGATCCTAATAAAGCTTCTTTGAAGGATGATTTCCCTCTCCCAAATATCGATATGATAGTAGATTCTGTAGTAGGCCATGCTTTATTATCCTTCATGGATGGTTTCTTAGAATATAATCAATGTTAAGATTCCCAAAGATACTGAGAGGGGGGGTGAATCAACATCTAACCGGTATAACAAATTACTTGATTTAAAACATGAAAAGCATATTAAAACTGAGTACCGGTAAACTAGAAATAATGTAGTAAATAAGAACAATAACAACAACATGAGAAGCACACCATAACACAGTATTTTAACGAGGAAACCCGGTGTGGGAAAAACCTCGGTGGGATTTGTAACCCACAACATTCGCTTACTGGCCAATAAGGGAATATTACTCTTACAATAGAGGCCTGCACATGCAGGAAGGCCAAGTGCCTAGAGCTCACTGCTCAATTAGAAAAGAAGTCACACTGACTTAGAAAAATGGATTATACTAATCCAATGTCTTGTACTGCTTCAGATTAGCATCTACTATGCCAGATTCAGTACCGGTTTAAGCTCCGCTACAACATAAACCCTTAACCAGTAACTTGCATATTAGGTCTGATATTACTTTTCCATACTTAGCATCCTATCTCTTGTCTACTACAAAAATGATCTACAATGATCTCATACATATATGAGTCATATTACAATCCGCCATGTTGGCTTACAAAAGATTTTGCAATAAATTACAAAATATATTAATACAAAATTGTTGTCGGCCAGGATGCCGATATTCTTCCTTTTCAATGCCGATGTTCTGTGTATCGATGTAGATTCTTCCGGTGTAGAGTCTACTGGTATCATATGATTGCAAGGTTTCCATCAATGACAATACCTTCAATCACCTACAATTTCTCATTGGAGTGTGCATTTGCCAACAATCTCCCCCTTTGGCATTGATGGCAACACTCATGAGAAAAATTCAAGAATGCATCCGAAAACTGAAGTCCAAAAAAATATTTGTCAAAAACTGTATGTCCAAAAATGTATGCTCCCCCTGAGCAGATAATCTCTACTTCCTTCTGACAATTTTTCTCATCACACTACTCCCCCTTTGACATTAATGACAAAGGTTGTCATTCGCTGTCAGTGGAGTCCTGCTTTGATTCTTGTAACCAATGGGATACAATCTGAAAAATATCTATCAAAATCAGATTTATACCATTACTGAATGTTTTGTTGTCTTGTATTGCCTCTTGTGTTCTCTGCACTGTACCGATGAGTATGTGCATTTTCTCTTTCGGTGTCTTCAGTCCGAGAATTAGAGCCTCGAATATTTCTTTTCTAAAAGAAATGAGGTATTCTAGTTTTGGACCAAGTCTACATTTCAAATCCTTTGCTTTATCCTTTATTCTTTGTTTGTCATTCTCTAACTTCTTGATTTTCTCTTCTAGCTTTGAAATCTTCTTTTCTATCTCCAAAAATGAATCCGATGATCCTATCAGATTGTCAGCAATATTGTTAATCTTATCTTGTGCTTTGTTGATTTCCTTGTCAAGGTCTTCTGTTAAGACATTTGTCTTACAAGTGGCCCTATATAGTTTCTTGAGGTCAAAAATTATTTCTCCAAGTTCCAGTAATAGGGTATCCATTTTCTCCTTGTTCTTCTTCACAATATCCTCAAAGTATTTCTCTTTTTCTTTAATCATTCTTTCCTTAAATGTATCCTCATTTATTTGATCAACAATCAATATGTTGCCGGTGATGAACCTAGACAATGTGTCTAGTTGACCTAAAGAATCCTTATTATCAACAATGCACTTTGGTACTATCGATTTAAGAATTGGAATTGTATCATCAATAGCCTTATAGGCTTGTGCATTACATTATGTGATCTTCTTTATTGAATCCAACAAGACCTCTGTTACATTTGTATGTCTAAATTCTGCCATAAATGTACTAGATGTTTGTCGAACGGTATTTACAATAGCCATGCTACCGATTGTGGTAATTACCTTGCTTGATTCAACCTCTGGTAGGTTAGTCTGTGTTTGCATTTCAATAAGTAGGGGTTTGGGCTTTTCAGTTTGGGCCGGTGGCACTGTCTTTGTCTGAACCTGTGCTTCAAACTATACCTATTTCGGTTTCTCTATATGTGTCTCAAAAGGTTTGTCTGAGCTTTCAACTGCCGGTTTCTCAGATGTAGTTTTAGTTTGTACCTCTGAATGCTCTTTTGCCGGTTCATCAGATGGTTTTTCAGTTGTTTCTACCAGTTTCTGAGTGGTATCCTTAGCCGGTTGCTCTACCTGTGTAGGTTTTTCTATGCTTGTCTCAACCTTTGCAACCGGTGACTCAGTAGTTACATCTTTCTCCTTATCTTCAGTGGTTTCTCTGTCAACCACAACATTTACTTCTTGGGTGTGTACATTCACAATATACAAAATTTCAGACTCAGGATTTGTATCCTCAAGTGGAGTCTCCATACTCTCTGTGGCCGGTTGACTGTCAGTAGTATCTACCAGTGGAGTATCTAAAGGAGGTGGGGGTACATTATCAATTATTTTAAGGCTTGGAGGACCACCTACCTTACCTTTCCCCTTATCTCTGTCCTCTTGATATACTTTAATAGTCTTTTGTCTGAGTAATTCTTTTTCTTTTTCCACAAAGAATATATCCCATGCATTTGTTGTTTCCTCAGAGACTTCCTTTACTCTACCTACCATCAATGCTACATGTCGGTGAGTAGTGGAGAATACTGTCCGGTTTGCTTCACTGATTAGTTTGTCTATTTCATCAGTTGAGTTGACATTATGTACTGCAAGTAGTTTTTCAATATTAATTTTCTTGTCCAACTCAACGATGGCTAACCTTCTAGCTTCAAGTCTCCTATACAGATCATTTGGAATTTCCTCAACAACTTCCATCAAAAATTTCTTATAAATATCTAAGTGTAAGATTACACTGTTCTCTATGCTTTCCTTATCATCAGCTGATAGTGTATTGTATATTTTGTTGATGTTCTTTAGCTTACCATCCTCTGTGATTTCACTAAGAAGTTTGTCTATTGGAGCGATATCTTGTTTTACCTTCTTCTTATTAGGAGTCATTTTCTTTGTTGGAGGCCTTACTGCCTGCTATTTTTGTCTGGTTCTTTTTGGAGTAGGAGAGGGTACCAGTGTGGGTTTTCTTTTCCTTTCTACCCTTTTAAATACTACCGGTATATCACTCTTAGAAGAAGTTCCAACTGGTGAAAGATGAGTTTCTGGTTGAGGTGCTACCAACTCACTTTCAATTATACCAGTTTGTCTCAAAACATCTTCCTTGATTGTTTTAGCCTGTCGGGTTCCTTTTCTTACGGTTGCTTCAACTTTCTTAACCCTTTTCCTTGATTGAATTCCACTTTCTATTGTTTCAGCATTTCCAAAAACTTCCTCAGTAGGTTCCTTGGGTGCTTCAAGGAGGGCTTTTGCATAAGTTTCAATAATGTTGTCATCTGTCTCATAGCCCATTTCAGTTACCCAGATAGTTTTAGGGATAACTGCCTCCATCCAGATTTCATCTTTCTTGATTACAAAACAAATTTCCTTCTGATATTTATCCACAATAGCTTGTGACGGTCTTACTCTAGTTTTCATTCGAGTCTTCAATGCTTGAAAATGTTCATTTAGGTTTTTCTCTCAGTTTTCTCCCATATTGTTCAATAGATCCAACCGTTGTTTTCCTACCAGAATGTCAAAACCAAAATCTCTTGCACCAATACCGGGTACTTGTTTGTTATGTACAGTATCAGACAAACAAGCAAATTTCCAAATCTGAATGTTCCTTTCTTATCTCTTTTAATTTTTCCAAGATTGTCTATCAACTCATCTTTGAGCCATTCACATACATCTATCCTTGCATTATCACTATGTCATTTGAGACCTTCTTTGTTTTGCCAGGTCTATTACCGGTGGAAGGTAACCCTGTTACAACTTTTACCGCTTCTTTTGTGATTTTATGAATTGAATCTAACCAGAAAAATTCACCATGTTCTCTACTTAACACAATCCTTATGATATCCTTGGGAAAATCCGGGATACTAAGGATTTCAGTAAAACCTCGGGTTTCCACTATCTTATGTTCCAGCTTGACATTTCTAGACTCATCACAAATCACAGTCCTATACATATTCTTAATCTCATCATCGCCTAATTCCTCTATATGACAATGTATATACATCCTAGGGTCTTCAACATATACTACTCCCTTAGGAATTTGAGAAAATGCACCTCTGCTATCATCTTTCTTTGCAATTTTGGGAATCAATTGGAATATGGGTCTAGGGCACTTAACAACTTCAACAACAGTAGGGTTTGCAATAAATTCAGGAGTGGATGAAGATGCCATGATAAATACCTCAATCTGCCTTAAGGATGAATGCTTTGATGGATTGCTTCACTTCTTTGCTAAGAATGCCTTCGCTCGGGAATTTTCGCGCTCTCAAAGATTTAAATGCTCGGTGAATGAAAAAGGAGCCAAAACACTTGCTTTATAATGTTATTTTCTCCAACTACCACATTTAATGCTCATCAGTTAAGTAACAACTTAACTCATCTGTCAGTATAGAAGTAATTTCAACTTCTCACCATCAACCGAGGGAATAATAGCACGTTTTTCATTTTGTTGCTAAACCCCCAAAAGATTTTCCTTTAGTTAGATGAAGAGTCTCCTGCCGGTGGAGTGATACTCTGTTCTACCGGTGGAGGGGTATTCCCTTCAACATTCTGATCTGACTTTCTGATCCATTGTTTTGAGAATTGTTTCTTTACCTCTTCAACCTTTTCTTTACCTTTCAAACTAAGACCTTGGTTATTTGTTGGTAATGCCTTACTTATACAAAATTTAGCAATATGTCAAATCTTGTTACAGGCATAACAAGTCACATTGTTCTTCTGAATAGCTTTCCCATATCCTATGCCAGTATGTGTCCTGCATTGATTAGATAAGTGTCAAAATCTTCCACAAACATAACATCTTACATTCATTCTGCAATTTTCTGAATTATGACAAACTTTGTTGCATTTGGAACATTGACCGGTGGGTGTATTAGTGTTATGATAATTTCTAGATCTACATTGATTTTCTCTATGACCATACTTGTTACAGTTAAAACATTTGCCATTAAATTTGTAAGCAGTAGGTTGTCTTACCGTTTTGCTATGATCATGATTGTTTGCAGTACCATAGCTTTCACCAACTTCAAAGCCAAGGCTATTTGTATTACCATTAGGTTTCTAATTCTTCAGCATGTCAACAAGTTCTTTTGAACTTTTCTTGAATTTCTCCTTGTGTTGATTTGTAGCAGTCAGTTCGTTCTCCAAGATTCCTTTCTGTCTCATGAGTTCAGTTCTATCATTTTGTGTGTGCATTAGATCTGTCTTCAACATATCATTTTCATGACTAAGTCTTGTGTTTTCATTTCCAACATCATTTAGTCTTCTAACCAAGTCTTCTTCATTCTTCTTTATGTCTTCGATTTCTTTACAAAATCTCATAGTCATATCTTGCATCTCATTCTTCATTGTACTGATTTCTTGTCTTAGCTTGTTTACCAAATCATTAAGAGTTTCCTTTTCATTTTCCTCATTCTGCATCTTTTCACAAAGTTCTCTCCTCTAGTTCCTTGCAATAGTAAAATTCTCTTGAAGTGCTTGAATGATATCCTGAGCAGCCTTCAGATCATTCTCAAGTTTGATATTCTTCACTTTATCTGCATCATAGTCTGTAAGAGCTATTTCCAATTACTTTCTCAAGTTTTCCATCTCTACCAGTGACAAGATCTTCCTCAAGTTGTTAGGATTTTGAAATTAGAGGAATAGGCTCTGATACCAATTGTTAGGATTCCCAAAATATTGAGAAGGGGGGTGAATCAGTATCTAACCGGTATAACAAATTACTTGATTTAAAACATGAAAAGCATATTAAAACTGAGTACCGGTAAACCATAAATAATACAGTAAATAAGAACAATAACAACAACATGAGAAGCACACCATAACACAGTATTTTAACGAGGAAACCTGGTGTGGGAAAAACCTCGGTGGGATTTGTGACCCACAATATTCGCTTACTGGCCAATAAGGGAATATTACTCTTACAATAGGGGCCTGCACATGCAGGAAGGCCAAGTGCCTAGAGCTCACTGCTCAATTACAAAAGAAGTCACGCTGACTTAGAAAAATGGATTATACTAATCCAATGTCTTGTACTGCTCCAGATTAGCATTTGCTATGCCAGATTCAGTACCGGTTTAATCTCTGCTACAACATAAACCCTAACCAATAATTCGCATATTAGGTTTGCTATTACTTTTCCATACCTCGCATCCTATCTCTTGTCTACTACAAAAATGATCTACAATGATCTCATACATATATGAGTCATATTACAATCCGCCATGTCGGCTTACAAAAGATTTTACAATAAATTACAAAATATATTAATACAAAATTGTTGTCGGCCAGGATGCCGATATTCTTCCTTTTCATTGCCGGTGTTCTGTGTGCCAGTGTAGAGTCTTTCGGTGTAGAGTCTGCCAGTATCATATGATTGCAAGGTTGCCATCAATGACAATACCTTCAATCACCTATAATTTCTCATTGGAGTGTGCATTTGCCACAATCAAATCTTCATTAATCCCCAAGATTAATTCAAAATTGCTTTCACCACCCCTTGGGGCACGTTTTATTGGGTTATGATGCCTTTTGGATTGAAAAATGCAGGCACTGCCTATCAACGTGCTATGACCCTTATCTTCCATGATTACATGCATAAAATCTTAGAAGATTACGTTGATGACATCTTAGATAAATCCATTTTTTTGTATAGATCATATTAAGATTCTTCGTCAAGTCTTTGAAAGAATTCGTAAGTATAACATGCGCTTGAATCTCCAAAAGTGTGTTTTCGGTGTTGATAGTGGAAAACTGTTAGATTCATAGTCTCACATTGTGGAATTGAGATGGATACAAAGAAGATAGATGCCATTGTTAACATGCCACCTCATAAAAATATTTCCCAACTAAAAAGTTTACAAGGAAAGATTTAGCCTATTCGTAGGTTTGTTTCTCAACTTGCGGATCGTACCTTTCCTTTTACTCAATTGCTTAAAAAGAATACCATCTTTCAATGGAATGAGGATTGTCGTCAAGCATTTGAAGATTTAAAAACATATTTAGCCAATCCTCCTATTCTTCAACCTGCTGACCCTTCCAAACCCTCTTTTCTATACACAGCTGTTTCCCTTCATGCTCTTGCAGCCTTATTGGCACAACGTGATAAGGATGGTAGAGAATGTCCGATTTACTATATAAGTCACACTTTTCTCAATTACAAAGTCTGATACTATGAAATAGAAAGACAATGTATTGCTTTAGTTTTTGCAACCCAATCATTAAGGCATTACCTTTTGAATGTTGAAGTTCATGTTATCATTAAATTTGACCCTCTAAAGCATCTTTTCTCCAAAACTGGTCTTTCAAGACACTTAGCCAAGTGGGTTATGATGTTGACCGAGTTTGGCTTTAAGTTTGTCTCGCAGAAGGCAATGAAAGGTCAAGTGTTGACTGCCCACTTGGTTGAGGCTTCTTCACCCTTCTCCCTACCTAACCTAGAGTCTTTTCCCGATGAATGCATTCTCTCTACTAAGGTTGATGAGATTTGGGAATTATATTTCAATGACTCTAGGTGTCATATAGGATCAGGGGTAGGTGTTTTCTTAATCTCTCCTATAAAGAAACCTATCCCTTTGTCGTATCGTCTCAATTTCTTGTGTACCAATAACATTGTTGAATACGAGGCTCTTAGAGATAGAATTAAAGCAACCCTAGTATTAAATGTAAAACATCTACATATCTATGGAGATTCTCAATTAATCATAAGGCAAGTGATAGGAATTTATCAAGATAAATTATCACAATATAGAGATTTAGCTATATCTTTATTGTAAAAGTTTGATTCTTATACCATGGAGCCTGTTCCTTGAAAAGATAATCGACATGCTGATGCAATGGCATGTGTAGCCTTTAGAGGACCCCTTGGTAGATCTCAAATTCACTATTCACGACCTCACTACCCTGGCTATTGCTGACAATCCTAGTGATGTGGCATATTGTTGCATTGTAGAGTCTAATGAGTGGTACTCACATATCGCGAGATATTTGAGTGATGGCACCTTTCCTGACTCTACGAACAAGAATACCAAGGCTAGGATTTGCATGTTGGTTGCTAGATACATTATCTTTTCTAATGTTCTTTATAGAAGGGGTTATAATGGTCTTCTCCTTTGATGTCTTAACAAAATTGAAATCCCTATTGCTCTTGAGGAAGCGCATCTAGGTGCTTGTGGGGGACACTTTGGGGGTAGATCATTAGTTCAAAGATTGCTCTGAATTGAATATTATTGGCAGACCATGGAAAAGGACTCCTTTGTGTTTGTTAAAAAATATCATCAGTGTCAGCAACATAGCAATTTGATCCATGCTCCAGCCCAATAACTTCGATCCCAAGTAGCATCTTGGCCCTTTTCTACATGGGATTTGGATCTCATTGGTAAAATATCTCCTCCCTCATCTCAAGGACATACTTTCATCATAACCACTACCGATTACTTTACAAAGTGGGTAGAAGTAGTTCCTCTTCGATCCACTATCATCGAAGTAATCTGTCAATTCATCTTAGATAACATTATTTCCCAATTTGGAATACCTTCCGCTTTGGTTTCGGATAATGGAACAACATTTAAAAATAAAGATGTGAAGAAGTTTCTCCAGAAATATCATATTCAACATAAATTTTCTACACCCTATTATCCTCAATCAAATGGTCAAGTCGAATCTTCAAATAGAATAATTGAACAAATCCTTCGTAAGACTGTGAACAAGCATGGTAAGGATTGGCACACTCAGTCAATCTACGCTCTTTGGGCTTACCGAAAAAGTTTAGGTATTGCTTCTGGTTGTACTCCTTATAATCTTGTTTATGGTGTTGATGCTATTATGCCTTTGGAGTTAGAAATCCCATCTTTAAGAGTTTCTCTTAAGAGTATAGTGGACTTATAGAGAACAAAGGCTCCAAAATCTTGAGATGCTTGACGAACGACGTATAAACGCTCTTGAGCATATTCAAGTGTATCATAAAAATCTACAACGAAGCTACAATGATAAAGTCATTCAATGTTCCTTCTCAGTAGGTGATTTAGTACTTTATGAGAATCAGCGCAACGTGAATGCCTTACCTGAAGAAAAAGGAAAATTCAGCCCTAATTGGCTTGGACCGTACATCGTTGTCGAAGTCTATGGATCAAGTGCTTACAAGATAGCATATGTGGAAGGTATGCCTCTCAATGAGCCTATAAATGCTATGCACCTTCGTAGATACTATGCCTAGTCTCTCTCTCTCTCTCTCTAGTTTATTCTCTCTCCTTTTGCCTTTTCTTGCTTCAAAATTGGATAATATATTAGCATATCTTCATTAAAGTGTGGTATTAAATGATAATGTATTATTTAGTCTACATTACTTAATTCTTGACAAGCTTGTTTCTTCACTTTATTGTTTGTCTTGGATTCATTTATGTAAATTGTAATAGATTTACATTTTATATGTGCTAGCATGTTATACAATTTCTTATGTGTTAAGTAGGATTATATCATGTTGTGTCTAATTAGAGTTAATTAAATCACATTAGTCATAAGGTTCTTAAGCTTAACACATTTTCCTTCTACATCACCAAGGTAGTATTTAATTAAATACTTAGTTATTTAATTAAATCACACATGTATCAATTTAATCATGAAGCATTGAGAAATCAATTACATGGAAATTAAATTAGACATACATGTTCATTACCAAATATGTTACTTTTAATCAAGGCAATGCATACATTGTTTCAAGAATTAAAATAACATGTTTGAGATAAAACATAAGCATTAATAAATATATATATCGATGAGTGTAACAATATTTACATCAATATACATCAAAAAGTGTCACATACTAAATTGTCATCTCCTATACCTAGGACTAGCAGCTGGAGGGTGGTGACTAGATGTCCCCTCCCGATCTAGCTATGGGGGTGGACCCATGGGTGTGTATCGTGATGTGGAACGTGAGTGACTCCGCGAGGAGCTCCTACACTCTCTATTCATCATGATCTCGCGATATGTAGTTGCCTCTGCCTAAGCTGCTACTAGATCACGCTCTGTCCACTATAGCCTCTCTAACAAGGTACTCTCTCTCTCTCTCTTGCCAGACCTCTAACTCCACTCAGAAGGGGGTGAATAGGTCCTCATGCCACCCAACACTCCTCTGAGGTCTATGCACTATATACGAGGAGCTAGGAATGTGTGCGGTAATGATGATGTTCGTCACTACACTCTGGATAAGGGAGCGTTGCTCCTGAACACCAATTGCGGTGATAGAAAGAGGTTTTCATCAGTAACATTCTATATCATCAAATCTAAATAATTAAGATGCATAAATTGAACAATCATAAAACACCTTACCTGGATCTCCCTCTCGCTAATAGGGGTCATGGAAAGAGACCTCCTATGACTAGGACCCACTAGGCTCTCCGCGCTCATAATGCCTCTGTAAGGTGGGCACGAGACTAGAATCAAAACCCCTTATATGGTCTCTCTCCCCTCGGGATGGCATACTCGATGGATCTAGGGATATGGTGTCATCCCCAGAGTGATGTGGAACTACATCTTACTCGTCCTCCTCAACCTCCTCATCATCCTCACCCTCCTCACCCTCCTCATCCTCCTCATCCTCTACTTCGTCCTCCTCATCATCACCATCTTGATATCCCTCTCATGTGCGTCAAAATCATCTCCATCACCACTTGCCTCCTGCTCTCTTGTGTAGTACCCCTGCCCTAATCTATTTCTAACCTTGGTTTAATCTTGATTAGTTTATCGTAATATTATGTTATAGTCAGATGATTGATTTAACGCATAGCTATTGATGTGGTTTTCTCACTAGTTGTATGCAAGTTATTTAGTGTACCTATTTCGTGGTATCAATATTGAGCTAACGCTTTCATTAAATTTTATATATGTATACATGTATGACTCTTGGTTGCAGGAGATTTCAGGTGCAACGCCGCATGAGTGCGAGGTTCGTCTTCACCTGGATGTACAGGTTTGAGGGTACCTTTTTAATCCTTAGAGTTGGATTAGGTGGTCGTAAGACCCTAGTTGACCTTCGTCGTGCTAAGGTGAGCATCGCCAGTCGTCGTCGGTATTCCCTTTCTGTTTGGGTTTGTGAGTCGTCTGTTTGGTTGACCTTCTCGGTTTGCGTGCTTGGTGTGTTTGGTTAATTGGTTAATTAGTCCTTAGTAATTATTTTGATTATATATGCGTTTGTGCATTGAAGACTAATGGATTAAATTAATCTGGTTTCCGTTATGCGAGTTTTCGTTGATATTGAATTGCTTATTTTAATTGGGAGTAAATTCGATTATATGACTGATTTTGAATATTTAATGCATTTTATTTATGCTATTGGAAAGAAAGTTTTATATTTTATCGCCATAGAGTTAATTGAGTTCTGTTGGCTTTTAGAATTTGAAAGATTAAATTCAGTTAAATGAGGAAATCGATTTTTGGGATTTGAATAGCAAGTTAATTTGTTGCTAGCTAAAAAAGAATTAATTTTTGAAGAATTATTTGTAAATAAAAACTTTTATTCCAAAAATAGAATTTTTTTTTGGGTCAACTCTTCCATTTAACCCAATTTGGGGAAAATTGGAGAGGATGGACAAATTTGGAAAACCTTTGGTTGGAGAGAATTTTGGAAGAAAATTTGGAGGTTTGGGGAAGGAATGTTTCTGGATCTGACAGGTGGGCTCTCCCTCAGCCATACCAGGATTGCGAATGAAGGTAGGATCTAATTCTCAAGTTTAGTTGTTGTATGAAATGGAAATGGGAGTTTGGATGTCTTCATGTTATTTGGTTTCAGATTCTTTTGGCTGGAAATGTTTTGAGGTGGTGTTATTCCTTATTTCCTTTTGGATGTATGAAACCCCCCTCTTTGTTTTGGAATGGATGAATTCCATCAAGAATCTTGATGCCAAACTAATTTCGTTGAAATCGGATTTTATATTAAACCGAAATTTATAAGCAAATTTTGTTGTTGTTTCAAAAAATGAATAGGGGAGATTTCGAACTATGTTTTATATGTTTTTTTAGTGCTGTGTTTTAATTATATAGCGCTGTGTAAAATACCCATTTTATCCCCTGTGCATTAAGTCTTTGAAAATATTATATTTTTTTACCCTGTGCGTTTTTGGTTCGAATCGGGCTGGGCGTTTTTTTTTATTGTTTTGAACTGTGGGTCGGGGTTTGGGAGAGCGGGGAGCGGAGCTCCACCCGCTCCCCTCCCCTCCCCCACTCTTCCCCCTTCTCCCCGCTCGTTCCCTTCGCTTCCCCCACCCGCTGGCGTTAAAACTCCGGCCGCAGCACACTGCGGTGGCCGCAGGGCCGCGGTGGCCGCAGGGCGTCGCGGAGCCTGCGGGCACCGCAGCGGCGCCGCCGCTCGGGTAATGCCCAGCGGCTAGGGTTAGGGTTACGGCCGCCCTCGCCGCTATTTTAATGCGTTTTTGTTGTTTTAAACATGGTTAAAAAAAAAATGATTGTTTTAATGTATTTTGTTTAGTATTTAAAAAAAAAACCTATGATGTTATTATCATTTTAATGGAAGTTATTATTTAATGTTAATTTCAATTAGCTTCTTAACTATGATTAAGGGGGCATATCATGATAAAGGCTAACTTGATATTGATTAATTATATAATGGAGTTATAGGTGAATTAATCATTCAATTTCATTTCACAATTTGTGCACCCCTTCTAATTAAGTTCTTCAACTATTAACTTCGCAACTAAATATCATTGATTATATTCTGATCGATCTTGGATTAATGAATCTAGATCTTGATCGTTGAAATACAATGTAATTACTGCTTGATGATGTTAAATTTTATCGTAGAACATATCATATGAGTAATTGTAAAGTAGTGAAATATTTATCGTTGGGCATTAGAAATTTAACGATATGCATTGGAAATGACTATCTCCATTTAGATTCTCTTTCTACATTTTTATTTCCGTAATCCGTATTATGTAACTGGAATTGAAATTATGAATCTGTAGAGGATGGTTTAGAACCAGTATGTTTATGACGTTTTGATTGGAGATTAAATATCTTATTTTAATTGATTAATGGTTGTCTGAATTTGATTAATATGAATTTGGTTTAAGAACTCATTATGGCTTAATTTGCCTGTTCGATGCTTTGAACCTTAGAGAGTTAGAAAACCAAGAATAACTTATCCCTAGATGAGGTAGATTACTGTAAGCTGATTGGATCTTGTAGAAAACTTGATCGTCTTGTAATGATTAAATCAATTTGAGGAAATATTGTCTTTTCTGATTATTGCCTTGCGAGTTTAATTTCTGTATTCGCCTTTAATTATGAAATGGCATGTTTTGCTTTGTTTAGTAGGACCTTGTCGTATGGATTGACTTGGGGTACCTGTTTCAGTCCTCGATTCCGAGTTGACGGTTGTATTGTGGTAGTGTCATCTTGATCATATCCTCCTTGTGTGTGAGTCGAATGATGATTCATGGTTGACCTTAGTTTGTCAGGTCTCTGGTTAGAGTACCGTCAGTAAGTGTGCATCTTTGAGTCGTGTTTGACCAGATGATTGCTCTCCTTCTTGAACTCCGTTTGTCTGACCATGTGTATTCCTTGGTTTTTGAGTTCGTTTGAGTTTAGTCTAGTGTCGTATGGGAAAGTGGCTTTCGATTGGGGGCCGCGCCCAAAGTGGCTGCTGGGTAACCCGTCGAAAGTGAGTCTAATAAGTGATAACCTAAGTAGATTAGAATGTAATCTCTAAATAAGATAATGTGCCTCACACATGGGACGAGTGCTATCATAGATTCGACATGCTGTGAGAAGGCCTGAAATGGCAAACCATCTTCCTTGTCTTCACGAGAGGATGTGTGGGTCCACATGAGGCTTGGATGGGCCGGAAGCTCGGATTAGGTTGCCAGGGTAACCAAGTGTATGGGACCGGGACCTATGAAGACTTGCCATGGTATCCATACCAGGTTGTGTGATGACACTTGTCCCTACGTTCGCTAGTGTGTTGTCGTCTTGTCCTGTTAGGAGTACCTTTGTGAGTCGTCCTTTTGTCTCTGCCCTTGTGAGTATCGGTTTCATGTTAGACCTTGGGTGGTGATGGCTCAGTTTTATGGATGCTCTCATGGACCTCTTGTTTTAGCTTTGATTATGTTCAGCTGGATCCTGTTCTTTTCAGGGATCGTTTATGTATTGATTGACCGATGCGATCGTTTGTATATTGTTTATGTATCGCCTTGATGGCTGGATAGTTATTGGTGTAACCTCTTGTATTCCTAACTTTA
Organism: Cryptomeria japonica; assembly: GCF_030272615.1. NCBI lineage: Eukaryota > Viridiplantae > Streptophyta > Pinopsida > Cupressales > Cupressaceae > Cryptomeria > Cryptomeria japonica. The sequence continues at coordinate 806,219,223 of NC_081409.1, forward strand.
TTAATTATCAGAGGGGTCTTGCGGTTGAGCAGACCCGGAGATGTAGCCCTTTAGGGGTGAACTCTGAGATCATTATGGTGTTATGTGATGTATTCTCTTATGTTTCCTTTATTCAGCTTTATCATGTATGATTAACTTATGTTAGAATGGTTAAGTGGATAATTGGAATTAACTATTAATGCTTATATTCAGTTCTTTCTTGAATGCCATGTTGATCGAAGGCATAAGTGTTTTAGATGTGATTTATCGTAGAGGCATGTACGTAATCGTCTTTTGAAATGCAATAAGTTGGAATATGAATGAATGTAACTTAGAGTAATGAATTATACTCAGTTGTTGTTAAGGAAATTAATATGCTTGGAAAGATCTCTTATGATTTTGATGAAATCCTAGTGTATTAGAATGTTAGATGTATGATTTGTAATTTTAAATGAAAAGATTGAATGAGGATTATGAATGGATCTTAATGATGAATCTTCGCTTGTGAATTACATTTCCCTCTTTTGAAAGAAATTATCCTGATTAAGAATTATCTCGTTGTTAAGGTAATTAGCTTATTGGATTAATCGTGTGAGTTAAGTGAATTGTGATATTTAAGTAATCTCGTTGGGAAACTCTTTAGGTGTGGTTGATGTCTTCCACTATGTAATTCTGAATCTTTGGTATCTTGTTGAGTCTTAATGTGTTGTAACTTTAAAAAAAAAAAAAATTTGCACTCTATTCTTGTGTTTTGGCTTTATCCCTTCGGGGTTTCCTGGCGGGGCATTACATTTGGTATCAGAGCCAGGTTGCAAACATTGGGATCTCTCGTGTCGCGTGTGCCCTCTATTGGTGTGAGGTGTATTAACCTTGTGTGTATGCTTGTCCTCCTTTTGCATGTGAGTGATTGAGCAGACCTTAGCTGGTGTGTAACGTGTGTGTTCACACCTTGTTTTCGCCTTCTTGATGTTGGTGTTTGAGTGCTTATATGTGCATTATGTGCTTATTGATGTCTTGGTCTACGATTACTCTTATTCTGAAAGAGAGTCGTATGTACCTTCCCTTATTGAGTGTTGTACTCTTTAGACTAATCCATTTGGATTGGTCCATGCTTGTCTTGAATCCGAAAGTGCGAATTGTGCTTGTTTTAAGATTATGATCTAGCTTAATGTTGTCCACTTGAGGGACTAATATGGCAGTTACTAAATGCTTATTTTAAAGAAAATTAAATGATAATCACCATTCCTCTCTTTCTTTCTGGAAATTAAAATGATTAAGATATGTGTAATTATCTTTGATTTGAGTTTCTTGCTGCAAGAGAGAAAAAGGGGTGTGACTTCTTGAACCCTTGCATGAGCTTTATGACGTTTATGTTTTAGATTATTAAAAGGGCTATGGGTTTAAAAATTTATTTTCGGTGAATGGGAGAAAACTGTATGTGTATGTTTAAAGCATTCTCCATGTGTATGTTGTAGGAGTAGCATGATTAAATTCTACCTTAGTAAGGTGCATTCTGTGCGAATAGTTGAATTATGTGAAACTGCTTGGGTTGTATAAGAAGTATTAAAAAGAGCATGTTATTGTAGCTTCGAGAGAATATTAATATGTTTTCCGAAAGATTGTCTTATTTGTCTCATTAAACCAGTTGATTGAAGATTTATTTTAGCAAATGCTCCATCGAACTCGCTTTTGGGTATATGTAATTACCTTAATGTGTTTAGCAAGTGCGAATGGAAAAGCTTGTTTGATGTGCATGCATTAATATGTCCTATTTGGTTAATAGCTCTTTGCTTGTCTTTGATCGTAATGTGATCTTTTCTAATAGGTTGCAAATTATGACATGTGTCTATATTGTACTATTATAAGTGAGTGTTCTTATGAGGTCTTGCATTATCGAAAAGATTGCCTCTCTTGATCTCTGTTTTGTTTGGAAAGCTAGAACCTCTTGTTGCAACCATAATTATTGGAAATGTTTTGTTAGGCTGATTGTCATCCTTCTAAATCGGTAGCGAAATGAAAACCGTGTAATTGAAATGATAGGCTTATAGTGAGAAATTTAATATTATAGCGTGATCTTGATTGATCTTGTGTCTTTGTAGGAAATAGTTTGGCTATCAAACTCTCTTTCCCTTCTCTTTGCCTAATCATAAGATTTTTAGAAATGGTATTAAAGAATGCATTGATTGAAATAGAATGTTTATAAAACATGTGAAATTGTGTGTTTTCCTTTTGGCTTCATAGTGATAGATGAAAGTCTTAAGCTTTAGAAATGAATTTGCTTAGCTAGTAATTTAGTTATGAATGCTTAGTGAGATTCCAGAAAGCTATAGGAATGATGTTAATTCCATATATAATTGTGAATTGTTAATAATTTCAGTACTTGAATCTAGAGTAAACTTGATTCAGTTATTAATATAGAAAGCATAATTGGAATCTTCCTTGTATAGATGTTAGCGTACTGAAAAGTACTCCTCGTAAATGTGACTAAACCAGTACTGGTGTATTTGTGTGTATTGTAAGAAACCAATGCTTATTATGTGTGCCCATGGATTGGTGAAGTAATCAACCATGGAGGATATGTTGCTTATGAGTATGGGAAACCATACTGTTTATGTGTTGTTGCTTATTTGTTCCCTGCTGAGTACCAAACCTCAGGTTGTGGGTAACTCGGTATGTTAAGGGGTAGTATTCGAAGTAACCGTTCCTTGAATAGTATGGATTGGCGTACGAGTAATGTCGGCGCGAAGCGACTTCAGCTTCTCTACTTCGAGGAATGATATAGTTGTACTACTAAACTGTATCAAGGTGTACTCAATACTTTCCCTTGTGATGAACCTATTTACGAGGTTCATGAGTGCCAGCCCTATTCCTATCCTTTATTTTGAGCATCTAGATGGCATTTTTTGAGCATATTGTTGGATTCTATTGGAGCATCTGTTGCCTTGTCTTCATGAGAGGCGTGTTATTGTTCTTACATAAGTTGCCAACTGACTAGTGTTGGTAGACTTGTGGGTAGACCTTAGCCATGTATACCTCTGGCTTACGGCGGGTATCCTTCTAGGAACATCGCTATGCGGAGTGTGACCAGCGCGTGCCTTATCCGCGGGGTACACTGCCATGCGGGATACGTCCATTGCGTGTGTTGTCCGCTTGGAGTATTGCCATGCCGTGCTGAGACACGATGCGGGATGTAGTAGACATTTCCATGCGGCCTACCGCTAGGTATTGGGTAGAGCCATGCCACGTGACGACGTGATGCGGGGTGATGTCGAGGTGCACGCTGCCATGCCATGTGGATGTGTGACTTGGCCACACCACATGATGAGCTACTAGGATAGCTAGACGATTGTTCCTTCCTTCCTCGTTGGTGGCTAGCTATTAGTCACGTAGTGATGTTATGTGCAGTTGTGCTATTCTTTATATTTCTTTGGGGATCAACAGTTTATTTTACCTTGACTTTGAAGGATTAGCCACAATCTTGTGATCTTTTGCACTTTTGATTTGGTGTTGAGATTCCGGATTATTTTCTTGCCTTACTGTTGGAATTGAGGATTTATTATCTTTATTCTTCTGCACTTTGGTGGCTAAACTGGTTTATCATTATTGTTTTCGGATGCTGGTCTTGTGTTGCAATGTGAATTCCTCTCCAAGAACGTAGGAGACGGGCTTGGATGAGTGTATACGAGGAAGTAGACGCAAGGAACCTTGAGGATGGAGGTATGTGAGGCTGTGAAAGTAGCTAGTATCCACTACCTACCTATGTGTGGTGACTATCTCTTGGAGGTTAACCACCTTGTTCAACAAGGGATATTCACAAAGGTCTTGTATGGAAGGTAGCACCGCTATGGTGTGCCTAACACCATCGAGCCTTTGAGTGAGATATTGGATTTTTATGATCATATTGTTGTTATGAGATCAGGCATAGAGATGCTGATCGTGCATGTTATCTGTGACCGAGCATTAGACATGCTCACATGTGGCCTTTTCTATTATGCATTCCAGTTATGTGGATGGTTATTATTTGTATCATGGAGTAAATTGTGTTAACTTGTCACTATGTTATGGGACATAGTCTTTGGAAAGGTTTTCTTATGCCTGGCAAGTGTAAACAATTGAGTTATTTTGTTGCTCTTATTTCATGAAAGCTAATTTGGTTGTAGAAATTGATATTTTGAGCTAGTTCTATGTTATTAAATCTTATGATAAAGATGGATTGGTAAAGGAAAATTGATCTTATGGCATGTTTTCCTGTCATTTTTGATCGATGATTATGGTAATTGTTGTTTACCTCCTTGTAATGTTTTAATTTGGTGTAATGAAAGGAAGAAAATTCTTGTTTCTCTGCTATGATGGTTGATAATTCCTAGAATATTTTAAGGAATGTATGGATTTAGATGTATCTTGCCAATGGATAATGGCGTTTGTAAAAGATTTTGTAATAATATTTCATTTATTTATGGAAAGATTTCCATGTGCAATTTGATCTTTGTTGAATGAGTTTCAGGGCTGATGTGTACGACGTGTTCTTCATCTAGCCTTACGACTTCCAGGAGTAAGTCGGAACCTAGGGGGGGAGAATGTAGTACCCCTGCCCTAATCTATTTCTAACCTTGGTTTAATCTTGATTAGTTTATCGTAATATTATGTTATAGTCAGATGATTGATTTAACGCATAGCTATTGATGTGGTTTTCTCACTAGTTGTATGCAAGTTATTTAGTGTACCTATTTCGTGGTATCAATATTGAGCTAACGCTTTCATTAAATTTTATATATGTATACATGTATGACTCTTGGTTGCAGGAGATTTCAGGTGCAACGCCGCATGAGTGCGAGGTTCGTCTTCACCTGGATGTACAGGTTTGAGGGTACCTTTTTAATCCTTAGAGTTGGATTAGGTGGTCGTAAGACCCTAGTTGATCTTCGTTGTGCTAAGGTGAGCATCGCCAGTCGTCGTCGGTATTCCCTTTCTGTTTGGGTTTGTGAGTCGTCTGTTTGGTTGACCTTCTCGATTTGCGTGCTTGGTGTGTTTGGTTAATTGGTTAATTAGTCCTTAGTAATTATTTTGATTATATATGCGTTTGTGCATTGAAGACTAATGGATTAAATTAATCTGGTTTCCGTTATGCGAGTTTTCGTTGATATTGAATTGCTTATTTTAATTGGGAGTAAATTCGATTATATGACTGATTTTGAATATTTAATGCATTTTATTTATGCTGTTGGAAAGAAAGTTTTATATTTTATCGCCATAGAGTTAATTGAGTTCTGTTGGCTTTTAGAATTTGAAAGATTAAATTCAGTTAAATGAGGAAATCGATTTTTGGGATTTGAATAGCAAGTTAATTTGTTGCTAGATAAAAAAGAATTAATTTTTGAAGAATTATTTGTAAATAAAAACTTTTATTCCAAAAATAGAATTTTTTTTGGGTCAACTCTTCCATTTAACCCAATTTGGGGAAAATTGGAGAGGATGGACAAATTTGGAAAACCTTTGGTTGGAGAGAATTTTGGAAGAAAATTTGGAGGTTTGGGGAAGGAATGTTTCTGGATCTGACAGGTGGGCTCTCCCTCAGCCATACCAGGATTGCGAATGAAGGTAGGATCTAATTCTCAAGTTTAGTTGTTGTATGAAATGGAAATGGGAGTTTGGATGTCTTCATGTTATTTGGTTTCAGATTCTTTTGGCTGGAAATGTTTTGAGGTGGTGTTATTCCTTATTTCCTTTTGGATGTATGAAACCCCCCTCTTTGTTTTGGAATGGATGAATTCCATCAAGAATCTTGATGCCAAACTAATTTCGTTGAAATCGGATTTTATATTAAACCGAAATTTATAAGCAAATTTTGTTGTTGTTTCAAAAAATGAATAGGGGAGATTTCGAACTATGTTTTATATGTTTTTTTAGCGCTGTGTAAAATACCCATTTTATCCCCTGTGCGTTAAGTCTTTGAAAATATTATATTTTTTTACCCTGTGCGTTTTTGGTTCAAATCAGGCTGGACGTTTTTTTTTATTGTTTTGAACTGTGGGTCGGGGTTTGGGAGAGCGGGGAGCAGAGCTCCACCCGCTCCCCTCCCCTCCCCCACTCTATAAAGGCTAACTTGATATTGATTAATTATATAATGGAGTTATAGGTGAATTAATCATTCAATTTCATTTCACGATTTGTGCACCCCTTCTAATTAAGTTCTTCAACTGTTAACTTCGCAACTAAATATCATTGATTATATTCTGATCGATCTTGGATTAATGAATCTAGATCTTGATCGTTGAAATACGATGTAATTACTACTTGATGATGTTAAATTTTATCGTAGAACATATCATATGAGTAATTGTAAAGTAGTGAAATATTTATCGTTGGGCATTAGAAATTTAACGATATGCATTGGAAAGGACTATCTCCATTTAGATTCTCTTTCTACATTTTTATTTCCGTAATCCGTATTATGTAACTGGAATTGAAATTATGAATCTGTAGAGGACGGTTTAGAACCAGTATGTTTATGACGTTTTGATTGGAGATTAAATATCTTATTTTAATTGATTAATGGTTGTCTGAATTTGATTAATATGAATTTGGTTTAAGAACTCATTATGGCTTAATTTGCCTGTTCGATGCTTTGAACCTTAGAGAGTTAGAAAACCAAGAATAACTTATCCCTAGATGAGGTAGATAACTGTAAGCTGATTGGATCTTGTAGAAAACTTGATCGTCTTGTAATGATTAAATCAATTTGAGGAAATATTGTCTTTTCTGATTATTGCCTTGCGAGTTTAATTTCTGTATTCGCCTTTAATTATGAAATGGCATGTTTTGCTTTGTTTAGTAGGACCCTGTCGTATGGATTGACTTGGGGTACCTGTTTCAGTCCTCGATTCCGAGTTGACGGTTGTATTGTGGTAGTGTCATCTTGATCATATCCTCCTTGTGTGTGAGTCGAATGATGATTCATGGTTGACCTTAGTTTGTCAGGTCTCTGGTTAGAGTACCATCAGTAAGTGTGCATCTTTGAGTCGTGTTTGACCAGATGATTGCTCTCCTTCTTGAACTCCGTTCGTCTGACCATGTGTATTCCTTGGTTTTTGAGTTCGTTTGAGTTTAGTCTAGTGTCGTATGGGAAAGTGGCTTTCGATTGGGGGCCGCGCCCAAAGTGGCTGCTGGGTAACCCGTCGAAAGTGAGTCTAATAAGTGATAACCTAAGTAGATTAGAATGTAATCTCTAAATAAGATAATGTGCCTCACACATGGGACGAGTGCTATCATAGATTCGACATGCTGTGAGAAGGCCTGAAATGGCAAACCATCTTCCTTGTCTTCACGAGAGGATGTGTGGGTCCACATGAGGCTTGGATGGGTCGGAAGCTCGGATTAGGTTGCCAGGGTAACCCAGTGTATAGGACCGGGACCTATGAAGACTTGCCATGGTATCCATACCAGGTTGTGTGATGACACTTGTCCCTACGTTCGCTAGTGTGTTGTCGTCTTGTCCTGTTAGGAGTACCTTTGTGAGTCGTCCTTTTGTCTCTGCCCTTGTGAGTATCGGTTTCATGTTAGACCTTGGGTGGTGATGGCTCAGTTTTATGGATGCTCTCATGGACCTCTTGTTTTAGCTTTGATTATGTTCAGCTGGATCCTGTTCTTTTCAGGGATCGTTTATGTATTGATTGACCGATGCGGTCGTTTGTATATTGTTTATGTATCGCCTTGATGGCTGGATAGTTATTGGTGTAACCTCTTGTATTCCTAACTTTATTAATTATCAGAGGGGTCTTGCAGTTGAGCAGACCCGGAGATGTAGCCCTTTAGGGGTGAACTCCGAGATCATTATGGTGTTATGTGATGTATTCTCTTATATTTCCTTTATTCAGCTTTATCATGTATGATTAACTTATGTTAGAATGGTTAAGTGGATAATTGGAATTAACTATTAATGCTTATATTCAGTTCTTTCTTGAATGCCATGTTGATCGAAGGCATAAATGTTTTAGATGTGATTTATCGTAGAGGCATGTACGTAATCATCTTTTGAAATGCAATAAGTTGGAATATGAATGAATGTAACTTAGAGTAATGAATTATACTCAGTTGTTGTTAAGGAAATTAATATGCTTGGAAAGATCTCTTATGATTTTGATGAAATCCTAGTGTATTAGAATGTTAGATGTATGATTTGTAATTTTAAATGAAAAGCTTGAATGAGGATTATGAATGGATCTTAATGATGAATCTTCGCTTGTGAATTACATTTCCCTCTTTTGAAAGAAATTATCCTGATTAAGAATTATCTCGTTGTTAAGGTAATTAGCTTATTGGATTAATCGTGTGAGTTAAGTGAATTGTGATATTTAAGTAATCTCGTTGGGAAACTCTTTAGGTGTTGTTGATGTCTTCCGCTATGTAATTCTGAATCTTTGGTATCTTGTTGTATCTTAATGTGTTGTAACTTTTTAAAAAAAAAAAAATTTGCACTCTATTCTTGTGTTTTGGCTTTATCCCTTCGGGGTTTCCTGGCGGGGCATTACATCTTGCATCATCATCTTGATCATTTGTGTTCTCCTCACCAAGGTTCTCAAATGTATCAGGGTCCTCCTCATCACCTATGTGTCTCCATGGTCCAGGGTTCCCTCTAGGGAAGTTTGCTAGAAAGATAGCTCCAAGGTATGTCTTACCCTACCATGTGATGTACCACCGGTGTGTGCCCACATCATCTCTATAGTCAATCACAATATCCTGGTTTGAGCCATATGAATCTGTGATATCAATCTCATCACTGGTGGGTCTCAGAATGGCGCTTGGTTTAGGGGTCACATCAATGGGAACCCTAGCTGGTCTAGTGCATGTGATGTGCTCAAGAATCCAAATTTGTAGCAGTGTGCAGGTCATAAGGCTGCATCCCTAACTAAAAACGTACTCTCCTAGGTCATGATAAAGGTGGGATAACATGCTCCACCCCTAGGATAATACCCTCTGATGTCTCTCCATAGATCTCACCGCATAAGTGAGACCTCCATGCATATGTGTGTCGCGCCCATTAGGGCACATGACTAATGCAATGTTAGCAATCATCAACTGTCTCACTAGTGGTACCTCACCAGTGGGATGTAAAAGCCAACTAATCATAATACGACCTTTCATCTCAAAGAGCATCTCTCTCCCAATACAATATTTTCTCTCTCCTGTAGTCAGTAGTAGTGCGATCAGCTAGGTACCTCACTGTCCCTCCTCTGATAGGCGGACAAAGTATATAGTACACATCCTCTAGAGTGACCATCATCGCCCCCACAGGTAGAAGAAAGGTGGAGCTATCTACATCCCATCTCTCCATCAAGGCCATCAGCATCGTAGGGTGGAACTTGATGGCTGGCATGGTCATCAAATACCATAGACCTACTGCGTGTAGCAACTCTCTATCCTTTAGTGTAAGCCTTAGAGTCTGACTCCAAAGGCTCCGAAAGGTATGGTCGGTAGTGTGCTCTCATATGTAGGGAAGAATCTGCAAAATGAAACAATCCAATCATCAGTAATCACTCATCGGTCATCATTATCTAAACATCATTATATCTATTCTATCCATCAGATGCCTGATCTCGTGCAACCCTCGGTGACTTCGAGCAGGGATGAGGATGCCCCTCTAGGAATAGAGCACCCTGGGGGGACCAGAGCGCCCTAGGAGGACCAAGGCACCCCTGTGGGACTAGGGCACCTTAGGAGACCATGGTGCCCGAACAGGGGGGCATGTGAATGATCTTGACGCTGACATCATCAACACAGAAACCAATGCAAATAGGAAAATTCAACAACGAGTCAATAGAAGGTCAACTCACCTCGTTGAGTTGTCTGTCAGTCAACACGGCCTAGCGCATAATCTCCATCCGCGTGGGTCGCTCGAGTCAACATCAAGGCATGATGGTTGATGTGTGGGCTCCTCTGCAGCGAATAGTGTCAAAATTGACAAAGTGACAAATGTAATTGTCGCTTTCATATTTAGGAGGCATGTGTTGGCAATTGACACTCATTTGATTGGTTTCATATGTTTTCATTGATGGCAACTTGTTTCGACTTCATTCTTTGGTTTGGTTCTTCACCGACAGACACTTCACTGACACCGATAGGTATCTTCACTGATAAGAAGGATTCTTTGGGTACCGGTATAGGAGGCCAACATCATTGGGAGATCCACAATCGGCAATTCATTTTGTTATTTATGTATATATGTAATGAGATGACATGTATAATCATTTTGTAATTATCTATGTAAGCCGACATGAGTCATGAAGGATTGGTAATGAAGGATATGTTAGGATATGACGGAAATGATTGTAATTGAGGATGTTGTAATGCGAAGGTTATTCTGGTAATGGTTTAGGGTTTCAGAACTGGAACAAACAGAGCTTGAACCAGAACTCAATCAGGCATATTAGATGCATTAAATGAGTTCAGTCTTATGTTTTATTATTCAAAGTGACTGTAGTCAGTGAGACTCCTTGTGTTGAGAAGTGTGCTCTAGGCTGTAAGCCTTCCTGCATGTGTAGACCCCCATATTATGTAATATCTTTTCATATGGCCAGTGGATTGAAATTATGGGTCACAAATCCCATCATGGTTTTTCCTCTTTGAGATTTTCCACGTATAATTCTCTTTGTTATGGTATTCATTTGTGTGATTGGCTTATTGATTGCTTTACTTCTTTCAATTATATATGCATCAGTTTATCGATTGGTGAATTCATGTTATAATAAGGTTAAAACTGAGCATTCCAGTAGAACATTGATTCACCCCCCCTCCCAGTGTTCTTGGATTCCAACATTTGGTATCAGAGCCTTGTGCCTCGGAGGAAGTCTAACAACTTGAGGGAGATCCTGAATACGGAATCTATGGATATGAGTATGGAGAAGCAACTTGAGGTAGCACTTGAAGATTATGATGCTGAAAAGATGAAGAACCTGAAGTTACAAGATGAATTGAATTCTGCCAAGGAATTCATTCTTATCCTACAGGAGAGGTTGTCATTTGTTCAAGGTAGGAGGAAGGAACTTCTGCAAAATCAAGATAATGAAGAGAAAGATGCCTTTAATGAAAAATATCAGAAGCTGAGTCGGGAAAATATGGTCATGAGGAATGAAATGCAATCCCTAACTATGAGGATGTCAAAGGAGATTGAAGATCGGAAGATGAATGAAGAAAACCTTGGGAGATCTTTGAAAGATAGATATGAAGAATGCATCCGGTTGGCTCATGAAAATGATATGTTGAGAACATAAATAGTGCAATCCTAAAGAAATGACCGAGAACTTGAAAGAAAAATGATAGTTCTAAGGGATGATCTGACTATTGCAAGTGAGTACAAGGACAAATTCAAGGTTAGTTCATTACAACTTGATGAGTTATTGAAAATCCAAAGATAAAATGGAGATTCCAGTGGACTTGGATTTGAATAAGGTCAAAGCTCCGGTACTGCAAATGAAGATCAAAACCAGAAGACACTGATAAGGCAGCTTAATGCTTACAAATTTAATGGTAGATGCTTTGTTTGTAATAAATTTGGTCACATGGCTAGGCAATGTAGAAATAGAACAAATCATAACTATAATTCTACTCCCGGTCAATGTTCTAAATGCAATAAGTATGATCATAAGATAAAAGATTGCAGAATGAATGTTAAATGTCATGCATGTGGAAAATTTGGACATATGGCTAATCAGTAAAGTTCAAGCAATTATACCAGTTATAGAAAAGTAATTCAAAGAACAATGTTACATGTGATGCATGCAACAATATTGGACACATAGCTAAGTTTTGTAGAAGCAAAAATCCATCGGTTAGCAATGATGGATCAAATGATAAAAGGAAAGAGAAGATCAATGAAATCTGGCAAGATCATACCAAGAAATAGGTCAGGAAAATAGATGATCAATCGAAAGATGGGAATGCTCCAGTTACTCAACTGATAGAGGAGGTTGCTCCTGCACCAGCAGGAAGCTCATTCGGTAAGTGAGGCAGATGCCTTAGGGGTAGGCAAAATTCATGATAATACTGCTTAAGCCCCGGGAAGGAGTTCTGGAAGATGTTCCAGACATTGGAAAATTTTATCCGGTATGGAGATGTTCGACCGAGATTCGGTATGTTCCACTGGAAGTCATTCATATCAATGACGGATTAGGGTTTTTTGAAGGTTAAAAGGTTGAATCAACTTCATTTTTTATCACCTTGCATTTAGAGCGATTAAGAGCGATACAGAGCGAGTCTAAGGTGATTCAGTACGATCAGATATCTTCTTTAGCGATTCCACCAGCGATTGGAAGAGTTCTCTAGGGTTTCATCGGCAACCGTTTCTCAGGTATTTATCGAAATCATCTTTCACCATGGAAGCGAGATCATCCTCTGCACCTACTTTCATTGCGAATCCTACTATTGTCAAGGTTAAGGTTCGTCCCAGGCCAATTTTCAAGCAATGCCCGCATATTGCCACCTTGGATGATTCGGTTGGTGCATTCTCCTGTGTTCAGAAGTTGTTTGCGTGGAAGACATCAGAGCATACATTCACTACCACATTGAGGATCTGGTTACCAGTGACATCAAGAGAATGTATATGAGTGAGTTCATGGGAGACTCCGAAAAGATCAAGCCTAAGTATAAACACATTGAGGATATAGGGTTTACTGGCATTCTTGATATCCTTGAATTTGAAGATGAGATCATCAGATATGTATTGAGTAGAGTTCATGGAGAGTTCATTTGGTTGGACAAACCTTATAAGATCACGAAGGAGGCCATTAGAACCATCACCGGTTTGTCGTAGATTGGTCAGTGTCCGGAGAAAAAGATTTCAAATGATCAAGTTAACAAACCCACCGGCGCAACTTCAGACCAACGATCGATGAGGGTCAGCACCATCACTGATAGAGACATCAGATTTGGTAGCATGATCAATGGGTATAAGGTAACTCATTCCAATCGTCTCAATTATGTTTCTAGCTCCTGCATATATGTCGCACATAAGATTATGAGGGAAAATGAGAAGATAGATCTCTATGGATGGATGTTAGATGAATTGTTAATTAACCTTGGGAAGATCAAAGGAGAGAAAAAGGGGATATTCCGGTATGGGAATATTATTGTTTGCTTGATGCTATTTTTCCTTAATGAAACTACCGGTTTTAGGAAAAAGACAATGGGCATTTGATATCCTAGTAGGCAGACAACTAAAACAATCTATTGCTAGTTTGGGTAGTCAGCAAGATGATAAGGTTTGCAGTTATTTCAAGGCATTTTAGAAAGCAATGAAATCCAAAGAGAGGGTTCTTAAACAAATTATTGAGAAATTCTCAACCAAGATCTTCTTTATGGTTAAAAAGGATGAAACCTTAATGGAAGCAGTCAAACCCTGGAAGATATGGATAGAGGAAATGGGATATGAGGTTGATGCTGAGATTCTAGATGCTTATGCCAAAATATTGATTGATGCTCCTATTGATGAGATTGAAAAGTCCTTCGACTTTGCAAAACAGAAGAAGCAAGAGGTTCAAGTTGAATTCAATCGAAAGAAGAGGGAGAAACAACGAGGCAAGGCCAATAAATTTGTTGAACAAGTTTCCCAGGATATCAAGGCCTAAATAGATGTTGTTCTGACAAAAGGAAGGCAGAGGAAAGAGCCTGAAATCTTCATTGAGCCTATTCCATCAGACTCTAGAACTAAAGATGACACACCTTTAGCATTCAAGAGGGTATTAAGGAAGAAAGGTGAGGAGTCTAAGGAGGAAACAAGCAAGAAACCAGTAAGGAAGGTCATAATCAAGGTACTGACAAGCAAACCTGAAAAAGAAAAGAGCTCCAAAGGAAACATCTCATACACCTTCTGCACCATCCAGTACTGGCAGAAGAAAGTAGATGGATGACACAGATCTTGCTATTGTATCCGGTAATGTAACTATTATCCCTCCCAAGACTTGTGCAGAATTCATAGATGAAATCACTAAGGATGGTATGTTGAAAAATGTAAGGATAGTATGTTGAAAAATGTACAATTCTATTATGAGAACTTAGATGATGATGAGCAGACAAAAATTGAAGAAGCAGTTTTGATATATCTAGATATATTTAAGAAGGATTTGTTAGAAATTGAGAAGCAAATACTGACACAACTGTATGACAATCTAGATGCTAGGAGATTATTAGCTATGGAGGAGGATAAGCGCATAAAAATTCAAGAGTTATTAACTACATGTGGATCAATTACTCCAAGTGAATTGGATACGACACTTGACGTTGCACACATAACAATTTTTTGAAGCAAGCACAAGATAGTTAGTCTTATGTCAGGTAGGGTTAATGAAATAATCTGTGAAACCCACAAGGCATGGGTTCAATTATTTATTGACAACCTTGGTTTCTACACTTCACCGAAAGCTAAAACAAACACTACTGACATCCTGGTTGAAGGGAAAGACAAAGGTGTAATGGGTGCCTCACCCACAATTTTGAAAGATACTAAGGCATTGGATGTAGAGCCCCCGGTAGAATCTAATGTACAAGACACAAAGGTGATACCGACAAATGTGGATATACTGGCAGATTCACAGAGTGTACAGGTTACAAATGTTGAGGATAATAGTCCTCCGGATTAGAATGTACAGGTTAAGGATATAGTTCATGTGGAACTGATAGTAACTGATACTGCACCAAGTGGCGAAGCCACCAGTGCAAAAGAGGAAGTTATTAAAGTTAATCAACCATCAGAGGAGAAGAAAGAGGAATTCGGCAGGGAACTGGTAGTGAGCACATCATCGTTGTCAATTGACACCTCACAGGTAGAGCAAAAGAGAATAACTGAGATGAGTTCTACTGAGCTCATGATGATGGTTGCTCAGAAGATGATGAAGGAAGGATCAGTAGACAAAGGAATAATTGATCAATCAATCCCAATTTTGCACAAACTTGTCCAGAGTGCCATTTTGACAAAGGAGAAAGCTCATCGACAAGTTCAAAATAATTACTGAGCACATTTCTAAGGATTTTCAATCACTGCAACAAATATCTAACTGATAGGTATTGGAGAGATTCACACAAGCCAAGAGGGCTATTTTTGATCAGATGATTGAATCAGAGAAGAAATAGATTACTAACGAATTGTAGTTAATTGATAATGCTTTAAGGCAATGTACTAATATATACAAAGTATGTTGTAACACCAGATTACTTACTACAGATATAGATAAAGGGATTAAGGATTCACAGGATAAAATTGTAGGTATAGTCAATTCTTTTGATGGTTCCAATTCTTTGACTACATCTATTGATGGACAAATTTTGGTATTAGAAGCCCAAATTTTAGCTCTTGAAAGGGATAAAGACAAAATTATTAGGAGAGCCAAAGGGCTCATAGGATTGGTGAGTCCTCGGTTGGACTCTTTGAGTGTACATAAGAAGGAATGCATAGATATGGTTGGTAAGCCCACACCGACAGAGCTTAAAGAGAAAAAGTTCTATATTGCTCACATGCTTAGTGGACTTGTATCCATTTCCGGCACATTCAAATCCAATTGGGACACTTATCTAGAGCTTTTGGAGAAAGCATATTCGAAAATTTTCAAGTATATTCAGCTCCGGTAAGGTATTCTGGGACACATTCTTTGTACAAAATTTCATTCTTCGTCCCAGTTTTTGGTATTTTTTTGGCATTGATGTCAAAGGGAGAGGTATAGGTGAAAAATATATTCTTGACATTAGGAGATATGAAGTATTTGTATAGATCATGATCACAGATGGATATTCAACTCAGGGGGAGCAGTCTTAGGGCGAAACCGACAGATGGAAACCATTATCATTTTTCACATGAGTGTTGCCATCAATGCCAAAGGGAGAGATTGTTGGCAATTGACACTCATTTGATTGGTTTCATATGTTGTCGTTGATGGCAACATGTTTCGGCTTCATTCTTTGGTTTGGTTCTTCACCGACATACACTTCACCGACATCGATAGGTATCTTCACCGATAGGAAGGATTCTATGGGTACCGATATAAGAGACTGACATCATTGGGAGATCTGGCAATCGATAATTCATTTTGTTATTTATGTATATATGTAATGAGACGACATGTATAATCATTTTGTAATTATCTATGTAAGCCGACATGAGTCATGAAGGATTGTAAGGGTATATAGATCAGTTGATTAGATCATTTTGTGTAGTGAAGGATATGTTAGGATATGATGGAAATGATTGTAATTGAGGATGTTGTAATGCGAAGGTTATTCTGGTAAGGGTTTAGGGTTTCAAAACCAAAATAGTTAGAGCTTGAGATAGAACTCAATCAGGCATAGCAGATGCATTAAATGAGTTCAATCTTATGTTTTATTATTCAAAGTGACTGTAGTCAGTGAAACTCCTTTGTGTTGAACAATGTGCTCTAGGTTGTAAGCCTTCCTACATGTGCAAGCCCCCATATTATGAAATATCTTTTCATATGGTCAATGGATTGATATTATGGGTCACAAATCTCACTGTTGTTTTTCCTCTTTGAGGTTACCCACGTATAATTCTTTGTGTTATGGTATTCATTTGTGTGATTGGCTTATTGATTGCTTTACTTCTTTCAATTATATATGTACTGGTTTACTGGTTGGTAAATGCATGTTATAATAAGGTTAAAATTGAACATTCTGGTAGAACACTGATTCACCCCCCCCCCCCCCTCTCAGTGTTCTTGGATTCCAACAATATGCACTTTTTCATTTTTATAATTTTAAGTTAAAAACCCTAATTTCTCTCTTTTCACTTAATCTATCATAACTTGAGCTAGGGAGCTCTGATTCTCGTATCGTCGATGGCGTCGAGATCGTGAACTCACTCTCTTACTCCATATTTGTTCCATAAAGTGCTTTGATATACAATTGATCCTTGTTGTGAACATTTCTCATCAAGGTCTCTATCACAATTCGCTCTGGTAAACATGATACCTTGTTTCACCTCACTAATAAGAAAGTCGAAATAGGGGGGCATATAGCTACCCACGAATTTCATCACCTTCCTTAGTAAGCATTAGGTGATTTTGTGATCCAACATGTAGTTTTGTAGGGTGTGGTTCTTAACTGTGTACTACATATACTACTAGGGGCTTCATCCGACAACTTATGGATATATCATTTTTCAAAATAATGTTTACTTTTTTGTACTTTAGCTTGCATATGCATGTAGTGTCATATGACCGTTAAAGTGGGGGCTAAATGTAGCATCGTAAATTGTACACCCTTGCTAGGGTGGTACAATTCCACGCTTGGTTTAGCACCCTCCTTAGTGTGTTTTGCAACCTGCATTTCTAATCTCCTTTAAGTATTTAATTAGTTAATTGAATTAAATCTAAATTCATCTTTTATCACTACACACATTATAAAGTTGGGCCCTTTACCCTAAGCGTGCCCCTTTTCATTTTATTCCTTCAATAAATTATTAAATAATAAACCCTAATTATGTCCTATTTTGACCTCTAAGGCCCAATTTTGTATATCAAAACATCTCAGAATCAACTCTAACTTTGGGATTCTCTCTAATATCCTCATATCTAACGGCCTTGAAAAATTTGGCGAAAAGTTGGTCAGACCGGGTGCACTTTGCCCCTGATCCCTAACATTTTTCCTGAAATTTTGGGAGCATAATTCTATGATATTATAATACTTAACCCCAAGAAATTGTGAGGAAATTAAAATCCTAGGTTGGCCTAAAGATGAAACTAAGATCTAGGGTTTCATACATAAGAGCTCTCTTTCTTCATTTGAAGGTATCTAGAAAAAAGGTTTTTTGGAGCGAATACACAGAGCCTTATATGTAGTGAAAGAGAAGATCTTTTTGAGTCTTCAACAACATTCAACAACACCTATAAAGCATTCATCAAGAATTCTTTCATCAATTGGGGGCTTTTGAAGATGTAGGAAAGCAATAGGAGATCACCAACTGAAGATTGGCTTGTACCTCTCCCTTGGGGTTGGGTATGGTTTCATGTTGTTTCCATATCTTTGTATGAGCTTCATTACATCAATTTGATTTACATTCATGCTTTAGATCACTTTACATCATTGATTTAGGGCATTTAATTTGTCAATTACAAGCATTTAGGGTTTACTCTTTAGGGTTGCTCTAAATTGTTTGCATTCATCTTAGGATCTTGCACACACTATTTTACTATACAAATCGACTATTTGTTGAGGTGGAAATCACCAAAATAGGGGTTTGACTAAGGCAAAACCCTACATAGCCACCAAAAACCCTATTTTCAGCTACGGGTACAGATTCGGGATCCGAGTGTTGCTGCAAATTTCAGGATCGACAGAGCACACAGACTCAGTTCCAAGGACCAAATCTCAATAGAAACCCCTAGGACAAGGGCGTGGTGCCCTGGTCTTGCCCAGGACAGGGGCGTGGCACCCTCGTCCTCCCAGATTTTGGCAAGTTTTAGCAGAACAACAATTTGCAGCCTTCAAATCCCAGTCTGTCAGTCACAACTTGTGGTCTGCAGAATCAAGATAGGGGTGCAACAATCATGTCCCAGACATTTTGGCTCATATTTCTGGCACAGATGCACCATTGAATTTGTCTCCTAATATGTACTTTTCATCAGTATATCAGTTATTCTTAGTTTTGCATTTCTAGATTAGGGTTGCTTGTGTATACTTGCAATCTAGGTTGATCATTCAAATCCGCACTTTGCTTTTCTCCTATCTCTCATTTACAACAAATGAATTAAAACCCTAAAAGGTAATCCTTGGTTCTCTCTTCCTCACAAGAAGCAGCCGAAGTGTGTTACCTCCCTAGGCTCTTTCGTATTCCACGAGTGTGTACACGAGAGTGGGATTAGGGTTTGTTTTCTTAGTCTCACTTTTTTTCCTACACAGGTCCATGCTATGTAATGTAAATCATAATATTGGTCTGGTGATATCGCGTGATGTAATTTTTTTAAATTATGGGTTTATAGGTTTAGGGTTTACCCAACCTTATCATTAAGGTTGATGAATTGTCTTTATAGGTGACTTATTCATGTAATCTTGTTATTGATGGTTATGTCTGCATTATCAGAGAAAGGTTATGTGTGAATAGTGATATATCATTCAGCAGAAGGTTGTGAAGGATTTGGTGTTGCAGGGAAGACATTTGTGCTTAACCGAAACTGTATCAAGCATTAGGAGATGCTACTTCCACAATTTATTCTTTCCGGATTGTAGTCTGATGTGTTTGAAAGTCAGTGAGACTTTCCTTTTGTGATGAGCAGTGCGCTCTAGGTGGTTGGCCTGATTGCAAGTGCAATCCCCATTGTAATTATTTCACACACTGCTGCAGAAGTATTATCTGATTGTGGGATTGGTGATAATTTGTTCCTATCATCGACAAATATATCCTAACTTGTATCAATGTTATGTTTGTGAGCATATATAGGTTGTCTACGAAAAATCTTGATGACATCCCTTCTCTATCAAAGACATATTCTAGGATTCCCAATCGTCTTAAAAGAAGATGTCGACATGAGGTAATCAAGAATTCAATTTCAGAGTTAAATTATAGTTCAATGTATATTGATTTTTATGTTAACTTTTTGAATGTAAATTATATAGTATAACTAATCTCAATTGTGGTTTGATTTTTCTTATAACCACAATCATACAGAACCCAAACCAGCTGACAACACTGAATTAAGAACACCACAACTTCACTTTCCAATCAAATCATCACTAGGAAACTAAACTGGAACACTACACAAACCAAATAAACATGTCCTCCAAGCTACAACACTTGAATCCACAAATCAAATAACCACAAAGCATTCTTCGGACTAGTTCTAACAAACAACCATTGCTAGATACAACAACCAACTCTACCATTTGAGCAACAAAGGACCTATAAACTTGATAGTACAAAATACATTGATCATAAACATTATATTCAAAACCACACTCCATAATCTTCACATATTGGAGGAATGCAAAGCCTTCTTCTACTTGTACATTAAAAACTCTATCCTGCACAAATACTATTTCCTACATATTGAAACTTCTACTACACCAACCTTCTAGAGACACCTCAACATATTCACCAAACTACACAACATCAGAATATTTATTTCTGGACCATTTGCACCATATAGTGACATCAATGACAACATAACACAAATCAAGTTTCCAACATAAACAAGGGAAGGTAGTTGTGTGTTTGAGCTTTGGCTATGAAGTCAAATATGAAATTATATTATAATGTAAGAAAAGAGATAATCAAAGTGGAAGAAAAAATAGAGACAATGGCAAAGGAAGAAGCTAACAAAGGAACAACAAAAAGAGTTGCAAACATTAGAGATTGAATTGGAAGAGTTATGGTACCTATTAGAGGAATGTTAGTTATGCAACATTAAGCAAGAAAGGAAAAAGAAATATACATCAAATGTGTTGAAGAGTTTTGAGAAAGTGAGAAAGAATGGTGAGGGTAAATACTCACCTTATGAGCAAGAGCCATTTTCAGAGAGAAAATCTATCAATTTAAGGATTAGCCAAGGGTAGAATTGTTAGAACAAGGAAAGATTAAATCAATTGAAGAGTTGGAAACCATATTAGTGGATAGAAGATCCTTAAATGTGGTTTTCCAAGAGTTATAAAGAGAAGAGATAGATGAATGGGATGAATATAAAGAGATAGTCGAATGAGATACAAATGGAGAGAGAAATGAGTTTCATGGAGCTAATGACTTGTGCTACCTTAGATAAGAATAAGGCACTGAAAATTAAAATGCAAAAAGAGAAGAGTTGGAATGAGAAGGAATGTATACTATCACAATATGAGACCAAAATGTTCGAGTAGTGGAAGAAGTCCATGTTGGAGAAGAAGTTGCAATAGAGATGGAGATCTTTGGGAGCCCCCTATGTGATGGAGATTTAATATTTTTAGAGAACATAAATTGCTAGAAACAACTAGAGGAGTGTCTAGAGAATCCCATCAGTGATAAAAAAGATTAGATTCTTACTCAAAAATCTTTAAATCCCTACACCCACTTCAACCAAGAAGTCTAAGCACTAAAATTATCATAATCTCCAACAGATAAATTTATTAGTCAACAAAATACAATATATATAACAAAGTTAACTCACTTGGCACTTGAAGCTCCTACAATTACAAAGAAAGAATACACATCTAAACAATCAACCATAGATCTAGTAAGTTTTGAAGCCCTTTCTCATATAAAGAAACAAATAAAATATTTGACTTTAGTAATAAAATTTCAATATATTTTCTTGTAGAATACACCATGTAGATTTTTTTGTTACCAAACGTTTTAGATCAAAATCTATGATCCATCATCAAGGTAGATAACAAGATAAGAGAATTTATAGGATATTAATAGACCAAAGATAATAAATAGATGAAGTGAAAGAGGTCTAGGAATATTGACATGGGAACCTAGAAGCTAGGAGTTGGAAGGGAGGGATAAATGATAGAAAGATTAGGATGAATGGATAAAAGGTGGAAGGGTAGTAGTAGGAACCTAATAAAGGATAGGGGTAAGAAGCTAACAAAATAGGAAAGCAAACAAATTTAAGAAAAAAAAATAAAATGACAAAACAAGAGGGTAAAAGATGAAAAATATTATATAAAATTGAACTAAGGCAATTATATAGAGTTAATATATCTAAGTTATCGATTCAAGTATGGCTACTCATACAGATATAGATACAATTCGAGTACGACATTTTTTTTCCTTAAGTACGTATATGTGTGTGTATATATATAATACAATAGATGTATTATATATTAATATTATATATATGTGAATTAATTAAAACTTGAAAATTAATAAATAAACTTATTATTATATATAATACATCAATGAAATTTATAAAAACTTTAACTTTAATAAATAAATAAATAAACATTTTATTAAACATTATTAAATATATAAAAACAAATTTAAATAAATAAACTTTAAAGTGTTAAAGTTTTTTTTAAAAAATACAATGCTTTGTAATGTATTGAATACAAGGAATTCAAAAGATTTAAACTATGGATAAATGCGATAATCATGAATTGAACTTTGACAATTTCCAACAAAATGAGAGATGAGAGCTCAGAATTTTCAACCTAGGGAAACACTTTCAACGATTCTGGCAAAATTCTCAACAATTATAGCGATTTCTACGATTTTCAACGATTTCTGCTGATTTCTTTGTGTCTTGAACTTGGTACAAACCCAAGGCTGAACTGGGACTAGAGTTGGCTCGAACTCAACCCCACACCTAGACCCTAAGCCATGATTTTGGTATCTGAATAATATATAAATTGATCTAAAAATAGATTACTACTAGACTATATTATTGTAATAGAGGTCAACAATATAATTTAATTTAGTTTTTATATATTTTGTGAACTAATATTATTTTGTGATTACAAAATAATATTAATTAGCACAACCTATTATCAAAAATAATTATTTAGATTATGTATAAAAATAGTAATATACATAATAAATGTATAAATTATAAAATATTATTTATAAAGTATAAAAATAAGAGATTGAGAAGGAAATCATATATATATATATATGACTAAATTATATTGCAATATATATAATATGTAAGATATTCTATATATGCTATTATGATATAATTCTAAAAATAAATCATAAACATGAGATTGATTTGAATAATATAATGAAATTAATTATAAATCATAAAATATTTGTAATAAAATGATATAATATAAATTGAAACAAAATGAAATAAATTTAGTCAAATTTATAATGAAGAAAGTCTAACAAGAATAAAATTACCTTCAAATTTTCATAAATCTTTTTCCATATAAAAATTTGATACTTTTTTCCATACCTTTTTCAAAATAAGAAGTGTGGAAGCACTAACTATACATGCCGTTTAAAATGGAAAGATATAAAGATAACTTGATTATAAACTCTGACTTCCTCTAGTAACAAGTGGAAGAAAATGAGATACTCAGAACTCTCCGAGTTGAGTGATAAAGATAATTTCTTGAAAGTCTTCAGATGCACTGTATGTAAGAGTTGAGTCATGAAATGAGATACTCAGAACTGTCCGAGTTGAGTGATAAAGATAATTTCTTGAAAGTCTTCAGAGTAGTTGAATCATGCACTGTAAGAGTTGAGTCATGAACTATCTCAATTGAGTTGAGTGATAATCATAAATATAACTTGTTAAAAGTCTTCAGAGTAGTGGAATCTGAGTAGTTGAATCGTGCACTGTTAGAGTTAAATGATAAAGATATCTTGTTTACAAAGTATTGTTTTTCACATATGTAAAGAGGTTCAGAGTTTTGTAGGCAGAAAAAACAAAAATAGACCAAACTGATTTGTGAAAATCAAAGCGCGTGCTTGACAACCATAATATACTTACATTACACTAACTCATAAATGGAAGAAATTGAGGCTGTTTGCCTGTTGAAACACGATATATGAATTCAAAGTTTGACCTAACAGTAATTTAGATAGCTGAATTTTATGTCTTCAACTTATGACCATGATCTGTATCAGGCGGCGGTCTCTATGAAGCTGTAAATTAATAGTGCTCCATATCAAATGCTAAGATAGTGTTTCCTTTTCATAAAAGTTAGAAAATTAGGGTGGTGTCTCATGGAGGGGGGCTTCCTAAAAAATAGAGCTGGAGCTGCTGAGCATTTTTAGGAATATTTTAAAGCTGGCTGTCCCCTGAATTTTGTTTTTCACTTCAGCTTCTAAATTTAAGAATGTTATGAACTTTGTAGTGCAGATTAACTCAAGTTTAAACTCCTAAATTTAAGTAAATTGGTAGTAAATAAATTTAGTTTTTTTTCTAAAATTTATGTAATTGACAAATGGCATAATACATTCTTAAGCTGGTGGGGCAATTTCTACCCCTGCCCCATTTTCACCAGCTTAGATTTTCAAGCCTAAAATGCAGGGTCTCTATTTTGTAGGAAAAGATTTGAATTAATCATGTAGCCAAAAAAATATTTTTTTCATGAGACCACCTCTTCCTTAAAAATAAAGCTTAAGCCCCTTCATGGAACCCTACCTTAATCTGCCTCTTTTGACAGAGCTTTAGCTGCTTTTTGTTTGCATTTCCTTTGCTCTCTAAGCGAAGGTCTTGATTGGAATTTCAATTTTCTTTCTAAGGTACCCAAAAAAATGGGTGATCCTGGCTTCATCTCTGGAATGATTGGTTGCGCCATTCAGTTGGCCGCAAATCAGATTATTCAATGCATCAATGTTGCCATCAGATGCAGAAAGAGTTGGATGCCCTCAAAGTTTTTCTTCTCAAAATTCAATTGCTGAACATGGAAATGCAGGAATACCGAAGAGCTTTGAACTCTGGCAGAACGGGTAAATCTCCTCACCATCCTTTACCCTCCACTGTGAACAACTGGTTGAACGAATTGAACGCTCTTCTGGAGGAAGCTTCTGATTTGGCCAGGCATTGCACTATACGGTCATACTGTCATCTTTTTTCTCTTACAGAACGAGCAGAAAGATCAGGAAACTCATTGCAAATGTGGAGAAGCATGTAGCCTCCACGACTTCAGTTGCTTTTCTGCAACAACTACAGCAGAATGTGGCCAATCGACAAGTACTTGAGCAGATTAAAGAGATGAAAGAGTCTCTTAATTTGAGTAATTCGGAACTTTCCGACAGCTGGAAAATTTCCGTCCACTTCTTCTACCGCTGCCAATATGAAGTATATTGAGGAGGTACTGGTTGTAGGACAAGATTCTGTATCCATCAGACTTGTGGACCTAATTGATTCAAAGCAGCACAAAAATGCATCTCGTTTTGGCATACTTGGAAAGGGCGGAGCTGGTAAGACTCTACTACTCAAACAAGTTTTCAACAGTAGCTTGGTACAGAGTCTATTTTGCAATGACTTGATGCTTTGGCTTACTGTTTCACAGAATTCATCTTTTCATGCTATTAGAAACGAGCTCTTAAAGTAAATAAAAGATTGGACAACACTAACAGAGAAGAAGACACTGTGAAAACATGGTTTGAATCAAAGCATGAGAAAACGCAAGTTTGCCCTGTTTTTAGATGATGTTTGGGAGACGAGTGCAGCCTCCTTATTAGAAGAGTTGTGCGTGCCTCACTTTGCACACCTCAACTCCAGCATCATAATTGCCACTTCCAGAAGTAAGAGTGTTCTGTCACAGATGGGCGTTCCACCTCGATCAATCATTCGAATGAAAGACTTGAGCGAGGATGATAGCTGGAGATTGTTTTCATTCAATGCTTTTCCACACAGCGATGGAATTTAGCCCATGGGCATTGACCAAGAAATATCTAAGCGTGTCTGCAAGGAGTGCGGAGGGCTTCCATTAGCCCTCAAAGTAATTGGGCAGGCAATGACAGGTATCACTCAGTCAAATGAATGGGAATTCGCACTCCAGAGGTTGCGGAATGATTTTACACACTTGTTTTTAGGAAGGTTGAGATTAAGCTAAGATGCTTTGGCTGACGTGGCTGGCTAGGGCATTTCCTTGCAGTTGTGCTTCCTATCCCTCGCTTCTTTCTCAGAAGACAAAGTCATCTGTACTGCGGTTGCTACAAAGTACTGGATTGGAGAAGGATCGGTGACCGGGCCGAATCCTGTCCAAACTGGAGAGACATATATCAATTTGTTGGCAGACCGATGCCTTATTGAACCACTCCAGAAGGATCACAACGGAAAGGTGCTCTATTTCACGATGCATGATTTATTGCACGATTTAACACACCAAATTGCTGAGAAGGAAGAAAAATGCTGCTTTCAGGCACGCAGAGGTTTAGGAGAGTTCCCAGCTGATGACTGTGGGGGACATGTCAGAGGACAATTGTTTTACCAGTGTTCCAAAGGCATTCGGAGCTCCCTATATCCGCTCCTTGCTACTTCCTTCTAATCCTCCTTTGTCATTAATTCCTAAAGAGGTTATTGGGAGAATGACCGCTCTCAGGGTCCTGGATTTGTCACGGACTGCCCTTCAGTCGTCGCCAGAAACCTTGGGGTGTTTGAAACATTTAGTTTGTCTTAGGTTATGCTCTGTGCCAATCAAGAGACTGCCCAACTCTATCACCACTCTCACAAACCTTCAAATATTAGATCTTTATGGATCTCAAATTACAAAACTCCCATCCAGCATTTCTAAGCTGACTTCCCTAAAACTTTTGGATGTCACCTTTTGTGAGCATCTACAGTGCATGCCTTACGGGATCTCAAACCGTACATCTCTGGAGTACTTGGATACAAACAATTCTCCAAATATAGCATGGAATAAGTGCAGAAAAGGCCAGCTTTTAATTAATGATCTGGGCACTTTAGACCAACTCAAAAGGTTGGGGCTTAAAAATAATGGTAAAATGATTCGAGGAATGCTGGGATCCATGAAGCAGATTAAGTCCCTACATTTGTCTCTCACAGATATGGAAAACCTGCCCCAAGACATGGCTTCCATGTCAAAATTGAGGAAACTCTGCCTTTCGTGTCCTCAATTACTCCAAATAGAAAACTCATTTTGTGGATTTCAACATCTGAGCTACATTAGATTGTTCAATTGTGGTACGTTGAAACTACCTGCTTTGCACATGCTTCCGAGTCTAAAACACCTGAATATTGTTGCCTGCCCCAACATCGAGAAGTTCCCAAAGGAATTTGCCAAGGATACAGCATTTCCTAATTTGGAGGTATTTTCAATGGTGGAGATGAGGAAGTTACAACAGCTGCCAATAGTGGAAGGAGAAGCGCTGTGTTCACTAAAAACATTGACAAGAATCAAGAGTGAGGCATTGCAGATGTTGCCACAGTGTTATTGGAATTTGAAGAGTGTAGAAAAAATAAGTGTATTGATGCTCAAAGGCTCAACTTGTCATGGCAGAGGAAGAAATGTTTATCAAGACAAAGATCAAGGTGCAAACATTAGCATTATCTACCACAGAAACTCAAGCATTAGAAGGGCGCTTCTGTGATATGCGTCATGGTGGTGAACATTTTTATTATGGTGAATTTTGGTGTAGCAACATGTTTCGCTTGTTGGATGACATTAATCGAGTTGATTTATTTTGAGTTGTCTTTTTTAGAAAGTTTCTTTGTCAAATCAAGAATTGTCTTCAATACAAAATAAAATGGAAAAATATAAAGGTAACTTGTTTAACTAATTTCTTCTTTTCCCATGAGCATACAAAAGAGGTTCCCAGTTTTGTGGGCAGAAGATATAAAACTACACAAGTGAAAATCAAGGCCTGAGCTTAACCACCATAATATACTTTCAAACCATAATGTACAATCTCTGACTTAGAGCTTTCCATAACCAATGAATGGAAAAAATGAGGTGGTTTGCCCGTTAATCTAATGAGAATATTAGGCCCAGTGAAATACAGGGACTCTCAGATAAATTTGAAAAATATACAGTACGTATCTTGTTCCTCTCCTCATAGAAGAAAATGGTGAAGTTCAATATGAAATAAAGAGCTGAAACAGACCTAGAGCATAGAACTGTTCCAAGAAAGAGAGTAGAACCTTCAATAAGAAAAGCTTTAACTCAACTACACAATTGGTCTTAACTAACCACCCTGCAAAACTTAGAAAAAAAGCTAATTAGACACTTAATATATTGCCCTGTCTTGACAGTTTCATATTGTAGACATGCCATGCTTATCCAGTTTCTTCATTCTTACAAACCTTAGCAGAGTTTTATAGGAAAACATGAGACTAAATTGGTTGTATTATTTCTACTACTGAATAAAAGGTAGTTAAAAGTTACAGCAATAGAAAACATAAACATTAAGACTTAATTACAAAGCTCCCTATTTTAGTGGATCCAGACGAAATGCTTCCAAGGCTCTCTTCTGACATAAGGACTCTGCCATATCAATAAATCTTATTTTCATGCACAGTAGTTTACAAGAATTAACTATTCACTAAAAACACTAAAACGCCTGAAGCAGTTATGATTTTGAAAAATCGAATAAGAAAGCAGATTAGACAGGAAAATGTTTTAAATAAAGTTACATATCCAGGACAGATAATACAGATGAATCAAAGGAATTTTGCATCTTAAGTTTTCCTCCATACAAATGAGATAAAGATGCAAGAAAATGAAGATCATCAGAGATGGATATCTGGCCTTGCTCGTTTCCACCATAGTATCTTGCACCAGGATAGCCTTCACTGTATTTATGGTTATGACTGACCCTACAGCTTGCATAACTGACAATGATGTAAAATTCTCTGATGGAATAATTATCAAGTCCCTGTACCAGAAGAAAACAAATGTTAAAATGCTTCCAAAAATGGGGCGATTTAGGTTTTATTTTCAGGTAGATATAATAAAAGATGTCTACTAGCAGCAATCCTGTATGCACATATATCCAAAAATGTCCTAGTAACATCAATTGAACTTTCCTAAAGTAATGCCAGCTTAAGTCTGCCTAAACAAACCATGATCGAATTTCAAATAAACAAAGTTGGAGAAGTCCAAGGCTCTGATATACTAATATGATGCTAAAATACAAAAAAAATAGTGGCATTACAACTCCCATTCAACTCAACCACCAAAATACAAAGATACCTAGAAACATGTGTTCATGCAACTGAAATGATATTCTAGATGGATATATAGTTTAAGTGTATGGAATCCCCAGTTTAGTTGAAACTTGAAAACAACTCCTTAGATAGCATACCTAAAGATTGCATAACCCACCAAATAACGAGACACCAGAGAATTTCATTCGTGGATAGAAGTAGCTATGCACTACATTACCAGAAACATAATAGTTCCCTCCATTTCTGGGAAGAAACTTATTGAAACGCAGACAGGACGAAACTATAATGACACTATAACTGACAATTAGCTCAAATAACCCCAGAGAGAGACATCTAGAAGCATGTGTGTTCATGCAAATGACCTGGTATTCTAGAAAGTTATAAAATGTTAATTGTTATTGTGTATACTGTATGATCTACATGATTCATATGACTACATGGTTGTATAAATTTTATACCAACATAATATGTGATGACCAAAAAACTCTACCACTAATTATTACCAAAGCTTAGCAAGTATACTCTCAATCCATTTAGATTTAGGACTCTTGGATTCATTTGTGAGGTGTATCTAGATAATACAAAATGCCATTGCTAATGAACAAAAAAATATATGGAAGATGTATAATGTACAAGAGAATGATTGTTTTTATAGGAAAGGGTGAGGCATAAGACAATATAGAATTATGATGCTTGTCACAATCACGTGAATTGAGAAAAAAATAAAATGCAAGTATTTACATTATAGGTAAACTTAATTTATGTGGTGTGAATAGGTCCTCAAAGAGAACTAGTTAATCTGTAAGCCCCATTCATACTAACAGTCATCATCCAATATGTATCTTTGTCAACTGGTTTTTGTAGTAGTCATTAAAAATCATAATAGATATCAAGTTTTCATTTACAAATACACACCCAATATTGTCATATAAATGATTTAACATCTTTTTATGTTAATAAAATTTCATGATTTATTTTCAGTTAAACCCTAATTATTATAATAAATCATCATGTTCAAATTACTTACAAAATAAGAATCAATAATTGAAGCTGCAATATGTCCTTTAACAAGTACTATTTATATAATTTAATAATCACTAACCTTCACTTCAACTACAATTTCGACTATTAAATCAGTAGTGAAAACCAAATACAATATGATCAAACACATTCTTATCCCCCCAAAATTGCTACCACTTTAATTTAATTTCAACAAAATAATTACTATTCCAAAATTTTATTTCCAACACAAACAATTTAATTGAAAAAACCAAACATAATATGTCTCTTATTTCTAATATATAATTCAAAATAAATGAACACGATTAATGTCATCCAAAAGCTGAAACATGTCACTACACCAGAATTCTCCATAATAAAAATGTTCGCCCCCACGACGGATATTAGAACAGCGCTCTTCCAATGCTTGAGTTTCCATGGTAGATAATCTTAATGTTTGCACCTTTGTCTTTGTCCTGATAAAGTTTTCTTCCTCTGCCATGATAAGCAGAACATTTGAGCATCCATACACTCTTATCTTTTCTACACTCTTCAAATTCCAATAACACTGTGGCAACATCTGCAATGCCTCACACTTCATTATTGTCAATCTTTTCAGTGAAGGTAGCGCTCCTTCTTCCACTCTTGGCAGCTGCTCTATCTTTTTCATCCCCACAATTGAAAATACCTCCAGATTAGGAAATGCTCTCTCCTTGCCAAATTCCTCTGGGAACTTCTCTATGTTGGGGCAAGCAACTATATTAAGGTGCTTCAGACTCGGAAGCATGTGCAACGCGGGTAGTTTCGACATGCCACAGTTGAACAGTCTAATGTAGCTTAGATGCTGAAATTCACATAGTGAATTTTTTATTTGGATTAATTGAGGACATGACAGGCAGAGTTTCCTCAATTTTGACATGGCAGTCATGTCATGGGGTAGACTTTCCATATCTGTGAGAGACAAATGCAGAGACTCCATCTGGTTCATGGTTCCCAGAGTTCCTTCTCGGATTCTTTCACCATTATTTTTAAGCCCCAACCTTTTGAGCTGGTTTAGGGTGCACAAATCATTAATTGAAAGCCGATCTCTTCCACTCTTATTCCACCCTATATTTGGAGAATTGTTTGCATCGAGGAACTCCAGAGACGTAAGGTTTGAGATGCCGTAAGGCATGCACTGCAGATGTTCACAAAAACTAACATCCAAAAGTTTTAGAGAAGTCAGCTTTGAAATGTTGGATGGGAGTTGTGTAATATCGGATCCGTAAAGATCTAATATTTGAAGGTTTCTGAGAGTAGCGAGAGAATTGGGGAGTCTCTTGATTGGAACAGAGCGTAACCTGAAGCAAACTAAATGCTTTAAACATCCCATGTTATTCGGTAATGACCGGAGGGCAGTTCGCGACAAATCCAGGATCCTCAGAGCGGTCATTCTCCCAATAACCTCTTTAGGAATTGCTGACAAATAAGGATTAGAAGAGAGTAGCAAGGAGCGGATACAGGGAGCTCCGAATGCTTTTGGAACTCTTATGAAACCATTGTCCATCAATGAAATTCTCACGTGTCCACGACTGTCCTCAGCTGGAAACTCTTTTAAACCTCTGCGTGACTGAAAGAAGCATTTTTCTTCCTTCTCAGCAATGTGATGTGCTAAATCATGCAATAAATCGTGCACCCTGAAATTGAGCACCTTTCCGTTGTGATCCTTCTGGATTGGTTCGATAAGGCATCGATCCGCTAACAAATTGACATATATCTGTCCAATTTGGAGAGGATTAGGCCCGGTCACCAATCCTTCTCCAATCCAGTACTTCGTAGCAATTGCATTACAGATGACTTTGTCTTCTGAGAAAGCAGCGAGGCAGAGGAAGCACTGCTGTAAGGAAGTACCATAGCCTGGGATGTCGGCCAGGGCATCATAGCTTAATCTCAACGTGCCTGCAAATGAGTGTGTCAAATCATTCTGCAACTTCTGGAGTGCAAATTCCCATTCATTTGACTGAGTGACGCCTGCCATTGCCTGCCCAATTACTTTGAGGGCTAATGGAAGCCCACCGCACTCCTTGCAGACACGCTTCGCTATTTCTTGGTCAATGCCCATGGGCAAAATTCCATCGCTGTGTGGAAAAGCATGGAATGAAAACAATCTCCAGCTATCATCCTCGTTCAAGTCTTGCATTTGAATGATTGATTGAGGTGAAACACCCATCTGTGAGAGAACACTCCTACTTCTGGAAGTGGCAATGATAATATTGGAGTTAAGGTGTGCAAAGCGAGGCACACACAACTCCTCTAATATGGTGGTTGCGCTTGTTTCCCAAACATCATCTAAAAACAGGGCAAACTTCCGTTTTCTCATGCTTTGATTCAACCAATTTTTCAGAGAGTCTTCTTCTCTGCTGTCCAATCTTTCATTTACTTTAAGAGCTATTTGTTTGACAAGCTCATTTCTAAGAGCATCAAAAGATGGACTCTGTGAAACAGTAAGCCAAAGCATCAAGTCATTGCAGAAGAGATTCTGTACCTGGTTACTGTTGAAGACTTGTTTGAGCAGTAGAGTCTTACCGGCTCCGCCCTTCCCAAGTATGCCAAAACGAGACACATTTTTGTGCTTCTCTAAATCGATTAGCTCCCCAAGTCGGATGGATACACAATCTTGTCCGACAACGAGTGCCTCCTCAATATACTTCATGCTGGGAGCGGGTGAAGAAGTGAATGGGAAATCTCCAGATGTTTCGGCAAGTGCTGAAGTATGCAGATTAAGAGAATCCTTCATGTCTTTAATCTGCCCAAGTAGTTGCCGATTGGAAACATGCTGTTGCAGTTGGTGCAGAAAAGCAACTTAAGGCGTGGAGGCTACATGCTTCTCCACATTTGCAATGAGTTTCCTGATCTTTCTACTCGTTCTGTAACGAGAAAAAAGATGGCAGGATGAGCGTACGGTGCAGCGCTGGGCCAAATCAGATGCTTCCTCCAGAAGAGCATTCAATTCGTTCGACCAGCTGTTGACCGTGGAGGGTAAAGAATGGTGAGGGGATGTGCCCATTCTGCCAGAGCTCAAAGCTTTTCGATATTCCTGCATTTCCACGTTCATCAGTTGAATTTTGACAAGCAAAATTTTAAGGGCATCCAACTCTTTCCTACATTTGATGGCAACCTTGATGCATTGAATGATCTGATTTGCAGTCAACTGAATGCCGCAACCAATCATTCCAGAGATGAAGCCGGGATCACCCATTTTTTGGGTACTCAGAAACAATATTGAATTTCCAATTGAAGTCTTTTCCTCACAGAGAGCAAGGTAAACTTAAACACAAAGCCGGTAAAGCTCTGCCAAAAGACGCAGACTAATCTAGTCGGTCTTATGAAAACCAAACGCTATCTTAGTAAATATGAAATGAAACGCTACTAATTTATAGCTTCATAGAGAGACCTCGTCAGACAAAAATATTATTAACTTGAGAAAAGTAGAAAAATGTTACAAGATAACTGAAAAACGAATAAATCATTTACACCGTGTTTTAACTGTCCAGCTGCCTCATTTTAGTCAATTTATTCTCAACTACTTTGATATATATAAATTTACTCTCAACTACTTTCAAGATTTTGATATCGTGTTTTAACGTTCTATTACTCTTAATTATTTTGAAGACTTTAAATTTTAATTCATATATATCATATTTTAATGGTCAAATTATTTCATTTTCGTCAGATTTCAAACTTCAATTCGTGTATACAGTATTTAAACGTCAATTTACTTTCTACTAGTTTGAAGACTGCAAATTTTAATTCATATACACCATATTTTAACCATCAAACTACCTCATTTTTGTCAACCTACTATCAATTATTTTGAGAACTTCAAACTTCAATTCATATACACCATGTCTTAGCTGTCAACCTGCCTCATTTTTGTCAATTTACTCTCAACTACTTTAAGGACTACATTTTGAAGACTTCAAATTTTAATTCATATACATCATATTTTAATGGTCAAACTACTTCATTTACATCAATTTACTCTGAACTATTTTGAAGATTTCAAACTTCAATTCATATATACCGTATTTAATATTTATACATCAATTTACTCTCTACTATTTTCAATTTACTCTCTACTATTTTGGAAACTTCAAACTTCATTTCATATACACCAGATTTTTAATGGTCAAACTACCTCATTTTTGTCAACCTACTCTTAATTATTTTAAAGACTTAAAACTTCAATTCATATACACTATATTTTAACTGTTAAGCTACCACATTTTTTCAATTTACTTTCAACTATTTTAAAAACTTCGAAATCCAATTCATATACACCATATTTTAACCATTAAGCTACCTCATTATCATTAACTCAGAATTTATACATGTTAGTGTTTGAAAGTATAATACAGTTGTCAAGAACATGGTTTGATTTTTAGAGAATAAATTTATTTTCATATTTTTTATGCCCATGTGAAAAGAAGTTTTTGTAAACAAGTTACGTTTATACTTTTTCCTTTTATTGGCATGTATTTTTTTTTTCTCATGCAACGCTAAAACTTTTATATGTTTTTAAACCAATTTTATAAACAACAAAATGCCAAACACTTAATTTTGCTCTTAAGTGATACAATTTGAAATTAGCATGCACCATGAAAGTTTACCCCGAAACCTCATGAGAGGCACTGCCCCTTAACCTCATTGGGATCTGTAATTTCATAAATTATATCCTTTAAAAATTTCACACTTAGCTTATAGATCCATTCTCACAATTATACCTAAAATATACATAATTTATATTTGATTATGTTCAATTTTGAAACTGACTTACTGCATAATATTAAAAATCTAAATGAATAATTAAAAACTCACTCTTTCACCTTCTTGAACCCTGAACCCCAGGGCAGAAATATGTGAGACGTTGTTGAACGCATTTTCCCAAATCTCCAGTTATTGGGCATCAACCCTTTTGCGGATTTTATGGTTTGAAAGGTTTGGTCATATGCTACCATGTCTGTATAGCTAAGGCCTGAAGGTTGGATTTCTTAGCAATGGGGATAACCTCGGCGTTCTCACAATTCAATATCCAAAATAACTTATTCAAGCACCAGGCAGATTCAGAATAGGTTTCAGAGAAAATGCAAATGCTAAAGGATGCACTTTTGATTGCTTTTTGAATCGTAGAGGATAACGTTTGCAGCTCCACCACATCCAAGAACACGCATAGTCCATACTTACCAAGATTGCATTAGATGATTACATAAAAGCTTGGAAGATCTTCTTCCATAATGGAACCCTAGAATAAAAATTTAAAAAAGGGGCAAAAGGCATATAAGACCTTAGGATAGAAGTTAGAACTAGAGAAGACACGGTCTAACCACTCATGCAAGACAGTGCTAGCCATCCAATAACTGGATCAGAAACGAAATGAGATTAGCTACAGGAAATGATACGAAATGATATCAAGATGGTATCAGAAACGAAGAGATATTAGCTACATGAAATGAAAGAGAACATGTGAGTGATGAAGGAAGTGAATTGGAAGAACAAGAAAATGAAAGAGAAGAAGAACAACTTAAGGGCATGCTGCATTATGGTGGAAAGAGTTGCAGAAAGAGAGTGTAATGAATGGCGACCCTAGGATAACAAGATGGAATCAAATGGTTACTAGATTAAAAAGAAAATTTATTTTCGGAGACTACGAAATGGAGTTATTCAAGAAGCGGCAAAATATGAAGAAAAAGATATGTGTGTAAAAGAATACACGGAAGAGTTCTATAAGCTGGTCATTCGATCGAAAAGACACGAAATTGATCGGGAAAAAGGTAGCTAGGTATATGGCTTGCAGTTTAATATCCAAGATGAAATAAGTATGTTTCAGATTAACACCATGGAAGAAGCATATCAATATGCTTTGAAGCCTGAGGAAAAGTTAATGAGAAGGCAAATAACCAAAGGTCATTGAAGATTTGCAACAGAGAAGGGACGAGCAAGCAGCAGCAAAGGAAAGCAGATTGAGGAAGAATCGAAGCCAAAATGGAATAAGGAAGTGGTTCAAAGCACATTTAAGGAAAAGGAGTTCTCATCAAGAGGAAGTGGTAGCAGCAGCAGAGGGTTTCAAGGCAAATGTTTTCAGTGCGGAGAAGATGGTCATCGTGCTTTTGAGTGAGTTTGGCAAGAAATCACTTGGCACAAGAGGATGAAGAAAGTGATGCATCAACGAAAGGTGAAGACCCCAAAGGAGGTGAATCTCTCATGATGAGGAGAGTGTTGGTGAATCCCAAGGTAGTTGAGGAGGAACCAACTCAAAGGAGCCTCTTTCGAACTGTGTGCAAGGCTGGAGGTAAGTGTTGTAAAGTTACAGTAGAAAGTGGTAGTATGGATAACCTAGTTTCCGTTTCAGAGGAGATGATAAACAAGCTAGGTTTGAAAAGATGTAAGCACCCTAGTCCGTACAAAGTTTCTTGGTTACAAGAGGGACATGAGGTGATGGTGAGTGAGCAATGTTTGGTGAATTTTCAGATTGGTTCTCTTATTAAGATGAGGTGTTATGCGATGTGACGTCTATGAGTGCTTGTCATGTGTTTTTGGGTAGGCCATGACAATTTGACAGAAAGGCCATTTATGAAGGTTGTAAGAATGTGTACACCATCCAGAAAGATGGTCAAAAGTATAGATTGAATCCTCTAAGGGAGGAGGCAGGAAGCAAAGAAATCAAGCTCCATAGCTTGTTGTAGTGTTGGAAAGCAACGAATAGGGAAAGAGAAATAGCTTGTTGTAGTGTTGAAAAGCAACGAATAGGGAAAGAGAAAAAGGTTGAATACAAGGATTTGGAAACATTCAAAGGGCAGATTAAAATAGAGAAAGGCAAATTGGTTTCCAATTTATCATAACAGTGCGGTAAAAGGAAAGAGAATAGTAGTCCAAAAGAGTGTCGAGGTCAGAGCTGTGAGCAAGTGTGGGAAGTAGCTGAAAGAAACAGAACAACACCAATGAAGGTAGTTTGTGTTGAGGTTGGATGAAGAGATAGAAGAGGGAATGCTCCCATGGACGAGTAGCAAAAGTGGATCACAGACAAACATGAGATTACCGTCCCATGCATCTTCCAATGTTCTTGAGTTCCCAACTCAAGGAACATTTCACTTACCTGGTGTGTTTGGTGCAGGAACACCCGGATGCATTTGCAATCAGCACCAACCAAAAAAAATTATATTTCCAGTTCGTTTTCCTGATTTTCAGTTTTGTTGTGTTTCATAGTCTCGTTGGCATCTCTATGATCAGCTTGCAGAGATTGTCGTGAGCATGAAATTCAAACTACAATCAGCTTTATGTCTTTAAGGACCTCGACTTGTGAATTGAGACAATGCTCTAAATTTCCAATATTGAGGTAGACTACATTGACGAAATTCAGTTAAGTTTGAACTGTTTGACAAAATTTCTCAACGAAATTTGATCTCATGGAATTACAGAGCTTGTCGGATTTACACAAATTGGTAAGACATATAATCGGCTGGAATAAAAAAACTAACCTTCAATTAGGCAAATTGAGCCAGTAGGATTTGGAAAGACATCGGTTAAGAAAGAGGAAGCAACAGATCACATTTCTTTGAATGTGATATAAATTAGTGGGTATTGTGGAAAAAAAGAGGGGAGGATTGCGTCTAGACAGGAGGGAGTGAGGGTCTACGACAGTGTGATGTGGGCTGCATAGAGTAGAAACAAGACAGAATTTGTGTACAGAATATAGTTTCTGACTTGAGGAACCATAGATTAGTCATTTTCAAAATGAATTATGAATGTATGTAGAGATGTGTTTGCCGGTTTAATAAGAAGATAGTTATGTTTCGTAGTTGCAATCTTAGATTCAATTTTAGAGCAGAGTATCTGCCTGTATAAAATTTGTGTTCTGAGTTTTGTGAGGTTCTTGAATCAATTATTGACAAAGACACCTAGCAAATCAAGCTTGCAAATGTCTTGAGGCAATCCACTTTCCTTCTCTTCACTGAAATGTATGCATTACTACATCCTAAGATTCCACCGGTAGATGAAGCCTAGTGAAATATGTAGATTCATCGAACATCAAACCCAAGAGATTGTGGTGAACACCGAACATTGATGATCAATGTCATCCATAATATTTATCAATAGTATGCCAAGTGTAAGACCCTTGATAAAGAGCAGCACAAATATTTGCAATAATCGGCACAAGTTGTGGGTTATGCAAATTCTAATTTACATTATCAATATGCAATAAAATTACATGGATGTTTTTACGTGTGAAATATCAATTTAAAATCTATGTGCCTCATGTTTTAAGGTGGATCGAGATTTGTCATGTGCGTTGATGGTGATATGTATCGTCCTTGAGGTAATCAAGAGTAGATACTTGGCAGGCACTATCATGCTTTTTCGGTCCTCCAAACAATTTGTAAGTTTCACAAGAGCGAGGAAATTGATCAAATAAGTCTAGCTCGAGTACCATCTAACAATTCATGACTTTATCTTGAAAGTAGACTTAATATAATCTTTGAGCTAAGATGTTTTGGGGTCCATCCAATAGTCTTCCCGGACCTCCAAGCTTGAAAATGTCCACTGCAATAAAATAATTAAATCGACCTGTTGATCTAATCTTACAAGCCTAGCGAGTACGTATTGAATACAAAACTAATAAGTATTTACACAGGGAGTACAATTTGTTACATCCCTCCTTCATGAACATTTTTATTTTTGCTTAATTGTATATTTAGAGATATGATGATGTTAATTGAAGTTTATTGAGAATATCTGTTGATAAATTTTGTGGAATGAATGATATTAATTTGAATAATTAATGCTTTGTGATATAGATATTTTGTATGGTAAAAGACTATGTCTAACTATCTTTGTATATTTAAGTGGATGCGGGATATTCAATCACCCTTAGAGAAGGGAGGGAGAGCATCATCAAGGAGAGGGGTGTATGCATGGGAAAAGGTCAAAGTTGTCATCGTAAGATTCATCTCCAATCACCCTTAGAGAAGGGAGGGAGAGCATCATCAAGGAGAGGGGTGTATGCATGGGAAAAGGTCAAAGTTGTCATCATAAGATTCATGAGATGAGTAACCTATTAGGGCTTCTCTGTGTTTGCCCTAGAATCATTAAGGTTGAGTCAATGTTATGATGTTAAGATGTTGAGACCATGTTTAACCGATTGATAGGTCAAGACTGTCTTCCTTATATTAATAATCTTCAACATTAAAATTATATCCTTTAACTTGGACCAATGATTTTAATTGAGATAAATATATGAATTCAAAGTTCAGAGTATCTTAATACTCATCCAATTTTATTAATCATTATTATTAGCATATTCAAATATATGTACATATGAAAGGTACACATATATATAGAGTTCATATTTAAATGTATCAATATACGTATCGGTTATAAATGGCAACTTATCAATTTATATTTAAAATATTAAAAACTACAGGGTAACTACTCATACAGCCGAGTCTTTGTGTTCAGGCATTAAAAGAGAAAACATATTGTAACTTCGGTATTAATAAGTGCCACTTCCATCACTTGGGGGCATGGGTTGGGGGCGGGGGTGAGGTTTAATCGATTCCATAACGTATTTGAAACACAAATGAAATGAATGCCAAGTGTGAAATCATGCCATTTTTGGGGAGTTAGCCAATTCTTGAATTTGGGGAATTGAACACTATTTTGGAATATGGCTTTTAGAGAGGAAAAATTGATTTTCAAGAGGAGAGGGAAGGAAGAACTGAAAAATAATCTGATGATATTGAATAATTACGATTATACAATCATATATAAAGGAATTACAAGATGATGTTCTAAAACAACGGACTGTTAATCTAAAGTTTCAACATGAAGCTAAAAGCTAAAATCTAAAAAGCAAACTATGCATTGTTATAAAAAAGCAATAGTTTCACTTAACAAACTAAAAAGAAAAAAGCTAAACGACCATTAATAAAAGAATTAAATAGAACTGATTAAAATATAATTAAATATTCTAATACCCTCCCTTAATGGTCATTCTATCTACTAACTACCCTACAAAAGACATTGTAGGTCTTTTGATCACAAACACAAAGAACACTTTGCTGCAACGGAGACCCTCCTAGGATCTACAAAGTGTTAATGATCGAGATTACCATAACCCAGCCAACCTGATGTTGGGTAAAACAGAAACATGAAACCACGATTTTGAGGAAATTTTGGCAAAACCTCCAAATTTGAAGAGAAAAATCATCATTTTTTGTGGAAAAAAAGGTAAAACCTTGAACAAGAACTAAAACCTTGAAACAATTTTTGAGGTGAAAATTGAACAAAACCTTGAAATGTTGTGTGGCAAAATCCCCAACAACACGCAGTAAAACATCAGACATCATATGGCAAAACACCAGACATCATGTGGCAAAACACTAGACATCACGTGGCAAAACACCAGACATCACGTGGTAAAGAAAAACTCTTCCATGACTTTTTGTGGAGAAAAATAAAAAAACCTAACACATGAATTTCAAGGTTTGTTGAAAACCCAAAAATTAAAATTTCCTGCAAATTGGAACCCTAATTGTTTTTGAAAAAGATCAAAACCTAATAATCTGTAGAAAATAATATTAATTTACATCAATAAAATAGGGATTAACCCTAGGTCCCCACGACAACGTTGAAACCAGAAAGTGGCAGGGAGATTTTTGACATCACCAAAAAACCCTAGTTCGCTAAAAAACGCCGCCATAGAGATCATAAATCACGCAGGCTAAGATCGCAAAAAAAAAAAAATAAAGAGATTGCCTATAAATTTGTCGTGTGCCAAAACACAGCAACAATCTTGTAGTTGCGTCGCGAAAATTGCACGGACCGCAGAAGAAAAAAAAACGCACACAGGGAAATCATGGAAGTTGCCAAAAAATTGTGAGATAAAGCAATCAGAATCACGCTGCAAAAAAAAATCGTATACAGAAAACTCATGAACCCAAGCGGAAGGAAACAAGGCCGCCAAGAAAGAATCCACCCAAAAAGGAAAAATCCCACGATTTTTAAGACGTGAAAACTTCAAACTTCAAACCCTTCAAACAGCAGCAACAAAAACACTTGAAATCTCTTGTTGCGAAAAAATAAAATTGCCCTGCAAACCCTCGAACAAATCTGCCGTTAAAAAAACCCAGCAATTTTTCATAAAAAAAGTTGATTAAAAAATTTTTTGGATAAAAATTTCAGGTACAGGCTTACAAATTTTTAAATAAAATTTATCAAATTCTAAAAAAGCCCATCAACTTGCTTTGATACCATAAAAAATAATTGGATGATATTGAATAATTACGAATATACATCCGTATGTAAAGGAATTATAAGACGGTGTTCTAAAAAACGAACTGTTAATCTAAAGCTTGAATATGAAGCTAATGCGCTTAAAGTGCTAAATAAAGCCCAAAGCTAAAATCTGAAATCTAAAAAACAAACTATGTGTTCTTATAAAAAGAAGCAATAGTTTCACTTAACGAACTAAAACCAAAAAGCTAAATAATCATTAATAAAAGAATTAAATATAACTCACTGAAATATAATTAAATATTCTAATAAAAACAAACGTTAGAAAATAGTAGAGAAGGTGCAGAGAAGTGCAGGGAAGAGAAGGATCCATTAGCTGATCTCCAAGAAATTGAAAGAGAGAAGCCGGAAGGATAGCCCATTGTGCTCTGCATCTTTGTAGGAAATTAATCAAGAATGAATTGTATCTTAAGTCTTGATCTCTCAAGTTTTCTATAGCATTGGTAAAAACGTACTACTCTAATGAACTCTACCATCTATCATTTGAATATTAGTACAAAGATCGATTCATTAAGATTTTCGATTCAATGAAGCTAATCCATTAAGACCGCTAAGCTAAAGAGCTAACGTATAAAGATTATGATAGAAACGTATGAGTTACATGATTTCATTGTTTCATTACATGGCAGTCCCGTGCTAATCTCTGTTTTCCTAAGCATGAAGATATTGTTCCATTATTATTTAGGACTAAAAATCCATAGAGGCATACAGATTTAGAATTGCTTAATCATTTTCAAAACTAGTTAGATCGCTTTGGACCTATACATTTCTTATTCAAACTATTTATGAGCTGAGGCTGGTCTTTGATTTGTCAGCTTGGATTTTGAACACAATGCCTTATGTGGACCCAGAAGAGACAAGAAGGAGTGGAATATTCTCTGTTTTGGATTAATAAACTATTGCACTTGAGTCTAAGAACTTGATAGAGGCAAGATCTTTTATCATTATAAGCAATTTAAAGTAGTAGCTAAAGGCAATTATCTGTATTAATCTTTGCTTCAATGTTGACTTAATAGCAAGAGATTCAAATTCTTAAGTAATGGATTCTTGAAACCAATTTATGTTTAACTGATAGCTCGTCGAGCTATAGCATTTAGACCATGATGGAGTCACTTGTAAACAAGTTACTACTGATCTAAACAATGGAAAGTCGTACCTACCTTACTATATCTACTTGGCATGATGATGTAGTGCCATTGACTTACTGTCTGCAGACCATTAGAAACATACAGACTCAGTAAAGAAAATGATAAGCGGTATTTCTTTTTATATCAAGCTATAGTCAAGCTCAGAGCAGCATTATTTGTTGTCAGACATATTTGTATCGGACCCTTAGGAAGGTTGATATGAGACTTGGGGAAAGGGAATATCCTTGTTCTGCATGAATAATTTATTCCATTTGATTGTAAGCAGTCGTTAAATCAAGATTATCTATTACATGATAAATCATAGTTAGTCGATAAGGCATGTAAGCCGTGATATGTAATGTCCCAACCGATTATAGACAACTAAGAAAACATGAAGATTAACTGAACACGTGAGATCATAATGATATGGAAAGACACATGCATGTATGCATGCACGTGTAGGGGATGCACATATATATATACGTATGAAATAGAGGTACCACTTGCATACATAGTAAATAATTAGAATGATTAAAATGAATCTGGATGAAGTATGTAAATATATATATTACTGTGGTTGAGTTACTGCACGTATGCATGCAAGGGATGCACCTACATGTACATTTGTAATGTGCCAGGAGGTACTCACTTGTATGCATAATTAATAATGAGATAGATTAGTATGAAACATGTAGAGAGTAATAACTCTCAAGTAGTCCTTGTATACTAGGGTAAAGTTTCTATTCAGAGGGTTAGGAAGCAATCCTAATTAGAGGAGAGAAGTCTAATGGTAACTTACCAGCTAGCATGTTAGGACTTATATAGACATTAAGAAATATAACAAAGTTGAAATCTTGCGTTGACTAAATGTGAATTTCATTCACTTAGTCTTGTGTGACTTATTAATATCAGTTAACAGAATGCAGTGTAGCATGTCATAGTGGTTAATTCTGTCAAGTCGAGTGAATTAGAACTTTTAAGTAATGTTGTAACAAGTCGAGTGAGGTGGTGAATAATGACAACATGTTAAACATACTTTATAATTATATAAAACCTTGGCCAAAGTGTTGCAGTGTTCTGCATGCGCCTATCAATTCACTAGATCCAGATACACTTCCTAGTCAGAAGGTCATACTAGTTAAGAGGTATCTATAGTGTATGACCAACTAGAGTCATGTAGGTTCTAAACACCAGACTAAGATGGCAATAAGTCTCAGGTGTGTGTCTACACCCTCATCAAATGTGGGGCCACTTCTATAAGGAAGGTGATCAGGGACTGCCAAGTCTATGATTGAAGGTAAAACACCTTGATGATGCACTCCCTCCAGCAGAATAAGCAGAGGCTTGTACCAGATTCCAAATTGGAAAGCAAACATCTATAAACTCTAAACCTTCTTATTTACTTATTGCATGGTAATTATGTAGAAGATAACGTGCAAGTTATTTTCTATGTTTATGTAATTTCATGCAGTTGATGCTTATGATTACATTTCATCTCTTTAGTTATAAAAGTTTAAAAATTTTTAAAACTTGAAAAAATAATAATTTTTTTATGCAAATGAAAAGTATTTTTCCTTATGTTTTCTTTATAAATTAAGCATGTTACACAATTCATAATTAATTAAAAAATAATAGAGAAATATACATGCAACTTTCTACAATAATGTCCAAGCCATTTTACATAACATATAGTGCTAGAGGTCAAACACATTGTTGACTATAATGTCTAGTACTAAACCTAAGATTATGTTGTGTGTACACTATAGAGAGAACCCTCCTTTTTCCAATGGGAAACATGCAGACTGTCTT
This sequence comes from Cryptomeria japonica, assembly GCF_030272615.1. Classification (NCBI taxonomy): domain Eukaryota; kingdom Viridiplantae; phylum Streptophyta; class Pinopsida; order Cupressales; family Cupressaceae; genus Cryptomeria; species Cryptomeria japonica. Next base: position 806,263,015 of record NC_081409.1, read on the forward strand.
ACATAAGAGCATATTATCAATAGGTAAAGATTTACAAGATATTTAGATTGGCCAAACACTACAATATTACATTGAATGAGAATCCTCAACAATCAAAATCTCTAACATCGATTGGTTCTCTTTTTAAGTGTTAGACCTTGAGGTTTATGAGTTGCCAAATCCCACATCATTTCGATTGATAGTTGACAATATTCTACCATGAGTAATCAAAGTGATCAACACAAGGTTATAATATTGCTAGATCATGGGTTAATACAAATGATTGCATAATAATGGCTCTAATATAGTGGAAATGGTCAAAGTGCTATTGGGTATGTGGGAGCTCTTGAGAGTCAACTATTTGTTTCCTAATTTATAATTCAAAATCTATCAAAAAAGTTTCATTCTTTTGAGATTTAAACATGTTACCTTCATATGTCTATACAAATTCTTAAGTTGTCCAATAGGGGTTCAATGAAGGAAAACTTGACCTTGGTAATCAAGACACATTGTGGCTTGAATCCTTCTTTTTCATATATTATATCAAAACTTTATCAAACTGCATTAATACTTGAATCCTGCATATGATTTACAAGTAAACTAGTAGATCAAAAAGGAATAAAAAGTGAAGCCTATAAGTATACCACCTCTATAATGATTGAAGACCTCATTGACTTCTATCCTTGACCAAAACTAGCGAATTGTGGCGAGGATCAAAATAATTATTCATTAAAATGAATAGACAAAACTCCATGATTTTATCCTCTCCAAAATCATTTTGATGAATTTCTTAACTAAGAAATGGGCTCATGATAAGATAATATCATAAATCAAATTTCACAAAAAAATTATACCACTTTTAAACTTATTATTACATAAAAAACATTTTAATCAAAATGGACACAAACAATACGGAAAAAATATAAGACTCATAATTATCAACATAACAAACATAAATTGTATGATATTCTTTAATATAATACACATACAATAATAAAAAAGTCAAAGAAAAAAATGAATTTGATGGAGGACATTGAAACTAGTGAAAGGTAAAAAAAAATTTGATGCAAGGGCATTGAAAAGTGGAAGAGCATTTTCCACCAAATTTATCTCAAAACACGAGAAGAATAAAACATGAATCTCACAAATGACATATAATTGAATCTCTTATCACTAGCACATCTATCTGAGATAAACCAGACTTGTCGAGAATCTCTATGATCCACCACCCATTGAATCACTACCAACACTTCACCCACTATTCGATAGGCAGTGGGCAACATCTCAAGCAGCAACAAAAAAATGTCTTTGGTTGAAACATCGCTGTGACCTATTGATCTCTTCAACCATGGTGTGCTAGTGAAAAAAGAAAGGCTACTAATGAAAGAGAACGATGGAGTTTATAACAATAGTACTTTTGACAACAATGCATGTGAATCAATAGATAGCTCTAAGCTTCTGAGTGGCAGCTTTCAAGATGATTGGTAGCACAAACTCGGGTTCTTGGGGAAGCATTTGTCTCAAGTCCAAGCGGCAAAAATGGCCTTTTCATTATAGTATGATGGAGAAACTTCTATGCTCATTGCTCTCAATAAAACCTGGTACTCTCTATGTCCTCATTATATCCTCTCTAATCAACAAAGTTGAAGATGAGAGCATTACAAGAGCACTACATTGGAGTACGAGTTGCAAGGGTAAGAGGTCATGAGTTCCAACTTCTCTCTACCGGATGCCCAATGCCCAATGTTTGTTTTAGTGTAGTTTTCATCAATTTTAATGTTAAAGGGATCAAATATAGGACCTCTCTATTCTTCTTCTACCACCATTATTTTTTACGATTTTTCCCTCTTTCAGAAGCTAGGGAAGCAATTATAAAAGGAATAAAATTTAGAGCCTATATAGGATTGAAGATAGAAAGTTATGAGAGAACAATGACCTTATCCTATGTTAACTTTTCAAGAAGATTAATTATGTTATGTTTGGCTACTTGGGTGATTTTAAAAAATCCATTTGAAATTCATATACGAATTTGTTTCATAGAAATCAACAATCAATTAAAATTGACATTAGGTGTAGTAGATTATGTGGCAAATGTTTATGCTTCCACATTAGATTTCATAGATGCATCTATTTCTACTTTAAACTAAAAGTTTAGAGTGGTTCCATTTTGCTTTCATTATTGACATGTGAAAAATATACTTAATTTTTGAAGTTATTATTATTTAAAGTGGATAATTTTAATAAGATAAGAAATACAATTGAAATTATATGATCATGTCAATGGGCTTTTGGTCTGCTCATGAAGTTGAATGGTTTTGAATGAGCTCCCATAGGTCAAGTCTTGCTGAATGCAAGACATCAACATAATAAGAAATGAGATTGGGGTCATGCCTTGGATGAGTTTGACAGAATGGATACCCTTCAATCTTTATATTCTTAAGTGAATAAGTTTCAGTCAAAAGATTCATGATGCATGAATTTGACAAAATAAATACCCTTCAGTCTTTGACTTGACTGAACAAGTTTCAGGCTAAAGACTCTACTCCCATATCAACCCTTCAATCTTTTGATTCTTAAGTGAATAAGTTTCAGTCAAAAGATTCACGATGCATGAATTTGACAAAATAAATACCCTTCAGTCTTTGACTTGACTGAACAAGTTCCAGACTAAAGACTATACTCCCATATCAAATAGATAAAAATTATTTACAGATGATATAAAATCCTCCATAAAAAATAAATTACATTAGCTTCCATTAAAATCTCCCCTCTCCCTCCAAATTGTATGTACCAATTATAAAACAAACAGCAACCTGGCTATTACACCCCTTTGAAATCAATTTATAATCTTTCACTGTTAGTACTATCGATGTCTTTTTCGTTGCTCTTACTCCATGACATTTTCCAAGTGGAGTGTCATAAATGACGAAGGACCTTTGATTACACCCCATGTATCTTGGAAAATAAATGGCAATGGAAAAAAAGCATAATAACATTTCTAAAGGAAAAAGCCAGACACGGGGAGAAAGCAATTACTCATGTCGTATGATCCGATCCCTGCCGCCAACAATCCTACTACATTGCCGCTGCGAAAGAGTCAAAGTGGCTGCCTCTATCTCATTTTGTAATTTTCCACAGCGCTTCCTTCACCAGCCTCTGCCCTCTTTGAATGGCAACCGCAGCGTCGAACCCCAAGTTTTGAAACCCTCGCTTCGCTTACCGAAATTGCAGCCCTGTTGAAGGAGAGGCGAGAGACGCAACGGCCGAATCTGGCCATTAAAGAGAAGCTCCTCTACCGTTAAAAACACTTCCTCTGAATTCCTCCTCTCCTCTTACACCATAAATCCCAAGCCAAACTTGATTCCCCACCAAATTCATCAAATTTTCCAGCGCCTTGTTTGTCCCTGTTCCATGTAAAGCTCTCGTAATTTACTCCTTGCTTTGGTTAGATTAAGTGTGTGAGAAGCAGCGAAGAGCCTTGCGTAACAAGCTGCCCATGTATCTGTTGTTGATTTTGACGCTAGCGGCTAAGATCTCTCCAATGGTCATCCCAGTGTTCAGAACGCTTTTGAACCGCCGATCCTTGAGTACTGCTGTACGGGAGCTGGCTAGCTCCCAGGGAAGGCTTATAGAGCTACTAAGGTAAGGGATGAACTACGTTTAAAAATGATGGCACTGGCTATTGGGCATGCTCGTCAGAAGCCCGCAGAACTTTCGTACTCTTGCTGTTGCCTCCTACGGCTTCCCCTATTACAAAGTTAAACAATTTTATTGCAAAGCCACTTCTAGCAATTGGTTTGATCTAGGTAGCAAGAAAATCACATTAATAAACTAAAAAGGAGATTGCATTTAATTGTTGTCAAGTATCTAGGAACTTCTAAGGGTGTGATTTGATTAAATCATGTCTCAAATGTATTGGTAATAAAATGGATAATGAATTTGCAAAGCATAATCCAAATTAATATTATTGATAACATAACATGCACTGTACCTTCAATTAGTATGTTTCCACATATAGTCAAGTTCTTAGGTAAAAGGATATAATAAAAGCTATAGGAAGTGACACGGTGTCTTGTTGAGAAAAGTGATATTAGAATATGTCAATACTAGGAAAAGAAGTATGTTGAGAATCATGCATAAGAAATGTGTTATTATTTTGTTTCAATTATAAAATTGAAAATCAACAAAATGATAAACAAATTAGAACAAGCATCAGTTTAGCATGTATTTATAGACATCAAAAGTTAAGTCAATAATAGAAGAACTGTGTGATTAGCTAGCAATGGAAGAAGTGTGTGATTAGCTAGCAATGGAAGAACTGTGATCAACATGAGCCTTCATTTAGATTTTTGACTGGATTTTTACTTTGGATCAACCATGCCTCCTCTAATCTTTGATGACAGTTCACTAATTTGCATGATAATTGCTATGTTCTAACTTTCTCATTGTGATTATGGTGAGTTATTTGGAGATTCCCCATATTCCATTTCTTTTTAAGATCACAATTTAGGTCTCTTAACCCATTCCCTTTGGAAAAGAGTCATTCTTATGAAATTGCAGAAAAATATAGTGAAAGCCAAAAATAGTGGAGGAAGGGTGACTTCACTAGCCACACCATTTCAATAACCTTCACTCACAAATAATTTTAATAATCTAATAGTTATCAGGTTGCAATTGTTTCAAATTGTATATGCTTATAAACCATAAAATATATAAGGTTTTATAAACTTATATTAGAACATTACATATAAATGTTATAAGGATGTGACCCCTAGTAGCATTGTGTTCTAACACTTCCCCCTTAATTTTTAATAGGGGATCACATGTCAATTTCCATAAAAGAAAGAATGAAGTAACCTCATAACGTAGGTCTTCTAAGTTAACAACGATAAATAGAGCCACAAATATATGCTAACATGAAGATCATGCATATTCTCTATATATTTACTTATTTTTTGTTGGCTTTATTTCTCTCTTTTTTGTTTTTTAGTGGTTTGTGTGTGTTGCTTGGCTTTCCGTTTTCTTTTCCTTGGGTGGTTATTCCTAGGAGTTTTTTGGTCTCCCTTCCTTCAGGTGGTCCTTTTTCTTTTCTTTTCCTTTCTCCTTGTTCCTTGTGCCCTCCCCCACCCCACTCCTCTTTTTATTTTGTCTCAAATATGCAACTCAACATCTTTCATATCTTTAGAATTCTCTTCATCCTGATGATGAATCACGGAGTGTGATTCGAAACGTTGATGGAAAAAAATACACACAATTGAATCTAGAAAAATAAACTAGTATATATTATGGTTGTCAATTTGTTTATTTTCATTTTTTTTTTATGTTTGTATGATAGTATTTGAAATTATAGTATGGTTGTCAAGCAAATGCTTTGATTTTCATTAAATATTTTTTATTTTTTATTTATTTTTATGTTTGAATGTTAGTGTTTGAAAGTATAGTATGGTTGTCAAGCATGTGGTTTGATTTTTACAAAGTAAGTTTTTTTTTAAAAATGTTTATGTGAAAAGAAGAAGTTTGTAAACAAGTTACGTTTATACTTTCCCATTTTATCTTGCATGCATGGTTAACAAGAAAGCTTCTGAAAAGATGTGGAAAAGGATTTTACTTGATCAATTTAAGTTTGACTGACCAAAATTTTTGTCTCGATTGTCAAATCTAGGGTTCTTGAATTTACTAAATATGTGGCTGATTGTCTAGATATATACCTTTTGGTTATGGTGGGAGTTCAGTGGTAAATGGGAGCTAAATTTGTTAGATATTTTGTATTTATTGTTCATTTACAAAAGAAAATTTGTTGGATACTATGATAATTTTTGTGTTTGGATGTTATTTGGTTGAAGTAGAATTTACATTTCCATGCTTACTATAAAACATTAAAATATTTAGTTCATGTAATCTCCTAATTTTTGTATATATTAGTTTATAAAAAGATTTGATTACTTCTCTACAAATACTTCAAAGGTCAAAGCAATAAAAGCCTCTCTTATACTCGAGAAATTAAACCATGTCCATGCTATGAAATCATCATAAAGCTAACCACATACTTAAAAAGGGAAGAATTAAAAATGATACGAAGTTGTTATGAAACAAGAGATGTTGTGTCAGGAGATGTCTTAAAGGGATCATAATTATGGTTTACAAGTACACAACCTAGACAAGATCCCTCAATGCAAGAAATTTTGGGAAGACCATTATCCAAATCCTATGCACTCAATTATTTGAGATACCTATACTTCAAGTTATCAAAGCATAGCTAAGAAACTTGCTACAAACTAGCAGAACATGTGAGCCAAAAGCCTTGGTGAGTTACTTGCCAGAAACTTGTCGACAATTTGTTTTAAAACTTGCCATTGTTTTTAATTTTAGCTCATTTATAACTTGTCTAAATGAGCATAGTTTTGTATTTTTCATGTAATCTTAAAACTATTATATGTTTTGAAAGCATTTTTATAAATAACAAAGTGCCAAACACCCAATTTTTCTCTTAAGTGACAAAATAATGAAAATAGCATGCACCATGAAGCTTTGTGCAGTTTGAAAAGACTTGACTTAGTTTTAATGGCTGCCCCAAGACCCAAAATCCCATGAAGAGCACTGTCTCTTGACCTTGTTAGGATCCGCAGTGTAGTAAATTTTGTTCTTTTACAATTTCACACTTAGTTTGGACCCACATTGATAGTTATGTCTAAAGTGTACCTAATTTATATTCGATTTTGTTAACTTATGTCTTAAGTGCTACATAATTAAAAATCTCACTCTTTCCGCTTCTTGAACTGTGAACCCTAGGCCAAAAATATATGAGATATTGAACACATTTTACCATATCTTCAGTTATTGGGCATCAACTATGGTTTTGAAAGGCTTGGTCATATGATTCCGCATCTATATGATGTAGGTATGGAAGTAAGGATGTCATAGCAATGGGTATAACCTTAGCGTTAGCACAATTTAAAATTCAACTACCAAGTAGATCAAGGATACGTTTTAGAGAAAATGCAAATATGATGGGATGCACTTTTGATTATTTTTTAGTTTTCAAAGGATAATGTTTGTAGCTCCACCACATCTAGGAATATGACGATCCATACATTAGATGATTACATGAAATCTTGGAAAACCTTCTTTCAAAATAAAAAAGGCACAAACTGTATATAAGGCCTTATGATAGAACTAAAGAAGATGGTCTAATTATTCATGCAAGGCAATCCTAGTCCTAGCCATCCAATAACTGGATCAATAAAGATACTTGCATAAAAGGAGAGGCTTTGAGAAAATAAAATTTTGAAATTTTATTTTAGAAAAGAAGATTTTCAATTTTTTAGTTTTTTAAATTTTAATTTTAAAAAAGAAGAGCTTTTAATTTTTTATTTTAATATTTTCAAATTGTTTTGGAGATTAGGTTTGAAATTTTTCTTCACAATTTAAGTATAAATTTTATTATAATATTATAAGAAGAAATCTGAACTTTTTAGTATTAGTTTTCTATAAATTTTAGATCAATTGTTTTATATTAATTATGATTAGAAAATCTATATAATCATTGTTGAAAATTTCTTAGTGAATATTGTCAATAGCATGTCCTATTTTTTAAAAAATAAATCCCTTTATGAAACCATATTTGTAATAAATTTTCAAAAACATTTATTTAAATTATACAAAAGATATAATTAATAAAGAATATATATGTAAAATTGATAATTAAATAATGCTTATATAATCTATTTCTTTATGTAAAAAGTTCAAATCTCAAAACACTATTTTAATCTTTATGTTTCATTTTACATGAGACATGATGCGAGCACTATAAATAATTCCTTAAACAAAGAATGGTTGCAAAAGAAAGTGAATTCAATTTGGTGATGAAGGCTCCCTAATTAACAAACAAATGTTTCATTCGATGTGTTGAATAATATAAATTGTAGTTAATAAAACTTTGAAGGTATTTCGTTTGTCTATATTTAAGCATTTTAATACAATAACAATTTGTAATCGCAACATTTGTATAATGGACATCTTGATATGCAATTGTATGCAATGTAGCAGTATAATAAATCATAATATTTTTAATAAATGTAAATCATTTATTTCTTTTTAATGTAATGTATTATACAAAAGGCTCAAAATATTTAATTGAAATAAATTATTGGCAAAAAATGCATAAAAAATTAAAGTAGTAAATATTTAAGGCAATCCACTTCCCTTATCTTAACTGAAATGTATGCACTACTACGTCCTCACATTCTACTAGCAGATGAAATATGTAGATCCACCAAACATCAAACACAAGAGATTATGGTGAACATAAAACCTTGATAAACAATATCTTTTATATCTATCAATAGTATGTCCAAGTGTAAGACCCTTACCAATGAGTACAACAAATAATTGCAATAACCCACACAAGTTGTGTGTCTTGCAAATTCTAAATTAATTTGTTAATATGCAATAAAATTAAATGTATTTTTTTAAGTGTAAAAATGGGCCTCGTGTTTTTAGGTGGATCGAAGTTCGACATGTATTTTGGTAGTTATATGTATTGTCCTTAAAAGAATCAAGAGTAGATACTTGGCAAGCACTATCATGCTTTATTGGTCCTCTAAACAATTTGCAAGTTTTGCAAAAGCGAGAAAGTAGATACATTCCAATGGATCAAATGATTCTAGATCCACTATAATCTAAAAATTCATGGCTTTAAGATCTTGAAAGTAGACTCGGTTACTACAAAAGGGATTTTGTACCTGGTTGCTATTGAAGACTTATTTGAGCAGTAGAGTTTTATCCGCTCTGCTTTTCCCAAGTGTGCCAAAACAAGACACATTTTTATGTTTCTCTGACTCAATTAACTCCTCAAGTTTGATCTATACAAAATCTTGTTCACAATGAGTTCCTCTTCAATATAGTTCATATTTCTTGTAGTCAAAGAAGTAGATGGAAAATTTCTAGATTTGTTGAGAAGTGCTATAATACACAAATAAAGAGTCCCTTTCATTTATTTAATTTGGTCATGTGCTAAATAATCAATTATTGGCTTCTCCAAATTTGCAATGAGTGCTAAAATGGCCCTTTAAAGATGGAGCTTTCAAATTAATGTGAATGGTAGGTATAAAACTAAAAGAAATGAATTTTTTCAACCTCCTCCCAGTTCTATGTAGAAACGAGAACTTTGAAACAACATGTGTGCATTCACCAAAACATAATAATAATAATCTTCCAAAATTGTTATGGTCGAAAAACCATTGCAAGATGAGCATGCATTATATAAGCATACAAAAAGCATATGAACATTTGATAGATTCCTCAATGATATGTCTTTGCATAGAATGGAATATTTTTAATATCTGCGCAAAACGGATTTGAAGAAAAAAGCTTTAGAAATTATCCAAAAAATGCAATTGGCAGGTGTAAAGTTGGATTACATGACATTTGCCATTATCATCCTTGCATGTGCTAAATCAGATTTGTCATGATCCATATTTTTGATAATGTGTTAGTAAGAGATATAATGTAGGTTTTTATTTATGAATTGAAATTGAAATAGATATGAGCATTCATTTTGATGACAATTCAGTTGTATACAAATATTAGGAAATGATGTATGCATTTTATTCATGCAATATGTAATTTGATATCTAGTATTATCTTAATTGGGGATCGTCAATACTGATGAATTATTCAGTGCAAGTGATGCAAGGCCATGTGAACAAAGTTGAAGGCGAGAACATGACTCAGGTAGAGTTGTTTTTACCTTATGACTTCGATAGAGTAGGAGAATCTCACACACCACATTAGGATTTATAATTTGCATCTTTTAATGTTGGACGATTTAAATGACCTTATTTGAATGTTTGTTTACATTAGAATGATGAACTTGGAATGAGTAGAAGATTGATTTAAATATTTATACATGAGCATTTGTTGCATGACTTGAGTGGTGATTGAGTAAAATCTAAGTTGCAAGAGTGATTGTGAAATATTATGCTTTATTGTTAAAAGAGATGAAATGTGTAAAGGATTCAAAAACGAATATTGACCTTAGGTTTTTATGTTCTTTTTGTTCAGATATATATAAATGTATGAAAAAATTGTACTTATGAGTTTACTTTTGTAAATGGGACAATAGTATAATATATATATATATATATATATAGTTATAAATATCCAATATGATTACTTCATGAATTTTGTTTTATCTATACATAATCATTTGAGATTAAATATGTATATGTAATATATATATTTATTAGAGTTATAATAATGATTCAATTATAGACTTATAAGTACATATGTGAATATCAAATATGTAGATAAATTTGCATAACTAAATTATTTTATGAAAAATTAATATCATATATATATATATATATATATATATATATATAATCATAAGAACGGTTTATTAAAAGAATTTGTTAATGACTTTAATATTTAATATATATAAATGAAGTCATTATTTATATATATGTAAATATAAATAAAATTAAAATTAAAATTAAAAATAATAATAGCATAAGGTGGCGGATTTATTAAACCAAGCTCTTAGAGCAGTCCGAGTGGGAGTTGACTATCCCACATCAATGAACTCATGCCATATCACAAGGGAGGGAATGCCCTATGGATTACGATATGCATGGAGAGTCGAGGTGGTGTTGGCTAGACATATGCTTATACCATCAAGAGTTCGAAATAATTAAGGGTTGTTTATATGCAACGTGGGCACCACAATGACTAATCCACATCTTGCATGCAGAAGTCGATAAGTCGACTTAACTTAAACTATAGATTAACATTTCCACATTGTGGCTCGTGACCTTTGGGGGAGGAAAGAGACTTGGCATGTAGTGCCATGGTAATTTGAAAACTGCAGACCTCTTCCCATTTCATGGTGGCAGTAGGAAAGACTGCAGTTCCCATGGAGATGACTGAGAAATCAAACAATCTCCTCCACGATCCAAGGCGAGAGGACGTTGACTCAGCTGCAGAAAACAACAGTTAGAATCCAAGCACCCTAAACATGTCAACAAGATAGTTTAATAAGAGGTAGATAGACTGGGGAGTCTCTTAGGAAGGAGTAGACATGGGGAAGAGGAGCGTGAGACCTGTCAATAATGTAGCTAAGGTGTCGAACCCATGGCAATGTCTAAACCAAAATAATAGCAGAAAACATAGCACGATATTAGTATAAATAGCAACATAGGCTCAATAAAGAGGAGACATAAAAATATATAGAGACGAAGAGAGAAAATAGAAAGTTGGAGCTAGAGATAAAAGAGAGGAAGATAGGAAGATAGAGGAGACCAAGAACGTAGAAGAGTGACAAGAGATTAGAGAGAATAGAATAATGGAGATTTTGATGTGTTTACGACCGAGTCGTAAAAGATCAACGATGATCATTTCCGATTTAGTGTCGAACTTAGAGGTTAGGCTCTTGGATGAGTGTTAGTTGCTTTATTATTATTAGAGAAATTCTCAAAATATAGAAAGGATAAGGACTAGTAATAGAGAGCTCATGAGATAGAAGAGAACCAAGGAGGAAAGCATTAGAATCTAGACATATTATAGACAATTTGAAGTTATCAGGGATCATAATAGCCATGGATTGCATTTCTTGAGGTAGGCTCAAATCTAGTATGTTTTGTTAAAGAGATTTAAGAGATAAAGAATGATCTAGTTTTAGATTTATGAAATATTCTAATGGAAGAGTTAGAGTTGCAATATGAATCATGTTTAATTGTTTAAATTATGATCATGCAAATATAGATGCAATAATGATATATTTTATGAAAGTTTGTTGATAAAACTTAGTGAAACTCTTAGAAATTAGATCACCCAATCCTCTAGAAACAGAGTAAGAGGATAGAGAGAGAGAAACTTTGAAATTGAACTGTGAAGAAGATGAAATATTAGGATTATGGCTTATTAAATAGTGAAGTTTATTTTGATATCATAAGAAAAGACTTACACTTTGAAATTAGATCCTTGCATGAAGAGAAAAGAGGGTTATTAGGTGTCTCATTATAAAAGGCCATATAGATAGGCGCTTTATGAATTTTCATCATGTTAGATTGTTGTTATGATAAATTAGTAAAATTAGTCAGTTGAGTATTTAAATCATGAAAAGTCACATATTAGTATTAAACTAAATATGATGTTTTGAGAAAAGAGGTAAATGAACCAAGACACATGGAAAGATAGAGAGCGTAGATGATATAAAACTTAGATTTCTAAACCATAAGAAATGGAATGCATGTTAATGATTATGCTATTTAAATGTTTTGATAATTGAATAAAAGAATGTGTACTCATTTTAATTCAATTTATATGTAAGATACATACATGTGTTACACCTTCTTCTTACTTTGTATTTATTCGAATATTTTTGATGAAATTATATTTGCTTTTCAAATTATGAAAGATTGTATTCATTTAGGTGAAAGTAACGAAATAGTATTTAATTTATGAAAGTGATAGGGAAGATGTTATATCAATTAGTCAAAAGACTGTATTCTTAAAATGTATTCTTGTTTGTGGGAACCAAGTTATAGATAGGATTGTGTATAGAAAGTTAACTTCCGAGACGGGTGCCGAATATGGAATCTTAGAGAGATTAGTTGCTTTTTCCAACTATTTATTTTTTCTATGCATGGCATTATACTCAGCCGAGTAATGAATTGAATTATCCATAGAAATAGATGGAATTCCTTATTTTATGCTCTCTACCATATCCTTGCATGATAATGCTTGTTTCTTAAAAGAATTAGAAAAATGAAAATGCTTGTATCATCTAGGCATGCACCAGATTCCCTCTTGTCTTTCGAATTCTTTGGTTAAAACAATTCGTGCAGGGTCGGGTATTCTTGACTGACCAAGAATTTCGGGGAAGCATAAGCTTCAAGGTTGGGTGGAAAAAGCGCTTGAATCTTGTTCTCATCTTCATTCGATGGACTGAAAGGAAGTGACTTAGATTGGAGATCGACGAATGTATCTCACCTTCTTTATGATTGTATATTACTTAAGGCAATATGAAAGCCTAAGTAGGGTATAATGATATGTAATGAGAAATTTGTACCTTCCATTTTATATGAAAATTGTATTTAACTCTTTGATATCTATGATTGTTTTATCAATTTATTAAACTTGTTTTATATTATGTATGAAATAGACTTCTTAATCGACCTATGAGTTTATTTATGAATAAAGAGTAGATTATGCCTTATAGATTAATTTACGTCTTTACAAGATCTTTGAAACATGCTATGACAATCCATCTAAGCATAATGAAAGTTGGGTTTGTATAAACCACTTGAGAAATTTAAGAAATAATGAAATGATTTTGAGATTTTGGCGAGTGTGAAATCATTCCATTTTTACATCTCAAGGATAATACTATGGTGTGGCTAGATAGTGATCAAAAGTACAACATTGTGGGTAGTTCAAGGTAACACTAGCTTGAAGGTTCTACAAGTTTTAAAGATAGGAGGAATTGTTAAAATAGACAAAAAAATCCTTTCGAACCTGTGGCACACATAAATAACTCTAGGGCAAGTCTTCATCCCTCAAGAAATGGTAGAACAACATCTGAGGCACAATCTTTCTCTAATTGAGGTAGCGTTAAAGGAGGCTAAAATTAATGAACATGAAATAGATTTCCTATGCCACACCAAGAGCCTTAGCATGGGAATGCCCCTCTTGGTGTTGGCTGTGATGGTGAGGATGTGAGCTCTTAGCTCTAGAAGATGCCCATGGTGCAGTCAATCACTGCATGGCCATATCGAGATGAAATTGTTTAAATAGCACACACCAAGCTTATACTTTTAGGCTTAAAAGTGTTAAACACTCAGAGTTGACTGACATTTTCTAGACTTTATATGTTGCTTAAGGTGTGTGGTCACACTAAGAATACACTTCTAGACTTTCAAGTGTTAAACACTCAGAGTTTAATAACATTCTCTAGGCTTAATATGTTGCTTAGTGTGTGTGGTTTAAGGCTGGCCTATTGAAATGGCATGACTTGTCATTGGTTCACAATGCATGAATTCTTCAAGACAACAAGCAAGATGATATTTAATAGATCCCATGGACTAGAAAGAGCTATTTCAACAATAAATTTATACCCTATAATAATTGGCCATATAAAAAAGAATCCCCCATATATGAAGGTTTGATGGGTGAGATTGAAATTATCATTTTCTCTAATGTTTTTTCTTGATATTATTGTGATTGTTTAGGTCTTTGCACTTGAATTTGGCTACACTGGATGGTCAATGACTTGGGTCACTCAATTTGTTTCTTACATTTGGTGCAACCTTGTTTTGATGCTTTTGTTTCCTTGTGAATTAGATAGTTTATGACTAGCACTTGCATTGGAAAAGGGTGTAAGGATTACATTGATACAATTTTTTAGTTAAATGTTAAAAAGTTAAATAGCGTTTGTTAATAATTAAAAATAATAAAACATTAATTTATATTTCATTATCTATCTTATATGAGGCATGATGTTCAATTGATCTACACACCTAAACAAGTATTTTACAAATTAAAAAATATTTTTAAAACTTTTTAGGAATGATAATCTAGAAAAAAAATCAAAAAATGATAATTCAAAATTTGAGCTGGTTTGAATTATGTGATCAAGTGTTAATGTACAATCCCTCAATATTTATGTTGAAGTAAATAAAAATAATTATTTTGAAATAACCTACAAAAATAGTAGATAGGAGAGAGAAAAAAGACATCGTTAGCTCCAACAACTATCTTTTCTACTTTATTTGTAATATAGTCTAAACAAAATAGTAGATAGGAGAGAAAAAATACACCAATAGCTCTAAAAAAGATGTTCCTAAGGATGGTTTTTGGAATTTTTAAAGGTTTGCAATGTTTTCATTGTAAGATAGTTTATGCAATAATGCATATAAGAAAAAGGTTATTGAAAAGACAAATGCAAATTTGTTTTCAAATAATTGTCAAAAGGTGTAAAATTTTTCTCAAAAAATATAATAGGACCAACATATCCACAAATCTAATCTAAAATTATATTCCTTTGGTAAAATAAGCAAATGTTTGAGCTAATGAAAAATTGTCATAAGATGAAAATGAAGAATGATACAAGAAATAATGATAATAGATACTTATATAAATGTGAATAAAATTTATCTCTTTAAAATAATAACTCTAACTTGAACATAGATCATTACAATTTAATAACATCGCACATTATACACATAATGAAGATTGAAAAAATAATTATTCATCAATTTCTATGTAAAGATTTTACCTTCATCAACTCTCTTAATCTCATATATTCTTCACTAGTTAGTATGGTGAATTTTAACTACAATCACCTATGACATAAAACAAACTAATAAATATGTACCCACACTTTTCATACATGCCTACCAGATCAGTAGGAAGTACGCCTAAGAAAATTCCTTGTTTACCCTATGATAGATGTCCATACCCTATTCCAAAGCTCCTATTTTAGGATAGGCTGAGAGGATGTTGGCAAAGCTTTGACGATCGCATTTGATTGGAAGTTTCTAAAGCCTTTCTAACAAATCCATTTTGTTCATATCATGTAATCAGGGCATTCCATAAAACCATATTTTTCTAAGGCATTTTGTAAAGCAGTTCACGTGCCTTTTGTAAGCTAACACATACATGTTTACCAGGGTAATTACATCTACACCACCTGACTAAATTCCTTTACTGTTTATCTTGGGATGGACGTCCATACCCTATTCTGAAGCTGCAATTTTCGTATAGGCTGGGGGATATTAACATACCTTTACACTTACTAATCATTTTTTTGTTGAAAGTATCTAAACGTTTTTCATCAAATACATTTTGTGCATATCCTGCAATCAAAGCATTCCATTTGACCACATTTCTTTGAGGCATCCAGTCAAACAGCTCACACACTTCATCTATGCTTCCACATTCTGCATAAATGTCTATCAGAGCATTTGCGATTGTAATATGCCCTTCCATTGACTTGCTCTAAAGGAAGAGGATAACGTCATGACAAGATTCAAATGCCTAATGGATGCACTAGCAGTGCACTAGATGCTTTAGTCTACACCACCATTAGGTCTTTTAGCAATCACATGTGAAAGCAAAAAAAATTCATTAATATTTTTATATTTTGATATAATAGACTTGGGTGAAATCCATAGATTCCCGGAAAAACTATTACTTTCTATTCCCTGAAAATTGATTGAGCACCTCAAAGTATGTGATCAGAACAATATTAAAATAATTGGAGTTAACAAACCTTTTGTACAGGATTCTAGTGGTCTTTTGGGTTTATACATTTCGTTCCTCTAAATTTCTTTGCTAAGAATGAAAGAAAAGAAAACAATGAGAAAAACACTGAAAAATAAAGTGCAACATTGTTAAATATAATGTGCATCAAAGTATTCTTCACGCAGCTTTCTCAAATCTTCCAGGATTTATATCAATGCCTATAATTCCAGAAACCCCAGATATTCTTGCTCCTTCAACAGCCTTAAGAGGAAAAAAAACACCATCCTTAAGAGGAAAAACAACACTAAAATAAGAAATTTGATGTCTCCACAGTTGACAATTATCGAACATAAAAGTTTATAAGGAACTCTTAAAATGTCCTATCACGCCCTCATAAATATTTGAACAATTTTTTCCAAAAATTCATTAAAAGAATTGAATCCCAACACAATACTGCTATTGAGTATCCCTTCTTTGGTTTGGTCACATTTAATGTAGCACCCATCCTTGATTTTAGTCAATAAGTGTAACTAAATGTATAATACACATTGAACAATACATGGGGATATCAATTAGCAAATCATGTTGATATAGCTTTGGAGACAACACAGCTTAGGATGTAGGCTTTGATAAGAGGAGCTGCAGGATTGATTTTGGCAACACAGGAAGTGTGTATAACTGTGTATTGACTAAAAGTGGATGTCCTAATGAAGTGATAAATTGCTCTCACTAATCATAACCCCTCTCTTTGGATTAGCTTTTAGCAAGTCACACAAATTGCTCTCTTGTAATTTGTAGTGCTTGCACTCTCCACACTCTCCTGTAAATACATGCTGAACTCTATTTATAAATATCGTGGGCGATGATGAGAGGACGATGAGATTTGAATTGATCACAAGATTTGATTTGATCACATATCTACAAGAAATCTGTTTTGATTTAGAATCTGCATACTGTTTGCATACTATTTCCCAGCTTGTCGATAGTAGATAGGATGATATCATGCCAAGCATCGTGACTTCACAAACTAGTGCATGACATTTCCATGAAAATCAACTCCAACATTATTAAATAAATATGTTAGAGGATAGGAATTAGCATGGCTACAACTACAAGGTCTTTGTGTTTACACATATATGTAAATTTTAATCATAATAAAATATTTAACATTATATATATATATATATATATATATATATATATATATATATATATATATATATATATATATATATATATATATATATATATATATATATATATATATATATATATTCTTTATATCTATATATAAATGAACATTTAGGTGAATTTGATAATTGTTGCATTTTAAAAAGGTTTGCAATACATGCATCAATTAGTACAAAAAGGGTGATTTAAACATTCTAAAAAGAATTGGAATATGAATTCATAGATAAATTTTCATCTTAATGTCCCTTTATAGTTGCTTTGAAGGATGTTAGTTCATGGGACATTTGATGAACACTATATTATATCTATTTATATATATATCTAAAATCTAGTTTTGCACAATAAAAAATAAATCATATATAGAAAATCAAAGGCGAATAAATGCTCCATGATACATTTAATATGGAATAATGATCTACCTAAAAAAAGAAAATTAAGTTGGTTGTAGGGAGGGGCATTGCTTTAGATTATTCATCTACTGTTGGAGGTGGCTTGGGGGTGTCAAGGATGTTTGATCCCTAGTTTTGGATTGTTTAGTTATTGTGTTTTGTGGTGTCGATGACGTAGGGAGGGCTCACGTTTGGGAGCCTGCCTTGGGAGAGGGCTTTCCTTTCCTAGATCTACTTGGGGTGTGAGTTTTCTATCGAGCATGATGGCTAGTTCGCGAGATGTGGCTTCACAGGCATCTCCTAGAGTGGATTTTCGAGCAACTTGGGGTTCGAAATCCTTGAATCATGGCATCAAGACTTTTGATAATAATCTCTTTGCTCCCGATTCGGAGGTTGCTGGTGCTAGTGTGACCAACAGATCTCAGATTTCAAAGATTAATGGTTTTCTTGAGAGATGCAAAGAGAGGATGAAATTGGTAATTCCGCCTGAGATGATTGTTGAGGATGTTGAATATTTTTCAAAGCATTCACTTTACTGCAAATTTTTGGGGATGATGGTTTCTCTGCAGTTTGTAGAGAATTGGGCTCAGAGGACTTGGGTGTTGGAAGGGGAAATGGATATTATGTTGTTGGCAAACAATTACTTCATGGTTACATTCAATTGCATGGAGGATCACAATAGGGTCTTTGAGGGAGGTTCGTATTTTCATAACCAAGTTGGGTTGTTCATCAAACCATGGCATGCGAGATTTAAACCTTCAAAGGAGCTTCTGAATCATGTCCCAGTGTGGGTTTGATTACCTCTATTTTCATTGGAATGTTGTTAGGAGGATGTGTTACGAATATTAGCTTTGTTGCTTGGGAAGCCAATTGGATCCTCAATGCAAACCTTGGGGAGAAAGGTACTGACTTTTTCTTGCATCTGTGTTGAAATTGATCTTAGTAAGCCTTTGCCAGATGCTATAGATATGTGTGCGGGCTCTTATTCTTGGGTCCAATAGCTTGATTATGAGATTTTACCCTTCCGATGTCACCTATGTCATGAGTATGGTCATTTGTAGCACAAGTGCCCTAGGTCTAAATTGACCGAGCATCAGCCTCAACAACCCTCTCATAACCTTGATGGAGCTGATAAAAGAAAATCCTCCATGTTTGGTGAGGCTGTGGGCATAGATGGTTTCATCCCAACTAGGACAAGGAACATGAACCGGGGTCAGAAGAGGACTTTGTAGGAGAGACAGGAGGAGGATACTTTTAACAGATTTGAAGCTTTGGATGATCTTAGCCAACAAGAGGCAAACTCAAGAATGCTTCTTTTGGATCAAAGTGTGGTGGGATTGGTTCCTGATAGTGCGAACTTTGATATTACCCAGGCCCAACATGAGGTTGGGAGTCAACAAATGGATACACATTAGCACCTAGTGGCCCAGGAGGGACCCATCTCTGGTAATGAAGCGAAGATCTCCTATAGCACAAAATGTGGGCTTTGCTGGGGTTAAAATTAATAAGATTTCTTTGCATCTTGGCCTTCTTCAGAAGGACATAAAAAAAGGACCAGCAGAGAAGATATCGAAGGTTGGCGAAAAGGAGGACTTAGATAAGATCAAATTGATGGGAGATAATTTGGTTGAGTCAGGGCCAGTAAAGACTTTGGATTCTCATTTTTCTAATCTCCTAAAATGATTGTTCTATCATGGAATGTTAGGGGCTTGAACAGTGGCCCTAGACAAAAATTTGTTTGGGAGTTGATAAGGAGTCATTCACCTGATGTCATTTTCCTCTAAGAAACTAAATTATCTGTGGAGACTATGTTTGGTATGGTGCCAAAGCTGTGGGGGAGAGGCGAATGCTAGTGTATTAGGGTAGATGGCTCCTCTAGAGGTGTAGCTTTCCTTTGGAACCATTTACGGATTCAGCCTATATGGTGGGTTTCTTTCAAATCATCCTTATTTGGGATTTCTTCTAGTCTTGAGACTGGGGAATACATCTTGCTTACTGATATTTATGCCCCCACTGATCTCCATGGTAAGAAGAAGTTGTGGTCTCATATTACTTTTGTGCGTAGGTTATTTCCTTTCCATCCGTGGATTATGGGGGGTGATTTCAATGCTATGTTAGAGCTATGTGAGAAGAAGGGTGGTACTATGCGGTTGGAGCCTTTTTCCATCATTCTTCAGGATAGTATATCGGACTTGAATCTTGTTGACATCAAGATCAGTAATGGTTTATTTACTTGGAACAATTGGAGGATAGGGGAGGATTGGATTGCAGAGAGATTGGATCGCTTCTTGGTTTTTGGTTTTTGGGTTGGTGGGGGGTGGTCCACATGCTCTGAGATCCTAAGTTGGAGAGAATTGGACCACTAGCCCATTAAACTAGTGTCTTCTTCTGCTCGAGTGGCTTGTGTTCCTTCATTCAAATTTTAGCTTATGTGGCTACGCGACTCTTCTTTGTAGGAACTTTTTGCAGAGTGGTGGAGAAAAGGGAGGCCAGCCTATGGCACTGCTATGTACACTTGTGCTAAACAACTGCAATTTGTTAAGTTTCATCTTAAACGGTGGAATTGCCAGTGCTTTAGTAATATTTTTCATGCTAAAGTTGCATCTCAACTAAAGTTGGATGGCATTACAAGAGAGATAAGAGAGCATGGATTGTTAGATTCTCTACTTAGGGAGAAAGACAGGGCAGTTAAGGATCTAGAGGAGTGGGGACTTAGGGAGGAGATCTATTGGAAACAAAGAGCTCAGATTGATTGGCTTCAAGAAGGAGATAAGAATATTGCATCCTTCTTCAATTCGGTGATAGAAAGAAGACATGGTAATGCCATCCCTATTCTTGTTAATGATAGATGTGAGTAGTGCTTATCTTTGCAGGAGATTTCTAGGGAGTCTATGCAGTACTTTCAATCCTTATTTAGTGTGGATTCTCAGGGGTAGTTTTAAGAGGAAGCTCAGTTTCTTGCATGTATTCCTTCGTTAGTTACTCAAGAGATGATTGAGCATCTTATGGGTCCTATTTTGTTGGATGAACTTGAGATGATTGTTTTGCATATGAAGAAGGGGAAAGCTCCTAGACCAGATGGGTTTCTGATTGAATTCTATAAAAAATTATGGGATATTATCAAATTGGATTTATTGGAGGTTGTCCAAGAGTCCCAGAGGAATAAAGAGATGCTTTGGGCTTTGAACACGATTTTCATTGCTCTCATCCCCAAGCGTGATGGGGCTGATCGATTAAGTAAATTCCGTCCTATATCTCTTTGTAATGTGATTTACAAGATAATCTATACACTGATAGCGGAAAGGCTAAATAAATGTCTTGGGGGTCTCATTTCTAAGGAGCAGAGTGGTTTTGTAGAGGGTCATCAAATCTTGGATGGAGTGGTCATTGCTACTGAAACCATTCACTCTATGGCTACGTCTAAAGAAAAAGCTATGTTTATCAAGTTGGACTTGGCAAAGGCTTATGATAGAGTCTGACGGTCCTAGCATAAACTATATGGTGTTAGCAAATTTCTAATCAAACCTATTTTAGAAATTCCAAAAAAAGTTGACATTTTAGGGGATGCACACCAAGTGCCATGTTATATATTTTTGGAAAAAAAACACTTTGTGTGCTCCCCCTATTTGAAAACCTTAATCTCCACTATTTTCAAAATAAATTAGTAGTTTAGAAAGTAGACTCGGAGCACTACAACTCTTATTCTTGCTGCATCTTGACGCTTTGAGTGTAGCTATCTCTATTTTCTTGTTGGAGTTTAGACTTTGCTAATTTTAGAAAAATGTGACATCTTAAGACCCCTTTTTGGTCCTCCATCTTTGTGTACTTACCCTCTTGTACTTAGGTTGGTCAGACATACACCTTTTTATCTTTTTTCCTAAAAATGTAGTACTATTGCATTGAAATTTTAAATGTTCACCAAATAGACTTACATCTTTTTCAAATAAACAACTAGTAGCTTATAAACTACATTTAATTTGCTACAAATTTTGTTATTACATATTTTTGAAATTATGTTGATAGCTCTAATTTTATGTCAAGTTGCCTAACTCTAATTTCATGAATTTTCATTGCCACTTAAGGGCCTACTTTGGCCCCACATGATCTTGTACATACCTTTTTGTGATTGCATTAAAATTTCCCAATAAAAGAACCTACCCCTATTGGGAGTAAGAATAAATATATTTATTTTGTTCTCTACATAAATATTCTTAGCCAATTCATCTTTAAATTGTAGGTCTTTGATAACTAAAGACAAACTAACAAGGTCTCTATATGACATTTGTTGCAATTCTTAAATGTTTGATATTTTTTTTTTATATTTTAAACCTACTTCATTTTATTATTTATTTATCTTCTTTTCCCAACTCAATTTTTCTTCCCCATATTTTTTTTGAAGATTGTGATGCCATTGTAACCTTTCCCATTTCTAGATCTGCAACATCCCAAATTGCAAACTTCATCTATCTTTAAAAAATTGGAATGTCATGTCCATGATGCTTATAAATCTAGATGAGCCATATTATTTTTTTCCAACAAGAAGAAGCCATAACCTAGATCCCTTCCTCTAAGGGTACCCACTACAATTTCAACACACCAATTTTAAGTGTTCCTAGGAGCCCTACTAAGGCTCAATATAAATCCCTCCTCTTCTTACCCACATTTTCTTTTGCTACCACTTTTTTTATTTCACTTTTCTTCCATCCTACTATTTTGATGCATTTTGGGTCCATATATTGGTAATGATAGATGTTTCATTTTGCAACCATGCTCTTTTACCTTTATTCTTCATTTCTCTTACTCTAGTTAATTGTCCTCTCCTTGCTTTGAGGTTATATTATATAGAAAAACCTAAAACCTTAAAAAGCCTCTTTTACTTAAAATCTTATATTTATCTTCTATTCTCATCAATTCAACTTTGATAAGCCTAAACACTTCACTTAACTTTCCCACCCTACTTTCTTGGAAGAATTCACCTCTTCATTGTAACTTGGGACTTATAAATTAGTTGGAAGGAATTGATATTTTCTTGCTTAATGCTTCTATCTAGAATCTTGTATCGAAGGAACATCTATAGATGAAAATGTGTTATCTACTCAAAATTGTTAACCCAAAATATAAACTACAATAGTATATGATGGTTTCTTTAACAATTGACTAGTAATGAATCTCCACAAACAAAAAAATTAAAACTAATTGGTGATGTAATTGTTTCCTTGCTCCCTTGGACGCTCCTACATAGAAGCTATGAAAAAGGATGGATCGAACCTAGGTCCTTATTTTAGGGCAATTAGAGACCCTGGAATTTCCTTTGGCATGTTAATCAAGAAAATAATAGCCAACAAATGTAGGATTAATCAACAAATGTTTATAATATTAGATCAATATATGGAAAGTGAATGTTCAACCTAGGGATAGGATCTAAGTGATGTTTATGTTAGGTTAAAATCCATCAATTAATGTGAGGAAAATAATTTTTATTAAATATTGGCCATATAATTTATAATACAATAATCAATCAATGAATTTAGTTGCTTTTCTAAAATAAAGTGACTAAGAACAAGGGAAACCTAGATTAAAAAAATGGTTAGCTATTTTGGAATAAAAGTGTGTTGATGTGATCTTCTATTGTTGGCCTATGACTATGACATAAAAATTAACATAATGTAACAAATTGAATGTAGATCAAATATTAGAAGGTGAAATATATGTTTTGGGTGAAGATTATAGTATTTTAAATGAGGTCATGTCATGTTGACATGGTATAAATTTTTTGTAAGTTTTAATGGTCATGACATGGTACAAAAGTTCCATGAATCTTCTTTAAGGTGAGAGTTGAAGTTTATGGCTTGTATTAGTTATATGTAACCCTCTTAGAAGGTTTCAATACAAGTTTAAAAAAACATCATGCAAGGAATCTAAGAAGGTGATGCTTCATGATGGGGAGATAGTAGTTTAAAGTGTTCTATAATTAAATTTTCTTTAAATTGTCTAGCAATTTCTTATTACTAGATGATTCCTAAATGTCTTGCTAATGACATAGGGTTAACTATTAATAGTTGTCCTTAATTGCTAAACTCAAGATTATTAGTGTCAAAATTGATAGCATTACGCTTGCTTCTAGAGATGTTAAATTAGGGGTGAGAGATAAAATTTGAATGATGTAGATTAAGTTGCACCATTTAGCCCAATGTAAGGACTTTGTCAAGCTAATTTGTATATTCTAAGTTGACAAGAACTAAAGGAGTAAATTAATCCAAACAAAAATAGTATATAATTTTTGATAGAGAGTTTAAGACTTAATTATTTTGTTTTTGAAAAATAAATTAAGGTAAAGACCACAATAATAACTTTACACCATAACTTAAATATACTAATTTAAAAAATATAATAAAAAATAATTAGTAAATTTATCCCTTTTGATTAGATATATTATTTCCAAATAATATACACATATGATAAAATTGATTTGAATATTATATTAAAATTTTGTCCTCCATTGACTATATAAAAAGCATATATTAGTATCATTATTAGTTTCCATTGAAGGTAGGGATATTAATGCATCGATTGGATACTATTTTTTTACTTATTTAGTTATCATCATTTTGAATTAAAAGATTTGATCAACAATCCTATTATTTATAATTACTTTTCTTATTTAATAATTTTAGAAATATCATGTATTTATTTTCTTATTAGGTGATGTTGTGAATAGTGCAAAATTAAATTATTACCTTAATTTTATTACAATTTAAATGTATTAGATTTTTATGAGAAAATTACATTCTATAATATAAGTCTTAATCAAACATTAATTGAAGGCTAATTAAAGGGTTGGGGCCTAACTCGATTGGCGAGAGCTTCTAGTGGTTAAGCACGAGGTCACAAGGTCTAGTCTCCCCCCATCCCATGTGGTACTAGAGGATGTGTTGTGCCAGCATCACTGGTCATGTTAAAAAGTTTACCTGGCACATCGCAATTTATAGGAGGGTGATATATCTGATTCTTGCAATCTAAAAAATAAAAAATAAAAATTGAAGGCCAATTACGAGAGAGATGAGATGAGAGGGAAGGGGAGCGCTAGTGTTCTGGGAGGACGAGAGGTTGTAAGGGACAAGGAGGAAGGCAATGGCAATAGGGAGAATGATTGTGAAGGCTTTGGTATGAACTTTCGCTTGGTCAGTGGTGTGGTCCTCTTGTGGGTAGTCTTGGTTTTGGGGTATTTGGATTTGTCTCCTTCAGTGTTGTGCCTTGGTCTAGGTTGGAGAGAGGTTGCCTTTTGTGCCACAGGTGAGTGTGTGATTACTTCTGACCCTCATACAATCTATTTTATTCACCTAGACCTAGCACTAAGTCTCTTAAGTTGTTTCTATGAAGGTTGCTATTGATTGGGGTTTTTTGGTAGTGTTTATGTTTGTGGGTGTGGGATCCTTCCTTTCCTTGTACTATAATTTAGGTTATGGTGTTGTTTGCTTCAATATGATTGTTGTTTGGACCATTTTTGGTGGTGTGCTCAACTTTGTGAGGGCTGAGTTGCTGCAAGATGTTTATGGGGCTTGGAGGAGCTTTGATGGGCCACAAACTCTCCTTTTAGTTTCTACCTTGGCATCATAGCAGGCTGATTGGTTCCTGAAGGTGCTTTTGTGGAATTTTTTGGCACCTTCTCTGGTTGTTTGCAAGTGCTTTTCTTGAGTCTAGGTTAGAACTGTGGGGTATGGGGAGGAAGGGGTTGTCGTAGGTTTCTTTGATTCCTTTCTTCCTCTAGCACTTTGGGTTTTGACCCTTCTTTTTTATTTTTGTCATCTAGATTGGCTGTCATTGTTACGTAGTTGTTCCTTTTCAAGGTTCCTTTATTTGTGGACTTTGGTTTGGAGTTGTCTTATGCTATGGTTATGCTTGTCACTTTTGTTGTGTACGTCTAGAGCATCCTTATAGAGATATTGTTCTCCTTCATGTCTTCTAGAATGGGATTTTTTGGAAGGAGGTTGTGTTCAGTTGTGATCTCCTCACTATGGAGGCCTCTGATGTGCTAATCCCTCTTCTTGTGATGAGGGATCTAGTTTGGTTTTTGGGCTTATGGTGCCCTCCCCATCTTTGGTGGGGCCCATTATGCTGTCACCGACCCTCCAGGTGGAGAATCCTTTTAAGGTAGAGTTTTATTATGTAGGGGTTGGTTGAGGTCTACAGGGTTGTGGGGTCAAAACATTTCTTGGTGGAAGATGGTTTTCCTAATGGAGTGGGTTTTTGGTTAGTGGTGAGTTGGAAGTGGTGGAATGTTGAGTGTTGGTTACCTTGTGGGTATTTAACTTAATAGGGCTTTGCTCCCTTCCTATTGGCCTCTATGGTGGATTTTGATTTCTTCTAGAGATTGCTATTTTATTTTTGGGATGGTGCTTCTACCCCCATTGCCCCTTGTCTTCCTATGTTACCTCTTAAGGGATGGTTTTGTTGTTCTACTTTGATAGAGAATTTCCTTCAAGAGGGTTTTTTTGAAAAAAGGTTGGGAATTCCTTTCGAAATCCATTGGTTGTTTTTTTTCTCCCTTGGTTTCTTTGGTCATAGTTCAAAGATTTTTTTTCCAAGTTTTGGTTTGGGGTTCTTTCCTAAACTCCTTTGTTATGATTTGATGATTTTATAGTGATGGGAACCTTATTTCCACTGGTTTGAGGCTTTGGTCAAAAGCCTTTGTTCAAAACATGGCATGCCCTTTTTTGGTTTTGTGGTTTTGGAGGGCTCATTGCTTGTGAGTTTCTGCCTTATGTGTGCCTACGTGATGGTTATGTAAAAGTTTTGGCCCATCCCGCTTTAATCAATTAGAACATTAATTGAAGGCTCAAATTTCAACTCTATTAGCATTATATCTATTGATTGTGGCAAGGTAAATTAATATGAAAATTAAGTATGCCTTCAATGAAATCCTTTTATATAGAACCACATTGTTGACCTTGATTTTTTTTAATTTTTATTTTTTCATATAAAAGACTTGAACTAATATAATTATTCAATAAATATACTTAATTATATGTTTTCAAAAAATGGTTTACTCTTATTAAATAATGCACCATCATTTTATTGCTTTGGTACAAAAAATGACAAAAAAAGAATTCAACTACAAATAACGAGTCACAATGATTACAATAATACACTATTTATATAATTTAATAGATATTGACCTTCACTTCAACTACAATTTCAACCATCAAATCAGCATAATAAACCAAATACACCAAATACAGTGTGGTGAAACATATTGATTCAAAAAAATGTTGCCATAGATTCACAACTTGACTTGTTCTACAACTTTATTGACATGCTAAAAAAATAATTACTATCTCACAATCGTTATATTTAACAATTTAGAATGATATAAATCAATATAAATTTATTCGATTAATATCATCCAAAAACTGAAACATCTCACTACACCAAAATTCACCATAATAAAAATGTTGACCCCCACGACGGATATCAGAGAAGTGTTCTTCCAACGCTTGAGTTTCTGCAGTGGATAATCTTAGTGTTTGCACCTTGGTCTTTGTCTTGATGAACTTTTCTTCCACTGCCATGACAGTTTGAGCCTTTGAACATCCATACACCCTTATCTTCTCTACACTCTTCAAATTCCAATAACACAGTGACAACATCTGCAATGCCTCACACTTCATTACTGTCAATGTTTTCAATGAAGGTAGCGCTCCTTCGTCTACCATTGGAAGTTGCTCTAACTTCTTCATCTCCACCATTGACAACACTTCCAGATTAGGAAATGCTCCCTCCTTGCCAAATTCCTCTGGGAATTTCTCTATGTTGGGGCAAGCAACAATATCCAGATGCTTCAGACTCCGAAGTATGTGCAATGCAGGAAGTTGTTTCAACATGCCACAGTTGGAAAACCTAATGTAGCTCAAATATTGAAACTTACAAAATGAATTTTCTATTTGTAGTAATTGAGGACAAGAAAGGCAGAGTTTCTTCAATCTTGACATGGCAGCCATGTCCTGGGGTAGGCTTTCCATATCTGCTAGAGACAAATGCAGACACTCCATCTGCTTTGTGTTTCCCAGCATTCCTTCTCGAATTATTTCACCATTATTTGTAAGTCCCAACCTTTTTAGTTGATATAGGGTGCCCAAATCATTAATTGAAAGCCAATCTCTTCTGCACTTATTCCACCATATATTCGGAGAATTGTTTGCATCCAGGTACTCCAGAGACGTAAGATTTGAGACCCCATAAGGCAAGCTCTGCAGATGTTCACAAAAACTAACATCCAAAAGTTTTAGAGAAGTCAGATTAGAAATGTTGGATGGGAGTTGTGCTATATCAGATCTGTAAAGATCTAATATTTGAAGGTTTCTGAGAGTAGCGACAGAGCTGGGCAGTCTCTTGATTGGAACAGAGCGTAACCTGAGGCAAACTAAATTCTTCAAACATCCCATATTTTTTGGCAACGACTGCAGTGCAGTCCGTGACAAATCAAGAACCCTGAGAGCGGTCATTCTCCCAGTCACCTCTTTTGGAATTGCTGACAAAGAACGATTAGAAGCGAGTAGCAAGGAGCGGATATGGGGAGCTCCGAATGCCTTTGGAACCCTAGTAAAACAATTGCCCTCCAATGAAATTCTGACGTGTCCCCCACAGTCATCCGCTGGAAACTCTCCTAGACCTCTGTGTGCCCGAAAGAAGCATTTTTCTTCCTTCTCCGCAATTTGGTGTGCTAAATCGTGCAATAAATCATGCACCCTGAAATAGAGCACATTTCCACTGTGATCCTTCTGGAGTGGCTCAATAAGGCATCGATCTGCTAATAAATTGACATATATCTCTCCAGTTTGGACAGGATTTGACCCGGTCACCAATCCTTCTCCAATCCAGTATTCTGTAGCAACTCCCGTACAGATGACTCTGTCTTCTGAGAAAGCAGCGAGGCAGAGGAAGCACAACTGCAAGGAAATACCATAGCCAGGCACGTTGGCCAAAGCATCGTAGCTTAATCTCAACCTCCCTAGAAACGAGTGTAAAGAATCATTCTGCAATCTCTGGAGTGTGAATTCCCATTCATTTAACTGGGTTATGCCTGCCATTGCCTGCCCGATTACTTTGAGGGCTAATGGCAGTCCTCCGCACTCCTTGCAAACATGCTTTGCTATTCCTTGGTCAATGCCCATGGGCAAAATTCCATCGTTGTGTTGAAAAGCATGGAATGAAAACAATCTCCAGCTATCTTCCTTGGTCAAGTCTTGCATTTGAACGATTGATGGAGGTGGAACACCCATCTGTGAGAGAACATTCTTACTTCTGGATGTGGCAATGATGATGCTGGAGTTCAGGTGTGCAAAGTGAGGCACACACAACTCCTCTAACAAGGAGGCTGCGCTTGTTTCCCAAACATCATCTAAAAATAGGGCAAACTTGTGTTTTTTCATGCTTTGATTCAACCATGATTTTACACAGTCTTCTTCTCTGCTGTCCAGTCTTTCATTTACTTTTAGAGCTATTTGTTTGACAAGCTCATTTCTAAGAACATTGAAAGATGGATTCTGTGAAACAGTAAGCCAAAGCATCAAGTCATTAAAAAAGAGATTCTGTACCTGGTTACTATTGAAGACTCGTCTAAGAAGTAGAGTCTTCCCGGCTCCGCCCTTCCCAACTATGCCGAAACGAGACACATTTTTGTGCTTCTCTGAATCGATTAGCTCCCCAAGTCTGATGGATACAGAATCTTGTCCGACAACTAGTGCCTCCTCAATATACTTCATATTGGCAGCGGTTGAAGAAGTGGACGGAAAATCTCCGGATGTTTGGGCAAGTGCTGAAGTATGCAGATTTAGAGAATCCTTCATCTCTTTAACCTGCTCAAGCACTTGTCGATTCGACACATGTTGTTGCAGTTGGTGCAGAAAAGCAACTAAAGGCGTGGAGGCTACATGCTTCTCCACATTTGTAGTGAGTTTCCTGATCTTTCTACTCGTTCTGTAACGAGAAAAAAGATGACAGGATGAGCGTACAGTGCAGCGCTGTGCCAAATCAGAAGCTTCCTCCAGAAGAGCATTCAATTCGTTCAACCAGCTGTTGACCGTTGGGGGTAAAGAATGGTGAGGGGATGTGCCCATTCTCCCAGAGTTCAAAGCTTTTCGATATTCCTGCATTTCTATGTTCAACGATTGAATTTTGAGAAGCAAAATTTTGAGGGCTTCCAACTCTTTCCTGCATGCGATGGCAACATTGATACATTGAATAATCTGATTCGCAGCCAACTGAATGGCCCAACCAATCATTCCAGAGATGAAGCCAGGATCACCCATTTTTTGGGTACCTCAGAAACAAAATTGAAACTCCAATTGTAGTCTTTCCCTCACAGAATGCAAGGGAAATTTGAACAAAAAGCAGGTAAAGCTATGCCGAAAGACGCAGATTAATCTAGTAGGTCTTATGAAAAGCAAACGCTATTTTTGCATATGAAATGAAACGCTATGAATTTACAGAGACGTCGTCACACAAAAAATTTATTTACCTAGGAAAAGTAGAAAAATGTTACAAGATAAGTGAAAAGAGAATAAATCATTTACACCGTGTTTTAAGCGTCAAGCTACCTGATTTTCGTCAATCTACTCTCAAGTATTTTGAATACTTCAATTCACAGACAAAGTCGTCGTCAAGCTACCTCATTTTTCTCAATTTACTCCAAGTATTTCGAAGACTTCAATTCATATACACAGTTTTAATGTCAAACTAGCTCATTTTCGTCAATTTTCGTCAATTTTCTCAAAAGTATTTTGAAAACTGGATTTTAACTCACAATTTGTCAATCACGTGGTTTGATTTTCACAAGAATTAAGTTTATTTTCATTCATGCCCATGTGAGTTACTTTTAAAATTTTTCATTTTAGTGGCATGTATGGTTGACAAAACAAACTTCTGAAGAGATACGCGCAAAATGATTTTACTTTTGTTCGATTTAAAGTTGACTAACCAAAAGTTTTGTCTCTAGTGTCAAATTTTATTTTTCCATTCTTTATTATGAGGAATGGCTCTTGTATTTACTAAGTATATGGCTGACTGTCTAGGTATATACGTTTTGGTAATGGTGGGAGTTTGGGTGGCAAATCGGTGTTAATTGGTTGATATTTTATATTTATTGGTTGTTCGTTGAAATAGAATTGTATTTCAATTCTTCTTGTAAGAATACTAAAATATTTAGTTTATGTAATCTTCTTAATTTCTCATATATCAATTGCTCGAAACATTTGATTACCTTTCTAAAAATATTTCAAAGGTCTTGAAAGTAATGAAAACCTCTTTTGTACTTGAGAAATTAAACTCATGTGTGTGCTAACAAGTAATCAATAAAACTAAGCACATACTTGATCTTGTGAGATTTTGTCAAGATCTAGAGGCAATGGAAAGCACAAATAAGAGAGACAAAATATATGGTAGAAATAAACTGTATTCTATCAAGATAATATTGATCAACTGGATCATTATAAGATGTTCAATGATTGTCCATACAAACAATGTAGATGAGCCTGCTTATATAGGCAAGGCTTATGGATATGTGAGTACACAAACATGACATGCGGCTCAATAAGAAACAAGGGTAGGTAGGAAATAGGTGTGGTAGGTAGGAGAAACAATAAAATATTCCACATGAGGTGGATCACCCACCGAAGGTGGAATTATCACTCCACAATAAGTGGATATGATAGAGTAGTAACAAGATCAACACCATAAAAGGTGGAAATTCTCCTACACACATTATTCCAATGTGGCACAAACACCCAAGTGTCTCATACCCAAACTACTATGAAATGCATTTCCTAAGTAAATTTAAGTAAGGTGTAATAATATCCAAGATGAATAATTATTTACACCAACACCCCCCCTTAAGTGCAACTTAGGGGAATGCACTAAAGTCTATAATGCAACTAAGCAATGCAAGATGGGTCCCAGCTACAAGGCCATTTTAGGTACCCATGTACAAATGCAAATGCAATCTCCCATAAATGGAGAAAGAGAGAAAATTCCAATGGGAAAAAACCCTCACCCCAAAGAGAGATGCTGGAAGTACACAATGCTCTCAATGATGAATGAGAAGAACAAAAATATGTCCCCCCATAAGAGAGAAGAAAGACCATGAAGCCCTCCCTCAATGTCGAATCTCCTGCAAAGATGGTCCAATGATGATGACAAAAATACCTCCCCATAAGGAAGAAAGAGAGCCAATGCTGCACCAATAATGTCAAAGTGTGACAAAACCAGGTACCAAGTCGATGACGATGAACCACTCGTTGCAACAAAATGAAGATCAGGCATGGAGACAACCTGCTTTGAGTATCATCTGGATACTCGTAAATAGCAGAAATATTGGTACAATCTAAGTCTCACAGGAGCCATGCACAAATGGGTACAATCTAAGTCTCAACTGGAGCCATGCACCAAGTCTCACAAGATATTCCTAATCTACGTGTACAAGAGGATTACATCAAATAGTCAACAATGACAAGATACTCAGAGGCGTGACACTTTATGATAGTGTGAATATAATATTTCTCAAGCAAGAGCATACATCATGATAAAATATTCAAATGTGGAAACATGAAAAATGATGCCACCAATAAAGAAGCCCTGTAGAATATTGTAGATGAAGATGCCTCCGAATGAAATTTTACCAAGAGATATAAATAAACAACTGACCCCCCATAAAAAGATCATGTTGGCACTTGCAAATAATGGAAAAGTGGACTTCTAATTTCAATGATTACAACTTCTCAAAATGAGATATAAGAGACTTCAACAAATATTGCTAGTGATCTAAACTTAGATCCAAGCAAAATACAAGTGCCAAATAGGCCAAAAATGACCAAATACTAAAAGTACAATATCCACTCAAAATCATCGCAAACTAATGGCATATTATGAAAGTAGACAAAAAATTATGCACTCTAAAAAAAACGACACTTGAAAAGGAGTCCATATGAGCCCAAATGGCCTCAAAAGTTGTAAAAATTGGGATTTCACGATTTCATAAAAACTTGTATCCGTAAATCAGAAAAATCCTACACCATTGTATAGCTCACAAAATTCTACCCCAAAACAAAAAAAATTGCTCAAAAAAAGGAGTCCGGATGAGTGAGATATCACTATTTGAACATTGCCTGCAAAATTATAATTTCTGGAACATTTCCGTCGCAGCTTCAAACTTCAAATGCCTCTAGATTTGGCCTCCGAAGTCTGATTTGGATGAAACAAAAGGTAAAACTGACTTTCTTGGACCTCTTCAATCCAATGGTGACCTCATATTTGACCCATCAAGCTTCAATAAAAACTTGCAATAGAAAGCTTCAAAATACACAACCCCAAACAGCATCAAATTTCTCTCAATTGGCAAACCAATGACACTCTAATGGCTCTGATATCATGTGAGATTTTGCCAAGATCTAGAGGCAATAGAAAGAACAAATAATAGAGACAAAATATATGATAGGAATAAACTGTATTCTATCAAGATAATACTGATCAACTAGATCATTATAAGATGTTCAATGATTGCCCGTACAAACAATGTAGATGAGCCTGCTTATATAGGCAAGACTTATGGATATGTGAGCACACAAACATGACATGTGGCTCAATAAGAAACATGGGTAGGTAGGAAACAGGTGTGGTAGGTAGGAGAAACAATCAAATATTCTACATGAGGTGGATCACCCACCGAAGGTGGAATTATCACTCCACAATAAGTGGATATGATAGAGTAGTAACAAGATCAACACCATAAAAGGTGGAAATTCTCCTAAACACACTATCCCAATGTGGCACAAACACCCAAGTGTCTCATACCCAAACTACTATGAAATGCATTTCCTAAGTAAACTTAAGTAAGGTGTAATAATATCCAAGATGAATAATTATTTACACCAACAGACCCTTATGAATGAAAAAATAAAAAATGATACAAAATTGCTATGAAACAAGAGACGTGTCATGAAATGTCTTAAAGGGATCTTAATCATATTTTACAAGTACACAACCTAGACAAACTCCCTCAAACGCAAGGAGCTTTGGGAAGACCAATAACCAAAACCTATGTGATAAATTATTTTAGATATTTATACTTTAAATGTTGCATATTCCATTAACCATGCACTCCTTGTGAACCCAACCCCCCAATGACTAACTTTAAAGGAACAAAAAAAATGATAACTAAAATCCCATTAATAAATTTCACATGTACCAATAGCTGCTCACTTTTTCTCTTTTTTTTTCTCCATAATTGGCCCATTTGTGCAAGACTACTAGCGCATTTATGCACAACTATTGGGTCATTTGTGCGTAAGTATTCACAATTTTAAGTGCATGGTTATAAGGGAATCTTTTAGTAAGTATCGAGCGACACTTTGAATGTGTAAGTTTTGACCCTTGCATGTATAATGGATCCGACAAACTTCGTCGTTATTATCCAGAAGCTAAAAAAATAGCTATGAGTAGTTAAGTTGCATACATAGAGAAACAAAAAAAGTCATCAATATCTAATGTACTCTTCAAGATTTGTGGGTGTGTGAAGTTATCTATAATGGCTACTAGTGCACTTCCCCTAGTTGAGAATCTTTCCATAAACTAGCAAAACATGTGAGTCAGAAACTTTGATGAGTTAGTTACTTAGAACTTGTCATCATTTTTTTCAAAAACTTTCCATGTTTTTTAATATTAACTCAAAGCATAATTCAATTTTTATCATGTAATGTTAAAAGACATATGTTTTTAAAGCATTTTTATAAATTACAAATTGCCAAACACCTAATTTCTCTCTTAAGTGATAAAATTATGAAAATGGCATTTGCCATGAAGGTTTGTGTAGTTTCAAACGACTTAATTTATTTTTATAGGTTTCCTTGAGACCCTTATTGAGGGCATTGCCCCAAAATCCCTAAGAGGGGCATTATCCCTTGACGTCATTGAGGTTGTAGTGTCATAAATTGTATCCTTTTATAATTTTACACTTAGTTTGGACCTACTTTGACAAGAATACCTAAATTGTACCTAATTTATGTTTGATTGGTCTCCATTTTGTTAACTTGATGTATAATATAAAAAATATGCCTACGTATTAAAAAAATCACTCTTCCACCTTCTTGAATGCTAAACCCTAGGCCAACAATATATGAGATGTTGTTGAACACATTTCCCATATCTCTAATTATAGGGCATCAACCCTTGTGTTGATTTTATGGTTTTGAAAGGCTTGGTCATATGATTCTATGTTTATATGGTGAAGGTCTAAAAATTAGATGTCATAGCAATCGTTATAAACTTGATGTTCTCACCATTCAAAATCCAAAAATAAACCCAATTTAAGAACCAAGCAGATTAAGGATACATTTCAAAGAAAATGCCAATATGAAGGGATGCATTTTTTATTATTTTTTGATTGTAGAGGATAGCATTTACAAATCCACCACATCTAGGAATATGAGTAGTCCATAATTTTGTTTACTATCACCATCAAACTTGTTCCTTTGAATTATATGTGCAAAAAAAATTAAGTGAATTAAGGGTTTAGAATTTGTAAAGACGATAATTTTATTTCTCCATATTGTTTTGTTACCTTGAGTTCATATGCATGAACACTAATTCACTTTTAATCTTCAATAGAATTTTTTAAAGATTATATAGCCTTACTAGAAGAAACTCTTCATAAAGAGTAGATGCAACACCTACTGTTAAATGTCGATTTTTTTATTAAATATTTTCAATATGCCAAAATAACACATTGAGGGTGAATATATATATTTTCTTCCCAATTATTTAATTTTAAAAAAACTAAAGTTATTATTTTGATTAGACAAAAATAGGAGATGCCCAAACCATTACATAAACATAATAGCGAAAAGACCTGGGGTCTCACGAGAAGTGGAGCACCCAATAAGAGAACTAACTAACAAAACAAAACCAAAAAATAGCTGACAACTAGAAACAAACAAAAACAAAAAACCTAAGAGTAGAAAATGACAAACACAAAAAAAGAGAAACGACACCACTTATTGAAGACACAAACAAATGGTCTACCAAGTGGGTTTTTTTCCAATTTTCTAGTTTGGGCTTAACACTTTCACCTTCTAAGAGAAGGAAAACCTTTTGTTAGAATGTTTTCTTGAAGAGACAATAGGGAACATCGAAGTAA
Organism: Cryptomeria japonica; assembly: GCF_030272615.1. Taxonomy (NCBI): domain Eukaryota; kingdom Viridiplantae; phylum Streptophyta; class Pinopsida; order Cupressales; family Cupressaceae; genus Cryptomeria; species Cryptomeria japonica. Next base: position 806,299,000 of record NC_081409.1, read on the forward strand.
CCTTCACCTTGGTCAATTGGCTCCGTAATAATGGTAGAAGACAAATCCACGTGGCCCCTCTTCTTTGCATACCTTTGCAGTGATGTTAGGAATCCCTTTGCATTCATTATAATAAGTTGGGAATGTCCATTATTTATTTTTTCAATCTTTCTTAGTTTAGAATTTTCTAGAATTATTATTATGTGTTAATGTGTAACTAAGCAAAATATATAAAATGGGTTCCTTGCTTTTTTGTTTGTTGTAAAAGTAACTCTATGACAAATTCATCTTGATTATGACTAAATTAAATGATGGATTTTGGAAAAAAAAAATGGATTCACAAACCAAATTTTTGACTCCTAATGTTTTGCAAGTTGTTGCTAAATACAATATAGGATAGTTAGATATTTGGTAGTAATATATGCCAAACTATGATAAGGTAAGAGAATTTGTAAATGACAAAATTAAATTTATTTATAACACAATACTTCAAGTTTTCATATATTCAATTATCAATCAATATATTAATCAATCCAATAAATTCATCCTCAGCATATTCTATATTTTCCCCTTTTGGCTCTTTAGCTTGTTATCAATCTATTATTGTCTCTCAAATCTCTTCGTCTTTACCATTTCTTACTACTTCACTATATGTCTATTATAAGGAACATGTCCCTTATGATCCTTGTGCCTCCCAACTACTATAGTAGTTAGCCAAAAACTTTTCATTTCACTTATGATTCAATGTAATGATCTATAGATTCTTTTTCTACCTCTTTGTTACACCAACATCATCTCTCCTTTGAAACCGTGCATTTCCTTATGACACAAAGATTTGTTATGCACCCAAAATTGGCATCATCTTTCAACAATTGTTTGGGAAGATATTCTTGTATATTTCCTTGAGTTGTAGGCAAGTTATGTCTCACTAAATATTGGCTTATTATAGTATTTGAATCTAATTATCAATTAAGATTAGGGTCCTTTCTATGTCTATTAAGGTAGTTGGTATCTAGATCATTGTGATCTATTTGCATGAAAATATATGAGGCTAAACACTTCATGAAGATACTTGATTTGTTCTTTAATTACATCCTTTTGGTCCCAAATATATTGGATTTGAGTGTACATGCTTTCTATTTGTGTCCTTGTTGTGTCATTAATAACTTTCATAACCTAATATGTATTATATATTTACAAAATCTAAGTTTTCATGTAAGTCTTATTCAAACATCATGTCAAACTTCAATAATGTTTAATTGTTTCTTGAATTAGTTTGAACACTACTATAACCATAATAACTACATCCTTTTGTATAATGAGGAGGCAAAGAAAATTAATATAAAAATTAAGCAGTAATCTATACAATTACATTTTTTATTTTAAATTTTTAGAAGACTTATATTCAATGTAATTATGTACTAGATATACTTAATTATATATTTTCAAAAACTGATTTACTCTTATTGAAATGGTTTTCATTAATCCAATATAGTTTTATTTCTATGAAGCAAAAAGTGACATCCAATAATTTAAGTCATCTACAATTAATAGCCACTAACCTTTGTTCGAACTACAATAGTACACTATTTACCTAGATTAATAACCATTAATCATCACTCTAACTACAATGTCAACTATCAAATCATCGATATGAACCAAATAAAATATTGCCAAATACATTGTTGATCCCAAAATATACTATCATGACTTAAAAAAAGAAATATTTAAGTTCACAACTTGACCTATTCTAACAATTATACTATCCTCTCAAAAAATACTTTTTTTATAATTATTTTTCCAATAAATAAAAAAAACTAACCGACAAAAAAATCAAACGTAATTCATCTCTTTTTTTAAGCAGTATAATTCAAAATAAATGAACACAATTAATGTCATCAAAAGGACAAAACATGTCAATACACAAAAATTCACCATAGTAAAATTGTTCACCCCCATGATGGATGTTGAGGCAACACTCTTCCAATGCTTGAGTTTCTATGGTGGATAATCTTAGTGTTTGTAACTTGGTCTTTGTCTTGATAAAATTTTCTTTCTCTACCTTAACAAGTAGAACCCTTGATCATCTATTCACCTTTATCTTTTCAACACTCTTCAAATTCTAATAACACTATGGCACCATATTCAATTCCTCACATCCCAATATTGTCATTGTGTTTAGTAAGGACGCCACTCCTTCCACTATTGGTAGCTACTCTATCTTCTTCATCTCTACCATTGAAACTATCTCTAGATTATGAAATGCTCTCTCATTTCCAAATTCCTCTAGGAACTTCTCTATGTTGAAGAAAGAAACCATATTTAGGTGTTTTAGACTCTTGACTATGTGAAATGTGGGGAGTTGTTTCAACATGCCATAATTGCAAGAACAATCTAATTTATCTTAGATGCTCAATATTCACAAGATGAACTTTCTATTTGGAGTTTACAATTGAGGACATAAAAGGAAAAGTTTCTTTAATTCTTACATGGCATTAATATCATGGGGTAGACTTTCTATTATCTATGAGAAGCAATTGTAGAGACTCCATCTACTTCAGGTTTCCTAGCACTGCTTCTCAAGTCATTTCACCATTATTTTTTAAGCCTCAACCTTTTGAGTTGGTTTAGGGTACAGACATCATCAATTGAAATTTGATCTCTTATGCACTTATTCCACAAGGGGCTACATTTGGAGAATCATTTTCATTCAAATACTCAAGAGATGTAAGGTTTGAGATCCCATAAGATATGCATTGCATATCTTAAAAATAATGACATTCAAAAGTTTTAGAGAAGTCAAGTTCCAAAGGTTGTTTCTAAGGGAAATGACAAAGTTGGGTTGTCTCTTCATTCAAACATACCATAGCTTTTGGCAACGATTGTAGATTAGACCATGACATATCTAGGTTCGTAAGAGTGGTCATACTATCAAACATGCATTTCGGAAGTGCTATCAATGAAGCATTAAAATTGAGTAGAAAGGAACATATATAGCTCAATCTCTAAATACATTGTTACTATTTACTAAGTTGTCATTATTTTTATGTCCAAAGTCATCCTATATACTCTAGTCGGTTAATACTACCAAAATATTTAGTCGGTAAGCACTAAAGCAGTCAGTTACAGATGAAAGACTAGTCACTGAGATGAGTTATACCGAGTTGTCTACCGAGTAATGTTCTATGTCTACCAAGTAGCAAAGAAGGTATACCGAGTAATCTAAACTGAGTAGAAATGTGTTACCAAATTCAATGAACCTAGACACATATGTGGAAACGTGTTACAAGAATTGAGGAAAAGGGAACCGTTGTCACATAGGAAATTGCACTTCAAGATTTTGTATGATTTCGAGGATATTTATCCAATGAAATAATTTCTATGGTTATTCATTCGATGAATCATGTTTGTAAGATCGAAGCATGAATAGATCACCATCCCAAAAGATCTATTTACAAAGAGTGATTTGAGGATCAAATAAGGTAAGACATGTGTGATAGATAAGTTAAAAAGAAAAATCATGGGAAAGCACAATGTGTTGTGACTATTATGATTGATAGAGATATTCAGAGGTCACTGAGAAAGATTTTAGAGAACAGTTAAGGAACAGAGTAAACAGAAGGGTTTACCGAGTTGAATTGTCAATTATTGAGGTATGCTATGAGCAAGGTAATTTCACAATGAGCACATAGAGTCTGCTATAACATTTTAGATGTAAAGTTGCAGATATTTGTAAAGATTTTTGATTGTATTATTTGATTTTTAATAGAAACCTTTAACAGGGTAAAAGACTCCAACAAAGTCTATAAATTGTAAAACCTTTAATTAGTTGCAACATTTTGTATAAGTGTTGTAAAATACTTTAGCAAGGTAGATCTAAAGATCTTGATACTCCTAACAAGGTAAACTATCAGAAATAGCTAAACATGTATCTCTAACCAAGTAACCTTTATTATCGCAGTAGTGAAGTTGTGGGTGTCATCCTCACCCCAATTTTTCTCTCTAACAAAGAGTTTCTGCGTAAAAAAAATATATGTGTTATGGAGTGAAACATGTATGAATGTTATTTCTATGTTTTAGCTTTATATTATGCAGTATTTAGTTTATGCTTATCAGTAAGATTATTTTTGAAGAAAGGTTTGAAGTACTGATTCACCCCTCCCCTCTCAGTACATTAGCTTTCCTGATTGGACCTAACAATTGGTGTCAGAACTATACTCTTGGAAAAGGGTTTAACTGCCGAAAGAGAAAGATCCTATCAAGGGAAGGCTATAAACAATCTCACAGAATTATGAATCTTCAAGAAGAATTGGACCATGCTAATCAAGTGATTGCAGACATGCAAAGACAAATGCAAAGATCACTGAAAGTTAGAAGAAGATTTTCTGATGACTTATAGGACTCATAAGAGTTGGTGGAACAAATTGAGACCTCATCTGAAAATAGTATATCTGAAGAGACTGAAGAAATGATTGGAGAATTGAAAGAAAAGAACAAAGCACTGAATGAACAGCTAAAAGCAATGAAAAGAGAACATGAGCATTTTAGCACACAGATGACTAAAAATCTTGATGCATTAAGAACAACTAAGGATAACATGAGAGACAAAGAAAGAGAGAAACAACAACTTGAAGCATTGGTGTCTGAAAAGAATGATGAAATCACAAGGATGACTGGAATTCAACAAAATCTGTCTGATCAATTGGGTTATGCACATCATGAAGCAAATCTCAAGGAAAATGAGAATCAAGCATTGAAACTTGAATTATCAAGATTAACCGGTGAACTTGAAGCAGAAAGGAAATCTAAAGAAACACTGAAGAAAAGTTATGAAGCATCAAAAATGTTGGATGAGCAACTAAATATAAGGAGACCCAACAAAGTTGCAGGACTCGGTTACAAAGGAAAGAACTCTACCGAGAAAGGAATCCACACCACCGAGAGAGGGGAATCATCAAAGCAAGCTAGAAACAAGATCATCAAAGGAAAGAAGCCTATTTGCAACTACTGTGGAAAACAAGGACATACTGCCAACATGTGCCAAATCAAAAAAGGTAAGCAACCGAATGTCACTAGGTCTGATGGTTATTGTTACAATTGCAATAAGTATGGTCACACATCTAATCAATGTAGGACAAAGTCTATTAGCAATTATCAAAAGGAAAAATTCAAGGGGTTTTGTAAAAACTGTAATAGATATGGACATAGTACCAAGAAGTGTTGGTTAAAGCAGAAAAGCAATATGTGGTCTGCACACCGAGCAAATACTAGAAGCTACCGAACTCACACAGATCTTAACCGACAATATACTGTAGTACCATGGGATTACAATACAAGGATATGGTGTGAATGCTATGGAAGATATGGACATATAAATGCCAATTGCATGATAAGGTTTGGAATGAACAATCAGAGATCATGGAGAAATCCTGGTATGGCATGTTTTCATTGTCGCAAAATTGGACACTTGGCTAGAGATTGTAGAGATCAACCCAAAAGAGATACTGAGGAAATAAGAAGAAAATTACAGAAAATTTGGAAAAAGAAGGAAAAAGGGTCAACTGATGAAGAAAGCACCTTACCTACTGAGTTAGGTGCATCTACTTCGAATGAATCGGTAAAGGTATAAACGGACTGCATACTTTCAAGGTTAGATCTCAACAGTTCCTATTTAATCATGTACTAAAATTCCAAAAATCTGCATAGCTAAGATGCATTAGCAAGTTAGAAATTCTATCTAGTCTTTTGATGTACCAGAGAAGCCGGTAAGTACAGGAAGTCTGTCTAGTCGGTAAAAGCATAAAAGGGAGTTAATCGGTTTAGTGGAACTGAGTGCATTTACTATTTTTTGACCTAACTACATGGAGACTGATAAGGTAAAATGTGTACCTAAATTTCTTTGCGTGGTCATTTTACACTTACCAGTTTTCAAAAAGCAGAGCTAAGCGATTCAAAGGTGATCAAACATCTGTTGAGCAAATTTCAAGGTATTTATTCAACAATCTCAACGCATTTTCAAGCCAGTTAACCAGTCAAATATCAGTTGTAAACATCTGCATTATATTTACTTAATCGAAAGCATTTTCTAGTTAAGTTAAAACCCTAAGCTCTTTTGTTAAGTAGAAATCCAAGTTTGAAATGGCTCCTAGGTTGCAGAAACTAGTTGTAGTTGAGACCATTGAGAAGCCCTCACTGAAATATTTCTTACCTCCTAAAGTAGCATCTGAACCTGATGAGAAAATTGCATTTTCTCTTATTCCGTATAGGGTTATATTAATTGAAGATGTCAGATTTTACACTAAATGTCGTGTTGAAGAGCTAGGTCATATCGAGATCAAAGACATGTATGATGAGTTATGCACCGATGGAAACCTGGATAACAAGTATGAGCATATCAAAGTTAAGGGATTGACTGAATCCCTAACCTACCCTCGAGTCTTCAAACCCCAATGGGTTAAATTTGTTTTGAGCAGAGTTCATGATGACTTTATGTGGCTAGAGAAGAAACCGTTCAAAATCACCAGGGAGACCATTCATTTAATAACTAGATACCCTATATACGACCATGCCAGAGCACAGAAAATTGATTTCATAGAAGGAATTAATAAACTTAACCAGAGTTGAGTCTGATTGCAAAGGTCTTAAATTGAATAATGTTACAGATGCAGAGCTAAAGTTTGCAATTAGAGTCATCGATTATTGTTTCTTTCAATCAGCAAGGGAAAATAGTGTACCATGTGCAGCTGTAGATTTGGCCTACAAAATTGTGAAAAAGGGTATGAAGATTGATCTATGTGAAGTGTTGTTGAAAAATATTTTTGAAAATCTCAACACTATAAGGAAACCTAAGAAGAATAACTCAGCAAACACACTAAAATTTGGATCACTCTTAGTGTGCATGTTTTTCTATTTTCAGAAATTCTTCCCATTAGTCGGTAACATAGTTTGGGAGCTACACCAACCAATCACCCATCAAATAAATGACTTTATGAATCAACTAGGTGATAATTTCAATGAGATAATGGATGATTATTTCAGCAAATTTTAGGAAAAGATGCATAAAAGATACATAATCCCACCTCAGCTAGTGGAAAAATATAAGGATGATATATGTTTTGAAGTGGACACTGACTATTGTTATGTCAATGCAGTAGAACCAAGAACTCAATCTCTACCATCCATGGGTTATGAGATGGATTTTGATATTTCTCAACAATAGATAGATGCCTTTTTGACACTTCCAAGGCATGCTACCTATGAAGAGGTCAAAGAAAAAGTAAAAATGAGCATAGTAGTACCAAAGGCTACAAGGAAAGCAACTAAGATGATAAAAGTTTTAACTGAAAAATTTGGAGAAGTTTCTTCCTCCACTCCTATCAAGAGTGATCAGCTTACAATTGAGGAAGAATCTGAAGCTCAAGAAGTAGCAATTACTCTGAGCACCGAGTTGCCAAAAGGCAAAATTTTGAAAAGGAAGAAACAAGATACAACAAAGGTATCACCGACTCCTCCAGTGAAGTGCCCTAACACTAGATCAGCTGCAGTGTCACCCGGTAAGAGGTAGAAAAATGTTGCAATACCTCAGGAAACAAGAACTTATAAGAAGTCAACCTGGAGACTCATTTTGAATAAAGAGTCTAGTGACATAGAATCTGAAGATGTAAGCGAATTTCAGATTTTTAAGAGCACGAAGGAAGATGTACACAGTCTAGACAATTTTTTTACAAATCTGAAACAATATGGTGGATTTGGGTCATTCAGATATGTAAAATATGACTCTAGAACTGAAGATGAGAAGAGAAAAATAGAAGAGGCAGTAGTATGTACACTTCTCAAATTCTGAGTAGTTCCTTTGGAAGTAACTGAATTTCTTCATAAAACATTGTATTCATATATTGACACCAGATGGAAATATGCTATGGACTCACATAAATAGATGAGAGAAAGAGTTTTGGTACATCTCTTTCCAGACATGTTTGTAGATGACATAAGAAAACATTAGAAGAACTTCCAGACCAACTTTCAAGTAAAGCAAAGAGCCTTGAAAATGATGAATGGACTTTATCTTGAAGTTGAGAATGAAACCAAAGTCAAATGGCAAGAAATATTCTGAATCAAGAATGCTAAACAACAAAGTGAAGTTGAAATAGTTGACATTACCGAGCAAGATCCTACTACAACTATTCAATTAGATGAGAATGTCATGGACACTGAGGCACTAGAAGCAGAGATGATAGAAGGAAATGCCTATGCCAAACTAATATCAAGTGAATCAGTCATTGAACAAGTCAAGTCCTATCCTCTGGTAACTCAGCAAGTTTCAACTGAGAAGCCTCGGGACACAGAACAAGGCAAAGAGGGTCAACAGTCTACAAAAGGAGACACTACTTCTCAGGCCACTGGGGAACAGACTTCTCAAGCACCTGCAAGCAGTGAAACTTTTGCCATTGAGATCCCAAGAAAGGAATCACCGAAGGACACAACAGAGGCTAAGGGAACTGACAAAATTGTTGCCTCTACCAAGCAACCTACCCAAGGTGAACAAGCCTCCCAAGCCATTATACTTGTTCACCTGATGAAGGCCTCATCATCCAAAGAGAAGAAAATGAAGAGGCATAGTTTTAAGGTAGATCTGTCAAAGCCTATTGTGTTTCCCAATGTTGACATTTCAAAACTGAAAGGGCAAGCACTTATTGAATTCGGAGAACTATGTAAAGCCAAAGCAGAACAAGAAAGACAAATGGCTATTGAGAAGAAGAACTGAGTACTTTAGAAGGTTAAAGCATTATTGACATACATCCTACGTGAAGCTACCATGAATAAAGATGCTGCCATCCATCTGCAACTAGATGAATTCCTCACTCAATTAGAAGCATCAGGAGTAGACACATTTGAATACCTTAACAAATTGAAGGACAAAGAGCTAACTTCCAAAATGATTGAAGAAGTGCAGAAAGCCATTGCTATAGGTAAAGTCGAGCTTGTCGGATTCATTGCTAAGTTGTCCCCTCAACTCAAGCATATTCTTTATTTATTTCAAAAGCTCTGTACATTTTCATTATTTATTAAAGATATCAAGCATAAGACTGAAGCCATTGAAAAAGAGATCACCGATCTCTCCAATAAATTGACTATCGAGCCAAATTCAGTTCAGAATTTTTATACCAAGCTCCAAACTCTTATGGCTCAACAGTTAGAACTTAGGAATGAAGAGCACAAAATAAGGATGGATATCATGACTCTTCAGACCTTATTCATTCCCCACTTGTCCTCTGTCTAAGAGCAGATAAACTGAGCTACCCATTTATCCACTCAACCAGAGGAAGCACTTTAGATGGTTTGATTTCATTGTTAGCTGATATTTCAACTCAAAATTCTTTAATGGACAGTGTCAAGAATGCACTCTCCACCGCTCTCACCGACGCCAGTACAAAGTATAAATCCATTTTTGACCAGTTACCTCCACCAAATGGTAACTAGTTTTGATGTTTGTCAAAATGGGGAGTGTAGTATATATGAGGGAGTATACCGAGCAGATCAGAGTATCCGAATGTACAGGTGAATTTGACAGGGGGAGTAGTGAAAACAAAGTAGTGAACACATAGCAGTGAACATAGAGGATTGATCACAGAGCATGCGAACCAACTTATGTACATTATATTGATAAGGGGAGTATACATTTGGGTATGTTACTATTTATTGCTATCATTTAAGTATATAGATATTTGAGTTATGACTTTGAAAGGAGTTTTGTTAAACATTCCAAACTAATGTCAAAGGGGGAGATTGTTACCATTTACTAAGTTGTCATTAGTTTTATGTCCAAAGTCATCCTATATACTCTAGTCGGTTAATACTACTGAAATATTCAGTCGGTAAGTACTAAACCAGTCGGTTACAAATGAAAGACTAGTCACCGAGATGAGTTATACCGAGTTGTCTACTAAGTAATGTTCTATGTCTATTGAGCAGAAAAGAAGGTATACCAAGTAATCTGAACCGAGTAGAAATGTGTTACCAGATTCAATGAACCTAGACACATGTGGAAACGTGTTACAAGAATCGAGGAAAAGGGAACCATTGTCACATAGGAAATTGCACTTCAAGATTTTGTATGATTTTGAGGATATTTATCCAATAAAATAATTTCTATGGTTATTCATTCGATGAATCATTTTTGTAAGATCAAAGCATGAATAGATCACCATCCCAAAAGATCTATTTATACAAAATGATTTAAGGATCAAATAAGGTAACACATGTGTGATAGATAAGTTAAAAAGAAAAATCATGAGAAAGCACAATGTGTTGTGATTGTTATGACTGACAGAGATATTCAGAGGTCACCGAGAAATATTTCAAAGAACAGTTAAGGAACAGAGTAAATAGAAGGGTTTACTGAGTTGAATTGTCAATTACCGGAGGTATGCTATGAGCAAGGTAATTTCATAATGAGCACATAGTGTCTGCTATAACATTTCAGATGTAAAGTTGTAGATATTTGTAAAGATTTTTGATTGTATTATTTGAGTTGTAATAGAAACCTTTAACAGAGTAAAAGACTCTAACAAAGTCTATAAATTGTAAAGCCTTTAATCGGGTGCAACATTTTGTATAAGTGTTGTAAAATCCTTTAGTAAGGTAGATCTAAAGATCTTTATACTCCTAACAGGGTAAGCTATCAGAAATAGCTAAACATGTAGCTCTAACTGAGCAACCTTTATTATTGCAATAGTGAAGTTGTGGGTGTCATCCCCACCCCATTTTTTCTCTCTAACAAAGAGTTTCTGCGTAACCAAAATATATGTGTTATGGAGTGAAACATGTATGAATGTTATTTCAATGTTTTAGCTTTATATTATGCAGTATTCAGTTTATGCTTATCAGTAAGATTGTTTTTGAAGAAAGGTTTTGAAGTACTGATTCACCCCTCCCCTCTTAGTACATTAGCTTTCTTGATTGGACCTAACATAAATACTTTTAGAACTTTTGGAATATTAAAATTCTCCCATTTTGTATGAGGAAAATTGTATGAGCAATTTGTTGCATGAGAACAACATTCATGCTTGAGGATAAAAATAGTTTTTTTAAACTAGAGTTTTTTATGAATATGCATGGTTACTTCTCAAAAATACTTCAAAGGTCATTTTAAAAATCTCTCTCCTGTATTTGAGAAATTAAAATTTATATGCATGGTGAGAAGTTGTCAATAAAGCTAAGCACATACTTGACCCTTAAAGATGAAGGAATTAAAAATGACATTAAGTTGCTATAGAACAATATAAGAGGTATTGTGTCATGAGAGACCTTAAAGGGATCCTAGTTCTATGTTTTGCAGGTAAATGACATAGATAAACTCTCTCAATGAATGAGGTATTGGGAAAACTAATAACCAAATATTATGTGCTCAATTATTTCAGATACATATATTTCAAATGATTAAATCATTTGTGCAATAGTTTACTCAAAGAATCTACATGTGCAATAAGGGATGATTTTGACCTATACTCAAAACTATCAAAATTGTGCAAATAAGATCCACAAATCACAATCTTTCTAGTAACAACTAGCTTCATCTCTTATAGCTCTCAAATGAGCACATCATGTGCATAAACTTAATTGTCTTTCCTTCATGAGAATCACAAATTTGATAGATGATAGTAGGTTAGCAAAAAATTATAGAACAAAATGTGCTCTTCAACTCAGATACAATCAAGAAGACAAATTCTTTATTGAATCTACAACCTTTATATTATGTGACAGTATCAGTTTTTATTTCACAAAAAAGATTTGAAGAAAAGGAATATCATCTAGCTAGATTGTGATGTGAAATATGCTTGTTGTTGTAAAATATTGAACTCCTTAATGGGAACACAAAAATCGTCAATTTTGCCTTACACTTTCTTAGGTGGTGTGTTGATTGAATGCAAAATAATAAAATGTTACATAAATGGAATCCTATGAGCCCCATGGCTGCAACTAATCAATTCCTATAATAAAAAAAATATAAATAGTTAGTGAATTTAAGTCATTTGTAATTTAACATTTGATAAAAGCTCTTACATTTTAGTTTGTTATCTCATTTTTTATTCTTCACGTGTAATAATCCTAATTTGTACTATGATTTAAGAAAAATGTACACTCTAATCATGTCTTACACCTTGCAAAATGTATTAAGAATCTAATTTTATAGCTTGCATAACAATGGAAATTTAAGTATAATTTACAAAAATGAAAAAACTAAATTGATCACCTATATTACATGATGAATTATATTACTTTGGGTGAGAGATTTAAATGACTTCGCTATTAAATTTTTTCAATGCTCAACCACCTTAGGTATGGGGTAAATATGAACTTTCCTTACTGTATTTTCTCATCCATTACTCAGTCGGTTTATGTTGCTAAAGACAAAAATGTTCTTCCCTTTCATCAGGGGCTTATATCGAGATTGTATGATTTTCGTTTGACCTTGTCCCCTACTTGTGAGCCTTCCATAGACCCCTCTAGCCCTCCCTCTAATCCCACCCTGATTGTCGAGTTATCAAAAAAACCTAGTTTGTAAGGGTACTCATCGTGCTACCCTCCTACAAAAAGGCACTCCTGCTCATATTAACCCTAAATGGTCTACTAAAAACAACTCAAAGGCCTAGCCCCTTGAAGTCTCTACATATGATGTGTTGGAGTTTGAGTCCCCTTCTTTTGAGGACACTGCATCCTCTAGGTCCACTAATGCTTAATTGACCTCAGATGACCCTAGGAGAATTCTATCACCCCTTTCGTCCCTCATTGGGATTTCCTCCCCTCGCCTTGTCAATTCCCCATAGAAATGGGACCTACCTATGCTTGTTGATAAGGGAAATGAGCTTTTTGATGGGTACAACAAACAAGAAGCCATTATCCATTGGCTCCTTGCTCAACTCAATGTGGCCAAGAAGAAGATAAATAGGTTAGAGGCTCTTGCCGAGGCAAACACCAGAGCATCTAGTTGGGGGATGGATGAAAAAGACCAGAGAGTTTAGGTGGTAGCTAATGATTTGGTGGACATGTTGGAAAAGTGGGAAGGTATCGAAGAGGAAATCAAGGAGTCATTGCGAAGGTGAATAAAAATGAGGATGTCATGAGATGACCAAAGTCATTGAGAAGATATAGGGCAACCAAATATCCCTCAAAAGGAAGTTGGAGTATATATGTTAACTCTTAATGAGGAAATGGCTAGTAAGAATTCAATCTCTCTTTAGGGTATGCAAGAGGAATTTAATAGAAGACATGAGAAGAAGAGATTTCACATTGAGTTATTTTTGGCATTTGTGATGAAGCTGATTGTTTCTAGTGTGAAGGCTACCTTGGAGTCCCTTGTTGCGTCATATGAAAAAGGTTCTAATAAGAAGTTGTCATTCTTAGAGAAAGTGAAATTGTTGAGTTAGGACTGACAAATCGATTAACTCCCACAAAGTAGGCGATTAGTTCTCACCTTCGGTGGGTGGTTTGGGTTGCTTTTGGTCTCTATTCATTTGTTTATTTAGTTCTTAGTCTAGTTTTCTATTTTGGTTAGTTTTTGTGGTCAACTAGCTTTTGTTCCTTTTTGACAGCTAGTTTCCCTGATGGGTGCTCTCACTTCTTGTGAGACCCCTGGTTTTCTTCGCTTCTCTAGTTGTGTAATGGTTTGGGTGTCTCTCATTTTTTATCTAATTAAAACTTTTACATTTTTTAGAAACAAATACTTTCTAAATGGATTTTTGATTTCTAATTAGCTTAAAAAATTTGACAAAATTTGATTTCATGATAAAAAATACTTAGTGTAAAATTTAGAACAATCACTTGTAGCACCATAAAGTTCTTCAAAAGAACATTTTCTTGCCTATAAGAAATTGGAAACTAATATTTAAATCAAACTAATAAAAAATATCTATTTTTCTAATAAATACATGCATCAAATTCTATAAATTTATAGGACATTAAAAAAAAGAAAGAAAGAAAGAAAGAAAAGAACACAAGATCACCCGCAAAATAAGAGGGGAGAACATTTGTTGTTTTAAATTATATTACTCAAAATAAACGAACTTGATTAATGCAATCCAAAAACTGGAAAATTTCACTACACCCAAAATTCACCATAATAAAAATGTTCACTCCCGCAAACGATATCAAAAAAGCGCTCTTCCAATGCTTGAATTTCTATGGTGGATAATCTTAGTGTTTGCACATTGGTCTTTGTCTTCATATTTTTCCTCCCATGACCAATTGAACTCTTGAACATCCATACACTCTTATGTTTTCTACACTCTTCAAATTCCAATAACACTGTGGTAACATCTGTAATGTGAAGGTAGCTACTTTATCCATCTCCACAATTGAAAATACCTCCAGATTAGAAAATGTTCCCTCCCAAAATTCCTCTGGAAACTGGGTCATACGTGCTTTAGACTGGGTCGTACGTGCAATGCAGGTAGTTGTTTCAACATGGCACAGTTGAACAATTTAATGTAGCTCAGATTTGAAATTTACAAACTGAATTTTCTATTTGGAGTAATTAAGGACATGAAAGGAAAAGTTTCCTCAATTTTGACATGGCAGCTATGTCTTGGGATAGGCTTTCCATATCTGCTAGAGACAAATGTAGAGATTTCATCTGTTTCATGGTTCCCAATATTCCTTCACGAATTATTTCACCATTATTAATAAGTCCCAACCTTTTGAGTTGGTTTAGGGTCCCCAAATCATTAATTAAAAGCCCATCCCTTCTGTACTTATTCCACCTTATATTTGGAGAGTTCTTTGCATCTAGGTACACCGAAGACATAAGCTGTGAGATCCCATAAGGCATGCACTGTAGATGTTCACAGGAACTAACATCCAAATTTTTTAGGGAAGTTAGCTTAGAAATGCTGGATGGGAGTTCTGTAATACCAGATCCATAAGGATCTAATATTTGAAGATTTCTGAGAGCAGTGACAGAGTTCGGCAGTCTCTTGATTGGAATAGAGCGTAACCTGAGACAAACTAAATGCTTCAAACATCCCATGTTTCTGGGTAACGATTGGAGGGCTGTCCGTGACAAATCCAGGACCCTGAGACCGGTCAATCTCCCAATAACCTCGTCACGAATAGTTTTCAAAGAAATATATATATATTTTTTTTCAATAAAAATGGATTATTCCACTAAACTTTTTTATTAACATATATATATATATATATTTTTACACAAGATTCAAAACGCAAGGAAAGAACCCTGGGAAGAAAACCTTCACTCACAACTCATAAAATAAACCTATAGTATCTAGCAGATCAGTTTTTACACCACATGCAAAAGCACATACAAAATGCGGTCACACCACATATAATATCAGTTTTACATAGAGCCCATATAATTTTCAAATGTAGACTCCACAGTTTCTTTCAATGGAAGAAGACAGAATTTTCCAAAGCCCTGTGCCATGAGCCAAAAATTTTCCTCTCAAAAAAAAAAAGTATCAAAAAACCTTTGGAAAAATACTATTGTATCAAATACTATGAGCTCGAACACTCAATCCTCCATACAACGAACGTTTTCAAAGAAATATTACAAGAGGAGCAAGGTACGGATATTGGGCGCTCCGAATGTCTTTGAAACCCTAGTAAAACAATTGTCCCCCAATGAAATTCTAACGTCCCCCACAGTCATCAGCTGGGAACTCTCCTAAACCTCTGCGTGCCCGAAAGAAGCATTTTTCTTCCTTCTCAGCAATTTGGTGTGCTAAATCGTGCAATAAATCATGCATCCTAAAATAGATCACCTTTCCATTGTGATTCTTCTGGAATGGCTCAATAAGGCATCTATCCGCTAACAAATTGACATATATCTCTCCAATTTCGACAGGATTCGGCCCGGTCACCAATCCTTCTCCAATCCAGTACTCTGTAGCAACCCCCGTACGGATGACTGTCTTCTGAGAAAGCAGCGAGGGAGAAGAAGCACAACTGCAAGGAATCGCCATATCCTGCCACGTCGGCCAAAGCATCATAGCTTAATTCTTGGTCAATGCCCATGGCCAAAATTCTATCACTGTGTGGAAAAGCATGGAAAGAAAACAATCTCCAGCTATCATTCTCGGTCAAGTCTTGCATATGAATGATTGATTGAGGTGGAACACCCATCTGTGAGAGAACACTCTTACTTCTGGAAGTGGCAATGATGATGCTGGAATCGAGGTGTGCAAAGTGAGGAACACAAAGCTCCTCTAATAAGGATGTTGCATGTTTCCCAAACATCATCTAAAAACAGGGCAAACTTGTGTTTTCTCATGATTTGATTCAACCATGTTTTAACAGAGTCTTCTTCCCTGCTGTCCAATCTTTCATTTACTTGAAGAGTAATTTGTTTTTGACAAGCTCATTTCTAAGAACATTGAAAGATGGCTTTTGTGAAACAGTAAGCCAAAGCATCAAGTCATTGCAAAAGAGATTTTGTACCTGGTTACTGTTGAAGACTCGTCTAAGCAGTAGAGTCTTCCCGGCTCCGCCCTTCCCACCTATGCCGAAACGAGACACATTTTTGCGCTGCTCTGAATCAATTAGCTCCTCAAGTCTGGCGGATGCAGAATCTTGTCCGACAACGACTGCCCCCTCAATATACTTCATGCTGGGAGGGGGTGAAGAAGCGAATTGAAAACCTCCAGATGTTTGGGCAAGAAGTATGCAGATTAAGAGAATCCTTCATCTCTTTAATCTGTTCAAGTACTTGCCGATTGACGACATGCTGATGCAGTTGGTGCAGAAAGCAACGGAAGGCGTGGAGGCTACATGCTTCTCCATGTTTTTAATGAGTTTCCTGATCTTTCTACTCGTTCTGTAACGAGAAAAAAGATGATTGTATGAGCGTATAGTGCAGTGTTGGGTCAGATCAGATGCTTCCTCCAGAAGAGCATTCAATTCGTTCAACTAGATGTTGACCGTTGAGGGTAAAGAATGATGAGGGGATGTGCCCATTCTGCCAGAGTTCAAAGCTTTTCGATATTCTTTCATTTCCATGTTCAGCGATTGAATTTTGACAAGCAAAATTTTGAGGGCATCCAACTCTTTCCTGCATCTGATGGCAACATTGATGTATTGAATGATCTGATTTGCACCCAACTGAATGGCGCAACCAATCATTCCTGAGATGAAGCCAGGATCACCCATTTTTTGGCTACCGTAAAAAGAAAATTGAAATTCCAATGAAAGCCTTTTTCTTACGGAAAGCAAGAGAAATATAAATACATTGCAGCTAAAGCTCTGATAAAATGCAGCTAAAGCTTTGCCAAAAAAGGAGGACTTTCATGAAAAGCAAACTCTGTCTTAACATTCAATATGAAACGATATTTACTTATAGCTTTACAGAGACCTAGCTAAACAAGATTATTAGAAAAGGAAATACGTTACAGGTAATCCGTCATGGTCTCGGGTTGATGACAGCTCATGACTTGAATGCCAAAGGGTGAAAGAAGAACACCAACATCTAGCAAGGTTACTGCAACCTCATGTCATTTTACATTGGAAATGGCATATCATTAGCATGGACTTTGTTCAAGGTCTACCTATGTCAAGGAATAGACACAATGCCATATTTTTGGTAGTAGATAGACTCACAAGGTAGCTCACTTTATCCCATGAAACTTGACAGATGGATCACCCATTATAGCCTGTAGGTTTGTTTAGGAAGCTTTTTGATTGCACAAAGTGTTCAAAAAGATTATATCAGATAGAGATGTCAGGGTAAACCGCATTTGGTAGTAGATAGACTCACAAGGTAGCTCACTTTATCCCATGAAACTTGACAGATGGATCACCCATTATAGCCTGTAGGTTTGTTTAGGAAGCTTTTTGATTGCACAAAGTGTTCAAAAAGATTATATCAGATAGAGATGTCAGGGTAAACCTTGTTTGCAGCCTTAGGAACCCAGTTGAACATCCGTTTATCTAATCACCAGAAATAAATGATCAAATAGAAAGGGTAAACCAAGTCTTAGAGGATCTTCTAAGAAATTTTTTGGTACTTCAAAAACAAAATTTAAATTCCAATTGAAGTCTTTTCCTCACAGAAAGCAAGGGAAATTTAAACAAAAGGCAGGGAAAGCTCTGCCAAAAGACACAGACTAATCTAGTCAATCTTATGAAAAGCAAACACTATCTTAGCATGTGAAATGAAACGCTATTAACTTATAGCTTCACAAAGACCTTGTCAGACAAAAATATTATTAACTTCCGAAAAGTAAAAAGAAATATTATTAATTTCATTAACTCGCAATTTAAATGTTAGTGATTGAAAGTATACTATGGTTGTCAAGCACATGGTTTGATTTTCACAGGATAATTTTATTTTCAGTTTTTCTATACCCACGTGAAAAGAAGTTTTTGCAAACAAGTTATATATACACTTTTTCATGTTATTGGCATGTATGGTTGACAAGAAAGTTTTTGAAAAGATAACTGGAAAAGGATATTCAATTTAAGTTTGACTATCCAAAAGTTGTCTGAACTGTCAAATTTTAATTTTCCATTTCTTTACATGAGAAAGGAGCTCTCATATTTACTAAGTATATGATTGATTAATTAGATATATATCTTATGGTTATGGTCCAAGTTTAGGTGGCAAATGAGAGATAAATTTGTTGATATTTTATAATTATTTATTTATAAAAATATTTGTTGGATATTATGATAATTTTACTGCTTGATTATTTTTTGGCTGAAGTAGATTTGTATTTCCATGTTTATTATAAAAATATTAAAATATTTCATTCTTGTATTCTTCCTAATTTCTATATATATTAGTTGATAGAAAGATTTGATTAATTCTCCACAAATACTTTAAAGATCTTGAAAGAAATGAAAACCTCTCTGTTGTACTTGAGAAATTAAATCCATGTGCATGCTAAGAAGTCATCAATAAAGCTAAGCATATACTTGGCCCTTACAAATGATATGAAGCTATTATGAAACAAGAGATGTTGTTTCACGAGATGTCTTAAAGGGATCCAAATTATGTATTACAAGTACACAAGCTAGACAGACTTCAATTATTTAAGATACCTATAATTTAAATGATCTAACCATAGTTGACAAAATTACCACAAACTAGCAAAACATGTGAGTCAAAAGCCTTCCAAGTTACTTTTTGATGATTTTTTAAACAACATGCTATGATTTTTAATATTAATCCACTTAAAATTCACATGTTTTTCACAAAAAATTGCCTAAATGAGTATCTTTTTTCTTTTTTCATTTAGTGCTAAAGCTAAAAGTTTTATATGTTTTTAAAGCATTTTCATAAACAATAAAGTGCCAAACACTTAATTTCACTCTTAAGTAGTAAAATTATGAAATAAGCTTGCACCATGAAGATTTGTGTGGTTTCAAAGGCCTTAATTTGGTTTTAATGGCTTCCTCCAGATCCTGCCCCTCGACCTCACTAGGGACATTACCCCAAAACCCCATGAGAGGCACTACCCCTTGAACTCGTTAAGGTCTGTAAAGTCATAAATGGTATCCTTTAAAAAAAAAACACACTTGGCTTGGACCCACTTTGACAGTTATACCTAAAGTGTACCTAATTTGTATTTGATTATGCTCAATTTTAAAACTATTTTTGTTAACTTGGTGCATTATATAAAAAATCTAAAAAGTAATTAAAAACTCACACCTTCAAGTTCTTGAACCCTAAACCCCAGGCCAAAAATATGTGAGACGTTGTTGAACGCATTTTCCCAAATCTCCATTTATTAGGCATCAAACTTTGTGTGGATTTTATGGTTTTGAAAGGCATGGTCATATTCTTTTGTGTTTGTATAGCTAAGGTTTGAAGGTTGAATGTCTTAGAAATGGGGATAACCTTGGTGTTCTCACAATTCAATATCCAAAATAATTCATTCAAGCACCAGGCAGATTCAAGATACGTTTTAGAGAAAATGCAAATAATAAAGAATGCACTTTTGATTTCTTTTTTCAATCGCAGAGGATAAAGTTTGTAGCTCCACCACATATAAGAACACATGCAGTCCATACTTTCCAAGATTGCATTAGTTGATTACATAAAAGCTTGCAAGATCTTCCATAATGGAACCCTAGAATATTTTTTTTAAAAAGGAGCAAAAGGCATATAAGACCTTAGGATAGAACTAGAGGATACTGTATAACTACTCATGTAAGATAGTGCTAGCTATCCAACAATTAGATCTATAAAGATACCTGAACATTTTGAAAAGCTACCTTCAATGTTCCATGTAGGCAGTTCTGGGATCCACTTATATGGAATGAGAGGGATCTGTTTATATAAAATGGGAGGTTTTGCAAGAAGTGAACAACTTAGAATTTTTTTTTTAAAGAAGAGTTTCAATTTTTTATTCTAATTTTGGAAAATAAGATTATTTTCAGAATATTTTAAAGATTTTATCGTTATATAATTTTATTGAAACTTTAAATTTCTTAATATTGACTTTCATAAAACATTTGTATTATCATTAATCATTAACACATACACATACACATACACATACACATACATACATACATACATACATACATACATACATACATACATACTTCTTAGTATCTCCTAATTTTTTAAAATTGACCTTCTTCATGAAATCATAATTACAATTAGATTTTAAAAATATTTATTTAAATTGTGCAAATGTTTCATTTTACCTGAGACATGTTGTAAGTGACATGCATAATTAGTGGTCTTTCATGATGTAGAGGTAGGGGGTTCACCTAAACTCTCCTTAATACATTAGTCTTTTTTTTCTTCACTTTTCAAGGCTTAACAACTTGGCAACTTCCAAATCCTTTGTCAAACATATGGAAACACCTTAAAGTATGTGTAAATGACATGAATAAACCATTCAAGGAGCCCAACAACTTTAAATTTCACAAATTACAAACTTTCTTTAGGTTCTTCTACACAAACTACTTTCACTCCATGTAGCCTTCCAACTAGGAACAATCATTAATATCTTTTGATGTAGACCTCAACTCAAGATTGTGAGAGGATTCTTAGACACCCTTTATTGAGTTCTCAAAATTGGCATGGGTTACTTTGGACCAAACTCTTCAAAACTTGATAGTTATGTTGTGCCCAAGGGCTAATTAGGCTAGGTAGCAAGAGGGTTTATTGGTTTTATATGTTCCAAGACCCAAATCACTTTATAAACCCTTCAAAAATATCATATTTGACCTGCTTAGGCTTACTAAACCACCTCCCATTCATTCCCATGATTATTTTATCCATTCCTCATCCCTATGGGTCTAAAATGACTCAAACCAATGTAAAAACAAACTAGGGCATCAAGGAAACCATATCAAACTTAATCATTAAACCCTGCAACCTTGGAATATGAAAGAATAAATAAAAATGAACCAAAATATAGATTCTTAGACCTTTGAATGAGAGGAATCAAGAAATATATAATTTTATTTACTCACTATTACCCCAAACTTCTAAACAAGGCTGTTAGGAAGATTGACTTGTTAGACTCATTAAATGACATTTTCTTTAGGACTAGTAAGAATGGAAAAGTTCTATAATCCAATTATATTTCTAATTATATATGTTTTATACTATCATCATGTCTGTACAGGTTGTACTAAAAAAGTTGCAGCAAATTTGGAGGAAAACAAACTGAGAAAAATGGACGTGCAGTCACTAAAATGCCCATATCTTTTGCAAATCACAATGAAAATTACTCAAAAAGAAACAACATAAACTAGATTCATCCATTATCATCTCCATATGTATTCAAGCCTTTATTAGTCCATACAATAATGTACCATTCAGAGGAACAATCAGGAACATAAAAAAAATACAAATATTAAGGGTTTCATTGTTCCAAAGTTCCTCCAAATCATTCAACTTGTTTTACAAAAATGGAATTAGGCCCTTTTATTTTTTAAATTTTTTATTCCAACTATTAAAAACCAACTAACCAACTTATAAACCATCTTGACTCTTCAACTTCCCATTCTTGTTTGCAACTTTGCAATATGGCAACGTTTTTTGACAACATTACAAAATATGAGAATATGAACTAAAATGACTTATATTAAATTATAAATGTTCTATTATGGCCTTATTACATCCCCTAACATGAATCAACATGAAAAATCAGCTAAACCCCACTTACATCAAATTTTGACAACTTCCTGATAACTTTGCAGCATGAACCCAAAAGGGCTTCCTATTACATTGATTGACTACAAATCATTACAAAATAGTTCATAGAACATTATTTGACACAAAACAAAACATAATTTAAAAATTTTCCGCATGGAGGCATGTTGTCAATTAGGTACTCCTACAACATTTCACTTGGGCTCCCTAATTAACAAACTAATCTTTCACTTGATGTGTTAAACAATATAAATTTTTTGCATATAAATATTACTAATTAAATTATTGTAGTTAATTTTTTTTTGAATGAATTTCATTTTTCTAGATTTAGATATTTGAATACAATAACATGTAGTAATCATACTTCTTGTATAATGGGTATGTTTATAGGTAGTTATTGAATTTGGCAGTGTAATGAATCACAATATTTCAAAGAATTGTATATCATTTATTTCTTTTTAATGTAATGTATTATATAAGTTAGGAATCTAAATAAGGGGTTGGAATAAATTATTGACAAAAAAACCTAGCAAATCAAGGTTGTAAATGTCTCAAGGCAATCCACTTTCCTTGTCTTGAGTGAAATGTATGCATTACCACATCCTAGCATTCCATTGGTAGATGAAGCCTAGTGAAATACGTAGATTCACTAAGCATCAAACCAAAGAGATTGTGGTAACACCAAACCTTGATGATCAATATCATCAATATTTATCAATAGTATGTCCAATGTAAGATCCTTGGCAATGAGCACCACAAATACTTGGAATAATCGACACAACTTGTGGGTCTTACAAATTCTAGTTTAATTTATAATTATGCAATAAAATTGCATGGATGTTTTAATGTGAAATACCAATTTGAAATCCATGAGCCACATGTTTTTTAGGTGGATCAAGGTTTTTCATGTGTCTTGATAGCACGATATGTATTGTCCTTGAGGTATTCAAGAGTAGAAACTTGGTAAGTAATATCATGCTTTTTTGGTCCTCCAAACAATTCACAAGTTTCACAAAAGAAAGGAAGCAAATACAATCTAATTGATCAAATAGCTCTAATTACACTACCATCTAAAAATTCATGACTTTAAGATCTTGAAAGTAGACAATATAATCTTTGAGATAAAAATGCTTTGGGCTCCATCCAATACTCTTCCAAAACCTCTAAACTTAAAAATATCAGATGAAAAAAATTAACTCGATCAACCTAATGATCATGACTTATAAGCATAGAGAGAACATATTGAATATCAAACTAATAAGTATTTAAATAGGGAGTGCAATTCTTAGTTAATTTGAAAATCATAAAGAAATATACATGAAACTTTCTACAATAATGTACAAGCCATTTCACACAACATATAGTGCTAGAGGTACCACACATTGTTGACTGTAATGTCTAGTAACCTAGGATTATGTTGCGTGTACACTGGAGAGAACCCCCGTTCTTCCAATGGGAGACATACATGCTCTCTATCTTACATAGGGGTATATCATAAACAAGTAATGTTTAAAAAGACATTTAGACCTACCAAAAAAAATGAACCTACAATATTGCAATGAATGGGAATCCACAGAAATTAATATCTCTAACATCAGTTGATGTTATTTTAATTGTTAGACCTTGAGGTTTATTAGTTGTACAATCCCACATAATTTTGATCGATATTTGACAACAATTGTACCATAGGTAGTCAAAATGACCAACACATGGTTGTAATATCATTAGACCATGGGTTAGTATAAATCATTGCATAAAAATGGCTCTAATATAGTAGAAATGGTTAAAATTTTATATGGTATGTGGGAGCAATTGAGAGTCAACTATTTACTTTATAATTTATAATTCAATTTCTATAAAAAATTCCATTATTTTGAGATTGTTACATGATACCTTCACATATGTATACAAACTCTTAAGTTGTCTTATGTAGGGGATCAACCAAGGAAACCATGACCTTGGTGATCAAGACATATTCAAACGGTTCGTCAATAGGATACACGCTTCTCAAGTTATGGCCTCCTAAAGTTTGTACTCTTGAAATAGGAAATATAAAATTTATTGGACACATAAATAATTTGTAAAAGGGAGGGACATACATCATAGGGAATCTAGAAGGGATATAAGGTCAGCTACACCTTATTGGGTGGTTTTAGCCCATGGTTTTTTAATACTGTTTGACAGTTTCTTGTATTGTATCTCCTATATATGAGGTGTGTGAGATAGAGGTTGTGTGTAAGAGTCTTATGGCTATTGAGTTACGTATGAATATCTAATTAGTGGTACTCCTATGAAGAGATTGCTTTGCAAGTATATTGTAATCTATTTTTTATTGCTCAATAATATGTTGGGCAACTTTTGGAGTGTGGGGTTTCTCTCCTGAAAGGGTTTTTCCCATGTAAATCACTATGTTATGAGTATTTCTGTTAAGTTTTTGTAATTGTTGTGATGATCTATAAATTTTTTTGCATTACCCTCCTCTCAAGGTTAGTGTAAGAATTTATTCCACTACTTAACTTCCTTACAAGTGGTATTAGAGCTTGATCACCTTTGGTTTTGGTTGTGGGTTGTTGGGTTTTTTTAACTAATCTAGATTTGAGTGGGAGCTTGTGCAGAAGACATTATTTGATCTTGTTGTAGGAATTCTCAGATGACAAGTTTGTCAGAGAAAATAGAGGTGGAGAAATTTAATGGAATGAATTTTGAGATGTGGAAGCTAACTATGGAAGATTTGCTAATAGATCGAGATCTATGAGATGTTGTTGATGTGAATGTCCAAAGGTCCTTAGATCCTATTGCGACAACTTAGTATGATGTTATAGACCAAAAAGACAAGGCTCTAATCAGACTGTACTTGATAGACACTCTTCTAATCAATGTCAAAGAAGAAAACTTTGCAAAGCATCTATGGACTAAGCTTGGTGAAATGTATCAAATGAACTTTTTATTAACTCAATTTTTCTTGGGGAAGAAATTGTATTCCTTGAAGATGGAAGAGGGTGGACAAATTGCAGACCACCTAGAAGCATTCAATATGTTGGTGGCTCAATTAGTATCTATCAGTGTTGAGATGAATGAAGAGGAGAAATGCTAGATCTTGCTTTGTTTTTTGCTTGATTCATGGGATTCTCTTGTTATGGCTACCAGTAGTACTTTTGTTGTTTTGAAGTGTGAAGATGTGGTGGGTATCCTACTTGGTGAATAGATGTGGAGGAAGGTATCCCTTAGCTCAAAGGAAGCCCTAATTGTTCGTTGAAGACCTAAGGAGAAAGGCAAGAGGAATAAGAAGCACGATAAGTCCAAATCAAGAGGGAGATCAAAATCTCTTGGAAAGTCTAAAGTCATTTGCTGGAATTTTTGTAAACAAGGTCACATTCATAAGGATTGCAAAGAAGAAAAGAAGAAAAATAAAATTTTTGATTCTGATTCAGAGTCCAAGAAGGAAGATGGTGATGCATTCATTGTAGCTTTGGTGACTCATGCATGTAATGATGCCTAGTTAATTGAATCAAGTGCATATTTTCACAAGACTGCTAATAGAGATTTGTTTTTTGAATATGAAGAATTTAATGGAGGCAAGGTGTACTTGGGTGATGATTCACATTTAGACATTGTTGGTCGAGGTAAAGTGAGAATAAGGTTTTCTGATAGTAGAATAAAAATGATTAATGGTGTGCTGCATATCCTTGGAATGAAACAAAATCTGTTATCTGCGAGCAAACTGATAAATGCGGGCATGTGCAGGTAGTCTTTTCTGAAGCAGGATGTAAGATGATTAAGGGTGTTATGGTAATTGCTATAGGTGTTAGGTTCAACACTTTGTATAAGCTAGATACATACACTGTTGAGTGCAATAGCACCTCTGTAAAAGGTAAATCTGTGGAAGATTTGAGGGTTTCATCTTCAAGAGATAGAAATGGCTTTTGGGTACCTAACGCTGCTCTTTCTTCTAAAGAAAATTTACCTACAAAGAAAACTATGTTATGGCACCAGAGGCTTGGCCACATTGGAGAAAAGGGTCTAATGACCTTGAAAAATAAAAATCTTGTTGAAGGCTTGAATGATTGTAATCTTGACTTTGATTTCTGTGAGCATTGCATTTATAGAAAACAAGACCGTGTTCATTTTTACTCGAGTTCTCATTAAACTTGTGGTATTTTGGATCTTATTCATTCTGATGGGTTTGGTCCTGTAGACGTTCCTTCGATTGGAAAATCCACATATTATGTTTTAGTTATTGATGATTTTAGTAGAAGGACATGGGTATATTTTCTAAAGAGTAAATATGAAGTTTTTAGTCAATTTAAACATTTTAAAGAAATGGTTGAGTTGTAGACTGGAAAGAAAATTAAATGTTTGAGGATTGATAATGGTGGTGAATTTTACTCTAATGATTTTGATATATTTTGTAAAGACAGTGGCATTAACAAACATTAGACAACTTCGTATTCTCTACAATAGAATGTAATTGCAGAAAGAATGAATAAGACACTGATGAAGAAGGCTAGGAGGATGCTAAGTGGTGCCGGTCTAGAACAAAAGTTTTGGGCTGAAGTTGTTGCCACTGTTTTCTACCTAATTAACAAGTCTCCTACATCAGATCTTGTTGATAAAAATCCTATGGAAGCATGGTTGGGTCACAAGACTTCATTGAGACATCTTAGAGTTTTTGGTTGCGAGGCATCACATGTGCGAAAGGAGAAGCAAACAAAGGTTGAGAGTAAGGATGTGAAATATATTTTCATGGGGTACAGTTATGGTGTGAAAGGATACAAGATTTGAGACCCTGTTGCACAAAAGGTAATTCATAGTAGAAGTGTTATTTTTTAGAGAAATTAAGTCTCCTTTTGTTACATTATAGCCAAAATAGACTAAAAAGGAAGATGTGATTCAATTCCCTTCTACACCAGAAAGAGTTGAATCGAGACTCCTAGATAGGCAAGAAGTTGAGGAGAGCTCGTCTAGGTTTGAGTCTTCAAAAGGGGAGGAAGAACCTCCAACTTAGCTTGTTTGAAGGTCTACAAGACATAGACAACCACATGAAAGGTATTCACCTAATGATTGGAGATGTATTTTTTCTTTAAATACTAATGTGGATGAACCAAAATCTGTAGAAGAGGCATTAGGTATGAATGATGCAGAATCCTAGAAGATTTATATGGAAGAAGAAATGGAAGCTTTGAAAAAGAATGATACATGGGATCTTGTACCATTGCCTGAAGGATGGAAGGCTGTTGGTTGCAAATGGGTGTTAAATTAATAGATTGGTTTAGATGGAAGCATTGAGAAGCATAAAGAAAGGATTGTTGCAAAAGGCTACTCTCAGGTTGAGGGTGTTGATTATGGTGAGATATTTTCTCATATTGCAAAAATGACATCCATTTGATTTTTGATTTCTATTGCTACTGCTTATTATTTAGAGGCTGAGAAAATGAATGTGAAAACTGCTTTCCTTCATGATGATTTGGAGGAGGATATTTATATGACATAGCCGGAGCACTGTTTGGTGAAAGGTAAAAGTAATTTGGTCTATAAATTAAAGAAATCTTTGTATGGCTGCAAACAGAGCCCTAGGATGTGGTACCAGAAATTTGATACATATGTGTTGAGTTTGGGATTTGAACATTCTAAATTAGATCACTGTGTTTATTATAAATCTGATGGTGATAATTCCCTTTACATTGCATTGTATGTTGATGATATGTTAAACACTGGTAAAGGGAAAGGTATGATTTTAGAATTAAAGTCTCAGCTCGTTGCTAAATTTGAAATGAAAGATCTTGGTGCAACAAAACACATTCTTGGGATGGAAATTAGAAGAGATAGAGTGAACAAAAAGCTATGGCTAGGCTAAAGTAAGTATGTGAATTCAGTGTTATAGAGGTTCAACATGTAGGATTGTAGACCATTGTGTGTTCCTTTTATATTTGGAACAAAATTATCTGCAATAGATTATCCTACATCACCATCAAAGATGGAAGACATGAGAAAAGTGCCTTACCAAAGTGTAGTTGGAAGTTTGATGTATGCTATGGTCTATTCTAGACCAAACATCACTGACGATGTGAGATTACTGTCTAGAGATAGGTCTAATCCTAGTAGAGTTCATTGGGATGCATTCAAAAGAGTTCAGATATTTGAAGGATACCTTAAAGTATTCTTTGTGTAATCATGGTAATTCAGTTAGAGACATGATTTCCCTTGATATTCATGATTATGTGGATTCAGGATGGGTAGGTGATATTGATAGTAGAAGATCCACTAGTGCTTATGTATTTACTTTATTTGGTGGTGTGATTAGTTGGATGAGTAAGTGATAGGCTGTGGTTGCTTTGTCAACTAATGAAGTAGAGTATATGGCAGCTACTCATTCTTGTAAAGAAGCCATTTAGCTTAAGAGACTGTGTTTAGATATTGGAATAAAACAAGGAACAATGATAGTATATTGTGACAGTCAGAGTGTGATCTACCTAGCTAAGAACCTGACATTTCATTCTTGAACCAAGCACATTGATGTTCAGTATCATTTTGTCAGAGATATGGTCAAAGATGGTAGGGTGAAGTTGGTTAAGGTATAAACTTTGATGAATGTTGCATATTCTTTAACTAAGGCTGTGAGCACAAAGAAGTTCAGATGGTGTTCGAAGTCTATGGGCCTCATGGCTCTTAGCAATTGATTTATTGTGTTGATACTCCCTTTTCTCTTGCAAGGTGTTCAATAAGTGGGAGAATGTTGGTAAAATGGTGTCTCAACCTTGTATTTACATGAGGTTACTATTTATAGTAAGTTTTCATTTGGACACAAAATGGTGCGAAATTCTACCTGAAGCTTCTGGTTGGCTAGATAAGTATTCCGGTAAAGTTACGTCACAAGATCACATATAGTTTTGAAGATATTAAATTTTCCATTTTAGAGGGGTGCAATGAAAGGTCTAGATTTGATTTTGATGACTTTAGAGGCCTCTAAAAACTTTGAAAAGTGAGCATCAGTGATGTAGCAGCTTATGAGGCAATAAAGCACTTTGCGAGCTTTTTGACACTTCAAACGGTTCATCAATAGGGCACACAGTTCTCAAGTTATGGCCTCCTAAAGTTTGTATTCCCGAAATAGGAAATATAAAATACATCAGACACATAAATGAGCTATAAAAGGGAGGGACACACATCATAGGGAATCTAGAAGGAAGATAATGTTGGCTATAACTTATTGGGTGGTTTTAGCCCATGGTTTTGTAATATCATTTGGTGATTTCTTGTATTGTATCTCCTATATATGAGGTGCATGAGATAAAGGTTGTGTGTAAAAGTCTTATGGCTATTCAGTTACCTCTGAATCTTTGATTAGTGGTACTCCTATGAAGAGATTTCTTTGCAAGTATATTTTAATCTATTTTTTATCTTTGAATAATATATTGGGCGGCTTTTGGAGTGTGGGGTTTTTCTCCCGAAAGGGTTTTCCCCACGTAAATCACTGTGTTGTGGTATGAATGTTATTTATGAGTATTTCTGTTAAGTTTATGTAACTGTTGTGATGATGTATAAGTTTTTGCATTACCATCCTCTCAATGTTAGTGTAGGAAGTTATTCCAAGTACTTAACTTCCTTACACAATCAAACCAATTGCATTAATCCCAATAGTACTCATGTTCAGCACATAGTGTACATAGCTTATCCTGTCTACCCTAGTGCTTTTATTTATCACATGGCATTGCAACCTATCTTTCTAGATCTCTCATCAGATTTTATCAATTTGATGACTTATCCTATACTCAGCATCAAACCTATTTGTTTTAGGGTACATGTTGAGTGAATCCTTTGAGCAACTTATCTAATTGGCAACATATGTTTATCATAGAATTGTCAATTATAGCCTTGATTTTAGTTTGTCATCTAGGGGCACCTGTTGAGTGAATCCTTTTTTGGAAACAACAATTCAGGGAAACTAAGAGGAAGGGGGGGGGGGGGGTGAATCAATTTTCACCAAAATTTATCTAATCAAGCACAATCTCTGATCTGATTAACTTTAGGAAAGAGAAAGATAAGAAATTTGATAGCACAACACACAACATAGAGATTTTGATGTGGAAAACCCGATTAAGGGAAAAACCATGTTGGGATTTGAGACCCACAATATTAATACACCTTTTTAGAAGTATAATAATATTACAAAGGGGAATGCACATGCATTCAGGAACACTACCTAGAGCTTACTGCTCAAATACAAAAGGCCCAAAAGGCTACAACCTTAAGTGAAGGCTCACTGACTTACAAAATTTTGGAACAACAATCTGGAAGGAATGAACTACAAGAATAACATCTGCTAATGCCTGATGATAGTTTTGGTTAAGCACATATGTCTGATCTCCAACACACTCTGCTTGGAACTCTTCACCGGGGGATAAATTCGCTCATACACAACTCTCTGATAATGCAGACACAACCTTGACAATATCTTACTTCTCCACTATCTCACCAAACCACCAATTACACCAATTTATACAAGTCATCAACCTTAACAACAAGGGTGGCCAAACCCTCAAATCATAATTACAAAAATTACATTATATGATGCAAATATTGACCACCGAACCAATATAATGATATACATGATATATCATGGACCTAAAATTGAAATCTCCAAACATGCAACATGACCAAAAATTATGTGAAGATCAACCCCAACATTCTACACCACTAGGAATACCGCATAACATGAAGAACAACACCAATTCAATTAAATCACCAAAAACTCGCACAACGATCAATGCGGATCATACAAGAAAAAAGGACACAATTAGGAAACACCATCAAGCATGTTAGAATCATCCATAACAGTTGCACCAACACCGCGTATAAAATATTCATCTATCAACGTCTGAAACCGAAGAACACTCAAATAGTAGCAACTATCATGAAGAAAGTTATTTTCTAGAGCACCAATTCACGAACCACCTAAACTAAAGATACACATTAATATCTCAAGAAATCTCCCAAATTCACAACACAAGATATAATCATTCCAGAGCATACCATATCAAACATTAGAACACTGCAACACTGAACACTCAAAATAACTCCATACTAGAATCCACAACATGATCAAAACCATAAGATATAATCATGAAATCAACACTAAATCACCTAGAGATACTTCATTACTAAACTACAAATCTAAATCAATTCTTTGCAATCACCAGATTACCAAAGTATTTATTTGCAGCACCAGGACATAGAAATATGTTGAGATAAATGACAAAACATTGCTCTCAACAATATCCAACAATCTCCCCCTTTGGTATTGATGGAAACATATGGATGTAAAAAACAATAAATGCAAAGAGACAAATCAACAATGAATCAATACCAACAAACTCCCCCTAAGATCATCAGAGGGATATAACAGTTTTTCACATGCATCTCTCCCCCTTTGACATCAATGTCAAAGAACAGATCATGCTTCTCTCCCCAAACTAGATAATCTCTCCTCCTTTGATCATGCGTACAACTCAACAATATCCAAAAATATCTCTCTGTCAGTCACTTTAGACAAAATCATAATTCTAAACAATTGACCAATAAGATAGGCTATACCTCTACTGACACCAAAAAACATCTGCAAAAGAACTGCTTCCAATTAGCAAAACTATCTTCTCTATATCCTCAGATGATAAACATGAAACTTGATAAGATCCTTTACCTCAATGATTCATGCTGGTTCTCCCCTAAGAACTCTCATAATGCCTCAGTTGTACCACTAGCTTCGTAAATAGGTTCGATATAATCAATTATCTGTGCTCCATTAACTATACTGCATCAACCTCAGACTTACTAGAAAATCTATCATAAGATAGATTAAGAGGAATAGAAAAATATCTACTACTTCAAACCCATGACCTCCTTAAGCTTACAAACATCCTTAAGGACGTAGGCTATTACAATATTTACTCTCTCAACTTGCTCTCTAGAATCCCTTGACATCTTCTAGAGTTGTTACAACTCACGTTCTTGCTACCAATAATCTACTCATAGTGCTCTACTTTCTTCCAAGGAATTTCTGACTCTTTAAACTATTTATGCAACTAAAAAATATTAGATTTCCATTTCCAGATAAATACCTTATATACCAGATTAGAAATTACTGATGAAAACACTGCTCAAACAAACATTGTCTACCAGATCTTCCATCGATTACCAGATGCAACACAGGAGGCCATAAATAAGGAGCTTCATATCTTCTGCACACTTAACCATCTGATACATTAAATACACTTTACCCTACACCTTCTAGAAACCCTGCATAATACAAAGATCATCTGCAAATCAAATCAAAACCTTCCAAAATTCTTTCCAAAGCACCTGCAAACACCAAATACACCTCTACAATCCGTCTGAAATAGACACCAATCTCCAACAAGGGCTTTATAAATTTTTCATGAAAAATTTCTCCAAGGCCAAAGTGCCTTAGATCAGTTACTGGATGAGGTTCTAGCATCAGAATCAGGTGTGGACCCATTTTCTGCCTCCAATTCACTCTTCTTGACCCATTTCTTCTTAAACTTCTTTCTGATTTCTTCAACCTTCACTTTACCCTTATCACTAGATTTGTGTTTGTCTACCAGAGCATTCTTATTCACATTCATGTTTCTACAATACTTAGCACTATGACTTAATTTATTGCAGGCATAGCAAACAACATTTCCTTGCATAGGCTTGAAATTCATTTGGTTTCTCCTTGGTCAACACTGGTTAGCAATATGTCCAAACATTCCGCAAGTAAAACATCTCTTATTCTAGAAATTATTCATCACTTCTCTACACATGTTTGACTTATGACCAAAGTTGTTGCATTTGAAATATTGATCGGTAAAGATAGAACCATTATTCACCACATTATTTATTTTATTTCTGCACTGACTAGCCATATGGCTAAATTTATTGCAATTAAAACATCTATAATTGAATTTATAAGCATTAGGTTGCCTTATTGGAGGCCTTCTTGAATTATTCTTCTACTGCACTGACTTGATTTTATCATGATCAGATTTGGAGCTTCTACCTTCATGAAATCCAAGACCACTAGTATCATTATAACTCTTCTGAATTTTAAGCATCTCATCAAGCTTAGCTGAGCTAATGTTGAACTTCTCCTTATACTCATTAGTAGTAGCAAGTTCATCCCTAAGAATAATAAGATGCCTTTCAAGCTCTTTCTCATTGTTCTTAGATTGTAATAGTTTAAGTTTCAACTACTCATATTCATAATTAAGGTTGTCGAACTGATAAGATCTATCATTCAAGGATTGTGTAAGGTTCTCCTCATTCTTCTTTCTTGTCTCAATCTCCTTTGTCAACTCCTTCACTATAGACTTCATCTCATGCTTCAGAACAACATTGTCTTCAACAAGCTTCTCAGATTTTTCTGTCTTATGCTTCAGGGCTGCTTCATCAATGCTTTGACTCTCTTTCACCTATAGCTGATCAACAAGTTCTCTCCTCTTTTCTGTGGACTTACTCAATTTCTCTTTTAATGTTTCAATGAAATTTTCTGCATTCTTAAGGTTTTTTTCCAATTCCTAAACTTTAGCTATAAACTGATCATGGTCATCAAGTACAACAAGTAATTGTCATCTAAGACCACTTGAATCTATTAAGACAGCTTCCTGAATCACCCTCAAGTTGTTAGGCTTCTACCGGAGGAACTCAACTCTAATGCCAATTGTTGAAAACAACAATGCAGGAAAATTGAGGGGAGTGGTGAGTCAGTTTTCACCAAAATTTATCTAATCAAGCACAATCTCAGATCTGATTAACTTCAACAAAGAGAAAGATAAGAAAGTTGATAGCATAGCACACAACATGAATATAATAATTCCAGAGCATACTTAATCAAACACTAGAACACTGCAACATCGAGCACTCAAAATCAGCCTCCATACTAGAATCCACAACTTGACCAAAACATAAGATATAATCATGAAATCAATATTGAATCAACTAGAGATACTTCATTACTAAACCACAAATCCAAATAATTTCTTTGCAATTACAAGATCACCAAAGCATTTCTCTACAACACCAGAACACAAAAATATGTTGACATCAATGACAAAACATTGTTCTCAACAATATCCAATGTCCTCTCAGCAACTTATCCAATTGACAGTGTATGTTGATCACATAATTGTCAATTTTTGCCTTTTCTAGAACTAGACGTGTTTCTAATACACAGATGCACTTTTCCTCAACACATACGTGTTTTTTCATCATAGATGTGCTTTAACAACACAAATGTGACACTCTTTTATATAAACTTGTTTTTAAGCATAGATGTGTTTGTTTATCATAGACGTGAACATACCTGACACTAATGTGATTAAATGCGTATACATACTCCTAGCCTACACAAGCGCATCTATTCATCACAGATGTGCTCAAACCAATCCTAGATGCGATTTTGACATAAATACTGATTCTGTTTTTTTTGTAAAAATACTCCTATAATGTATTAAAAGCACCACAAATGCAAAACATACAAAGAAAGGTCAGGGTACATACCGGATCACCCATGTAATCTGGTCATTTGAACCATCAAACACGATTGAATTTGTGAAGCCTCTTTGCCATCTCTCTTTTACCATTGAATGCTCTGTAGGTTCTCTACTTTTCTTTGATCTACTGAG
Source organism: Cryptomeria japonica (assembly GCF_030272615.1). Taxonomy (NCBI): domain Eukaryota; kingdom Viridiplantae; phylum Streptophyta; class Pinopsida; order Cupressales; family Cupressaceae; genus Cryptomeria; species Cryptomeria japonica. The sequence continues at coordinate 806,333,785 of NC_081409.1, forward strand.
TGTTGTGGATGCCAATGAGGATGTTTTTCTTTTTGCCTGCATATATAAGCTTCCTAACCCTAATCTTCCATGTGAGTCTTTTTCTAATTTAACTTTGTCATCCTATCCTGTCAATCATTTCTTGCTTTTCTTTTTTATCGAGATATTGCCTTCACTTTTTCGATTGAATCTCTCGAGGGGGTATATCATTTCTGTCTTGGGACAACTTTGTATTATTTTATCTTATCTTCTTTGAGCCAACTCGACAAGATGCATTGTCTCAAAGAGGGGCAAAATATAGACACCTAAAATTGTCCTGCTTAATTAAATTTATATTTTATTTACTTAATTGTTTTATGCTAAGTCTTCTATTAATTAAATAAAATTTGATTTATTTCATTAATTCATTTATCCTCTTCTCCTTTCCCCTTTTAAATAATTTTATTTATTTATTTAAATTATCTCCCTAAATTAAATAATTTTATTTTATTTATTTAATTGGTGCCACTTCCTCTATTAATTAAATAAATATTTGTTTATTTAATTAATTCATTAATCTTTTTTTAGTCATGACATGTGTCATTCATCTCTTAATTTTTCTCTACCTAATCCTTTCATTATTTTATTATTTCCTCTACCTACCCTTCAATCATAGTTGACCATTTATTTCTTTCACCTCTTAATAGTATCCCTCCATTTTATAAAGTATCTTCTATATAAGAGGATTCTCTCTCTCTCTCTCTCTCTCTCTCTCTCTCTCTAACACCTAATGTGTCTACCTATTCAATCGTTATGCAATCAAGCCTTCTTGTAATCAAACAACTTCACAACCATAATTCGTTCTTTGTTGAGCTCTTGTGCATGTATATAAAACCTGAGAGTAAATATATCAAACAAGATCAATCAAGATAGGAGACAATGGAGATAAAAACCCTACTTGGCATGTGAATGGTATTGTTGTTCAGTTTGTTGATTTTCACATTCTTAGGTATCTTCATTGGTGTATGGTGAATGTTTTATTGTAGGACTAGGGTCTATTGTGGTTGGATATTTGTGGTTTTGCAATAGTTTATAATCATCATTTTTCACCATTTATATTTTGGCACACCCGGTGGGACTCTTATGCCTTTGTTTCTAACTTTTGTTGGATATTTTAAGCTTTTTTGTCGAGTTGCAAGTCAGGCCAGTGACGATTTCAAATTATTGCATGTCTGCGACTTTTATTTCTATGTCTATGTTCAGAAACTGTGTCTACGTCAGATATTTTAGTGTTTGTGTTTTCAATTAGTTTTGCAGGTTCAGGATTCTATTTTCATGTCTAGGTTGTATATTTCCATGTTTTTATTCATAAATCACGTTTGCATTTGGTGTTTTCACATTTTTATTTGTTTTGTGTTTTGCAGGTCTCAATCTCCTCTTTTAGCATATGCTTTTAGTCTTTCTACATGTACGACATGAAATCACTTCTGGGTTTTGTCTTTGCACATTTTAATTTTTGATTTGTGTTTTGTAAGGCTTTCAAATGTTATAACAAGAGAACTAGAAGGATCATTGAGAGTGCAAATGTGAAGGTAGATGAACTCTCTAAGAAATCTGATGAGACCAGCAGATCTGAACCTGAGAAAGATGAAGAAAAACTTATGTTTATTGAACCAGAAGTACAAAAGAATGATGAGAAGGAAAATGTAGAAATAGGTGCTCAACCGGTAAATGAAGGAAGCGATGAAGAAGATGAAGAACATGAAGAAGGAGACACAACAACGAAATTGGTAATACCAAGGTATGTTATATTAAATCATTCAAAAGAATAAATTATAAGAGATAAAAATACTGGTGTACAAACAAGAAGGAAAATCAGAGAAAACCCCTGTTTGATTTCTACTATTGAGCCTAGAATAGTAAGAGAGGCATTGAAGGATGATGATTGGATTAATGCTATGAATGAGGAATTGGATCATATAGAGAATAACAAGACATGGACACTTGTTCCCAGACCAGAAGACAAGAATTTGATTGACACTAAATGGGTCTTTAGAAACAAGTTGAATGAAGAAGGCAAGGTTGTGAGGAATAAAGCATGGTTGGTATGCAAATGTTATGCACAAGAAGAAGGAGAAGATTATGGATAAACCTTTACACCGGTGGAAAGATTGGAAGGAGTAATAATGTTACTTGCTTATGCTGCATTTAAAGGCTTTAAGGTATACCAGATGGATGTTAAATCTTCTTTTGTTAATGACATCCTTGAGGAAGAAGTGTAAATAGAACAACCAGATGGATTTGATTTGTCTGAGGATAAAGATATGGTTTGAAAGTTACATAAGGCACTATATGGATTTAAGTAGGCACCGAGAGCATGGTATGAAAGATTGCATGCACACCTAATCAAGATAGGATTCCAATGTACCAGTGAGGACATTAACATATATCTTAAGACTAATGGAGAGAGAGTGTTGATAGCTGAAGTATTTGTAGATGATATAATTTTTGGAGGTGATGATGATTTATGTATGGATTTTGCTGAGGAGATGAAGAAAGAATTTGAAATGTCTCTTATTGGTGAGATTAAGTTTTTCATTGGTTTGTAGGTCCAACAATTGGATGGTGGAATTTTATTTGTCAGAGTAAGTATGTAAAGGAAGTGTTGAAAACATTTGGCATGGAGGATTGTAAACTGGTTGGTACTCTAATGGTGACATGTTGTAAATTGTCTAAATAGGATGATTCACCCTCTATTGATGAAAAAGAATATAGGTCCATGATTGGTAAGTTGCATTATGTTGTTCACAGTAGGCCTGATATTGCACATGTTGTTGGTTTGGTTGCTAGATTTTAGAAGGATCCCAAGGAGACCCACTTGGTAGCGGTGAAAAGGATATTCAAATATCTGATAGGCACAATGGATTATGGCTTATGGTATCCTTATAAAAATAATTTTTCTTTGGAAGTGTTTACTGATGCAGATTGGGCAAGCAACGTTGATGATCGGAAAAGCACTACCAGTGGAGCTTTTCTTCTTGGAGGTAGATTGATTGCCTGGACAAGTAAGAAGCAAACATGTGTATCACAGTCAATAGTTGAAGTAGAATATGTTGCAACATCTATGAATTGCACACATGGAATCTAGATGAGACATGCATTGGAAGGTTTTAAGCAAGATATGTATGAACCGGTGATTATTTATTGTGATAATACAAGTGAAATTAATATTTCAAAAAATTATGTATTACATGCAAGAACTAAACACATAGAATTGAAATATCACTTTCTTAGGGAGAGAGTACAAGAAAAACTAGTCAGAATGGAGTATGTGACAAGCAAAGAGCAGCTAGTAGACATTTTCACAAAACCATTGCTGAAGACTACCTTTGAGTACCCCAGAGGTAAATTAGGGGTTAGACCCCTATACAAGAAAAAATAGGATGAAAGAGATGCATCAATCCAATATTCTTATTGAACACTTTTCACTATGGATTGATGAAATGATGGCTACTTCACAGGGGGATAAGCTTAGATGAGATTTGTAGAGATGTTGAAGACAACGATAGTAGATTTGATGACCGATGATGCATATGCACTTTTGGCATTGTTGTCAAAGGGGGAGAATAAGAAATATGATTGGGGAGAAGAAATATATTAGCCTAAGGAGGAGAAGATGTGTAACAGAAAGGGGGAGAAGAAATAAAGATTTAGTTCTAGGTGGAGAAGAGAAGAATTGACAGAAGAGTGAAGTGCAACGGAGAAGTTCCAGAACTGAGTAGCATGATTTTAGTTGAATATGTTGGTGTTGCCATCAATACAAAAGGGGGATAATGTTGGCATGATTGGCATAACCGATGCAGATGAAGAATGATGACTGAACTGGGAAAGGACTATTTGTGATGAAGAGATTGAGATTGCATGATTGGATGAATTTGATCAGTTATTTGTGTTATCATTGATGGCAACTTATGTTTACTATGTTGTATTTTGTCATCTTAGTCTTTTTTGGTCTACCCGAAAGAGCTTGCTGGTAAAGAAATAGGAAATTGGGAATTAGGACCTTAACCGGTAAACGAGGAAATGTTTTGATTAGATCTAGCAATTGGTGATGATTGAAGTGTTGCAGTTTGGAATGTGAGTTTGTATCATTGTAATATGTATATGACCTGAACCGCATCATGTTTTGGTTACCGAAAGTCATGTTTATGATTTCTGTTGTATTTTTGCTAGGGTTTAAGGACCAATAAAGAATTCTCTTAACTGGTAATGTTTTTTGGTGTGGCGGTGATCTATGTATCAAGTTCAAATGTTGGAGGTGACATGGCACAACCCACATAGATGGATGAATTGCTGTTTTGGCACGTTTGAAGATGGACTTTCTTGAGAAACAATGAAGTGCTTAGAAGAGTGTTCTAAGGGTTTGATTTTGTATCAAATCGAGTTACTGTGATGAGTTATGATCACTCAACGGTTGATATTGTCTTGTAAAATATTGTAATGATCTATATGATGATCTGATATGATCTAAGATGATCTGTATTGTAAATTCTTGATGTATCTAGGGTTTAGTAATTGACCTAGTTGTAAAGGTTATTTATGTCGGTTTAGTTGATGTTTTTTGTGTCGGTGGTTTTGAGAAGAGTGTGAAGCTGAACTAGAGTGTAGCAGATTTGGAGAAGAATTAGATCTGATCAAGCAAGTAGCTAAGTGATATACCTAGATCATTCACTGTTGTTCCCTAATAGTTGTAGTAGTCAAAATCCCTTAACCGTGTAGGTCCTAATAGGCCTTACATTGTAAATCCCTTGACAGGGTGGCTCAACATCTGAGTTCTAAATCCTCTTGCGAGATTGATCTTGATAGGTCAAAGCTCCTAACAGGGCTCATCATCTAAATCCCTTAACCGGGTGACTCCTAACAGGGTTTTCTCCTAACAGGGCATCTTTGTAAGCTCCTAACCGGGCTAGGTTCCTAACAGGGTGTATTCCGAAAGAATGCACAATTTTTGTGGGTACCAATTCCCACCGTTGTTTTTCCATATTTGGGTTTCCATGTGAAAAATATGGTGTTCATATGGTGAATTCTTTTATGTGTTGTTATATTTTACTTTCAGTTAATGCATGGTTAATGAACACTCAATGTGTAAACTTGATAAATCAGATCAACAGATGGTTATCAGCAGACACTAGTATTGGTAAATGGTTTTGTTGTTGGTTATTGTTCGATTTGGTTAAAGTTTTATAAGGTTGAATTTCATATTTGAATTTGTTGTTAATACTGATTCAACCCCCCCTCTCATTATTAATCAGATCCTCTAAGATTAACATAGTTATCTTTAAATTTTCTAGAGGGTTGTACCAACTTAATGTAATTCAAAGATAAAACATTTAACTAATGGAAATCTCCCATGTGATTCAAATTATACTAAGAATGATTTTCTATAGTGTTCCATAAATTCTTTGGGATAGGGAGTAAGTTTCGAGATGGCACTATTTAAAAAAAAATTGAAGATAATGAAGAGATAACAATCAAAATAATGTATAAAAAGTAATGTTTGAAGGATCAATTTCATAGGAAAATAAATCCCAATTTATCATTTACGTAAACAATATGAGTATAAGAAACTAAAATCTATATAGAATTGTCTTGATATATTCCTGAGGAGCTCATCAAGCAAAAGATCATACTCCTAGTTGTATTGTAGATGTGCAAAATGGTAGCTATGGTGATGGACCATCAAATCTTTGATGTTGACATATATGATACAAGCATAACAATAAGTTACTCTGAGTCTCACGTCAAAGAGAGAAACATATTAGTCAAAATCATGTGTTGGGCCAAAGTACTTAAAGCACCCATGCTAAGTGGTGTAAAATGAAGGGTTAAAATGACTAATATGCACTTTTTAATTTTGTACCCACAAAATTGTGAGTAATATCTTGTCAGTTTTAAGACTCCAAGTAATCCTCCCCTCTCTCAATATACAGTAAGTGGATCCTCTACCAAGTTATAATTATTATTACATAAATCTATGAGAAATGATTATTAAAGTAATGACTATCATGTATGCAAAAATTATGATAATTCAAAATATGTAGGTGAAATCTCACCCTAAAAAGTAAATTTAACCTGACTAAATTCATTTACTATTTATCTTTGGACGAACCTCCATACCCTATTCGAAAGCTCCAATTTTCGCATAGGCTAGGGGATATTGACATACCTTTACACCTACTAATCACATTTTGTCAAAAATATCTAAACATTTTTCATCAAATGTATTTTGTGCATATCCTACAATCAAAGCATTCCATTTGACCACATTTCTTTGAGGCATCCAGTCAAACATCTCACACGTACACTTCATCTATGCTTCCACATTTTGCATAAATGTCTGTCAGAGCATTTGTGATTGTAATATGCCCTTCCATTGACTTGCTCTAAAGGAAGAGGATATACGTCATGACAAGATTCAAATGCCTAATGGATGTACTCCCAGTGCACTCGATGATATAGTCTACACCACCATTAGTTCTTTCAGTAATCACCTGTGAAAGCAAAAGAAATTCATTAATATTTTTTATATTTTGATATAATAGAAGGGTGAAATCCATAGTGTCCACGATAAAATATTACTTTCTATTCCTTGAAAATTGATCGAGCACCTCAAAGTATGTGATCAAAACAATATTAAAATAATTGGAGTTAACAAACCTTTTGTACAGGATTCTAGTGGTCTTTTGGGTTTATACATTTCGTTCCTCTAAATTGCTTTGCTAAGAATGAAAGAAAAGAAAACAATGAGAAAAACACTGAAAAAGAAAGTGCAACATTGTTAAATATAATGTGCATCAAAGTATTCTTCACGCAGCTTTCTCAAATCTTCCAGGATTTATATCAATGCCTATAATTCCAGAAACCCCAGCTATTCTTGCTCCTTCAGCAGCCTTAAGAGGAAAAAAAGCACCATCCTTAAGAGGAAAAACAACACTAAAATAAGAAATTTGATGTCTCCACAGTTGACAATTATCGAACATAAAAGTTTATAAGGAACTCTTAAAATGTCCTATCGCCCCCTCATAAATATTTGAACAATTTTTTCCAAAAATTCATTAAAAGAATTGAATCCCAACACAATACTGCTATTGAGTATCCCTTCTTTGGTTTGGTCACATTTAATGTAGCACCCATCCTTGATTTTAGTCAATAAGTGTAACTAAATGTATAATACACATTGAACAATACATGGGGATATCAATTAGCAAATCATGTTGATATAGCATTGGAAATAACACAGCTTAGGATGTAGGCTTTGATAAGAGGAGCTGCAGGATTTATTTTGGCAACACAGGCAGCGTGTATAACTGTGTATTGACTAAAAGTGGATGTCCTAATAAAGTGATAAATTTCTCTCACTAATCATAACCCCTCTCTCTGGATTAGCTTTTAGCAAGTCACACAAATTGCTCTCTTGTAATTTGTAGTGCTTGCACTCTCCACACTCTCCTGTAAATACATGTTGAACTCTATTTATAAATATTGCGGGCGGTGATGTGAGGACGATGAGATATGAATTGATCACAAGATTTGATTTTATCACATATCTACAAGAAATCTGTTTTGATTCAGAATCTGCATACTATTTGCATACTATTTCCCAGCTTGTCGATAGTAGATAGGATGATATCATGCCAAACATCGTGACTTCACAAGCTAGTGCATGACATTTCCATGAAAATCAACTCCAACATTATTAAATAGATATGTTAGAGGATAGGAATTGGCATGGCTACAACTACAAGGTCTTTGTGTTTACACATATATATGTAAATTTTAATCATAATATTAGTTCATATTTAATGGTTAAAAATATTTTATATGTATATATATATAAACAAACATTTAGATGAATTTGATAATTGTTGCATTTTAAAAAGGTTTGCAATACATGCATCAATTAGAACAAAAAAAAGAAGGTGATTTAAACATTCCAAAAAGAATTGGAATATGAATTCATAGATAAATTTTCATCTTAATGTCCCCTTATAGTTGCTTTGAAGGATGTTAGTTCATGGGACATTTGATGAACAATATATTATATCTATTTATATATATATATATCTAAAATCTAGTTTTGCACAATAAAAAATAAATCATATATAGAAAATCAAAGGCGAATAAATGCTCTGTGATACATTTAATATGGAATAATGATCTACCTAAAAAAAGAAAATTAAGTTGGTTGTAGGGAAGGGTGTTGCTTTAGATTATTCATCTGCTGTTGGAGGTGGCTTGGGGGTGTCGGGGATGTTTGATCCCTGGTTTTGGATTGTTTTGTTATTGTGTTTTGTGGTGTCGGCAGGGTAGGGAGGGATCGCGTTCGGGAGCTTGCCTTGGGAGAGGGTTTTCCTTTCCTATATCTGCTTGGGGTGTGGGTTTTCTATCAGTCATGATGGCTGGTTCGCGGGATGTGGCTTCACAGGTATCTCCTAGCTTGGATTTTCGAGCAACTTTGGGTTCAAAATCCTCAAATCATTTCATCAAGACTTTTGATAATAATCTCTTTGCTCCCGATTCTAAGGTTGCTGGTGCTGGTGTGACCAACGGTCTCGGATTTCGAAGATTAATGGTTTTCTTGAGAGATGCAAAGAGAGGATGAAATTGGTAATTCCGCCTGAGATGATTGCTGAGGATGCTAAATATTTTTCAAAGCATTCACTTTATTGCAAATTTTTGGGGATGAGGGTTTCTCAACAGTTTCTAGAGAATTGGGCTCAGAGGACTTGGGCGTTGGAAGGGCAAATGGATATTATGTTGTTGGCAAACAATTACTTCATGGTTACATTCAATTGCATGGAGGATCACAATAGGGTCTTTGAGGGAGGTTCGTATTTTCATGACCAAGTGGGGTTGTCCATCAAACCGTGGCATGCGATATTTAACCCTTCAGAGGAGCTTCTGAATCATGTCCTCATGTGGGTTTGATTACCTTGATTTTCAGTGGAATGTTGTCGGGAGGATGTGTTACGAATTTTAGCTTTGTTGCTTGGGAAGCCAATTGGATCCTCAATGCAAACCTTGGGGAGAAAGGTACTGACTTTTTCTTCCATCTCTGTTGAAATTGATCTTAGTAAGCCTTTGCCAGATGCTATAGATATGTGTGCGGGCTCTTATTTTGGGTCCAACAACTTGATTATGAGATTTTACCCTTTGAGTGTCGCCTATGTCATGAGTATGTTCATTTGCAGTGCAAGTGGCCTAGGTCTAAATCGATCAAGCATCAGCCTCAACAACCCTCTCATAACCTTGATGGAGTTGATAAAGGAAAAGCCTCCATGTTTGGCAAGGCTATAGGTGCAGATGGTTTCTTTCCAAATAGGACAAGGAACAGGAACCGGGGTTAGAAGAGGACTTTGTAGGAGAGACAGGAGGAGGATACTTTTAACAGATTTGAAGCTTTGGATGATCTTAGCCAACAAGAGGTGAACTCAAGAATGCTTCTTTTGGATCAAAGTGTGGTGGAATTGGTTCCTAATAGTGCAAACTTTGATATTACCCAGGCCTAACATGAGGTTGGGAGTCAACAAATGGATACACATTAGCACCTAGTGGCTCAAGAGGGACCCATCTTTGGTAATGAATCGAAGATCTCCTGTAGCACAAAATTTGGGGTTTGCTGGGGTTAAAATTAATAAGATTTCTTTGCATCTTGGCCTTCTTCAGAAAGACATAAAAAAAGGACCAACGAAGAAGATATCGAAGGCTGGCAAAAAGGACTTAGATAAGATCAAATTGAGGGGAGAGAATTTGGTTGAGTTAGGGTTAGTAAAGACTCTGGATTCTCATTTTTCTAATCTCCTAAAATGATTTTTCTATCATGGAATGTTACGGGCTTGAACAGTGGCCCTAGACAAAAATTTGTTTGGGAGTTGATAAGGAGTCATTCACCTGATGTCATTTTCCTCTAAGAAACTAAATTATCTATGGAGAGTATGTTTGGTATGGTGCCAAAGCTATGGGGGAGAGGAAAAATCTAGTGTATTAGGGTAGATGGCTCCTCTGGAGGTGTAGCTTGCCTTTGGAACTATCTACGGATTCGGCCTATATGGTGGGTTTCTTCCAAATCATCCTTATATGGGATTTCTTCTAGTCTTGAGACTGGGGAATACATCTTGCTTACTGATATTTATGCCCCCACTGATCTTCATGGTAAGAAGAAGTTGTGGTCTAATATTACTTTTACACATAGGTTATTTCCTTTCCATCCATGGATTATGGCAGGTGATTTCAATGCTATCTTAGAGCTATGTGAGAAGAAGGGTGGTACTATGCGGTTGGAGCCTTCTTCCATCCTTCTTCAGGATAGTATATCAGATGTGAATCTTGTTGACATCAAGATCATTAATGGTTTATTTACTTGGAACAACCAGAGGATAGGGGAAGATTGGATTGCAGAGAGATTGGATTGCTTCCTGGTTTTTGGTTTTTGGGCTGGTGGGGGGTGGTCCACATGCTCTAAGATCATAGATAGAGAGGATCGAACCACTGGCCCATTAAATTAGTGTCTTCTTCTGCTCGAGTGGATTGTGCACCTTCATTAAAATTTCAGCTTATGTGGCTATGTGACTCTTCTTTGCAAGAACTTGTTGCAGAGTGGTGGAGAAAAGGGAGGCCAGCCTATGGCACTGCTATGTACACTTGTGTAAAATAGTTGCAATTTGTTAAGTTTCATCGTAAACAGTGGAATCGTTAGTGCTTTGGTAATATTTTTCATGCTAAAGTTGCAACTCAACTAGAGTTGGATGACATTACGAGAGAGATAAGAGAGCATGGATTGTCAAAAGCCCTACTTAGGGAGGAAGACAGGGCAGTTAAGGATCTAGAGGATTGGGAACTTAGAGAGGAGATCTACTGGAAACAAAGAGCTCAGATTTATTGGCTTCAAGAAGGAGATAAGAATATTGCATCCTTCTTCAATTTGGTGAAAGTAAGAAGATATGGTAATGCCATCTCTATTCTTGTTAATGATAGAGGTGAGTAGTGTTTATCTTTGCAGGAGATTTCTAGGGAGTCTATGCAGTACTTTCAACCCTTATTTAGTGTGGATTCTCAGGGGGAGTCTAAAGAGGAAGCTCAGTTTCTTGCATGTATTCCTTGTTTAGTTACTCAAGAGATGAAAGAGCATCTTATGGGTCCTATTTTGCTGGATGAACTTGAGATGATTGTTTGGCATATGAAGAAGGGGAAAGCTCCTAGACCAAATGGGTTTTCAATTGAATTCTATCAAAAATTCTGGGGTATTATCAAATTAGATTTATTGGAGGTGGTCCAAAAGTCCTAGAGGAATAAACAGATGCTTCAGGATTTGAACATGATTTTCATTGCTCTCATCTCCAAGTGTGATGGGGCTGATCGGTTAAGTCAATTCCGCCCTATATCTCTCTGTAATGTGATTTACAAGATAATCTCTAAGCTGATAGTGGAAAGGCTAAAGAAATGGCTTGGGGGTCTCATTTCTAAGGAGCAGAGTGGTTTTGTAGAGGGTCATCAAATCTTGGATGGGGTGGTCATTGCTACTGAGACCATTCACTCTGTGGCTACGTCTAAAGAGAAAGCTAAGTTTATCAAGCTGGACTTGACAAAGACTTATGATAGAGTCTGCTGGTCCTAGCATAAACTATATGGTGTTAGCAAATTTTTAATCAAACCAATTTTAGAAATTCTAAAAAAAGTTGACATTTTAGGGGATGCACACCAAGTGCCATGTTATATTTTTTTGAAAAAAAAACCACTTTTTCTACTCCCCCTATTTAAAAACCTTAATCTGCACTATTTTCAAAATAAATCAGTAGTTTAGAAAGTAGACTTAGAGCACTACAACTCTTATTCTTGCTGCAGCTTCACACTTTGAGTGTAGCTATCTCTATATTCTTGTTGGAGTTTAGACTTGGCTAATTTTAGAAAAATGTGACATCTTAAGACCCCTTTTTGGTCCTCCATCTTTGTGTACTTACCCTCTTGTACTTAGGTTGGTTAGACATACACCTTTTTATCCTTTTCCTAAAAATTTGGTACTATTGCATTGAAATTTGTGGTTGGATATTTGTGGTTTTGCAATAGTTTATAATCATCATTTTTCACCATATATATTTTGGCACACCCGATGGGACTCTTATGCCTTTGTTTCTAACTTTTGTTGGCTATTTTAAGCTTTTTTATCGAGTTGCAAGTCAGGTTAGTGACGATTTCAAATTATTGCATGTCTGCGACTTTTATTTCTATGTCTATGTTCAAAAACTGTGTCTGCGTCAGATATTTTAGTGTTTGTGTTTTCAATTAGTTTTGCAGGTTCAGGATTCTATTTTCATGTCTAGGTTGTATATTTCCATGTTTTTATTCAGAAATCACGTTTGCAATTGGTGTTTTCACATTTTTCTTTGTTTTGTGTTTTGCAGGTCTCAATCTCCTCTTTTAGCATATGCTTTTAGTCTTTCTACATGTATGACATGAAATCGCTTCTATGTTTTGTCTTTGCACATTTTAATTTTTGATTTGTGTTTTGTAGGTTCAAAATCACTATCTTTTCGTATTTGTGTTCAGGGTTTCCACGCTTGCATTTTGTTTCCGCATCTTCCTTCAAGGTGTTTGCATTTTCATTCTATTTCTGTGTCTGAGTCTGGTATCATTGCATTTTTTATTTTTATTTTTTTATTTTAGAGTTTTCAGATCTAGTTTTTGACCTAACCCCTTAGACTAACAAGTGATGCATTTGTTTTGAAAATAATAAAAAATGTATTGTCGAAGTCCCCCTTTTCACATTTGGATTTGGATTTCTAAAATTTACCTAACTAGTGTGCTTGTAGGTGGGGGTAATTTATCAAAGCTGCTAATCATTTTGTTGCAAGGATAATTTAGGTGTGTCCTTGGATTTTTAGTTTAATTAGGGTCACTATGTAGATTACTACATTAGGCCAAAGTCAGGACAACTTGGTGATGTGTATTTATAGTGATTGTTCTCCCTAGTATCTACACTTGTGTTGGATGCATTAAAAATCCTCTTTGGGGATTAGGAGTGGGTTCTTAAATGAGCCACTACCACATGGGTAGATACCAAGAACAATTTAAGTTTCCCCACTAAACACCTTTTGTTTTAGAGGGAAAAATCACTATATTTGATTGTTTAGGGTCTGTGAATTGTAGCCCATAGATACCCGTCATGCAACCTTTCATGTTGAGATAGGAACCCCTCATTTGATCTTTAGTCTTTTGAGGTAAGAGAATCTGGCATGTTTGAGAAGTGAGTGTCGTGGTGGGGGAGCCAGTGCTACCAGAATCTCTAGCTATCCACTTGTTTGAGGTTATTCTATATTGTGGGGCCTCCATTGAATGGTTTCTCTTTCCAGCCTAGGTTGTACATGTTCTCAAATGTCTTCAATTTGTACTATATTAGTGGAAATGTTTTGAACATACAAAAAACATTTTGGACAAAAACACCTTCAAGACATTGTGTCTTCATTGTTTTCTATGTTTTCTTGCCATAAGACATTCAAAATCAAGGTTTGGTCACATTCAACAATTACACATTTGTGTAGATTCAAGAAATTTTCTTGAAACCACATCTATGTCAGGAAATCATGTCTGCGTAGAGCAGAAATGCATCTGTGTATCAAAGACTGAACAGTGACAGAAACAATAGAAACCACATTTGTAACATATAAAATTATGTCTATGATCTAAAATTATATATGGGTTTCTTTAAGTTGTGTTTGTGCTGAAATCATCATCAGTCATAGAGAAACTGCATCTACACAGAGTAGAAACACATATGTGTTTCAAAGAATAAAAAATTGTAAAAATTTGTCAAGGAAAACATGCTTAGGTTTTGAGATCAAAAGACCTTCCAAGGCAACTTACTTTTTAGGGCTTCATCTTTAGTCAATCAGTCCTTAACTTTGTCATACACTTTCAACCAATTTTTTCTCTCATTTACAAAAATACATCTTTCAAGATAGAGTCAAAAGGTTGCTTTGTGGTACTTATCATATCTTCCAAACATACTACAACATATCACTAAGTGGTTCCCACATCAGATCTTTCATCATAGGGTCCCATTTGGTTCTCTTTAGTCAAGGTCAACTTACCTCATCAAGAGATCTATCATCTCTTTGGAAGCCATTCCTTACTTTAGATCACACATATCTTGGACTTACTTTTGGACATTGCAAGACAACCATAGATTCATTCCATCCCATATTCCCTTTTGGTCTTTCATAGTCTTCACATTTTCTTGAATCCTTCATTTTAACCAAGGTTTAGTTCATGGTTGAAACCCATTCACAAAGGTCTAGAATAGAAGCCAAGGAAGCTCTAAGATCTATCAACATGAGTGCCTATGAGTTTGATGGAGATGAATTTTACAACCCATTTGAGAGTCACAATAATATACTAGACAATGACAATGAGAACAACAATAATAATGATAATGCATCTATCACTTTTGCAGACATTAAAGAGTCTATATAATAAATCCAAGGTTCAATATATTGGTAGAGGAAATCATGAGAAGAGATAGACAATACTTCTTTCAAGTTATGGAACAAAGTGGAACAAGACTACCTCATGATTTTGATGTGTCACAAATTCTAGAGGAGGATCCTAATCAAATGGTTCAAATAAATACAAAGCCTAGAGGGCATAATGGTGGTAATAGGAGAGAACATTTCATACCTGAGTCACCCTCATCCTTATTTCAAAAACCCAAAGTTACCAATACCCATACTCACACCAACTTTGCTAGGAACTCTCACGAACAACCCTGCAATCGTCCTTTCCCATGGAGAATAAATGTTTTAATACATATGTCCATAACAACACTCAAGATCAAACCAATTCATACAATTATACTCAAAGTAACATTCAAAATCATGACACAAAGAGATCTCATGTCAGATTTGGGGGCAATATCCAAGATCATTCTTATGATACCTCCTATCCTCATGGTCATGACATGTAGAATTGACCTAGACCTAGTACTCCTCATTAAAATACCATATGAAGTGGTCCACATGCTAGCTACAACTATGTTCCTCCTCCATATGAACACATCTATGACCAATATCATCCATACATGCTTTATATCCCTTCTCCTCCACTCGGTGGCTTAGGCTTGGGACTAACTCAAAGAGAAAAGATGCCACCCAAGAATGACTTGCAACAACAAATCAAGGATTTACAAAAACAAATGGAAGACATAAATACACCAAAGGAAGAGTTTACAATGAAATACATATGTCCTTCTCCATTTGATAGAAGTGTTTCAATACCTTCATTTTCTCTTCATTTTGTGAGGCAAGGGAGATCCTAAGGAACACACAAGAGAATTCTTCATAACAAGTATTAAGGTAGCCAATGAGGAAACATATTTGATGAGATTGTTCCTACAAAGTTTAGGTTGACAAGCTATGGAATGGCTCTCCCAACTTCCACCTAGAATCAAGTCATGGAGTGATCTAGCATAACCTTTCATACAACACTTCTCATACAACATTGAAACAGATGTGTTAGTGACTACTTTGTGCAACACCAAACAAAAAAATTGGGAGTCCTTTGATTCATTTTTACAGTGATGGAGAGGTCTTTCTAGTTGATGCTCTTCTGATATCCCACAAAAATAAAAGGTAGAAATGTTCACTCAAAATGTCAACAAGAATATTGGATATAAACTAAAAAAAGCTTGTTTTTCTACCTTCAAGGAAGTCATAGAAAAGGGATTGGCAACTGAGAAAGTCCTTATTGAAAAATACATCATTAAGTTATTCAAGGATAACAAATAGGAATCAAATGGGAAAGAAAAACCCTGTTTTTGGAATAAGAACAAGAACAAGAACACAGTTAATGATGGGGTAGTACATGCAAATGTTATAAAACCAAAAGTGACTTTCCCTAGTGCAAGTTCATCTAACTCAAATTATCAAGTGAACTCTCAAATGCCATCAAAGACTCAAAGGAAATACACTCCATTGGGAGAGCCAATTGAGACAACATTTAAGAAATTGGTTGCAAACAAGCTTATAACAATACCAGACAATTCACCCTATGAGTCAAAAGTGAAACCTGCATGGTGGAATGATGATGATTTAAGAAATTGGTTTCGAACAAGCTTATAAAAATACCAAATGATAAACCCTATGAGCCAAAAGTGAAACCTACATGGTGGAATGATGATCAATATTCTACAAGAGCAAAGGACATACAATTGGCAATTGTCATAGATTGAAGAATGTTATACAAGATCTTATTAACAAAGGGAACATATAAGTTGATGGTCATACCTCTAATGATGAACATGCGATGTTTAAGGAACCATTCCCTAAGAATGATAAAGAAAAAACCAAAATAAATAATCAAGCTAATTATGCTAAGATTTCCTATGATTATGATTCTATTGTTAACCACATTTTAATGGATAATCATTTTTCTACCATTATCATAAAGGAAAAAGCTCCTAAAGGCTCTACCTAAAGGAGTAAAGTTGTTTTGAAAGGCACTGGACCATCCTCTTCACCATCTAATGATGAAACCTCCTAATGTAATGTCATGACCCATGGAGGTAAATTTACCTTGCAAGGCATGCCATCCAAGACCACAACTTCATCATCTACCAAAAATAAGTATGACCTTGTAGATTAGTTAGGGAAGACACCTGCCCTCATTTTCATCCTTGATATTTTGCATATATCCCCTTCACATAAGGCTATTCTTGACAAAACTTTGAGAGAAGCCACATTTCCCACTGATCTAAATGTGGACCAATTTCAAGACATGGTAGGATATCTTTCCACTCCACATTTCTTTACATTCACAGAATTCGATGATGTCTCCATATGCCAACTACATAATGCACCTCTCCACATTGAAGCCTTTCTCCATAAAAACCACATCAAATGAGTCTTGATAGAAAGAGGAGCAGGTCTAAACGTTTGTACATTGAATACTATTAAATAATTGGGATACTCTAAACAAAGTGTGAATTCAAAAAATAAGATCACCATTAAAACATATGATGACGAAGAACATTCATATAAGGGAACAGTCAGCTTACCTCTGAGAGTTGGGCTAGTCACAAAGGATGTAATTTGTCAAGTCCTTGATCTAGATCTTGAATATGATATATAGTTGGGACATCCATGGATATATGAAATGAGTTATTTTTGTTCGTTTATATTTTTATGTATGCATGATATAAAGGAGTGTATGAAAATCATGTTATATGATTACTTATATGATGCACTATATACATGATGGGATGTACTCTTTTTATGATTTATATGAGGATGCAAATGTTTAAATGAGATACTAATAAGTGATGTGTGCAGGATGTGATACTATTTTGATTTGTGTATGCATATGGTGTGGTGTACTAACATGTGATGATGTAGATGAACATTGCATTAGATGCATATATTTTTGGCGTGCGATTATACTCAGTCATGTGATAGAAAGATACATGGACCCAGGAAGGGACAATGGAGGAAAAATAAAAGAAAGGGGGATGGAAGGTAGAATATATGAAAGTGAAAGATCTTCTTGTGCTATTATCATCATTGAAATTTATTATGGAAAATAGGTTATGACCATCTAGGTATAGGTTCGACCTAGAAAATCATTGTACCTATTTGTATGGAGATTATATAGTCACAAACAAGGAATGCCCTAGTTCACACAAGACTCATAGTGTCCTCATATCTTTGGACAAGCTGTAGTATTACTAAGAGACAATCCATAGACAACAAAATAGGTGAACATATCCCATCCTCTCTTTTATAGTACAACACATCCCAGAGATAAAATCTCTAATCAAAGACATCCTAGAAAAGCTACAAGACATGTCACCAAAAGATAAAATCAAAATAAAAACAAGACTTGACACCAACATTCAATGAAATCTCAAGTTATTAGTGTTTCTTGCCACATATGTTAACATGTTTAATTTGGTCACAATGTTGTTTCCCTAATAAAGGACTAATAATGCTAAAAACCATGTTGTTGCCAAAGTCTGCTGAAAGATTTGATTTGTTGAAAGACCACTACTAATTTTCTCTCATTCAAGAAACTAACTGAATCCATGAAACCGATACCTTTATTGCAGAGAAGAATGAAACTTTATTGCAGATCGACGATGAAAATAACCTTTTATTACGGATTGTGCATGGAAAGAAAGAGGACATAAAAGACAATACTCCTCAAAACATGCGATGCTCAGGGTACCACTTCCATCACTAGATTTAGGAGTTTCCCCTAGTTATAGATTAAACCTGATTTATTATAGAAGGAAAGGGTGAAAAAAGGGGGGTTTATTATGAATGGCGAACTAATCTTAGGTAGATCAATAACAATCCATGATGGTAATGGGTAAATTTATTATGAGGTGGCAGGTTGTGAGTGTGTACAAAGTGAAAGGATGATATTGAATCTTGAAGGAGGGAGGAGCAAAGTCTCTACACATGATGTTGGTAACCTGGTTTTTACCATGTACTTGCCCAGGGCATCACTGAAGTGGTTTTCACCATTAGATGAATTTATTTCTCTTTACTTTTTTCAATTTTCAATTTTTTTCTTTTGTATTTTTGATATATTTTTAATTTTTATATTTTTAATATATTTTTATTTTTTTTGTATTTTTTGTATTGGTATACTCTAAAAAACTATGTATAAAACTTGCGAAGATGCATCCTGTTAAAAAGATCTTCTAAATATTCTATATCTGGTGTTGAGAGCTAATATGAACCTGATCCATAGACCGCTATGATGACATAAGGGCCAAGCCAATTTGGTTCAAACTTAACATTCTTTTCTTTATCTTGTTGATTCTTAGGATTCTCTCTGAGGACTAAGTAACCTTCCTCGAATGTACAAGGATTTACCTTGTGATTATAGCTGCATCATTCTTTGATTGAATGATGTGTTTCTCTATTTATTTTCTTCCTTGATGAAGGAACTAGAGTAGAATTACTAATGTATGGACTATGTAGGCCCATATGTGTGTCACCTAAAAAAGTTTGGGCATCCTTGATAACAAAGTCCTTCAAGGAAGTTCCATCAAAGGTCTATTGATGTGATATATCACCAAAAGGGGATGGATGTGTGGTACAAGTGTATGAGGAATGAAGGATTATGATTGCAAAAAGAAGTGAAAGTAGCATGGCATCGTGGAGACTTAGGATCAACAAGAATATCTTTTGACTTGAAATATTAGAACTTTTGCCCCTAATTATTTTGGTATTAGTGGAGATCAACTCTTGTTCTTTTTTGTTGTTTTTCCTTCATAGGAATTTTATCCTTGACTTATTTTTGTAGAGTCCAATAGATTTTGATTTTGGTTTGGACTGAAGGACTTCTCTTCATTTTTTACTTTTAGATTTGGGTAAACACACGAAGTTGGGTCCCAATCTAGCAGAAGTCTGCAGGTTGGGAAAAGAGCCCGCTAGAAATGGGTGCTTGATTTTTACAAATCGGGCACCTGTTTAGCTTCGGGTGCCTGAGCCATTAAGAAATGGGTGCCCATTTAGCAATGGGTGCCTAAAGGTAAACATGCACCCCTTTCTATCAAATCGGGTGCTCGATTTGAAAAAAACGGGCGCTCATTTTTGAAATGTATTTATTTTTTATTTTTAAACCATTTTCCATTATTTTCACTGTTTGGAAAATGGGTAGACGTTTTTGAGGAGCATGGGTACCTTTTTTTTTCACCCCAGCTGACCCCCCAGACCATTTTTACCTCCTTCCAGGCATTTAGTTTTATTTTTTATATTCTATTTTATTTATTTTTATTGTTTTTCATGAAAAAATGTTAATGTATTGTTTTTTTAAAAATTTTTACGTTTTAAACTTTGAAAATCATCTTTTATTTTATTTTATTTCATGTTTAAAATAGTTTTTAGTTTTTAAATATGGCAAAAAATATGAATAGTAAAAACCATAGGAAAAAAACAAAAAACATGAATAGTATTTAAACTGTAGGAAAAAAAACAAAAAACAAAAGCGTAAACGAACAATAAAAATTAGACACAAAAAATAGAAAATAAACCCTAAACAGAAAAAAAAACTAAACCCTAAATAGAAAAAAATGAACGATAAACCATAGAAAATAAACGAACAACAAACCCTAAAAAATTAACAAACAATAAACCCTAGATAAAAGTCAACAATAAACCCCCCTTCTATCTCACACACACACGTACACGTACCATCTTTGTCATTAGGCTCTCTCTCTCTCTCAATCTCTCATTATCCCCTCTCTTTCTCTCACACACACATTACCCCCTCTCTCTCTCGCACTCTCTCTCTCTCTCTCTCACATAACCCCCTCTCTTTCTTTCACATGTTACACTCTCTCTATCATTACCTACTCTCTATCTCTCAAATTATCTATTCTCTCTCTAACTCATTGTATCTCAAATTACCTACTCTCCCTCTCTCTCTCTCTCTATTTTAATCATGCATAAAAGTCTGAATGTTTAAATTTATATTTCTAAATGTTATATTTAATTATAGGATTCTTTTGTAAAAGTTAGATGTTTAATTTATGTTTAAATTGAACATTAAAATGATAATGAATATGAATATGTTTTTTTGTGTGTGTGAAAATTAGGGTTCTTAAATTTGATAATACTCTAACTATCACTATTAATCCTCACTACTTCCTAACTTAGGCCAATCATGAAAGAGGATATCAATATCCTCAAAATAATATTTAACATATGTAATTATAAACTCCTCAAACAAGGATAATATATTCAAAAGATATGAATCCCAAGTGGTCATGTTTAGAAGGTGATTAATTCCATGTAGGCTAAATCAATTGGGTTTATGGAATTGGTGATAATAATCTAAAATAATAAAAAACATTTAAGATGGATATTAGGTCTTGATAGGATTAGTACTTGAAGAATTGGACAAGCCTCTAAATTGTCAAAACATGCAAGACCTATGATATAATAAATTCCCTCTTTAAAAGTGTCACCATCTAAGGGTATGTGATCTTCATCTACAAAGGGAATGAAACAATCTACAATAGGATCCTCTAGGAATGGAGAGATATGAGGGTCTCCATGGATCTCCTAAAGTCTTCCAAAGTGTGTGGGGGAAATCAATATCCAATGCAATACACATAGAATCATGATCTTGATACTAGATAAAATCACTCCTACATGGTCAATGATATTACACCAAGATTATATAATTTGTAGTGTTTCTAGTTTAGGTATGACTCCATACATAAAAGGAAAATGATTACACCACCTAAAACTTATCAAGATACCATTTTACAAAAGAATCATAGCTATCCCTTTCTAAATTTTACCACAAAAGGATGAATAGAGAAACCTGTGATACCTCCTCAAATAAAAACTTAAAAGATCAATAAAATAAATACATATAAAACATATCAAACAAATTCATCTCATGTAAGATGGTCATTTTCAAGTGCCAAGATGTCCAAGTAATGACCAAAATGTGAAATCACAAAAAATAAAATATAAAATACGAGGGAATATTCTAGAAAATAATTGCGTGATCTATGAAGATTTATGAACCACCTTTTCAATGCCACATGAAGCATGAAAAAATATGCTCTCTATCAAAAGTTATGAGGCTTTAAATTTACATAGCTTGATTTAAGTTAAGAGGACAATAAATCACACTAGTGGCAGATTTAATAAAAATAAGAATCAAATATAGATCAATATTGAAATCACATTTTGTGGGTTACGACTTTGAACAAGAAAATACCAATATAAAATTGAATATAAAAAAATATAGTTTTTTTTTGTTTTAATTCCTCCAAGAGTAGAGAACCTACTATTTATTCAAGCTTCAACTTAGTGTAGTAGTACTAGTTGCGATCACTAAATCATCCAATGATTCTAGAAAAGAACATAACAAAGTAGTACATGTATTGACAAGTTTATAGATATAACTTATGACTTTAACTTATGATTATTTTTATGATTTTGATGGAACTATACTAATTCATCTTTAGATGTTAAAAAGTATTGTTTGACTTGCATGGGCATTATGATGTTTTATTTTGTAGAAATTTTCTTATACTTGGATTTATTTGGATAATATTTCTTAAATGATGCTTATTATTACCCACCTATTAATAATACTATATAGCTATGTGAGTTTCCTTTTTTTATATTTAAGTTGCTAAATTGTATTTAATTATAATTTTTTTTGGAAGGTGAAATGTAAATTAAATAGTTTGTAATTGTAAATTTTCATGTTTGTAATTGTAATTGTAAATTTTCATGTTTGTAATTTTAATTGTAAATTTTCATGTTTGTATATATATGCAGATTATTTTCACATAATGGATGAGTTTGAGATAAATGAACTATTATGTCTAGCACCACCTCCACCTCCACCTCCACCTCCACCTCCACCTCCACCCAATTAGTTGAGACAGATAATTAGGATGATTATTGATGCTTTGATTAGAGATCTTCATACTATTAGGCGTGAGCCTCATCCAACTCCTTGGTTGTTACACCTTGTAGATAGTATGCAAGGCATGGTACAGTCTATGCAGGCATTAGATAGTGAGCTAGATAGCTATCATAGTTGGCGTGAGGGATTGCATGCATTTTACACTGATGGCCTCACATACAAACAAGTTAATGAATTAAAAATAACAAAAATGGATTTGAAAAAATATTTTGTGAACTTGAAGATGGGTGAAGAGATAGATCCGAAGAAGCCACATATCTATATTCAATGGTGTAGGCACCTGGGCATTGCTAGCCACTTTGGGGAGTGGTGGTGACCATCCACCACACTCCAATCATGAGGTCCTGATGTATTTTTTGAAGAAATTATGGGCCGAATTTGAATTAGGAAAAAAACCCAATTACTTTGATATTAGATCATTTTAGGGGGTTAGGACAGACATACCCCAGGATAGGCCAGGAGAAAAATTGAGTGATAGGGTTAGAAACTATGTGCGCGATGATCCATTGGTTCCTCTTCCATCACCAGTTGTTCTAGTGCCTGCCCATCATCAAGTAGTGGATTCTGCTCTAGGTTCATTGAGTTCCCTATCGAGCAATTTGGTACAACAGTTGTTTGAGGTGAGGGTTGCCCCCAGCTTAGCACATGTTTGCATGAGTTGTAGGGATGTATGTACGGGTCCACAAAGTGAGGCTTCCCCTGGAGGAGATGGTGATTTTGATGATGATGATGTTGCCCATAGTGGTTATGATGATGTCGAGGAGGCTGCACATGCTGATGTTGTCTCTTCATATGTTGATCTCATGTGGGCAGACAATGATCAGCCTACAGAGGTACAAATTTATTTATATAATTTACAGTGCAATATTAAATTCCTTATATATACACATATGAACCATAACATGAGTCAATTTTTTCTGAATAGAGGATGGATCATACCACATCATTGAGGAACCGATAGCATGTTACCTCAATACCTAGAGATGTTGGTGCCCCATTTACGATATGCACTTTCATCTAGATACATTGTATTGATATGTACATTTAAAATAAATAATAAATTTTTTAATGTAATGATGTACATATGATATGTTTTTTTGAATTTTGTAGGGTGCTTTGTGTAGCATTGAGGTGGATAGTTCTTCACATGACCCATGGACCACTGAGGCTCAGCCTCATATACCACTACTATTTTTTTCATCCATTAATTTGAAGTGTTTACATGTTTACTAATTTATGTACAACTTTGATTCATGTTTATTATTTTTTGCAACTGTAAGCTTCTGGATTGTTTGATGGCATATCACATGTATTCCTTCGACCATCAGTTACTTTGCTTGCATCACATGTATTCTTTTATGTGATAATCTTGTAGTCTATATATATACTTTATAATTTATGTATATATACAAGTTTGATTCATGCTTTATATATGTTGCTCAGGTCGATACCACTACCAGTATTGGTATGGCTATGGGATTGAGCCAGATGCAACCATCGACATTATCATTTGAGGTGATGATTAGAAAAATAATTTCTAATTTGTTTATACTGTGTACCTGGCTTTTATAGGGATGATCAAAATTGATGTACAATATTTTTTTTTGCAGGACTTGACTACGACCACTTTTCTTGTTCATGATAGTGGACCTCCACATACCAGTGAGGGTATTGTAGACCATAGTCGTATGGTAATTTATTTTAATTTTTTTAGTATTTAATTACTTTATAAGTGAGTTATGCAAGTAAATTCTTCTCATGTTAAATCTTCTTCTCATATAAAATCTTTTAATAATGTAGAGGAGGGTGTAGACACTGATACTGCACAGGAGGGTGGAGTCACTGATACTGCACAGGAGGGTGGAGATACTAATACTGCATAGACATAGGATGGTGCATCTCAGGACCACGCGCAGTAGGATGATTCATCTTAGCCACCTCCATGTGGAGTGAAGAGGACTGCAAATGAGATGCATGCGAGTTCTTAGATTGTATATTTTAGATCATGTCATGTTATTGTATTGTGGACTTTTTATGATGACACTTGTTATGTTATCCTGGGACTTGTTATTATGTGATTATATATAGGACTTGTTGTTATGTGATTATATATAGGACTTTTTATTATGTCATTTCCTTGCTATTATGATATCAGGTCGTGTTATGTGATTTGGCGCACTCTAGTGATTATACATGTGATACATTGTTTTATTATTATGTTATTTGGACTTGTTTTACTATCATTTCCTTATTATTTTTTCAAGACTTGTTCTTGTGTCATCAGGAATTGTTATGTGATTGTATATAGGACTTTTTATTTATGACTTGTTATGTGATCTATTTAGGACTTTATATTTTAACATTGTGATTGATCATCTTATAGTGCAACAATTTATAATTCAATAAAATAATTATCCCAATTTACAATAACATCCTATTCTTAAAATAATAATAAAATATTTGAACTTACAATTAATCTATGAAGAGATTACGATAAAATAAATATATCATAAAAAAATAGAATTCAATTGTAACACAATTACAATGTGCACAAAACAACATTAAGAAGAAGATAACTAATACAATGTTGTTTATGAAACCAAAATTGTATCAAATGTAGACAAATACAATGTTAAAGGGACAAAGAAAAATAATTATCATGATTAAATATAAAAGAGTTCACACAAGTAACACAAACTTACATGCATATAAATTTGATATGAAAATTGTAGAAGGATTATTAATTATAAATTAATCTCATAGAGGAATCCAATAGATTGATGGAACTAAGGCTAACCAAATTATTAGGAAGGTTTGAAGAACATTATTCAATGATTTGAAAGGAAGTAGACATAGATTCTTTCTTGTCAATTTCTTTTTGATATGCATAATTCTTTTGACATTTTGAAGGGTTGGAATAAGTAAAGGAAGCCCTGCTATATGGAATAATCACATTCAAAGATGGTAGGTGAACATTGTGACCTCCTTTTCCATAATATAATTCATTTATATAGCTATAACAAAGCCATTGGGTAAGGAGTGTGTAACAACCTTGAATGTAAAATGTGTAATAGAGTAAGAGATACAAACATAGTATCGACTTTCGTCTTAAGTTGACCACACTACTTTACTAGTGTATTGATGGTTTATTAGTGTGAATAGTAGTGGTATGAAAAGCATGGATTTCATGGTACTAAAATAAAAAAGAACACTATAAATATATATTTGTCATACAATGATAAATATAGAGTTGTCATATTTAAGGCATAATTCTATCTTTGAACTTACAATTAATCTATGAAGAGATTATGATAAAATAAATATATCATAAAAAATTTGAATTCAATTGTAACACAATTACAATGTGCACAAAATAACATTAAGAAGAAGATAACTAATACAATGTTGTTTATGAAACCAAAATTGTATCAAATGTAGATAAATACAATGTTAAAGGGACAAAGAAAAATAATTATCATGATTAAATATAAAAGAGTTCACACAAGTAACACAAACTTACATGCATATAAATTTGATTCAACCTAATGTACCATCTGCATCCTCTCTCTTTTGCAATGCATCTATGATTGCATCTATGATTGCATCATGCTCTTCTACTGAAAGTGTCCAAAATACCTTATTAGTAGGTCTACCTTTTTATCTTTGTAATTTGATGTTTATTGCCACCACCAAATGAGAGTAGTGTATAATCTTCTTTTCTGATTGGTAGTCTTCATAAGCTAGTAAGCCATTCCTTCTTGTTAAGTATTTGCATAGCCATGTACCAACTACCACAATAGACCCAACTGGATACTGAAAACCATCATCATATACTTGATCACATATCAACTTTTTCTTAGGTTCTACACATCTAGCTAGCCAATACTCAACCTGCTCATCATTATCCTCAGGTGCAACAACACCATACACATGTCCTAAAAAAAAAATTTAAGTACATGTAGAAATAAAACTTGTTAGAATTTATAATTCAAATATGTAATCATAAATTATATGAAAATACATAAAAATATATAATTTAAAGTTATAAACAATAAATTGAATTAAATTACCAGGTTGTATGAGGTTTGAAACACGATCATAATCTTTTGATGCAAATGTATGATCTGGGTCTTCATTTCTTCTAACATCTTCATATTGTGTGTCAGTAGGTGTTAAGGATTTGTGTTGCCATTCTTCGACCCATTTCGTATTCTCACATTCTTCCCATTCACCTGCAACACAAGATTGACAAAAACATGCAAGATCTCTAGTCCATATAGTCTAAGTATTAGAATTAGAACTCTTAAATGAATGCCATCTAGTTGACCCATTAATTGTATCACAATCATATCCTGGAAGGATATTCTCCTCTTTAACTAGCAAGAAGAAACGTCTAATTGTAGAGTTTTGACTTGGTCCTGTAGATAAATTTTCACTACACCAATCCACAATTGTACTTGCATTTTTAAATTTAGCATTTTCCTCGAATTTGAGTTGCTCTCTGCAAAGGGCTCTCTTAACACATGCACCGGCACCGTCATGTTCTCCTTTCCTGTGTCCAGCCTCAAAAAAAATCTACATGTGTTTGATATTATTTTTCTTATGAATCCTACTCAACCAATAAAACATTCTAGCATTCTTGAATTGCCCTGTGCAATTATCAGACCATATTAGATGTTGTGTTGTCTGAATTTCTCTCTCCCTCAAATTTTGAAAAAAGGTCTTGAAGCAAATATGGATAAACTCATATGAGTGTAATTTATTATCACTCATATAGAAATGGTACTCTCTCAAAATTTTGTGATCCTCTTCTGTACTATCTGGTGCATGCCTATAAACAATATGGACAAAAATCTATACTTGCACTGAATTGTAGTATTGTGATTGGACCTCATGTTGTGGTGTAAGCGTGTAGTTTTCTACAAAGTCAACAATTGAAAGTATACTACCAACAAGAACTGTATCCTTACATATTCGAAACTGACCATCAATCCATCTAGCATTTTGAGTGTGTTTAACATATTTAGGTACGATGTTACTCTTGAATTCATTCATAAATGCATGAACACTAACTTTTTCAGTGATTAGATCGCATCGTTTTCCAACCATTCCATCCTTCAGTGGATACTCAACAATTTTAAATCTTTTAACATCAACTAATTGTTGTCCAAAATCATTTGAAAGATTTTCATGCAAACATTCATCCAACAATGCAAGATTGCCACATATATCACATACACCAGAACCATATGCATTGAAAATAAAATTTTGTTCATTTAGTGGGTTGCAAAACAAACTTGAAATAAACTCCTTTATAGTTTCAGGTGGTATATTTATACCACATTCTTGGAACATTCCATTACTATGCATGGTAACACGTATATATAAAAATACATCATAATGGTAGTGAAATTGAACATGTGTTTTGCAACAACATGTGACTCTTTCCTTGTTAATTCAAACATACCAAGGTTTACACTTTCCAAAAGACCTTTGACAAATGCTAATAGTCAACACCTTATCATCCAAATTTTTGTTTATACAATTCAGTTTGAGTCATGTCCAATAGGTGTTTTGGATGTGGATCATGAATTTTTGACCCAACTCTTAATTTAAGAGCATCTCTAACATTAGGTGATACTCTCGTATTATCGTGCCAGAATTTTTTGATCAAATTTTTGACTTCACCAATAAGTTTCATATCAGATCTTGGTAGTCTACCACTAAAAGTCCACAATTTGTTTGCTGGATCACTTTCAAAATTAACTCTTCTTTTTACAGCTGTTGACAAAGTTTTGTGATGAATATTAAGATATCCACTTATGTTACTCACAATTCTTTTATTAGAAGTTGTTTGGCTTACTAAAGATGTTGTTATTACTCATCGTGCCGCATTTTTATCTTTAGAATGACTTTTCTTTCCAATTGTATCAAAGGCGCTAGCAACACTCGATACAACTTGTTTTAAAGACTCGTCCTTCTTCTTGGGTTTGACATAAAAGCCTAACTTCTTCATCACTTATGGCATTTTAGTAATTTTAATTAGTTGTACCATTAATTGACATTGAAACCCAAATTTCTTATTATAAAAAAAATGTCTAAATAATCTATTTGCATGTGTCCTAATCTATCTCCATGAAACCAAGCCAAGAAGGTTGTCTAGTACATCACTTTTAATTTCAAAAATTTCATTCATTTTATTATCATTCAAACATGTTTCATTTTCAATTGGTGTTTCCATGTCTACATACACATTATTGGTTTTAGTTGCAGGTGGATTTTCAATTTCACTTGGAGTTTCAAATTCAGTTTCAATTTCAGTTTCAAGTTGAGATCTAGTTTCATTTGGGGTTTCAATTTGGATTTCAATTTCAATTTCAACTTGAGTTCTAATTTCATTTGGGGTTTGATTTTCAATTAGAATTTCATTTAATAAGTAACCTGCTTCTACTAAATCACCAATTTCTTGATGAGAAAAAACATAGGGCTGTGAAGACATACATGTATCCAATAATGGATTAGAAGATGCACCTGAACTAAATGGTTCTATTGTGTTTCCGTCATTAGCATTTATGGTCTCATTTATGTTCTCCTCTTCGAAAACGATTGTGAAACTTGAAGCTCCTTGTCTCATTCTTTATCTTCTCTCTCATTGACACATTGCCTCCTTCTCCCTATTTGCTGCAATCTCCTCAGTTGTCAGAACCTTCCTTTGCCTCTTCCTATGTTGATTTGATCCCATGGCTACACCAAAATTTGAATTCGAATCGATCTCCTTACCAAATTGACAATAAGACAAACAAAGAGAATGATTAATCAAAACATTCTCTTTGCAGATCGTACCTATCAGGCAATGATTGAAAAATCATTCAATCATTGGGATTTGTGCTTGTGGGCCAGATTCTAGCCCAATGGATCTATTCAGAAATGGGTGCTAGTTTTTGAAAACGGTGCCCATTTCGCTTTCAATGGTACAAAGCGAAATGGGCACCCATTTTTTGAATTTAAAAAATGGGTGCCTGTTTGTTAAAATTAGGGGTGGGAAACAACCCTTAGTTTTGTTTTTTTCTTCGGGATAGGCTTGGTCCCACCAAACCTATGCTTGGACCTCCAAAAAAATGACTAAGGTAAAACAACATCAGATTTCTACCTTGGCCAAAGTTTTTGAGGGCCATTCTAATTGAATTTTTTGACGAAATGAAAACCCATTAGAGTTTTCAATGTCTTGATTTAAGAAATGTAAATTTCATAGTGATAAGATTACTTTTACTATTTTTGTATTATTTATTAATCAAAAGTGGAACCTAAACCGAAAATACCAAGGTTCACTAAAACTTTAATAACGTTTTTGTTTATAGGATTTTAGAAAAATAAATTATATGACATCAATCTACATACAATTCTTTTGAATATAAAAAAAAAAAATTGAAAAATTTAAAATTTCCATCAAATTATTGTGGTCATACACCTGATGTTTTGAAAATATACTTTATTGCCAGTTAAAAATTAATAAAAAAAAATATTCAATAAAAAAATAAGAAAAAATATTCTCATCAATATTTGGTGTCTTAGGTATCATTTCCCAGAAGGATTTGCAAAAATTCATTTATTTGCATCACAAAAGGGTGGTCGTACACGTGTGGTATGGTCCTGAAATAGGCATTTTGAAAAAATGATTTTTAAACATGCCTACTAAAAAGGGATTTCTAGCATGCAGATATTAAAATAAATTACATATTTGAAAAGTAGACTCTGAGCACTACATTTTCTATTATTGAAGTTTTTCGAGATTCAATCTCTAAGTGCATCAAATTTTGACATCAATCAATATAAAATTTAAAAAACAGAGAAAACACTTCCACTTTTTGCCCAAAAGTGGGACTGGACTTCTTGCAGCGACCCATTTATCTTTTCAAAGCTTGATTTTTGATCCCTAATAAGTAAGGGCTTTTGTGGTTCTTGTTGATCCAAGTCTAGGAGAGGAGTGAAAATGAAACGAGTTGATGAAATGGTAAGGCTATATGAGTTCTCAAGAGGGCTGGTGATATATTCAATAGATTCTTCATTCGAACTACTCTTAGGACTATTGATATCAAGAGTTGCTTGCACCACTAGTGGAGATTTACATCCAGACTTAGTAGTCACAATAATCGGTGGTTCACACCCAATTCATTGACATTACAAATTGTTTGTAGGATGTTCCTATCGACTAAATGTCTTAGGAGATAGTGAGAGTTGATCAACATTAAAGATATATTCACCACATCCCATGTCTTTAACCTTGAATTTTTCTTTGACCTTTTCTCTTTTAGATGTAGAAGCTTTCAAGGATTCTAGATCAACATATGTTGAAGATGGAATAACCTCTCTATTGACTAGAACTATTATTTATGGTCTCGATCATAGGTTGTTGCAATATATGAATGGGTTTTGATCAACTTTAACTGTCACTTCAACTCCATTGTGTGGAAATTTTATACATTGATGATATGTTGATGGTACTGCTCTCATTTCATGTATCCATAGATATCCCAAGTGTATATCATATGTAATATCTAGATCAAAGACTTGACAAATGCATCACATCATATACATATTTCATTGCATCATCATATGCATCATAAAATCATAATAAATCGTGTATAGTACATAAACTGCATCATCATATAGAATCTTCACATTACAACTCATAATCATAATGTATATCGATACATAACATAAGAACACATGCATATAATCATTGCAAGGATAGATCATCTCATATACATATCAAAAATATCAGTGTCATGATACAATGATGTCAAAATATCATATAACTATAAAATCACCCGAAGGTGTCTACATCATTATACGAAAAAATTGATACAAAATGGATCCAAGAGAGATATGATGAACTCCCTCCCTCAGAGCCAGCATGCCTCAAAGGAATCTAAGATCTTGACGACCCAATATCGTCTCATCTGCCTCCTCCTACCTCCTCCTATTGATGTTGGTTATGTGGGTAGACCCCTAACATGCACTCCATCTCTTCCAACCTATCATCATTGAGATAGAGGCTCTCCTAAAATTGCTTTCCTTGAGAGATGGAGGAATTGCTGCATGATATAGGTTCCTCCAATACTCTATCTCCTCCCCTAGCTAGACACAATATGCAAACCCTACCCCTAAGTCTCGTGAGGATGTGGATCATGTTGTCCTTAGTGCCTCCTTTGCAATTTATATCGTTGTATGTATGTCCCTCTCAGTCTGCATCTCTCCCAATTGTCACCTCAATCAAGTCACCTCTCTCTTGAGACCATCGATCTCATTGGCTTGTCCTTGAGTGAGCTCTTGTAGTACAAAAATCTCATCCTCATCCTCATCTCCTCCTTGGGCTCCCTCTACCTATCCCTATCCCTGTCTTTGACCAAATTATACCCATCTTGTTACCTGAGCTGGAACCTGTAGTATTTGTCCTTAGCTCCCTTTGGGAGGCCTCAGTGGTTTGCCTTCCTCTCTAGCTCCCTATCCTCTATCTACCATGTCTCTATCCTCATCTACAATCCTCTTGGATCCTCTCCTCTACCTCCTTTGTCAGCCACCTCCATAATCATCCTCTTCATCCTCCTGAGCAGGTGGTATGGGATCTCTAGGATCTATCAATTGCAGAAATGGATGTGCCTCAAAATATGCTCTATACTCATCATCCCTCCCTGCATCAACTACATCTAGTAAAATTTACAATGGCATAGGTACCATCTCTTGAAACTGGGTAACTACCCCATCATATGACACAATTGACTCCAAATGAGCCTTCTTTTTGACTATCTGAGAAAACTCTCCTGACCCCATGGCATCCACTATCTCCTATTGAATTGTCAAGTGACCCTATCTATCAAATGTCTATCCAAAATTTAAGGAGTCCTCCCAATGAGATACCTATTGTGGAAACAAAATGGTAGCTCTATGGCATCCTCCTCCGAGGCCTCACAATGAATATATGATTTCCATGTAACACTATCTATATCATCAATGATGTGGCGCTAATACTCTACCTTCCCAATCCATGGCTAAGAAGTAATCATGTTGTGTAAGTGGACATATGCCTGCCCATACCCTCTCAATCTGAAATGGATCGGCCTTGTCATTGTTATATACTCATAGGCCCATACCTACAATAATGTCACCCCACACCATAATCTGCAACCACTGAGGAAAAAAAACTAATGTAGCTCATCGTATAGGTGTGCTAGTACATAGGGCCCCCATGTAAACGTCCTCCTCTTAGTGAGTAGGATCTCCAGTGTCCTCCCCCATCCGATATCCAATCCACGTGTTGGTCTGTCGAGACATAGATATCCATTGATCATCCCTCCTATACTGCTGCCAATGTCCATCTACTAGAATAGATGACATCCCAGCTCAAATATCCTAGTCTCAGCTCTAGATCTAGGTCTCCAAAGACTCGTCGAAGCACATCCCTATCTCTCTCCCAGTCATAGACTACTAGATCTTCATGAATCAATATTTGTATTATCTTGTACACATCCTCTAACATGAAAGACATCTCACTAGTTGGTAAATAAAATTTGCATGTCTCAAAGTGCTACTTGTTGGAAGGTGGGCATCCTTGGTCTCCTTGTGTTGTGCAACATAGCGCTCAAGTTTAGGAAATGGCTTAACTGCCTCCTATGGATCCTATAAATATATTGGTTGTATCAGACATTAACAAGTTGATCTTTTGGTGCAATGACAACCACACTTGTAACATGTGGTACCAAATCTTGGTCACAGGTTCAAACCCCTCACTTGAGTTGGGGGGATTGTTGCAAGGTGTGCACCCTTGGTCTCCTTGTGTTATGCAGTGTAGTGCTTAGGTTTGTGATATGGCTTAACTGCCTCCTATGGATGCTATAATTCTAGTGGTTGTATTAGGCATTAACAGGTTGATCTTTTGGTGCAACGACAAACACACTTGTAGCACCACGTCTCTCCAAGAGTAGTCAACAGTCTTGTGTTCATTCGAATATCTGGCATTAACATTGCATACCTCAGTCCCATAGCATTAATGGCAGCATGATCATTGTTGATCAAGTCTCGTTATAATCGCTGAGTCAATGAGAATCTCTCTCATGACTCTAGCTAGGGCAAGTCCTCCTGCATCTAATCAAACAGATTGCGTCAATCCTAGTGCTACTCATGTTCATCACATAGTGCTACTTGGATTATCCTATCTATCCTAGTGTTTATGTTTATCACATGGAATTGCAACCTATCTTACTGAAGCCCTAGCCGGATTTTATCAATTCGACAACTTATCCTATACTCAGCTTAGCAAACCTATCTATTTTAGGGAACCTGTTCAGTGAATCCTCTCAGCAGCTTAATCAATTGGCAACATATGTTTATCGTAGAATTATCAATTCTAGCTTTGTTTTCAGTTTGTCTTCCCTAGGGAACTTGTTGAGTGAATCCTCTCAACCGTTTATCCAATTGACAACATATGTTGATCACAAAACTATCAATTTTTTCCTTTTGTAGACCTAGATGTATTTCTGCCATGTAGACACACTTTTCATCAACACATACGTGTTTTTTCATCATAGATGTGATTTAACAACACACACATGACACGGTTCTATATAAACTTTCTTTTTTGAGGTAGACACATTTGTCTATTATAGACGCAAACATACTTGACACTAAAACGATTAAATACGTATACATACTCCTAGCCTACACAAATGTTCTTGTTTATCAAAGACACACTCAAACCAATTCTAGATGCAATTTTGACCTAAATACCAATTTAACATTTTTGTAAAACTACTCCTATAATGCATTAAAAACATAGAAATCAAGGTCAAGGTACATACTGGCTCACCCATGTAATCTAGTCACTGGAACCATCGGATGTGACCGAATCTGTGAAGCCTCTCTACCATCTCTCCTATACTGTTAACTTCTCTCTAGGTACTCTACTCTAATCTTTGGAGTGCTATGGATGCCAATGAGGAGGTTTTTCTTTTCACCTGCATATATAGGCTGCCTAACCCTAGTCTATCATGTCAGTCATTTTCTCGTTTGACTTTGTCACCCTATCCTGTCAATCATTTCTAGCCTTTCCTTAAAATCAAGAGATTGTTTATAGTTTTTCCACCCAATCTCTCGAGGGGGAATATCATTCTCATCTTGGGACAACTTTGTCTCAGTTTATCTTATCTTCTTTGAGCCAACATGACAAGAAGCATTGTCCCAAAGAGGGGCAAAATGTAGACACCTCAAATTGTCCTGCTTAATTAAATAAATATTTTATTTGTTTAATTATTTTATTCGAACTGTTCTATTAATTAAATAAATTTTGATTTATTTAATTAATTCATTTATCCTCTTCTAGCACTTTTCTCATTTAAATAAATATTTTTATTTATTTAAATTAGCTTTCCTTAAATTAAATAAATATTTTATTTATTTAATTGGTCCCACTTCATCTATTAAAATTAAATAAATATTTATTTATTTAATTAATTCATTAAGCTTTTTCTATTCATGACACAAGTCATTCATCTCTTAATTTTCCTCTACCTACCCCCCTCATAATTTTATTATTTCCTCTACCTACCCTTTAATCCTCATCGACCATTTATTTCTTTCAGTTCTTATCCCTCCTTTGTGTTATAGTTGTCATTAGTTTTATGTCCAAAGTCATTCTATATACTCTAGTCGGTTAGTACTACCGAAATACTTAGTCGGTAAGCACTAAAGCAAGTTGGTGATAGAAGGAAGAAATCATAGAGTTTAGTATACACCAAGCTCTCTACCAAGCAGCAAAGATGGTATGCCGAGTTAATATGAACCAAGTGAAATGTGTTACCAGATTCATTGAACCTAGACATATATGGGAAATGTGTTACAAAGATCAAGGAACAGGAAACCGTTATCACATTGGAAATTGCACCATAAGATTTTGTATGATTTTGAGGACATCCATCCAATCAAATAATTTGAATGGTTATTCATTTAATGAATCCTGTTTGTAAGATCGAAGCAAGACCAGATCATCATCATAAGAGATCTATTTATACAACATGAATTGAGGATCAAATATGTGAATCAAGACTTATGTGTTAGATAAGTTGAAAAGAAAAAATCATGAGAAAGCACAAAGTGTTTTGACTGTTGCGATTGACAGAGTTATTCAGAGGTTACCAAGAAGGATTTCAGAGAACAGTCAAGGAACAAAGTAAACAAAAGGGTTTATCGAGTTAATTTATGAGTTACCGAGGTATGCTATGAGCAAGGTAATTTCATATTGAGCACATAGAATCTGCTATAACATTTCAGATGTGAAGTTGCAGATATTTTGTAAAGATTTAATTGTATTATTTTGTAGTAAGAGAAAACTCCTAACAGGGTAAAAGACTCTAACAAGGTCTATAAATTGTAAAGCCTTTAACTAGGTGCAACATTTAGTATAACTGTTGTAAAATCCTTTAGCAAGGTAGATCTAAAGATCTTGATACTCCTAATAGAGTAAGATATCAGAAATAGCTAAACATGTAGCTCTAACCGAGGAAACTTTATTATTGTAGTAATGAAGTTGTGGGTGTCATCCCCACCACAGTTTTTCTCTCTAATAAGGAGTTTCTGCGTAACCAAAATATATGAGTTATGGAGTGAATCATGTATGAATGTTATTTATATGTTTTATGTTATGTTTCAGCTATATTCAGTTTATGCTTAATAGTAAGCTTATTATAGAAGAAAAGTTTTGGATTACTGATTCACCCCTCCCCTCTCAGTACATTAGCTTTCCATATTGGGCCTAAGAATTGGTATCAGAGCTATAATCTTGGAAAAGGGTTTAACTACCTAAAGAGAAAGATCTTATCAATGGAAGGCTACAAAGAATCTCGAAGAATTCTAAATCTTCAAAATAAATTGGATCATGCTAATCAAGTGATTGCAGACATGCAGAAACAAATGCAAAGATCACTGAAAGTTAGAAGAAGATTATCTGATGATTTTTAGGACTCACAGGAGCTGGTGGAACAAATTGAGACATCATCTTAGAATAGTATGTCTGAAGAAATAGAAGAAATGATTGCAGATCTAAAGGAAAAGAACAAAGCACTAACTAATTGGCTAAAAGCAATGAAAAGAGAACATGAGCATTTCAGCACACAGATGACTGAAAATCTTGATGCATTGAAGATAGCCAAGGATAAATTAGGAGATATAGAAAGAGAGAAACAACAGCTTGAAACATTAGTATCTGAAAAGAATGATGAAATCACTAGGATGACTAGAATTCAACAAAATCTGTCTGATGAATTGGGTTATGCACATCATGAGGTAGATCTGAAAGACAATGAGAATCAAGCATTGAAACTTGAAGTATCAAGGTTGACTGATGAACTTGAAACAAAGAAGAAATCCAAAGAAACATTGAAGAAAAGATATGAAACATCAAAGATGTTGGATGAGCAACTGAATACAAAATGACCCAACAAAGTTGTAGGACTCGGTTACAAAGGAAGAGAATATATCAAGAAAGGAATCCACACTACCGAGAGAGGAGAATCATCAAAGCAAGCTAGAAACAGGAAGAACATCAAAGGAAAGAAGCCTATTTTCAACTACTGTGGAAAACAACGACATATTGCCAACATGTGCCAAATCTGAAAAGGCAAGCAACTGAATGTCACTAGGTCTGATAGTTATTGTTACAATTGCAATAAGTATGGTCACACATCTAATCAATGTAGGACAAAGTCTGTTAGCAAAAACTACAATAGATATAGGAATAGTACCGAGAAGTGTTGGTTTAAGAAGAAAAACTATATGTGGTATGCACACTGAGAAAATACTAGAGGCTACCAAACTCACACAGATCTTAACCGATTGTATACTGCAGTAGCATGGGATTACAATACAAGGATATGGTGTGAATGTTGTGGAAGATATGGACATATAAGTGCCAACTGCTTTATAAGGTTTGGAATGAACAATCGAAGATCATGGAGAAATCCTGGTATGGCATGTTTTCATTGTCACAAAGTTGGACACTTGACTAAAGATTGCAGAGATCAACCCAGAGAAGATACTGAGGAAATAAAAGGCAAATTACAAATGATTTAGAAAAAGAAAGAGAATGTGTCAACAAATGAAGAAAGCACCTTACCTACCGAGTTAGGTGCATCTGTTCCAAATTAATATGTAAAGGTATGAAGGGAATGCATTCTTTCAAGATCATATCTTAACAGTTCGTATTTTGTCATGTACTTAATTCCAAAATCAGCATAGCTAAGATGCAATAACATGTTTTAAAAATTTTAACTAGTTTTTAGAATACTAGACTAGTCGGTAAATACAGGAAGCTTGTCAAGTTGATAAATATAGGAAGTTTTTCTAGTCGGTATAAAAAAAGGAAATCGGTTTAATGGAACTGAGTGCATTTAATGTTTTCTGACCTACCTGCACGAAGCTTGAGAAGGAAAAATGTGTACTTAATGCCTTTTGCATGGTCATTTTACACTTACCAAGTTTTCAAGATGTAGAGAAAGCGATACAAATGCGATCAAACTCTTTCGAAGCAAAATTTCAAGGTACTTGCATCAATCTTAACACATTTTTCAGAACTAGTTAACTGATCATATTAGCTATGAATATCTATCTTATTTATCAAATTGAAAGCATTTGTTGGTTAAGTTGTCAAACCCTAAGACTCTCTTGTTAGTATTCATCCAATGGCCCCTAAAATTTAGAACCCTATTGTTGTTGAGAGCATTGAGAAGCCCTCACTGAAATATTCTCTACCTCCCAAAGTTGCATCTGAACCGGATGACAAAACTATGTTTTCACTCATTCCGGATAGGGTTTTACTAGTTGAGGATGTTAGATTCTTCACTGAGTGTCGAGTTGAAGAACTAGGTCATACAGAGATCAAAGACACATATGATGAATTCTGTACTGATGGGAAACTGGATAGAAAGTTTGAACATATCAAGATCAAGGGATTGATTGAAGCCCTAACCTCCTGTGAGTCTTCATACTCCAATGGGTTAAGTTTGTTTTAAGCAGAGTTCATGATGACTTCATGTGGTTAGAGGAGAAACCATTTAAAATCATCAAGGAAATCATTCACTTGATCACTGGATATCCCATATTTGATCATGCCTGAGCCCAGAAGATGATATCACAGAAAGAACTGATCACTTTAACCAAAGTTGAATCTGATTGCAGAGGTCTAAAACTGAACAATGTTACAGATGCAGAGTTAAAGTTTGCAATTAGAGTCATAGGTTATTGTTTCTTTCAATCGGCAAGGGAAAACAGTGTACCATGTGCAGCTGTTGATATGGCATATAAAATTGTGAAAAAGGGAATGAAAATTGATCTATGCGAAGTGTTGTTGAAAAATATATTTGAAAATCTCAACACCATCAGGAAGCCGAAGAAGAACAACTCGGCAAATACACTGAAGTTTGGATCACTTTTGGTATGCATGTTTTTCTACTTTGAGAAATTTTTTCCATCAGTCGGTAATGTAGTTTGGGAGCTACACCGACCAATCACTCACCAGGTAAATGACTTCATCAAGCAGCTAGGTGATAACTTTAATGAAATCATGGATGACTATTTTAGCAAGTTTCAGGAAAAACTACATAACAGGCATAGGATTCCACCCCAGTTAGTAGAAAAATACAAGAATGAAATATGTTTTGAAGTGGATACGGACTACTGCTATGTCAATGCAGTAGAACCAAGAATTCAATCATTACCACTGATGGGTTATGAAATTGATTTTGACATAACACAATAGCAGATAGATGCCTTTCTTGCACTTCCAAGGCATGCTACTAAGATATGGTATGGTACTTATGAAGAAGTAAAAGAAAAAGTTAAGATGACCATTGTAGTACCTAAGGCTACAAGGAAAGCAACAAAGATGATCAAAGTATTAACAGAAAAATTTGGAGAAGGTTCTTCCTCTACACTTGTCAAGACCGATAAACTCATCACTGAGGAGGAATCTGAAGCCCAGGAAGTAGCAATTACGTTGAGCACCAAGTTGCCTAAAGGGAAAATTCTGAAAAGGAAGAAACAGGATACTTCACAGGTATCACCGACTCTTGCCGTGAAAAGACCAAACACAAGATCATCTGCAATGTCACCGAGTAAGAAAGAGAAATTTTTTGCCATGCCTAAGGTAACCAAAACTTATAAGAAGTCTACTCAAAGACTCATTTTGAGCAAAGAGTCCAGTGACACCGAATTAGAAGATGTAAGTAAATTTCAGATTGTCAAGAGTAAGAAAGAAAATGTACATAGTGTTGACAATTTTTGCACAAACTTGAAACAATATGGTAGACTTGGAGCATTCGGGTATGTGAAATATGACTCCAGGTTTGATGTAGAAAAGAGACAAATTGAAGAAGCTATAATCAGTACACTTCTTAATTTCTGATTAGTACCATTGGAAGTAAGTAATTCTCTTCCAAAAGAATTGTATTTGCACATTGACAAGAGGTGGAAATATGCTATGGAATCGGAAATATAGATGAGAGAAACATGTCTAGTACATCTCTTTCCAGATATGTCAGTGGATGAGATAAGTAAAAATTTGAAAACCCACCAAGCAAAATTTTTGGTCAAACAAAGAGCCTTGAAACTAATGAATGGCTTGTATATTGAAGTGGAGAAGGAAACAATAGAAAAATGGGAAAACATTTTCAAAATTTGGCGTGAAGGAACCCAAAGTGAAGTTGAAATAGTTGATATCACCGAGCATGATCTTGTGTCAACTATACAACTTGATGAGAATGTCATGGACATCGAGGCACAAGAAAAAAGAATGATAGAAGGTAGTGTCTATGCCAAACTGGTATCCAGTGAATCAGTTTTGGAGCAAGTCAAGGCCTATCCTCTGGTGACTCCACATGTTTCAACCGTGACACCTCATGACACCGAACAAGGCATAGAGGGACAATAGTCTACCAAAGGAGAAGCTACTTCTCTGGCCACTGGTGAACAGAATTCTCAAGCACCAACTAGCACTGAGACCATTGCAACTGAGACCCCAAGCAAGGAAACACCGCAAAGTACAACAGAGGCTAAGGAAATAGACAAAAGTGTTATCTCTACCAAGCAACCTACCAAGGGTGAACAAGCCTCCCAAGCCATTGTACTAGTTCAACCGGTGAAAGCCTCATCCTCTAAAGAGAAGAAAATGAGGAAGCATAGTTTCAAAGTAGATTTGTCCAGACCGATTGTGTTGCCAAATGTAGACATATCTAAACTAAAAGGGCAAGCACTCATTGAATTCAGTGAACTATGCAAAGCCAAAGTAGAGCAAGAGAAATAAATGGCTATACAAAAGAAAAACAAAGTACTTCAGAAGGTGAAAGCACTATTAACAGAAAGTCTACCTAAAGCTACTGTGACAAAAGATGCAGCCATCCATGTGCAACTAGATGAACTCCTTACAAAATTAGAAGCATCTGGAGTAGACGCATCTGAGTACCTAAGAAAATTGAAGGACAAAGAGCTCACAACAAAAATGATTGAAGAGGTACAAAAAGCCATTGCTCTAGGTAAAGTTAATCTAATAGGACTCATTGCTGAGTTGACCCCTCAACTCAAACATATTCTTTATTTATTTCATAAGCTCTGCACATTTTCTTTATTCATTAAAGATGTCAAGAATAAAACCGATGCTATTGAAAAAGAGATCACTGATCTCTCGAATAAGCTGACCACCGAGCCAAATTCTATTAAGAATTTTTATACCAAGTTACAATCCCTCATGGCTCAATAGTTGGAATTATGAAATGAAGAGCACAAAATAAGAATGGATGTAATGACTCTTCAAACCTTATTCATTCCACACTTGTCCTCCGTTCAATTACAGATCAACCGAGATACCTCCTTATCGACTCAACAAGAGGGAAGCACTTTAGATGGTTTGATTTCATTACTAGCTGACATTACAACTCAAAATTCTTTAATGGACAGTGTCAAGACTGCACTCTCTACTGCCCTCACCGATGCAAGAACCAAGTATAAATCTATTTTTGACTAGTTACCCCAATAGAATGGTAACTAGTTTTGTTGTTTTTCAAAAAGGGGGAGTATAGTGTATTATAGTGTATACAAGAGCGAGTACACTGAGCAGATCAGAGTATCAGAATTTATAGGTGAATTTGATAGGGGGAGCAGAGCAGTGAACAACAAGCAGTAAACAGGGATCAATGAACACCGAGCATGCAAAATCTGAGTTATGTACAATATATTGATAAGGGGAGTATATCTGAGTATACTATTTATTGACAATTGTATATACTGTCAATTTAATCATGTAAGTATATAGATTTTTGAGTTATGACTTCGAAAAGAGTTTTATCAAACATACAAAACTAATGTCAAAAGTGGAGATTGTTATAGTTGTCATTAGTTTTATGTCCAAAGTCATTCTATATACTCTAGTTGGTTAGTACTAACGAAATACTCAGTCGGTAAGCACTAAAGCAAGTAGGTAACAAAATGAAGAAATCACAGAGTTCAGTATACAGTTCTATGTCTACCGAGCAGCAAAGATGGTATACTAAGTTAATATGAACCGAGTGAAACGTGTTACCAAATTCATTGAGCCTAGCCATATATGGGAAACGTGCTACAAAGATTAAGGAACAAGAAACCATTATCACATTGGAAATTGCACCATAAGATTTTGAATGATTTTGAGGACATCCATCCAATCAAATAATTTGTATGGTTATTCATTTAATGAATCATGTTTGTAAGATTGAAGCAAGACTAGATCATCATCATAAGAGATCTATTTATATAGCATGAATTAAGGATCAAATATGTGAATCAAGACTTATGTGTTAGATAAGTTGAAAAGCAAAAATCATGAGAAAGCACTGAATGTTTTGACTGTTACGATTGACAGAGTTATTTAGAGGTTACCAAGAAGGATTTCAGAGAACAGTCAAGGAATAGAGTAAACAAAAGGGTTTACTGAGT
Source organism: Cryptomeria japonica (assembly GCF_030272615.1). NCBI lineage: Eukaryota > Viridiplantae > Streptophyta > Pinopsida > Cupressales > Cupressaceae > Cryptomeria > Cryptomeria japonica. The sequence continues at coordinate 806,376,265 of NC_081409.1, forward strand.
TAATTTATGAGTTATCGAGGTATGCTATGACAAAGGTAATTTCATATTGAGCACATAGAATCTGCTATAACATTTCAGATGTGAAGTTGCAGATATTTTGTAAAGATTTAATTGTATTATTTTGTAGTAAGAGAAAACTCCTAACAGGGTAAAAGACTCTAACAAGGTCTATAAATTGTAAAGCCTTTAACTAGGTGCAACATTTAGTATAAGTTTTGTAAAATCCTTTAGCAAGGTAGATCTAAAGATCTTGATACTCCTAACAGGGTATGCTATCAAAAATAGCTAAACATGTAGCTCTAATCGAGCAACCTTTATTATTGTAGTAGTGAAGTTGTGGGTGTCATCCCCACTACAGTTTTTCTCTCTAACAAGGAGTTTCTGCATAACCAAAATATATGAGTTATGGTGTGAATCATGTATGAATGTTATTTATATGTTTTATGTTATGTTTCAGCAATATTCAGTTTATGCTTAATAGTAAGCTTATTATAGAAGAAAAGTTTTGGAGTACTTATTCACCCCTCCCCTCTAAGTACATTAGCTTTGCATATTGGGCCTAACACTTTGTCTAAAGTATCTTCTGTATAAGAGGATTATCTCTCTCTCTCTCTCTCTCTCTCTCTCTCTCTCTCTCTCTCTCTCTCTCTCTCTCTAACACCAAATGTGTCTACCTAATCCATACTTATGCAATCAAGCCTTCTTTCAATCAAGAGGCTTCACAACCAAAATCCATTCTTTGTTGAGCTCTTGTCCACATACAAAATTTGAGAGAAAATATATCAAACAAGATAAATGTTGATAGGAGACAATGGAGATTAAAACCCTACTTAGCATGTGAATGGTATTATTGTTCAATTTGTTGATTTGCATGTTCTTAGGTATCCTCATTAGTGTATGGCGAATGTTTTATTGTAAAACTAGGGTTTATTGTGCTTGGATCTTTGTGTCTTTTCAATAGTTTATCATCATCATTTTTAATCACATACAGTTGATATCAACCTTTTATATGTTGTCATTGATGTCATGTGGTGTGTGTTCTGGTGGTGGTGTTGAGTATGTATGAGGTGTTTTTAGAAGGCTGATGTAGCGGAAGTTTTTATCTGTAGGAAACTATGTGCAAGAAAGAGTATTTAATGTCCCAATGAAATAATGCTTTGCATTCCTTCTGTTTGTGTAGATTATGGATTGTGGTTTTGGATGTAATGTTTATGATCTATGTATATTGCACTATTAGGTTTTTGGGTTCTCTATTGCTCAAATGCTAGAGTGATTTGTTGTTGTTTTTGATAGTGAGGGTGTCTATTAGAATTGGTGTTGAGAACTCTTGGTAGTTCTCAAATATGTTGATTCAAGTGTTGGAGCTTGGAGGGTATGTTAATTTGGCTGATGCAATTTTCTAGTTTAGTTTTCTATCATTTTTTGATTGGCATGCTCAGTTGTGTTGGCTTTTGCCTGGCGCATTTGATTTATCTTATTCAGATCATGCTCTTTTGGTTAAATATGAATTGGAGGTTGAGTTTGGATGTTGATATGGGTCTCACTGTAGTGTGTGTAAATTTGCATTGCGTATTTTACATTGGAGGATATTTTTGCATCGATTGGTTAATGTTCTTTATTGTTTATTTACATGTTTCATTTGATGTCAACTTTAGAGGATGTGTTAGTTTGTGCAGTTTGTCAAAATCACTTTAGAAGGATGTGTTGTGATGTGGTAGGGTCCCCTTTATCTCTTGAAGTAAATCACATTTGATTGAACCACTATACTGGATCACATAGATTATCAATCGAGCTTTGGAAACACTATAGAATATAATAATAAATTATTACAAACATCTAGAAATATACTCAATGAAACCACGCATCTACTGCACAACATTATACAACGTGCAAATTCTAGAACTACTTCCTGATCTAGAATACAACTAAATACCTCATCCAAATAGTCATGTTTGACATCAAATGATAACTTGAACTTATTTTTGCAACATGAACATGATAAATGATAAAAAGAAACAAGAAAACCAATGTTAGGTTGGATATCTCTAATAAAATTGCACACACATACAAGAGGAAAAATATTTGGGGCTCTTTGGAGACTTGTTTTAGTCAAGTGCCTATTTTGGTGGTTTCATCTCCATAGTAGCCATATAGATAGATAGGTAAAAAGAGAAATAGATAAATTAATCTTATAATTCTCAAAGACATAAGATAGATAGAAAGATATTACCAATAAAGATTGAGGAAGCCAAGAGAGTTGCATAGAATGTTGTAGGAAGATGTGCAAACTAGATAGAGAGGGAGAGAGAGGGAGATCTATGAAAGACAAGAGAATGAAAGAGATTAAAATAAATAACCTTGAAGGGAGATTATTTGAGGATTCAGGATAGATTATGTGGAGTGAAATAATACCTTTAGAAATGAGAAGAGGAGGGAAATAAAGGACCATTGGGGTGTTTTGAATTATTCCAATCCATTTCCACTGACCTAGAAAAGTGACAAGTGTCAAAACACTCAGAATCCACATTTGAATGTTAATATTTAGCGGGATGCTTGTGTGATGTGCAGATGTTTATGCAAAATGCTAGTGTCTAGATAGGTAATGTTAAAAAAATTGTAGTAAATGAGAGAGACACATGGTTAATTTACAAAATTAACAGAAAAAGGAAGCTAGTGAAAATGTGTTTTGAGAATCTTGAGAGGGAAAAGGCTATTGGATGGACTAAAACGAGTCTACTCGAATGCTAGGGGAATGGACACTAAAGTGGCTACAAAAGTGTAGGTGAAGTTGTAAAAGGGTATGCAATTTTTCACCTAATGTATAGTTATGTGAGACTTTCACCTTTTTATTTTAAAAAAGAGGCATGCCATGTGAAAAAAGAAAGATTAGGCAATTTTTTGTTGAATGATGAGGTGAAGTATGAGAGAAAAGTAACAACTAAAAATTAACCAAGGCTAGTAAAGGACTATTGTCCTTATATAGGGAAGGTACTTCAATTTTTTTAGATAATTTATCACAAGGACCACCTTGAAGAAGCAAGCAAATTTACTATTCTTGTTCTATGTGAAAAGGGCTATACACCATGCCAAGAAAATAACTAAATTCATTAGAGGGGTCTACCTTTCCTCATTGGATCTTGTAAGTGAATGAGAACACAAAGGGACCTAATGCACTATGAAAATCAATGTGGATAGTGAAACTTTATATGGTGGTGTGTAGGTATAGGTGATTTTTCTACTTTTTCTACGGAGGAAGAAAAAGGAAACTTTTTTATATTGTAATATTATAATTATTCTTAGAGACTTTTTAATATTCTTATTATTTTTAAATTTATGTCTCCAAGTGTGAATAAATAAAATAGTTTCAATCTAAAATATAATAACTCTTAAATAAGTAAAATATATTTGCATATTTTTTCCATTTTAGTTATAAATTTTTGTATTTGTAGTAAAGTAAATAGATGCTAGTATTTAATATTAAAATAAAAATAAATCAACACACACGTTATGAATTTAATATAGATACTTTCAAACTAATATCTCTAGGAGTCTTTTTACAACCATATTCGTCCAGATAAGTGAGGCATAACATATTAGTTATGATCTAAGTATTTTTTACCATTATAAAGGATTTATTTCATTATTTATCATCATATGGTGAGCCAAAAAACTAAAGTAAACAATAGGCCTAATTATAACAAATAGGGTCAATGATACTCTATTCTTTTACCACTTTTATCCTAATATTTTTTATATTATCCCCTCACCTTTTAACTTGATATAAGTTAGTATCATATAAATAATGAATATAAGTATTTTTGTTTGCAATACCTATTGAGCAAGATATCTATGTATAAGTTAATAATCCTAAGAAAGAGCCAATAACCTTTCTGCTAAGGCTATGGATATAATTTGAACACCTAAGAAAAGAGTTATTAGATGATTCTTCATGCAGTATCAAGGACCAATATAATTTAGTCATAGCAAGAAAGAAATGAGATAGTTGTAATGCCCCGCCAGGAAACCCCTAAGGGTTTAAGTTAAAAACACTCAATTAGAGTGCAATTTTTTTTTTTTAAATCATAATTAAGAGTGTTAATACAAAGTTACAACATTAAGATAGTTGAAGTTAACTCAATTCATAATTAGGCACGACATTAAAATACATTGGAGTTATCTGTCAACTTAGATATCACAGCGGAAGGCTCAAACAATCCTAAGGAGTTTCCTAACGCGATTACATAACCTCACACCTAACACAACTTGCGTCATCAGATCCATTAATCTGGATATCTTAATTACGGGATAATGCATAGATCTTAATTACATATGAGTTCAAGGATATGACATCTTAAATTTTTAGGAGGCGTTCATTTACTTTAGAAGTTAGGAGGCCATCGAGGAGTTATTTATCCAATGCACTTAATTTCATAATTACATTAGGAGGCCCCCCAAAGGGGTTCATGAATTTCATTCCTTGGGTTGTGGTATCCATTCACAATTGATTTCATCCTTTAATGTTTAAAAATATGCCTAAGGAGATTCATTCATTCAAGGTTAAACTATGATTAGTAAAGCGAGGGTTCCATCATTTGATTTTAAAGGATTCACTCACATTTGATACCTTTCTTAAATATTAAAAAGTATGGTTAATAAGAAAAGTTCGTTCCTTAAGGATCAACTACAACTAATAGAGCGAGGCCCCTTTATTCGATTTCATGCGTAGCCAACTAATGAGTTGCAGCTCTTAAATGAAAGATAAAATGTGAGTAGCCATAGGATTCATTTGAAGTTTTAAAATAATACTACTAGATGGTTAGAATCATTACGTTGAAAATGTATTGAGCCACAAGAGTTCATCCTTTATCTTTAAGATATAGTTAGCAAGATAATATCTAACATTTCAAGATTAAAGTATAAATCCCAAGAGATGCTCTTCCATTAGGATTGAATTACAATTATCTTGTTGCAAATCACCCTTTTTTTTTTTATCGTTAAATGAATATAATGTGGGAGAGATTCTTTTATTAGATTTAATGTATCAACAACTAATTGAATCCCTTCTTTTTCAGTTCATCTTTAACAATCATAAAGAAATTCATTTGTTGGGGTTATAATTATGGTGGACTAGTTGAGTTTCACCAATTATCAAGTTAAAATTTTGGTAAGGTTAATTTGTTAAGATTAAACGTAATTGACCAAACAACTATATCCAATATAATGAAACATAATTAACATGACGTTTCCCATTCTAGTTCAATCTTAGCAAACATGAGGGATTCCTTTTATAAAGATTAACAGATGGGTTTTCTAGTTGGGTTCACCCGGTTATAGAAATAATCTGGTGAGGATTATTGATTAAAATTACAACATAAATTACTGAGTATATTCATCCAATATACAACATGAATTACCTAATTGAGTCCACACGATTATCATTTTACTCTGGTGAGGAATATAGTTAAGGTTAAAGCGTGAAATAACTTAACAAATCATCCAATGCAATGAAGCATAATTAACATGGCATGATTCATTTGCTAAGGTAGAAAGATAGATATTTATATGATGTTCATCCTTTAGATTTCAGTCTAGGAATTGTGACATAGATTTTAACTTTGTTTCCTTTTTACATTCATTCCATTTATATTCTTAATAACAAGTTAATCGAATAAAGTATTCTAGCAAGATTCTTTCCACTATTACATTTTAAATTTACATTATCAAATTACTTTTTCCACAACTTTAATTTCAATATTTAAATACCTTTCCATATTCATAATTCACAACGTTTTATAAACTTAAATAACTTCATTTATCCATATGAATAATGTTATGCACTTAAATTTGAATTCATTAAATTTCCACCATAAACTTTGCAAGAATACAACCATTCAAGATAATTTAAAACATAAAACAAAGTACACTATAAACATCGCATAACACAGGAATGATCTCGGAGTTCACCCCAGATGGGCTACATCTCCGGGTCTGCTCAACTGCAAGACCCTTTCGGTATTATTTAGTTAAGGTTACATATTTACATGTCTTTACAATCTTGCCTTTTTGGCGACCACAACCATACTACAAATGACCATCTCAGTCAGTAAATACAACTCTACAAGTTTTCCAACTAAGTTCACATAAACGTAAGCATTTCTCATTCGGGTATTTTACTTAAGCCTTGGATTCACATCACTGACATGTTGGTCTAGAACTATACACTAGTACCCAAATCAAGGAAAATATACTTTAAAAGGAACCTTTGAAATGGAAAGGAGACACCCCCCCCCAATGATCTATGAATCCTTGCGTAAATTTAAACGAGAATACAGGGACCCCAGTCAGTAACTAACCAATTTAGAAATAACCCCCACATTTAACCATAATTTATAGTTAACAATAATTAATATCATTTGCATAGATCAGTGTGCAGCCAAAACTTGTATTACTATATTGGTTTCTAAATATCAAAATTCTAATTTCCAAATATAATTTATTACTCAACTTAATTATATTAAATAAACCAAGAAGCAACAGAGTGATTTTAAATAATTAATAACCCCATTTGAAAATTCATTATTTTATTATTTTTCTTCATTGCTGCCATAACAATAATTTATTTTAATGTTTTTTTTTTGACCTTTTGTTTTTTTTATATTTGAAAGCAATAAATAAAAAATGAAATTAAATTTAAAAAAAAGGAAGTTGAAATGGGGTTACCCACGTGGACTCCCACGTGGGCCCCCATGGTAGCCACGCTACCATTGGTAGCGCTGCTACCAACTGGTAGCAGGCCGCTACCCTTGGTAGCGCTGCTACCAGCTGGTAGCAGTAGCTACCATGGTAGCAATGCCTCCTCCCAGCGATGGGGGGGGGGCATAAAATATTCTTTTTTTTTTATATATATATTTTTTTTAAATTTTGTTTTATTTCATTTTTTTAACAGAAAACTCTGGTAAAAACAACAAATCCCAGACCCAGTTTTAATCTGCCAGAATGCAGTCAAAATTTGCTAAATAATATATGGATATATATATATATTTTTTAAAAGAAACAATACATATGTAATCAAACACGCAGTTTGGAAACACTGTTTTGCAATATTTTCCAGCAAACCCTCTTTTTGAAAGCAAACCCAGTCACAGCCATCTCTTTTTTTTGAAAGGGATTCATCACCCATATGTTTTTCCAGATTTCTCCAAATAAACAACCAACTGAGAACAATTTTTTTTTGTTGTTGAATAAACATGAACAAAACACCCAAAACGAAAAATGTAGAAAACCCTCATTTTTACAGTCATAAACTGAATTTCCAGATTGTTTAAACTAAGAATGGAGAAGATTTTCTCTTTCTCAAAATATCCCAAAAACCATGGCCAATCTTTAACCAACAACAACCAAGCCTTCAACCAAACTGAAAACTAAATCTAAAAGGAAACACTCATGCAACAAAAAGGGTAGATTAAAATTTCTTACCTCCAAACGCTTTCCGGGAAGAGATTTTGATGAAGATGAGCTCCCAAATCAGCTGCTCTCTTTCCTCATCCCTCTCCAAAATCCCAAATCTCCCTTGCAAGAACCATGTTTTTCCCAAAAAAAGGACCCAAGGCCAAGAAGCCCCAAAATGCTTACAAAACAAGATTAAAAAGAAAACCTTAATTTTGCCCTAATTTTAAATTTCGAAATTAGGCATTTTTTTAAAAATAAAATGAATGAAAATCCCAAATGGAAGTCATTCCTTTTCATCATTTATTAATCTTATTTGTTTTCCCTTACTAAAATTAAAATGCTTCCCTTTTTTTTTTTTATTGAGTTTTAAATTTTAATTCCTCAATATTAATTTTAGGCCTACTTTTATAATTCGGAACTATTGACCAAGAAGGCGTTTTGATTAATTTAATTTTCTAAAAGTCAAACTTTTATACTATATCGGCTTTTCAAGTAAAGAGAAAATAATTTCATTTAAATAATAATAATTTACCCCTTTTTTTCCAAAATGCGAAAATGAGGAATTTATTTCTATCTCCCAAACGACTTAAAAAATTTTCCTTTCTAAAATGCATAATTTATTAAAATCGTAGTTATTAAAATTAACTATTAAATTAACTCGCTACAACAAAATAAAGCGACATTTTTAAATAAAAGACTAATCTAATACAAGAGTCTTATTTATTCTAATTTCTCAACTACAAATGCGTAAATGTCGCAAATGTGTAAATGAGCCTGCTATCCCAAGTTAAATACCTTAAGCTTGCCACGATAATAATTTAAAGCAATCTCTTAAATTAATGATCAATCATATAAAGAAAGCTACCCCTTTAAATTTCTAAATTGCTAATGTGCTCGTCTACTCATAAATTTTGAATTTAATACTTAGGACAACAAACCTCACTTACCTCGCACAAGGCACGCAAATCGAGGAAGTCATCCAAATCTCTCGACATGCATCCCAATGAAAAGCAAGCCCCACGAATCCACACACGATGCTCACCTAACCATGGCTTAGGCAAAACGAGAGTTATATGACCACTAAATCCGAATTCAAAAGATGAAGGAGCATACTCAACCTTGCAAATTCCAAAGGAGATGAACCTTGCCCTAAGTGGTGTTGTACCTGCAATCTCCCGCACCCATGAATTCATACAAGCATGCATATACATATACATATTCAATGAAGGCGTTAGCTCAAGATTTATCTCAAGGGTTAGGAAACAATTACATTTACACGAGAATCGATGCAAAAGCACAATAATAAGTATGCACAATTTATTTATATTATCTAAACTACACATTGCATATCAGTTAATCTACCATTCAAGAATGCCACATAGGAAGTCAATCAAGGTTAAACGGGTTTTAAAAGTCTGACTAGGGTATGGGCATTACATTCTCCCCTCCTAGGTTTCGACTTACTCCTAGAAGTCGCAAAGTTAAACGGAAGTCCTGCAACACTTATTAGTCCTTAAACTCAATTAACAATTATCAATTTGCACAAACAACTATTTTGTCAATAATTTAAAACATTATTTACCAATAAAAATGCATCTAACATCATTCACCCCTTCAAGCCTTCTATAATCTACACTCAATCATAGCAAGGATACGAGACTTTTCCCTTTTTATTTCACCAAATTTAAAGCAATTAAAATATATAAGCACAGTTATCATACTCATTTATCAAACATGACAAGGAAATGTGCTCTCAAGGTCAATTTCTTTCACCAATTCATCTCTTTCACAAAATTTTATCACATAAAACTAGCCTCAATAAAACATTTTCTACGACCAAGTTAACTTCTCAACAAATAAGAACAACGTAAGAACTCAATTGTTTACCTTTCTCAGACATACAAGATCCTTTCCAATGACTATGCCCCATAACATAGTAACAATTTAATACCATTTAATCCATGATTACACATAATATCCATCCACAAAACTGGTTTGCACAACACAATAGGCCACATGTGAGCATGTCTAATGCTCGGTCAAGGGTAACATATATGATCCACATCTCAATGCCCGCTCTCAGAATAAACACATGATCAACAAATATCCAACATCTCACTCGAGGGCTTGATGGTGCTAGGGTACACCATAGCGGTGCTTACCTTCCATACAAGTCCCTCGTGAATATCCCTTGTTGTGTAAGGTGTTTAGCCTCCAAGAGATAGTCACCACTCATAGGTAGGTAGTGGATCCTAGTTGTTTTCACAGCCTCACATACCTCCATCCTCAAGGTTCCTTGCATCTACTTCCTCGTATACACTCATCCAAGCCCGTCTCCTATGTTCTTGGAGAGGAATTCACATTACAACACAAGACCAGCATATGAAAACAACAAGGATAAACCGGTTTAGCCACCAAAGTACAAAGGATTAAAGATAATAATTGTCAATTCCAACAATAAAACAAGAAAATAATTTCCGAATTTGCAACATCAAATCAAGAAGAATCAAGATCGCAAAATCGTGGCTAAACTGTAAAGGTCAAAGTAGAACAAATTGCTGGCCCACAAAGAAATAAATAAATAATTAAAAGAAAATCATAATTTGCACATTACATCACTACGTGACTAGTAGCTAGCCACCAACGAGGAAGGAAGGAACAATCGTCTAGCTATCCTAGTAGCTCATCATGTGGTGTGGCCAAGTCACACACCCACATGGCATGGCAGTGTGCACCTCGGCATCACCCCACATCACGTCGTCACGTGGCATGGCTCTACCCTATACCTATTGGTAGGCCGCATGGAAATGTCTACTACATCCCGCATTGTGTCTCAGCACGGCATGGCAATACTCCAAGCGGACAAAGCACGCAATGGACATATCCCGCATGGCAGTGTACCCCGCGGATAAGGCACGCGCTGGTCACACTCCGCATAGCGATGTTCCTCTCAGGATACTCGCCGTAAGCCAGAGGTATACATGGCTAAGGTCCACCCACAAGTCTACCAACACTAGTTAGTTGGCAACTTATGTAAGAAAATAACACGCCTCTCATGAAGACAAGGCAACAAATGCTCCAATGGAATCCAACAATATGCTCAAAAACTGTCATCAATATGCTCAAGATAAAGGATAGGAATAGGCTGGCACATATGAACCTCGTAAATCGGTTCATCACAAGGGGAAGTATTGAGTACACCTATGTTATAGTTTCGTTACAGAACCATGCTTTTCCTCGAAATAGGGAAGCTAAAGTCGCTTCGCGTCGACATTACTCGTACGCTGTTCATACTATTTCAAGGAACGGTGACTTCTACTACTACCCCTTCACATACTGACTTATCAACAACCCATGGGTTGGCACTCAGTAAGGAAACAAATAAGCAACATCACATAGATAGGTATGGTTTCCCATACTCATAAACAAACATATTCCCCATGGTTGATTACTTCACCATCCCATGGGCACACAAAGCAAGTACGGGTTTTCTCACAACACACACAGAATAGCACCATTACTGGTTTAGTTCACGTTTACGGGGAGATACTTTACATTATGCTAACATATACTTAAGGGAAGCTTTAATTATGCTTTACACATGAATCACCAAACAAAGTTTACTCTAGATCCACGTACTGAAATTCTCAACAATTCAAATTTACACAACGAGATAACATCATTCTAATATCCTTCTCAATCTTCCCTAAGCATTTTCATTCACATTATTAACTATGCAATTTCCCTTTTCAAGATGAAAAACTTTCCCCTTTCAATTAGAAGCCCAAAGCAATATAAAATTTCACATGCATTATAGCAAACTTCTTCTTAAATCACTGCATTCTAAATAGTGTTTCAAAAACAACAATTCCTATATTTTACACAGGAGGAGGAAGAGAGTTGGAAAATCAACTATTTCCTACGAATACACAAGGATTTCAAAATCACACCATATGCTCGGATATAAGTTTATCATTTGAGTTGCACGGTTTTCATTTTGCTATCTTTTAGGAAGGTGTCAAAGCATCCTAGCCTGACATTTCTAATCATTATTGCTGCACTATAATGTTCTAGTTTTCTGAACAAGAATTCAAAATAACCAAATTTTCTTTTTGTAATACAAGTCTTCTAGAGCACAATCACTATTCGTAATACAATACAATACAATAATACATCAAATCTAACATTGGAAATTCATAATATAACAAGGAGGTAAATGAAGAGCTATCTCCTAGATTTTTTTACACATTTAATGCATACAAATCAGCAAGTCTTTTATTTACTCATTTCGAAACATAATAAGACAATTACCCATATCCAAAGTAAGTTAAAAGTGCGTCACTTGATAGGTCCTAAATCTCACTAGTTGAATAAGCACATAAAACAATCTTTTGAGGAGCACATTAATTTACTCTTGAAGCTACTACAATATGTCCTCTTTTGGTATTCCTTTCACATCAAGCAATTTTCCACAAAATCACTATGCGCATGTTAAAGCACCTTACTTAAGATGAAATTTAATTATATTACTCCTACCAAACACATGGAGAACCCTTTAAAGCAAACATACCATTTCTATCATTAACCAAAAATTTATTCCCAAGTCAATCCCCTTTCACAATCTAAAACACAAAAACGTTATGAGGCTCTCACAAGGCCCTAGCAATATCATCTTTTCTCTTGCAATTAGAAAACTTAAATAAAAGATAACTATACATATCAATTCCTGTTAATTTACTTAGAGAGAGAAGAGAAAGAGTCATATTCACTCAATTTACTACAAAATAAGCATTAGCATTTGCCATACTAGTCCTTCAAGTGGACAATCATTAAGGTAGATCAAAACCATAACAAGCACGTTTCATACTTTTAGATTCAAGATATTAACAACTCACCCAGATGGATTAGTCAAAAGAGTAAAACAAGGCAAGAATGAAGGTACATACGAATCCTTTTCAAAGAAGAGAAGTCATAGACCAAGACCTCAATAGCAGACAAAACACCCATAATTATTTCTAAAACACCCACATCATTAAGGTGAAGACATGGTGCGAACGCACACGTTACACACAAGCAGGGTTTGTCAAATCACACCCTCACATCAAGGTGGGCAAGCATACAACCTAAGGTAGATACACACACACCAACTAAGAGCACAAGTGAAACAAGAGATCCCAGTGTTGCAACATGGGCTCTGATACCAAGTGTAATGCCCCGCCAGGAAACCCCTAAGGGTTTAAGTTAAAAGCACTCAATTAGAGTGCAATTTTTTTTTTTAAAATCATAATGAAGAGCGTTAATACAAAGTTACAACATTAAGATAGTTGAAGTTAACTCAATTCATAATTAGGCATGACATTAAAATACATTGGAGTTATCTGTCAACTTAGATATCACAGCGGAAGGCTCAAACAATCCTAAGGAGTTTCCTAACGCGATTACATAACCTCACACCTAACTCAACTTGTGTCATCAGATCCATTAATCTGGATATCTTAATTACGGGATAATGCATAGATCTTAATTACATATGAGTTCAAGGATATGACATCTTAAATTTTTAGGAGGCGTTCATTTACTTTAGAGGTTAGGAGGTCATCGAGGAGTTATTTATCCAATGCACTTAATTTCATAATTACATTAGGAGGCCCCCCAAAGGGGTTCATGAATTTCATTCCTTGGGTTGTGGTATCCATTCACAATTGATTTCATCCTTTAATGTTTAAAAATATGCCTAAGGAGATTCATTCATTCAAGGTTAAACTATGATTAGTAAAGCGAGGGTTCCATCATTTGATTTTAAAGGATTCACTCACATTTGATACCTTTCTTAAATATTAAAAAGTATGGTTAATAAGAAAAGTTCATTCCTTAAGGATCAACTACAACTAATCGAGCGAGGCCCCTTTATTCGATTTCATGCGTAGCCAACTAATGAGTTGCAGCTCTTAAATGAAAGATAAAATGTGAGTAGCCATAGGATTCATTTGAAGTTTTAAAATAATACTACTAGATGGTTAGAATCATTACGTTGAAAATGTATTGAGCCACAAGAGTTCATCCTTTATCTTTAAGATATAGTTAGCAAGATAATATCTAACATTTCAAGATTAAAGTATAAATCCCAAGAGATGCTCTTCCATTAGGATTGAATTACAATTATCTTGTTGCAAATCACCCTTTTTTTTTTTATCGTTAAATGAATATAATGTGGGAGAGATTCTTTTATTAGATTTAATGTATCAACAACTAATTGAATCCCTTCTTTTTCAGTTCATCTTTAACAATCATAAAGAAATTCATTTGTTGGGGTTATAATTATGGTGGACTAGTTGAGTTTCACCAATTATCAAGTTAAAATTTCGGTAAGGTTAATTTGTTAAGATTAAACGTAATTGACCAAACAACTATATCCAATATAATGAAACATAATTAACATGACGTTTCCCATTCTAGTTCAATCTTAGCAAACATGAGGGATTCCTTTTATAAAGATTAACAGATGGGTTTTCTAGTTGGGTTCACCCGGTTATAGAAATAATCTGGTGAGGATTATTGATTAAAATTACAACATAAATTACTGAGTATATTCATCCAATATACAACATGAATTACCTAATTGAGTCCACACGATTATCATTTTACTCTGGTGAGGAATATAGTTAAGGTTAAAGCGTGAAATAACTTAACAAATCATCCAATGCAATGAAGCATAATTAACATGGCGTGATTCATTTGCTAAGGTAGAAAGATAGATATTTATATGATGTTCATCCTTTAGATTTCAGTCTAGGAATTGTGACATAGATTTTAACTTTGTTTCCTTTTTACATTCATTCCATTTATATTCTTAATAACAAGTTAATCGAATAAAGTATTCTAGCAAGATTCTTTCCACTATTACATTTTAAATTTACATTATCAAATTACTTTTTCCACAACTTTAATTTCAATATTTAAATACCTTTCCATATTCATAATTCACAACGTTTTATAAACTTAAATAACTTCATTTATCCATATGAATAATGTTATGCACTTAAATTTGAATTCATTAAATTTCCACCATACACTTTGCAAGAATACAACCATTCAAGATAATTTAAAACATAAAACAAAGTACACTATAAACATCGCATAACACAGGAATGATCTCGGAGTTCACCCCGGATGGGCTACATCTCCGGGTCTGGTCAACTGCAAGACCCTTTTGGTATTATTTAGTTAAGGTTACATATTTACATGTCTTTACAATCTTGCCTTTTTGGCGACCACAACCATACTACAAATGACCATCTCAGTCAGTAAATACAACTCTACAAGTTTTCCAACTAAGTTCACATAAACGTAAGCATTTCTCATTCGTGTATTTTACTTAAGCCTTGGATTCACATCACTGACATGTTGGTCTAGAACTATACACTAGTACCCAAATCAAGGAAAATATACTTTAAAAGGAACCTTTGAAATGGAAAGGAGACACCCCCCCCAATGATCTATGAATCCTTGCGTAAATTTAAACGAGAATACAGGGACCCCAATTAGTAACTAACCAATTTAGAAATAACCCCCACATTTAACCATAATTTATAGTGAACAATAGTTAATATCATTTGCATAGATCAGTGTGCAGCCAAAACTTGTATTACTATATTGGTTTCTAAATATCAAAATTCTAATTTCCAAATATAATTTATTACTCAACTTAATTATATTAAATAAACCAAGAAGCAACAGAGTGATTTTAAATAATTAATAACCCCATTTGAAAATTCATTATTTTATTATTTTTCTTCATTGCTGCCATAACAATAATTTATTTTAATGTTTTTTTTTGACCTTTTGTTTTTTTTATATTTTAAAGCAATAAATAAAAATGAAATTAAATTTAAAAAAAAAAAAGTTGAAATGGGGTTACCCATGTGGACTCCCACGTGGGCCCCCATGGTAGCCACGCTACCATTGGTAGCGCTGCTACCAACTGGTAGCAGGCCGCTACCCTTGGTAGCGCTGCTACCAGCTGGTAGCAGTAGCTACCATGGTAGCAATGCCTCCTCCCAGCGATGGGGGGGGGCATAAAATATTCTTTTTTTATATATATATATATATTTTAAATTTTGTTTTATTTCGTTTTTTTAACAGAAAACTCTGGTAAAAACAACAAATCCCAGACCCAGTTTTAATCTGCTAGAATGCAGTCAAAATTTGCTAAATAATATATGGATATATATATATTTTTTAAAAGAAACAATACATATGTAATCAAACACACAGTTTGGAAACACTGTTTTGCAATATTTTCCAGCAAACCCTCTTTTTGAAAGCAAACCTAGTCACAGCCATCTCTTTTTTTTGAAAGGGATTCATCACCCATATGTTTTTCCAGATTTCTCCAAATAAACAACCAACTGAGAATAATTTTTTTTTTTGTTGAATAAACATGAACAAAACACCCAAAACGAAAATGTAGAAAACCCTCATTTTTACAGTCATAAACTGAATTTCCAGATTGTTTAAACTAAGAATGGAGAAGATTTTCTCTTTCTCAAAATATCCCAAAAACCATGGCCAATCTTTAACCAACAACAACCAAGCCTTCAACCAAACTGAAAACTAAATCTAAAAGGAAACACTCATGCAACAAAAAGGGTAGATTAAAATTTCTTACCTCCAAACGCTTTCCGGGAAGAGATTTTGATGAAGATGAGCTCCCAAATCAGCTGCTCTCTTTCCTCATCCCTCTCCAAAATCCCAAATCTCCCTTGCAAGAACCATGTTTTTCCCAAAAAAAGGACCCAAGGCCAAGAAGCCCCAAAATGCTTACAAAACAAGATTAAAAAGAAAACCCTAATTTTGCCCTAATTTTAAATTTCGAAATTAGGCATTTTTTTTAAAAATAAAATGATTGAAAATCCCAAATGGAAGTCATTCCTTTTCATCATTTATTAATCTTATTTGTTTTCCCTTATTAAAATTAAAATGCTTCCCTTTTTTTTTTTTTTATTGAGTTTTAAATTTTAATTCCTCAATATTAATTTTAGGCCTACTTTTATAATTCGGAACTATTGACCAAGAAGGCGTTTTGATTAATTTAATTTTCTAAAAGTCAAACTTTTATACTATATCGGCTTTTCAAGTAAAGAGAAAATAATTTCATTTAAATAATAATAATTTACCCCTTTTTTTCCAAAATGCGAAAATGAGTAATTTATTTCTATCTCCCAAACGACTTAAAAATTTTTCCTTTCTAAAATGCATAATTTATTAAAATCATAGTTATTAAAATTAACTATTAAATTAACTCGCTACAACAAAATAAAGCGACATTTTTAAATAAAAGACTAATCTAATACAAGAGTCTTATTTATTCTAATTTCTCAACTACAAATGCGTAAATGTCGCAAATGTGTAAATGAGCCTGCTATCCCAAGTTAAATACCTTAAGCTTGCCACGATAATAATTTAAAGCGATCTCTTAAATTAATGATCAATCATATAAAGAAAGCTACCCCTTTAAATTTCTAAATGGCTAATGTGCTCGTCTACTCATAAATTTTTAATTTAATACTTAGGACAACAAACCTCACTTACCTCGCGCAAGGCACGCAAATCGAGGAAGTTGTCCAAATCTCTCGACACACATCCCAATGAAAAGCAAGCCCCACGAATCCACACACGATGCTCACCTAACCATGGCTTAGGCAAAACGAGAGTTATATGACCACTAAATCCGAATTCAAAAGATGAAGGAGCATACTCAACCTTGCAAATTCCAAAGGAGATGAACCTTTCCCTAAGCAGTGTTGTACCCGCAATCTGCCGCACCCATGAATTCATACAAGCATGCATATACATATACATATTCAATGAAGGCGTTAGCTCAAGATTTATCTCAAGGGTTAGGAAACAATTACATTTACACGAGAATCGATGCAAAAGCACAATAATAAGTATGCACAATTTATTTATATTATCTAAACTACACATTGCATATCAGTTAATCTACCATTCAAGAATGCCACATAGGAAGTCAATCAAGGTTAAACGGGTTTTAAAAGTCTGACTAGGGTATGGGCATTACAATAGTGTTGAAGATTGATGGGCCAATAGACATAAATGTATGATATAAGATACATCAAATATGAACCTCTTATGATCAAGGGCTATAAAAATCAAATACTTTAGTCAATTAGTTGCAAAATTTATAAACAAAGAATTCATGACCATATAAAAGAATTTTTTTCCATAAAATCTAATAGTGAATACCCAATCTAGGGTATCATGTCTAATTATGCACATGTTGTCTTAAGAGGAAATATTTTTTTCCATCTTTATTTTGGAACATTTATAATAGGTGATGAACTTTGTTCATTATAAGGCTACAAGAATTTGAATAATTTATTTATAACTTATTTTCAGTCCACCATTATTTTCTTCTCTTATTTGTTGTTTATGTCTGCAACAATGTCTCCTTTATTTCTTTATAACTTTATCACACCCAAAACATACCCCTTTCTTACCTTTGTCCATTTAAATTTTAACTCTTTTAGTGGTGCCTCTCTAATCTTTTTCCAATTTAGCTATTGCTTCTCTACTATTCTGTCATTACATATGCCCCTCCTCTTATTTGCAGATGTTTAAAAATAAATACAGTTTCTTGCTTATGTGCCCATCTTCACTCTAACACCCAAATCTCCTTGTGCAAGCATATGCCAGTTGTGATACCTCCTCCAAGTAAATCATAATTATCATTTTTCTCTAGTCTGTCAAATTTCAATTTCTTCTTGCCTAGAAGCTTATTTTATTTACTGATTTGAGAAAGTCAAAGGTTCTAGCATGTTTCCAATTTTATACACTTCTCTCTCGCTTATAGCTAACTGCTACAAAATACTTTCATTTGTCTCTTTCCTGGGTGTCTCCTTGATTTCCACTGGGTTGCAACCTTATGAGAACTTTGAAATAATGCAGGATATCATGACCTATTTTTGGATGCTCCCGATAGAAATTTTAAGAGCATCTAGGCCCACAAAAGTGGGTTGGAACAGTTGAACCATTCTTTCAGATTGCCAAAAATCTACAACGAACCCTTGTCACTGAAACAATTACCATGAAATTATTTTTTCTTCCAATTCTTCCAACATCTCACTGGAATGTTTGCCATTTCCCTCCAACAATTATTTTCTACACTTTTGTTCCTCTTTTATCTCATTGATTCACATCCACCATGAATTCCCTTCTTCTCCAAATAGTTACTTCTCTCCTTTCCTTCTTCGTGAGTTTTCACCCACCACAATCTAGCCACCTCCACCAAATCTCCCTTGTAGCATACTATTCAACTTCTACATGCAAACATTCAACATCTTCACACCAATCTATAAATAATACTAATTTATTCTTATTTGTGTCTTCTTCATGAAAATCTACTTCAAATTTCTCATCATAAAATTCAAAAAAATCAAAAGTTACCTCTTCGTTCCTTATTGCTCCAACATCTTCTTCTTTGTCACTCATCTTTGTCATCTTCATGTCCTCCTAAGGACTCATCACTGTTGCAACTCATTCGTTGACTTCATGGTCTACACCTTCATTCTATTTCTCAAGCACTGCTACAACCTGTTGTCTTCTCTTTGTCATACCCTGACTAAGACATGTTTTAGCTAAAAACTCTTCTATATATTTTTCTTTTATCCTCTTTGACTAGTGCGAATATTTCACTTGTGGGGGTGCTCCCACCTATTTATTTCTCCATTCAAATGTTGGAATGTGGAGTTCAAATTTGGCTCTTAGCTTGTAGTGGTTGAGTCATAATGGGCCTCTTAGGTGGCAATGATATAAATATAAATTTTTGTTAGGAAACTTTCTATAAATAGTAATTTTGATACGTCTGGTGATATAGATTTATCCTCTCAATGTGCCATTTATCATCAAATTTATTATCTACTATCCAACCACCCACATGATGTTCTTTCACACCAATTTTAGTTCTCTTGTTTGGCCTACCTCTTCATTGAGCTTTTTGAATTTTCTATCTTCTAAATATTATTGCCAATATGGGATTACCATAGGCCTCCTCATGACCCACCTCATCTTTTTCTTCAAACACATCTACAAAAACAAATCTTCACGGCTTCTAACCCTTAATTGTTCATGACTTCACACACATGCAACATTTCTCTTGAGCCCTTCTTCTTTATCATACTTCCTCTTTACACCCAGTTGTCCTAGCATAGGTTGCCTCATGTTTGATGCTCTGCTTATGCACTTAGAACATCTAGCTCTGAACCAAACCCAATTTTCCTATACCAAATTCATAGTCAAATTAATCCCAATTATTTACAAACAAAATACCAAACTATGAAGCATACGATCATCCTTTAAAATCAATAATTAATGCTTCAATTTACATAATTATAGACTAATTACACAGATTTAATAAAATCATACATGCAATTATATAATTTAAAAGGAATTTATTCTTTACCGCTACACCTCTCTTTTCAGAGCATTCCTACTAATACACATCATTAAAAATCTGCATATTCTCCTTCAAAATCAAATGTCACATACTCTTCTTCCTACGCTCCACTATTTTCTTCTATTATCTATTGTTCACTTCTACAATAATGTCTCCTTTATTTCTTTATAACTTCATCACTCTCAAAACATACAAATCAACCCTTCCATTCTTCACCAACTATGTAGCTCTTCTCTTATCTTTGTATATTTAAATCTACAGTTTTTAGTGGTGGTTCTCTACTATTTTTTTAACGTAGCTATTACTTCTTTTCTATTCTCTTATTAGTTATGCCCCTCCTCTTGTTTGTAGATGTTTAAAAATAAATACAGTTTCTTGCTTACATGCCCATCTTGGGAACTCCTTTCATCTACTTCCTCTATGATAAAAACTCCTTTATCTCTTGCATATTAAATATTATTTTTTCTCTATTTTGATACTGCTCACTCTTTCTTTAAAATACTTCATCTTCTGAGTCATTTCTTCTCTCTATTTTTTATTGTTGTTTAGATCAACATATTTTCAATGCCTATGAGAATCTTTCCATTCTTCACTTTAGCACCCAAATCTCCTTGTGCAAGCATATGTCATCTGTGATTAATTAACTGATATAAGGAAATAAGCAAATACATTTTAGAAACAATTACACCTAAATCTGAAAAATTTATGTAAACATCTTAGATCTAAAAATCCAAATAAGAAATTATGCAAGCACAAGATATGTTGAGTTCACCAAAATGAAAAGATGAAAATTGAGATCATAGTCTATAGATATAAACTAATATCTAAATTTCCACTCAAGTCATTGTGAAATAATGAATAAGGTTCAACTTCATTGCAAGGAGAGATGAACAATTTGATTGATTGTTCTATTTTTAAGATGACATGATTAGAATTGATATTAGAATGTATGTATGTAAGATCTAGGCTATATGATAAGCAATTGATAAATTTTAGCAATAACATTGAATTGTAGAATGTAAACCCAAAACAATAGCTCAAAGTTTGAAAGAGGACACGGAAAGGAACCTCTAGATGCAATTTGAGCCTAAAAATATAGAACTAGTGTGTCGGGCACCCCATTTTGACAGTATTTGTGCACACAAAAAAGTTGCTGATTCATAGTTAGTAGGTCCCATAGGTCCATCTCTCCAAAATTTAGGCAGAAACTATCAAACATGGGGGTTGGACACCCTAGTATATATTTTTTTGTTGAAAATATGAAAATGTATATTGTTGGCTACTCTATTGATCTACAATAGTATATGTTCACGTGAAAATGAGAGAAAAGTGTTTTGTTAAATAGGGGCTTTCCTAAGTCCAAAATTTTGTTGGTGTTCCCACTTCCACTACATCAATGATTGGTGAAAAATACAGGTTGTCCTTAGAAGGGAAGATGTTGAAACAATAATAAAAATTCCTAGTGCAAAAGTATTACTTTAGTTATGAAACCTTTGGCTTGAACTCTAAAATAAGGCTTTATGTTGCTTGAAAGATGTCATTGGATGCCTTAATCAAGGAGGAATACATCATAATTGATCATGATTTCTGAAACAAAGATTTAGACTTGAACTCTTTACTCCTTGGTTGTAAATCTGTACTCAATTGTGATTGATTGAATTCTCATAGAATGATAGATGATAATTCTAATTTTAAATGAGAGAGGGATTTATATTTATATGAAACTCATATATCTTCTTAGGCACACATAATGACCACACTATACCAACAATTGTTTATATTACCTTAGCTATCTAGGTTTCCTCAAAGTACCTAGACTTTCCATGTCATTTCATTCCCAAAATAGAATACCATTAGATCCTTCTATGATTCACATGGCTTGACAAAATATAGTCTATTTCCTTTATCATTAATAAATAGAGTTCCTCCATAATAATCTAACACATTTAGTTCTAGACATAGTGACTACTAACCAATTTCCACAAAGGAAAAATTATCTCTTGATTATGTTTTGTGAACCTCACTAACATATTGACCTAAAATTTAATGTTTATTAAAAATATTTTGAGCAATATAAACTTCCTTTCTCATTATCATCATGTTCTTTTTTTAGTCAAAATGCCTGTCTACATGATCATCATCCTCACATCTCTTCTCATCATTGTCTTCCTCTATTACTTCTATTCTTTCCACTTCTCATATACCTTCACAAGATATTGGTAGAAAGAAAGAAGATCTAATCACGTCTACATCCTAGCCTAAGTGTCACCATAATAATCATCCATATCTTGAATGCATCATCATAAATCTATGAACTTTGTTAACCCTAATCCACCAACTCCTAATACTCATATCTAGCCAATCTATTCCTCAACCCCATCTAGAATAACCTCCTAATAAAAATATTAAATATTTTGAGGCTATTTGGACATCCAATTAATGCCCTGTCATTGCAAAACCTTCTGAAATTTCTCCCATTTTAAAACTTTATGTTTTCCTAATGTCAGATTCATCATTTTTAGATCCACATTGAATCTATCCTAGTTCCATTCTTGCATACCCATTACAAAATACTCGTTGAGTTATGGCCCTCCACACTTTGACTTTGATATAGCTCCGTTATCCATAAGAAAAAAAAAAAAAAAAAAAAAAAAAAAACATTATACAACCTTTCTTGAGGTGAAACCAAATTGGTCACTTAGGACATATCTATTCATGTATGCTTCCTAGAGATCCTTCACCTTCCCGTCTTTTACCTGAAAATCAATTTCATACTTTGGATCATACTTGTACATTCTCATATACACTAGATTTATGAAGTTATTTTAAGGCTGTCATACTTGCACTTTCACTTGTATAACCACAGATATTCACACATTGTCTTCATGCTTCCTAGAGTATCAAATAGTTTGTGGTCCCAAGTAAGGAGTCTTTCTTGGACTTTGACAAAATTTTCGAGGATTACCACCAAGATTCTTTAACACCAGAGCATGCTAGTCCAAGTAATCGTTAATATCAGGATAAAAAACGACAGGTTGTAAGATCAAATTCTTTTACATAGTTGGGTTAGCAATGTATGCAAGTTAACAAGGTATTGTAGAATAACTGGACTCTATTTGAGAAGAGCACACATTTTTGTGAAGTCTCGGAATACTAGAGCAAAAGTTTATCCTTCAGATGAGTTACTTAGAAAAAGAAAAAGAAACAAATTTGATGGAAGAGGAAGTTAAAGATCTCAAAAATAAAATAAAGGATAAAATTTTGCAAGAAACAAATATTACATATTGAAATTTAAAAGTTATTGTAAATAATATGCGAAATGGAGAACTTTTCATATATCATGGACTAAATGAAGCAAACAACAAATAGAAAGTAATATGATACTGCACGTCTTCTCATCTGCAAATAAATTCAAAAGTAGCGTAAAAAGTATGAAAAAAAGCTCTCTGGACTATTAGAATTTCCATTGATAGGAATACAGTTGTGACAGAAGCTTTCAAATTAGAAACAAAAAATAGAGTATTTGGGTACATCGTAGTGCCCCACATCTTGGGGTAAAATATTACACGTAGACAATAGTTTGCAGAATATTTAATTTTGTTTGTTCAGGGTTGTTTTTCTAAGGGGAAAAAACCAAAACATTAGCTGTAGGTTTGATTTTCCTTATCAACCAACTAAAAATTAATAAACATTCATTTTCCAATAACATTCGAAGACATTAGCTGCAGGTTTCATTTTTCAGTCACATACTCTATCATCAAATGGTTTATATTTTTTAAATCAATTTTAACAAATTGGAAATCTCTGTTTAATTAAAAGCTCCAACCATTTGAATATCTAGAAAATAGATAAGATAAAATAGAGGACAACGTCAAGAAAAACTCTACAGAATTCAAACATTATCAAGTCACAAGAAAATTAATATGAAGAGTTAAAAAAATTTATTAGCAAAATCTGAAAATCTCTTTCTATAATAACTAAATATTATGCTTTCTATAATCAGTTTTTCAGGACAATCATTTAAGCTGTTCAAAATAAGTGGTGTAACAGATAGTCGAATTTTAGTGCTCAAGTGTATGATAACATCAGACTAAGTCGACAGACCACTTTATTCAATGTTCTCAAGTGTATGATAACATCAGACTAAACGAGTAGTTCTTCCAGCCAGAAAGAATATATATAAAGAACGAGTATCACAAGTGACTTGCCTGCACACGCTTCAATAATGCAAAAAACGTGTTATAGGAAATGAAGTAAAGAAAATGGGAAATAATACATCTATTTTGCATATTCATAGATTACCTAATTATTCTTACCCGGTAACAATGATGCTCCATTATTAACAGCGTTACACAGTAGTTGTTCAATATCTTTTATCTTCCTCAGCGTTGCACAGCGTTTCCCAAGCTCGCCTTTTGAAAACGCAATGAGGCCAAGGCAACCTAGGTCATCGAAGTAACGTACGGTCATTGTGCAGAAATATGGGGTGGAACTCTTTTTTTCAAATTCGAAGACTCCACATCCATCTGCAGTTGAGTTTTGTGGAGGGCATATAATAGTCTGCAACCCATATATAAATCATATATAAAGAATTGAATATAATGAAGAGCTTCAAATAATTGATATTGGTGTTATGACATACCAATTAGATAATGCAGAGAACTCAAATATATGAAAGAAAAAGCATAAATAATTGTATATGAAGATTTTGAAGGTGAATATTTTTATGAAGTTATAAGTTTAGGAATTTTGGTTCTTATACATTTTTTAATTTTAATTATTTTTTAATTTAAAATACATTAATTTGTGAAGGGCATATAATAGTTTGCAACATATATAATCCATATGCTTAGTTTTCTTTTTTCTATATATTTCTAGACATACAATGGTCGTGTGTGATTTTCTTTATTATTACTATTTGCTTTTGTCCTAGTGGTCAATGTAATATTAATTAGATGATAATCCACATTGATTATTTATTTATTTGTGGTAGTTGTAGATTTTAAATTTCTAGTGTGTTATATCTCTAATTTTATCTATGTACAACATTTTATTCCAAGCGATTTTAAAGAACCTTTCAGAATATTGTATTGCATGATTTTTATTGGATGATCTTATCAATTAAGAATTAAATGAACAAAGAATATAACTAATCATAAAACTTAGCGAATGCCTTATTCATCAGAGATACACATATATAGTTATAATTTCTTCAACAATAGAGCTACAATTTAGTTAAATGAATCAACAACAAATTAATTAGGATTGACAACCAATTAAACTAAACTCATAAATAAACTTTTTGGATAACAATTTTTTTTGAGACATTTGCAGTTTATTTATTAACTTTCATTCAAACGTAGTAGCATATGTAGAGTTGAGTTATTGCTTATTCTAATAGCCCCACTTAAGGATTAACTGAATTTTAATGGACTTCTAACATATCTCTACATAGAAAAACATGACAAACAACATAAAACAAAATAATACATTATGTAAAGTTATCATTTTAAATTAGTTCTTGGACTAATAAGACTTGTTTAAGTTTCTCCCCAACTGCATGTATAGTCACCTAGTTATCATCTGAGTTTTCAACATCATTGAGACACATTTGCACAGGAAGTGTCCCATAACCCTCGTAAGGGTATAATGTTGACCTTTTAGATTTCGGAATTCCCCTAAACTATTGAACACCAAACCTCACATGTATGTCTCATAACCCAAATGATGTATAGTTTGTCTAATCCAAAAGTACCTCAAACTATTGAGCATCTAATTATTCTCTACTGCATCCCTCTCTATGATCAAAGTATTGGCCTCTTCAAAATAGAATAATTTCTTCATTTTTATTGATGTCATCGTCACTATCAACATCTGGTGGTTCCTCAATGACAACTATATTTATTGATTCCTTAACTTTATCTTTGAGAAGGTCAGTTGCATGAATTTAAAATTCAATCTTCCTCTAGCATCTATGGATGCTACTTCAATGACATTCACTATATCCCATAAATTTTTGTTTATTAATTGCTTTTGTATTTTCACCTTTCATATTAAAAAATTATTGCCATTAACTTTTTCTAATGGTGTTTCCATTTTGAGATACTTTGTGATGAAAAAAAAACCCTTTGTGAATGCATCACTTTAGTAATCTTCAACTTTGTGACACTCAATATTGATTAGTGAGTGTTTGACTATAATTTTGAAGTAGAGAAAATCATACTTTCTTTCTTTTTGAACTACATCTTAACAAATCACAAGTCTAGGATGTCTTTTGAATGTATCCATCCTCCAGCTAGTTAATGCCTCAACAACAAGTCCACAAAGAAACAAATATAAACTCACACATTTTCTAGCAGTAACTTTCTCCAATCAACTATAGAAGTACAATCACATGCTTTGATACAAAATTAAAAATTAAAAGGAAAAAATAATAGAACTAAACATAAAACTTAGTGAATAATTTATTCATCAAAGATACACATATATACTTACAATAGCTTCAATAGCCAAGATATAATTTGGATAAATAAACTGACAACAAACTAATCAAGATTGACGCCTAATTGAACTAAATTGGTAACTAAACTTTAGAGGAAAATAAAAATAAAAAATCAAACAAACTTGACACTTCTACAGTTTATTTATTGCCTCTTATTCAAACATAGGAGTACATGTAGAGTTTAGTTATTGCTTATTCTAAGCATACCATTATAATTTTATTTTACTATCTATAAAAACTTTTATTTTTCAATTCATTTGATGGGTTTAAGATGTATTAGGTGTCTTAGAACCGTTATATATTTAATAAATTAAATTATGCACCCATAGGGAGATCAAAGTCTATACTTCGAAAAATATTATGTATAGTGTTAAGACTATAATTTTAGTCAAAATTCTAAGGTTTGTGAATCTTTATTGTGGCAATTCATAGATGATCAAATAAAAAAGAATCTTGATTGTAAGCATATTTCTCATTAAGTAATAGATCGGTAAGATTACAAAAGGACTACAAAAAGCTACTATTTTTCTATCAAATAGAGCATATGTAAGGTAATTTTTTTGGAACAGTTTCAAGTACAAAATCATGGGAGATTTTATTAATCACACCATCATTCATGGCACCGATTGAATCAAGTGCTCAATATATTAAAATTTATAAAAATATCAAAGAAAAATTGGGGTTGTCACAATTATGTTCAAAAGAAAGATCAAAGTGGTGATAGCTAGCCACACGAGTTGGATAAATTTTTAATATAAGGTTATGGTGCAACCCATAGTAGCTACACAGGGGCTTCAGTAACTATACAATATTATATCACATGCATTCATATTGGAGGGTTTAATATCCCCAAAATGAGGGTACAATATATTTCCTATCGGTGAGAATTGAGGCATTTTTTAATTTGGGCTATGAAAAAATACAATATTTGGCAAAAATAGGGGGTATTTTAATTCAAGTTGTGTATTGGGAGGGGGTGACAAAAAAGAATTTTAGGGCAATATTTTTTGAAAATATGGGAATTCTTTAGTATGCCATGAATGCACATGCTATAACTCAGGTTCATAAAGTGAAGTCCCCGTGAGTAGCTAATAGAATGAAAGTTCTAGGAATAATGTTTGTATCATTCAAGGGCCTGGTAAATAATTGTATATAATGAAGAGCTTCAAATAATTGATATTGGTGTTATGACATACAAATTAGATAATGTAGAGAACTCAAACATATGAAAGAAAAAGCACAAATAATTGTATATGAAGATATTGAAGGCGAATATTTTTTATGGAGTTATAAATTTAGGAATTTTGGTCCTTACGCTTTTTTTAATTTTAACTATTTTTTTGTTGGGTTTATTATTTGTATAGTAAATTTTAAATTCAATTAAATTACATTTTTTTTAATGGCAAAATTAGTTTGAGAAAAAAATATGAACTAATTTTTTCAATGAATTAACTACTTGAATTAAATAATATAGTTAATGTTCAAGAGATAAATCATCCTCCTTCATTCTGTCATGTGGTAGCAATGTCTACAAATCTAAAAATAGATGGAAAAGGTTTATGCCAAATTATGAAAAAAATAAAAATTAAATGAGATTGTAAACACTAATTAATGCCTCCAAAAATATTTGAAAATCACTATATGTCACATGCCAAGAGGATATTTCCTCAACAAGTTAGAGAGGTGTTATTTCTAATCTCATGCCTTGGATCAAGCTAATTCATAAAACCTAATACATTCACTTAGATTAGATGTGCATAAGCTAGGATGAATAGTTCATAAGAGTTTTAAAAATGCTAGTTTCACTTATTAACATGGAGTGGTGCTAGCCATTGGATCTTCAGAAGTAAGAAACAACAATAAATGCATCTACATGGAGAGGAAAAGAACTTGTCTGCGTTAAATTTATTTCAAGTGAATTAATGGGAAATAAAAACCATACCAACATAAAATTTGGTGTAAACAAATTATATATATCTCCTCATTGTAGCAATTTCTCAATGTGATTAGATTTTATGTATGCTCTATTATAATTTTGGTATCATAAAGATGGTCAAGTTAACTATGGATGATATCTAAAAGAATAGTAAGTGTGGATAGGCTGTAAGAACAATGGGATGAAAGTATAGGATTGTGTAGTGTAGTAAATTGTATCCCTTTACAATTTCACACTCTATTTAGGTGCCTAATTTAGTTTGCCATTTCTTGGGTCATTTTAACCCTATTTGTGCCTTATCTAATAGTAGATTGTTCAAACAACAATATATGCAACCTATTTATTTCTATAGAGGTGGAAAGAACATTAGAAAGATATACAAAAAATTATATTATGTACCAAGAAATTAGGTAAAGAGCATCATACATTACATAATTAGCGACATAAATTCTTTCATCAAAACCTGAAAGAAAACTCTCAAATTTTTATTTTATTCTATAACAGGGAATGATTACAAAATATAAACAATGAGGGGATTCAATTTTGACCTAGACTCTCCACTTTATTAATTGAGACCTGGTCTAACCTTCCCAAGGATTGGTCGTATTCCACTTGTCAATATCTTTGTATTATTAGTCCTGAACTGCAATCTACACACTTGAGTCTCTACCATGTTTTACATAAGTTGTCACACACGATACAAAAGGGTCATTTTTCTAATCATTCTTCCCTAACCGGAACCAAAAATTAAAAACTTGTTCTCTCAATTCAATCCATCTTGGAAACAAAAACTAAATTCCCATTTTCTCTTGTGATTGCACTCAACTGTTGTTCCTCCATTTTGTTTCCCGTCATCCTAACTCCCCAATGATCTATCGAACCATGTAATTGGAAACTATTTAGTGAACAAAGATATAAATCTCTCTCAAAATAGTCGAATGATGAAAAAGTCGACTATTAGGAGGATGAACAAAAACTAATACCAAAAATAAAATACACAAACAATCCAAAACCAAGACAAATGACTTAAACCAAAAGTGATAGAAAATGGAGGGGTGAGTGGTCAATGTTGTTGCGAAAATGGTGTCTGAACCTTGTATATACCTAAGGTTACTATTTTTATTAAGCTTACATTTGAACACAGATTGGTATGAAATTGTCCCCAAAGCTTTGAGTTGGCTAGATAAGCATGCCAATAAATTTTTGTTCCAAGCTCATGTCTAGATTTGAAGATATTAAAGTTTCACTTTTTTTAGTAGTGAATGAAAGATTAAGAGTCAATTTTGAGGGCTTTAGAAACTCAAAAATAACCCAAAAGTGTCCATAATTGGTGTAGCAGGCTATAACTTGATAGAGCACATTACGAGCTTTTAGGTGCTTCAAACAATTTGTTAATTGGACATCTGGTTTAAAAAGTTATGGCCTTTGAAAGTTAGATCTCCTAAAATAGGAAATATAAAAAATGCACTAGACACATAAGTGAGCTATAAAAGGGAGGAACATGTGTTGATGTGTGTTTTGACACATCATAGGGTATCTAGGATTGGAGATAAGATTGGTTCCACTTTATTAAATGATTTTAGCCCATGGTTTTGTAGTAATGTTTTTTGGTTTCACGTATTGTATCTCCTATATATGATGTGCATGAGATGGAGGTTGTGTGTAAGAGTCTTATAGGTATTGAGTTACCTCTGAATCTTTGATTTGTGAAACTCTAGTGAAATTTTTTCTTTGCAAGTATATTATAATCTATTATTAATTTCTAAATAATATATTGGATAGTTTTTGGAGTGTAGGGTTTTTCTCTTGGAAGGGTTTTCCTTGCGTAAATTACAATGTTCTGGTATGCATTCTATTTATGTTTATTTTTGTCCAAATTTTTATAATTGTTGTAAGGATATATATAGTTTTTTGTATTACTCTCTTCTCAAGGTAAGCACATAGGAAGTTATTCTACTACTTAACTTTCTTACATGTTCTTATCCGAGCTTGATCAACTTGAGTTTTAGTTGTGGGTTGTTGGGAATTTCAAACTAATATAGATTTGAGTAGGATCTTGTGTAGAAAATACTTTCTAATCTTGTTACAGGAATTTTTAGTTGACAAGTTCTTATGGATAATAGAGGTGGAGAAACTTTTTGGAAGTAATTTTGAGATGTGGAATCTGAACATGAAGGATCTACTAATAGATCAAGATCTATGAGATGTTGTTAGTGAATGTCTCAAGATCTATAGATACAACTACAGCTACGTAGTATGATGTTATAAACTATAAAGCCAAGGGTTGAATCAAATTGTGCTTGGTAGACTGTTATAATCAATGTCTATGAAGAGACCTCTAGAAATAAGCTATGGATTGAGCTTGGTGAAAATGTGTCAAGCCTAATATTGATTCAATCAAATTTTATTAAGGAAGAAATTATACTTCTCGAAAATGGTAGAGGGTGGATAGATTATAGACCAACTAGAAGCATTCAATATGTTGGTGGCTGAATTGGCATATGTTGGTGTCAATATGGATGACGAGGAAAAATGTCATATTTTTCTTTGTTCTTTATAGGTAATTTGTGGGATTCTCTTGTTATGGCTATAGATAGTATTTATATTGTTTTGAAGTCTGAAGATATGGTGGGTGCCTTTTATGGTGAATAGATATAGAGGAAGGTATCAATCAATTTGAAATAAGCCCTATCTATTTGTGGAAGACCTAAGAAAAAAGAATGAGAAGAGTAAAAATTACAAGTCTAGAGGGAGATCCATATCTCATAGAAAGTCCAAATTCATTGTAGCTTTGGCTACCCCTACAGGTAATGATGCATGACTAATTGACTCAGGTGCATATTTTCATATGTCTTCCAATAAAGATTGGTTTTCTAAATATGAAGAATTTAATGGAGGTAAGGTGTACTTGGGTGATGATTCTCATTTAGATATTGTTGTTTGTGGAAAAGTTAGAAAATTTAGGTTTCTTGATGGTAGAATAGAAAGGATTAGAAATGTGTTGCATATCCCTGGACTAAAATGAAATTTATTATCTATGAGTAAACTAATAGATGTGGGCCTGTAGGTAGTCTTTTTTGATGCAAGATGTAAAATGGTTAAGGGTGTTGTGGTAATTGCTAGAGGTGACAAATTTGGCACTTTGTATAAGCTATAAGCACACACTATTTAGTCTAATAGAAATTTTGTAAAAAGAAAATCTATAGATACTTTCTTGGAAGATTTGAGGTTTTCACCTTCAAAAGATGGACATGGATTTAACGTACCTAAGAGGTCTATTTTTTTAGAGGAAAAATTACCTATAGAAACAAGAATGTTATGGCACTAGAGGCTTTCCCACATTGGAGAAAAGGGTCTAAGGAATTTGAAAATAAAGACCTCATTGAAGATTTGTTCAATTATTGTAATCTTGATTTTAATATTTGTGAGCATTGCATTAATGGAAAACAAAACCATGTTTTTTTTACTTGAGTTCTCATAAATCTTAAAATGGTCTTGTAGCTGCTCTTGGAAATGCTGGTCTTTTAAAATGTGTTTTTCAAAATAAAAATGACAAGTTACTTTATTTTAGACCTTATAAAAGCAAAAATTGCAACACCGATAAGGTGCCATATAGATCAATTATCTTGGGATGCAGTTTTTTTTAATTCCTGGGTCATTTGTATGGGTATAAATCATTTTAGCTTTGTCTTCTTCTTTGAATAGCACTATAGTCACCATTGCAAATTCTCTATCACTACCATGACAGTCCCAAACTAGAACAGTGAGTCCAAATGGAATATCTTCTCATGGACTTTCAATCATATTACCCCCAGTTACGTAACTAGAATAAGACCCTCTCTTTGAAGTACCATTATGTTGAAAAATCACTATAGGATGAATCTTATGAGTCAATTTGATTCCTTTTCAAAAGATGAGAATCATTTATAAAGGATGACCAACTTTTCAAGTAATTGTTTTTCGGGTAAGATTCTGAAAAGGGACAAAACTAGGAATGTTTTCATGTTTTACTTATTGACAAATGACATTGATTTTTTACATAAATGTAATAATATCATTCTTTTTGAAAAATCATATTAGTACTATCCACACATTCTAACTGATAGTCTTTAAAAGGCAATATTAATTAAATTTAATTTAGCAATGAAAACTCTTTCATCTCATCTCAGAAATCTTGCCAAAAACCCATATGTCTTTGTCATATAATCAATCATTAATGCACACCTTATGTATAAACACCTTAAAAAGACTTCCTCAAAAGATAGAGATATTTTTAAATCGAACCATTGATTGATTTTGAAAGAATTGAACCATTTTGGCCGACAGGTTCCCAAGTTTTAAAAGTCTATGATCGACCAACTATGGAAGTGACTAGGACCATTTGGAGTCAGGGATGCTGGAGAATAGTTGGGTAGTTAGTAGTTGTGGGAACTAAGGGAATATAGATGCAATTTCTTAAATTATGTGGTTCATTTATTATAAGCCATGATCGATTGAAAAATTGAAGAAAGCCAAATATAATGTTTTAGACCATGGTTGGAGATTAGCTAAAAGGGGGGTCATATTCAAATCTTTAAAGATACGGATAATAATAAGCTCTGATTGGGGACATGGACCAAAAAGGATGTAGAGAACTTTAGAATAGTGCTTTGTCCATTGGGATATAGAGTCAGAATGATGGCTAGAGAACAAGAGGGAGACATGGCCAACAAGCACACATGAACACATCAAAAATGAAAAAGCCAAAATTTATTACTATACATGGTTGGGAGACCCTACTAAAAATGGTGTAAAGAGATCAAATGAAACAATAAATGGGCTAAGATAAGTACACCTTACCTCCATTAAATGAAAAAGACACAATTATATAGGGAGATTGGCGAAAAAATATGATCCCGCAAAGTCATTTTATCACCTTTGCAATATCAATTCTCTAACTAGTAGGCAAAAAAATTCTCATGAAAGGCGGATTGTGACCAACAATCAATTCCCCTTTGTTGACTCCCTACAACTGGGAAGATGCACAATCACTATACTGAGTTGGCTGACTAGCATATACATTAATAATTTCATCATTATGCACAATTGTTTAAGCAAACTATATCATATCCTTAATGGGACACCCTTTATAGAGGTTGTAATGATGAATCATCTTACTTTCATGTCTCATCTTGTTAACCTCCTTACGGACTCTGATGACCTCTTGTTTTTGATCTGTAGAACATCCAGGTTTGTCTTTATCATCAATATTGGAAGAGGGAGTATCAAAAAATAATCCTTTCCACCCTTCAGAAACTAAAGTAATTTCAAGCAGTGTCGTAACTTTTTCAAAACCCTAGGTATCAAGTTCTTTCAGCATAGGGTCAAATATAACAAGAGGAATTCCTTCATTCCTATACTAAAAGAATTCATCACTAGGGAAAAAAGATAGGATCCGGGAAATATTTGTCCCTATCTTGGTCAATTCCAACCATTATGAGCTATCAATTTGTTCAATTTCAAAATCAATGGTAATAGGGAAATGAAATGAAGCCATATGGCTTATATAATATCTTCCCTAGAATATAGACTTTTAATAATAAAATAACATATTGCTTCCTCTTGCAAAGATAAAGTGTAGGAGTTTGACATTTTTGCTCCTTTTACATCTATTTCATCATTTTCACCAAAAAAAAAACTTCCTTGTGTGAATCATGGTCTATAAATTCTCCTTTAGCACTTTCAAAGGTATGTCCTACCTTTTGGTTTTCTTCACAAATATCAAGGATAAATGATTCATATTCAAGGGGAAGAGAAAATATAGATGCTACACCATCCATACCTTTTTCCATACTTCTGGAATCAAGATCCATTTCAGAAGTATGGTGGTCTTCATCTACAACTTTACATAGGAAATCACCACCTGCTTCCTTCATGCACCTATTCAGGATGAAAACAATTTGTGTCCATCAGATAATGTCTCTTCCTTAGAGGGCTTAACTTGATCTTTCTACATGCATGTCATGGGAACCTTTGGTTCTTTAAATTGATTCAAGATCTTTTGTAATTGTTGATCCCACGGTTCTGACAAACCATTAAACTGAAATTTTTGTTTGCTAAGAAGAGAGATTTTGTAAGAGATTTAGACTTCACCTTCTTTTCCTTCTTTAAGTGACCTCAATCTTTTTACTAAACTCTATAATCGTTGGATTTCTTGTCTGAGATCATAGAGTAAATAATATTTGTAATACAATTCTTTTGCTAGTAGAGCAAATTCATAATGCTTTTATGGGTGTAACTTCTTCTTCTCTACTTCAAAATCACTTTCTTTGAGGGAATTTCAGAGGGAGTGGAGTATTCCATCTTCTTCAGCTGTAATTTTTTCAATTGTTGGTGTTGGACACCCTTTGAATTTGGATTTATTTCTTTTTTCTGCATGGTACCCCACCATCTTCTATGGTCTTGAAAAACAAAGTCTCCAACCTCCTTTTAAAAGGAAACACTATAAGAGGTTTAAAGGAAAAGTACCATTTTCTTCGTTCAATTTCCCCAATAGTCACCAAAAATCTATTTGCATATAGATTTGTCCCTTTTGAAAGATAAAACAAAACCCTCTATGTCATATTGGTAGAGACAAATATGCAACAAACCATTGGAGAAATTGCCAATTATATTAGGAAATTTCCTTTGAATTTTAGAGGCACATCTCCCTCTTATGATTTAAATGGGTTTTTTGGGGGGGTATTATTTTAACCAGAAAGAATGAAAGGCAAACATAATAGAAAAACAAAGGGAAGGAACAAGGCTAAAAATAACACAAACAGGTGACTCAAAGTCCACCCATTCTTTACACATGAAAAATGACCATGGAAAGTTGTCAAATATTCCTCTTAGATAATGTAAATGTATCAAGACTCAAAGTTCTATAAACATGTACATTCATAACATAATATGTAGATGAATTTAAAGAACTATTTGTAAATCTCAAAGTAAATTCTAACTAGAAGAACATTAATGAATACAAAGCCTCAAACAAATTTCCCATTCTTAGAATCACATTCTAAAGAACAAAGTCTCCATTTCTTGCATATAAAATTATATTTCTGAAAAGGAAAACATGTTGTCAAATTGCAAAGCTTAACTTGAAAACAACACAAAAATGCAAACTAATTGATTCTCACTCATGCATCAAAGTACAAGGGGGATCAATTCTCCCTCCTCCTATGTCTATAAAATGATTTTTTTGTAATTACTCTTGAAAATAATGGTCTTTGAAAATGATCACTTTTGAAAAGAAAACCGAGAGGTTAATTTATTTTAGACCTTATAAGAGAAAAACTCACAGTGCCGATAAGACGCCATATCTCAATTATCTTGGGGTGAAAATTTTCTAGATTCCTCGATCATTTTCAGATGTGGGCATAAATCATGTTAGCTTTCTCTTCTTCGTCAGCTAGCACTACAATCGCCATCACAAATTTTGAATCACTCCTGAATGGTGAGTTGGAAAACAATATCTTCCTTTGGACTTCCAATCATATTTTTCACTCGGATACATGATTGGAACAAGACCCTCCCCTAGAAGT
The DNA here is from genome assembly GCF_030272615.1 of Cryptomeria japonica. Lineage (NCBI taxonomy): Eukaryota > Viridiplantae > Streptophyta > Pinopsida > Cupressales > Cupressaceae > Cryptomeria > Cryptomeria japonica. Next base: position 806,412,192 of record NC_081409.1, read on the forward strand.
ACCATTATGTTGAAAACTCACTTTAGGATGAATCTTATGAGCCAATGTGATCCCTTTTCAAAACATGAGAATTGTCTGTATAGGACAACCATCTTGTCAAGTAACCATTTTCTAGCTAAGTTTTTAAAATGGGACAAAACTAGGAATGTTGACACCTTTTGCTTATTGACAAATGACATTGATTTTCTATGGAAATGCATTAATATCATTTTTTTTCAAAAATCATGTCAGTACTATCCACACGTTCTAATGGACATTCTTTCAAAGGTAACATTAAATTTCCTTTAATTTGGTGGTGAAAATACTTCCATCTCATCTAAGAAATCATGCCAAAAACCTATATATCTTCATCATATAATCAATCATTAATACACCTTATGTATAAGCACCTTAAAAAGATTGCCTCGAGAGACAAAGAGATTTTTAAATTGGACCATCGAGTGATTTCAAAAGCATTGAACCATTTTCATCCATGGGTTCTCGAGTTTTGAAAGTCTCCAATTGGTGGAGTATAGAAGAGACTAGGACCATTTGTAGTCAAGGATGCAAGAGAATAGTTAGGTTGTTGGCAATTCTTGGAACTAAGGGACTGTAGATGCAAGTTCTTAAATTATGCAGTTCACCAATTATAAGCCACAATTTTTTTAAAAAATTCAAAGAAAGCCAAAAATAATATTTCAAACTATGGTTGGAGATCGACCGAAAGGGGGGTGAGATTAGAAGTTTTAAAGATAGGGGTAATAGATAGATTTGTTAAAGACTGTGACATTAATAAACAAAAGATAGTTCCATACTCTCCACAACAGATTAAGGTTGCAAAATAACGAACATGATACTGATAGAGAAGGCTAGTAGTATGTTGAATGATGTTGGTCTAGATCAAAAGTTTTGGGTTGAAGCTACTACTACTGCTTTATACCTTATTATCAGGTCTCCTACATTAACCCTTGTGGATAAAATGTCTATAGAGGCATGGTTGGGTAATAAGCCTTCATTGACACATATTATATTTTTTGGTTGTGAGGCATATGCATGCACAAAAGGAGAAGTCAACAAAGTTGTAGAACAAGGATGTGAAATGTATCTTCATTAGATATAGTTATGGTGTGAAATAATACTATCTTTGGGACCTTTTTGCACAAAAGGTAATACATAGTAGAAGTGTTATTTTTAGAGAAATTAAGTCTCCTTTTATTACATTGCAACCAAAATAGAATAAATAGGAAGATGTGATTCACTTTCCTTATACACCTGAAGGAGTTAAATCGAGACCCCTAGATAGGCAAAAAGTTCAAGAGGCCTCATCTAGCTTTCAATCTTCAGAAGAGGAGGAAGAACCTCTAACTCATCTTGTTCAAAGGTATTCAAGACATAGACAACCAAGTGCTAAAATGTATTCACTTGATGATTGGAGATATATTTTTTCTTTCAATACTAATGTGGATGAACCTAGATTTGTAGAAGAGGCATTAGGTATGAATGATGCTAAATATTGGAAGATTGTTATCGACGTCTAAGTTTTAATGCACTCTATATTTATTTTCACTTGAAACTACATTGGCTACTAGCTATACTATAGCAACAAGATCTAACATTAATGCTAGTATTTAATAAATTAAGTTGGCCTAATAGAATTTGTAAAGCATATGGATAATTTAATGGAATATATTTTTTGTTGGATATTAGTATGGTAGATGAACTAAAATACATTACAATGGGAATAATAAAACAATGGTAATGTTTTTCCTCTACTTAAGTAATAGTAAATTTTTGTTAGATCCATTTTGTGACAATATAAAATCATGGAGATAATTAAATTAATTTCTGTGCCCAATCTAATGGCTTGCACTATCTCATTAAGTCTTCTCAAGGCTAGAAAAATGTAAATTTCTATACAATGTTGAATCATATAGAACAATATGAAATATTCTCATAATTCTTAAAGGGATTCATAATAGATTTCAATGGGTAAATATTGCATGATGATAATGAAATTTTTATTTTTTTTACCAAAAAATTACTATTAAATTCAATAGCTAGGAATACTAGCTTTGCATCACTCATACTCTAACTATTGGAATACAAGAACACTGAGAGGATGGGAGGGGGGTGAATCACTATTCTATCAGTAAAACTATTTCTGAACTTATTGCTTATGGACCGGTTAACAGTAAATACAATTAAAGAGCATAAACCAAATAACACATAAACAAGCAACACCATAACACCAATATTTATACATGGAAAACCTTGCAAAGGGAAAATCCATGGTGGGTCTAATACCCAAAATATCTATATACTTGATCAAGGTATACAAATATTACACAGAGGGGATTGCACATGCAATTAGGCCAACTACCTAGAGCTCACTGCTTAAATAGAAGTCTCACTGACTTACACAACACTACAAAGTGATTATAATAAAAAAAAGAACTTATAAATTGCATCTGACCATGTTGGATAAGTTCTGGTTCAAGCTCAGTTAACCCTCTCTACGTATCGATTCACTGACGCTCTGTTCTGCCCTGTTCAGCTACCGGTTGAGACTACACATGTGAAATTATGCACTAAATCTTCCTATCTCTGGCCAAAATATATACCTTCAATCTCTGATCCATTCACAACCATAATCGCATTCCAAAACATCATCATCTAATCCATCGCTAAATGATCTCCTTAAATACCCTATTAACTTTTCACCATGTTGGCTTCAATGAAGAATATAATCATATCGGTTGCCAGATCACAAGGTATAACATACATACTCCGATGACCATGTTGGCCTTCACATGCTAGAAAAAATTCCATGAAATAATTGGGGCCTCAATATATCTTAGTTGGGTCCCATCCTTAACTAGCTTCCAAATACACGTTACCATGATCAAGACTTAACCGGTTGTATATCAAAGTGAATATACTGGTTGAGTGTAGTGAATACCGGTTAACCTAAACAAAGAAAAATGATATATCAATGAATGCTGATGGAAGATATAGACACCAGAAGATTAGTTACCATCAATGACAACCCTAAGTGCCATTGGCCTTACTAGATGAGTGTCAATTGCCAACAATCTCCCTCTTTGGCATTGATGTCAACACTCATGTGAAAATTGACCATCCCTGAGCCTGTTCCTGAATATACTCCCCTTGAGTGATATATGTTGTTCAATTTATTCCTCCCCCTTTGACATTAATGACAAAGCGGGGTGCAGACAAAGAAATTTTGTATAGAGATATACATGTCGGTTCTATACAAGCTTCAAAATATCTGCATACATAGTCTTCAAAAATGAAAAGTAAGTGTCCCAACCTTGCTTCAGAGAGTCAAGAATGGAGGTGAATCCATTCAAGAGACCTGCGTAATACTCAATTGCTTCTAATTTGGTGGGATCCTCCTTCTTCATATTACAAATACATCCAGTCTTATGAAATAATAGATTATCCAACCTAGGACCTATGAAATTTCAGAGCTCAGTTGCTCTCTTTATTATGTTGTTCCTTTCCTTCTCTAATTTGAAAATTTGATTTTTTATTGCCAAAATTGGACCATCCAAAGAAGTGGTTAGGATAAATGTCAGATTGTATGAATTAATAATCTGAATCAAGTTATGTATATAATTTGAGATCTGCTTGTTTATGTAAGCTATCAGCTTTGCAAAATCTAGACAAGTTTTTTAAAATTTATCTCCCTCCGCCAATGCTACATCAATGGATTGCAAACAAATTTGGATTTTACCTTTCTTAGATGCAATCATTTGCAAAAATATTTGTTTCTGGATATTAACAAATTTGTCCTTAGCCCCAGTTATTGAAATATTAAGCAAAGAATCATAATGCTTAGTAATAAATTTAATAATGTCCTCCAATTTACTGGATGAGCTTGCACTCTCTTGTGCCTAGAATTCACATACCAACCTGTTCAAAACTTCAAAACTATGGTTAATTAATTCTATGTTTTTTGATTCCTCCTGAGCCAACTCCTGAGTTTCTTGAGCCTAAAGTTCAACTGCCTCCAAAATTTTCTCTACCGGAGACATCTTGTGATAAGGCTTGTCAAAAATGATAGAAAATTGTTATAAATTTCTTTTGGCTATGGATGAAGTGTCAATTTCTAAGCCGGAAGAAAATTTTGTCACAATTACGTTTCCTTTGTCTATCGGAGATGTATCCTTTGAATCCTTTATTTCTAGTGTACCAGCGGCTTCACCACTTGGTGCCCCATCCTAATCACATGCATCCTCGACAACCTTATTGTTTGTATCCTTATCCTTATTAATATTATCCTCTATACTATGTATATTATCTGTTAGGGTATCCTTTGCTGCGAAATTGGACTCACTAACCGGTACAGTAGTAGTTGGTGGAATGCTAACGGGTTGCTCAGTATTAATATTTTATTCCTTGGTATCTCTCAGTTTCTTATCCCCTGGTAACTGAATATTCAGAGACTGTACAAAACTGGGGCTTAATTCATATCCCAAACTCAAAAGAATTCTGACCCAAATGTCTATGGTTTCCTTCCTAATTTCCTTAAATCTTTCTAACATTAAATTGTTTATCGGCTACTTTGGATTAAATTCTGATGCACCTATTTTATTTATCAAATTAGTAACCTCTGTTAGGGTTATTGATGGGAAAAGATTAACTAATTTAGTTTCTTTCATCTGTTGGTCTAGATTCTGTGCATGTAATTTCCTGGCCTCTAGCTTATCGTACAATTCCTTAGGCAAAATTTTCTCTAACTCAATCAATGTTCTACTAAAAGAATTAAGATATAGAATAATAGATTCCTAAAATTTGCATCTTATCCTTCTCATAAAATTCATCAAAGAATGTAGACATATTATCCAAATTACCATCATTAATAATCTGATCAATAATATCTTGAGCATCTAATTTCTTCTTACTGGTTCTTCTTTTGGCTTTTGGTTTAGACTGCTCATCAAAATTTGGCTTGCATTTATGTACAATGGTAATCTTAGGTTTCTAGGGAGGCACCTTAGCTAGTTCTTTATTCTATTCTTCCTTCTTCTCCCTAACTACCCTTGCAAAAATGCCTTTCTTCTTGGGAGTAACCTTGATTTCTTCATCTGACTCAGTCTCCTCTGAAGAAACTATGATATACTACTGGATTGCCTTTTGTTTTCTCTTTAATAGTTCAGTCGGCTTAGAATTGGCAAGCTCAGCTGATGATGCTTCTGGTTGCTTGGAAGACTCCGTAGATACCGAGACCACATTGGGAGTGGCCTGAGCTACCTTCTTTGCTTCCCTCTCTTCCTTCCTTTTCTATTTCATTTCTTGTTTTCTCTGAGCTTCAAGAATTTTTACCTTTTGTTCTATTTGTGTCCTATCATTCCCTTCACTTATTAGAGTTTCTACTGTAGCCTTAGTCATCTTTCTTCTGATTGTCGGTGCAACCTATTCTTGGTGAACCTTTATCCCTTTCTCCTAGGATGTGCCAACTTTATCCTCTTTTTCATCAACTGGTGCTTGCAATAGATGTTGAGCATAAGCATCGAGTGTGGCCTCATCCACCTCATAACCCATAGGCATAATCTAGACTATTCTAGGTTGGACTTCTTCCATCATACATTCATCCTTATTTACCATTAATCATATTGTATCTTTATATTTTTCTACTATAGATTTAGGAATTATAGCTATATTCTTCATTTCATCCTGAAAAGTTTCAAAAAATGCCCATAAATTTACTTTTTTCTATTTATCCCCTTGTCAATCCAAAATTTGGGCTATCTGGGTGGCTACAGGTTGATCAAAAGCCCATTGTATCTTCCCATAACCTAAAACAGTACCCAAAAAGTAGAATGCTAGGCAAATAACAAAAGAACAATGTCAGAAGGTGTTTCTCTTGTCTTGTTTAGTTTTATGAAGGTTTGACATCAGCTCCTTCAACATAACACTATAGAGATCGTAGTGTACATCTTCCTTTGCCATTTGATGAGCAATCAACATTTTGTTACCAAAGACAGAGTTCAGTCAGTTTGACTGGTAATTTTTGTATTCGATTATCATTGCAAAAAATTTAACATCAATTTCCTTTACATCATCAACTCTCATTGAACGACCATCAAAGGTGGCGTTGGCGAGTTTATAGAGTTTTGTGTTGGAGAATTTGCACCTAGGGTCGGATAGACCTCCAATCTTGTGCAGGTAGGTGATGTTCTTGATTACCTCCTCAGTGATCTTGTAGGGTTAGTCCAACTAGATAAATTCTTGGTGAATGTGGCTAAGAGTGTATAACACCATTCCACCTCGTCGAATGTGGGAAAATCCATAAATTGAGTGAAACCCTTCCTCTGTAAGTGGGAAAATTCTGGTTTCAGCTCGTTATCCATGATCAGATTCTCAGTGAAAACATAGGATAACTCATATCCTCTGAGCTCCTCAATATCATAGTGAATGTATGCCCTAATGTCTTCGGTGTGAATAAGACCATGGAAAATGCTTAAGAATTCTCCCAATGGTTCATCCAAAAGGTATTTGAAGGGGTGCTTCTTGAATTTAGGACAGGCGTGGTTCTTTATTTCCACCACCAAAGTAGTATCAACATTGGATGAAGAAGACATGATATCAAATGCGGATACTGAAGCTAGGGTTTCAACAAACAAAAAATACCTCAAGATATTATCGAATGATGAGATTGCTTTCGAGAGAAAAGACTTGCACGAATTGCCTTGAACTCTTAAATTCTTTGGAAATCGCTCTTTTGAATGCTCAATTACTGTGTAAAGAAAATAACTTAACTTTTCCTTTTTATCGTTGTTAACCCTAATTTTTTATTGTCATAAATGTTGTTGGGAAAGCTGGTTAAGTTGCATAATCTACGAGTAGGTTCTGGTAAACACCTGAAATTACCTGAGTACCCATCCGCAATTAGAATTATCTGACTACATATATAATCTGGGGTATTAGCATGATCTTCAATGATTTTCCTACCCCTAAGGCAAAGTGACTTAGTTACTGGTTGTTCCTGCTTCTAGTGCAGGACCTGTTGGTTCTACTGGTTGTTTTGCCGATTATTTGTCTGATCTCCTTACCCATATTTTCTCATGTTATTTTCTGATATCTTCTACCTTTTCCTTTCCTTTATCATCTGCATTTCCATTAGTTACTAGTGGCTTCTTACTTCTACAATATCTAGCAATATGTCCAATCTTGTTGCATGCATAACAAACAATATTGTTCTTTTGAATTGCTTTGTTAAACTCTTGATTTCCTTTTGATCTGCATTGGTTATCCATATGTCCAAATCTACTACATGCATGACATCTTACATTTCCAAGAGTGGTGACTAATGCATTGCCCTGATTATTCCTATTTATGCACTAACTTTCTATATGACCATAATTATTGCAATCAAAGCATGTACCATTGAATTTGTGAGCATTAGGTTGTCTTATCAGTGATTTCTGATTGTGGTTGTTAACATGATTCTACTTCAAATCAGATGATTGATCTTGTTGTGCATTGCCAAAGCTTTCCCCTTCTTCATAACCAAGACCTCTCTTGTCATTAACATCTCTCTAGTTCTTTAGTAGCTCATCAAGATTGGTAGAGTCGGATTTGAATTTATCTTTGTACTCATTTGCAGTGACTACGTTGTCTCTCATGATTATGATCTGTCTCTCAACTTCATGTTCATTGTTTCGTGACTGAACCAACTTAAGTTTCAACATGTTATTCTCATGTGTCAGTCTGTTGCATTCATTGGATCTGTCCTTCAATGCTTGAGCTAGGTTTTCTTCATTCTTATTTTTGTCTTCAATCTCCTTGCACATTCTCATGGTTAAGGCTTACATCTCATTCTTCAAGATAGTGTTCTCCTGAGTGAGCATCTGACAATTATCCTTCACAAAATCTTCCTCATTAGTACTTTGATTTTGCAATTGATCACATAGTTCTTTCCTCTTAGCTTGAACAATTGAAAGCCTTCCTTGCAATGAAATGATATGTTCTCTTTCTTGCATTAGTTCATTCTTCAGTTTACTATTTTTCATTTTCTCATTATCAAGATCCTCAAGAGCAAGTTGAAGTTGCTATTATAGATCGGTTTCCATTGATTCCAGGTTTTGAATCTTCCTCAAGTGGTTAAACTTCTTCTGAGGCACAAATATTTGATACGAATTGTTGGAATCCAAGAACACTAAGAGGGGGAGGTGAATCAGTGTTCTACAGGTAAAACTAATTCTGAACTTATTGCTTATGAACCGGTTAACAGTAAATAAAATTAAAGTGCATAAACCAAATAACAAATAAAGAAGCAACACCATAATACCAATATTTATACTTGTAAAACCCTGTAAAGAGATAAACGACAATGGGGCTGATGCCCACAATATCTATATACTTGATCAAGGTATACAAATATTACAAAGAGGGGATTGCATATGCAATTAGGCCAACTGCTTAAAGCTCACTGCTCAAACATAAGTTTTGCTGACTTACACATCACTACAAAGTGATTATAATAAAAAATGAACTTATAAATTGCATCTGCCATACTGGATAAGTTCAAGTCCAAGGTCTGTCAACCCTCTTTGTGTATCAGTTCACTGATGCTCTGCTATGTCTTGTTCAGCTACCAGTTGAGACTGCACACTAAAGCTTCCTATCATTGACCAAAATGCATACCATCAATCTCTGATTCATTCCCAACTATAATCACATTCCAGAACATCATCATCTAATCCATCGCTAAAAGATCTCCTTAAATACCCTATTAACTTTTCACCATGTCGGCTTGAATGAAGAATATAATTTTGTCGGCTATTGGATCACAAGGTATAACATACATAATCCGATGACCATGTCGACCTTCACATGCTAGCAAAAATTCCATGAAATAATTGGGGCCACAAGCTATCTTAGTCGGGTCCCATCCTTAATCGAGTTCCAAATACACGTTACCGGGATCAAGACTTAACTGGTTGTAAAACAAAGTGAATATACTGGTTGAGTGTAGTGAATATTGGTTAACCCAAACAAAGAAAAATGGTAGATCAATTAATCCCGATGGAAGATATAAACACCAGAAGATGAGTTGCGAGACGAGTTGCCATCAATGACAACCCTAAGTGCCATTGGCCTTACTAGATGAGTGTCAATTGCCAACACTAACATGATAAATCCAATGACCTATAGTTTTCAAAACCCCTTAAGATATTAAATACACGAATTTATTGTTTTAGGTATATCTCCTTAAGATTTTCAGCTATCATAAATTTATCAAAATGATATATCCATAGTCTATGATAACATATTAGACTACTTCTAGTTACAAATGTTTAAGAGTGTTTTTCAAGGAAATATTTTGGATCACACATCATGATCTATGATCAAGATAAGGAAGAAAAATAAAATCATAATTCAAAGAAAAAATTAATCTTGATTATGAATGATGAAGTGTAACATGACATGTCAATTAAGAATTCCAACACAAATGCTACTTGACATAATCAAGTTTGTAATAAAATATAAAAATAGTAAAAAATATATTAAAAAAAGGCTATTTGTGGCTAGTAGCCCATTAAGGATGGTAGAAATGTACCAAATAGTGAGTGAGATAACTTTTATGTTAGAAATGGTCTAAATTTTACCCATATTTTACCCCAAATACTTGGAAAATGTGTGCATGGTAATATATGAGAGAATAGGTACAATAAATTAATAGATAAGGCCAATGTATAATGATGTGGGATCATGCGTGAGTATGAAAAGCATATTTAAAAAAAAAATGTAAAATATACATAAATATGATAAAATAATATACTAAACTATATAAAAAAAAACTAATTTTAATTCAATAATATATATTAAAATACTCTTCTTAAAATGAATATAAAATAAATATAATACAATGATATTCTAATAAATTTGGTTATTGTTATCTGAAATTAGCCCAAGTCAATGTTGAGTCATCATTGACCAACAATGACAACTTTTTATATATGCAATAAGGCAAGGAGTGCATATCATCAACAAATTTGGCAATGGTAAAGCCAAGGACACCAATATTTTAAGGTTGCCTATTTTATTCTTTAAATTAAGGAGTATGTGTGTATTTTTTTTGTCCCACCAATAAACTTAATCTTGTGTTGCCCATCTAATGTCTTACACTATCTCCTTAAGTACTCATCATACTAGAAAAGCATAAATCTCTCTACAATATTGAAATCAAATAGACCAATGGGAAGCATTCCCACAAGCCTTCATGGGCTTCAAAACACATTGCAATCTTTCTTGATGATGGATCCTGAAGTGTCATGAAAAAATGTTACATGAAATAAACAGATTCGTAATAAATTATGAAATAATTGAATTTCTTTATTCATGACCAATACATTTTTAAAAATTTGCTCTTAGTGTCTAGAATCCCATTTAGAATGGTAGGAATCTAGTAAATGGTTCATGAGATAACTTTGATGGGAAAGATGGTCTGAGTTTCATGCATGGTAATATGTGAGAGTATATGTATTATAAACAGAAAGATAGGACAAACATATAATGACATGTAAGCATGTGAATGAGTATAAAAAGTATATGCAAAGAAAAATATGTAAAAAATAGAAAGTATGATAAGATGAGATACCAAATATTAAAAAAAATTATTGTTTTTCAAAAATATATTTATATACACATTAAAATAATCTTCTTAAAATAAAGATTATAAAATAATTTTTTTTTAAGAACAAAGCACACGTGCATACTTAGAAATATAAATATTACATCATAGAAACAGTGACAAAATAGATCTAGAACAGAAAGCAGAATTCAATCTATATGAAGCAAATCCAACCTACTCAATTTGTAAACCTAAACTTTCCACATTATTACCAAAAAAAATAAAATAAAATAGGCAAATTCCCCATTAGAATTTCTTAAATAATAATAATTTAAAAATGTATCAAATAATTTCTATAGAATAGAATTGCAATCTATTTGGTTATAATTATCTCAAATGAGCCAAAGTCAATGCTGAGTCGCTATTGAGCAGACAGGACCAAGTCTCGTTAGACTGTGTAGTACCTTTAGATGGGATCTGTTAGGGGCATCCCCTCTCTCCTAGGTTAGCATATTTGGAAGTCAACATTTGATGGATAATTCCTGAATTTTTCTTTACACCACACACCAAGTCAAAAGGTGCGAGGGTGGATAGAATACAAATAAGAATTGTTTTGACTTGATCTCTTTAATTTCTTTAAATTTTTAACATCGTGATTGCTATTGTCTTGTCTGTTGTTCTACTGTAAAACCTTGTTAGGAATACAACTAACTTAAATAACAACCTATATTACTAATGACAGAACATATCATACTGTTTTTCATCAAATCTTATATGAAGTATAAATAATTCTGTATGATATTAACATAATAGTAAGATACTCCAGACCAGCAAGCACAAAAGATCGAGTAAAATGACGAATAAAACAGCATTACCAGAACACCTTGATTGCACAGCCTAAATTATAATCAAACAACTAACTCACCATTTTCGCATCAGAAAACTTGAATCATTCAGACAAAATATTATTTTTCATAAACTTTCTGCAGATCTACGGTAAAGATAAAGAAATAAAAGTTTTCTCATTAAAACAACAAAAAAGTGGACGCCATGAATGTAATAGCATGAATTAGTTAAATAATTACCATGTTTTTTTTCATTTGTTCCATGTTTATGGGTCCCTGCACATTGGTTTCGAAAATCAGCTGCAAACCATCTGCACTTTTAGTTTGAGATGTGAGGGAACAGCCTCTCGAATAGATCAGCTGCAATCGAAAGCCGCAACCATAAAAATTAATTTTGAAAACACAATCATTTCATATCAAATGTACGTATCTAAATATTGTTGTGTTAATATACATCTGTTTAGGCAGGTTTAAGATCTAATATCAATAGCAAAGAAGAACTGAAATAAATAGAAGTACAATAATCCATGAAATTCAAGAAGACCTTAGCGCTAGTCCAGTTGGCGTGTAGATTACTCTGATTTCTATCAGCAATTGTAGCACTGAAATTGGTGTACTGAACGTCTGCACAAATCTTCGTTGCGTCAACTGCCGAAATTTGAGCAAAGTAGAGACCGTATGCTGTATTATCTGAATCGCCATTAGAATCGAAAGGCAATTTATAGACCGTATCATTATCGAATCCATTGCCGTATGGAAAGAAGGCAGATATGTTCAGGTTAGCAGCAGCACCAACACAACATACAGATATAATACTATAAAAGAAACAGACTTTCAGTAGTAGAGAATGAATCGATGGACCCATTTTTGGGAGATAAACACAATGGCTTGCAATCAATCAATGAGGTACTTGGCGCAGGACAATATTATCAAGACGTAGAAAATATACCCATAACCCTAACCCTACACTAAACAAAGTATTATAACGATCGCCAAAACTTGAACGTGCTAACGTACAGTCCTAGGACCATGAAAACGTACAGTCCCCTAAAATTCCTGATGCGATGCACTGTATAAAAAATAGTTATGAGACTTGGTCCTTTCTAGCTAATGACAATTGCTTCTTGACTTTGGGCTTATTTTGGATAAGAGTAATCAAATATATTGGGATTTCATGGTCTAAATATTATTTGAAAACTTTGGAAATTTAATATACTGTATCATTATTGAATCCATTGCCGTATGGAAAGAAGGCAGATATGTTCAGGCTGGCAGCAGCACCAACACAACATACAGATATAATACTATAAAAGAAACAGACTTTCAGTAGTACTAGAGAATGAATCGATGGACCCATTTTTGGGAGATAAACACAATGGCTTGCAATCAATCAATGAGGTACAATATTATCGAGACGTAGAAAATATACCCATAACCCTAACCCTACACTGAACAAAGTATTAGAACGGTCGCCAAAACTTGAACGTGCCAACGTACACTCGTAGGACCATGAAAACGTACAGTCCCTTAAATTTAATGGGTAGGTGGTTTGTGGAGTGCATTTTTAGAAATTAGTCTCATCTTTAGAGATTAGTCTCGCCTCAACTTGCTTCTTGGATGTTGGGCTGAGTGGGATACCTTGTGATCACCAAAAAAACAAAAACAAAAAAGAGTTTCTTTAAGCTTCCTATGAGGTGCATTGTATAAAAAATAGTTATGAGACCTGGTCCTTTCTAGCTAATGACAATCGCTTCTTGACTTTGAGCTTATTTTGGATAAGAGTAATCAAATATATTGGGATTTCATGATCTAAATATTATTTGAAAACTTTGGAAATTAAATCAATCCTAGGTAGATTGACACTGCTACCTTTTATATTAGTTTTTAAGTTGCTTTCATGTTTATTTTAAGGAGAGTGTTTGGCTTTGGTACAGAGAAATGTAATTGATAATTGACAGGTGGTGTTATCTTTTTGTATAGGCTGTAACTTGTACTATCATTTTGACCCATTCTTTATAGGCATTCTTTTGCATTTATTCATATGATAAGATTTGTGATTTGATAAAGTAAGGTTTATAATTATTGATAAAAGTATTTAGACTTGTCATCTCTCATGATATAAATGGTTTCTTAAATGAAAATCTAATATTATTAATAATTTGTTTTCTTAAGTATTAGGTGGTTTATTGTATCAATCTTGATTATACTATTAAAATATATCTTGTTATAATCTTTAAGTTGTGTAATAAATCAATTGTAAAAAAAAATTAATGGTTCTATAAAAAATACTTCAATTCACCATAATTCCATTCTAAACCTTCATTTTTATAAACTTAACTAACTCAATTAATGAATCATAAAAGTTAGTATTAAAAAGACATTTAATATCTTAAGTTTGGACATTGTGACATTTACATCCACCCTACAATTTATTATGAAAAAAGCAAGTGCATTACTTAAAATTATATAAAATCGTTTTAAAAAGGACATTCTCTTACATATCTTATCTGGAAAGAACAAGTTGTAATATCCCAAGTGCCTGTTGCCCAAGCATTCACTTTCTCTCTAACCATATAAAACACACTGAAAAATTGACTTATCTTTTTGGGTTTGTGGAAACTGCCATAACATTCCAATTTGCATACTGAATATTTTTTTAATAAATTAATTAATTAATTTAAGAAAGCAACGTGAAATAGATTGAAATAGTTTTTTTTGGACGTTTCCTTCAGAATCGGCTCAAATAGACGACGTTCTTAGAGTCATTGCAGCGCTAAACATATGGATTTCTGTTCGCGGAAATTAGAGAATCCATTTCATGAGAGTAAATCAACGTGACGATAATCAGTTCATGTTCTTCCATGCCAAATCAACTGTCCAGTTGGTTCATAGAATATAATAATATAACCTGCCATGACTGAGTCCACCCAGCTATGACGCATAATATTTATTATCATTGTATGATGCTTCTTAGAAAGTACAGAACGTATCCGGGAAAACGAAATACCTTCGAAATTTATTAATTAGTGTAATTTAATATTAATATCCGATCTAAGGGTGGCTCATATAATTTGACAAATTAAATGAAAGAAAGTCAAATTTAACTCTACCTGCAATATGCCCCAAACAAAGTAATTAAAATTCTTTCAAATCTGCTTTATTCCCTAATAAAAATGAAGGTAAACAAAATAGAACAACATTTTTATTAGGCAATATGACAGCATAAGAGACGAAAATGGGGTGCAGAAAATATAATTAATGGTATGTAGATGCAATATGCCTTTCAGTCTCCGCTTGCTAATTCCAATTCGCGAACTTTCTGCCGAGAAAACGCGTCCACCAGCAAAGCAACAACTGGCAACTGGAGATTGAAAATAACCGATCTTTTCATTAGCAAAGCCTTTGATCGAAATCATTATCTGACTGCAATAAAAAATATTTTAAAGAAAATTAATGTAAATTTAATTTGGTTAATCTTAAAAATAAATAAATAAATCTGGTTTTTATTAATAAAAAATAGTAAATTATTTAAAAAATATTTAAATTAAGAATGATTTATCAATCAGAAGAATAAGTTTATTTTTATTGTGGGAAATTGACTTGGAAAATGTATGTACAACCGAACAAGTTGTGGTGTAGACTTTTTAGGAGAAAATATTTGGATATGGAAAACCCGAATAGGATCCTTACCATAGTTGATGCTGGGATAGGTTCCTTGACCTGGAATTTCTTTTGGGATTGCAGGAACATCATCACCGATCATATATCTTGGCGCATTGGTAATGGCCAAATGGCTATGTTCTGGCGCGACTCATGGGAAGGCGAGAAGGTGCTTTGTGATTTTTTTGTAGAACAAGAATGGGTCAAAGAAGTCAAAAGCAAAATCTGCCTATTTGTTAAGGATTATGTTGTTGACAGCTCAAGTAATGGTGGGATGTTGGGTTGGAAATCAATTGACATTGGAGATAGAAGGCTATGTTTGAAGTTGGCAAATCTTCTAAAAAACAGATGTGTCTTGCAGTCGGAATAGGAGGACACCATATTTTGGTGTGCATCCAAATTTGGTAAGTATAGTGTGAAATTGAGATATGAGATCCAACATCACAAAGTGAGAGAAAGCAAGCTGCCTTATTATCTTTGTTGGAACAACATTGGTCTCCCTAAAGCTGGAGCTTTTTTGTTGATTTCACTTCGTGGCAAAATTCTGACTAGTGATAGATTGAAGCATATTGGGATTTTAGGGCCGATTTGGTGTGTGCAAAGGGAGCGAAGAGACAACCAATCATTTACTCTTTCAATGTCCCTTTGTGGATGCATGGTGGGATTGGCTCGTGGATAGGATGCAGTTCTTTTCGGTAAAAAATGAGCTTCTTAAAGATTTTCTTCTGGTGTGGCCTAAAATGAGGCATTCAAAGTGGAGTGGATTGTGGCTGATTACCCTTGCATTGTTAGTTTGGTACATCTGGAAGGAGAGGAACAAGAGGATTTTCAGAGAAACTTGTCTTTCATTGGAGGAGGCGACTTTCAAAATCAAGGTGGCAATTGAAGAAGTGATTAATGGCAAGCACCCCAAAGTTAAATCACTCAGATATTGCAGTTGGGATAGGGATATGGAATGCAATTGGTCACTCAAGGATTGGAGGTTGCGGTGCACTCCAGTTCCCAAAACCAATAGGAAGCTAATTAGATGGGTTCCTCCATAATGTCACTAGGTGAAACTGAACTTTGATGGAGCGAGGAGAGGAAATCCTGGGATTTCAGTTATTGGTGCAGTTATTAGAGATTCCTCGGGACAATTGTTGGGAGTTTGGGCCTAGCCACAAATAATGAAGCAGAGATTAGGGCATTGGCGTTATGATTGGACTTATGTGTTCGAAAAGGATATGAAAAATTCATCATTGAAGGAGACTCACAGATTATCATTAACGGTGCCGCTAAATCTAGCTTTCTAAATTGGAAAGTAGGTAAGTGGATAACTTATATTAATAAGCTTCTGGGATCCATTAACTCTTTTGAATATAAACATACATTTCGGGAAGGTAATAAGGTGGTAGATCTTTTGGCCAATATTGGGATTGATAAGGATCTTGGTACAATCATTTTCAAGAAAGAAGATGCAAACACAGTGGTATTGGAAGCCATTTTGACTGAGTGCCTAGATTTGAATAGTACGGGGATTGGCTAGACATTGTCTGAAGCTAATGCCTCTCGCGAACTAGACCATAGGTGGCATAGTGGTATGATAATAGGGGAAACAAAACTGTGACTCGGTTCCTCATGAGTCCCAGTCTACCGAGAGTGGCGGTGATAGGTATAGGTTAGTCGCACCTCTAGTAGAATGTAGTATGAGATAATAGGTTAATGTGCATAGCGCAGATCCCATTAGATTTCCTTGGAATGAGTGTTTCAAAGGTTCCAGTAGTGTGCGTCCTTTTTAAGGAGGGACAGGAGGGAGATGGACATCATGTTTGTTTAGCCAAAATACTGCCTTTTGTGGGTCTGAGATGTGTCAACTGTGGAAAATCCTTGGAGTGACAATGTCTCAACCTATTTGTGTTGGAGGAAGAGATTTGTGGGGCAATTATCACCCTGGTGGATTATTCTTTGAACTTGGAGTGCCATTGGTGTGATGGACTTGTATATGGAGTGGTAATCATCCCCATAGTAGATGAGTGGAAGGAGTTGACTTGATGCAAGGATTTGTTAACCCCGTGAATATCCATGCCATGGAGGATGCTATTTTTGAACTGCAGTAAGGGGCCAGGGAGAGCATCCTGAAGCTGTATTTCGAGCCTATAGAGAGTAGGTCTTTTGCATCTAACACAGAGGACTCGTCGGGAAGTGGTTAGGAGGAGTTCGATGGTGATGACACTGAGGAGTTGGACGCAGAAGGAGAGGAAGTAGAGGAGGATGATGAGTGAGAGGAGTTGGACGCGGGCATGATAGAGATGACAGTCTCGGCCCACAGCGAGGAGGAGGAGACTGATGGTGAGGCAACTTGCGGAGTAGAGTAGAGAAGGAAATCCTGGTTTGCGAAAGAGGCCTAGTGCATGTTCAAAGCTGGTGTGTTGAGTGGCAACCTCAACAATTTCAGGAGGCTCATGGAATCTGATGATTGGTTGTTATCGGAGGGGCAACTAAAAATCTCCTCAACCTAGGGGATATCCTTCGCTTTATTAGACATAATTAAGGATTAGGACTCTGATGGTTAGGATGTAATGTAGCTATGCTCCTTCCTTAGGTGAAGAGACTTTGGTATGTGTTAACATAACTATGTAGCTATGTTCCTTCCTTAGGTGAAAAGATTTTGGATATGTGATAACATAACTATGTATTTATTTTCTTTTATTAATATAGGGCACTATCCCCACAGCTGATAGCACTTACCATTAAAAAAAAAAGTTTATTTTTATTGTAATTTTGTTTCTATACAAGTTTTATCATTTTATAATATAAAAGTTATATTTGAAATTACGTTTAAACTACTATCAACATTTAAAATTATAATTAAATGATTAATTACTATGTCAAATTATTATTATATTTATATATGGATGCAAAACTTTTGAACTTGAAGTATTTAATTTCATGTGTTTGTGACAAAAAAATCTATAAATAAAATTTTATTTTATTATTAAATTTTAATAATAAATATATACTTGCATACTTATATTTTAAAAAATCTATCTAAAATATATCGAGAGATATCAATATAATGAAGGTTAAGTATCACATATAGTACAAAGTTTGGTAAAAGGGCTCACTTACCAACATATAAACTATTTTCATGTAACATTTCTTAGAGGATTAAATGTTTGTATTTGCCAGCTACAAAATGAAATGAGATTTGGTTATAACTTAAGCTTGGAACAATAGAAATTGAATACACCCCACACCATGCCATTGCATTATACAAAGATGAAACATCTTTATATGTGGGAGATATCGAACCTTAAAAAAATGTGACTGTATTATGAATTAAATTAAAAAAAACATATATTAACCCAAAACATGAAAATCAATGAATCAAAGTGGTCTTGCAAAGTTTAATCAACTTCGAGCCCATCTTGGGAAATAAGGCAATATTTTCCTACAAAACTTGATCAAATGAGGCAATAACCTAAAACAATTAAGACACAAAGCTAAAGATTGTGAATGTGCATGTGTCAACCCCCCAAGAAAAGATACATTTGAACATAGAGTATAGATTAGATTAAAGATGTTTTTAAATTTTATACTTGTCATTAATGATTTTATAGGTCATCAAGCTTCATAATTTTCTTAGCTATAAGCCACAAATTATGCTTTTTTATGGACAATAAATAGAAAAATTGCAATAGTAAAGAGCCAAAGAAGTGAATATTTTAAAATGTTGGAGATAAATTTTCAAATATATGAAGGAAGACGAATCTTCACACCCATCAACATTTTTATCTCAACCTAAGGGTGATTCTTCACTCTACATAGGTAACAATCTCACATAAATACTTTGTGAATGTAATGGATAAGGTAAATTCAATAGTTTTAGTGAAATTGTGATTGATTACTTTTATTAGGAACGACAAGGGAAGACCACATGGGTTCAAGGAAATTAGATTTCAAGAGGGGGTTTGAGTGGAAATTGTCATAGGTTTTCTCGAGAGGATGCTTCATATTGGTTACACATCTTGGAGACTGAAAGATGGAAGATAGAAGATCTTATAGATAGAATTAATGATTCGTCTGCCATTGATAAAATCGAAAAATCTTGGAAAGAGTGGGTTAGTGAGAGTGACGGGGTTTCCTTTTATAGCCAAAGTACAAGAATTAGTGTAGTAAGATCTGTGGAATTATGGCATAGAGAAATGAGTTGTGATTAAAGATGATCAAGTATATGTTGACCTCACCCTAGTAGGTATTGCAAAAGTGTTTGGGATTGATACATCTAGGATGGTCATTGTTATGACTCAAGACAAATCGGCCAAAGATATCATGAAGTCCAAAGGTGCATGTGAAAAAATCATCAAATATGATTGGGTTAAGAGAAAGAAGCGAAAATTGATATCTAATTTTTTCAAGCTTCTACTTAGAATTGATTTTCACCTAGATATATATGGAGCAATAAATTTTTTGATTTGGGTGACTGGGTTAAAAGTAAGTGGATAGTTTGAATGTTGGATGTTCTCTTTTATCTAGGTTATTAGAGGAAATAAAGGTATTTTTGACTCAACACAATTCATCAATGATTCAATTCTCATAATTATAGTAGAGGTAGCTATGACATGGCATCCCATGTGACTTATACATGTGCAGTCAAGGAAAATATTCAAGGTTTAAATACAATAGGAGTTTTGGGTAATGGACCTAGAAAGAATGTAGTAAATGTGCATTATCCCTAACTTACCATGGAACAATCATATCTTAGCTATAAGGAACTAAATGATTTCTTTGTTATGCCTATAATTGAATAGTTGAAAGGAAGAGTGGGAGACAGGGTACCTAAGGAATTTCAAGACGTAATTCAAATTTATGGTAGTTGGTATACTCAATTTCTCACATGGTCTTATATGAGAATATAGGGATTCACAAGAAGTTCATTTAGGTTATTGAGATATCCTTTTAAATGGGAGTGGTTGATAGAATTTATGCTAAGAAATCCTATCCTTTCATGATCTATATCACAATTCTCGTTGTAAATTAGGATTCAAGTTTCATTTGAAAATGAAAAGCTTTGTATATGATTCAGTCGCAAGTTCTTGAAAGATAGAGGATGATCTCTTGGTTAGGAAAATTTAAGATATTTTGATTTCCAAAGAAATAATTTTGATTCATTAGGAAAAAATAATTAATTTCATAACAAATGAGGTAGTACATATTCCTGACATGGAAGATTATTGGATCAACTCGAAGGATTAAAAAGAAGTAAGAAGGAGATAGTATTAGAGATTGACCATAAAACAGATGCAAACCGTGGGTCCTGATATTATAGGTTTTGATATTCCCCTTTAGATAACAGATAATGATGAAGAAGTACTACATCCTAGTTATATAGCAGGTCAAGTTGAAGATCAACCTATAATAGGACTGTAACCAAATCAACTAGAAGAATTATCATTAGAAGTGGTGAATGAATCAATTTTGAGGGCCAGTCAAACAAGGATCGAAGAATATAAGGTAGAATTGAGAAAAAAGGGGTATAAGATCATGGTCTCAAAGAAGAGAAAAATAAAGAAAAAGATGATGAAGGTTATGATGATTTCTTGGTCCATAGGAGGAATATAGATGTAGCAGCAAATGGAACATCTATGATAAAAGATCTAGAGACCTACAAGGTAGAAGTTGATATCATCACGACTAATTTGGATTTGAATCTACTTGCTAGGAGTAAAATTTTAGAGCTACAAGGTTAGGAAAGTAGAAAATTTGTTAGTGAAGATTCCATTTCTACGAAGCCAGGAGATCAACTTGTAATTATACAAGTTACACAAGTGTTAAGGACCATACCTGTGGCAATGTCAAAGACTGTAGCCAATTTATTTTCTCCTCTTATAATCAATGTAATGAGCAAGATAATGAGAATGGTTCCTCGCAACAAACTACATAATGATCATGACATGATAAAGATGTATCAATAAGTAAGTCAAGTATTCTCAAAATATTCAGTGCTAGAGTAGACATGATTAATACAATTGGCTAAAGGAAAAATATACAAGCTTAGAGAGAAGAGAAAATTTTAATAAAACAAAAAGGATGAGTAGAAAGACCCTTCCTAAGTGAAATTATATATATTGAGCAAGGTGGATTTATAGACACTGAACACAAAGAATCTTTAGGGTTCAAAGATATAAAAATTAAAACTGAAGCAGTCACCGGTGAGGAGGGACCTCAAGGAGATCAATTCGGACCGGGCAGAAAGAGTAATACAATGGAAACACACAAATATGATGGAGCCAATGCAAAATAGATAATTTTATTGCATGAAATATGATTACATCCAATCGGTAACAACTGGGTTACAACATACTGGCTCAAAGGCAGAGTAGAATAGGTCACAACTGGGACCTTGAATCGAAAGATATATCTTCTATGCATAGTCTAGCTACTTGATTCTCTTCCTCATCATATTCTAATACATAATTATAGATATATATATCAATCCAAAGGGTCCAGTTGGCCCAAAAGGGATCAAAACCCGAAGAACAAGACCTAACATGCAAAATAAACAAGGTCAGCCTCTGCCAAGAGATTCCTCCGAAAAATCCAAAGGATGAAATGTAGATCATGGGAAAAGGTCGGCCACATGCCAAGGAACATTGATGTCAATGCCCAAGGCTCCAAAAGCTACGAAAGATCACTAAAATAGGTCCAGGCAATTGGTAACAGAGAACTGTCAATCTGGTAACAAAAAACTGTCATGGAAATCGGTAGCGATATCTTGCCGAAAAGTGATCCAAATGTGATGCGGTCTGAAAGAAACAAAGATGATCATGTCTTCAAGTACAATCCAACTCTATAGGACCCGATGAGCCAAAACTGGGACACACAGAAAGGAAAATTGAAACTGCAAACATAAAGGAAAATATTTTTGGTTGATGCAAGATTGTTGTGAACTAGGGATGCTCCTGCATCATACATCCGAGGTTAATAAAAAAAAAGTGAGCCTCTCATTTTGGTAGGATTAGAGGGAAACCAAAGCAGTATACCTCTTCTTGAGAAATCCAAGATGAATCTTCAACTGGTTTATCCTTCCACTTTACAAGATATTCCTTATACTGACTGTTCTGGGTACTATGCCCAATCCTACTATCCAAAATCTATTCAATCTGACCTGGTTCCTTCCGAGGCAACTATTTCTGCAAGTCTGCAACACTATCCTCACTGAATTATGGTTCATGGTACTCATCAAGATCTACAATGTTGAATATAGGTGAAATACTTAGACTATCTGGTAGCTCCACTTCATATGCATTTCTAGAACTGAACTTCCTCAAAATCCTGCAAGGTCCAAACTTCTTCATCTACAACTTATTATAAGTTCCAACCGAGAATCTCTCTTTTCTCAGATATACCATCACTTCATTGCCAAATTTAACTTCCTTGGGTCTCCCTTTCTCATCTACCTTCTCCTTATATTTGTTGTTCATGTCTTTAAATTGTTGTTAAACTAGAATATGCAATACTTCCATATGATCTGCAAAACCTTCTGCTTCTGAACTCTTCTGGTCTTCACTACTAATGTCTCACAATTCTGCTATACCTCTAGGGTGCACTCTACTAACAATCTCAAAAGGTTTTTTAATGGTACTTCTATTCACTAAATTGTTGTAGGCAAACACTACTTGTGCAAGGATCAAATCACAACTTCTGGTTGTATCTCCCACTAAACATCTCAACAAGTTTCCCAAACTTTGGTTAACAACTTTGGTCCATCCACTAGTCTGAGGAAGAAAAATAGAATTGAACTTCAAATCTGTCCTCATCTTCTTCCAAAGCTTTCTCCAAAAATAGCCAACAAACTTAGTGTCTCTATTTAAAACTATGCTCTTAGGTAATCCATGCAATCTCACAACTTCCTAGAAAAATAGGTCTGCTACAAGAAATGCATCTGATTTCTTCTTATAAGGTATGAAATGAGCCATCTTCAAAAATCTATCCACTACCACAAATATAGAATCATTCCCTCTTGGTGTCTTAGCCAATCCAAGTACAAAATTCCTGCTTGCATCCTCCCAAGGTCTTACTACTACTATCAAAGGTTTATACAATCCCACATTCTAAATACTACCTTTTGCAACTTGACAAAATCTACAACTTTGCACATATCTCTTAAGATCCTTATGAATTTGGGGCCAAAAGTACTGCTCACTCACTAATGCAACTATTTTGTCAATGCCAAATATCCAGCTAAACCTCCATTGTATTTCTCTTTTATCAGTTTCTCTCTCATGGAAATCTTAGGTATGCACAACTAAACTCCTCTGAATAACATCCCATCCTCAATGAAATAATCCGACCATTTTCTCCTCTCTACCATAACCATTTCTCTACATGCTTTCCAAGGTTTTGTAAAATCCAAGTCTTCATCATACAAGGTCTTCAAATATTCAAAACCTAATACTGTCACTCTCAACTATGTCAGCAAATTCCTTCTCATACTCAATGCATCAACAACTTTAATAGATTTTCCATTTCTATACTTTAACACAAAGGTGTAACTCTACAAGAATTCTACCCAGGTCACATGTCTCTGATTCAACTTACTTTGAGTATTCAAATACTACAAAGCTTGATGATCTCTATACAACACAAACTCCTTAGGCAACAAGTA
Organism: Cryptomeria japonica; assembly: GCF_030272615.1. Classification (NCBI taxonomy): domain Eukaryota; kingdom Viridiplantae; phylum Streptophyta; class Pinopsida; order Cupressales; family Cupressaceae; genus Cryptomeria; species Cryptomeria japonica. The sequence continues at coordinate 806,435,926 of NC_081409.1, forward strand.
GTGTCTCCATTTCTTCAAGACTTGAACTAAGGCATAAAATTCCCGATCATACACTGAATAGCTCTTCCAAGCATCATTCAATTTCTCACTGAAATAGGCTACTTCTCTCCCTTATTGACTCAAGACTACTCCTATTACTGTTCCACTTGCATCACAATCTACTTGAAATACTTTATTGAAATTACACTTCATGAAAGTAAACTTCTTGATATTGATCAACAAGTTTTCTTCTCTCAACCTCTCTAAAACTTGTCTTAAATGCAACAAAGCTCCTCTTTTGTCTTACTGAAAATTAGAATGTCATCCAAATACACAAAAACAAACTTACCCAAGAATATATTCAGTACCTCATTCATCAGCCTCATTAAAGTACTCCATGCATTAGTCAATCCAAAAGACATCACCAACCATTCATACAGTCCTTCATTTATCTTAAATGTTATCTTCCACTCATCACCTTCTCCGATCTTGATCTGATGATATCCACTCTTCAGATCTATCCTTGTAAAGTATTTTTCTCCACTCAAGAAATCCATTATATCATCCATCCTAGGCAAAGGAAACTGGTATTTCACTGTGATCTTGTTTATTGCTCTCAAAACAATACACATTCACCACTCTCCATTCTTCTTAGGTGCTAATACTACTGGTACTGCACAAGGGCTCAAACTCTCCCTGATCAAACCTTTCTTCAACAACTCCTGCCCTTGTCTATTTAGTTCTTCATTCTCTGTCGATGTCAACAAGTGTGCAGCTTTGTTAGGCAAACTAGCTCCGGGAACCAAGTCCATGCAATGACTAATACTTCTTATAGGTGGCAATCCATCAGGTACATTATTTCAAATAATGTCCTCATATTCCGTCTGCAAATCTCTTATCTCTTCCGAGTGGTCTCCTTCCGGTTCCAATCTCTCAGTCTTCTTTGGAATTAAGGCAAAATGCGGATTCTCATGTCTCAGTCCATCCATGAATTTCCTTCCATCTACTAAACAGATTTTGGCATTCATACAAAATTCATTCTTCAAAGGTTCCTCCAATAGTAACAAGGTTTTCTTCATCCCATTGGCCACAATAGTGTATGTATTCTTCCTCCCATCATGTATTGCCTTTCTATGAAACTGCAAAGGTCTACCCAAAAAAGATGACAAATATTCATAGGTATAATATCACACAAAACTTCATCATGATAATTCCCAATTTTTAATTTCACCAAACATTGTTCACTTGCAAGGAGAAGATAGGTACCAAAGTGGTTGATTATTGGAAAGATCAAAAGTGGGTGGACCTCACACCTATTGATACCAAACTCAAGCAGGTAAACTTAATGATCAACCATGCGGTCTTAAATACTAGGAGGTAAGACCATATGGTGTGGTGTGGGACTTCGTCAGGGACTTATTCGATCTCTTTTGCTGTCCTTTTACTGGCACATTCCCAAGACCCTATTCCGTGCTAGGCCAAGGCTTGGTATCCAGGGTTGACTCCTAAAATCAATATCTTTTTGTGGATCCTCTTGCAAAACAAGATTCTTACTACTGACAATTTAAGAAAGAGGGGATTTTGTTTCCCTAACTTTTGCTACCTTTGTCTTAATAATGAGGAATCTATGAACCACATATTTTTACACTATCGTTATACCACTTCTATTTGGGGGTTGAATTGGGTTTTCCCAGATGAGATACAGGATTGTTTCAGAAGTTGTTATTATTCCACCAATAACATCACCATAAGAAAACTTTGGAAGTTCTCTTTTGCACATATCCTTTGGGTGATATGGAAAGAGATAAATAATAGAATATTGGAAAATGATATTAACACCTCTGAAGTGGTATGAGTCAAGATAAAAAATAACTGTGTTGAGAATGTGATGGCCAGGGGAGCGAATTGCTATAGTAGTAAGGATGACTTTGATGTTCTCAAAATATAGAATATCCCAGCCTCTTTGGGCTATAACATCAACCAAATTAATAGAGGTTTGTGTTCCTGGTCCTTTTACCCTAATGAGTGGTTCAAGGCCAACTTTGATGGGGCGACAGAAGGAAATCAAAGTCCGACTGGTTGTGGTGGTGTCATCCAAAATGGGGTTGGCTTTTGTGCTATAGAGGTGGTATATCCCTTAGGAATTGAAACTAATCATATGGTGGAAGCTATGGGTGCCCTTTAATCTATTAAATTAGCGTCTAATTTAGGGTTCAAAATGCTTTGGTTGGAAGGTGACTCTAAAAACATTATTAACTACCTTCTCGATGATCATCAACCTTCATGGACTATCAAGAACATCATTGAGTTAGCCAAAGAGCTACTTCAGGGGTTTAAAAATGCCACATCACACATGTCTATAGAGAGGCTAAATGGACTACTGACTGGGCTGTCAATTTGCCAGTACAAAGTGAGATAATTATTACCTAGAATTGTGAAGAGGAGCTACCATGTGCGACATGTGATATCTTAATTTATGAAAGATTGCATGGTAAGTAGGGACATATTTGATATCATTTCTCGAAGTGTAAGGAGATGTCGTGGCAATAGACACTAGTTCTGCAGGCTACTAAGAAGGAGGTACAACAATCATTATAGGTTAACTTTGGATGCTTTATGGGCATTTTTATTCCTCTTTAGTAATAGCATCAGAAATTCCTATAGAATTCAAACAGGTCATCACATAAAGTTTGTTATGAAGAGAGGAATCAAGTGGGAGCTACCGATTATTGATATCAATAGGATCATGGGTGAAAAATGAAAGAGAACTAAGGCTACCACCATTGAGAAATGGAAGAGTCATCTATAGGTCTGGGAAATCCTTCAAGCCACGAATATGACAAATTTCATGGAAAATATGCAGGAGAAACAACCCCAAATCACGAGAATCTTCAAGAAGGGTTGGAATGAAGGGATGTTAACCATTGGAAATGGGAAGGTCAACATGACTGAAACTATGATTGTGGAGGCAATGGGTCTTTCGATGGAGGGCATCAAGTTTTACAGGGATAGAAATATTTCAAACACTGTCGTGAAGAAATTTTTGAAGAATGAGGAGGAAAGGGCTAGATTGGTGAAGGACAGCCATACCTACTTTTCGCCAAAGGTAATTAAGTTAATTTGGTGAAGGGTTTTGCTTACTATTATGGATTTTATCTTGCTTGATGCTAGATACACTAGGGTTTACAACTACCACTTTGTTTTACTTAATCATTTTAGGTATAAAGATAAAATTTATTTTCCCTATTATCCTTTTTGTGCCCTTAACACAGGGATAACTGATGCAATTTCCAACCCAAGTATCAATCCTACAATGCATGAAGGTTTGATAGTGATTCTATATAATCACATCAAGAACACAACTATCTAGTTGAATATATCTGATATTTCTAAATCAGATGAGGATTTTGATGATTCTGATGAGGAGGAAGGTGAAGGCTATGTTACGGAAGTGGAGACAGAGGACGACCACCAAATTGCTGGGTCAAGTAGAAGAAATGAAAAACAGAGCAAGGGAAACAAAACAAAGGGTTTGCCAAAAAAAAATAGAGAGAGGAGGACGATAGCTGGTATGAGGAGTATGGGACTGACAATGACATGGACACTGAAAGTGAGGAGGTCCAAACCCTTGTGAGCCTGAAGCAGAAAAAGAAGACTTCTAAAAGTAAGGAGGTGGGTAGCAAGGACCAGTCGCTTCTCATGACTGATTCAAAGGAGAAGGGCTTGATGGGGGAGGATACGACAATGAAAGAAGCTCAGAGCTCTGAGGATAGGGAGATTGGCCTGGAAGTTAACCTTAATACTACTAGTGATAAGAACTAGAAGAGCATCACTTGGATATTGATCTTTGCATCAGTAATGGTATGGAAAGCTTCAAACAGGTGCTTAGCTGGATGCATAAGGAAATTGAAGGCATTAAAACCAAGCAAGCCAAGGAAGTAGGGAGAATCGAGACATTATAAGATTTAGGCTCAAGAAAGTTCAATTCCCTCCCTGACTGTCTCAGTGAGCTCACCAAAGTGATTGGTAATGCTGAGGAGATTATCAATGCTAACCACAATAGATTTCTTAGATTGGAAAACAGAGCAGGTGCCACTGAAAAGAGACTTGATGGAGTTGAGAACATGCTAAAAAAAATAGGCGAGCAAAGCCACAAGGTTCGGAAGGCTGCCGAGGCCAGCATGAAAGCCCTTATCAGTAAGTTGGAGAAATACAAAGGGGATAAGGTCACAATGGGCATTATTGATGTTAAGGATGACAACCCAAATGATAAGGACACATGTCTTGGGAGAAGAACGCAAGAAAGCACTAAAAGGATGCAAATCCATAGTAGGAAAATTGAGGATATTAAGCGGGCAACGGATAATATGGAACAGATGGAGCTGGAAGCGGTGGAAATGCTTTAGAAGTAAACCAAATCCTGGGCTTCTATCGGTGTTTTTTGGTCTATAATCTGCATTCTCTTGTTTGTTGGCATTGTCTTTCCTATGTTTGTTGTCTTTTTGTTTAGCTGCACTGTAATGCTTATCTTTTGATCTTCTGATAGTATTGGGTTTTAGGGGCCCATCAAAACCCATTTTCCCATATTCAAAAACACTATTCACTTACTAACAACTTATATTCATCCTAAATCCATGATATCTAGTAAAGCTTAGGGTGTTTCAATCTCTCCAATTTTAACTTATTCACCATCTCTTTTGAAACAAGATTATTTGAACTACCACTATCAATAACAAGTTTACAACACTTACCGGATACCTTACATCTGGTCTTGAACAAATTTTTCCTTTGCAAGGGCTCTCTTCATCATCAACAATCCTCCATCTTCTGGTTTATTGTCTAATCCAGTGGGGTTTTCTTCCACCACTGCTGCTCTTCTGGTAGTCTTTGTCTTCTTACACTCGAATGCATGGTGTCATTCTCCTCCATACTTAAAGAAAGTTCCTGTAAATATCCTCTTGTCTCATCTTCCAAAGTTCTCATTTTGGTAACCATCCTGTTCTCTTCTCCTGTAGAAATTTCTATCATCCTTTTGGTATGAATTACCTTCTTTTCTCACTTCCTTATCCTTGTTTTGATTTTTACTGGTTCCTCTTCCTTCGATATATCCTCTTCTTTGAAATCTTCCTCAGGTAAACCTTCCACCTCTACCTCTTTGTGTCTGCTCATGTCTTTTGTTCAATTTCTCTTTAGCCTTTAGGGCATACTAGTAAGCCTCTTCAACACTCTCCAATTTGATCATACAGAGTTCATCTTGTATAGACATCCACAATCCATTCAAATATTTGCAACTTATTCAACTTCATCACCAACATGTCTAGATTTGATGTTCAACTTGTAAAATACTTCGGTGTACTCCTTCACACTAGATTCCTTCTGTCGCAGATTCTACAACTTCTAGAACAAATCCACTTGATAATTCTCTAGCACAAAATTTGATTTCAACTTAGCAATGATCCGATCCCATGTCTTAATCTTCTCTCTGCCCCTTCTTTGTCTATCAACTTGCAAATTCTCCCACCAAAGAGATGCATGACATTTCAACCTAGTACAAGAATATTTCACCTTTGTCTCTTCTGTAGTACTTTCAAAATTGAAATACTTCTCCATCTACGAGATCCAATCCATCAATTCATCTGAATTTAACTTCCCATCCAATTCCTGTGAGGTAAAATGATGTTTAGTGTTCTCCCTACTCAAAACCCTTAAAAAACTTTCTACATCTGGATCAACCACCGATAGGTTTGTTGGCATATGGACACTCCAATGTGACATTGTATGTGATTGAGGGTTTTGCCATTGATGGCAACCTTGCAATCCTATGGCACCGGCCTGACATCATACCAGCAAAGCATTACACAGGCAAGACAGTGCACCGTCATCAACAAGATCACTCTACACCAGCATCGGCATCGGCACAGAAGAAAAGATGTATACCGGCATAGAGGCTGACAGGCTTTTTGATATATAATAGTTTGTTTATTATTGTAAGCCAACTTGGCAAATTGTAAAATGACTCTTGTATATAAAGGAGATCATTGTAGACATTTAGAGATTTATAGGTCAAGGGTATATGTAAAGAACAGAATAAGAACCGGTACTAAATCTGGCATTGGAGATGCTATTGTAAAGCAGTACAAGTCATTGGATTAGTATAATCCTTATTGTAAGTTAGTGTAACTTCTCATTGAGCAGTGACCTCTAGGCAGTTGGCCTTCCAGCATGTGCAGGCCCCTATTGTAAGTAATATTCTCTTATTGGCCAGTGAGTGAATATTGTGGGTCACAAATCCCATCGAGGTTTTTGCCACACCGGGTTTCCTCATTAAACATCTTGGGTTATGGTGTTCTTTTCATGTGGATGTTTCTGATTCTGTTTATTGCATTAATTCTTGCATATCAGTATACTGTTATTTTATGTTCTGCATGTTTTAACTTAAGAAATACTTATCACTGGTTAGATACTGATTCACCGCCCCCTCTCAGTATCAGTGGGAATCCTAACAATTGGTATCAGAGCTTCGTCCTCTATTTTCAGAAGCCTAACAGCTTGAGGAAGTTCTTGACACCGGTAAAGATGGAAAATCTGATGAAGCAACTTGAAGGATCTCTTACAGACTATGATGCAAAGAAGTTGAAAAATATCAAATTAGAAAATGATTTAAGAGCAGCTCAGGATATCATTCAGGCACTTCAAGAAAATCTTACTGTTGCAAGAAATAAGAGAAGAGAACTTTGTGAAAAGATGCAAGAGGAGAATGATGAGAAGGAATCACTTAATGATGAGATAAGCAAGGTGAAATTGGAGAACATAACAATGAAGAAATGCAGGATGTGACTATGAGATTTTGTAAAGAAATTGAAGATAGGAAGAAAAATGAAGAAGAATTGACCAGAAGACTATGTGATGTAGCAAATGAGAACACTAGACTTAGCCATGAAGATGACATGTTGAAAACAAATCTGATGCATACTCAGAATAACTCAAAAGAACTAATGAGACAAAAAGAAGTCCTAGAAATAGATCTAGACATTGCAAATCAACACAAAGAAAAATTCAAGAAAAGCTCGGAGGAACTTGGTAACTTGCTAAAGAATCAAAAACCTAAAGGTGACACTTCTGGAATTAGCTTTGAAGTTGGTGAAAGCTCCAGTACTACAAATACTCAGGATCACAGCAAACCGGTAAGACCATCTAATGCTTATAAATTCAATGGAAAATGCTTTAACAATAATAAGTATGGTCATAGGGCAAATGAATGTAGATCTAAGAATTATCAGAATATCAATACACCCACCGGTCAATGTTCAAAATGCAACAGAGTTGGTCACAACTCTAAAAACTGCAGAGTGAATGTGAGATGTTATGTTTGTGGAAGATTTGGACATTTAGCAAATCAATGCAGAACACAACCGACATAGGTTATGGGAAAGCTATTCAAAAAAATAATGTAACTGGTTATGCATGTAACAAGATTGGGCATATTGCTAAATTTTGTAGAAGTAAAGGTACACCGGTAGACAACAAAAGTGATAGCTTGAAAGGTAAAGAAAAGGTTGAAGAGGTTAAGCAAGAATTCTCAAAGCAATGGATTAGAAAAGCTGATCTAAATAGTGGGAATACTCCTCCACCGGTAGAACCAACAAATGCTTCATTGGCAGGACAGAGCAGTGCTCCACTGGTAGGAAGTTCTTCATCTAATTGAAGAAAATTTCCTTGAGGGTTTGGCAATCTAATGACACATGTGCTATTATTCCCTCAGTTAGAGATAAGAAGTTGAAAATTACTTATTACCGACAAACAATGTTAAGTGAATACTTAACCAGCATGCAATTAATGTGGTAGATGGTGAAAAGACATTATAAAAATAAGTTTTTGGCTCCATTTCATTTCACTGTGATTTCAAACTTTCAGAGAGTGCGAAGATTCCGAGCTAAGGCATTTCGAGCAAGAAGCAAGCTCACTCCAAGCAATCATCCATCCAAGATAGAAAAAGGTATTTAATCATGGCATCCACCTCTAAAATTGAATACATAGCAAACCCTACTATTGTGGAAGTAATTAAAAGACCTAGGCTTGTATTTCAGTTAGTCCTTGAGATAGCAAAGAAGGATGATACCTTAGGTGCTTTTTCTCAAATCCCTAAAGGTGTTGTATATGCTGAAGACCCTAGAATGTACATCCACTGCAACATTGAAGAGTTAGGAGATGAGGAAATCAAAACCATGTATAAAATTAGGATATGTGATGATACTGACAATGTTAAAACTATACACAAGGTTATTGAAACCCTAGGATTCACATAAATCCTTAGCATTCCTGAATTTCCTAAGGATGTGATTAGGATAGTGTTAAGCAGAGTTCATGGAGAATTTTTCTGGTTAGATGCAATTCATAAGATCACCAAGCAAGTGGGAAAAGCTATCATAGGGTTACCAACCACCAGTAAGTGACCAAACAAAAATAATAAGGTTTCCAATGACCTAGTAATAGACCTAATAGGTGCAACATTCGATAAGAGATCTCTAAGGGTTAACGATGTAAAAGATATCAATGTGAGATTCAGAAGTATGATATTAGGTTACAAAGCCACTCAAGCTAATAGACTTAACTCAGTTTCAAGTTTATGCATTAAGAGTACATATGATATGGTGACAGACAATGCAAAAATTGACATCTATGAATGGTTAAAAGATGAACTGATAGACAACCTTGGAAAGATAAAGAAGGATAAGAAAGGAACTTTCAGATTTGGAAATCTGTTAGTATGCCTAATACTTCATATAACAAAATAGGTTCCTGGTATAGGATATAAAGAACTAGGATATGACATACTGGTAGGAAAGCAATTGACAGAATTGTTTAATACCATGGGTGAGAACAAGGAAAACAACATTCATGACTTTTTTCAAGCATTGAAGATAAAAATGAAGAAAAGGATAAGGTTATCTCAAAAAATTGTAAACAAATAGAAAGATGATGTATGCTTTGTTATTAAGAAAGATGAAATATCAATGGAAGCAGTCATCCCAAGGACAATCTGGGTAACCGAAATGGGCTATGAGATAGATGACCACATAGTTGAAACTTATGCTAAAGTACTTCTGGAAGCCCCCAAAGAACCTAAGGAAGAAGTATTTAGTAGTCCTGAGACCATAGAAAGCCAAATACAGTCTAAGAAAAGAGTAAAGAAGGTAGAGGCATTTGTGAGGAAAGGATCTAGACAAGCAAAGGCCATTAAGGAAGATGTATTAAAGAAAACTGGCATAATAGAAGATGAGTTGGCAGCCCCACAACCTGAAGCTCATCTATCACTGGTAGGTACTTCTTCGGAAGGTGACATGCCAACAAATTTTAAAAGAGTTGTTAGGAAAAGAGATCCCTCACCGGCAACAACTCCTTCACCTAGAAGGACAAGGCAGAAGTAACAAGCTATGAGATCTCTGGTTAGAAAGGTCACACCTAAGAAAAAGACAAAAACTGACTTGGCACCTCTAGACATATTGCTAAATGAGATCACAGAGGAAGGAAAACTGAAAAACATAGAGAAAATTTATGATACTCTATCTGCTGATGAGAAAGGGCAAGTTGAGGAAAGTGTAATACTGCACATGGACATGTACAAAAAGTTTTTGATGGAAGTAGTCAATGAAATTCCTGATGATATGTACAAAAGACTTGAGGCCAGAAGGCAATTAGTGATTGAATTAGACAAGAAAAAAAAAATAGAAAAACTACTTGTTGTATATCTGGTAAACTCTCCCAAGGAAATTGATGATTTAATTGCTCAGGCAAACTGGACAGTATTCTCTACTGCACACCGACATATTTCACTGATGGCAGGAAGAGTTACTGAAGTAACAAAGGAAACAGAAGATGGTTGGGACATATTCCTAGTTGAAAAGGAAAAACAAGAAGAATACAGGAACCCTAAGCCTATTAAAGTATATCAGAAGGATAGGGACAAAGGGAAAGGCAAAGTTGGTAGACCTCCAAGCATAAAGGTTAAAGACAACCTTACCCCACCTATAAAAATTACAACCACTAAAGACCAACCGACAACACAAAGTATGGATGTAGAGGATAGCAATCCAAATCCTGAAGTCCTATACACTGTAAATGTTGATACCCAAAAGATCAACATAACAGTTGATAAAGATACAACCGACAAATCAGATATGGCTAAAGAGCCTCCGGTAACAAGAGATACAGACAAACCGGTAGAGGATATAGGGAAAAAGATGGAATCTGAGGCACAAACAGAGAAACCAATAGATCTAAAGGCTTTGGAACAGGTTCACAAGGAAACAGTGCCACCGGTAAGCAGTGAAGTAGGGAAACTAGTGCTAAAAGCAATGCAAACTGACCTGCCAGAGGTCAATACAAGCATGGTCACTTCCACCGGTACTCAGTTTGTTGGGTCATCATCAACATTCAAGTCAACAAATGTGATTGAGGTATTACTTGAATCCATTAAGAAAATAACTGACTGCAGTTCACAGGCTTATAAAGCAATAAATGACTTAATACCAATTTTGAAGTTAGTTGCCCCTAATTGTAATATAGATAATAAAGATTCTTTAGGACAATTGGATACATTATGTAAATACATTTCTGGAAATATTGAGAAAATAAAGGAAGAATCAGTAAAGGACATGGTAGGAAAGGAGAAACATAAATTCTTTGATGAAGAAATAAAGAAGTGTAATAGAGACTTTGACACACTTCTACCGGAATTATGTAGTTTGTTGAAAAAGTATAAAAATCTGTACAAAGATACATGTAAAACAAACTTCTTGACTGTAGATATTGACAAGAAAATAAGAAAGATACAGGATGAGATAAATAAACTTGCAGACAATTTTGTCAACTCACCGGATTCATTATCTGTTTTTGAAGAAAAGTTAGCAAATTTTGAGGAAGAATTGCTCAAATAGGAAAGAGAGAAAGAAAGAATAATAAACAAGGCAAAACACTTGAGATCTAAACTGAGTCCAAGATTGGACTATTTAGCATCTCTATGGAAGGAAATCTCAGAGGCATTAGCACAGGGAAGTAAAACACCGACAGAGTATTTGCAGCATCTCACCGGTACTGTGAAGAGGACTGAAACAACAATAAAAGATAGCAAAATGTTTATGGATAGTATAAACTTAATTTTGGGCGATCTTTTTCAGATAATAATTACCCAACTATAGGGTTGAGGATATGGATAGATGTAACTACAAACTCTACTAACATCTTGACAACCTTTGTCATTGATGCCAAAGGGGGAGTAGTAGGATGAGAAAGTTCAAAGATAGGAATCATATGCTCAGGGGGAGCCCTCATATTTTTGGTAAACACATTTTGGACACTTTTTGAAATTTCTCATGAGTGTTGCCATCAATGCCAAAGGGGGAGATTGTTGGCATATGGACACTCCAATGTGACATTGTATGTGATTGAAGGTTTTGTCATTGATGGCAACCTTGTAATCCTATGGCACTGGCAAGACATCATATCGACAAAGCATTACACAGGCAAGACAGTGCATTGACATCAACAAGATCACTCTACACCGGCACCGACACCGGCACAGAAGAAAAGATGTATACCGACATAGAGGCTGATAGGATTTTTGATATATAATATTTTGTTTATTATTGTAAGCCAACTTGGCAAATTGTAAAATGACTCTTGTATATAAAGGAGATCATTGTAGACATTTAGAGATGTAATGTAGCGAGCATAAAGAAAATTATTAGGCAGACCTAATGTGCGAATTATAGGTCAAGGGTATATGTAAAGAATAGAGAAAGAACCGGTACTGAATCTGGCATTGGAGATGCTATTGTAAAGCAGTACAAGTCATTGGATTAGTATAATCCTTATTGTAAGTCAGTGTGACTTCTCATTGAGCAGTGAGCTCTAGGCGATTGGCCTTCATGCATGTGCAAGCCCCTATTGTAAGTAATATTCTCTTATTGGCCAGTGAGTGAATATTGTGGGTCACAAATCCCATCGAGGTTTTTCCCACACCAGGTTTCCTCATTAAAAATCTTTTGTTATGGTGTTCTTTTCATGTGGATGTTTCTGATTCTATTTATTGCATTAATTCTTGCATACCGGTATACTATTATTTTATGTTCTTCATGTTTTAACTTAAGAAATACTTATCACCGGTTAGATACTAATTCACCCCCGCTCTCAGTATCAGTGGGAATCCTAACAAGGTTTACTTCTTCTATCAAGGCTTCTTCTCCTTCATCTTCACTCACATCTTCAATGTATCAGCCTCTTCTTTGGGCTTTCCCCACGACTTCTAATCGGGTTGCTATTCCTTGCAACATCTCCATCATAATAGGGTTTGCATTCCCACATGCTCCACCATTCGTAGTTCCTCTTCGCGCCATCGATTCATGCTAGTCCTCTACAATTGCAGGTCGGATCCACAATCTGCCACCCTACAACAAAAAATTCAGGACACACAAGCTTCATAATGAAAATTCCCTTTGATACCACTTGAAGCAGACACCGATGAGGAGGGATCTCAAGGAGATCAATACAGACCAGTCAACAAGAGTAACACAATAGAAACACATAGATATGATGGAGGCAATGAAAAATAGATAGTTTTATTGCATGAAATTTGGTTACATCCAACCGGTAACAACCGGGTTACAACATACTAATTCAAAGGCCTAGTAGAATAGGTCACAACCGGGACCTTGAATCGAAAGATCTATCTTCTATGCATAGTCTAGCTACTTGATTCTCTTCCTGATCACATTCTAATGCATAATTACAAATATATATCAATCTGAAGGATCTAGTTGGCCCAAAAGGGATCAAAACCCAAAGAACAAGACCTAACGTGTAAAAGGAACAAGGTCGGCCTCTACCAAGAGATTGCTCCTAAAAATCCAAAGGATGAAACATAGATCATGGGAAAAGGTCAGACACACATGAAAGAACATTGAAATCAATGCCCAAGGCTCTGTAAGCTTCAGAATGGGTTCTAGAAGATCACCAAAATAGGTCTAGGCAACCTGTAATAAAGAACTATCAATTCGGTAACAAGTAACTGTCATGGAAACCGGTAGTGATATCTTGCCAAAAAGTTCAATCCAAATGTGATGTGGTATAAAAGCAAGAAAGATGATCAAGTCTTCAAGTAGAATCCAACTCCACATGATCCAGTAAGCCAAAACCGGGACATAGAGAAAGGAAAATTGAAATTGTAAACAAAAAGCAAAACAAAAGGGAAAATATTTTTGGTTGATGCAAGATTGTTGTGAACCGGAGATGCTCCTACATCAGAAACTGATATAGAAATAAACACTAAATCAAGAAGTAAAGAAACCTTAGTTCCACAATTTGTAGCTAAAAGACAAGTGGGTGGCAGTATGATGCTATTACTGAATAAGTTCAAAAGGAAAATCATCAGGATGAGTCTGCAAAAGTTGTCAAGCATCAGGAAGAAATGGGACAAAATCTAGTAAGAGATATAGGAGGGATAATGAATCAAGAAGAGTATGCCTTGTAGAAGGAAACTAAAGATATTGAAGAATAAAAGACATAAGAGGTCCCAAGTAAGGAAAAGCTCCTGTTTGGGATAATAGGTACAAACCAACCCCTTAGGGAAGAAAAGGTTAGTGATGAAATAGGCAAAAGAATAGATGAAGCATGTAACCCAAGCATAAAGTCTACAAATAAAGTTGAAGGTGAACAAGAAGAGTGGGTTGAAGAGATAGAAACGAATAGTCTAGAAAAGGAAAAGTAGGTAGTAGCATCAAGTTCAAGCCAAGCCCTAGAATGGCTACAACAATAAATGCAACTAAAAGGTAAGGTTGAATTAGTACCTTTGGACTTAAATAGTTGATTGAAAGATCCCCAAACTATGAAAAGTGAAAGAAAACCAAATATTAAGTATGCTACATAGCTTAATGTGGAAGAAAATTAAGAACTTCACATTGCAAAACCAATGGTAGATAAAGATCTACCAGATATTATTGCAAAAGATTATTGAGTTACCACAATGTTAGCCACCCTTGTAGTATGATGAATAGGATATATTATCCTTCCTTTTAATAGTTTATCAATCTCATTGAAAATGCCATCTGCAACTTTTGGATTGACGGTTCGTTTCTTTTTCCTAAAAGGAGTAGCTCCTCACTTGAGAGGAATATGGTATTGTATTTTTCCATTTCTGAACTTTTTATGATCTACATAACACCATGAGAAAACATTTTTATATCTAATGTACAGGGAAATAAAGCTATTCTTCTCCTTAGGTGTACAAAATTTCCCTATATAAACCATCTCCAGTTCTTCCTATGTGGCTATGTTTACTTATTCATATTTGATTGAGGTTATATTGAAACTAGATTCCTTATGTTTGATGTATTGATCATGTCGATTGAACAGATGCTCCAAGGATACAAGCCCTTTAGGAATCTTATTTCCTTTTAATTGAATCACTTATTTCATTTCACGATCTTCAAAATTCACTTTTCCTTGAAGAATATCATAACTATCCTCATTGCTTCCTTCAAAAAAGGTATGAAAGAAAGCATTTGCATTCTCCAAAAAATCAAAAATTTCTTACCATTGTAAACACTTACCAGTGGTTAAAACTATTTGGGATATTTGGCCTATAAATAACCTCAATGTTATAGTTTTTGTCCTTGAAGTTAGGATGAGGCAACAAGAGTGATGCAGATACATTGAGGGAATCGGCTTTGGTATTTTGCATTCTAGAAACAACCTCTATTGTGAAAGGTTCAAAATCCTCAATACAATCCCATACCCTATTCTGATAATGTTTCAATCTCTCATTTTTTACAACATATTGGCCTCGAATTTGTATCACCACAAGCTAAGCATCTTCATTCACTCTTAATTGTTTAATCCATCTTTCTTTTTTAACAACTAGACCAAGCAAAAGTGCTTCATATTCAGCAGTGTTATTTATGTTTTCAAATTCTAACTTATAAGATAGAGAAAATTGACAACCATTTGGGGCAAGAAGAACAACCCCAACACCAAATCCAAATGAGGAACACATAGCATCAAATTCTATAGTCCATAGTTAATCTTTTAATTCATAAGAAATTAAGCAATTACTCATGTCTTCAGAATAGTTATACATATAGGTACTAGGACCAATTTCTACATACAAAGTTAATGACCTAAGATCATCTGATTTCATCATAGTAAATTTGGCCTTTCGATCATGTTCTAAATATTCAACCTGATTAATTTGTATCTTCAACCTGAGTAATTTGTATCTTCATATTTTTACATGATTAAATTATATCAAAGGAATTAGGAAACATATCATTAACAACAACAGAAGGTACCTCAACTAGCTTCTTAGCTTGGCTTGTTTCTATCTTCTTCAAATTAGAGGAAGATCCTCTGGTCAAGATATACTTAGGATGAGAGGTAGCATTACCAATGTTAGATTTATCTTCTAAATCCTTCATTTGTGCATATTGACTTCTAGAGAGTATTGTGAAATTTGTATTGTCTATCTCTATGAACAAATCTTCTCCTTTTGCATTAGATTCATATTCAAGGAAATTCACATTTACATCTCCTAAGGGTGAAGGTTCTTTAACATGATACTCTTCTTGTTTGCATGTGGAAAGCATTTATATGGCTCTTCTCATCTTTGGGAAGGATATGATCTTGATATATCTTGATAAAAAGGTTGTTGCGGACCTTTAGGAATTTTCCTTTTTAGAGTGACAATGTCATTAGCCAATCTTTGGATTATTGGGTCTGTAGAACTAGCTTCTCGTGCCTTACTAGTTTGTAATTCTTTTTTCCACTTTCCTGAAATAATCAAGTCATCTTTTATTGTAATAGCCTCTTGCTAATTTGTTGCTAATTTATCTTGTAGGTTTCTCCTAATGAAGAAACTAATATTAGAGGGTAAGCTTTTGGTAAAGAAATATTTCAAAAGATGATAATTTGGTGCTAGATTGGCTGGAATTTGGCTTACCAACTTATTAATACTTGCTATGAATTCCTGCATAGACTTGTGCACTTCTTTCTTCATGGTAGATAACTAAGTAACCAACACATACTCCTTCTAAATAGTTTTGAATCTTTCTTCAAACTTATTTTTCATGGTATTTCAATTATTGATTGTACCATTGGGAAAATGATAAAAGCAATATGTTGCAGCTTCTATTAAAGACTCCACAAAAAAACTGACTACAACATCCTCATGTTGAACTCACAGGATTGAACAGGACCCAAAAAAGGCATGCATATGTTCCTCTGGCGTGACCTTCCCATCACCCCTGAATTTAGGTATATATTTTCTTGAACCTTTGGAAAGATTGTGTAAAGGTCCTGTTAAATTTAGTGGGCTGATAGTTGCTCCCCATGGGACTACCATGTTTATTGCTTGAGAAACAAGAAAATTGTGCTAGGTAGGTAAAAAAGTTCCTTCCAAAGTCAAGACTTGACAAGAGTTATTCAATGAAGAAATTTTAGGACGAGGAGGAGAAGGAGGCCTACTCAAATATTTAGTTATACAAATAGGAGGAAACACTGACAAATTCATAGATTGTAGGAAATCAAAATCTGGGTCTTGAACACCTTTCTTTCTTCCCCTTCTAGTGTAGCTCTTGGAAGCCAGTTTAAGAACGTAAATGGATAAGTGAACAGAGTCACCAAATGCTTAATGCTAATTTTGAGGGTTTATTTCTCTTCTAACTAGTTCTATTCTCAAAGTCCTTGGTGGAATATTAATTACAGGGTGGAAACGATCTACAACTCTAACATAAAATACTTCAAGATTTTGGGCTATTCTTTCCTCTTTGTCTAAAACTACTTTGGCATGGTGGAATTCTTCATCATTACTTCTACACTTCCAAGCCAAAGTATTTAACCCATAAAGTATATAATCTTGAGGGTTTTACCAATCTAAGTCCAGTTGCACAATAGGAAAAATATTCTCATGAGGCAAAACCATAGTTCCCAAGACAAGGTGGCATTTAATCTTCCTTGTTTTAAATTTTCTTTTAAATCTTTTTTCGTCCCCAGAAGAGTCACCGAAAATCTATTGGTTAATATATTTTGTTCTCTTCAAAATATGAAAATATTGACTCTTAGCCCATACATGAGAATAAACTATTAACAACAGTTTGAGAAGTTCCAATTGTTTCTACAACTTTCCTCTGAATTTGAGAGGTACTATATATGGTGAAAATAGATACAACAATATTGAAAGACTAAATGAATTCAACCACAAAACCTTAGCCATAACAACAACAAAGATCCACCATAACATATGAAGATTACCTAAGCCAATGCAAATCAAATGAAATCACAAAGATTATACCATCACATGTCCAATAGGGTTTGGATCTTGATTCTTCCTATCTCCATTGATCTTGCTTGATATATTTGCTCTCAGATTTTATGTGTGCACAAGAGCTCAACAAAGAATGGAAATGTGGTTGCAAGTAGGATCGTATATGAATGTTCGAAAGCATAATGTCGTCAAGTCATAAGTGGGGTGATAATGAAGGAAGCATCTCCTTGTATAGAAGACACTATATGAAATGGAGGGATAAGATTGAGAGGTGTAAAAGATAAATGGTCAGCTATGATTAGAGGGTAGGTAGAGAAAATAAGAAAATAATGAGGGGGTAGGTAGTGTATGAATTAAGAGATGAATGATATGTGTCATGGGTAGAAAAGGCTAATGAATTAATTAAATAAATAAAGATTTATTTAATTAATAGAAGAATTAGGCTAAAGTAATTAAATAAATAAAGATATTTATTTAATTAGACTAGACAGTTTTAGGTGTCTACATTTTGCCCCTCTTTGAGACAATGCAGCTTGTCGCGTTGTTTCAAAGAAGATAATATGAACTGATACAAAGTTGCTCCAAGATGGGAATGATATGCCCCCTCAAGAGATTGTATGAAAATGTCTGGAAAGATCACAAACAATCTCTCAACAAGAAAGAAAGGCTAGAATGGACTGACAAGATAAGATAGAGTGACAAAGTCACGCGATAAAGAAGACTAACTCGGGAGACAAGGGCTAGGGCTAGGGCTAGGGTAGTCTATAAAATAGACTACAAGGGGAATACATCCTCATTGTCATCCACATATCCAAGAGATCAGAGTGCATAGAGAGAATAGAGCAACAACAGTCAGCAGTGATGGTATTGGTGCATAGATTCGATCACGTTCGCCGATATCAAAGGCCAGCAGATGCAGGAGAGTTGGTAAGTACCACAAAAACTCCTTGTACTTTTTCACAATAATTGTTGTCATTAATGCATTCTAGGTAACGCATTTAATGTATTTTAGAAAATGTCAAAAAAAGGTCAAAAACATGTAGGCACGTCTGCATTGGTGCCAAGCGCATCTGGGTTGGCTAGGCATGTCTGCGTTGGTGCCAGGCATGTCTATGCGGAAAAATGCATCTATGTCAAATGCGAGTGCATCTGCATTATGCAGGCACATTTCTACTATGTGAGCACGTCTGTGCAAGACAGGCGCATCTGTGTAGAGCAGAGACACGTCTGTGTATTTTAGGCAAGTCTGTGTAGAGCAGGCATGTTTGTGCAATATCTAAGCGTGTTTATGTCATGAAGGCACGTTTGTGTCTTCAAGGTCAAATTGACAGTTCAATGATGAACATATGTTGTCGATTGGATATGCTGCTGAGAGGATACACTCAAGCAAGTCCTCTAGGGAAGACTAGGATTGACAATTCTATGATAGAACATACGTTGCCAATTAGGAAACTACTCAAGAGCATACACTCAAGTAGAGGCCCTAGGAAAAGATAGATCAAGGCACTTTGTGATGAATAGGGAGTGCCCAGATGTAGTACTTTGTAATGAACAGGGAATACTAATATGAGTAGCACTTTGTGATGAATAGGGAGTGCAAATATGAGCAGCACTTTGTGATGAACAGGGAGTGAAAAAACATGTAGTACTTTGTGATGAACAGGGAGTACCACTAGGATAAATAGAAACTCTTTGTGATGAACAGTGAGTGTCACTAGAATAGAGTGCCCTATGATAAAAATAAGCACTAGGATAAAGAGTAGCATTTTATGATGAACAAGGAATGCCACTATGATTGACATGATTGATTTGCTTGACTACAGGAGTAGTTGCCTATGCAGGAGTCACGGGAGAGATTCCCATTGACTCAGAGGTTATGACCAGAGCTGACAGTTGAGGATAGAGCAGCGGTTCAGGCTATGGGCCTGCGACATATTCTGTATGTGCTTGAGTTTTGGGCGAACATGGGTTTGCTGACTACACTTGTTGAGAGATGGCACTCGGAGACTTGTACATTTCATTTGCCAATGGGTGAGATGACAATTCACCTTAGAGGATGTATATAGGATTATGAGGATATCGATCGATGGGGAGTTGATACCCTACTATCAAGATGGAGACAGGGATGCTGTGAGATGACTGTTTCAGGATCTGGGACTGGAGATGAGGGCAAGACATGTCACTTGGGACAACATGACAGTGACAGGACTAGCACTACCACCAGTGCTAGGAGGAGTGATCAGTGGGTTCATGTGTCCAGATAGGGCAACATGAGGGTTGGTTGTGGGCTAGGGTAGCACCTTAGAGACACTAGTTACACAGCATACCAGATATGCCTATGGACCATGCGTGCTGGCACACTTGTACTATGAGCTCCATTAGTTCGTTTACCATGGGTTCGTAGGATTGGGCTATGGAATTGCATTGCTATAGGTATGGGCATATGAGTATCTGCCAGTGACATGACTGATACATTTCAGAGGCCGGGGTCATGGATGTAGTTTTATGCATCTATATGATATGATTACATAGCGTCGAGTCCTTGATGAGATTGACACTGTGATATGGAGGTCATACCGAGAGTGTGAGTAGTGGGAGGATGATGCAGTGGAGCTACCTTATACTGTTAGGAGTAGATATCTGATTGGGCGGATGCCCTATGTACTAGAGAGACAGTTGGTTGAAAGAGTTGGCAGCCAGTTTGGCAGGATTCAGCAGATGCCACGGGGTTGTGGTATGTATGCGCAGACAGTGCGAGACCAGGCACGCTTCAGGGCATTGTTGTCATATGATCAGGCCATTACTCAACTAGTGGAGATGATTCCCTTGCCTTAGGATATGTGGCCAGAGATTGAGGATGCAGGGATGGATGCAGAGTATACTACATATTGGGCTGAGCATCCATTTCCTTGACTGACAGATCCAGGTGAGCACATAGATGGAGATGGTAGAGGGGAAGAGGATGATGATGGAGATGGTGGGGGTAGAGGCTGACGGAGGAGGCGGGGTGCAGTACGAGAGAGGAGAGTGGCTCCACAAAGAGAGAGTGGAGAGGAGAGATAGGCTCAGGTGGTGAGAGGCCGAGGTGGGTTGCCATTATAGGTGCTAGCAGCATAGGGTCCTAGACAGGTGCAGGGACAGGGATAGGGACAGGGATAGGGGCAGAGGCAGGGGCAGTCACATGAGTAGCCATAGGTATAGGAGGCCGAGGAGGAGGAGGATGAGCTATTAGAGCTAAGGGAGATCTGCCAGGGATAGGCAGATGAGATCTAAGAGCTAGAGAGGGAGAGGGATCGACTCGAGAGGCAGCTTAGGGACACTGAGTGGGAGCGAAAATCAGGCTATCTAGCGTTATAATGAGGCTGAGACAATAGTGAGGGCTGGGAGGTAGGTGGCAAAGGGCACAGGGGCTGGATATGCCTATGTTCTGTAGGCAGAGGAGATAGGTTATTGGCAAGACCTATACTACATGGTAGTGCCACTAGAGCAGCAGGCGAGGAACTTTCGAAGACCATTGTGGACTATGACGACCACTGGAGGGAGGGATAGGAGATAGGCATCTAGCAGTGGGGTTAAGGGTCCTCCACCACCACTAGATAGAGGGGACAGGAGAGATTATCCTGGGGTGGGTCCTTCCAGGGCTCAGACTCTGTCGAGGCCAGGTAGCTCTGAGGGAGGGAGTTTATCATAGCCTTAGAGGGCTCCCTATGTATCAGTTTTGTACCATTTTGTATGATGATGTAGACACCTTCGGGTGATTGTAGCCATATGGTTTTGACATCATTGTATCATGACACTTATGATTATATATATATGAGGATGCATTTTTGCGGTAGCTATATGCATGTGTACCTATGTGATGAGATGTTCCTATGATGTATGTTGCTATGTGATGCTTATGATATGGATGCAAATATATTTATGATGAAATACCATATTTTTGTTCTTTTATATGTTATGTCAATGTGAATGTATGAAATGCAAATGAATATGATAATGCAGATACTATTTACATCATAAGAATGTAAAATGTTCTAATATGTGTTGTATGCAGGATGTGATGCAATTGTGATATCTATATGTATGTATGAAATACTAATATGTGGTAATGTAGGTGAAAATTACATGAAATGCAAATATTTTTGGTGCCATTATACTCAGTCGTGTGACAGCACGCTACACGGACTTGAGAAGGATGATGGAAGTCAATCAAGAAAGGGGGATGAAAGATAGAAGATATAAAAATGAAAGAGCTTCTTGTGCATTGTCATCATTGAGCTTTATTATGGCAAAATAGGTTATGACAATTGAGGCATATTTTTGATCCAGAAAGTCATTGTACCTATTTGCATGGAGATAAGACAGTTACAAACAAGCAATGCCCCAGTTCACACTAGACTTATAGTGTCCTCATATCCTTGGACAAGTCATAGCATTACTAAGAGGCAATCAACAGACAACAAAGAAAAATAGGTGACGATACCCCATCCTCACCTTTCTAGTCAAAGACATCCTAGAGATAGAATCTATAATTAAAGACATCCTGGAAAAGCTAAAAGACATGTCACCAAAAAAAATTAAAAAAATCAAAAGAAAAACCAAGACTCGACACCAACATCCACTGTAGTCCTCAAGTTTAGTGTCTCTTGTCACTTGTATAAGTCTTATTTGATTGTGGTCACAATGTTTACTTTCACAAAAAAATGATAGATAGCACTAAACCATAATGTTGTCAGAGTTTGTTGAAAGATTTCATTTGTTGAAGCCCATTGTTGCTGTTGTGTCTCATCTGAAACTGACTGAATCCATGAAACTGATACTTTATTGCAGAGAAGATGGAACTTTATTGTGGATTGGCGATGCAAATGTTTTGTTATTGTGGATTGTGCACAGATAGACTGGAGAAAATTTGGAAGAGACTGTACTCCTTAGAACATGTGATGCTCTCAGTTCCACACCCATCACTAGACGTAGGATTTGCCCTAGCCACAGATAGGAGCTGATTTATTATGGATGGAAAGGGGTGAAAAAGAATGTTTATTATGAATGGCGAACCAATCCTAGGTAGATAAATAACAAGCCATGATGGGAATGGGTAAGTTTATTATGGATGAATAGGCTGTGAGTGTGTGCAAAGTGACAAGATGAAAGTGAATTCTGAAGGAGGGAGGAGCAATGTCTCTACGCATGGCGCTGGTGACCCCAGTTTTCACCATGGTACTTTCCCAGGGTGCCACCGAAGTGGTTTTCACCATTTGATGAATTTATTTCTCTTTACAATTTTTTTGTGTCACAAGGTGCTTGTTTGCCAGGTTTTCACCAAGTAACGATTTTTTTATTTTTGTGATTTTTTTGCATTTTTGAATTTTTTTGATTTTTTTGTATTTTTGAATTAGGATACTCTGAAGAGCTATGTGTAAAACCTGTGAAGGTACATGCTATTGATAGGATCCTCCAAAGTTTCACCATCTGGAGTTGAAAGTTGATATGCACCAGATCCATATGTTGTTGTGATGATGTAAGGACCAAGCTAGTTTGGTTCGAATTCGCCCTTCTTCTCTCTATCTTCCTGATTTTTAGGATTTTCCTTGAGAAATAAATCACCTATGTCAAATGTGAGAGGCTTGAATTTATGATTATATCTGTGACTCATTCTTTGTTGATAAGCCTTGAGATGATTAAAAGCAGTTTGTCTTCATTCATCCAATAGTTCAAGTTCCTGTAAGCGAGAGACCCTGTAGTCTTCGTCACTGATAATGTTTTGTAAAGAGACTCATAAAGAGGGTAACTCCACCTTGATAGGAAAGATAGCTTCAGTGCTGTATACAAGTGAATAAGGTGTAGCTCCTATAGGTGTGTGGATGCTTGTGCAGTAAGCCCAAAGTGCGGGATTAAGTTGGATATGCCAATTGCGGCCAACATCATCGACTGACTTTTTTAAGATTTTAAGGATTGTTTTATTAGATGCCTCAGCTTGACCATTACCTTAGGGGTAATAAGGTGTGGAAAAATGATGGGTAATATGGAAGCGGTCACAGAGTTCACGAACATCCTGATTTTTGAAGGGACGCCTGTTATCGGTGATGATGGAAGTTGGAATATTGTATCGACAAATGATATAGTTGAGAATGAATGTAGCAATTTGTTTTCCAGTTACTTGCATGAGAGGTATGGATTTGATCTATTTTGTGAAATACTCTATGGCAGTGATAATGAATTTTTGACCATTGGAAGGAGGGTGAATCTTGCCTATGAGATTGAGCCCCCACTGACAAAAGGGCCAAGGAGTCGCAATTGGTTCAAGTTCCTAGGATGGCGCATGAATGAGGTCTCCATGGATTTGACACTGCTTACATTTATTGACAAACCGATATGAGTCTTTTTCCATGTTGGGTCAGCAATATCCAGTCCCGATGAGTTTCTTGGCTAAGGTAGGACCACTAGAATGTGGACCACATATCTCTTCATGTACCTAATGTAATGCAAACTGAGCTTCATCTCCTTCTAAACATCTAAGAAGAGTGCCATATAGACCTCGACGGTATAGGATATCATGTAAAATGACATATCGAGAAGATTGGTGAATGAAAGTGCGAGGTTGGTTATTGGATTGGTCAGGAGGTAGGGCATTGTCATGAAGGTATGTGAGAATGGAACCATATAACTAGGACTCAAGACCGACAACACATATCATCTTAGTAGGAGTGATTTCATATGAGGGAACCAAAAGGTTATCCACCAAGAACTCATAGCGGGTCTGATTCGGTGGTAGATCGATTAGCAAAGCAATTGTAGCCATGGTATCCGTAGCTTGATTCTGCTCTCTTGGTATCTGTTCAAATTCTATCTTCATGAAATTTTGTTTCAAGTCATCCACCATTCTTTTATAAGGCATTAATTTCTCATCCTTTGTTTGGTAGTTATCAGTTGCTTGACAAATTACAAGTTGAGAGTCCCCAAAAACATGAAGTTCCTGGATCTTCCACTGAACTGCAATCTGTAATCCAATTGTTAATGCCTCATATTCTGCTATGTTATTTGTGTACGAAAATGAAAATCAATATGATTTTGGTATGGAATCCCCTTGAGGAGTTATGAAGAGAATGCCAGCTCTTGCCCCATGCTGCATGTATGAGCCATCAAAGTATAGTTGCCAAGGCTTTGTATGTGACACTATTAAGATGATTCATCTAGAAATTTCGAAGTTAGAGGAACATCATCTATCATGGGAGCATCTGCTAATTGATCTGCAATAGCTTGTCCTTTTATTTCTTTTCTGTCTACATATTCAATGTCGAATTTTCTCAGGAGCATCACCCATTTGGCTAGTCACCTAGTAAGCGTTGCTTTATTGAGAAGGTATTTCAATGGCTCAATCCTTGCGACCAACTTAGTTTTATGCGTCAGCATGTAATGTCATAATTTTTGTGAAGCAAAGACCATAGCAAGACATGCATGCTTAATTGGGGTCTAATTTATCTCATATCCCACCAATGTGCGACTAATGTAGTAGACTGCCTTTTATTTGCCCTCAACAACCTATTGTGCTAAGAGTGCCCCCAGTGCTGTTGAAGTAGCTGATATGTATAGTAATAGAGGTTGATCTAGAACTAGTGGCATCAAAACTGGCGGATTCAAAAGATAATCTTTGAGTGTCTGAAATGCTTGTTGACAATTATCATCCCATTTGAATTTGATGTTTTTATGTAGCAAGTGCTGAAAAGGATTACATTTATCTGCAAGTTACGCTATGATTCTTCGTATGGACTAGAGTCTCCCTTGCAGAGATCAAAGTTGACTGATATTTCTTGGTGGTTGCATCTCTAGGATGGCCTTGACTTTTGTTGGATTGGCTTCAATTCCTCTTTTTGAGACAATGAATCCCAGGAGCTTCCCGGAGGTTACTCCAAAGACACATTTCTTGAGGTTTAATCTTACTTTATATTTTTCCAACCAATCAAAGATGACTAAAAGTATGTCCAAATGTGTATCTATGTCTATTGATTTACCCAAGAGGTCATCAACATAATCTTCCACAGTAACGTGCATGAGATCATGAAAAATAGTAGTCATGGCTCTTTGATATGTAGCACCTACATTCTCTAGCCAAAAGGGAATGACATTCTAGCAGAAAGTTCCCCAAGGACAAGTAAATGCCATTTTGTGCTAATCATCGGATGTGATTTTTATTTGATTATAACCAGAGAATCCAACCATCAAAGATAACATCGCATGACCTGCTATGAGATCAAAAATCAAGTCAATATTTGGTAATGGAAAGTCATCCTTAGGACAAGCTTTGTTGATGTCTCTGAAGTCTGTACATATTCTGATGCTATGATCTGGTTTACTGATGGGTACTAAGTTGGAGATCCATTTGAGATAATCAATTGGGCATATGAATCTGACATCCAATAATTTCTCAAGCTCTGCTTTGACTAATAATGCCACTTGTGGATGCATCTTTCTTAATTTCCGTTTCACTAGTTTTGCCCCTTGTTTAACTATCAAATGATACATTACCAAATCCAGATCCAATCTAGGCATATCAGCATATGACCATGCAAAATTGATTCGTCACTCTGTAAAGAAACTTATGAACTTTGACCTTTCTGTCTCTATCAAAGATTGAGCCAGGAATATGTTATGTGGGACTTCTTCTATGCCAATGTTTGTTTTGATAGTCTCCTCTACCAACATGGATGAATTTTCCTCATATGATGCTAGGAGAATATCGAGCCTTCCATCTTTGGGTGCCTCAAAGAGGTTTTTGCCCTCAGATACGTCCTTTCTTTTTTTTTTTTTGGGGTCGGACAGTGCCACAACATGGTTTTCACCATAAGACCCTTGATTTGTTTTACTTTTATATTTTTGCGACTGGAAGGCCCGACACCCTCACCAAAATATGCCACACTATTGAGTTCTATAGTGTATCCCGCTTTATGATCCCCAGGGGGAAGATCATCTCGTATACCAAGATAGTCAATAAAAGCTTCATCATTTTGGAATGTGTCAAACTGTGCAGGTCCTTCATGGTCCTAGTTAATAAGTTAGTGGTGAACAAGGGAAAGGCCTTTGATGTCTTCAAAGTTAGTAGGACTAAGGGTGAAGATGCAGTTATATTTGGGTATGTCAAGGTAATTATCGAGGTCATCATTAACACTCTCCTCATCTATCTCGATCATGAACGAATCCAAATTATCATCACTAGTAGCACATTCTAGGATAGGTGTTCTCATTCTGTGTGATTTCAACCTATGACCTAGAGGCAAGGACTGTATGGGATCCTCCGGGATTGTTTCTTGACCAAATTTGAATTTTCTATAAAATTCCTCTTCTTTTGTAGGGTCACCTGGTTCTCTAAATGTCTCGGTGAGTTCATAGTCACTGGAGGAATTGTCTGAATCCTATTCCCATTCATTGGAGTCTATGGAATAGCGATTCTCTTGTTAAATTTTGACACCTTTGATTTGTAATGCTTCTCCTGTCTTTTGAGTGTGGACCTTGGAGGTCATGAAACCAGGTCCCTTCGAGTGCTCCTTTTTGAATGTCAATTTAGGTTGTAACGGTTCAATGATGCCTTCCTTTCTTAAGCCAAGAGGGCTTTTGCCATCATACCCAAATTTTTGTAGGATCTTGAACCCTTTGCCATATTTTTCATATGGTATGATGATGTGATCTTGTGTATCATTTTTAGGGTCTTTGTAAAGCATTTTGTATAAGTCTTCCTCTTCTATTTCACCCCATTTTTGGAAGATTGTAGGATCCCATTTAAGTGTAATGATAGATACCCATTTAGTAGGATATGGTCATCCATATTCTTTTGGTGAACTCATGACTTGCTGTAAGTACATGGTTTGATTCAAAGTGTATTCACCCATGCCCTTGTCTTGGAATTTGCCTTTAAGCTCACCTTGTTTTTATGTCAAAGGTTTTAATGATTTAGGATCAATGTATGCAGAAGAAGGGACAACTTCCCTATTACTTGGAATGATCATCTCAGTTTTTGGTCTTAAGTTATTGCAGTATATGAATGGATTAGGATCTCCATTAACTGTTATTTTAACTCCATTGTGAGGAAACTTAATGCATTGGTCATATGTAGATGGAACTACCCTCATTTCATGAATCCAAAGATGTCCTAGTAAGATATTGTATGTGAGATCTAGGTCTAGGACTTGACAAACCACATCCTTTGTAACTGGCCCAACTCTGAAAGGCAAGATGACTATGCCTTTGGATGAACGCTCTTCATCATCATATGCCTTGATGGTAATTTTGTTTGTAGAATTCACAACTTTATCAGAATATCCCAATTGTTTAATAGTGCTCAATGTACAAATTTTTAGACCTGCTCCTCCATTTATCAGGACTCGATTTATTCGATGTTTGTGTATGAAGGCTTCAATGTGTAGTGGTGCATTATGTGGTTGGCTTATGGAGGTATCATCTACTTTTGTGAATGTAAGGGAGTGTGGAATGGAAAGGTATCCCACCATGGCCTAAAATTGGTCCACATTCAGATCAATAGGGATAGAGGTGTCTCTCAAGATTTGATCAAGAATGGCTTTATGTGCAGGGGATATGCGTAAGAGCTCAAGGATGGAGATGAGTGCGGGTGTCTTCCCCAACTGTTCTACAAGGTCATACTCAGGCTTGGTTGATGAGGAAGCATTATTTTTAGCTAGACCACCTTTCAAAGTGAATTTACCTCGACTAGTTGTAACATTACATTAAGAGGTAGGTTCAAAAGAATATCCAATTCCTTTTAGGACAATCTTGGGTCTTTGGGTAGGATTCTCAGACGTTTTATCCATTGAGATGTGATTGATGGTTAAATCATAGTTATAAGATGCTCTGGTATAGTTGGTTTGGTCATCTATGGCTTTAGCTTTTCCCTTGTCATGCTTTGGGAATGGTTCCTTAAACATCTCATGTTCTTGATTGGATGAATGCCCTTCAATCTCAATGTCACCTCTATCAATAAGGTCTTGTATGATGTTCTTCAGTCAATGACAATTTCATGTCTTATGTCCTTTATTGTTATGAAATTCACAATAGTCATCATTATTCCACCAATTTAGTTTAACCTTTGGCTCATATGGAGGCAAATCTGGAATTGTGATTATCTTATTTGCCACTAGCTTTTTGAAAACTGATTCAAGTGGTTCTCCTAATGGAGTGTACTTCCTTCGTGACTTTGAAGTTGTTTGAGTATTCACTTGATTGTTTGTAGAGCGTGTTATAGAAAAAATGGTTTTTGGTCGTACCGTATTGGCATCCACCACACCATCATTGACTATGTTCTTGTTTTTATTCCAAAATCTTGGCTTATCTTTTCCTTTAAAGTCATCTTTGTTTTCCTTGAATATCTTAATGACTCCTTGTTCAATTAGGACTTTTTCTGTCGCTAAACCTTTTTCAATGACATCCTTGAAGGTGGACAAACAAGCTTTTCTTAGGTCATAACCAATGTCTTTGTTAACATTCTAGGTGAACATTTCTACCATTTGTTTATGTGGAATTTCACAAGAACATCTGTTGGCTAGATTTCTCCATCTTCGTTAAAATGATGAAAAAGATTCTCCATCCTTTTGCTTGGTGTTGCACAGAGTAGTGACTGATATATCTATCTCTATGTTGTATGAGAAATGTTAGATAAAAGCCTCTGTTAAATCACCCCAAGACTTAATTCCAGGTGGAAGTTGAGAGAACCATTCCATAGCTTGATCACCTAAGCTCTATGGGAATAATCTCATCAAATATGTCTCTTCTGTAGCTACCTCAATGCAAGGTGTGAAAAACCATCTTATGTGTGCCTTAGGATCCCCTTTTCCTCTGTACTTATCAAAATTAGGTGTCACAAAGTGTGTAGGAAATGGAGGCATTGGAATGCTTTTGTCAAATGGATAGGGACATATGTCTCTCATTGTATAAGTTGGCTTTGGTGTGTTTATGTCCTCTATTTTCTTTTGTAATTCCTTGATTTGCTGTTCCAAATTGTTCTTAGGTGGAGACTGACTTCTTGGACCATACCCCATGCCTAAGCCAACGGGTGGAGGAGGAGCATGTTGCATATATGGATGATGTTGATCATACACATATTCATATGGAGGAGGTCTATAGTGATGCTGCATATATGGACCACTTGGTATAGAGTCATGTTGAGGAATGGAATATCTTCTTTGTCCATGTATACCATACTCTATAGGAATGTCATGAGTTTGTTCTAGTGTGTTGCCCCCAAATTTGATGCAGGGTTTCCTTGTGTCCAAATTTTGAGCATGCCTTTGAATATCCAATTGCTTTGGTGGTTGATCCTTAGCCTTGGTATGTGATTGAGTATATTTTTCTGTATAAGACTTCCATAACGGTCTGCGAAGGTGAGTATCATATGCTTGACCATGTGTGTATGGGACCTCTGGTTTTTGAAACAAAGATGATGGTGATTTAGGCAAAAGATGTGGTCTTCTATTGCCTCCACTATTAGGCCTCCTTTAATCCATGTTGGAATGAGATTGTTGCAAAGGTTGATTTTCCATTATTTGAGACATGTCAAAATCATGAGGTATCTTAGCTCCACTTTGTGCCATCACTTGTAAAAAGTATTGTCTATCTCTCCTCATTATTTCCTCAACTAGTCAATTGAAATTGGGATCCATAATGGAGTCTTCTACCTCTTCCAAATGTACTGAAATTTTGTCCATATTTTCATTGTGTGTATCATTGTTGTTTGTAATATCCATGTGCTCAACATTTGGAATGTTTCTATAAGCATCCATGTCAGGTAATGTAGTATGATTAGAATTGAAAAAGATATCATTGTCATACTCATAGGAACTCATGTTTGCAGACCCTTGATCCTCTTTAGCTTCTCTCCTAGATTTTTGGGAATGGGTTTCAACCATGAACTAGGTATTGACCAAGATGTTTGAGACTAGATGAAAATGGAAAGAGTATGGAAGACCAAGAGTTGGATGGAATGTAAATGAATCTGAAGTGTACTTGCAATGTCAAAGTGTAGGACCAAGTATGTATGTATTAGACTAGGTGTGGCTTCCAAAGACATGATAGTTTCTCTTGATGAGGTAAGTTGACTTGGACTCTAAGTAAGATCAAATGAGACCCAAGGTGGTAGACCTTGATGAGGGACCAGTTAGCAAAATGTTGTTGTATGTAGTGTGTTGACGAAGTATGATGAGGACAAGCAAGTGACCTTTTGACTCAAGTTTAGACAAATGTTAATGTAATGTAAGGTGTAAAGAAATGATGGATTTTGTGAGACCCAAAAATAGGTTGAATGCTAGATGAAAACCTGAAGAGATAGTTTAGGAAGCTCAAGAATTCTGAAACTGATTGCTCTTGTTTGCTGAATTATGAAAGTTTTCAATCTTGAACATAGACGTCCCTGTATACTTCACAGACGTGCTTAAATGACACAGATGCTATTCTGTCAGACACAGATGCATTTCTAATATGTTGAAAATGAAAAGTTACTCAAAAGACACAGACGCGTTGCTGCCCTTCATAGACACGGTTATATGACACAGACACGTTTCTAGAGATTTGGTGCAATTTTTCCAATGTGTGAAGTTGTTTGTTGTGACCAAATCTGAATGTTTGACTATTGTTCATGATAAGAGGACACAGTGTTGATGAAGACTCAATGTTTGCAAGTGTTTAGACTCAAAAATGACTCCAAGAAAGTGTGTTGTTTGATGTAAAAATTGTTTTGCATACACTTGAAGACACAATGTTTTGATGTTTGGTCTTGAATGTTTGATTGTTCAAAATAAGTCAAGCACAATTCTTATGGCTGGCCATGACAATAGTTGTTGATCCCACATGGAGTTTCCACCGAGGCTATTCAGAGTGGATACTTAGATGCTTGACCCCACTGGCTCCACCCTTGGTACTTACTTTTTGGGGCAGCCAAGCATCAGTCCCCACAAAAATTCCTCATGGCAAAATTTGTATCTCTACTAAGAACTATATGTGTGTGGGCTTGATGGTCGTGCCCACAAAAGGATATGAAAATCACAGTAAAACCTTTCCTGGGAATTGGGCATTCCAACAGGTGACCAATATCTCTCTTTGTAGACGTTCATTTACTTGTCAAACCAAGGGACGTATACTTTAAATGGCGCAGCAAAATATATGCACTAGGAACTTATTTTGGTCAAATCTTAGCGGAAATACATACTGAAAAGAAATCCTACCTATGCTACAGGAAGGTAATGCAAAGCTCTTTAACTCAACTATGATTTGATTACGACAGAAACCATAATAACTACAACTGAAACACAAACTATGAACTGGCCTTATGCTGTAGGAACAAACACAGTGATGGATTCTTTGTGCTGCAGGAGCAATGTAAAGCTGAGTTTGTATAAAAACTTTAAAGATGAAAGCAAACTGAAGCTTACTAGGAAAGAACAACTAACTAACTAGCTATAGATACCTACTAAGTGGGCCCCCTTAGCAAGCATCTCCTGATTACGTAGATACTAAACTCAGAACTTCATTGAACTTTATTCATAAAAACAGAATGATATACATTGTTTTGTTGATATGGAAACTAACAACAAAATCTGCTTCTGGT
Source organism: Cryptomeria japonica (assembly GCF_030272615.1). NCBI lineage: Eukaryota > Viridiplantae > Streptophyta > Pinopsida > Cupressales > Cupressaceae > Cryptomeria > Cryptomeria japonica. The sequence goes on from NC_081409.1 coordinate 806,467,821, forward strand.
TAAACAAATTTTGTCTTTCATTATCATGACATCTACTATTCTTATTCTATCCTTCTCTCTTCCTCTTCTCTCGCGTAGGAGGAGAAGCTTTATTTAAAAATAGGAGAGCAACTAACTAACTAACCCCATCAAAGAAAGACGTGGAAGTAAAACATATCCTCGAATCAAGGAACAAACTTCATAAATGAATTTATGCGTTCAACCCGATCCAGAGAGAATCTAGGACTCCACTCTTTGTCATTAAAATTCTTTCCCATGATTTCGGTCAAAGAGTCTTCACCGAAGCTTCCTCGAAGTCATGCAGGAAATAGACTTTACTGCAAGGCCGAGATTGGCTGCACTTGACTCAATCGTTCTTCAACAACCTACGAAACAAAAGGTAACAGGCAACAGAAAAGGCGTATGGCACATACATGATATCTATTCATTAATCACACATTTTAGATTTACTTCATCATTCAAAAACTGTATACGATATACCAGTCATTTTAGGGGGTCAACAGGGCAATAAATGAAATCAAATCAATCACAAAGAGCTGTAGGAATATAAAAGTATCTTGCTACAAGATATCCCAAAAAGCGTTTCACAAAGTCTGAACATCTATGAAATAACAAAAGTAAAGGCATTTAAAAGTTTATCATAACATCCAAATTATGAGCATATTTTAAGCTCATCACTGCCCCCTACTTAGCCCAATGTTGGTCCTCCAGCATTAACTTTCCTGGTGGTTTCTCTGAAGTCGGTGGTTGCTACATGACTCTGAAATGGTTTTTTAAACTTCTAATAAAATCCTCTAAAATCTCGGCATTTTTCATACCTTTGGTCTTCTAATTCATTGTTAAGATTCATAGCCTGGTGAGGATAAAGTGGCCATATTAGCACAGGGGGTCTAAATGTCAGCGGCAACCACAGTTCAAATCTTGTTTGAAGTCCCAATTGAATATATCTGCTGGTTCATTTGAGAGCTGCTGTGAAATTTAAGGGACCATGTGGTTCTGACTTTCTTAACCCAACAGTTAACCTCTCCCATCTTTTCTCACTTCTGGAGAATGCCAATTTCCAAAATGATTATTGTTGTGCCTGGAATTCATCATATACTTGTTTTTTGATATCAAATATTTTCTCTCTTGCTGAAACATTATTAACACCATATGTCAGAGTAAACCAATCTTTCAACATTGCATAAGGGTTTGAACTGTGAGATCGTAATGGAACAGGCTCTGTTTTCTCAACTTCCTCATATGTTTCCCACTGCTTGCCATAATTTGCTTCATTTGCTGCCCATGACATAAATGCTCTCAAATGAATATCACCAATATATAGAAGAGGATTCCATTCTATTTCAAATGGTATTAAAAAGCCATGCAAATAGAATTCACAGAGAGAATTCCTTAACCAGTTAGGGGCTGCCTGGTATGCTTCATAGAATTCTTTGCCAGTATGAATTATAGGGTCTTGGTTTCTGGAAATTCTCATCAATTGGAACCTTAAAAACTATTCTTTAAGGCACAGAGTATAAACTCTAGGTGGAGGTCTACATTCCATAATCTGACCAGTTACTTTCAACATTTCATCCGTTTTTGCTTTCAACTCAGCAATTTCCTGCTTCTGACTTTCAATTTTCTTTTTTAATTTCTTCTTTTCTATTTCCCATAGACTTTGCTACATGATAGTCTAGGCTATGTATCAGAAAGTTAGGGTTTGCAATGTAACTATTTCCCAATTAACTTTAACATATTCCTGAAACTCCATTAAAAATGTTTTCTTATACACAACAATGGCTTTACAAACTGCAGGATGAGATACAATTTCACTAGGCACATTCAATTGTTTAGTCTATTCTTGCTCTTGTTGCAAGATAAATTCTTCTTGTTCCTGTGGTGGAGAAGTCTGTGCTTCTTCCAAAAATTGCATAGCAGCAGTAGCCAAATCATCAAGATTTGGTAACCCTTGCTCATTATGCCCTGTTTCTTTTGTCTCAACTTGTTCCTCTTCAGGGGCTATTTTTATCTGATTGTACCCACTGTAACCATCCAAAAAGGAAAAATATCTTTTGCCAGATAGTGAGTCTAGTACTTGATCTACAAAAGATAGTGGAAAGTGATCTTTTTTAGTGGCACTGTTCAATTCTCTGTAATCTACACATACTTTCCATTTTCCACCTTTCTTGGGAACAATGACTAAGGGAGAAACCCATTGACTATCAGAGATTGGATAAATAAAACTAGCATCAAGCAATTTTTGAAGCTCACTTTTAACTATTTCCCTAAGTGTTGGATTTACTCTTCTTTGAGGTTGTCTAATTGGTGAACAATCTTCTTTGATATATATCCTATGAGTACAAACTCGAGGATCTATTCCTTGCATGTCCCCATATTCCCATGTAAAAGCTTTATGCTGTTCTTGTAGCATTTTTAATAGATCAGCCTATTAAGATTGTGACAGCTTGTTATTGATATTCAAACAATGACCTTGAGACAATTCTATCTGCTTCGTGAGATTACTCATAGAGTCTATAGGTAATGTTTTTATCTCTTGTGGAAGCAAATTATGAAAAATCGTTGGAAGTTTAGGTAGTGAACTTTCAGAATCTGGTTACTGCAAGAAACATTGTAAATGAGTATCATTTGGACCAGATGAACCGCCTTTATCAGAGTTGTTTTGTAGAATTTGAAATAGTAAAGCATCTTCACTCTGAAGTTGTGAGAATGGGTCATTTTGAATCATCATTAATTGAGCCAAAGAATTGGTTTCTTCAATTTCCTTCCCCACATTTGGCCAAACAGGTTGGGACAAATCTGGCTGAGGTTTAGCAAGAGGATACAGAGCCAATTTCTTTATGGATTGCCCATCAGAAATGGTCATATCTCCAGAACGGCATCCTATAAAAGCATCAGCAGTTGCTAACCATGGTCTACCAATAATAACTAGATACCCTCCTAAAGTTGCCTTTACTGATAATATTGTGAAATCAGCAGGATACTCCCAAGATTCAAGGATGACAATTACATCTTCTACTATCCCATCAGGTTTAACTATGGAGCTGTCTGCAAGCTGCAGGACTGTGGGTGTAGACCTAATGTTTGAAATGTTCAGGGAGTCCATAGTATGCTTTGTCATGACATTAATGGCAACACCTAAATCAATCAAAATATTTTTTACAAGTTGGCCATTTACATTTATCTGCACTACAGTTCTTCCAGGGTCAATATACTTTGGAATAACTACATTTCCCAACATTATATCAGCCAATTTCTCTAAGACATGAATTGTTTGAGGGTCCTTTTTCTTTCATCCAGGCTTCTTTAATGGCTTTTCCAAAAATAGGAATATCTTTAATAGCCTGAGATAAAGGAATTTGAATCTGCATATTTTTGAGCTGATCCATAATGTCAAAAGTGGGTTGTTCCATGGGTTTATATGCAGTACTTTGCAACCTCTGAGGAAAAGGTGGGTTATCTTGATTTTGCAGAATAGTCTCTTTAGGAACGGTATCTGTTATGGGCATGTGCTTAGTAGGAACAATAGGTGTAGCAGGTTCTTCATGGGGAGAATCTGATATTTCAGTAATCCGAGGTGGTTTTGGAGCAGGTAAAGTAGTGCCAGACCTCAAATGGATGTCATTAATGTTTAAGGCATAAGCTTGATATTTGTTGGCTTCGGCAAGATACGCAGGCTACTGAGGCTTATTATTGGGATTGGGCATTGGCTGGGCAGGCATAGGCGTTTGTTTTGGAGGTCCAAGATTTGTGGCAGTTACTGCAGGAGGCAGCATAAGGGCTTGTGGTTGCGGTTGTGGAAGCTGCAGGAATCTAGAGGACTGGTTTTGCCATTGTTGAGGGCCTCGCCATTGAGAATTTTGCTGCCAATTTCCTGAAGGTGGGGTCCATTGCCCCTGTGGCTGCTGCCATCCTCCTTGAGGGGATTGCCATTGCTGGTTCTGATAATTAGGCCAATTTGGTTGAGGTGGGTTCCAGGATGGTGGTGGTCCATATGCATGTTGCCATTGGTTATTATATCCAGAATAAGAATTACCAAAAGTTAAAGGGTCTTGAGGCATACCTTGTCTTTGGGCCCATGGTTTCCTTTGTGCAACAAATAACACGTGATCATCATCTCCTTCTACTGGCTTAAAGTCAGTAGGTAATTGTTTAGCTTCCAAATTAGCCACAATCTTGCATCTGCAGTCACGCTTCTTTTGTCTGTAGTATGGACAGAATTCAGCCAAAACTGTGTCAGCCTCCTCATGTTTCTTTCAAGCTTGCATAGTGTCCAGTTGCATAGCCATATTATTAATGATGTTCTTTCTTAACTATTGCTCGAGAGTAGCTAAGACATATTTTCTTTATATCATCCCAAGGCACCTGGGTTATATCGCCTCCTCCTATCAGGTCCAGGGCATCTATACAAGCATCACTGATTCCCTTTAGAAATAACAGTTTCTGAGAGTCCTTGTTGAGAGTATGGTTTGAGTTCCTCTGTAGTGCAAACAAGAATCTGGAAATGTAATCTTCCAGACTTTCATCGTCCTTCTGCTGAATTCGAAATATATCATCACCCTTTCTGGCGCTCTTATAATATTCCTTATACTTTTCAAGGAATTTTGTCTGCATGACCTCCCAACTATCAACTACACCTCTTCCCAGACTCATGAACCATCTGAGAGCTCCTTCCTTCAAGGTGGAAGGGAATAACTTCAATTTATGAGCGTCTGTGTTGTAGTCATAACTACGACAGAGGACATCAAATTCAAACAGAAAGGTTTCTGGGTCCTCTGTGACTAGGCCATAAAACTTTGGAAGCAAAGAAGAGGGAATGTTTTTAAGATTGTTAGTATCTCCCTGGGGAACAATAGGAAACTCAAATGTAGGAGGTGGATTATTAGGTGGATTATTTGCCATGTTTGGTTCCTAAAATAATAGAGCGAATGGATTTTCTTCAAGTTCGTTGTTAGCTAGGTCAAATGGTAGTTCAATAAATAGATTTTTAGGGAGGAACCTTCCCAGGGCATCTCTTCTTCTTCTATGCATGCAATATAATGAATAGTGGCTTGAAGAATCTAGAAAATTTTACTAACAAGCTAAACTAATGCCAAAAATGACTTCTGATAAACTCCTAGCTAGACGCCATCCTCGGCAACGCTGCCAAAAATGATGGTTGTGCCCACAAAAGGATATGAAAATCATAGTAAAACCTTTCCTGGGAATTGAGCATTCCAACAGGTGACCAATATCTCTCTCTGTAGACATTCATTTACTTGTCAAACCAGGGGACGTATACTTTAAATGGCGCAGCAAAATATATGCACTAGGAACTTATTTTGGTCAAATCTTAGCAGAAATACATACTGAAAAGAAATCCTACCTATGCTACAGGAAGGTAATGCAAAGCTCTTTAACTCAACTATGATTTGATTACGACAAAAACCATAATAACTACAACTGAAACACAAACTATGAACTGGTCTTATGCTGCAGGAACAGACACAGTGATGGATTCCTTGTGCTACAGGAGCAATGTAAAGCTGAGCTTGTATAAAAACTTTAAAGATGAAAGCAAACTGAAGTTTAACAGGAAAGAACAACTAACTAACTAGCTACAGATACCTACTAAGTAGGCCCCCTTAGCAAGCATCTCCTGATTACGCAGATACTAAACTCAGAACTTCATTGAACTTTATTCATAAAAACAGAATGATATACATTGTTTTGTTGATATGGAAACTAACAACAAACTCTGCTTCTCGTTAAACAAATTTTGTCTTTCATTATCATGACATCTACTATTCTTATTCTATCCTTCTCTCTTCCTCTTCTCTCGCGTAGGATGAGAAGCTTTATTTAAAAACAGGAGAGCAACTAACTAACTAACCCCATCAAAGAAAGACGTGGAAGTAAAACATATCCTTGAATCAAGAAACAAACTTCATAAATGAATTTATGCGTTCAACCCGATCCAGAGAGAATCTAGCACTCCACTCTTTGTCATTAAAATTCTTTCCCATGATTTCGATCAAAGAGCCTTCGCCGGAGCTTCCTCGAAATCGTGCAGGAAATGGACTTTACTGCAAGGCCGAGATTGGCTACGCTTGACTCGATTGTTCTTCAACAACCTGCGAAACAAAAGGTAATAGGCAACAGAAAAGGCGTATGGCACATACACGATATCTATTCATTAATCACACATTTTAGATTTACTTCATCATTCAAAAACTGTATACAATATACCAGTCATTTTATGGGGTCAACGGGACAATAAATGCAATCAAGTCAATCACAAAGAGCTATAGGAATATAAAAGTATCTTGCTACAGGATATCCCAAAAAGTGTTTCACAAAGTTTGAACATCCATGAAATAACAAAAGTAAAGGAATTTAAAAGTTTATCATAACATCCAAATTATGAGCATATTTTAAGCTCATCAGGGCTGCTACCAGAGGTCCGATCTCTTGCCCCAACAACTAGAAGGATTTTGGCTTCTAAAATAAAAAGATGCTAGTAAGGGCATCCGCTCATGTGGCTATACATGTGGCACTTTCAGCTCTGTAAATACAGAAGGCTCCCAGCCGGTAGGGGTTACGCCCTACAAATGATCAAATAAATTTGATCAAATGAGTTTATGGGGAGACATAGTGTCGGTATGAACTAATCAGCACATGTTATCCATAGTTTTTACCATTAATATAGTTGTTTATAGTGGTTTGGAAGAGGTGGGTTTTCCTTGCTACCACTTGGGTCGGTCTCTCCTCACTAGTAGTCCTAATGACCACACGGGGAGATAGGCCCTCTAAAGATGAAACAAAAAGAGCCTATTGTCCAGGACACAAAAGACACTGGTTCAATTTGTTGGATACAATTGTTTAATTGTGTATTGTCTTTGATGTTACACAAATGTCATATCAGTCTACTGAGCTCAGAATGTTTGGCAAGGCAGTTAGACAGAGTCTACCGAGTTCAGACGGTAAGAGAAGCAAGTCACAGAGTCTACCTAGCACTCCAGTATGCTATACCGAGTTCGCAGTCTTTACCGAGTTCAGTCGGTCTTCGAAGAATATGTGAAGGAAAGTCAGTCTTTACCGAGTTCACAGTACTTACCGAGTTCAGTCGGTTACCGAAGAATCAGTAGTGTTCACCGAGCATCAGTGAAATGTTTATGCAGCCGACCGAAGCAATATTTATTTATTGAAACTTGTATATGTAGCCGACCTATGTAATATTTATTTTAACTTGTAATTGGGCCGACTTGGTAACCTGAATGATATATATAAGAGATCAAGTTGCGATTTCGAAGTGTGGTGAAGTATGAAAAGTATGGAAATGTGAAGGAGCAGAAATGTGCAAATTCTGATGAAGGATCAGTGATATCCTTGAGGCGCAGAAAAGATATATGTGATCAGTAAGGATCTATTGGCTCAGAACAGAGATCTGTATCAGCAAGATAAGTTGTATTTAATTCAGATCACTTCATTGTTGCTTTCTAACCATTGTAGCAGTGATACCGAAATCTCTTAACAGAGTTGGTCTAACAACCATTCTTGTAAATCCTCTGACAAGGTGACAATTCGATTGAATTGTTCTTAAGACCTTTCACAAGGCCACTCCTAGCAGGGTGATTAAATCCTCTAACAAGGTCACACCTAACAGTGTGTTTTGTAACCTTTAACAGGGTTGGCTCCTAACAGGGCTCAATTCAGAAGAGTGAAAATCAGTAACTAGGCAGTTAGACAGAGTCTACCGAGTTCAGACGGTAAGAGAAGCAAGTCACAGAGTCTACCTAGCACTCCAGTATGCTATACCGAGTTTGCAGTCTTTACCGAGTTCAGTCGGTCTTCGAAGAATATGTGAAGGAAAGTCAGTCTTTACCGAGTTCGCAGTACTTACCGAGTTCAGTCGGTTACCGAAGAATTAGCAGTGTTCACCGAGCATCAGTGAAATGTTTATGCAGCCGACTGAACAATATTTATTTATTGAAACTTGTATATGTAGCCAACCTATGTAATATTTATTTTAACTTGTAATTGGGCCGACTTGGTAACCTGAATGATATATATAAGAGATCAAGTTGCGATTTAGAAGTGTGGTGAAGTATGAAAAGTATGGAAATGTGAAGGAGCAGAAATGTGCGAATTCTGATGAAGGATCAGTGATATCCTTGAGGCGCAGAAAAGATATATGTGATCAATAAGGATCTATTGGCTCAGAACAGAGATCTGTATCAGCAAGATAAGTTGTATTTAATTCAGATCACTTCATTGTTGCTTTCTAACCATTGTAGCAGTGATACCGAAATCTCTTAACAGAGTTGGTCTAACAACCATTCTTGTAAATCCTCTGACAAGGTGACAATTCGGTTGAATTGTTCTTAAGACCTTTCACAAGGCCACTCCTAGCAGGGTGATTAAATCCTCTAACAAGGTCACACCTAACAGTGTGTTTTGTAACCTTTAACAGGGTTGGCTCCTAACAGGGCTCACTTCAGAAGAGTGAAAATCAGTAACTAGTTACATTGGTGGTTTTCCCAAAAATTGGGTTTCCACGTTATATCTGGTGTTACTTGTGTTCATGTTATTTGTTTTATGCATGTTAATGTTTAATGAACACTGATAAGTTAATTTACCAAGTTTCAGCAGTTTATATTTAAGACATCTAAGGGACTTGTGGATTTATTTTTGTGGTAACTGATTCACCCCTCCCCTCTCAGTTACTCCATCCATATTTCCAACACAATTTTAGTGTGCCAATTGAAGTGTTTGCTAATCTATGAAAACAAGGCACAATAAAGATCAAAAGCCCTTGCCAAGGTCCTGCAACAAAGATCTATTAGTAGTTTGGATTGTTTCAAATTATCACCCCTTTCTGCAAGCACACAAGTTAGGTAAATTTTAAATCCAAAAGAATTTGTGAAAATAGGGGCCTTCAACAAAATGATTTTGCTTTCAAGACAAGCTGCACCAATTTCATTAGCTAGATCTAAAGATGTTAGCTCAAAATAAACTAGATTTGAAAATCCGAATGACGAAAAACCGAATCAAAGAAACCCAAAATATAACAACTTCACACAGATGCGGTTATCAGAAACACAAACATTGTATAACTTCATAGATGTGCTTAGATCCGATACAGACGTGGTTCCAGAATACAGACATGGCTCCTGGATGCAGACGCACCTGAAGACTTCACAGATGCGACTAGGGAACACAGACGCGTTTCCTAGAATCTGCAAAAAAATAAAATATTGTCGAAGATGCAAACATGATTTCAGATGTCGCAGATGCGAAAGAAAATAAAAAATGTGATCCAAAAGCACGCAGATGCAAAAATATCAAAATGTTGTCAGAAATGTCAAATCTACAACTTCAAAACACAAAATCTGCAACAAAAAATGTTAAATGCAAAAGGGACAAGAGTCCCACTGGGCATGCCAAAATATATATGGTGAAAATGGATACAACAATATTGAAAGACTAAATGAATTCAACCACAAAACCCTAGCCTTAACAACAACAAAGATCCACCATAACATATGAAGATTACCTAAGACAATGGAAATCAAATGAAATCACAAAGATTATACCATCATATGTCCACTAGGGTTTGGATCTCCATTATTCCTATCTCCATTGATCTTTCTTGATATATTTGCTCTCAGATTTTATGTGTGCACAAGAGCTCAATAAAGAATAGAAATGTGGTTGCAAGTAGGATCGTATATGAATGTTTGAAAGCGTAATGTCGTCAAGTCATAAGTGGGGTGATAATGAAGGAAGCATCTCCTTATATAGAAGACACTATATTAAATGGAGGGATAAGATTGAGAGGTGTAAAAGATAAATGGTCGGCTATGATTAGAGGGTAGGTAGAGAAAATAAGAAAATAATGAGGGGTTAGGTAGTGTATGAATTAAGAGATGAATGACATGTGTCATGGGTAGAAAAGGCTAATGAATTAATTAAATAAATAAATATTTAATTAATTTATAGAGGAAGTGGGATCAATTAAATAAATAAGATATTTATTTAATTTAGGAAAAGGGATAATTTAAATAAATAAATATATTTATTTAAATGAGAAACAAGGCTAGAAGAGGATAAATGAATTAATTAAATAAATAAAGATTTATTTAATTAATAGAAGAATTAGGCTAAAGTAATTAAATAAATAAAGATATTTATTTAATTAGACTGGACAATTTTAGGTGTCTACAGGTACAACTCCCTTGCATGATATAGCTTTGTTTTCAGGGTATGCTTCGAACCGGAAAGCAAGAAAGGCAAGCTTTATTGGCTTTATAAAGAAAAGATAAATGATATTAATGGCTATGTAAAAAAAGATGGTGGTCAGAAAAGTGGACACCACCCAAAAAAAAATGGAAAAACAAGTAGAGCATACGTGGTTTTAAAATTTGAAATTCTCGTGTACATGCTTAGGTTTGTTCTTCCCGAGCCTAGAGATGGTAGCGCGTACGCGCTACTTTTAGGAAAATGAGCACGTACGAGCTACACCTAGGAAAATAAGTGTGTACGTGCTGCTCATAGGAAAATGAGCGTGTACGCGCTAATAATCCAAATATAACCCCGTATGCAGTGCCTATTAAATTTTTTTTTAAAAAAAAAACTGAGTCTCATTTACCCATGAATAGCGCATTTTTACTTCATTTTTTTTCATTTCCTCTCCTAAACCGCGAACAGGGTGCTAGATTTGTCCTCCAAGCTATGGGTCAAGGTTAGTTTTTGTTTATTTTTGTCTTTCTTTCTGTTTGTTCAATTTGTTTTACATTTTGAATTTAATTTCATTAATTTTGATTAGGTTTTTTCATTTTTTGTTTCAAAAGCCATATTCTTCTAATCCACAACAAGAACAACCAAATGCACCTCCTAAAAATACACAAGAACAACCCCCAATTCCTCCTTTTGACCGCACACCCGAAACATAGAAGCAATTAATTAATCAGTTAGGACAAAATACATCTAAAATCAATAGACTGATTGTTAAATTGAAAACTTCTGAACTTGAGCATCATCAATCCCTCACCACTAGCTTAGAAACATTAGCTAGTAGTGCCATAGCTCTTTCCACACAAATTACCAAGTGGGTAAGCTTTAGGGATAGGTGTCATCAATTCTATGCCGATAGGCTACCATATGATGGAGTAAAATACCAAAATATTTCTAAACAACAAATATGTGCCCTTTTCATTGATCCCAAAACTGGTCAACCATTACCTCTTAATGCAAAGAGGTTTCCCATACATTGGTGTACCAATGTGCAAATGAAGAATATTTTTTGGTAGAGGTGGTGGATTGTCTTTGATGAACCACCTTGTAATAATTATGAGGTGCCATTATATATTTTGAGAAAATTATATTGTGAGTTTGTGCTCAATGTGTGCCCAAACTATTATGACATGAGAGAGTTTCATGGTAGAGGTGGTGGCTCTTCCCAAGATAGACGTGGAGCCCATAAGTGATTACCTACGGAGAGTCGCCGCCCCCTAGCACCCAAACCCAAGGTGCATCAAGCTGTCCCTGTACAACTAAAAGAGTCGATGGAGCTACAGACTCTTGAGGCGGTAACAATGTTGACTGGTACCATCATACAACATGGGACGTCATTAGCACACCCTATTGTATTGGATGATGAGCCATTAGGTGGTGATAGAGAGACCATCAAGCATATGTGTGTCAGTTGCTTGGGGATAGATGATATAGCCGGTGCAGATGGATCCTCATCCCATCTGTGCGTAATTTGTGGGAGTAGATTTCAGGCCCACACAACTGAGGATTTCATGCTGACAGATGAGTTGATGGACATGGTATTTTCCCAAGAACGACAAACACAAGTATGTTGATTTTAATTCATAGCATTTTATTTATTAGTCAATTTAAATTTGTAATTACATATTTATGAATTTTCATTTATACATCGATTTAAATTGAGACAAATAATATGCATTTTAGGATGAAGCAGTGGTATCCCATACTCCTCCCCTAGTTACTATAGCTGCAACTTCGATGAATGAGGTATAAATTTTGTAACATGTTAAAATATAATAGTACACTTTGAATTTAAAAAAATACAAGATATACTAACTATCTTTAATGCTTGGTCCAATTTTGGGTTTGTAGGTGTTGACAGGGGATAAAATGTCCCAGATTGATGACATCATGGTCTCTGTGATCGATTTTGGCCTACAAGACTATACGGTATCATATTTCGTACAACCCTTTTTATGCATTGATTTGATGGAAAATGCTAGTCATTTCATTTTAGATTTTTAAAATTATGTTTAATTTATTATCTATACTAATATCTCATGTTAATTTTGTTTTTTTAGGGTACCCCCTCCACATCTAGGGCCCGTCCTAAGAAAAAGAATTCCTCGAAGACGCCAAAACATGGGAAGAAGGTAATTGAACACATCTTTAGTTATAGAATTGTTTGAAAATGTTGAAATCAAGTATTAGTTGGGGTTTGTATATTGATTATTGTTTTTTGCCTATTTTACATGTACAATAACCATTGAGCTTTGTGGATTTGTTGAATGCACCTAATTCAGCCATGGTTCAAGAGAGGGCGGAGGTATGTATCTCTACTTTATTTTCTTGATTTCATGATTATATGCACGCCTACATGTGAACTTGTGATATATTATAATCTTATAATTTTTTCATATAGGAAATATCCATACCTATTTCATCAATGGCGAACCCTCCTCCGTGCACTGAAGAAGCATCTTAGGATCCGGTACACTTTTGTTTGATATGTAAAATTAATTGTTTTTAACCTATGATACTTATCATTATATTAATTATATTTAATCTTTGAACATTTTTGTATAGGTAATAGCGATAGTTTCTCCATTGATGGTGAGCCATCCTTAGTCCATTGGAGAAGCATCTCAAGCACAAGTATGTCATTGTTCTCTATATTATAGCTTTTACGTATTTTTGATATATTTATGTTACTACATTGTATTAATTATACATTTAATCTACAATAGACCCCTTTCGCGGTACGACCATAACGTGGATCTATTTAAGTATGTCTTCAAGAAAACTCCTAAGAGTGACAAGGAGAGGAGAGCGAAGACATTAGCTCCTAGATCAGTCAATGAGGTAATCTATATTTCAATTGCAAAGGAATTATAGTTAAATGCATAGTTATGTTGTTGATTGTGAACTATTTCCTACAAAAGAATTCTAACTTGGCTTTTGAATTGTGGTTTTGCAGCCATCTACAAAGCCACGTACTGCATCGAAGAGGCTTGATTTTGACGATCCACTGCAAGCTTAGGATCATATACTATTAGTTTTGGTCATAGAATGATCAATACATGTAGATATATTCTACATTTTTATTTTATATCGATTTGGAAATGGCATATGCCACATTTTTGTAATACTTGTATTGACTTGGCAGACATGCCTTTTTTATATATATAAATATCGATATTCGATCCAATAAATGTGTATCGAGTTTATTATTTTGTATTTGTTGTATTTTGAGGTTGTAATTTTATAAATTTAAATGAATGTTTGCATATGTAATCAACAATATGAATATAAACAACAAAAATATATGATATAAAACATTGCAATCATGGAATATGATTTGATAAAATGTCTAAAATGTTGCATTAACCCTAGAAAACTCCTTGTATTCAATTCATTATTGTGTATTTGTAGTATTTAGTGGTTGCCCTTTTATAAATTTAAATAATATTTGCATATGTAATCAATAATATGAATATAAACAACAAAAATTGACAATATGAATATAAACAACAATATGTGTTTGGGGCGAGAGCACCCTCATGCTCGCAATGGTCAAATTTTGTTCATCGTGTGCACAAGCCAAAGTCGCAACCACATTCGTGTGGGTAGGTTTCCACTAGGCATGTCCCTTTCATGCATCCCAAAGTGCCAGAACATCGAGATTCATACCATACTGGTGCGATCTCTCAAGTGCCCCGAGTTCAAAAAATTATCAAAATTTGATAGACTATTTCTTCAAATCTAGGACACATATGATTGATCCGTTTGAACACATGGGTTCGCTTGAGGCTCCTCTACAATGATCTATCTTGGTTTTTGACGATTCAGAGCCATTTTCAATTGGTAGCATTTTTTCGCTTCCTGCAAAAACTGTCAATTGCATGTAATGCAAAGTTGCCAGATTGGCTAGAATTGATTTGGTTCATCGTGTGCACAAAATGATGTCATGAGCACATCCAAGTGGGAAGGTTTACCCTAGGCATTCCCCTTTCATGCATCCCAAAATGTCAAAATGTTGAGAGTCATACCATACCGATGCAATCTCTCAAGTGCCCTAAGTCCAAAAAATTATCAAAATTTGATGCACTATTTCTTCAAATCCAAGAGACATATGTTTGATCCATTTGATCCTGTGGGGTCATGTGAGGCTCCTCTACAATGGCCTATCTTGGTTTTTGATGAGTTTGAGCTATTTTTAATTGGTACCATTTTTTTGCCTACTGCAAAAACCATCAGTTGCATGCAATGCAAAGTTGCCACATTGGCTAGAATTTATTCGGTTCATCGTGTGCACAAACTGACATCACGAGCATGTTTGGGTGGGAAGGTTTACGTAAGGCATTCCCCTTTCATGCATCCCAAAGGGTCAGAATGTCAAGAGTCATACCATACTGATGCGATCTGTCAAGTGCCCTGAGTCCAAAAAAATGTCAAAATTTGTCGTACTGTTTCTTCAAGTCCATAACACATATGGTCGATCCATTTAAACTTGTGGGGTCATGTAAGGCTCCTCTACAATGGCCTATCTCAGTTTTTAATGAGTCGGAGCCATTTTCAATTGGTAGCATTTTTTTGCCTGCTGCAAAAACCGTCAGTTGCATGCAATGCAAAGTTGCCAGATTGGCTAGAATTGATTTGATTCATTGTGTGCTAAAATTGATGTTGTGAGCATGTCTAGGTGGGTAGGTTTACACTAGGTATGCCCCTATCATGCATCCCAAAGCATCGAAACATCGAGAGTCATACCATACCGGTGTGATCTCTCAAGTCACTTGAGTCCAAAAAATTATCAAAATTTGACGCACTATTTCTACAAATCTAGGACACATATGGTTGATCCATTTGAACTCGTGGGATTGCGTGAGGCTCCTATAAAATGGCCTATCTCAGTTTTTGATGATTCAGAGCCATTTTCAATTGGTAGCATTTTTTCGCCTACTCTAAAATTTGTCAGTTGCATGCAATGAAAAGTTGCCAGATTGTCTAGAATTGATTCAGTTCATCATGTGCACAAACCGACATTGTGAGCATGGTCAGCTGGGCAGGTTTATGCTAGGCATGCCCCTATCATGCATCCCAAAGCATTGGAACATCAAGAGTCATACCGCACTGGTGCGATCTCTCAAGTGCCCTGAGTCTAAAAAAATGTCAAAATCTGACACACTATTTGTTCAAATCTAGGACACATATGGTCAATCCATTTGAACCCATGGAGTAATTTGAGGCTTCTCTACAATTTCCTATCTCAGTTTTTGACGAGTTGGAGCCATTTTCAATTAGTAGCATTTTTTGCTTGCTGTAAAAACCATCAGTTGCATGCAATGCAAAGTTGCCAGATTGGCTAGAATTGATTTGATTGCTCATGTGCACAAATAGACATTGTGAGCCTATTCAGCTGGGCAAATTTATTCTAGGCATGCCCAGGTCATGCATCCTAAAGTGTCAGAACATTGAGAGTCATACCGTATCAGTGTGATCTCTCAAGTGCCTTGAGTCTAAAAAATTATCAAAATTTGACGCCCTATTTCTTCAAATCTAGGACACATATGATCGATTTGTTTGAACCCATGGGGTTGTGTGAGGCTCCTCTACAATGGCCTATCTTGTTTTTTTATGAGTCAGAGCCATTTTCAATTGGTAGCATTGTTTTGCCTGCTACAAAAACTGTTAGTTGCATTCAATGCAAAGTTGCCAAATTGGCTAGAATTGATTCGGTTCGTCATGTGCACAAAATGAAATCTCGAGCGTGTCTGAGTGGGTAGGTTTATGCTAGGCATGCCCCTTTCATGCATCCCAAAGCATCGAAATGTTGAGAGTCATACCATACCGGTACAACTCTCAAGAGCCTTGAGTCGAAAAAATTGTCAAAATTTGATGCACTATTTCTTCAAATCCAGGACACATATGGTCTATCTATTTGAACCCGTGGGGTCATGTGAGGCTCCTCTACAATGGCCTATCTCAAGTTTTGATGAGTCAGAGCCATTTTTAATTGGTAGCATTTTTTTGCCTGCTGCAAAAACCATCAGTTGCATGCAATGAAAAGTTGCTAGATTGGCTAGAATTGATTTGGTTAGTCATGTGCACAAACTGTCATCGCAAGCACATCCATGTGGGAATTTTTACACTAGGTATGCCCCTGTCATCCATCCCAAAGCACTAGAATGTCGAAAGCCATACTATACCGGAGTGATGTAGAAGTTGCTTGATAACTTTTTTGACAATTTTTGCTCAAATTGTATCTAGTCTTAATCTATGACCCCTATGACCCGATAATGACTCAAATAATTCTCCATGATTATACTAGAATAAAAAATACTCATGATTATACACATCACATATACTCAAAACATAGTCACAAAACATTGACACACAAAATAGTCACAAAATATTGTCACATATTATTCAAAAATTTGCCTCTAAATATGATCAAATCAGCTCTTGCCTATTTGATTATACAAAAAAATGTCTTACAAATCATCTCATGGGATTTAATACAAAAGTTGGCATTACAATATGTGTGATTCAACTCATCGCCATTTTAATATACAAATGATCTCATGGGCTTTTATACAAAATTTAGCATTACAATTTGTGTGATTCAGCTCATCACAATTTTAATATACAAAATGTGGCTTGTACATATGTACAAATCAGCTTATTGCCATTTAAATATACATAATTATGCCCCTAAACATGTAAAAATCAGCTCATGGGCATTTATATATACAGAAAACAAATATAGAACAATTCGTCAATGATTTATACAAAATTCTCAAAATCATTCTACTCCAAACCATAAAATCAATCAAGTGAGCCTTCAGGACCGGCTCTAACCCATATTGTGTCAAGTATTGCCTCATGGTCAGATTCATGAACTTTCCATAAAATCTTGTTATGAGGTCTACCACGATACTTAATGGAATAAATATTTGTTGCAACAACAAGGTTAGAGAAATGAAGAATATGTCTATGTGTTTCAAAGTCCTTGAACAACCAAACATCAAAATTCTTGATAGGGTATCTTTGAAGCCATGTTCCTGTCATGATAACAGACCCTATTGGGTATTCAATACCCTCTTCGTCAATGATTGTGGTTGTCAATTTTATTTTTGGCTCAACACAACGACACAAATAGTAATTTGTTCCTTCATCATTGTTCTCTTCTACAACAATGACATACACATGACCTGCATTTTATAAAGTGTTAACTAATACAAAAAATAAAGTATGATGTACAACAAAATGAACCAAAAATAATATTTGCAAAAAAATTAAAACAAAAAATCACCTGAATCCAATAGGTCGGATACATGGTCAAAATCCACTGATGTCTCCATCTGGCTCAATTGTAGTGCTTTGGGAATTTGATATGAATCAATGGGAACCAATGATCTACAAGACCATTTGTCAACCCACTCTTGTGATTCACATTCTTTGCACAAACAATACATGCATGAAGAGAAAAAACATACCATCTGTATCGTATAAATTACTAGTGAACTTGAATTTGAACTCATAAATGAGTTCATGTCACTCGATCCTACAACTGTACAACAATCTAGATAATTTTCAATGTTAGATTCAGTGATCAACCAAAAATATCTACAAACCATTGATGTACCTAGATTACCTAGACCCATCATAGACTTACACCATCGCACAATTGTTTCTGCATCTATCAACTTAGCACCACCTTCGTACTTCAATTCTTCCCTAGCTAGGGCTCTTTTCACACATGCTCCTCCACCATCGTGCTCTCCCTTACCATGTCTAGCCTCAGTAAAATTCCAAAAATGTTGTACACCACTTGTCATATGCATCCTTGTTAACCAATAAAATATCCTTGCATTCTTGAATTGTGTGGTGCAATTATCTGACCATATCAAGTGTCGGTTGTATCGTATGTTCCTTTCCCTTAAACTATCATAGAAAAATTTAAAGCATCCTTGTACAAACTTTGATGAATGAGTATGATCATCATTTATGTAGAAGTGATACTCTCTTACACCCTTTCTATCCTCCTTTGTTCTATCATCTGCATGCATGAATGCTATGTGTACAAAAATAGAAACTTGTGTAGAGTGATAATACATGGATTGCACTTCATTTTGAGGTTGTAGTGTATAATTTTCAGCAAAATCAATGATAGAGACAATTGTGCCAAGAGGAAATGTGTCCTTACATAACCTAAATTGCTCATCTAATCATCGAGCTCTATGTGTATGTATTATGTACTCATAAATAGTTTCTCTTGAAACATTTTCATAAATTGAGCTACACATATATCATTTTTGACTAGTTCACATCTCTTCAAATCTTTTCCATCTTTAACTCCATATATGATTGTCTTGTATTTTCGGAAAGAAACTAGTTTCGTACCAATTTCATGTGTGCTCTCCAAATGTACGCATCTTGCTAAATGTTGCAAACCACCACATATAGCACAAGAACCTTCCAAACAAGGCATCTTATAATAAATGCAACCATCATGTTTATTACATAGCACACTTGAAATAAATTCTCTTACCAACTTAGGAGGTGCTTGTATATTCTTGTAAAACATCGTTAGTGTGCAAAGTAGACCAAATATGATGAAAAAATATCATAATGCATGGAAAATTCAATATGCATCCTACAACAACACGTGGTGTATACATGATTATTCTTAATATAAAAAGGTTTTGCCATTTCAAAAAATCTTTGAGAAATACTTATTTGAGGAAACGTTTGAAGGAATCTTTCATAAAATTTAGTTTGAGTCATATCCAAATAGTGTTTGGCATGTGGCTCATGATTTGTAAACCCAATTCACCTTCTACCAACATCTCTTTGGTTGGGTGAAACTCTTATGTTGTCATGCCAAAAATTTTCAATTAATGTGTTTAGTGCATCAACAACAACCTTGTCTTTGTGTGGTAGTCTACCCAATAATTCCCAAAGAGAATTATTGTTAGGTTCCTCTAATTTTTCCCACCTCTTTAATGCTTTACTTAATGTTGTTCTACTAACGTTTAATGACTTACTTGTTTTTCTTATCAAACAATCTTTTTTTATTTTTGCTCATTATGGTTGATGTAATGACACGTTGAGTAGCATTAGAATCTTTAGTAGGTGATTTTGAACCAATAGCTTGATATCCATCAAATAGATTTCTCACAATAGGTCTTTTACTGTTACTTTCAAATGATCTTAGGCCTAAAATTTTCATTGTCTCTCTAAAATTCAAATTTTTAATCATTTGAATAATTAATTGACATCTTGCGATTTGATTTAAGTTTTCAAAATAGTTTTTCCATATTATTTTAACCATTCTCCTACAAGTTCATTCATTCATTTTATTGGAAATTGGCTTTAATATATTCTCATCAATGTCAATTAGATACTTTGGGTTCCTATGAATGATTCTAGGAGGTGTTAACATTAGTGCATTATGTACATTCAATTCATCAAGTAGAGAAGGTGTAATATGTTCATCATTTAATTGATTATTCAATGAGGTATCTTCTTCAATTGCATTAGGTTCATACAGTAAATCAAATGTCTCTTCTTCAGTTGCATTAAGTGCATTATATTCATTTGGTAAATCAAATTGAGATGTTAAGAATGACATACCTTTTTCTCCCATTGTTCTTATGTCACGCAATTTCTTCATACACTACCTTTGTCTTTCCTTTTGAGCCTCTCATTGTTCCATTGTTCCTTGTTTGTTCTTTCCCATGGTTGATATCGGTTATCCTAAATAGAATCATATTACATATATATGTAAACAAAAGTTCATAAACAAACAAATAACCTTAAATATGCATATTATAACTAATTTTTGGAATCAAACTATTAAACAATCACAATACTATTGGAAAAAATAATAAGAACAACAATTCAATCATTTGAAATCATGAAAAAACAAAATATTCACTTAATTCTATGTATAAAATAGTGATAGAAGTGCAGACACAGTTCCAGTGGGGCCTTAAATGACCTCAAAAACTTCTTTTGAAGCCATTGAGGCTCCTGGGAAACTAAAACTATCTCTATGTATTGCATACGTGCTACATTAATGACCAAGTACGTGCTGTTAGTCCATAAAATGTTGGCAAGCCCAATGATATTATTTTTTCCCATTCTGGGCTAATAACTAGTGCATACAGGCTCCTAACCCTAAAAAATGTTATCGCAGGGTAGCGAATAATGGGCTTACAAGTAATAAGTACCACGTACGTGCTTAGAAGTAATAAGTATCGTGTACGCAATCCTTTGCCTTAAAAAAGTTATGGCAGGGCAGTGAACTAATAGTTTCATTATAGCGTGCGTGCTATTGATAGTAGAAAATATGTTAATGAAGAGGGAGGGAGGGATGAGGGGGGGAAGGGAAGGAGGGAGGGAGAGAGGGAGAAAGGAGGGGGGAGGGTGGGAGAGAAGAAGGGGTATGGAGGAAGAGAGAGGGAGAGTAGGGGGAGGGAGGGAGAGGAGAGGGGGAAGGGAGGGGGAGGGGGAGAGAGAGAGAGAGAGAGAGAGAGAGAGAGAGAGAGAGAGAGAGGGGGCGGGAATTACACACTTGATTTCTTTCATGGGTATGTATTGTTCCAAGCTGTTTGACAAGTGATGATCATCATATACTACCACTGCCATGCATACAACAAACTATAATTTCTTTAGGTGATAGGAATTGTGTAACAACAAGGGAACTCTCGCATACCCACTACTATCATTCTCCAGGACATCATTTGTGTTACTCTCCCTCTTTCTATTCCTACCTATTGTTTCCTTCTAAAAAACATATTGCAGGTACTCTGACTCATCATTTTGCTTTGTTGACACTATTTTCCACATATTCTCTGCTCATTAAAAATCACATTCGAGAAGAATATTTCTGTAGGTTTCCTTGTTTGTCACAGTAATACACCTGTGGTTCAATTTCAAACCCTATTCATCCTATTCAATATATACACACAAATCCATTAGTCAATTTTCTTAAGGGAGTATACATGATAAAAATCAAAGAGGAAGTTGCAAAAAAGAAATAAATTCATTTACTTCTATAGAAGTGCAGATACAGTTGCAGTGGGGTATGGAGGGAGAAGAGAAAGAGGGATGAGGTATGGAGGAAGGGAGAAGGGGAGAGGGAGAGAGGGGGAGAGAGAGAGAGAGAGAGAGAGAGAGAGATGGGGTATGGAAGAAGGGATAAGGGGAAAGAGGGAGGGAGAGAGAGAAAAAGAGAGAGAGAGAGAGAGAGAGAGAGAGAGAGAGAGAGAGAGAGAGAGAGAGAGAAGACTGATCTAACCCTACGAGTACTGCCTAAGTTCTAAAAGATATGATGCTATTAAATTTGCAAGGTTATAAGACTGATCTTGATTGTGATTATAGGAGTTGCAAACTTGATTTCTTTCATGGGTATGTACCATTCCAAACCATTTGACAAGTGATGATCATCATATACTACCACTGCCATGCATAAAATAAACTTTAATTTCTTTAGGTGATAGGTGTTTTGTAACAACATGAAAAATCTCGCATACCCACCACTATCATTCTCCAAGACATCATCTATGTTACTCTCCCTCTTTCTCTTCCTATCTATTGGTTCCTTCTGAAAAACATATTGGAGGTACTTTGACTCATCATTTTGCTTTGTTGACACTATTTTCCACGTCTGCTTTGCTCATTAAAAACACATTCGAGAAGAATATTGCTATAGGTTTTCTTGTTTGTCATGGTAATACACCCGTGGTTCAATTTCAAACCCTATTCCTCCTATTCAATATACACACACAAATCCATCACTCAATTTTCTTAAGGGAGTATACATGATAAAAATCAAAGAGGAAGTTGCAGACAAGAAATAAATTCACTTACTTCTATAAAAGTGCAGATACAGTTGCAGTGGGGTATGGACGGAGGGAGGGAGAGAAGAAGAGAAAGAGGGATGGGGTATGGACGAAGGGAGAAGGGGAGAGAGTGAGAGAGAGAGGGATGAGGTATGGAGGAAGGGATAAGGGGAGAGAGGGAGGGATGGGGTATGGAGGAGGGGAGAATGGGAGAGAGAGAGAAGAGAGGCACCTTGTATGCGTTTGAGAGGGGGAGACAATACACTTACATGTGTATATATATACTTAATATATTATATACATATATATATATATATATATATATATATATAAATATTATATATTATATGTATATACAAATAGCATTTTATATAATATCATATTATACAATAGCGCGTACATGCTGTTTATAGTAAAAAGAGCGTGTATGCGCTTGTTACACCATTAATACACTGTACTCTCTTTTTAAACCATAAGTACCCCATATGCACTTTTGATTGTTTAGGCTTGCAAATAGGCCTGGATGACAAAGCTATGGTTTGGAAGTTTGATTTCCCTCCATTTCTCTCATTTTTGACGTGTTTAATTTATTCAACTTGGTTTATTGACTTTGTCATCATCAGGTTTACACTTCATCAAGTGGGTATTTCTAAAATTGCCACCATATTTTCACCCATCTTCTGAGCTTTCTAACCATATAATTTTTTTTCAATTTGAACAACAATAACATATTATTTTTGAATTTATTTTACTAGTGTCTCCATAGTTCTCATAGACATAGGTGTACCATTTTTTGAATAACTTTTGATATACTTATCCAAATTTTAAAAATTTTATATATTATTGTAGTGCACTTGAGTCTTTACAATTTAAAACAAAAAAAAAATATATTTTTGATTTGTTTAGTGCAACTTATGCTTCATGCACAAACAGGTACCTAGTTTTCAGGATGTGCTCGATCGGAAAAATCATTAAAAAAAATATACTCAACAAAAAATTACAAAATAATACACATCTTCTAATTATTACTCTTAACTATCTTTCTGCCAAAGGATTTATCAAAATACTAAATCTAACTATGAATTTTTTGATGCGCATGTCAGACACTATGTTATGTTTTTTCAGAAAAAATCAGGGTCAGTTTTTCGTGCGGGAAGGATTTGCCTCCTTTAATCTTATCCAATTTTGAATTTTTTTTGTAGTTTGGAAACTAGATTGAGAGTGCTACAATATTTGTTCTCTGATTATCTTCATATCTTGAGTGGATGACTTTCAAATGTTTCCTCCAAGTTCAGGTTCACCTGATTTCAGAAGAAAAAAAAAGTGTCCACTTATACCCCCCTTTTTGACCACCATCTTTGTGCACTTACCCTAATTACACATGATCTTCACAACAAAGTATAAAGAACAATTTCCACATGGCTTGAATATCAATTATATACCAAAATCCCTACAAATATCACTACCAATATATGATCATTACATAGAAAAGAATCCAGTAACAACAACATGCACAATATCCATCTCGAATTTGACATAACACAGAAAACCACTCTCCATCATAACAAAAAGTTTACGATCAAAGAACAAATATTAAAGCATTCAATGAATCATTCAAATCTACATATAAAATGATAGAATTAGATATAAATTGAAATTCCTATTGAAATAGAAAAAAGTCTACTCCAAACAGAATTCAATTAAACTTTTCCAAGTCTGTAATGTTACTGTAAACTGAAATCACTAGATAGATTCAAAAAATTGGAACCTTTTCAACTAGTTTCCCATTCCTTAAATAGTTCATCATCTAACTAATTAAAAATAACGGCTTCTTGAGGACAACCAACTAAAGAGAGCTTTAAAACATAAATTAAAATAGAAAGGGTCCACCAGGACCAATAGTTTTTGAGCTAGGAGCTTGAAAATTAAACAAAGTAACTAAAGAACAATTAAATAGATAGCATGTCCTCATTCGTCTCTTCATCTTCTAGTTTTTTCGTATCATTTGCTGCCTCTTATTCTGCTGTTGCTATGCCCATTACACCGTCCTCAGATTGTTGTGCTACCTGTGGATTTACTCTTTTCCTATATGCTCTAAAGTTGAAGAGAATTGGTGTTAATTCTTTTGTTGCAGGTTCAGCTATGGCTCCGACTCTAATCCTCCACTTGGAAACCCTAACCAAGATGTTCTCCCAACAGTTGGTTTATGTGCCTTCACTTGAGAGCTCCTTCAAATTCACCATAAGTTTTGAATACAAATGATCAGAGAAAAGGTGACATACACATGTGCACCTGGAGCAATTAATTCTTTCATTTTAGTGGCTGTCGTATTGCTTCGATATTTGAAATGAAACATTTAATTAATATTCTATCTATAGCACATTACAAAAGGGTACACTGTTGATTTCACCACACAATTTGGTGATCATGAGGTTATTGGCATCAAACCATCAAGTCATCGTGCTCTTTAAGAACCATGGAACAATAGAACGTGGGTGCTGAAAAATCCTTAAAGTGCGATCGTCTGATATAAGACTCATGAGGGACCCACTGACATAACACTATCAGGGATTGGAGATTGGGTGTAACAAGACTTGACAAAAATGGAGACTATTGAGTCATACTTCCATTGAACAACGATAGACCATTAAAGGAAGGCTTCGGCCCCTTTAGACATAATGAGACTTGATGTCTAAAATAGGGTTGATCAATAGATCAGGCATTTTAAAAAAACTAAGGAATATAAAGTGCGGTTGGAATAAAGAGAGGCTTAATGACTCAAAGGAATTATTCCAACTTAGTGAAAACGATGGGTAACACAAGACGAGATAATCATTGAAATCCTCAAGGAACAATTAATTGAGAATGCTATGCAAAATAGTATTGAAGAATTAGTGATAGAATTTGAGAGCTAATTAACGAATCATGGATTTGCAAAAGGGTGCAAACTTGATTTGTGAACTTGTTCTGGCCACAATATTGACAAAATTCTCTAATCCTAGAATTAACTAAATAATCACATCATAAATTATTTCAAAATAATTCAAAACTAATATATAAATAAAATTATTATCACTCTGAAGTACTAAACTATATATGTATCCTACATTACCTTTTAATTTTTTTATATATATACTTATTAATATATTTATTTTTA
Organism: Cryptomeria japonica; assembly: GCF_030272615.1. Taxonomy (NCBI): domain Eukaryota; kingdom Viridiplantae; phylum Streptophyta; class Pinopsida; order Cupressales; family Cupressaceae; genus Cryptomeria; species Cryptomeria japonica. Next base: position 806,493,081 of record NC_081409.1, read on the forward strand.
ATAAAAAATTATATATTTATAACCTTGGAAAAGATTTATTTTCCTTTACAGTTTTAAATACATCATATATTATCAATCTTCTGTTTGAAAGTCATCCCTTACTCTTTAAGAACTCTAGGGTAATGGCAAAAATGTATTCTATATCATATCCCCTAGATAGTAACCCTAAGTGTATACAATTCATTAATTTCAACATGTTAATTTTAAATTTTTTGTTTGTTTTAAAAGCTGTTATCAAAGCCCTACTCTGTTCGAGGAATTTTTACTGACGAGAAACATGACAAGCTTCAATTGCCAGTATTTTTACAGGACCAACAGATATGTGGATTAACCATTTTGCTCCTTCGGTGTTCACTTGACGTTAATAATTTTTTTGGAGATTTGATATGGCTTCGCTTGGCTAAATGTAACTGCAAACTCATTCCTTCAAGTCTTTCATTGTGAATTTCAAGAGTCTTGGAGCTTTCTGATGTCAATTTAAAGGACTTTAACATACTATGTGATGCTGGTGAGGTATGCACATTGTTCCTCAACCATCATTTAAGGGCCAGTTTATTCGCTATTAGAGGTGTGTTAAAATTTTAATGTTTTCATCGCAGACGCCCTCACAGCCGTTCAACGGAAAGTAAATATTTTCATGGACAATTTAGGTGAAACTAATAATTTCATGGACAATCTTTAATATTCAGCCATGAAGCTCAATCAACAACATTAAAATCCAAAATATCTTTAATTCGGTGAACACCATATTTATAAAAATAATAAGCATGCTTAGGAAAATAAATAGGTAGCGGTTGCTTATGGTAATTGAAAAGTTTGTTCCACTAGATTGATGATGTAGCAAAGCTAAAACCATGCTGAAGGGAAGCACCATTCCATTGACGAAATTGGTAAACTTGTTGCCAAGCTTTCCAGATTAATTGTAAGTGAAAGGAGGATTTAACTTTAAAAAAAGTGGACATGAGAATTTTATTAGACCACTTGATAGCTTGTCATTCTTATTAGCAAGACCTTCACAAATTTGATTAAGAACAAGTATTTTCCATGGCTCTCCATTTTACAACAAGGGAAATTCCTTGTGTTTTAGGGTCATTGATTGCAAACTACCCTTATGCTTCAGCTGAATGCAATGAGTCTAAGAAGTAGCAATAAAACTATCATTACCATCCCATTTGGACCATAAAAATTTCCTGATTAATTTATTCAAGAATTCATATTTTCCCCTAGATGGCATTCAGCAAGACAAATAGTAAACATGTGATGCACTAAAATTTTTATTAGCAACTTGAATTCTCCCAGCCAAAGATAGGAATTTGTTTCTCCAATCAAATATCTTGTTTAGGTACCAATCCCACATGTTAGAAAGTGAAACCCTAATACCAAAGGGAATACAAAGGTATCTAGTAATTTGTCAATGTTTAATTTGTTTCCACTCCTTAGGAATCCATTTCAGACTAGGTCCAGTTCAAGACATCATAAATTTAGTCTTGCTATGAGGTAACTGAGAACCTGAAATAGCACAATATAAATCAAGGATTACAATATAAATCAAGGATTTCCAAGGTATTCAATATTTCTTCTTCTGAGTTTTGCAAAAATAGCATATTATCATCAATGAAATGGGAGTCAATGTAACCACTTTATTTTGGGAATATAAATTCCTTTAATAATTTTCATTTGATTGGCAACTTGAAGGAAGTAGCCCAAGGCATCAACTGTAAGAACATATAAGAGGGAGATAATGGGCATACCTATCTTATGGATCATTGTAACTCAAATGAAGTTGTGAATGAATTATTGATTACCAAATGAACATTGGCATCATGAGACAACATCTCAACATGCTTTGTAATTGAGGCCCAAATCCCAACCAATGTAAGATTTTAAGAATAAAGTCCCAACGAATTTGTTCATAAGCTTTATCAAAGTCTAACTTCACTAGGAAAGCATCTTGGCCTATTTTTTGGGCCCACTCAAGAGTCTTCCAAGATAACATCAAGTTGTCCAAGATAAATTTGCCCTTAATAAATCTAGTTTGCTTAGATTTGAGAATACCTTGGACCATAGGTTTGATTCTAATAGCCAGTGCTTTAGAAATAAGTTTATACAAAGTATTTAATAAGGTGATTGGTCTCCAACCAGAAATGGCCTCCTCATTCTTCCCTTTAGGAATTAGCCTAATTAAACCTTTATTGATGATTGTGCTTGAAGATCCATTATGAAAGGCCTCCAGATATAACATATAAAAATCCTTCTTGATATGATTCCACATAGTATGGTAAAATTCACCTGGGAGACCATCAATACTTTGACTTTTATGAGGCTTCATAGAAAAAATCGCACATTCAATGTCCTCTAGGGAAAGAATATGGTCTAGATAAACACCATATCCTAGATCAATTCTGTTAGATATTTTAGTAGGATTAGTGTGGGTTCCATTTTCATCTGATATGACATAAATTCTCTCCTTCTTGTGCTTATATTTAGGATATTTAAAGAAGAATTTATAACCTTTGTTTCCTTCCTTGATCTAATGGAGTCTTGCTCTAATTTTAGCACTTTGGCCTTTGTAATTGTCCAATTTTTTTAACCAAGTCTCAAGGACAACAATAGAAGTTTGGATTTCCTCATTGGAAGGATAAACATTTAATTTCTTCCTTGTATTTTCAAGTTTTCCTTGAAGGGATTTTTCCTTACACTTTCATCTCCATGACATTCTCTCGCCAAAAGATTGAAGAAAATTAACACATTTGTTTAAAGAAAGACACCACCACTCAATCCAAGAATCTCCTTCTTGAGTTTTAGTAATAGAATTCCAAATTACTATTAGAGTAGAAACATAATCAACATTTTTTAAATGAGAAGTATTAAGTTTAAAAGGGAGTTGGGAAGGAGGATCTGACTTTTGATAAGAAGAAAAAGAGCAGATAATAGGAAAATGATAATAAAGAGTGGTAGAACAATCTATTGAAACAAAAGCTCCTAAAGAGTGGTTAACTAATTAGAGATTATGGGATGAATAAAATCTATCCAATTTGCTCATTTTTCTCTCAATCCCAAATCTATAGTTAGACCAAGTAAACCAATTGTCCAGATTACTTGATAATTTATTGCAAATGGGATCAAGCACTCCTATTAAATTGCGACAAAAAAGACATATTTCAAACTCTTCATTGGAAGTTTAAAATAATTGTACCAATTATGATCCTTGTGATGCCCCACCATATTAAAATCCCCTCTCAACATATAATTAGCATTAGGAAAATTGTGTGCCATTAAGTCTGAAAGAGAAAATCTTCTTTTTTTGGAGTCATTAGGGGCATAAATAGAACGAAACCCAATAGGCTTCCAATTGATAAAAGAGAGAGTCCAAAGACAATTGTGTGAGGGGTCCTCTCCCTTACCAATGATATATTTATAAATCCATGGAGCACCACTCCCATCTCCATGCAAAGTATGATAGAAAGTAGCTTCCTTCCATACATTGAAAAGTAAAAGGTCGAGGTGGTCATTTCTTAATTTAAATTCTTGAAGGAATAAAACATCTGGCTTCCATTTATTAACAATCTCTTTAACTCTAAATTTTTTCTTAAGGAGAGATAACCTTCTCACATTCGATGATAATATTTTGCAACTCATGATGTACTGGCTAAAATTTTATCATCATCTTGTGATAAATACTCAAAGCTATTAGAAAGAGAAATAGCATGATCTCGATTCACACATTCATCTATCCTTGAAGAGGGAGACTTAGATCTTTGATACCTTGAAGAAGGAGATCTTGATCTCTGATGAGAAATAGAAGGAGGTGAACAAGATAACCTGCTACGATGGGAAGGTGGAGGGGATGAGTTTTGAGAGGGACGTTGTCGGTTGGCACTAGAAGGAGAGGGTTCATTCCTCTTCTTGACCAATCTCCATTCATCAGACATAATAACATCTTTATATTGAGAAGTATTCTCAATAGGTGTGATAGTTGAAGAAGGGAGATTGGGGGAAGAAGGAGAAGCATTACTTTGAGCAGGAGACAGTTCATGATTTTTGGGATTTGAAGAAGGAGAACTGGGTTGTTTAACATCCTTGTTGGAAGGGATAAAAGAAGACTGGGCATTAAGAGACCTGTTCTTTCTAATAAGGTAGTCTCGAATAAGATAGCGTTCTTGTCTACAAAAAAAGCATGCATTTGGTTTGTTCATAAGATTATTTTTTACTCCAACTCAAAACAAGGGCCAAATAATTTAATACTCTTAGGAAGAGGTTTATCCAAATCCACTTCCATGCATACTCTTGGATGACCTTGAATGCTAGAAAATTTTTCTGAAGGTTGCTTGCACCATATCACTTTCCCAAGTTGAGTGGCAATATCTTTAAGGAATGATCTAAAAGCTAGGTTTAAATATGGCAATTTTAACCACATTGGGTAACATGAATAGGAAGGGCCTTCTGGATGAAAATCGAAACTCCAAGCTTGAATGTAACATAATTGGCCAAATATAATCCATGTATCATACTAGAGAACAACTTGGGCATTATTAGCATTTGTAAACATGCAAGGAATATTACCCTTTACCAAGACCCCTTATTGTTTCAATAACCCATCCACTTTTATTCCAATTCATTTTTGCCTACTTATAAAATTCTAGCACTGTAGGTATTCCTCTTAAAAAAAATAGAATGATAGTCCTAGATTGATATTCTACCATATACTAAACAATATTAGGGAGATGGTATAGGTATTGTAACATTTTATCCTGCTCCTTTGTTGAAGCATCGTGAAGGATTTCATCATCTACAACTCTTTGGTTCACCACTGCATTCTCCACTATGATTTCATTGACTTCAACTTTGTTGAAGGGTTTTTCTTCTAATCTTTTTGTATTTTAATTCAAAACCTCCATGTGTGATTATGAGGGAATGAAGCAGAATCAAATGAGCTCTATGAATTTTCGAACTTAAAGCGATCGATGGTGGAAGCAGAATCAAGGAGTCAACGTGGAGGAGTTAACCTCCTCCACCTGGTTTGCGATCTCTACCCCGTCCACTTGCATCTTTTCAAATCCATTTGGTTTTAATGCTCTGTACTATTAGTTAAACCTAACTACACTACTTATTTACGTGCCCCATGCGATCCAACCTTAGTTCTTGATGGAGCCAGAGTCAGATGGAGGTGCCACTAATGGCCCAAAATCTGTTGGTCCCACAATAACAACCCTAAAAAAAACTTTTGCGGAGACCGTCGCCCCGCCTACGAATGGAGTCCACCCAACTGTGCAATTCCTTAAGGCTTCTGAAGGTGAAGGATCCAGTAAGGATGGTAAGTGCCCTCACATTTCCTTGGACTCCTTCTGCATTTCACTAGATACTGAGATGTTGAATGAAATTGCTTCAAAAAAACTTAGGTTATATGACACTGCTATTTTATTTGCTTGTCTAGATATTCAAAAATGTCTACCTAGGAAATTCTTAGATGACTGGTTTAACAATCTTTGGAACCTAAAACTAGGGCTTAAAATATCATTCTATAGGCAAATTTAAAGAGGTCTCGACCTTATCTTTTTTAACTCGCATGAAGCCCAACTAGAAGCCCTCAAACGCCAATACTGAACAGTTGGAAATACATCCTTTCGAGCCCTAGCTTGGTCTGCAGAGATGGTTAATGAAGAAGTTCTCGCACTTTCCTTCCTCAGATGGGTCATCCTTAAAGATGTCCCTCCCTTTCTGTGGCAATTTATTCCCCAACTAATGGAACCGTTTGGAAAGACAATTAGGGTTGACGAGACTACCCATCTAGTGCCCAACCTAGATGCAAGAATGCTCATATCTATTAAGCCTACAATTGACAGCCCCCCGTGCTTAAACCTAAATATTAATGGAGACACCTTCCTCTGCCTTGTTGAGATGCTTGGAGGATTGAACGCATGTTTTCTTTGCAAAAAGGAAGGGCATATTCATGAAAACTATCCAATCATCAATCATAGGAAACAAAAAAATGATACACCCAATACCTCAGATAACTCTAAAACCAATAATGACCTAAATTCAACTCCCCTGCACTCTGCTAATGAAAAAACCTTTGCACCCGGTCCCAATCCCAATGAATTAAACCCAATGCATGTTGATCTCACACCTCTAGTCCCTAAACCCCTCATCCCTATTTCCGATGCCTCAAAAGCTCCTGAAGAATCACCTTCTGATTGTTTTCAAGTGGTTACCTCAAGAAAGTGAAGTTGGAAATTAACCCACCAAAATGCCCTAAACCGCTATGATATCCCAAGTACCGATCAACTAGTCGTTAATGGCAATCCCCCTCCTGAAATTAAGGACTTACCATCCACTTCGCAAAACCTGACTAATTCTCTAGTTAAAAAAAGGGTTAAAAATTTGGAAAACCCTAATCGTGGTTCTGATGATGCTAGCATCAGTGATAATTCTGCAAAAATGGTACTCAGATCTGGAACACCCAAACATACAACACCATCTTCATTTGCAGGCCTTAGCTTTGATGTTAGCACCACCAACCCCTCGACAAGCTCCAAGATTAATGAAATAGAGGATAATCATGTGATAGAAGTTATCTATGCCAACAAGGGTCTAGATGACATTAGCTCTAGCACGATGCGGATGTTATAACTAAGCCATCTGAGATTAGTGAAGATGATGAGGACCTTATGAAAGTATCCTCCATTAATAAGAAGAAAGGTAGACCTATGGGATCTAAGAACAAGAAAAAACTTCGAGATCAACAAGATCTCCCTACCAGCCCTACTTAGCCCCCCTTTCTAATGAAGTACATATCATGGAACATTAGAGGCCTTGAGTTGTCTGACAAGAAATTTGTTATCAAAAGGTTTCTAGACTCACATAAAAACTTAGATTTCCTGATGTTACAAGAACTTAAAGCCATTGGCTTCTCTCTTGACACTACTCTTGATTTCATTTGGAGATATGCAATTAAAATTTACACCGAGCACCCAAGAGGAAAGGGAGAAGTTGGCCTTCTTCTAGCCCCTAAATGGGAAAACTACCTCAGGAATAAGGGAACTACCCCATGTAATCAAGTAGCCTGGGTTACATTAGATATTAAAGGATCTTGCTTTGGCATATGCTCCATATATGCACCCAATGACTATAAGGAAAGATTATCCCTCTAGATTTGGTTGACATCCCTCCCAAATATCCCCTGGATCATGGCTGGAGACTTTAACATGACTGAACACCAGGATGAGAAGGTTGGGGGCCTTCCTTTTGAATGGAAAACTCCAGAAAAACCTCACTAGGACAGATTTTGAGCAAGAATTCTAGCTATTTGACCCCCTGGAAGGTGCCAAGTGTGATGCCCATAACCTATGGTATACTTGGTGCAACTTTCAGCAAGGCACTAACTGGATCTATTCCAGACTAGATAGGTTTTATGTTAATAATATTTTCTTTTATTTCTCCCCCAATCAACTTGGGAACGTGGTGGTTGTCCTTCCAGTAACCCTTTCTGACCATTTTCCTATCCTTGCCATCATTAACACTAAAAACTCCATCACTAATAACTACCCTCGCAGTAAGAAATTTTTGCTCAACAACTCCCTGCTACATGACAAGGAAGTCCTTAATGCCATTAAAATAGTTAGTCTCTTCAACTTGCAGACTCAGCTTCCTTGATCCCATATTCTCAGATGGAAGAGAAACATTTCCTCCTAGCAGAAGATGTTTCAAACCATTGGCCAGAAGAAAGCTAAGGACTTTAGATCCTAGGAGAAATCCCTTACACATCAGCTCCACTCTCTTGAACAAGAAATACAAGTTCATCCTTCTTCCCCTACCTTGGCCAAGCAGGTCTCTGAAGCTAAGGACATCCTTAGAAAACATCAACAAATCAAAATCAAAGGGGCCTTCATCAGAGCCTGCAATCACTGGCTTAAGTATGGAGATAAAGGCTCCAAACTTTTCTTTAATCTTCTAAAGCAAAATAGACCAAAGAGAAAATTGATAGAATAACTGTAGAAGATAAGGAGCTCCTGAATATCAATGATATCAAAGATGCCTTTGAAATTTTTTACAAAACCCTGTTTACCTCGGAGGATAATAAAGCCTCGAAAGATGATCGAAGTAAACGTAGTTCCATTATTCCAAAATGAATCTCTGAGAATGAAGCCCTCCTCCTTAAAGCTAGGATCTCCAAGCAAGAAATTGCTAATGCCATTAAGGCGCTCAAGGATAATAACGCCCCAAGCCCCGATGGCCTTCTTGCTGAATTCTACAAAGTCAATATTGATTGGATCACTAATGATCTTTATGGTATCTATAATGAAGCACTTGATACTAGCACCCTGGGGGAGTCCATCAATATGGGTATTGTTAAACTTATCCCAAAAGATGGGGACAAAGCTCTCATAAAAAACTGGAGGCCAATTACCCTCCTCAATGTCTCCTACAAAATCTTAGCCAAAGCCTTAGCCTCCCGCCTTGAGAAGATCCTCCTCAAATTCATCTGCTCTACCTAGACGTGGTTCATTAAAGGCAGGTACATATTGGAGAATCTTGTGATCAGCTGGGAATCCATGGAATGGGCCAAAACCTCAAACCAGGACTCAGCCATGTTCCTTGTCAACTTTGAAAAAGCCTATGACAGGGTGGAATGGGGCTTCATCCTCATGATGTTCCAAGCCTTCGGCTTCCCTAGTGAATTCTATGATTATGTCTAGATCCTCCTCAAAGATGCATCCACCCTGATCGAAGTTAGTGGGTCTCTCTCCCAGCTTATTCCCCTCTCCAGATCAATTAGGAAAGGTTGCCCTCTTGCCCCTGCTCTGTTTGTCATTGCATCAGATGCCTTGTACTATCTCCTAAGGCACGACACCCTATCCCCTAGAGTGCATTGCATCAAGATGTCGAACAACTCTGAATTAATCAACATTCAGTTTGTCGATGACACCTCGCTATTCCTGGAGCTCTCTAGGCATAATATCATTTCCCTCAATCAAAAAATTGACACCTTTGGTAGAGCATCAGGTGCCTAGATTTCCTGCTCCAAATCCATTCTTAGCAATATGATCTCCCTACCTGGCATAAGAGGACCAACAACATGATTAAGAAAGCATGTACCCCTCTTCATCTTCCTAGAAACATGCATGTAAATGCTCACAAGTACCTTACCTTCCTTTGGAAAGATGGCTTCACCCTCCCCAAGATCAAGGCCAAGTCTATTTATACCTTTCTTAACAATGACACCTTGGTGATCGATCATATTAATGCTCTGTGGTATGTTGATCATAATCTCCACACATGATAGAAAATCTTTGAGAAATTATGGAGATCCCCCATCCCCCCTAAGATCAAATGCTTTAGATGGCAACTTATATTAAATAGATTACCTACTAGGAAAAAAAATGCTGCATACGACCTATGCTATGTTTGCAAGAACCCTAAGACTACACGCCACATTTTCCTTGACTTCTCTTTTGCTAGAGAAATATGGTTGCTGTTTGGAATCTCTATCACAGAACATGTTTGTACTCTTGATATAATCACTAGTTTTATTCATGGGCTCAAGAAGGATGCTAACCTAGTCTGACAAATTCTCTCTACCTTCATACTTTGGTTTATTTGGAAACTAAGTAATGAGGAGAAGTTTCAAGGTAATGAAAGGGTACTTACTGGTTTTTCTAAAAAACTCACACATTACAAAATTGTTGTGCAGGTTTGCTTTTTGATGATCGTAGAGAGGAACAAGTTGCTGCGATTCCTCAAAGATGGCTGAGCAACTATGTTTGTTTACGAGATGCAAGATGGCTATGAATGGGCTAGACTCGCTGAGAACCAAGTCTCCTTTGATAAGGCTATGAAGAAACTCATTAAGGAGCTACAAGACAATAGGTCTCCACCCTTCAACAAGGTAGAAATGTGTTCTCAGATCCTAGAAGGAAAAAATGTGGCATGGATGGAAAGACCACTAGGCTGGACCACTTGGCTAGAAGATTAGGATGAGATCCTGCAATAAGTACCCTCTAATAAAATTATAATTACCTATACTATATAGCTGATAACTATATATGATGTTTGTTTAGTCTGATTTCATAGTTTGGGAGTTGAGGCCCTGCCTCCCACCTCCTTTTGTATAAACTCTCCTTTTTTGACTTCCGATTTCTAATGCAAAAAAAAAAAAAAAAAACTCCATGTGTAAGATAGAAACCCTTGATTTATTATTTTTCCCAACTCGAAATTGTATGGCTACCATCTTGATCCTCATTTCCCTCTTAGAGTCTTCTTTCCCCTTAATGTGCCCTAGCTTTTCTTTTCCACTTTCCTCTGCCATATCAACAGAGCATATATCAGACACGTTCACCATTTACCTCCACGCACAACAACAAAATTTCTCTCTCTATTGGGGCTTCTTGCAGCTAGGGTTTTACTGCTAGTTCTCATAGCTTCTTCCACTCACCTCACTCTCATACCCCAAAGTGTATACTTAATCTACATTGTTATCCTTTTTCATCGATAAATTGACCCCAAAAAAATTATATTGTGTACAACTTTCTCTAAATTAACTAGAGCTCGCACCTAAATGAGGTGCAATGAGTATGTTGATAGTAACTTATATCATGTATATCAGACCAATTCCAATTACAATCTCTAACAAAACTCCCACTTTTGGTATACTTTGTTAGACATCTATAGCCTATATTACTTGTGTGAAGCAAATATATATACAAGCAAAAATATATATAGTCTGTATTACCTATATTTACAATGTTGTTTGATTCAAACTAAAATCTCCAAACAAAGGGAACATATTCATTGGTGTGATCAACAAGTGGAGTCTTTAGGGAAGCCGCATATGTTTTCCTATTAAGTACAAGTTAGTGATTTCCCTCTTGTAGGAATATTGTTTCCAATCTTGTTCTTGGTTTGAGAGTTGTAAATGCAATGTAACCAAGAATGTTTGTTGTGATCATGTAGCCAAAGCCACTAATTTTCAACCAAGGTATTCTACTCCCATCCAAAGACATTGATTTTTAGCTAGTATAGCACTTCCCATTATTGAAAGCAATCTTGTGAAATTTTGTGCAATTTAACTACCTTTATTCATGTTGCTCTTTAATCTATCAAATAAATTTTTATTGAGTATTTAGAAATTATGTTTATAGCTATATACAATTGTGTTCTTCGACTCCTTGAGTATTGACAAAGATTTCAAATACTTGTCATTTCTTTATTACTATGAATAAATAAAAACACATATATTTGTCTATAAATATTTATACATTGATCTAATAATAGCATTATTATTAACACTCCATTTAGAAGTGTCTCAAATAAGATAAAAAATTATACTTCTAGGAAATTAACCCACACAATAGAGGGGATTGATTAGTTGAGGGGAAGGCGAGTTTGCATAGTGCAAGGAAGAAGAATAGTGGGGAAGAGGAAGAAGAAAAGGAAGGAAGATTGCAAAGAAAAAGATCGAAAGGATGGAACTTGGAAGGGCTTCTCCATATATCTCAGGTATGCGATCAATATCCCATGTCTATCATGTTACTAAAACTATCTCAAGTATACTATTCGATGAATCCACTCGAGTCCCTTATGTTGATACCTTGTATGCCTACATCTATACTTGTTAAATATTAGTTAACTATAGTGGCGAATGTTGGGTTTCTCTTTTTCCATCATCATTTGCTTAGCATCTTGAAGCCTTTTTAGCAAACTATTCTGTGCAAATCCTATTCTCGTAGCATTAGAAGCCACACTTTCTTTGATTATTCTATTAAAACATTTTACACATAACCCTGTAATGGGTTTTCCAATCGCATTATCCATTTAAAATGATTTAAAAAACATTTAGGAGGAAATAGATAACCTGAGGGCACTATCAATGGTTTTGTGTAGTTATTGCCATGGTACTTTGCACCCTATTCAGATTGATTTGTCTATCGATGTATTTAAATGATTTGGGTTGATATAATAGTAATCTTTTGATTCATTAATCTATGCTCATGATTCCATGTAATTGTTGACTCTTGATTGCCCTTGACAACAAAAAAAAAGGGTGACATCATGAAAGGCATGTTGATAAACCATTGGCATATTTTTATTAATAATGCTATCCTGCCTCATCTGCATAATGTTCAGTGAAATTTATGATGTGTATAGCCATGTAATGACTTGGCATCAACATACTTGGCATTCTTGCACGAGACTCTATTGTGGACTTCAAATGTTTTCAAATATCATTTTATATTTTGGTTTCTTAAGTGGTAAAAGAAAAAGAATAAACAATAGTGTTTTATTTTGTTGCACAAACCCTAGAAGGTGTCGCCATGGGTAATTTGGAGGCTGTAACAGTGATTTTCTATTTCAGATTTTTATAGAGCAGTAAAAGATTGCAAAATGTTTTTCTCTTTTGTAAAAAGAGATCAGCAGCAATAAAGAGTTTGATGGTTCATTTTTTATGGTCATGTAACTATTTGTTTAAGATAACAAAAGTTTTACAAGTGTTTTATATGCTATAAAAAAACGATTCATTGTTCATACGGATTTCAGTTTTCTCGAGTAGATTTATAACTATTTTTAAAATGTTGTACAAAGATCATGTTTCTATTTAGAAACCCTAACTAATATGGTTACCCTATTTTTGAAGGTATATTTGGAAGGTTGTCTTTCGAACAGTTTTGATTTTAAAAAAATAGTTCATTTCAATTTTTGAACTAATTTTACATCTTTGGGCATTTATACATATCATGGCTATGACATTTAAAAAAATTTGTGAGTGTGAAGAAAAAAAAATAAGAAAAAGGCAAGGAAAACTGTGCATTACTTGTTGTGATCAGTGAAAAAGATTGAAAGGGTTTTAGTGTACAGAGTATGTGATTTCTTTGCACTTTATGGTAGTATATTTGTAAAAGGAAATTGTTTTCAGTTGTACTCTTATAATCTCAAAGTTGCACAAGTATATTTCTGCAATTATGTTGTGGTTGGTGCAGCTTGTAGATAGTGTACAAAGTTGGTGCTCATTGTTATAATAAAAAGGATTTTTACGAGTGGTTTTTCTACCCCAAGAGGGTTTTCCACTCATGAAATCTTTGTGTCTTGTGTCAAAAGTTTTCCATTAGTTCCATGCTCTGATATGTTGGATTATTTCATTTATTTTTGCATTGTGCTAATTCATACAATTGTAGTTTTATATCTGCAAGTTCCATGTTACTGTGTCATTTATAAAACTAAATGTTATTTACTTCATTTCTCAAATTTCAACTTTGTTGATTTAAAGGCACTCTTTTCAGTTCATTAGTTTGATCATATCAGTATGTATACTTAAGAGAAACTATTTTGTTATGTTTGGTTTACTTTCAACAAGGTTCTCTGTCAAAACTTCTTGTATGAGTTAAGTTCTTAGACTCTAATTCACCCCCCCTCTTAGAGTCAATTCACTTCCAACAAGTGGTATCAGAGCGTAGGATCCCTCCATATAGGTCTTTCCTAGGGATTGTTCCTAGTTGTTTGGAAGTTCAAATGACTCAAAATCAAGAAGGTGCTTCACTTTCCAGAGCTCCTTTTTTTGATGGCACTGATTATGTGTTCTAGAGAATTCAAATGGAAACATATTTCATCTTTGTTGTTCTTAATATGTGGAATATTGTTACAACTAAGTATAAAGTTCTTGATATTATTCCTACAGACCTTGATGATAAAACAAAATATGAATTAAATGCTAGGGCCAAACATGCACTCTTATGTGGTCTTACAAAGGATGTGTTTGAAAAGGTCATGCATTGTAAGTCTGCCCATGAGATTTGGGATAAACTAGAAACAATTTATCAAGGAGATAAAAAGGTAAAAGAATCAAAGATTCTCACACTCAAAAATCAATTTGAGGCATTGAGAATGAAAGATGATGAAACTATTGCAAGCTATTTTCTAAGAATTGATGAGATAGTAAACTCTAGAAGAGGTCTTGGTGAAACAATGGATGAACAAGATGTTGTTAGAAAAGTCATTAGAACCTTATTGCCAAAATTTGAAACTAAGGTTTCAACCTTAGAAGAAAAGAAAAGTTTTTCTACAATGACTCTTGATAACCTGCAAGGTATTCTTACTGCCTATGAAATGAGAATTGGCAGCAATTCCTCTACTTCAAAAGAAACAACTTTTAGAATAGAAAATAAAGAAGAACCTGATAGCGAATCTGAACTTTCAAATGCTATTGAAGCTCTAATTGTTAGAAAGTTGAAAAAAAAATATAAGGGTAAATTACTCTTCAAATGTTTTAATTGTGGGAAAACTAGACACTTTGCTGCTCAATGTCCTCTAAGTGATCTAAATAGTGAAGAAGAAAAACCAGAAAAATTCTACAAAAAGAAAATGTGGAATCCTAAAAAGAAATTCAATACCTCTAAGAAAAAGAAGAGTCTCTTCACAAAAGAATACTCTGAAGGAGAATCAGATGATTCACCTTGTGAAGGAGATGAGACACTATTTATGACAGAAGTAGAATCTTCTTCAACTAGAAAATCTGAAAATCAATCTATTCTAGACCAAGGTGAAACTGATCTTGAGGGAGAGTTACTTTGTGCTCTCAAAGAAATAAAAAGATTAAAAAAATTAGTAGTCACACATGAAAGTTCAAAACAGATTTAAAAGTTGAATTTAATGACTCAAATTTAGCAAATGAAAATCTGAAATCTCTTCTTGAAGATAAAGATAAGAAAATCAAAGTCTTAGAACAACAAGTTTCTTCTTTGCAAAAACAGGTTGGTCAATATGAGAGAACTATGCATCTGAATGATATTCTTGATAAACAAAAATGTTGCAAAGCTCTGACTGGTGTTTGTTTTTGTAAGGACAAAACAAAAAATCAGAATTTTAAGACAGCAAACAGAAACCCAACATATTCTCTTAACAGATCCTTTAGATTTGGCTTCTTCAATGGATATTGTTTTTATTGCAATAAATTTGGTCACAAGGTCAGTACTTGTAGATTTATAAAGCACAGAACTCCTATGTATGGACACAAACAAAATTATGGATTTTCAAATATGGTAAAATGTTTTAAATGCAACAATTTTGGGCATACTACTAGACAATGTAAATCAAAACAAAGTAATGAAAAACAATGGAAACCTAAGTTTGTGTCTAGTATCGAGCAATCAATGTTGGTACAAACTGCACTTCTTTCCAATAGGAGAACCATGTGAGTGTTGGACAGCGCACGTTCTCACCATATAATAGCTGATAAGGATAAATTTCTTCATTTTGAAGATTATGATGGTGGACTTGTTAAATTTGGGGACAATTCAGGTATTCACATCAAAGGTAAAGGAACATTATTCTTAAATGATGACACTCCCATTAATGATGTATATTATGTTGAGGGTTTAAAACACAACCTTCTCAGTGTCAATCAAATATGTCATAGTGGGTATAATGTATCTTTTAGTTCTCAAGGTTGCACTATCACAAAAAGTTCTGGAAGGGTTGTTGCTATTGGATTGAGAACCTCTAGTAATATTTATAATCTACTTGATTCCACTGATTATGAAAATCATAAAAGTATGTGTCTTTTGAGTTAGATTGAAGAAAATTGGCTTTGGCATAAACGTCTGGGTCATGTGAATTTTGACAATCTTGTGAGAATTAGTAAGAATCAAAATGTCAAAGGTCTACCTATTCTAAGCAAACCAACAAATGTGGTATGTAAAGAATGTCTTAAGGGAAAACAAACAAGGGTATCTTTTAAATCAAAAGAACATTCGTCTACTAGGCCATTACAACTTATACATAAAGATTTAAGTGGTCCTACAAGGACTCAAACAATTAATGGAGATAAATATTTTATGCTCTTTGTTGATGATTATACTAGAATGGTTTGGGTTAATTTTCTGAAACACAAATTTGAAGCATTTGATAGATTTAAAGTTTTCAGAAAAATGGTAGAATGTGAATCAGATTTAAAATTATGATGTTTAAGATCTGACAAAGGTGGTGAGTTTATATCACAGGAATTTGTGCATTACTGTGAAAAACATGGAATCAAAAGGCAGTATGCAGCTTCACAAACACCTCAACAAATTGGAGTAGTTGAGCGTAAGAATAGGACTGTGAAGGAGATGGCTCATACAATGCTAAATGAAGCCAATTTGCCAAATAAACATTGGAAAGACGCTGTTCATACAACAGCCTATATTTTGAATCATGTGCAAATCAGAGTAAAATCTACTTTTACTCCTTATGAACTCTGGTATGGTAAAGCAGCTTCCATTAAATATTTCAAAATTTTTGGTTGCAAATGTTATATTAAGAGGGATCAGGAAAATCTAGCAAGTTCTGATACTAAGACAGATGAGGGTATCTTTCTTGGATACTCTACTCAGATAAAAGCTTATAGATGTTTCAATAATAGGTTGAAGAAAATTGTTGAAACAGTAAATATGAGATTTGATGAGCAGTTTCTGTTAAGGGATGATTTGCAGGATGCTGAAGAAGATGCTCCAATAAAGCTTGATCAAGATCCTAAATCTGTAGAAACAAAAAAGAAAAATGAAATGAGCAAACCAAGCTCTAATGAAGAGGATTCAAATGCAGAGGATTCAAATGTAGAAGATTCAAATGTAGAAACAAGAATTCCTCAATATACTCCTTCAAGGATTATTACAAAGAGACATCCTCAAAATAAGGTTATTGTTAACATGGATGTAGGGATTTTGACCAGAAGAAGAGCAAAAACTACTGAACAAGCTCAAATTGCTGAGCACTATTGTTTGGTAACTGATTTTCAACCTAAAATTTTTTCTGATGCTTTATCCGATCAATCTTGGTTAAATGCTATGAAAGATGAAATTAATCAAATAGAAAAGAATCAAACATGGGTGTTAGTGCCTAGGCCAGATGATAAAAATGTGATAGGAGGCAAATGGGTGTTTAGAAATAAGCTTGATGAATCTGGACAGGTTGTTAGAAATAAAGCACGTTTTGTTTGTAAGGGTTATGCACAATAGGAAGGGATAGACTTTGGTGAAACGTTTGCACCTGTACCTAGATTAGAATCAATCAGAATATTTCTTGGATACTCTTGCTATAAAATTTTTTAAGTTTACCAGATGGATGTCAAAACTGCATTTCTCAATGGCTATCTTGATGAAGAAGTTTATATGGAACAACCAGAAGGTTTTGAATCTGTAGATAAACTTGATTATGTGTACAAATTAAAAAAGGCACTCTATGGCCTTAAACAAGCTCCAAGAGCTTGGTACTCTAGATTGGATACTCATCTTATAGGAAATGGATTTACTAAAGGAGGAGTGGACAACAATTTATATGTTAAGGTTGCAGGTAATGACATTCTAGTTATTGAAGTATATGTGGATGACATTATTTTTGGCTGCAATAATGATTCCTTGTCTAAAAAGTTTTCTAAAATCATGGAATTTGAATTTGAAATGTCCATGTTGGATGAATTAACCTTCTTCCTTGGTCTTCAAGTAATGCAGCTTAAACAAGGCATTTTTCTGTCACAAACTAAATATGCCAAAGAAATGCTTAAGAAGTTTAACATGATAGACTGCAAACTAGTTACCACTCCAATGGAAACTGGTTGTAAATTATCTAAGTCTGATGACTCACTTGAGGTAAATCAATCAGAGTATGGATCAATGATAGGCAGTTTGTTATATTTGACTGCATCTAGACCAGATTTGATGTTTGTAGTATGTTTGGTTTAACATTTTCAATCTGCACCAAAACAATCTCATTTGAATGCTGTGAAACGAATTTTCAAGTATACTCAGGGTACTTTAGAATATGGTTTATGGTATCCTCGAACTAATGATTTCACTCTTGTTGGTTTCACTGATTCTGATTGGGCTAGCTGTATAGATGATCACAAGAGCACCAGTGGTGCTACCTTCTTTCTAGGTGATTGTCTTGTTGCTTGGCACAACAAAAAACAAGATTGTGTTACTTTGTCCACTGTAGAATCTGAATACATTGCTGCTACTGCATGTTGTACACAGCTTATATGGATGTCCCACCAAATTGCTGATATGGGTATTTTTGTTGCTAAGCTTGTCTCAATCTTTTGTGACAATACAAGTGCTATTAGTCTTTCAAAAAATCCTGTTATGCATTCTCGCACTAAACATGTTGCTATCAAATTACATTTTCTGCGAGACCAAGTGTTGGCTAATGAGTTTCAGCTTTTGTATGTGCCTTCTCAGGCACAAGTGGCTGATATTTTTACCAAAGCTTTATCCAAAGAAACATTTGAAAGGCTTTGGGAAAGGTTGGGAGTTCTCTCTCAATCTGGTATTCTCACTTCTTGCACAAATTGAAGGGGAGCTTTGCTCCTCTAGAAGCCATGTGCTGCTTTGCCCTTTGTCCTTGAGACAAAAAGGGGGAGAAACAAAAATCATTGACAGTAATATACAGTGGCATCTTAGTGGCATCTTTGACAGTGATATACAGTGGCAATATAGTGGAATAATGTGACTATCGACAGTAAAGTGATATACAGTGGCAATACAGTGGAATAATGTGACTATTGACAGTCACATTTAAATTACTCTATACTTGATACACAATGATATTTATGGTACAATGAGTATGTTGGTTATGAGATTTAGGTCAACGATGACATGGTTTTTTTTGCCATCAAGGACAAAGGGGGAGTTTGTTGACTCTTGATTGCCCTTGGCAGCAAAAAAAAAGGGTGACATCATGAAAGGCATGTTGATAAACCATTGGCATATTTTTATTAATAATGCTATCGTGCCTCATCTGTATAATGTTCAGTGAAATTTATGATGTGTACAGCCACGTAATGACTTGGCATCAACATACCTAGCATTATTGCACGAGACTCTATTGTGCACTTCAAATGTTTTCAAATCTCATTTTATATTTTGGTTTCTTAAGTGCTAAAAGAAAAAGAAAAAACCAAAGTCTTTTATTTTGTTGTACAAACCCTAGAAGGTGTCGTTATGGGTAATTTGGAGGCTGTAATAGTGATTTTCTATTTCTGATTTTTACAGAGCAGTAAAAGATTACGAAATGTTTTTCTCTTTTGTAAAAAGAGATGAGCAACAATAAAGAGTTTGATGGTTCTTTTTTTACAGTCATGTAACTATTTGTTTAAGATAACAAAAGTTTTACAAGTGTTTTATATGCTATAAACAAGCGATTCGTTGTTCATATGGATTTCAGTTTTCTCATTTATAACTATTTTTTAAATGTTGTACAAAATCCATGTTTCTATTTAGAAACCCTAACTAATATGGTTACCTTATTTTTGAAGGTATATTTGGAAGGTTGTTTTTCGAACAGTTTTGATTTTTAAAAAAATAGTTTATTTCAGTTTTTAAATTGATTTGACATCTTTGGACATTTATACATATCATGGCTGTGACATTTAAAAAAATGTGGAAAAAGGTAGGGAAAACTGTGCGTTACTTGTTGTGATCAGTGAAAAAGATTGAAAGGGTTTTTCATTGCATATTGTGAAAACTCTATTTTTAGAAGTTTAGTGTGAATTTGATTTTGGAAATCAAGGGTAGAAAGGATTATTGTATTTCATACAAATAATGGAGTATACAGAGTATGTGATTTCTCTACACTTTATGGTAGTATATTTGTAAAAGGAAATTGTTTTCAGTTGTACTCTTATAATCTCAAAGTTGCACAAGTATATTTCTGCAATTATGTTGTGGTAGGTGTAGCTTGCAAACAGTGTACAGAGTTGGTACTCATTGTCATAATAAAAAGGATTTTTACGAGTGGTTTTTCTACCCCAAGAGGGTTTTCCACTCATGAAATCTTTGTGTCTTGTGTCAAAATTTTTCCATTAGTTTCATGCTCTGATATGTTGGATTATTTCATTTATTTTTGCATTGTGCTAATTCATACAATTGTAGTTTTATATCTACAAGTTCCATGTTACTGTGTCATTTATAAAATTAAATGTTATTTACTTCATTTCTAAAATTTCAACTTTGTTGATTTAAAGGTACTGTTTTCAGTTCATTAGTTTGATCATATCAATATATATACTTAAGAGAAACTATTTTGTTATATTTGGTTTACTTTCAACAAGGTTCTCTGTCAAAACTTTTTGTATGAGTTAAGTTCTTAGACTCTAATTCACCCCCCCTCTTAGAGTCAATTCACTTCCAACAGTAATCACCTTTCAATTCATTATTCTATGCTCACGATTCAATTGATCAAAACTGTAAATGAACTTATAAATCCTCTCGAATCTCTCGCGTCCCCTTCTCATGACAGATTTCAAAGAAAACAAAACTTGCTGAAAGAATGCAAAAAGACTTATCTCAACATTCTATACATCCTATAGAGGAAGGAGAAACATCTCACCAAAAATAGACTTAATGATTTTCCTTCTTAAAACCTGCTCATGAAGTGGTAGCTGAGAACACAAAATCGATGCGGAGGTGTAGATTTGGTCGCCTTATAAGCTCCGTCTTTATTGACTGACTCCAGAGATTTCTTTAAATTCTTTCTTTCTCAGTCCTATCATCATGATGCCGGAAACATATTCCCGCCACAAAATTCTTGACAACAACCGAAAAATGCAATTTAACAGTGATCTGTAATTAAGGCTAAATAAAATTGTGCTTAATTTTAATTATAGATTTTTCCCAATCACAAACAAAATTACGTGGTTATGTTTTTTAACCGTTGAAATTACAAAAGCTAAGCTCACTTAATCCTTTGCACAACTTAATAATGTTAAACAATAACTTAAAGAAGAAATTGAAAATCAAACGAATAAAAGAGAATTAGTAGATAGAAGAGAGATCACAAGCTTGATAACGGAGTTCACTCAATATGAGCTACGTCTTTGGGTCCGCTTCTCAATGTAGGACTTCTTTATTGATGATGCCAAGCATAAACCACCTTATTACATCATCCAAGATTCAAACTTGCAACATCTCTCACTATCTCCTCACATACCTAAAGACACTCGCGTACTCTTCTTCACGGGCTAGGCTTCAATTTCCTCTTAACCCAATTGCACTGGAGAGTATTACAATTTAACAAATGCCTTTGTGCTTACAAAAATCATGAAGACTCTTGTTCTCCAATTTATTTTCAAGAGAAATTCTAAATTCTTCTCAAAATGAAAAATTGATTGCCTTTACAAGACAAAATCTCCCCTATTTTATACACTTTCATATTCTAATTAAGGGGTTAAACAATAATATTTTCAAATCTCCAAATAAAACCCTTAATATTTTAAATATCGTGCTTATACAAATTACAAAGGGCTCCCCTTATTTCTAACCCCCTAAATTATCGTTTACAGAACGACCTTAAAATGAATCTTAAATAAAGATATAAATAATAGGGGGCTCAGGCTAAACATGAGCCCTTCTTTCACAGCCCAACATTGCTTATATGAGAAACTATTATGGTATCATTTCCATTTTGAAAATATCACCTGGTGCATTGGTTGGGAGTGTTCCACGGAAATGGGAGGTTGAGGGTTCAAACCACCTGATCCCCTTTTTATTGGATCACCAACCGATTTAGCCAACAAAACAAACACACCCCATAATTGAAGCCGAAAGAGGCACTTAGCTTGGTGGTAGAGCTTGAGAATAGGAAATGAGTGGTTGCAGGTTCGAATTATCAAAGCAATTTTTTTGGATGAACATTCCATGAATCTCATCTTCTAGATCCTCCCGAATCAAACAGCGTGAGACAGTTTTTCAACGTGGGGTGCCCCCACATGGGATAGCCTATCGGCTAATTACCAATACCATTAATGTAAGTCAACTTCATTATAGGCTTGAAATAGTAAATAATTCATTACTACATGCGTATTATATAAAAAAATTAAGAAAATATAATACATAATAACAAATATAATTATAATATAAATTTAAAACTTGTTATTTATATTCGTTATATATTATAATATAACTAATTTTTAAAATTTTAAAATAATAGATTTTTGTTGATAATATATGTCACAATAAAGTGTATATGTATGTCTGTGCTATTTCCAAAGGTCTATATTGTGACATATATTTTTTACCCAATATTTTTTCAAATAGAAATATAAGTAGTATAGATATCCAAAATACATTTATATAAAAGATGTACAAAAATATTAGTAGTATAGACATCTAGAGTATAATATGTATTTTATATTTATACAATTTTAATATATTCTATGTAAATCTATAATTGAGAAAAAAAATGCTTGACATGTATATGATTCTCAAAATTATATCTACTAATTTTCATCCATACACTCTATTACCTATGCTTATTTGGCTTTATAGAAAAGTTGGAATATATGTTTTTGATTAAGACAAATGGGTTTTATAGGGATTCGAAACCCAAAGTTAGAGATCAATACAAAAAATAAACAGTCGCTAACCAGTCCAGAACCAACGACAAAACATCCACAAAAATAGGGGCCAAGTCCTCATAGAAAAAAAATAAAACATAAAAAAACCTAAAACCACTAAACTAGAGATTTCATCAACTCTGAATTCTTTTGGATCAGTCCCTTGTTGATTTCCTCGAGCTCATCCATGATAAACCTCGAGGTACCCTTCCATACCCCGTAAGTTCAGGTACTATATTTTCTTCTTTTGTTTGGTGTTAGAGATTGGGATACTAGTAGTGGATTATTCTCTTTGGTCCGCAATAATCACTGATGCTCTGCAAAAAGGATTAGAAAATCTGTTTGATGGCAACACACACAAGAGCACAAGAAACAAATGTTAGTGTTAGCAACAAAAGATTATCCTAAACAGGCATATCAAGAGAGATATTAAGCATGAAATAGAAAGCATATAAACATAGAATGAAATAGCTAATCAAGATGCTCATAGTTGCTCCTCCCTTGTTCCTCTCCTCTCCAAGTCCCAAATGAGTGTAGCTCTCAGCTTTTAGCACTAGCCATGGATGCCATATGGAGATTCAAGATGGTTGAATATGATAAGCAAATGCTATGCAAGTGTAGATAGTGATGCTATGAGAAAGCTCTATGCTAATGCCAGTATAACAACAATACTCTAAAATGCTTCTTTTTTGCTTGAGGAGAAGGGTTCTATTTATAGAAGAAATGGGGAAATGAAGGGTTAAGATTGAATGGTTTAATCAAGGGTTAGGATTGAAAGTTGGGGATCCATGTGCACAATTGGCACCAATAAAATGGTGACAAGTGTCAACATAGGATTGGGTTGAGAGAAGAGGTTGGAGGCATTAAAGGCCTGAGAAGACCTCATGGTTATCTAGAAGGTAAGGGTCAAGTCTAAAGTAGGATTACCCACTGGATTAGGAGTTAATCCAAGGATAAAGCTTTGTGCAAATGATTAAGAGATAATCATGGTCAAAGCATTAAAGGCTTGATGAGACCTTTGGGTTGGGTAGAGGTTGAGTCAAAACAAATGTTTTAACCATGTGGGAGGGTTGAATTAACCATTAATGGTTATTGGAGACTTTGGGGATTAAGTGGTTGAAGGTTGAAAGCTTTCAATGGTTATCCAAGACTTTGAGGGTTAATTTGTTGAACACACAAAGCATTAATTGCTTTTCAAAGACTTTGGAGTCTTTGAGAAGTGACTCCAATTTGCTTAGGAATGTGACAATATTTAGGGGATGGATTAGGCTAATTAGGAAGGGTTTAGAAGAATCTAGAAGGGGTTTAGGCATACAAGTGGATTTTGTAGGAAAATGCAAGTGGGAGAAATTTTGGTATTTTCAATTAAAATAAAATCATTTATTTCAATTAAATGGTGTAATTTGCATTTGGATAAATATTCAAATAAATATTAATTTATTTAAATGAGAAAAATGAAGATAAAGCATTAAAATGCTTGAAGACTTTGAGGGAAACCATTAAAGGCTTGAAGACTTTAAGGAAAACCATTAAAGTCTTAAGAAAATTATAGAAGGAAGCCATCAAGTTTGAATACTTTAAGGGAAACCATTAAAGGTTTCAAGTGGGTGAGGATAAATAGGATTTTAAATAAATAATTTATTTAAAATAGTTGTGCAACTTGCTTTTGTAGGAAAATACAAGTGGGTGGAGGATAAAGGTGATTTAAATAAATTATTTATTTAAAATAATTGTGCAACTTGTATTTGTAGGAAAATGCAAGTGGGTGGAGGATAAAGGTGATTTTAAATAAATGATTTATTTATTTAAATGTGAGAGGTGGGATTTTGGGGGTTTTAAATAAATATTAATTTATTTAAATGTGAGAGAAGATTTAATTAAATAAATATGATTTATTTATTTAATTAATGGTCTGAATTTGGTTAAGTGAATTAAATCAAATAAATTGAATAATTTATTTAATTAATAGGAGAATAGGGTTAAGATGAATTAATTAAATATTAATTTAATTAATTATTAATTGATGGTTAAATAATCAAATAAATACTAAGTATTCATTTAATTAAGTGGACAGATTTATGTGACTACATTTGCCCCTCTTTGAGAGGGTGCAGTTTATCGCGTCGTTTCAAAGAAAGAAAAATAGGTGTGAAGAGACAAGAAAACAAAGCAAATCACTTTCAAAAACAAAGTACTCATCCAACATTTCTCAAAAACAACCAAACACATCAAAAACAAAGTACAAACAACAAAGAGTCAAATTTTATGACCATTCTTCACATCTTGCGAAAGAAGAAGCATCATTAGAATATTACCTTGAAAAGAAGACCATTAAGCTCAAAGGCTTTAATCAAAAGGAGGAAATTCTTCTATCTCAATAGATAAATATTTGTCTCACATAGAGTCTTTCTACATCGCATGCGTCTATACCTTCAAGGTAAAACAAACGAGTTTGATTCAGAATCATTGAACCGCAGAGCTTTTATGCAATATGGAGCTCTGAGTTATCACAAAAATCAAGGAGGAAAGATTAATCCCCACTTTTTCCCCAACATCTGCATCACCTACAACACAGCTCGAGAAGTGCCACCAACGCCTTGAAAGGGAAGAGATAGAGTTTGTCCCATTTGTAACACAAAGTTTTTATTGAAGTTGAAAACATTTTCATCCATCATCTCACTCATACATCATCACTTCATCATCAATCCGTCCCAACTCTCAAAACATTAAGAGGTTCTTGTTCCAAGTTCTCTTTTAGATATTGCTTGAAATAAAACACATCACATCACTTTTTAGATTGTTTCTACATCTAGGATAAGCTCATCCTAAGAGACACATCTACGCAGGTTAAAACTAGTTCATGAGTGAATCCTCTCATTACTAGGTAGTCAAAATCTGTAACACATCTCAGATTTCTCTTCACCTTATCACATCCAAACTCCTCAAAACAAACAAGCAATTCAAAGAAGGAATTTCGGTTACATCTACCTTAAAGTGCTAGAGATCCCCATACAACACAAATCACCAACCATCAATCTTTCATTTCATCACCAACTCATCATCATCTTCAATCAACTTCAACACAAACTTGCAAACAAAATGGCTCAAACCCGATCGCGATCAAGGCAACGAGAAATAGAAATTGAGGAAGAAGAGGAAAACCTCAATGAATTTCAAGAAGCACTTGGAGGAAATGTAAATGATGAAAACCCAAGTAGTCCCACTCCTTCAACAATCGAAAGGGTTCAGCATAACCCTCATTTTAACAGATTATTTGATGAAATATTAAGGAGCAATGCGGATGCTCACTTTTTAAGACTCGCTCAAGAAGGAGCCAAACTCCCCTCGGACTTTGATCTTGCCCAATTAAGACAAGCATCAGAAAGACAAAGTCGCCATGAGGAGGAAAGAGGTAGAAATCACATCAGATATAACATCCCTCGAGGTAACCCACCACCTCCTCCTCCAAATGAAATAGAGATGTTGCGGCAACAAGTCGAGAATCTCACCCAACAACTTCATAGTGGTGTTAAGACCAATCAATTCTCACTTAACGACATCTGTCCCTATCCGTTTGATAGGAATCTTTATATGCCACCCTTTCCACGCGGGTTCGAAACACCAAAATTTGAAAAATATAGAGGAAAGGGAGATCCCCGCAATCATGTCTGAGAATTTCATTCCGCTTGTCTCGAAGTTGCATATGAAGACACATACTTAATGCGCCTTTTTCCCCAAAGCTTGGGAGGAACAACCACATCATGGTTTTCCCGACTACCAGGTGGCATTAGAACATTTGAGGAACTCATCCAGAAGTTCCTATCACATTACTCTTATAATATTGAACGCGACATCACCATGGCTGATCTATGCAACACCAAACAAAAACCAGGTGAACTATTCTCAGTATTCCTGCAACGATGGCGCCAAATGTCTAGCAGACGTTCTCTTCAGTTACCTGAACGAGAACTAGTGGAAATTTTCATTTCCAACTTAAACGAAGAAATGGAATTTCACTTGGATGTCAAAGACACAGACTCTTTTAACGATATGATCACCAAGGGTTTAAAATGTGAAAGGGCACTCATCAAAAAAGGACTCATCAAAATCTTTAATGAACCCAAAGATGGTCCTCGCCCGCGCTTCAATAGCGATAAACCGAACTTCTGGAACAAGAATAAGAATATCGTCAACGATGGGGTTGTGGATGCTCGAACTATCCAAAATGCACAACCTGTGGTTCGGTTTGCAGGACAAAATCCTCCACCTCAAAATAACACAAATGTTCCTTCCAGTCAAGGTCGCATCATGTCTCATGATGAACCAAGACCTCGTCAGCAAAAACAAAAACGAACATACACTCCCTTAGGGGAACCCATTGAAACAGTGTTGCAACAACTCCTCTCTCAAAATTTGGTCACTCTACCTAAGCTATCGAACTATGAGCCTCAAGTCAAACCAGCATGGTGGAAAGATACTGAACACTGTGAGTTCCATCAAGGAAGAGGACACAAGACAAGTAATTGTCACCGATTGAAAGATCTCATTCAAGATCTTATTGATCGAGGAGAAATTGAGATTGAAGGACATGATCCAAAAACGACAAATAATGATCACCTGATGTTCAAGAATCCACTTCCATCACAAGATCAAAGGGGTCCTTCCACTTCCAGGCGAGGCACCGATACCACTGACTATATGCAGGCTGCGTATAACTACACTGTAAATCACCTATATGATGCCAGTGAACAAATTGCAACTATAACCTTCAAAAATCCCACCTCAAATTGCAATGTTGTTACACGTCGCGACAAAGTTACCATAAAGGCAGCTCCACAGGGCACCACCTCTGTCCCGAAGCAATACAATCTTGTGGAACAATTAGACAAAACCCCTGCACTTATATCCATTTTGGAGCTTTTGCGTCTGTCACCCTCTCATAAAACAATCTTGGATCACGCACTCCAAGAGGCGTCAGTCCCTACAAACCTAAACACGGACCAATTTCAAGCCATGGTTGGAACTCTAAAGTCATCACCTTGTCTCACTTTTTCCGAAAGTGACAACTCTTCGTTCCAACAACCTCATAACGCCTCACTCCACATTGAAGGCTTTGTCAACCAACACAGGATCAAGCGAGTCTTGATAGATAATGGAGCAGGCCTAAACATCTGTACACTACAGTTGGTCACAGCATTGGGATATGCAATAGAATCAGTGGATCCTCACAAGAAGATCACCATCAAGGCCTATGATGATGCAGAGCGTTCATCCAAAGGAGCTGTGGTACTACCAATCTGAGTGGGCCCTGTGGTAAAGCATATCATTTGTCAGGTTCTGGACCTTCCTCTGCCATATAATCTATTATTAGGGAGACCTTGGATACATGCCATGCAAGCCGTTCCATCTACCTACCATCAATGTATCAAGTTCCCACATAATGGTGCAGAGATCACAATCCTGGGCGATGCAAATCCCTTTGCATTTTGCCATAATATCAGCCATCAACCAGAAATTACTGTTCCTAATAATAGGGAAGCCATTTCCTCTACATCATATGTAAGTCCCACCTCTCTTGCCAGTTCAAACACTCCTATACCCAAGCAAGAAAAGCTTAAGATGAAAGTCACAGAGGAAGGTCCTGGAGAATACAACTTGAGTCAGCTCTTTTGTGTGGGACAAATGCCTACTTCTCCTAGAACACATGGTAAACCACAGCAGTTACTCCAAGAACCACTAATCATGCTTGCATGTGCCTTGACACCTTTCATCCTTGGAAAGAGTCAAGAGGAAGAAACACAAGATGAGGACCTAGCGGAATGGATCTATAAAGATCCCATCACCACTGATCAACCGCGAGTTACACTTCCTATGGAACAATATGGCAAAGGCCTCCTCATTATGCAAAGAATGGGATATGATGGTCAGAGTGCTTTGGGATACTGCAAACAAGGACGACATGAACTACTGCTGCCAGAGTTCAAGCCCAAAGGTAATACAGGCCTAGGCTTTGAAAAAGAGATCCTTCCTAAACTCAGATTTAAAGGAAAACCTAGCAAACCATTTTACCCACCTACTGTAAAGAGGACACCTTTCATAATCAAAGCACCATCAAGCCATATCCCCACTGCCCCATCGAGGCTCACAAACCCACCGCAACCATCATCAGTGCCAAAAATCCCACCAATCAAACTAGTAATCCCATCCACAGCAGTCATCACATCAATAAAACCATTCATAGCAGCAACTATATTGGAACCCGTAGCAGCATCTATGGCACCAGCCATTCCAACAGAAGCCACTAAATCAACACTGCCGATACTTCTAGTGACAAATCCTTTAATCCCCATCACAGTTCCTGCAGCACCGATTACTACAAAGATACATAAACCAATCACACCTGTCGTGTTCAACTCCAGCGACATCCCAGTATGGTATAGCAATTGGATGCTGGAAAGTGATTCAGAGACCGACTCACATGAGTGGGAATTTGATTCTATGCAACTTAACACTTCAGATGAGGAAGACACATCACCACCTCCGCCACGCAAAGACATCCCTGTTTACGGAGAAGCACAGATAAAGACCACTTGGGTACCTGAGCTGGAAACATCTTCCACAGACCCTACGTCTCATCCTACGTCTGATTCTGACAGGGAGAGTACCATCAACGACCTTCACCACACTGTCTTAACCCTCACTGATACATCTCCCGCACTTAACCAAATCGATGACGTAATGCCCATTGTCCACCCTGAACTCATCGAATGGAACCAACCAAATCCCCCATGTCTTGACCTCTTCCAGAAAGATGAGGCTATCATTGACTTTTTGGAATTAAGGGATAATCTACCAAGCGGGGATCACAAAGCTGGATTCGCCATTCAACTTAATAGCACAGCATACTTCGGGGCGGATGCCAAACCCTTCAGCTGCAAAAATATAACAATAAAACATGGATCTTCCAGTGAAAACCACACTGTGGCACTGTTTGATCCAACAAAAGTAAAAAGAAAGAGCGTATCCAACGGTGAAAACCTCTCTGAGGCACTTGAGGATGAAGGGTTTGACATTCTCCCTGCTAGTACACAACAGGAACGATCGACGATTCTCATTGAGGAGACTAAAGAATACAATGTGGGGACTCCTGAAAACCCTCATATCATACATCTGGCATCTCTTCTCACTCCAGAGGAATAGCCTCAATTTATAGAGTTCTTCCAACAGCGTCAGATCAACTTTGCATGGTCATATGCAGACATGCCTGGGCTTGATCCTGATTTAGTCATGCATCATCTCACAGTAGCAAAAGGAGCCAAACCTGTCAAGTAGAAGCTTCGTAAGATGCATCCTCAGATTGCCGTGCTAGTCAAAATAGAACTCAAGAAACTCCTGGATGTTGGTTTCATTAGACCAATTGATTATGCAGAATGGATCTCCAACATTGTACCAGTTGGCAAACCAAAAGGGGGCATCTGCATTTGTACAAACTTCAGAGATCTGAATAAGGCATGTCCTAAGGATGACTTCCCTCTACCAAATATCAACATCATAGTAGATTTGACAGTAGGACATGCCATGCTTTCACTCATGGATGGCTTTTCAGGATACAATCAAATAAAGATCGCACCAGAGGACCAACATAAGACAGCCTTCACATGTCCATGGGGCACATACTGCTGGAATGTAATGCCTTTTGGTCTAAAGAATGCAGGAGCGACCTATCAAAGAGCAATGACCACCATCTTCCATGACATGATGCATACTATAATGGAAGATTATGTGGATGATTTACTAGCAAAATCACTTACTAGAGAAGGACATCTTCACATCTTAGATAAAATCTTTGATAGACTGGAACAATACCATGTTCGACTCAACCCAAAGAAATGTGTCTTCGGAGTGACCTCCGGGAAGCTTCTAGGATACATTGTCTCAAGCAAAGGCATTGAGGTCGATCCAGCAAAGGTTAAAGCAATCATGGACATGCCACCTCCAAAGAATATCAGTCAGCTAAGAACACTACAAGGACGGCTTCAATCTATCCGCAGATTCATTGCACAATTGGCTGATAAGTGTCACCCATTCACACACCTGCTACACAAGAATATCCGCTTTCAGTGGGATGACAGATGCCAGCAAGCATTTCAGGCGCTTAAAGACTATCTCATGAATCCACCATTGCTGATGCCACCAGATCCAAGTAGACCATTATTGCTCTATATCTCAGCAACAAGTACAGCATTGGGTGTACTACTGGCACAACATAATGCAGAAGGAAAAGAGTGTGCTATTTACTACATCTCTCGCACACTGGTGGGCTATGAACTCAATTACACACCTATTGAGCGAGCTTGCCTAGCAGTAATCTTGGCAGCCACTAAACTGAGGCACTATCTGTTAACACACAAGGTGCAACTCATTGCAAAGATTGATCCACTCAAGTATTTACTTAGCAAAGCAGCATTGACAGGTCGCTTAGCCAAATGGGTGATGATTCTAAGTGAATTTGATATTGAGTATGTGGACCGTAAAGCTATCAAAGGTCAGGTTATTGCAGATCAGTTGGCCGATGCACCACTCATAGGCGATCATCCCCTCATTTCCAATTTTCCAGATGAAGAGATATTCATGATTACAGAAGCACAGTCATGGAAATTATACTTTGATGGTTCATACACTAGGCACGGCTCGGGGGCAGGCATTTTGTTTATCACACCTCAAGGTGATAGCATCCCGAAGTCTTACAGGCTCACATTTCCATGCACAAACAACATAGCAGAGTATGAAGCCTTGATCACAGGACTGAGGCTCGCCATACAATGGAAATTACAAGAACTACAAGTATATGGCGACTCCCAACTGGTCATTCGACAAGCAACAGATGAGTATCAGACCAAGGATGATAAACTCATGCCATACAAACAAATGGTGGACAGTCTAAAGACATCATTCACTACTATCACTTTTGAGCAGATACCAAGAGATCAGAATCGAGCTGCTGACGCTATGGCTACCATCGCATCTCTACTAGATCTTCCACATAATTCAACACGCTACGAGTTCTTGGTAGAACAACTTTGGATCCCCGCTTATGATATCCCCGAATCTGAAATGATATGTCGCCTTGTTGGTTCTGAATCCCCATGGTATGGTGAGTTCTACACCTATCTCCGCGATCACACCCTTCCTCCCAACCAATCAAATAACCAACATAAAACCTTCATTCGCCAAACTACTCGATATACCATTATTGCCGAAACCCTATACCGACGCGGTCTTGATGGTACTCTCCTTCGATGTCTGGAACATGGTGAGATAACAAAGGCTTTGGAAGAGGTACATGAAGGAATTTGTGGGACTCATTCAAGTGGTCCGTCACTCGCCAAGAAACTCTTGCGAGCTGGATATTATTGGCCATCTATGGAAAAGGATTCCTACTACTTTGTCAGGAAGTGCAAGAAATTTCAAGTTCATGGCGACCTGATACATGCACCAGCACAAGAACTGCAACCAATCACAACACCATGGCCTTTTTGTCAATGGGGCCTTGACCTTGTGGGTAAAATCCATCCATCTTCATCCAACGGCCATGAATTTATTATTACTGCCACTGAATATTTCACCAAGTGGATCGAAGCTGTTCCACTTACCCAAGTCACCGGCAAGCAGATCGCCTCATTCATCCTCAACTACATCATCTGCCGGTATGGTGTGCCCATGTCCATCATCACAGATAACGGTCTTCCTTTCAAAAATTAGGATGTCCGTGAGCTTTGTGAGAAATTTCATATCCAACACCACTTTTCCACTCCCTATTACCCACAAGGCAATGGTCAAGCTGAAGCATCCAATAAAAACATATTGAGAATCCTAAAGAAGACAGTCAATGATGCCGGTCATGATTGGCATGTTCAATTGAATCCAGCATTATGGGCATATCGAACTAGCATTTGAACCCCTACAGGTGCAACTCCTTATTCATTGGTCTATGGTGTAGAAGCTATCTTACCTATTGAGGTTGAGATACCATCATTACGAGTTTCCTTGCATAATCTCATCGATGATGAAGCATACAGAGTCTCACGTCTTCAGGACTTAGAGTTACTTGATGAGAAGCGACAAGCTGCATACAATCACCTCAAAGCCTATCAGCAGCGCATGAGTAGAAGCTACAATCACCGAGTTAGATCTCGTACATTTGAGGTAGGTGATCTTGTTCTTCGAGAGAATCCTCGCAACCAACCAAACAGAGAACATCAAGGCAAGTTTGAATCAAATTGGCTCGGCCCATATGTTGTCACTGCTATATTCGGGTCCGGGGCATATCAGTTGGCTACATCAGACGGAGAACCGCTCGCAGATCCAATCAATAGCATGCACCTCAAACGGTTTTATACCTAAGGTGTACAAGGCATCAGGCTCCCCTGCATATCAGAAAATACCAAAAACATTCAGAAAAATGTTCTAAAGAAAATACCAAAAACATTCAGAAAAATGTCCTGAAGAAAATACAAAAACATTCAAAAAAAGTAAAGAAAACTCATGCATCCAAACGGTGAACAACCACTCCGGTGGCACCTTGGGTAAGTACGGTGGTGAAAACCTGGCAAACAGGCGCCACTCGTAAAGGCTATGGCTTCATTGTCTTTCATACTTGTTGCGATCACATCTACTTCATACATACATCCATCCATCCAAAAAACATGGCTTGTTATTCCTCTGCAATTATGATAGTACTCCATACATCCTACATCCCACTTTTTCATAAATCATGTCCAACTTGGGGGCAATGCCCTTACAATCTAGATGATGGAAGTGGATTCTACATTACTGGTGATTCATTGGCAAAAACATTCAAAAATGTCTCACAAAATACAAAAACATTAAAAAAATGTCTCGCAAAATACAAAAACATTCAAAAATGTCTCGCAAAATATCAAAAACATTCAAAAATGACTCACAAAATCCACAAACATTAAAAAACTATTACACAAAATCCAAAAACATCGGAAAAACCATCGAAAATCACCCAAAAACATGACAACACCTTTTACATATTCATCCGATCAGATACAAAACAAACATTGACAAAATACTCACACAAATGACCACTTATCACTCGACCAACACAATCAACATCAACAATCCAAACTGTCTTAAACAAGGATGCATCCTTCCTTATCAAAACAAAGACAAGATGACATTTTCTTTGACAAGAAAATTATGTTAAGCTATCAAATACTTGGTTGATTTGTGAGTACAATCGTTTGTTTATCTGTATTAGGATCTTTCAGCATTGTTTTGTATCGTTTGCACATTACTTCCAATGAAGTACTGGGGCATGTACTAATGGTGTCTACGTGGGAAGTTCACTAAGCTATGTGATCATAGACAAAAATGCAGTCATAGATCACTACGGCTTGCTGACTACAGCGTATACCTCGACCATATGAGCATGAACCATTACCAAGGATCCATATTCTTTATTCTTTATGCATATATACTATTTGGTTGCAGGTACAAAGCTTTTTCTTTGGTTCCTCCTACCTCATCCAAACTGGATAAAGGTTTTATCTCTTATTACGGTATGCACTTGTCTCAGGATATGATCAGCCTAAGATCAAGGAGGACGATCCAAGTCATGCATGAAAGGAGATAATCCTTGCCTGTTCCGCAAGCAATACTCAGGTCAACTTGATCCATTATATCAAGTTGCTTGTATTAACTTGCTATATCAAAATCCATGTAAGAAATACTCTGGTCATCTTGAATCTTTATGTCAAGTTGCTTGTATTTTCTTACAACATTTTAAAGCTCAATGATGAAAAATAAAGCACCATGGATCGTCATTCCATCTCATCTGTATATATTGCATTTCATTGCATTCCATCCATCCATACATTCATAATAGCTGCATATCATGCATACGTAGTCATAATAATGCATACTCTATTTTACTCATCTTCTTCCATAGGACTCGATCCTAGTCCTCCATATCTTCTATCTAACATCAAATCACCCCTCACCCTCCCTATCTTGATCATCAACATCATCCTAATCCCTTCATCGCTTCCCATCCTCATTCATCCACAAAATTAAGCCAGTTACTCTATCTACACAGATACATCGACTCCCACACACCTAGACTATCAACAGATAATCTGATCAAGTATCTTCGGGTCTCAACAGGTAATCGATTATGGTAATCCTAGACTACATCAGGCATTTATCACAATGACCTAGTCTCAACGGGGCTCCCATGATTCCCCACAACCATCCATCACACGCACATACTATCAATTGATCAACCAATCAAACACAATCCAACGGATAATTACATCAATTGTCTACATCTCAACGAGTATTTTGCTTCATATACCTTGACTTCATCGGACAATTACATCAATTGTCTAAGTCACCATCAGGTCACTTTGATTCACTTACTCAGACTTTATCATGTCCAAGCGACCAATTGACATCAACTGTCACGCTTTGACTTGACCGGGGCAATTCAACCGATTGCACCAGATTGTCCAACCAATTTTGATCAATTGTATAGCATCAATCAAAACCCCACACTAAATCTGCTATGTATCTCTTGCATGACCTCAAGGTACTCGTTGGCTTATTGTTTCTTCATATTCACTCCATTTTCTCCCATTCTTTCATCATTAGTTCTAATTTCTTCTATTCTACCTCCCCTCCACTTTTCATTCTTTTTCGAGAGATCGCCCGATTTTTTTTTTTAAAAAAAAAAAAAAAACATTCGGCCCATCTCTCGAGGGGGCATACCACCCATTAAATTTACATTTTATGGGGCATTTCTTCACACCTATTTTTCTTTCTTTAAAACGACGCGATAAACTGCACCGTCTCAAAGAGGGGCAAATGTAGTCACATAAATCTGTCCACTTAATTAAATGAATACTTAGTATTTATTTGATTATTTAACCATCAATTAATAATTAATTAAATTAATATTTAATTAATTCATCTTAACCCTATTCTCCTATTAATTAAATAAATTATTCAATTTATTTGATTTAATTCACTTAACCAAATTTAGACCATTAATTAAATAAATAAATCATATTTATTTAATTAAATCTTCTCTCACATTTAAATAAATTAATATTTATTTAAAACCCCCAAAATCCCACCTCTCACATTTAAATAAATAAATCATTTATTTAAAATCACCTTTATCCTCCACCCACTTGCATTTTCCTACAAATACAAGTTGCACAATTATTTTAAATAAATAATTTATTTAAATCACCTTTATCCTCCACCCACTTGTATTTTCCTACAAAAGCAAGTTGCACAACTATTTTAAATAAATTATTTATTTAAAATCCTATTTATCCTCACCCACTTGAAACCTTTAATGGTTTCCCTTAAAGTATTCAAACTTGATGGCTTTAAAGTCTTCAAACTTGATGGCTTCCTTCTATAATCTTCTTAAGACTTTAATGGTTTTCCTTAAAGTCTTCAAGCCTTTAATGGTTTCCCTCAAAGTCTTCAAGCATTTTAATGCTTTATCTTCATTTTTCTCATTTAAATAAATTAATATTTATTTGAATATTTATCCAAATGCAAATTACACCATTTAATTGAAATAAATGATTTTATTTTAATTGAAAATACCAAAATTTCTCCCACTTGCATTTTCCTACAAAATCCACTTGTATGCCTAAACCCCTTCTCTTCCCTTTCAAGGTGTTGGTGGCACTTCTCGAGCTGTGTTGTAGGTGATGCAGATGTTGGGGAAAAAGTGGGGATTAATCTTTCCTCCTTGATTTTTGTGATAACTCAGAGCTCTATATTGCATAAAAGCTCTGCGGTTCAATGATTCTAAATCAAACTCGTTTGTTTTACCTTGAAGGTATAGACGCATGCGATGTAGAAAGACTCTATGTGAGACAAAGATTTGTCTATTGAGATAGAAGAATTTCCTCCTTTTGATTAAAGCCTTTGAGCTTAATGGTCTTCTTTTCAAGGTAATATTCTAATGACGCTTCTTCTTTCGCAAGATGTGAAGAATGGTCATAAAATTTGACTCTTTGTTGTTTGTACTTTGTTTTTGATGTGTTTGGTTGTTTTTGAGAAATGTTGGATGAGTACTTTGTTTTTATGTACATTTCTCAAAAACAACCAAACACATCAAAAACAAAGTACAAACAACAAAGAGTCAAATTTTATGACCATTCTTCACATCTTGCGAAAGAAGAAGCGTCATTAGAATATTACCTTGAAAAGAAGACCATTAAGCTCAAAGGCTTTAATCAAAAGGAGGAAATTCTTCTATCTCAATAGACAAATCTTTGTCTCACATAGAGTCTTTCTACATCGCATGCGTCTATACCTTCAAGGTAAAACAAACGAGTTTGATTCAGAATCATTGAACCGCAGAGCTTTTATGCAATATAGAGCTCTGAGTTATCACAAAAATCAAGGAGGAAAGATTAATCCCCACTTTTTCCCCAACATCTGCATCACCTACAACACAGCTCGAGAAGTGCCACCAACGCCTTGAAAGGGAAGAGAAGGGGTTTAGGCATACAAGTGGATTTTGTAGGAAAATGCAAGTGGGAGAAATTTTGGTATTTTCAATTAAAATAAAATCATTTATTTCAATTAAATGGTGTAATTTGCATTTGGATAAATATTCAAATAAATATTAATTTATTTAAATGAGAAAAATGAAGATAAAGCATTAAAATGCTTGAAGACTTTGAGGGAAACCATTAAAGGCTTGAAGACTTTAAGGAAAACCATTAAAGTCTTAAGAAGATTATAGAAGGAAGCCATCAAGTTTGAAGACTTTAAAGCCATCAAGTTTGAATACTTTAAGGGAAACCATTAAAGGTTTCAAGTGGGTGAGGATAAATAGGATTTTAAATAAATAATTTATTTAAAATAGTTGTGCAACTTGCTTTTGTAGGAAAATACAAGTGGGTGGAGGATAAAGGTGATTTAAATAAATTATTTATTTAAAATAATTGTGCAACTTGTATTTGTAGGAAAATGCAAGTGGGTGGAGGATAAAGGTGATTTTAAATAAATGATTTATTTATTTAAATGTGAGAGGTGGGATTTTGGGGGTTTTAAATAAATATTAATTTATTTAAATGTGAGAGAAGATTTAATTAAATAAATATGATTTATTTATTTAATTAATGGTCTGAATTTGGTTAAGTGAATTAAATCAAATAAATTGAATAATTTATTTAATTAATAGGAGAATAGGGTTAAGATGAATTAATTAAATATTAATTTAATTAATTATTAATTGATGGTTAAATAATCAAATAAATACTAAGTATTCATTTAATTAAGTGGACAAATTTATGTGACTACAATCACATTGACCTTTTTAAGACCCTGAGTGTTGTTAATCATGGCTTCCCTGCTAATGTTGACCAGATTCTTCAGGTTCCCCTTAATCTTCCATGCTTGATTCCAACTGACCAATCCTAGATTCATGATCCATTTTCATAATATTAACATCTGTAGTGATTTTTTGAGTCATTTGAATAAGTTCGTCAGTTTTACTTGGCATGGGCATCTGAGTAAAAGTATCGATGATTCCCTTAATTCCTTCCTTCAAATTTTTTATCTCTGTACTGACCCAAAGTAAACAATTTTCATGACTTTTGATAGAGCTATTAAGGAGAATATAAAAATCAGGGTCTTTTTGAGTATCCCCCTTCTCCCCCTATTCTAGGTTAAGAGGAATGTCTAGTTTAATTTCCTTCTCCTTTACCTTGGCGTCCCTAGTTTTTCCTAATTTGAATTTTTTCATATTTGGTGGGCTAGAACCTGGTACATTGGGGATAGGGGTTTATACTTACTAACAGCCCAACTGGGGTATTTGTTTCTCCTACTACTATTAGTGCTAGGTGTAATATTTTGGTGGGGGCCCTCCTCCTGAGAAGGACAGTATTCCAGATCATCCGAGACATTGAGGTCCCACCAATCCATGGCCATACAAGACTTTTTTTCCTCCATTTTCATATCAGACACATATTGTACATGAGGATTGGTTAGAGAATTGTGGGTTTTGACAACCGGAGAGGGTTTTACCTCATGATCCTTAGCATATTCCATGATGAGCATGATTAACCCCTCATGCAAAAAAGAGTTGTCATAGTTCTTGGCATGATTTTCCAGACTATTTTCAAGAGAGGATAATAGATAGAAAGGTAAGGATATACTTTTATTATGCCTAAATTGATTCAATATAATAAAGTGGTAAGAGAAGATACTGGCATAGTGACCATCAAGAGTGATGTACCTCATGATAACTTCAGCCATCTCTACCCAAAGTGAATGCAGGTCTTTCCTGTTATATTTGTCGTCCTTCATCTTTGGCACTCTTTTCCTCTCGCTTTCTTTGTCAAAGAAGGTTGAAATGGCATCTTCCATTGCCTTCCTCTCTGTGAAAATTATTGCCTTCCATCTATAGTCAAGTTATCTCTACAACGAAGGTTTCATCAACTCTAAACTCCACTCCAAAGGCCGTGAGGATACCTTTCTCCCATTCGTTCACAAAATTCTCTATCACTTTTGTGTCATTTCCATTAAGACTCTCAAGATATGGCCAAGGCCCCATTAGAAATCTCAGTCTGTAGCTCTTTGTTCTTTTCCCATTTCTCGTAGGAAGTTGGCTCCATTATGTTCTTGTCACCTCCCACAAGAAGTTCGCCTCTACAAGATTCGTTGATAGTACCAAACCCAAACTAGTCGATGAAAAACCAGAAATAGAAGAAAGCTCTAGAAAACCTGGTTTTGAATTTTGAACTCAACTCCCATGAAAGATCATTATTCATTTGGCAGTCTATCATCATTAATGCAATAAGAGTGGCTGAAACATTTGATGTCCTTTCTAGTAAGTTCACACAATTATATCAAGAAAGTTTCCTTTCCCGTCCACCAATTTATGTCCACATAATCCACACCAATATTCTCCATGTGGTCCACTAGCATATTACCTTCCCGATAAACATGGGAAATTTTGAAATCATCCAATTTCTCAATCATGATATGGCATTCTTGGATTAAATGCCTGATAGTCCAACTGGGCTTGGTGTGATTACTCACACATTTGATGATGTTTAAAGAATCACTCTCAAGGCAGACCTTTTTGAACCCTTCTCTAATAGACATGTGTAACCTAATGTAAGTAGCATTAGCCTCGGCATAGTGGTTTGTTTGGGTGCCTAGTGTGAGTGCCACCACCAAGACAAGCCTACCATTATGGTTACGAGCAACTCCCCCATATGTAGTCGGCCCATGATTACCTTTAGCTACCCTATCAAAATTGATTTTGATCCACCCACTTGGGGCATGGACACAAAGTTGTAATATATATTTCTCAATTGAGAAACTTGAAATTATTTTCTCCACGTCTTGATGGACAAAGTTTATTATGGCAAGAAATTTAAATTTTATATTTATGTTTATAATTATTAACTTATTAAATTTTTAGATTAGTTGAATAGGCATGGGTCTTTGGATCCTTCCTCCTCTTCCCCATCTCCTTAATCTAGGTGTTTTGAATTCGTCTAAAATCATTAGCTTTCTAGGATAGGGCTTTGAAATTTTGTTTGAATCTCAAATCTGTTTCTCCAAACTGTTCTAATGGTATTTTGGCTCCTCTTGTTCTAGTTAGTGTTTGTTTGTGAAGCCCAATTGATCTTTCTACCTCTAGTTCCATCTTTAGACTTTTTTTGAACTTTTGTAAATGTATTAATATTTTTATATATTTAATATAAATATCTCAACCATAACCCTTTATTGATATTTTTTTGTAAATAAAATAAAATTAATACTGTAATTTCTCTGCTGAATTAAAATTTATAGTGGAATAGGCACACTGTTTTATTTTAAAATATTTTCCTACTTCTATACAGACACATTTATGTGTGCTTTTTGCATAAGGAAACTCATGTTGAAAGAGAAGGTGAAAACAAGGGTGAGAAAATGGCCGACAATGAAAATGAATGACCAAGAATCTTTTGCTTGTCTTGCCTCCGTTATTGAATAACTTGAGCCATCAATCCACCAAGAATGTTACCTTGAGATGCAAGTCTAGAAAATATTTAATTATTTTTTTACATAATGTGCAAAATCGGCTGAAATACATTGCGTTCCCAGATTCATTCAAGCATAAATATTGACGATTTATATACGGCTATTTATCACAAAAGGTTCATACAAATAATAGAATCCATTTCATTAATATTAGCTGGATGATAGAATAACCTCTTATGATTGAGTCCACCTGTCATGATGCATGCTATTTGTTTCCTTGGTTGTTGTTTTTATTATATTATGTGTTAAGTTTCTATAGTTCAGAAGGTGTGGTTGTGGAAGTTGCTTAAGTGCAGCCCGTGTTGGATGTTCAACATTATCATGTTTTCTATTTTGTAAATAGAATATTTCCTAGAGTTGTGAGGTTAACACAAAGAGCAGTTTTATGTGTGAGATAGTCTAAGTTGTGTGAAAGAAGTATCCTTTCTTTTTCTTCATGTAAGGAAAGTTCTAGTTTGCATTATGCAAGGAAAGTTTCTCTTAGGTTGTGTTGCATGAGGAAAGTTTCACTTCTCTTGTATAGTTGATGTTTTCATCAAGAAGGCTATATATGTAAATTGTTGTAGCAACTAGTATTGTATTTGAAAGGAAAGTTTTCTCTAGAAGCTAAATAGAAGATTCATTATTTCTAAGTTTTTCCCCATATTGGGGTTTCTTGGGTATATTGACGTTATCTGTCTTCATGTGTTTGGCTTCATTTGAATTTTCTTCCACTATTCATTTTGTTAATCAACCCAGTGTATTAGTTGTTATAAATCAGATTGACTTAAATCATTCTTTCTATGAATTTATTGAGCAATTAATCTGTTGCTAGGCTATATAAATTAAGATTGTACTTCTTACAAATTACAGAAGGGCATCCGAGAAAATGAAATACCTCCAAAATTTATGTATTACAATGATTTAATATTAATAGTATTCGATGTAAGCATGACCCATATCATGGCAGTGTGCCAATTAAACTATTGAGCAACTAAATATGTTGTTGGGTTATAGAAATAAACATGGTATCAAAGCTATAAACTCAAAATACAAAGCCAAGTTTTGTTTCATAGATCTCTTCAGGTTTCAATTTCAATTTCTTCAAGGGTCTTATTTTGTAATGGCAACTTGTGTTTGGTATGAGGACAAGCTTGAGGCTACGTCTAATATAAGAACCAATATAAAATAAAATTATATTAATATGACAATATAATAATAATAATAATAATAATAATAATAATAATAATAATAATAATAATAATATTTTATCTTCTGTACCTATGTTCCTCTAAAATAGGTATGCTAGTTACACCAAAGGTGTCACATATGGATAAAAAAATGTCCATCAATAAAAATAAATATATTATTTTATCATCTTAAATGCATAAAAAAAATCAATTTATTATTATTTATTATATTTTGTCTATCTAAATCATGTAGGTATTGAAAGTGTCCCTGCATAATATAATATATTTTTACGTAGAATAATGAACAAATATGATATCACTTGTACTTTACCTATATTCCTCTAAAGATAGGTATGCTAGTACACATACATTAATAGTAGGTGAATAATTAGCTAGTTATTACTAAATTATTTTTTTAACAATTATAAGATTTGTTTTTTTAATCAATTTTATAAAGTTGACATGTCATTTTTTTAACTTTATAATCTATAAAATTAAATTTTCTTCAATGTGGTTTAATAAAAAAAATTGTGCTATAAGAGCAAATGTTTAGAAATGATAGAGTTTTTTAGGTTTCTTTTTAATTTTTATATTTAAAAAATATATGCATATTTTTTTTTCATTTTCTTATTTAACAAAATATAATTAATTAAATCAACTATCTATTTTATCATTATTGTAAAAGTAGAAGAATATCTTTTTAAATATAGAAGAGATAATCTTCTAGGGATTTGATTTTATACAATTAAATATAATATTAATAAATAATTATACTATTACATTACATAGATTACCATTAATAATTTATTCGAATTTAATTAGCTTTAGATATAATAAATTAATACGCTGATTTAAATATTAAAAAATATTTTAATTTAATAGGTATATCTATATATATTATGAAATAATATATATTAAGATTAATTTTTTAAAAAATTTATTAATAATTTAAAGTTGAAGTCTATTTAAAATTATATTAGATGTTTTCGATTAAAGATCAAACAGGTTTTCAGGTGACCCAAATACCCTTAGATGTTATTTTACTATATTAATCAAAATATAATAAAATATAATATAATAAACTAATCTAAACACCATTATTACAATACTATAAAGACGATTGCATAATGCATGGCACTTGTTTCAATCATGCACTACATAGAATGTGTTTTAATAATATCTTGTAAATACATGTGTATGTCATCCATTTGATTGCATCCTAAAATATTTTTACTAATTTTTAGTTGAATTTCATGAATGTGGTAATTTAAGAGATTTTATTTACCCACCTCACTTACATACTTTTAAATTGAGGCCATGTCTATGGACACCATTTATAATTTTGCTCCACAATAATTAATATTACTTTTTCCAAGCAACTATGTGGACTAATTCATTGACTTTAAATAATGATTGAGAATAATAGAAAAGTGTGTAGAATGACTAAAATACAAGAAACATTTGTGACATTTAGTTAAGGATGGTCATATCATTATCATTTTTCTTGATGGGGGGATTTATATTCTTTAGGATTTCTTTATTTTATTCTTATTCTATTTAACTACAATAATACTTTTCACTATATTTATTTTCCTTTGACTTATATTTCCTTTTTCACTTTCATATCATTCATTCAAGCCTTTAATATATCATATCTTTCCTCCCCTAAGTGTTTCTATATAGTTTCTTCTAAATTCAATAATTGAGAGGACCTTGACTTCTCTCTAGTTTTTACATCATCTCAACATGGAACCTCTTAGTGTTGTCTGCTCTTGATCAACCACCTTTACCATCTCTCTCTCTCTCTCTCTCTCTCTCTCTCTCTCTCTCTCTCTCTCTCTCTCTCTCTCTCTCTCTCTCTCTAAATGAATTTAATGATATTCAATAAAAATAAAATATTAAATCAATGATTAATATTAGAGATATGATAACAATGCAAAATCTAAGAGTTATCAATTCTAGTGTAGACACAAACATCTTACATTTGATGTCATCATGCCTTATCCCTTATGCATTTCACCTTTTATTAGCGCATCATTCATCAAGGGAATCATATTTTCTTATTCTATCATACATATTTGTACCTAATAGCATTATCTTTGATACGTGGGGAAATTAACTAGATATTGCACTCTCATGCTTACACTTTAGAGTATGTAGTATCATGAAGTATCACTATTTTTTAAGTGTTAAAATAAATCTTCCTCACATTGTCACTTACATGAACTATGACATGTATCAAGGTCTTTGTCTCCACTATAAACTATTTTCTTACATATAATATTATTTTCTTATGTTACCCAAGTAGAGGAATACAACTTTTCTCATATGTTATGTTCTTATGCTAGTGTTCTTAAACATTGGTAGCCATGTTATGAGTGAAATTATTCAATGATTATATTTCTAGCTTATGTTTTACCATGATTATAATTTTATATTCATTATTTTTTATACATGATGTATCAATATGAAACTATCACTATAAATGATTTATATCCTTACATGTAAGGTTTACATTTACTTTTCATTTAACATTCGTTCCTCTAGATAATTCCTTGTATCATTTAAATGCAACAATTATAAGTTGGGATATTATTTGACTACAACTCTCATGCTATATTTAGTAGATAATTATAGGTGACTATAAATACTGATCATTATCAAACATTTTTCCTAACACCTCATGAACACAATCACTTAGTAACTAACAAATAAGGTGGATGATTATTACTATTATATAGGAAAAATATCTCTAACCCTATTCCCCCTCTAAGTGAGATTTAGGTTGTAGTTGTTCTGATTTCCATATAGATGTATTACAAAAGCTACTAGTGACATTCTTACTTTATTTTGCAGGTTTTCATTAAGAGTTCATGCCAAAATATGAACCTATGTGATCATATTTTACATAGTATGTTATCTTATATAAATGCTCATTATATCCTTTTAGTTCTAAAATTTAACCTAACATGCATATTTTTTAATGCTATATTTTTTAATACTTAAACATATTGACAAGTGACACAATCTTTAAC
The DNA here is from genome assembly GCF_030272615.1 of Cryptomeria japonica. Lineage (NCBI taxonomy): Eukaryota > Viridiplantae > Streptophyta > Pinopsida > Cupressales > Cupressaceae > Cryptomeria > Cryptomeria japonica. The sequence continues at coordinate 806,537,741 of NC_081409.1, forward strand.
GATTCTAATATTTTTTATTTGTCCACTTACACACATCTCAATATATTCATCCAATCAAATCATCTGTTCAACCTATAATTATCCCTATATATCTATTTTTCATTTCATTTACATACCTTTCATAATGCTATTTATTTTCATAGGCATTAGATTGACTCCATGCCTAAAAACCCAACTCCTAAAGTTTCTTTATTCAATTTCAAAATTTGGTATACTCCTACCCGTTTCTTTTAGCCTATGGTTGACTCAACATATGTTTGAACAGTTTATTTCACATCCTCTCTTATTTGATCATTCAAAGTATTATTATGCATATTTGAGGAAGGAACACTTTTGTATGGTGCTCTAAAAATATTCAAGACCAACACATTCATCTTAGAGAATCTAGAAGCCTAGTATAAGTTATCTTTTATCATTTACATAAGTTTTTTAAGAGTTGACCTTGGAGGATATGTCTCCTTATGTCTCCTTGCAACATACAAAAAATCTTGAAATGTATGTCAAATTACATTAATTTTAAAGATTAGGAAAAACATAAAGAAGAGAGTTGAAGAAAACACAATTGCAATTCATATTATGTATTTTGCCAAATCATTTTCAATAGAACATGACATTTACGTAGGTAGAGATCCAATCTTGATTTGTGAACTTGTTTGTCACAATATTGACAAAATTTTATAATCTTATAATTAACTAAAATAATCAGATATATCATTCTTGATTTCAAATAAAATTATTATCACTTTTAAACACTAAATTAAATACCTATCCTATTTTACTTTTTAAATTAAACAGTATAGATACCACTTAATATATATTATTTTTTTCATATATATATAACTAACTAAAACTTAGGAAAATAACAGTTTTAAGTAGATCATATATTATCATCTTCTGTTTGAAACCTATCCGCTACTTTTTAAGAACTCTACCATAATGGCAAAATGCATGGCAAAATGTATTCTGTATCATATCCCTTAGATAGTAACCCTAAGTGTATCCATGGCCTCATGGAACTGATAATACGATAAAGTAAACTAAGGGCTATCATATTACTTTAACTATTATATGCTTATTATTTACTTAAATTCACAATTCATTCATTTCAACACGTTAATTTTTATTTATTTTTGGTTTTTAAGGTTGCAATCAAAGCCCTACTCTAAGAAAAAGAAATTCAATAACTCTAAGAAAAAGAAGAGTCTTTTCACAAAAGAAGACTATGAAGGAGAATCAGATGATTCACCTTGTGAAGGAGATGACACACTATTTATGACAAAAGTAGAATCTTCTTCAACTAGCAAATCTGAAAATCAATCTATTCTAGACCAAGGTGAAACTGATCTTGAGGGAGAGTTACTCTGTGCTCTCAAAGAAATAAAAAGATTAAAAAAATTAGTAGTCTCACATGAAAGTTCAAATCAGATTTAAAAGTTGAATTGAATGACTCAAATTCAGCAAATGAAAATCTGAAATCTCTTCTTGAAGATAAAGATAAGAAAATCAAAGTCTTAGAACAACAAGTTTCTTCTTTGCAAAAACAGGTTGGTCAATATGAGAGCACTATGCATTTGAATGATATTCTTGATAAACAAAAACATCACAAAGATCTAACTGGTGTTGGTTTTTGTGAGGACAAAACAAAAAATCAGAATTTTAAGACAACAAACAGAAACCCAACATATTCTCTTAACAGATCCTTTAGATTTGGCTTCTTCAATGAATATTGTTTTTATTGCAATAAATTTGGTCACAAGGTCAGTACTTGCAGATTTATAAAGCACAAAACTCCTATGTTTGGACACAAACAAAATTATGGATTTTCAAATACGGTAAAATGTTTTAAATGCAACAATTTTGGGCATACTACTAGACAATGTAAATCAAAAAAAAGTAATGAAAAACAATGGAAACCTAAGTTTGTGTCTAGTACCGAGCAATCAATGTTGGTACAAATTGCACTTCTTTCCAATAGGAGAACCATGTGGGTGTTGGACAGTGCATGTTCTCACCATATAATAGGTGATAAAGATAAATTTCTTCATTTGGAAGATTATGATGGTGGACTTGTTAAATTTGGGGACAATTCAGGTATTCACATCAAAGGTAAAGGAACATTATTCTTAAATGATGACACTCCCATTAATGATGTATATTATGTTGAGGGTTTAAAACACAACCTTCTCAGTGTCAGTCAAATATGTGATAGTGGGTATAATGTATCTTTTAGTTCTCAAGGTTGCACTATCACAAAAAGTTCTGGAAGCGTTGTTGCTATTGGATTGAGAACCTCTGGTAATATTTATAATCTACTTGATTCCATTGATTATGAAAATCATAAAAGTATGTGTCTTTTGAGTCAGATTGAAAAAAATTGGCTTTGGCATAAACGTCTGGGTCATGTGAATTTTGACAATCTTGTGAGAATTAGTAAGAATCAAAATGTCAGAGGTCTACCTATTCTAGGCAAACCAACAAATGTGGTATGTAAAGAATGTCTTAAGGGAAAATAGACAAGGGTATCTTTTCAATCAAATGAGCATTCGTCTACTAGGCCATTACAACTTGTACATACAGATTTATGTGGTCCTACAAGGACTCAATCAATTAATGGAGATAAATATTTTATGCTCTTTGTTGATGATTATACTAGAATGGTTTGGGTTACTTTTCTGAAACACAAATCTAAAGCATTTGATAGATTTAAAGTTTTCAGGAAAATGGTAGAATGTGAATCAGATTTAAAATTAAGATGTTTAAGATCTGACAAAGGTGGTGAGTTTATATCACAGGAATTTGTGGATTACTATGAAAAACATGGAATCAAAAGGCAGTATGCAGCTTCACGAACATCTCAACAAAATGGAGTAGTTGGGCATAAGAATAGGACTGTGAAGGAGATGGCTCGTACAATGCTAAATGAAGCCAATTTGCCAGATAAACATTAGAAAGAGGTTGTTCATACAGCAACCTATATTTTGAATCATGTGCAAATCAGAGTAAAATCTACTTTTACTCCTTATGAACTCTGGTATGGTAAAGCAGCTTCCATTAAATATTTCAAAATTTTTGGTTGCAAATGTTATATTAAGAGGGATCAGGAAAATCTAGCAAGTTTTGATACTAAGACAGATGAGGGTATCTTTCTTGGATACTCTACTCAGATAAAAGCTTATAGATGTTTCAATAATAGGTTGAAGGAAATTGTTGAAACAGTAAATATGAGATTTGATGAGCAGTTTCTCTTAAGGGATGATTTGCAGGATGCTGAAGAAGATGCTCCAATAAAGCTTGATCAAGATCCTAAATCTACAGAAACATAAAAGAAAAATGAAATGAGCAAACCAAGCTCTAATGAAAAGGATTCAAATGCAGAGGATTCAAATGCAGAAGATTCAAATGCAGAAACAAGAATTCCTCAATATACTCCTTCAAGGATTATTACAAAGAGACATCCTCAAAATCAGGTTATTGGTAACATGGACATAGGGATTTTGACCAGAAGAAGAGCAAAAACTACTAAACAAGCTCAAATTGCTGAGCACTGTTGTTTGGTAACTGATTTTGAACCTAAAAATGTTTCTGATGCTTTATTTGATCAATCTTGGTTAAATGCTATGAAAGATGAAATTAATCAAATAGAAAAGAATCAAACATGGGTGTTAGTGCCTAGGCTAGATGATAAAAATGTGATAGGAGGCAAATGGGTTTTTAGAAATAAGCTTGATGAATCTGGACACGTTGTTAGAAATAAAGCACGTTTTGTTTGTAAGGGTTATGCACAACAGGAAGGGATAGACTTTGGTGAAACGTTTGCAGCTGTAGCTAGATTAGAATCAATCAGAATATTTCTTGCATACTCTTACTATAAAAATTTTAAATTTTACCAGATGGATGTCAAAACTGCCTTTCTCAATGGCTATCTTGGTGAAGAAGTTTATATGGAACAACCAGAAGGTTTTGAATCTATAGATAAACCTGATTATGTGTACAAATAAAAAAAGGCACTCTATGGCCTTAAATAAGCTCCAAGAGCTTGGTACTCTAGATTGGATACTCATCTTACAAGAAATGGATTTACTAAAGGAGGAGTGGACAACAATTTATATGTTAAGGTTGCAGGTAATGACATTCTAGTTATTGAAGTATATGTGGATGACATTATTTTTGGCTGCAATAATGATTCCTTGTCTAAAAAGTTTTCTAAAATCATGGAATCTGAATTTGAAATGTCCATGTTGGATGAATTAACCTTCTTCCTTGGTCTTCAAGTAATGCAGCTTAAACAAGGCATTTTTCTGTCGCAAACTAAATATGCCAAAGAAATGCTTAAGAAGTTTAACATGACAGACTGCAAACCAGTTACCACTCCAATGGAAACTGGTTGTAAATTATCTATGTCTGATGACTCACCTGAGGTAAATCAATTAGAGTATGGATTAATGATAGGTAGTTTGTTATATTTGACTGCATCTAGACCAAATTTGATGTATGTAGTATGTTTGGTTTCACATTTTCAATCTGCACCAAAACAATCTCATTTGAATGTTGTGAAATGAATTTTCAAGTATATTCAGGGTACTTTAGAATATGGTGTATGGTATCCTCGAACTAATGATTTCACTCTTGTTGGTATCACTGATTCTGATTGGGTTGGCTGTATAGATGATCACAAGAGCACCAGTGGTGCTGCCTTCTTTCTAGGCGATTGTCTTGTTGCTTGGCACAACAAAAAACAAGATTGTGTTACTTTGTCCACTGTAGAATCTGAATACATTGCTGCTACTGCATGTTGTACATAGCAGATATGGATGTCCCACCAAATTGCTGATATGGGTATTTCTATTGCTAAGCCTGTCTCAATCTTTTCTGACAATACAAGTGCTATTAGTCTTTCCAAAAATCTTGTTATGCATTCTTGCACTAAAAATGTTTCTATGAAATTACATTTTCTGCGAGACCAAGTGTTGGCTAATGAGTTTCAGCTTTTGTATGTGCCTTCTCAGGCACAAGTGGCTGATATTTTTACCAAAGCTTTATCCAAAGAAACATTTGAAAGGCTTTGGGAAAGGTTGGGAGTTCTCTCTCAATCTGGTATTCTCACTTCTTGCACAAATTGAGGGGGAGCTTTGCTCCTCTAGAAGCCATGTGCTGCTTTGCCCTTTGTCCTTGAGACAAAAAGGGGGAGAAACAAACATCATTGACAGTAATATACAGTGGCATCTTAGTGGCATCTTTGACAGTGATATACAGTGGCAATATAGTGGAATAATGTGATTATTGACAGTACAGTGATATACAGTGGCAATATAGTGGAATAATGTGACTATTGATAGTTACATTTAAATTACTTTATACTTGATACACAATGATATTTATGGTACAGTGAGTATGTTGGTTATGAGATTTAGGTCAATGATGGCATGCTTTTTTTTGCCATCAAGGACAAAGGGGGAGTTTGTTGACTCTTGATTGCCCTTGACGACAAAAAAAAAGGTGACATCATGAAAGACATGTTGATAAACAATTGGCATATTTTTATTAATAATGCTATCATGCCTCATTTGCATAATGTTCAGTGAAATTTATGATGTGTACAGCCACGTAATGACTTGGCATCAACATACCTGGCATTCTTGCACGAGACTCTATTGTGGACTTCAAATGTTTTCAAATCTCATTTTATATTTTGGTTTCTTAAGTGGTAAAAGAAAAAGAATAAACAACAGTGTTTTATTTTGTTGTACAAACCCTAGAAGGTGTCGCCATGGGTAATTTGGAGGCTGTAATAGTGATTTTCTATTTCAAATTTTTATAGAGCAGTAAAAGATTACAAAATATTTTTCTCTTTTGTAAAAAGAGATGAGCAGCAATAAAGAGTTTGATGGTTCTTTTTTTACGGTCATGTAATTGTTTAAGATAACAAAAGTTTTACAAGTGTTTTATATGCTATAAACAAGCGATTCATTGTTCATATGGGTTTCAGTTTTCTCATTTATAACTATTTTTTAAATGTTGTACAAAATCCATGTTTCTGTTTAGAAACCCAAACCAATATGGTTACCCTATTTTTGAAGGTATATTTGGAAGGTTGTTTTTGGAACAGTTTTGATTTTAAAAAAAATAGTTCATTTCAGTTTTTGAACTGATTTTACTTCTTTGGGCATTTATACATATCGTGGCTGTGACATTTTAAAAAATGTGGAAAAAGGTAGGGAAAACTGTGCGTTACTTGCCGTGATCAGTGAAAAAGATTGAAAGGGTTTTTCATTGCATATTGTGAAAACTCTGTTTTCAGAAGTTCAGTGTGAATTTGATTTTGGAAATCAAGGGCAGAAAGGATTATTGTATTTCATACAAATAACGGAGTATATAGAGTATGTGATTTCTCTGCACTTTATGGCAGTATATTTGTAAAAGGAAATTGTTTTCAGTTGTACTCTTATAATCTCAAAGTTGCACAAGTATATTTCTGCAATTATGTTGTGGTTGGTGTAGCTTGCAGACAGTGTACAGAGTTGGTGCTCATTGTTATAATAAAAAGGATTTTTACGAGTGGTTTTTCTACCCCAAGAGGATTTTCCACTCATGAAATCTTTGTGTCTTGTGTCAAAAGTTTTCCATTAGTTCCATGCTCTGATATGTTCGATTATTTCATTTATTTTTGCATTGTGCTAATTCATGCAATTGTAATTTTATATCTGCAAGTTCATTTATAAAATTAAATGTAATTTACTTCATTTCTAAAATTTCAATTTTGTTGATTTAAAGGTACTCTTTTCAGTTCATTAGTTTGATCATATCAGTATGTATACTTAAGAAAAACTATTTTGTTATGTTTGGTTTACTTTCAACAAGGTTCTCTATCAAAACTTCTTGTATGAGTTAAGTTCTTAGACTCTAATTCACCCCCCTCTTAAAGTCAATTCACTTCCAACAGTAATCACCTTTCAATTCATTATTCTATGCTCACGATTCAATTGATCAAAACTGTAAATGAACTTATAAATCCTCTCGAATCTCTCGCATCGCCTTCTCATGACAGATTTCAAAGAAAACAAATCTCGCTGAAAGAATGCAAAAAGACTAACCTCAACATTCTGCACATCCTATAGAGGAAGGAGAAACGTCTCACCAAAAACAGACTTAATGATTTTCCTTCTTAAAACCTGCTCATGAAGTGGTAGCTGAGAACACAAAATCGATGTGGAGGTGTAGATTTGGTAGCCTTATAAGCTCCGTCTTTATTGACCGACTCCAGAGATTTCTTTAAATTCTTTCCTTCTCATTCCTATCGATGCGGAGGTGTAGATTTGGTCGCCTTATAAGATCATGAGAAGCTTCAATTGCCAGTAGTCTTACAGGACCAGGAGATATGTGGATTAACCATTTTGGTGCTTCGGTGTTCACTTGACATTAATAATTTTTCTGGAGATTTGGTATGGCTTCGCTTGGGTAAATGTAATTGCAACGTCTTTCCTTCAAGTTTTTCACTGAGAAGTTTAAGGGTACTGGAGCTTTCTAATGTCAATTTAAAGGACCAGAAAGTGCCTACTCTTTACGCTCTTCCCTTTTAGGTTATGCTTTCACCGAAGAAGAAATTACGAGGTTCTCTCTTCAATCAGGGCAGAAAATAGAATTCAGCTATGGTTTAACAAGGTGAAGAAAATATATGCCAAAATAGTCTCCAGAAATATGAAAATTTTGCCGTCACTCTCTCTTAAATTTGAGGAACTCATAGGCCTCACACATTTAGATCTATAAGGATGCAGTAATTTGGCAGAGTTGCCCACTTCCTTGACTCAATTATTGCAACTTCAATATTTATCATTGAGAGATTGCAAGAAGCTCGTTCGCAGAGATCTGGGAGAAATCTCCACCCTGGAGTATTTAGACCTGGAAGGATACCTTTTGCTGAGTGAATTGCCCTGGGGAACCACACATCAAAGGTCTTTGAGGTATTTAAATTTACTTCATACCACTGTGCAGCAACTGCCTGAGGGTCTTGAACAACTGAAAAGCCTGCAACAGCTATTCACAGGGAGCATAATGTTGACAACTCTAACATCGTCTTTGAATAATTTGGGCCTGTTAAAAGAACTCATTCTATTTGAGTGCTTCAGTCTACTTGACATTGGGGATTCCATTGAACAGCTGGGGAATTTGGAAAAATTGCGGATATCCCGGTGTTCAGCTCTGAGGTTGTTACCAGAAAGAATAGCATGGATGAATACATAAAAATTGGATGTGCGGTGGTGTTTAATGTTTGAAGGGTTTGAAATGGAAACGGACTCGGATAGAACTCCTTCGGATAGATTTATAATCCGGAGTGCAGATCATGTAGCGGATGTTGTTGACAACTTGGCTTTGAGATCATCTCATCAGAACAATGTATGTTGTTTAACAAATCTGATCATAAGAGACAGCCGCATAAGCCAGGTGTATATTCCTCAAGCCAAATCTCTTTGTCCCAATCTTGAAATAGTTGATCTGTCCAACAATCTATGTTTAACAAATATTGAGGGTTTGCCAGACAGTTTGATAAGCCTAAAGCTGATGGATTGTCGAGCATTGAAGACATTTACATGCCTTTCTTATCTCACACGGTTTAAATCTCTTGATATTAGTGGGTTTGATGGATTGGAAAGCCTGAATGTGGAAGATCTGAGCTCAGTAGAAGAAATTAAAGCAGACGAGTGTTGGAGGCTGGGGAGCGTTCAGGGACTGGCCCAGTTGAAAAACTTATCATATTTTCAGATATCCACTTTCAACACAGTCTCCAGGTCTGCTTGGAGAGACATTCTGGTGAGTATAAAAACAAGCTATTTAATAAAGATATGTAAATTAAATAAAAGACATCAATTTGTAGATATTTTGAAAATATAAGATAAAAGTGTCTGTTAACATGCTCGTATCAATCTAGACTATGCGTTTCACCATTATAGAATACATCGAGACATTAATCAGATTGTCGGAAAAGAATCTTAAACAGCTTTCTAGTTTACAAAATAATATAATTAGGACATTAAAACAGTTGTTTTCCTTACAAAAATTGATGGGCATTCCATCGAGCGTATCAACTGCCATTCTTTGTGGAGCAACTATGAAAATGGAGGGCGTTGGTGAAATGGTATTTAATATATGTTCTTTAAGATTGGATTTTGACTTATGAAAATTGCATCTTTACTAATTGACGATTTCGTGATTGATATTGATTTTTTGTAAAATGCGCAGGAAGGATTAACTCACAGTTGTCAAAATGTTACAGTGAAGGGCATTCCCTCGCGCTTACTAGAAACGGAAAGCCCATTTTCTGTGAAGTTTGATGGACTGAGAGGCAGAGGAAAAGAAACATAAAAGAAAACTAAAAACATAAATTTTTAATAACAGAGATAATATTAGAGACAACTAGAGAAATATCTTTTCATTTTTATATACTTCAAAAACATACATTAACTTGCTTCAATACATTGAGCTGTTGCTCCTTTTTGTGCTTAGATATATACTTAAAACAGAGTCCCCTGCTGTTACATACAGCTATCAAAATTTTTCCATATTTTATCCTTTTTCTGCTCACGCTAAAACTGCCCCTGTTCTAGTTACAGTATTTCTGCTGTATATATTCTACAAACTTCTACAATCTTCTATACATACCAGCTGTATGAAAAGACTCATATTACGGTATATGCATTTAAGAGAAGAAAAGAATAGAGTATTAAATGCAGTTACAGACTTAGCAAGAAAAGATCTAAGCAAAAAGATTGTCATCAGAAATTATATAATATTTAAATTTGTCTTATAAGTGTATTTCAAAAATACGAAGAGTTGAAGAGACAGTTGTGGATGGAAAGGCAGTCTACGGAGGCATAGTGGGTGAAGGTAGTTGGTGATTAACTCCAACACTCCTTCTTAATCACAACTGCCATCTACAATACCCAAGTTGTTTTGTTGATGCACAAAACTTTCATTTCCCAATGGTTTGGTGAAGATATCAGCAAATTGGTCTTCTGACTTGCAATGTTCCAAAATTATTTCTCCATTGTTGATCAACTCCCTGATGAAGTGATACCCTGTGTCTATATGCTTGCTCCTTTTGTGAAATACTAAATTTTTTGATAATGCTATAGCTGAGTTGTTATCACAATATATCTTTGTTGCACTTTCTTGTTCATACCTCAATTCTTTCAACATTCTTCTCATCCAAACGGCTTGACACGCTGCCCCTATAGCTGCTACATACTCTGCTTCAGCTGATGAAAGTGTAACAATTGGTTGTTTCTTTGAAGCCTATGATACTATGCTTGATCCAAAATGAAAAGCATAGCCTGAAGTGCTCTTCCTATCATCTATGCTACTAGCACAATCACTATCCGTGTATCCTATCAGCTTGAAATCATTTGACTTTGAGTAAAATATTCCATAATTCTTTATTCCACTAACATATTTCAAAATTCTTTTTCCAGCATTCCAATGTGTAACTTTTGGAGACTCCATGAACCTTGAAATGAGACTAACTCCAAACATTATATCCGGCCTTGTGGCTGTTAGATACATGAGACTACCAACAAGTTTCTTATACAAAGTTGGATCTACCTTAGCTCCTTTGTCATTTTTACTCAACTTCAAACCCATCACTATTGGTGTTGGTGCTGATTTGCAATTCATCATATTAGACCTCTTCAAAATATCATTTGCATACTTAGATTGTGAAATAAAAATACCTTTATCATTTTGACTTACTTCAATACCAAGAAAATATCTCATTAAATCCAAATCAGTCATCTCAAATTCTTTCTTCATAGCTTATTTGAACATGCCAATTGAAAGAACACCAGTGAATATCAAGTCATCAACGTATAAACAAACAATTATGATCTCACCTTGCTCATTCATCTTGGTATACAATGTAGGGTCACTGTTGCACCTATTGAATCCATTTTGTAAAAGATAACTATCAATTCTACTATACCATGCTCTTGGGGCTTGTTTGAGTCCATAAAGTGCCTTCTTGAGCTTGTAAAGCTTGTTTTCATGACCCAAAATCTCATATCTAGGTGGCTGCTCCACATAGACTTCTTCTTCTAAAAATTCATTCAAGATAGTTGTTTTTACATCCATTTGATATACTGCCCACTTGTTTTGAGCTGCCATGGCTAGTATTGTTCTCAAGGTGTCTAAGCGGGCAACCGGTGCAAATGTCTTATTGTAGTCTACCCCAGGTTGTTGTGAGTAACCTTTTGCCACCAACCTTGCCTTGTGTTTTTGCACATCTCCATTTGCATTCAATTTTATTTTGTAAACCCACTTCACTCCTATCACCTCTTTTCCTTGTGGAAGACTAACTCCCATGTTTCATTCTTTTCAATTACATCAATTTCTTCATCCATTGCTTGCACCCATTTTTCTTCCTTAATAGCTTCTTCAAAATGAATTGAATCATCTACATGCGAGTATAAAGCAAAAAGAGAAGTCTGACCTGCATTATTTTCACCTTCATTTTGTTCATAAATCACCCTTAAACTTCTATTTTTTGTCTCCTCAAGCTTGCTAATGTAGGATTGGACATGTCACTTGAATTTCTTGAATGTGGGTTGATGGTCCAGCACCAAGACTGCCAATTGAAGATGGTGTTACTTGCACATTTGATGGAGTATTTGCTTGAGTGTGTGGGGATGTCCTTACACTTGATGGTGTTATTTGTTGTCCACTTTATTGACCTTGAATAGCTATAGGAGGAGTCACATTTGAAGGAGTATTTACTGATATAAAATCTTCATTTTCTTCTTGTGGTATGTTGGCTGCAATATTGATTGTTTTATCCAAAGTTCCATCCCATGATTCATCTTCTACAAACTGCACATCTCTGCTGATTATAACCTTTTTGCTGATTGGATTGTATAACTTGTATGCTTTTGACTCATCACTATATCCCACAAATATACATTTTTCTCCTTTGTTGTCCAACTTTCTTCTCAACTCATTTGGCACATGTGCGTATGCCACACATCCAAATACTCTCATATGAGAAATATTATGTTTTCTTCCACTCCATGCTTCTTCCGAAATCATATTGATAACACTTTTAGTAGGAGATCTATAAATTATATATGCTGCACATGCTACTGCTTCAGCCCAATACTCATTTGACAAATGCTTTGCCTTCAACATGCTTCTTGCCATTTCTATTATTGTTCTATTTTTTCTTTCAGCGACACCATTTTGTTGTGGGGTATACCTTGTAGTAAATTGTTTGTGGATTCCATGGTCTTTGCAAAATCTTATGAAGTCATTTGAGATATATTCACCTCCTCTATCTGTTCTCAATGCTTTGATGTAGTGCCCACTTTGTTTCTCAACAAGAACCTTGAATTGACAAAAATAATGAAACACCTCATGCTTATGTTCTAGAAAGTAGACCCATATTTTTCTTGTGAAGTCATCAATGAATGTCAAGAAGTAGTAGCTCCCACCAATGGAAGGTGTTTGCATTGGTCCACACAAATCTGAATGAATAATCTCTAATGGTTTGTTTGCATGAATTGACTTTCCGGCTGGAACTAATTCTCTATGTTGTTTACCCAAAATACATCCTTCACATATTCTATCTATGTTGTTAACCCAAAATACATCCTTCACATATTCTATCCGGTTTTTCTATTAGTGACAACCCCATCACCATTTTCTTCTTATGCAATAAGTTTAAGTTTCCAAAGTTTAGATGCCCAAATCTTAGGTGCCATAACCAATTTTCATCTTTAATTTCAGCTTGATAAACTACTTGGGGGACTACTGCAATTTTTCCTTCATGCACTTGTGGATTCATTGTTCTTGAGAAAACTCTACTTTCAAATCTGGTTTTATCCTTAGGGGAAACATTCTATTGCTTTTCATTTGGACTTTTGCTATGAGCTGATTGCTTGGAAATTTGACTAAAATTGTGCATTCTTTGTTCTTGAAATAGACTCTATACCCTTTTTGAATGAGCTGCTCTATACTCATTAAGTTATGTTTCAGTCCAAGAACAAAATAGACATCTGAAATGTACTTTTTCTTCCCCATTTTGGTTAGAGTGTTGACACTACCTTTACCCATAACTAAAACTTTGTTGTCATTCCCCAATGTTACATCTGATTTTACACTCTCATCGAAACTAGAAAACATTTCCAAATTTCTAGTCATATGATTGCTACAACCCGAGTCTAAAAACTATATTTCTTTCTCACTTTCTTGTGCAACATTACAAGCTATGAACATGATGTCCTGAGTTTGATTTTCCTTGGTAAAATTTGCACTTTGTTGTCTAGAATCATATTGCTTCTTTCTACATTCATTTATCTAATGCCCAAATTTCTTGCAATAATGACATTGGACTAAGGATTTGTCATACCTTTGGCTTTGGGGCTGATTTTGAGTTGATATTTGATAGTTGCCTCTTCCACTTGAGCTTGATGGGCTGCTACCTCTTCCACTTGAGTTTGATGGGCTGCCTCTTCCACCTCTATATGAATTTCTTCCTCTACCTTTGAAATTTGTTCTTCCCCTGCCTCTACCATGGCTGATTGAAACTTGTATCTTGAATGCATGCTCCAAATTTGAATTTGTTGACCTACTTAGTCTATGCTCATGAGAAATGAGTGAAGCATGAAGCTCATCCACTAAAAATTGTGAGAGATTCTTTGTATCTTCTATGGCCACCACAATAGATTCAAATCTTGTAGGCAAACTTCTCAAAATCTTTTCAAACACTCTTCTTTCTTCAAGGTTTTCACCATGAGATCTGATTTGGTTTACCAATCTAATGATTTGAGTGAAAAATGATTCTATTGTATCTGATTCTTTCATGTAGATGGTCTCAAAATCCCTTCTTAACGTTTGCAACTTAGCTATTTTTACCTTTTCCATCCCTTGATAGGCTATTTGAAGAATGTCCCATGCTTGCTTGGACTTTGTTGTTGCTTGAATCCTTGGAAAATTGCTTTCATTCACTCCTTGAAAGATGAGGAAGAGGGCTTTTGAGTCTTTCTTTTTATTTTCCTTCAATAAGTCTTTCTCTGCTTGAGTTAATGCATTATATGTTGTTGCATCTACTGGTTCTTGGTAGCCATTTTCAACAAACTCCCATAAATCTTGTGCACAAAATAATGCCTTCATTGTGATTGCCCAGTAATCATAATTTTTTCCATTAAACTGTGGGATCTGTGGATTTGTCAAACTTGTGCTTGGAGCTACCATTATAGACTGTGAAAAAACCCTTCTATCTCTTTGAAAAACTTTCTCAATCACTTCACCCAATAACTTTTAACCTTCAGCTCTGATACCACTGATGGACTGAGAGGCCGAGGAAAAGAAACATAAAAGAAAACTAAAAGCATAAATTCTTAATAACAAAGATAATATTAGAGACAACCAGAGAAATATCTTTTCATTTTTATATACTTCAAAAACATACATTAAATTGCTTCAATACATTGAGTTGTTGCTCCTTTTCATGCTTAGATATATATTCAAAATAGAGTCCCCTACTATTACATACAGCTATCAAAATTTTTCCATATTTTATCTTTTTCTTGCTCACGCTAAAACTGCCCCTATTCTAGTTACAGTATTTCTTCTGTATATATTCTACAAACTTCTATAATCTTCTATACATACCAGCTGTATGAAAAGACTCATATTACGGTATATGCATTTTAGAGTAGAAAAGAACATAGTATTAAATGCAGTTACAGACTTAGCAAGAAAAGATCTGAGCAAAAAGATTGTCATCAGAAATTATATAATATTTAAATCTGTCTTATAAGTGTATTTCAAAAATACGAGGAGTTGAAGAGACAATAGTGGACAGAAAGGCAATCTACGAAGGCATAGTAGGTGAAGGCAGTTGGTGATTAACTCCAACAAAGTTTGTCAATGAAGATTTAGAAGGTGCAATTTTACTATGCCTTGTGGTAGATAAGTTTTTTAAAATTGAAGTAACAGTAGATGGTCATACTTACAACAGGTCATGTGTTGTGGATGATATGAACACCTCGTGTGTCATGGATGATGGGAACGCCAATGCAATACACATGATGATGTGGACAAAAGACTCTCAAGTATTTAAAGATTTCAAATTCTCTAAGGATGAGACAGTGTTTTGCTTTGTAAATCCAACAACGGCCGGACTAAAACAGGGATGGATTGTTACTACAAAAGGTTTAGAGTTGTGTAACCGATTTGTTAGCTCAATGTTCTTAAACTCCACTTTAGAACTAGAATGAATAATTTGCAATGAATTGTCAGGAAAGGTATAAGCTTAGCTACGAAGACATTTAAGCAAGAAAGCAATGTTTTCTGCATGAATCTGTGTAAATAATTTTTTTTTTTATTTCTATAGTTCTTCAAAACAATTTGGGAAGACTGCTAAAACTTGTTTAGCAAGGATTGATAAAAGAGAAATTGGCTTGCAATGTACAGGTTGAAAAAATTACTAATGAAAATGAAATAGAACTTTAAGTTAAAATGCTATACCTTAGTTTCTTCACAAAATTGGACATGTTTTTACATGGTATTAGAGCTAGAGCTAATTTAGAATTTATTTTTAATTGGAGTGATATTTGTTTAAAAGCTATTTTTTTCTTACTAACATATGCTCTTGAAACAAATTTTTGCCTATTTTTGATGAAAGTGGTTTTGCAGATTTTAAGATTGTAGTCAAGAATGTTTTAAGAGAAAAATATTTGTGGAGGATAGTGAACAAAGAAATTGGGGAACCTCAATTCGAAAAGGAAGAGGAGCTATAGAAGTCCAAGTTGGAGCAAGCTAAAGGTATCATTTGTAAAGCCTTGAACCCCAATCTTAATAGAAGATTTGTTGATATACATGATCTAATAGAGTTGTGGGAAAACTTAGAAAAAATTATAAAGATGAAGATATTGCCAATATGTTTACTATAGAAGAAAAATTGGTGAACTTGGATCCTACTGATTTTGAAAAGAAGATTGATTAATGAAGTTACATATTTTAATGTATAGTTGAGGAAATAGGAATTGAATATGCAAGAAAATATTTTAAGTTGATTGTAATGGTTGGAAGTAGGCTTCCCCAACCATACAAATTATTTAAATAATCAAACAAAAGAATTATTCAATTAAATTTCAATGGCCCATAATGAACTTTTGATCAATTTTGCAAGTCAATTTTAGATGAAGAAGTTCAACTTGTTAAAGAAGGTTATATTAAAAAGAAACATGCATATGTAGCTGAGTGAAATTAATTTTATAGAAATGTTTATGGAAAGAAGAATTGAAAACACAATAATAAATTTGAAAAAAATGATGATTCTAACCACTTTTCTAGAAATGATGATGCAGAAGAGAAAGTGGGAAGAAAACCCATTATTTGGAGGTATTATGGTGGTGAGAAGAATATGAAGAAATTTTGTTTTAAGAGGAGGCACAATGAAAGGTAACAGTATAAACCCAAGGAGGAAATATTTAAGAATGGAAAAGTGGATACACATAGCTTCATAGCCATCTCCCTCAAAAAGAGAGAACA
Organism: Cryptomeria japonica; assembly: GCF_030272615.1. Taxonomy (NCBI): domain Eukaryota; kingdom Viridiplantae; phylum Streptophyta; class Pinopsida; order Cupressales; family Cupressaceae; genus Cryptomeria; species Cryptomeria japonica. The sequence goes on from NC_081409.1 coordinate 806,554,277, forward strand.
ACCAAATATGGAGGTAAGAGCTAGACCCAAAAGAGAATTTATTGTTAAGGGGAGATACTTTTCTTTAGAAACTAATAAATAATGGATTTTAGATTCGAGAGCATCATTTCATATGACTAGAGATAGATCTTTGTTTATTTATTTTCATGGGGGGAAGAATTGAGATTAAGAAATTACTATTGTGAATAATATGAAACTTCTTTTATTAGGACCAAGAACTGTCAATGTTACAAATGGGTCTTTGATAACAATTTTATTGGCTAAAGGATTAGGGGTGAATCTTCATTCAATATTTAAAATTACTCAAGATAGATCTGATGGTGTTGTCACTACTGATCAATTTATTGTTAGAGATAGAAAAGACCCAAGAAATTTAATTGCTATTGGTAGAGTTAACCATAAAGAGGGTCTTTTTAAATTTCATGGGTTTGTTGATGAATACCACACACTCTCCCCTAGTTTTACATGTCAAAAATTTGGCATGGTAGACTTCGACATATAAATTATAGAAAGTTGTAAGACATGGTTAGAAAGGATATGGTTACAGGACTGACAAAAATTTCCACTTCTGAAGGTGTGTGCGAAGCATGTGTATTATGTAAACACCATGAAGATCTTTTTGAATCAAGAAAATCATAAATAGCTAATCATCCACTACAACTCATTTATAGTAATCTATGTGAACCAGGTTACCCATCACTTTGAAGTGTCAAGAACCTTCTTGCTTTTATTGATTATTATAGCAAGCTAGTATTTTCATGAAAGGAAAAATGTAGGTTTGAAGTTTTTTAAAGTTTTAGGCATCAGCTGAAAACCAAAGTGGAAAAAGAATTAAATGCTTAAGAATAGATAATGGTGGTGAATATTGTGTAATCATAAATTTTAATGTAAAATATGGTATTAAGATGCAAAAATCAATTCCTTATACCCTCAATAGAATGGGGTTGCAAAAAGAATGAATAGAACTCTTTTAGAAATGACTTGTTGTATGTTGCATTCTGAAAGTTTGCATAATAATTTTTTAATTTTTGTTGTTTCTTGTGCTACATGTATTGTGAATAGAATCCCCACCAAATCCCTCACAAATATCACTCTTGAAGAAGCTTGGAGTGGTAGGAAACCTCACATTGGGTATTTAAAAATATTTTGGTGTATTTCTAGGACATGCATTCCTAACGAAAAGAGGTAAAATTTATAATCAAAGAGTCATAAGTGTTTTTTTATGGGTTACAATGAATAATCAAAGGATTACAAGTTATATGAAAAAAAAATTGTTAGTAGAAATGTAAAGTTTGATGGACATTCACAACTTCTAGCCACTTCTTCTACAACAACTAATGATCCCTATATCAATCAGGATGAAGTGTGCACTAATCAAACAACTAATACTTGTGATCAACCAAGTTTTGTAGGCACTAATGTTGAAGAAGATGATATTTCATCTAGACAAAAGACAAGGAGTGTTGAGTAAATTCATAGTCAAGGCCCTAAAACTCAAGAAAGGAATGGTAGCATTCTCATGGACAAAGTAGTACAAGTAAATGACCCAATCTCATATGTAGAAGCTAGAGGGAAGAAAGAATGAGATCAAGCTATGAAAGAGGAATATGATGCATTGGTAAAGAACAACACTTGGGTGCTTGTGCCTCACCCCAAAGTAAGAATATGATTGGTTGCCAGTGAGTTGACAAAATAAAATATTAAATTTATTGAGAAATTCAATTCTAGATTGGTTGATAAATGATTTAATCAAAAAAAGGTTAGTGATTATGAAGAAACCCTGTCTGCTATCATTAAATTGAATATAGCTAAAATTATTCCTCACTTGGTTGCAAGTCTTGGGTGGCATATTCATCAAAGAGATGTTAAAAATTCGTTTCTAAATGGATATTTATATGAAAAATACATGCGAAACAACCGCAAGGTTTTGTAGATCACAAAAAAAATCCTAATCATGTTTGTATATTAAAGAAGTCATGTTATGATTTAAACAAGTACCACGAGCATGGAATGAAAAGATTGATAAGAACTTTCTACTTCATGGGTTTAAAAAGTGTAAATCTGATCCAAATCCTTATGTGAAGAAATTACAAGAAGAGACTCTTGTTGTTGTAGTTTATGTAGATGGTTTACTTATTGCTAGACCAAATATTTGGTTAATAAATGATTTAAAATCTAATTTTAAGAAGGAATTTGATATGAGTGATTTGCAAGAACTCAATTATTTTCTTGGAATACAAATCTATTGACTTCCTGATAGACTATTAATTTCACAATCAAAGTATGGTTTTTGGACCTTTTAGAAAAAGTTAACATGCTTGAATGCAAGCCAAGTGCTACTCCCTTTCAATGAGGAGTCAAGCTTACTAAAGAATATACTTCTAAAAGTGTAGATGTTGTTATATATAGAAAATTTGTTGGAATCTTGGTTTATTTGACTCATTCTAGACTAGATATTTTTTTTGCAATTAATATAGTATCAACATTTATGTAGGTACCTACATAAGTCATTGGTTAGTTGGTATGACAATTTTATGATATATTCATAGAACACTACACTATGCTATCCACTATAGCTACAAGACTATGATTTTTTTGGTTGGATATATATTTTTTGATTGGGGAAGTGATATATATAATATCAAATCTACTTGAGGTTATATTTTTCAGCTTCCAAGTCAAGTCCAATTACTTGGAGCAGCAAAAAACCAATTACATCATTGTCTTCGTCTGAAGAAGAATATAGATTAGGAAAAAGAAGTAGGAAAAGAAGTAGTTTGGATTCAAAAAAATTATTTGGGCTTTGCCTTCCTACTACTACTAATTTGTATTGTGACAATCAAAGCACCATCCAAGTTGCCAACAATCCTATTTTTCATGGAAAAATAAAGCATATTAAACTTAATGTACACTACATTTGATCTTTGGTCCAATCAACTATTGTTAATCTACAATTTTGTCTAAGTGAAGAACAAACAACTGTTGTATTTACTAAGAGTAAGATTGAGGCCATATTTTTGAAACGAAGAGGAATACATGGTATGTTAGAGGTGAATTTCAAGGGGGGGATAGTGTTATAATGTTCTACTCTTCTTTGTATCTCCTTTGTACATCTTATTTTTAATATTCTATCCAATCTTAAGGGTGGATTATAAGGAATAATATTGGACAGTAAAATAAGAAATTTCTAGACATATAAAATATTCTAGAATAAGATAAGCAACTAGAAGTTGTCTAGAAAAAAGACCTTTCTAGTTTTAGAATTCTTTAGAATACTAGAAACTTTTAAGCTCAACTATAAATATGAAGTTGTACAATATACTGAAATGTGATTGTATACTATTGGATTGAATACAATAAAAACTAGATTGTTATATTTTAGTCATTTCTCTTTGACTAGTGCCCTTGTTTGCCATGTTTATTGTTGTTATTTTTTTTTATAGCTATATTTTGGGCTTGATTTTACATATTTAATTGTAGTCATTCCTCATCTTCCTATGTTGGATTATAAAAAATATCAAATGATAGCTCTGGCCATTTGTTGAGAAATGACATCACAGGTTCCTTTCCATTTGATCTTGCAGTTTAGCTATAAAATTAATTCACCTTTCTTAGCACATTTTATATGAGGACCTCCCCCTAGGTAGTTGGTTAATCCATATAAATGTTCTCAATTATCATTGGCTTTTTCTCATATGGATTACTTAAATTTTTTATTATAGCTCTATCCTAGAGCTTATTGTAGGAATGATTGACCACGAGATAAAACAGAGAACAAACTTAAGATTGGTATTCATCAAAATAAGATATTATATTGATTTGATTGAGCTATTTCTCTAATAATTTGAGACCCGATTACATTGTTCATATTTTAGAACTTCATACAAAATAGAAATCAATTTTCAAATACTAACCATTTTGCAAAGATGGACTCGTAAAAGAGAGTAAAGAGGAATTGTCCCTACAATATATAGGAAATTAAGAATTTGTGAAGGATAGGGAATAAAAATAAAATATTTTTTACTAAACTACCTACAATATGTGAAAAATTTTCAGATGCGACAATGGATAGGTTGGACCAATTAAGATGAAATCTATTCGAATTCTAAGAAAGATATACTTACAAGACTTGTCTTCAATTTTGTCGATATTTTTGTGGATGAAAAGGATGTAAAGGTGATTGTATAGGTGAGGTAGTTGGGATTACAATCTCTAATGCTTCCCTTAATTAAAAATGCCAATCCCAATTTCCTTTTTGACTTCTTCAATTGATACTTCAACATCTAAAACCTTTAAATTCTAGAAATGAAACCTAGGAAATCCCATTATTATATTGTAATATGTTAACCTTGAGCCCTGGTCCACTTGGTCACAAGTAAATTATAGGATTAGGTGTGATACACTTTTTTTTTCAACACCTCTTATAGGGACACACTACTGGTGCTTGAGGATCCTCATGAGATTTACTAGTCTTAAACATGCCTGTACAAATTTAGAATCTAAAACATTCAACCATATTATATATATATATATTAATTGATAACTTCACTTATATTTTCATAACCTAAGACAACTAGTATCCTCCTTTGATCTCTCTTTTTAACTCCTCTTGCTTAATTTATTTTATAGAATTTAGACATTGCCTGTACCATAGGCTTATCTTTTACAAAAAAACTTTCACTCTTCCTCAACCTATACAAATATCCATAAAAACTTCTTAAACATTTTACACTCTACAGAACCAACTTCAAAATCAACAATAGTAACAACATATTCTTTGTTAGCAAATATATTCTTCAAAAGACTAAAATCTTCTTACTCTCTAGTATCTTCATTCTACTTTTCCTATTCAACGACCTAAAACTTCTTTATCTTTTCTTTTGTGATGCATTTATACTTGTGACAACCATGACTACAACTACCCCAATCAATGTCTTTATCATCAAGACTCCAGGATCTTCTTTCTACTTAGCCTATTCAATGGCCTGAAACCTCTTTATTTTTTCTTTTGTAATGCCTTTAGACTTCTACAACAATGGCTATAGCTACCCCACTTAATTATTTCAACAACAAGACTCTCTTGGATCTTTAAAGCCATGATACAATTTCTAGGATTAAAGGGGGATGAGATATAATAGAAAACAAGGTTAAAATTTATATTAATTAAAATAAAACATTGCATCGATTGACTAAGTTGCTTCTCTAATGACTTTAAGACCTAATTACATTCTTTAGATTTTAGAACATCATAGAAACTCATACTTAACTTCTTACTACTAACAAGTGGGCATAGGTAGACTAATAAAAGAGTGGATACAAAAGACTTGGTCATACAATATATAGAAAATTGGGCATCTATGGAGGAGAGAGAAAAAATAAAAATTAAATGCTTTATAGGCTACCCACAATCTATGAGAAACTTGTATATGGTACAATAGGTTGGTTGGAGAAAGTAAGATGAAAACCATTCAAATCCTAAGAAATATTTTCTTACAAGAATTGTTTTTAATGCTATAGATATATTTGTGCATACAAAGGATGTAAGGGTGATTTTATAGGTGATCAGTTGAGATTATAATCTCCAAAACTCATGAAGCTTAGAATTGTATCCATGCCTTTTGCAAATCCATTGATGCTACCCATTTCTTCTAACATATGGTTTTTCTTGTAAATTGCTCTAATCTGAAAAATAAATTTACCAAGATTAGGCCTACTTTTAGATTGAAAAATGGTTTTAGTATTTGGAAATATAAAAATACCTCTCTTTACTTAAATATTGAATGGTGCCCATTTTTCATTGTAGAGTAAAGCTATGATTTGTCCTATTATACATGTGTATATTAAAGTTAAATCTCATAAATTATACTTGAAGTTTCTCATCATTAACACTTTCTAGATAATTAAGATAAATCCCTCTACACTATTGGTAGAATTGCATTACAATCCCATCTTGTCAATAATAATGTAAGCATGGGCATATCCAACCTATGAGATGTGCGCACAACCATTGAGATGGTGGATCCTATTTTAGTAATCACCACGACTCTAAACATAACTCCCAGGAAGGTTATCTTTTACCCCAAACTCACAAAGAGTAAGAAAATCTTAATTTTCCCAACTTAAACAAATTTCATTTTCTAGAGTTTTTCATCTTTTCACCCAAAACTCAATTGTCTATTAATAAATAGATGAACTCTGCTTAAGAAAAATGTTTCAAATACAAGATTAGAATATTAGATGACAATATTAAACAATAAAAGACCAATTCCCTACATACCATGTAGTGAGGTTGACCAAACATTTTGTTACTTGGAGCTAGTGAAGAATATCCATGTTACCAATTGGGCATAACTCCATGGAGAAGCATAAAATTTGGGCCATAATAAGATGCACATAGAGAGTGAGAAGAAATTGTTTGTCTAGCATCTGCAATTATGGTCCTTAGTCTTTGCTCATTGATCCTTATTGCATAATTATTATAACACCACCATGGTAGATCTTTCAAATTTTTAGCATAATTTTTTTTTATAAAGAAACTAATTATATATTTAAAAATATTCTTCTAACAATAGTTCCAAAAAATCTTGAAAATTTAAATTGTCTAATGACAAATCATTTGAATGAAAGAAGAAACTCTTGAAACACCATATATTAGGTATAAAATTTTGTAATCATGAGGTACACACATGATATAAGAGTTAACATGAGAAACATAGGATAAAAGAACCCTTGATTCCATCATAAAATATGTAATATACATCACTCAAAGAGATAGGATGAGAGAAAAAATTTCACAACAACAAAGTTATTATATAATGGCTAACACATATAACTATCCCAACAATGGTCTTCCTACTTCTCCCCCCATCTAGTCTTCCATGAAATATTGATAAGGAAACTTGTTGAACAAATTCATGTTATTGGCATTTGCATAAAGATTGCATTAATGATATGATTGTTGTCATTGATGTCAATTGAACAGGTAATGGTATCTATGATATTGCTGATATTATTGTTGTTATTGATATTGTCTTGTAACCAGTAGGAAGAGCTTTGAGGAAGATGTTGTAAACCAGTATGTAAGTTTGTGAGTTGAACTGGTAAACCAGTGTATAAGGTTAAACCCTTTCTATGCAATGTAACTGGTAAAACTTACCAGTTGTTTTTGTTAAACCCTAACCAATCAAGTTTGTTGGTTTAAGATCTAATGATGAGTGGTGATGATAGTGACACATGTGATCATTGTATGAGGATAAGTTCAAATTTTTTTGGCACGTTGTTCCTTTGTTTGATTGTCTAGGGAATGAGAAAAGTGGATTGCATCTAATGCATAGCATGTGATAAGTTACAAATTCTGATGAAGCGGTGATCATGGAGCAGTTGGAATTTTCTTGAAGAATATGTATAGATTTCTATGTAAATCCAAAGATAACACTTGAATTGATTTGTTTGTAATCTCTATGAGGGAAATTTGTTTTTGTTGTGTTACCGACCTAATTGATTTGTATTTAAGGTCGATGAATTTGTTTGTAAAGTTGTTGACAAAGTGTTGGTAGAAATCAGTTGATTGTGTGGTTCCCTAACCAAAGAATGGATCAACAGTTTGAGTAAAGGGAGATTGAATCTTAAAAGGATTTGATCAAGAAATTGTAGTGTTATTCAAACAGATCAAGAAAACCTATTGTTTTCTAACAATTATAGCAGAATTAAAATCCCCTAACTGGGTAAGCTCTAACAAGTTTGGTTACTTCTTAAATCCTTTAACAAGGTGATCCATTATCTTGGACTCTCAAATCCTCTACCAAGGTTACCCCTAACAAGCTATTTTATTTTCATCAATGCATTTTGTAAATCCCTTAACAGGGTGATTCCTAATAGTTCTTAACATGACTTATTGTAAAAGCTTTAACATGCCTAGCTCTTTATAGGACGAACTTCAAAAGAGTTCAGATAGCTATCTTGTGAGTCTCATCTCACCGTGGTTTTTATGTATTTGGGTTTTTCATGTATAAACATTTGTGTCAAGTGGTGAATGCTTTTTTTGTGGTTATGATCTTATTTGTTGATTCGATTGACTACTTAACTATTCTGATAAGGCATGATAGCTAGAAACATTAAGAGATGGAATATGTTGATATATGATTAAGCATTTACATGTTTACAAGATTGAAGCTGTTTACTATTAAGTTGTTAGAATAGTTAACCAGTTGATGTTGAGTGTTGATTTTGATAGTGAAAGTTTACTTTGTGAGTTTGAATTTGAGATTGGGAAGTTTGTATCAATTTTTTAGTTTACTAATTGACCCACCCTCTTAGTAATCAACTGGATATTTATTATTTCATCATACCATCAATTGGTATCAGAGCATCTCAAGTCCTCTTAAATCTAAAAGCCTAACAACTTGAGGAAAAGATCTTGTAGATCATGATGAAGAAGGAAGGTCCAAAGTTCAACAAAGATAACTATAGGATATGGAGCAACATAATAAAGATTTACATTAAGAGTATGGGAAGTCAATATTGGGATCATATAGAAACACTATATGTTACACCTAATGGAACCTTGACTGATGACCAGAAGAAAGAATAGAAAGAAAATCATGAACCATTGGAGGCTATTATCAGTTCCCTGTCTGATGTTGAATATGTAGATGTTCATGGTCTTGAAGTTGCACATAAAGTATGGAAACAACTTGAAGACATTTATAGTGGTGATGATCATGTTAAGATTGCTAAAGAGGAGAGCCTAAGAGGAAAATTTGATCACATGAGAATGTCTGAAGGTGAGAATATCCAGTAGTATCGTCAAAGGATAAAAGAGATAGCTGGTGAAATAAAGAGTGTAGGAGGGAAAGTGGAAGATGCCACAGTGATTAGTAAGGTACTCAGAACCCTACTACCAGTCTATGCTATCCGAGTTGTAGCTATTCAGGAGATGAAGTCCATTGACAAAACTAAGGTAACTCTTGACTCTATCATTGGCAAACTTACTGCTTTTGAATTAAATGGTTATGATGGTAGTGTACAGAAATCAGAATCTGCATTCAGAGCTTTTGTCTCTAACCCATTTGTGAGAAAAAGTAGAGATACTTGTCATGGTTATGAATCTAGATCCAACAGAGATGGTGATGATGAAGACAACCTAGTAGAGCTTGAAGCATTATGGGCAAAATGACTGCCTAGAGGCATTGGGAAATATAGAGGTAAACTACTTTCAAAATGGTTTGCATGCAACAAGATTGGTCATATAGCATCTAACTGTCCTAATGGTAAAAATGAATACAAGAGAGATTGTCTTATAGTGGTTGATAGTGGTATTACTGATGAAGAATTTGATGATAATGCTAGTGAAGATATTGTATTTGTAGCTATTAAGGAAGAGATATCAGACCAGAAGGCACTAGTGTCTAGGATGGATAACTTTGATGATTGGATCATTGATAGTAGATGTTCACATCATATGATTGGTGATCAGAGAAAATTTATTTCCTTGAAATAATTTGATGGTGGTGTTGTCAGATTTGGCAATGACTCACCCTATATGGTTAAAGGTAAGCGAGTTATTTCTCTTAAAGGGAAGAGCAGTGCTGACAATGTCTATTGGGTTGAAGGCCTAAAGCACAATCTTTTGAGTGTGGCGTAACTTAATGACAAAGGATACCCACTAGAGTTTAGAAATGGTATGTGCAAAATCTTTGACAACAAAGGTGAATTGATTGCAACTGGGAAACAAACTAGAGGTAATGTATTTCATCTTAATCCTAAAATTAGCAACTGTTTGATTGCAAAGATAGATGATAGCTAGCTTTGGCATAGGAGATTTTGTCATATAAACTTTGATAACATTGTCAAAGTGAGCAAGTCCAAGATAGTAAGAGGTTTTCCTTAGCTAGACAAACTGGTTAATGCTCTTTGTAAAGAGTGTCAATTAGGAAAGATGACTTCTTCAACTTTCAAGAGCAAGTCCTTCTCAGCAAAGCACTTGTTAGATTTGGTTCATACAGGTCTATGTGGACCAATGAGAACAAGAAGCATTCAAGGTGATAGATATTTCATGACCTTCACTGATGATGTGGGTCACATTCTTAAAGGATAAGAATGAAGCTTTTGGTAAGTTCAAGGCATTCAGGGTCTTAGCTGAGAAAGAGAGTGGCAAAAAGAAAAAATGTCTGAGAACATATCAAGGCAGTAAATTTACTTCTGAGGAATTCACTAAGTATTGTGATGAGAACGGTATCAAGTGGCAACTTTCTGCACCAAGGACACCACATCAAAATGGTATAGCAGAGAGGAACAAACGGTCATTGGTTGAAGCTGCTAGGACAATGTTGATACAAGGAAGTGTAGTGAAATTTTTTAGAAAGAAGTTGTAAGTACAAATGTCTACACAATGAACCGAGTTTTGATGAAAAGAGGTAAGGACAAGACCCCTTATGAATATTGGTATGGAAGATTACCCGATATTAGATATTTTAAGATATTTGGTAGCAAATGTTTTATTATATGAGGTGATTACATAAGAAAGCTTGAAGCTAAGAGTGATGAAGGCATATTTCTTGGCTATTCTACTAGGAGTAAGGCCTATAAATGCTTCAACAACCAGAAACAGAGAATTGTTGAGAGTGTTGATGTTCGAGTAGATGAATATCTTAAAGTCTCATAAGGAACCAGTTCAAAGAAAAAGGATGAAGATCCTTGCATTTTGCTTTTGGAACCTAGAACTGTTAAATCAGAAATCAATAAAGCAAATCCTGATGTACTTGTTCAACTAGAACAAATAAATTCCAAAGAAGATGATAATGAAGAAGCTAAACCTGAAGAGAATGATCATGTTATTCTTAGTTATGTGAGACTGAACCACAATCCTAAGAAGATTATTGGGGATAAGGATGTTGGAGTACTAACTAGAAGAAAAATAAGAGAGAACTCTTGCATGATCTCCACCATTGAACCTATAAGTGCTAAGGAGGCATTTGGTGATGATTATTGGGTTAAATCTATGGAGGAGGAATTGGATCAACTCGAGAAGAACAACAATTGGACCCTGGTACCCCAACCGGTAAACAAGAATGTTATAGGTACTAAATGGGTATTCAGAAAAAAGTTAAATGAAGATTGTGTTGTACTTTTCTACAAGGCAAGATTAGTTTGCAAGGGTTATGCTCAAGAAGAAGGAGAAGATTATGGTGAAACTTTTGTACTAGTAGCAAGACTAGAAGGTGTCAAAAATTTACTTGCATTTTCAGCCTGTAAGAAGTTCAAGGTATATCAGATGGATGCTAAGTCTGCATTTTTTAATGGGATATTGGAAGAAGAGGTATACATAGAGAAACCATATGGTTATGAATTGACTGATGAGAAAGACATGGTATGTAGATTGCATAAATCTTTGTATGGATTAAAGCAAGCACCCAAAGCATGGTATGAACAACTTCATACACATCTGATGAAGATAGGCTTTGCAAGAACCAGTGGTGATAGTAGTATTTATCTACTGAAAGAGATGAAATACTGGTCAATGAAGTATTTGTTGATGATATTACTTTTGGAGGTAATGAAGTCATGAGCAATAGTTTTGCAGACGAAATGAAAAATGAGTTTGAAATGTCTTTAGTAGGGGAAATAAAAAATTTCATAGGCTTGTAGATATAGCAAATGGAGAATGGTATTTTCATTACACAATCTAAGTATGTGATAGAGGTTTTGAAGACTTTTGGCATGAGTGACTGTAAACCAGTTGGAATACCAATGGTTACAGGTTTTAAGTTATCCAAGGAAGATGAATCTAAGTTTGTTGATGAAAAGGAATACAAGTTAATGATTGGAAAATCACACTATGTTGTTCATAGTAGACCAAATATTGCCCATGCGGTTGGTATAGTTGCTAGATTTCAGAAGAATCCAAAGGAAGCACACCTGATAGAAACCAAGAGAATTTTTAGGTATTTTAAAGGTACATCTGACTATGGATTATGGTATCTATATGGAGGAAACTTTGATTTGAAGGCATACACAGATGCTAATTGGGCAAGAAATGTTGATTACTGGAAAAGTACTACCGGTGGAGCATTCTTTCTAGGAGGAAGGCTAGTTTCATGGAGTGGTGAGAAGAAGAGTTGTACTTCACAATCTACTACTAAAGATGAGTATGTTGAAGCTTATATGAATTGCACATAGGATATTTGGATGAGGCATATTCTGGAAGGTTTTAAGATGAAGATCTCAGAATCTATAAATATTATGTGATAATACAAATGCCATAAATATTTTTAAGAATTCTATTTTGGATGCTCGCACCAAGAACATTGAATTGAAGTATCACTTCTTGAGGAAAAAAGTTCAGAGTAAAGATGTTATCTTAGAGAATGTTTCTACCAAGGAGCAACTTGAAAATATCTTTACCAAACCTCTATCTAAGACTACTTTTGAGTATCTTAGAAGTCAGTTGGGGGTTGTCCCTCTTCATGAAGTTACTTGAGCATGATGCTAATTGCATCAATCCTTGAATCACTTGCAAAATTTTACATGGATTGATGAAGAAGTGGATGTATTCCACAGGGGGAGAATCAAGTTGCAATATGTTGTTGATGCATAGTGAAATTTTGATATTACATGTTTTAATTTCAATTTGGCATTGCTATCAAAGGGGGAGAAGAATTATGTGATTGGTAGAGGGGAACCAGTAACAGGTTGAAGACAAACAAAGATGGTGAATACATGGTAATACAAATCAAGATTCCTATTCACCAATCACAATAGAAATCAGAGGCGTTGATATTTGTATTGCCATTAATGCCAAAGGGGGAGATTATTGGCATTTGCATGAAGATTGCATTAATGATATGATTGTTGTCATTGATATCAATTGAACCAGTAATGGCATTTATGATATTGTTGTTGTTATTGATATTATCTTGTAATCAGTAGGAAGAGATTTGAGGAAGATGTTGTAAACCAGTATGTAAGTTTGGGAGTTGAACCGATAAACCGATGTATAAGGTTAAAGCCTTTCTATGCAATGTAACTGGTAAACCCTACTAGTTGTTTTTGTTAAACCCTAACTGATCAAATTTTTTGGTTTAAGATCTAATGATGAGTGGTAATGATAGTGACACGTGTGATCATTGTATGATGATAAGTTCAAATTTTTTTGGCACGTTTGTTCATTTGTTTGATTGTCTAGGGACTAAGAAAACTGGATTGCATCTAATGCATAGCGCATGATAAGTTACAAATTCTGATGAAGTGGTGATCATGGAGCGGTTGGAATTTTCTTGAATAATGTGTATAGATTTCTATGTAAATCCAATGATAACACTTGAAATGATTTGTTTGTAAGCTCTATGAGAGAATTAGGTTTTTGTTGTGTTACCAACCTAATTGATTTGTATTTAAGGTCAATGAAGTTGTTTGTAAAGTTGTTGGCAAAGTGTTGGTAGAAATCAATTGAGTGTGTGGTTTCCTAATCAGAGAATGGATCTATATTTTGAGTAAAGACAAAGTGAAACTTAAAAGGATCTGATCAAGCAAATGTAGTACTATTCAAACAGATCAAGAAAACATGTTGTTTTCTAACAATTATAGCAGAACTGAAATCCCCTAACCGGGTAAGCTCTAACAAGCTTGGCTACTTCTTAAATCCTCTAACAAGGTGATACATTAGCTTGGATTCTCAAATCCTCTAATGTGGTTACTCCTAATAGGGTATTTTCTTTTCATCAAGGCATTTTGTAAATCCCTTAACCAGGTGATTCCTAACAGAATCAGTTCTTAATAGGACTTATTGTAAAAGCTTTAATAGGCTTGGCTCCTAACAGGGAGAACTTCAGAAGAGTTCAAATAGCTATCTTGTGAGTCTCATCTCACCATGATTTTTACTTATTTTGTTTTCCACATATAAACATTTGTGTCAAGTGGTGAATTTTGTTTTTTGGTTATGATCTTATTTGTTGAGTTGATTGACTACTTAACTATTCTAATAAGGAATGATAACTGGAAGCATTGAGAGATGGAATATGTTGATAGATGATTAAGAATTTGGATTTTTACAAGATTGAAGTTTTTTACTGTTAAGTTGTTATAATAATTAACCGATTGATGTTAAGTGTTGATCTTGATAGTGAAATTTTACTATGTGAGTTTGAATTTGAGAATGGGAAGTTTGTATCAGTTTTTCAGTTTACTGATTCACTCCCACCTCTTAGTAATCTACTAGATATTTATTCTTTCATCATACCATCACATGCTACTTTAGCTAAGATCTCCTATTGGGACTTGATTTAGGATTCACCTTCAGACCATTCCAAGAATCCTTAGAAAAGTTATTTTCCATTGTGCTAGACCAAGTGATACTGCATTCTCACAAGATAAATTTCCTTCTTTAGGGGTTGGAAATAAAATTGATCTCCTCATGATCACACCTTGCATTCATGAACATAAGATAAGATGTACCTTAATTCAAAACCATCCAAGCCTTAATATTTTTATGATTTAATTATTATATGATATTATTTAGAGTATTCCTACATTCAACTTGATTCTCTCTATGTTTTTGTCTTTGATAATGATGGTAAAAAATCACTTTGTATAATCATATTACCTATTATAGTATGGATTGTGACTTTACTTACACCTATTCATGCAATTCATGATATTCTAAATTAAAACCTTTAACTAGACCATGAATTCATACCATGAAAGTAGTCTCTTCTACCCTTCACCATGCAATCAAATTTATACATAACAATGAACTCCACATAATCAAGGATGATCATAATCCTTATAATGGTGTTCAATATAAAGTTCAATGCATATCATCCTTTCACACTTTGATTCCTTCTACAAAATAGTCTTCTATTGATAATGCTTAGGGTACTTTATTATTTACACCTTCCTTTAATGGAGAATATAAGGTCTCCTAATCCAAGTATGAATCCTTAATATAGCCTTGTGTTTCATTTATCCAATCTTCTTCTAAATTATTCCAACATCTTCTTCCAACATATTTTTGTATGATGATTGGGGTTCTTTAAACTTTGAAACAAAAACAAACCCTCTCCTCTAGACATTTCAATGCCTATATTTGATTCCAAACATGAATACAATGGATATGGTTTAAGATGTGTGCAACAAGGTATTGAAGCTCGTGATAAATGTACATCACACTTTTCCAAAGAAGGTTTAAGTTTCCAACCTCTTGCCTTGTTGATATTCCCTACCTCATTGTTTAATACATCCATGTATTTTTCTTCTAAGTTTTTATTACAACAATAGAGTATATTTCTAGAACTTCTTCAAGCCAAAGAAATTACCTTTCCTTGGTCCAAATAAGGGAAAAAATGTAGAAAAGATCTTACAATTTTTTTTTCTTGTGTAAATCATCAAGTGTATCTTCATTCCACAAATGAATGTGAAGCTTTGATGATTAAAATTCAACAATTCATTATTTTGGTATCATTCAAACGACAAGTGACAATAAGTGGTACCTATGCCATGATCTTTCTAAATAACATTTACTTTCTATTATAATGCTCCTCATTAAGTGACATTAGCATCTTACCTATTAAGGGTTCACTGTCATTCATGGTGGTACAATTTTGTATGCAACCATACTAGGTCAGCAACATAGTAGTAGCCTATATTTTCTTGTCCCGTGACTATTAAATTATATCTCATCTCCTTTTGGAGGTAGATATCATTAGGAAAATATCTCTTCCTCCCCCTACAGTAGTCCTGTATCCTTGAAAAGGATCCCTTTAAACTTGTTGCAATATGTCTCTTTTGTAAATATCTCTTTCTTGCTTAATGAAATGAGTCATGTACAAAGATCTTTCTTCCTAGTTTAGAATACATGTATATTTCTTAAGGGTATCACCTTGGTGTTGAGGGTGTTTATTATTTGTTTTATATATTCTTTAAGATATCAACATGGAGGTATGTTGTTATCTTATGGGGAACAAGGGGTCATATATGGTCTCCTTATTGTTTGTTTTTGTGCATATTGCAACACCCATTTTGTAGTCAATTTTTCATATTGCATTGCAAACAAAGGGTTTTGTTTGGTAATTATTGTACTGGTGCATGCTATAGCACCCATTTTATAGCTGATTTTTACGATATCCTTGCAAAATGATGGTTATTTTTAGTTAGCTCTATGTTTGTGCACACTGCAACACCCATTTTCCAATCAAGTTTTTTCTTCGTAATATTTTTTACCATGTAACTGAAAATGTAGAATGGTGAGAAATTTTGATTGATATTATTGAATGTAGGAATGTAAATATACAAAATATTGAAATATTATTAATAGTTAGGGCTAAAAGAACAAACCTGTGTCACACTTTTATAAAGGAACTGGCCAACACAACTAAATCTGTTTAACTTCGGCATCACCTTGTGTCTACTAAATTTATGATTATCGAAAAAAAATTATACCCTTTTGGAGGAGATTCTCTCGTCTTGTGAAAAATATATTTTAATTTTTTTTCAATATCATTTAATATTTTTTTAATTAGTAAATCAACTTCTATTTTAACTTTAAAAACCTACTCGCAATGTTTAGTTAATTAAAAATATTAAAATTAAACAAAGTACTAAAAAAATTATATGTTTACATTCATGGCTTTGAGCTCTACAAAAGGGTATTTGTTTTTTTTATAAAAAAATATTATGCCTGAAGAAAAATTGAGCAAAAGTGAAAAGTTTCATAAATGAAAACAAAATAGGTGATTTGGCTACCACATCACCTGCCACATAGGTGAGTCTGGTCTGATTGAGTTCGGCCAGAATATTTTGATTTAAAAAAAAAAAAGCTAAAGTCAAGCGTGCACAAATTGTTATAATGGCGCCAATAGTTCGATCAGACTGAATTCAATTGAACTCAGTCTGATTGAACTCTCGGTGCTATGCTAGCACCATGTGGTTGGGTTGTACTCCGGTTGGACTGAGTTTGGTTGGACTACCCCAAGTTAGCCCCAAGTGTGACACGTCTTCATGCTTTTTCCCTTGGACAATTCCAGTAACTATCGCTAACTATAAATGTAATAGATGATGATTATATTTACACTAACATTGCATAGCTATTCCAACATTCCTCATTATTATATTGGTCCTACAAATATCAATTTCAACTTTCCCTACGGACCCCCCCTTAAGGCTTACACAATAAAACATGCTAGTTACATAATATAAATAAACATTTTTAGATGATATTCTCTTGAAGAAGAAAATCATAAACCAAGTGAGGCTCCATCAAGTTGTATCTTGACCATTAGAAAGGTATATATTTTGAGTTGTGTTCTTAAGCTCTTAGTCCCAAACTCTTGAATCACAGAGATTTGAATTATTCAACAATGATACCTAAGAGATATGAAAAATCTCTATAATTGTCTAATGACCATGAAAGGGTATAATTATTGATCATATACTCTAAAGCTTTCTCTAAAACAATCCATATTGATCTTGTCACCAAATATCAAATCTATCACTAAAATATAACCTTCACAACACATATATTCTTCAAATCTATCAGCATCAACCAGAAAAAAGAAAACAAAAAACAAGAAAGACTAAAACCAAAAATTCTTCTCATGCAAAAACATCATCTCAAAGCAAGAAGCTAACTTGAGATGATGGAAATCCTCCATCCTTTGGTGCTACAATCCTCCAAGATTTGAAGTTTTATAGTACTAATTCACCATTGACACCAAATTCACTATTGGCACCAAGAAAAGAGTCATTAATAATACAATCATCATTTGAGGACTCCTCATCTTCAATGCAAGAAACATTGCCTTCATCAAAATGTTTTTTTAAGTTTTCCTTAAGAACATTACTAGCACAAGTTCTACAATATTAATTTGTGTGATCCTTTTTCTTACAATAATAAAACTTGATTCTCTCCGACCTTCTATGAATTCTTAAATAAAGTGCTTTTTCCTAAGATTCTGATCTTTTTTAGTTTCTTCTTGAGATCATCTTTTGATTATTCTTTTGTTCTATTATCTTCTACTAGAAGAGAAGAAATCATCCTTCTAGAGTTTGTGAAGGTATTTAACTAAGCATGAAAATAACATTGTTGTATTTTTAAGGCAAGTTGTTTAACAATATATCCTTAGCATCATCATGATCTAAAAGAGCCTTAGCCTCTACAAGTTATCTTATGAGTGATTTCAAATTACTTATATGGTTTGACATAATCATCCCATCTTCCATCTCAAACCTAAATAACTAAAATTTTAGAGAGAATTTTGCATTGATTGCTTTGGCTCAAAACAATTTATTCAAATTATCCCATATTTTATTTGATGATTTATCTAAATCTTTGTGATGCAACTTTATGTTAGAAAGAGAAACACCAATAATAGCCTTTGAATTATCATCTCTGTTATTCT